>NC_059473.1:27171420-28412670 GCF_018139145.2 Gymnogyps californianus
TCTCTCTTCTCTGCCCAGATTTGTGCAGTCAACATGGGAGCAAAGCCACACAGAGGCTGGCTCTCTCAGCAGGATTCACCGAATCATTGCCATGGCATGCACGGTTACCTGCTGTCCCCTCGCACATGCTCCTCCTCTGGTGGAAGTCCAACTCTCTTATGGTCTGCTACGATTACTTGTCACGGAAGGAGAGATCCTTCCTATATGAGCTTTGATGTGAAGAATTTATATCACTTTATAACTGTCACTTCGTTTAGTCTCCTTACAGCCCTGGAAATTGCATAGGACTATGACCATTTCTCAGAAGGGAAAATTAAGTTACTTAGTTTTGGCATGCAATTTGGCAAAAATTATAGCAAGAGCCAGTGATGAAACTCAGAATTCTCTGCTCCAAAACATGAACTCATGCCCCACTCATGCTGCTTCCCTGCTTTAGCCAGTTCTTTGCTATGTTCTTTAACATACAAATTATGGCAAGTATTATATATCCCAAGATATATAATCCACTGTCCACTTACATATATGTCTCCCTTTCTATTATTGATACTTGTAAATAATTTTATTATTTACACTACTATAGCATTTCCAGTTAATCCAGAGTTTTATATCTATCTAAATCTACTAAGTCTATGCTGAAGTTCTCCCATATCTGTGACAGCACTGCTCAAATTATGCTAAAAATGCACCGCAACGTAAAAGATATGAACTTTTCTGCATTCTCTTCTGAGTCAGTGTTTCAGCTGTCTGGCTGAGTACTGGTAATGAGAAGACAACAAAGGTAAGAAGAACTGAAGTTATGAACAACACCTTATGACAGATTGCATGTTAGTAGGAAATGCTTACGCTCTGATTAAGAAGAAAATCTTTGGATATTTATAACATTGAACATATCACGGTACATGGAGAGACAACAATCATAGGTGTTGTTGTATGTATGATCTAACTAATACAAACACATTTGTTATTTACAAAGCAGTAAAATAAATCAGACTCTTCCCTGAGGTGATACTTTATTCAAGAGATAAACTTATAAAGCCATTTACATAACCATATAATTGCTTTATAAGAAACCTGAGGGCTTCTACTCTGCTGAAAGTTTTGCATGCAGCCTTTTCATTTTCAAATATTTGGTTTCTCCTTATACAGAGTCAGATCCTTTCTATCAGCAATAGCAGAAGAAGAGCACCACAGGTCAGAGCGATGGCAAGAACGGGGCTCTGAAGGTTGCAAGATGCTGCCTACCTCCACTGGTGACAGTTCTCCCTGCTACAGAGGATGCTCAGTACCTTCTGAGTCAGCTCTGTCTCATAGGGTGTCCCATGTCTCATTCTCACCTATTCTTTCCAAATTCTTAATCTAATCTGGATTCTGTGAATAAAATACTTACTCTGCAGTGCCTTAAATGATGTGTGGTTAATACTTTTGTGAACAACTAGGCAGTCTAAACTAAAATCTTTTGAACTACAAAATCAGAAAAAAGTAAGTTAAGACTGCTTGTAAGTATAATTTGAAATATCCTGAAGTACCACTATGGATCTTCTGTGCACATAGCTGAGAGGAAAAGGGAGTTTTCTCTTCAGACACAAAAGAGAGACAGAGGTATTTACTTACAACATTACACGGCCTTGTCTGTGCCCAATTTGTTAGCCTTATACCACAGGACACTTGACAGCATAATGATATAAAATTATTTAAAAAGTAAAGGAAAGCAAACACCTATTTTGAAGAAATACCCACTTAGCAGTCAGTTCAAGTGCCTGCATCTCCGAGCTTAGCAATAACAAATTATTTCAGAACAAAGTATACATTCTGCTGGAAGGGTGGAAGGGCCATGATATATATTTCTATCACATTACATGCCTACCATCATGAATCTTAATCTTCACATTAAAGTCACAAGGGCTACTATTGTTCATACCCTTTCCATTTTCATCCCCCATCTGAATACACTCTTCCATTTGAAAAAATAATAAAAAAAGGCCTTGACACATGCCTGGATACAGTGAATTTAAAAGAAAGAAGTTTGGTTGCTATTCCTTCCAGTTGTGAAACAGGAATTGCTTTTGTGTGAGGCTGGGTCTAACAGAGTGAGACTAAACATTTATAAAATCAAGTAGGGATTGAAATATAGCATTGTGGTTACTAACATTTTGCAGCAGCATATCAAGTTTCACGTTTCATCAGCTGAATAGAGTCTGTGTGCTGGGCTATTGTGGTTCAGTAGCTGACAGCAGTCAAGTAAGTGCTGCTCTCTTCCTGGCTTAATCATTTCTATTACACTCAGTGTCAAAACAATAATGTCAGTGAAATGGGCTTGCTGACATTATAGATTAGAATTGAGTGATTCTGAATGTCCTGTGACTGAATTGCATTTTATTTCTAGAAAATTACATATTACAATTGCAAATTAAAGAGCTTAGATCTCAACAGGCTGTATCAACAAATATGGAGCCGTGGACTCCAAGCTGCCGGAAAGATGATCCATCATGAAATTCATGAGGTCTAATGTATACTAACAAGAGAACAACTGCCGAAATATTCGGCCATGTGTTTGGAGAGGATCTGAAGAACAATCAGTTTTGTTAGGAGGGATTAATTCAGCTGCACAAGAGGTGAGAATCCCTGGGGTAATCTCAGAGATTTAAAGGATGTTCCAGAAAAAGACAAAAAAAAAATATTTCCTTGATTTTCTTTCTTCCATCTGCCAACCACCACAATTCATGAAGACACATCTCCTGACATTCACTTGAGGAACACATTCACAGTTTAGAGAGCAGCCACAGTAGCAGGCTGCAGAATTTTTGAGTGACTGACAGCTACCAAATGACAAGAAGTAGCATTTAATGACTGCAGTCATCAGGACGCTTACTGAGAAAGAGCAGGGCGTTTCTGTCATCTGCCCTTTAGATGGCATGGAGAACAACCGTGTCCTATAGTACTCTTCTGCTCTAGTCTCATGATAACCAACTTTAAAGCACATTTTCCAGAATATGAAAAGCTTTGAAATACAAGACATATATTTCCTCTTTGTGCTTTCCTAGAAAATCAGCAAATCAGAAATTACTTTGGAATTTGTAAAATAATCTGAGGTTGCTCACAAACGACGAGTAAGATCAAGCTTAGTAAAACTGCAGCAGTCAGTTGCCTTTTAGGGAGAATAACCCAATCCAAATTTTTGTCTTGTTTTAAAGAAAAAGGGCTGCTGCCAAAAAATTGCATTTGTTTCTTTTAAAACAAGAAGAGAACTAGAAGGCCTACCTCAGGCACTCGTGTCTAAAGAACTGTTCATTCCTTTTAGGAAAGAAAATCTGCAACAGCAGACCTGTAAAACAGAGAAAGGCAGTGTTGATGATTGCTGGAAGAATCATTTACTCTTTGATCACAGGCTAAACTGTGTGTCCATGAAGGAATAAGATTACATTTCATGCTCCTGCATGGCTTCTTCAAGCTTTGAATCCAAGTGGGCAGAGATAAGGGTAAGATGAAGATTTTCTATTCCTTCCCCTCTGGGAGAAGATGTGAATACGTGCTAGTGAATAAATTAAGTCTAGCATCTTTTGGTTTTTTTTTTTTCTTCTGGTAGTTCAAGTGTTTTCTTCTTTTATATCTTCTCCTTCTCTTCTGTATCTTTTCCTTCTCTTCTGTCTTCCTCCACCCCCACCCTGGCTATTCTTCTTTCCTAACTGATCATTCCTGTACAGTTTAAATATAATTTTCTTGTTCCCTCTTTTCTCTTCTAAAGCTGAACAAAAATATAAATATGTGCAAACGTATACAAACACAGATAGAGATAACATTACCTATTTGAGATTTTTTGATCAGAGCAATGGGTCACTTTTGTTCCTCTCAATACCTTGTAACCTCTCAAAAATATCCTTTGTGAACATATGCAGCTTCTCAGATGACTAAAGAAGGAATTTTCCAGTTATACCAATTCTCTTGTTCTTCATTGCTTTTTTCTTTTCCTTTAGTAACCATTCTTTAACTGTGCAGTCATAATTAGAACATGAATTCCCAGTGGCTGGTATTCTATCAGCTAAGGCAAGACAAATATTAGATGGGTTTGCGTGTTTGTTTTTATATATGTTCGTCCGAATGAAAAAGTACATTAATCTTGTCTAAGCAGTAGGAGTTGAAATTTATTCACAGCCTGCAAAAGTTTGTATGAATTCAGAATATCGCTTGCAAGAGCTGCCATACAAGGAGAAAATGTAATCATGTTATTCATACATGGGAGTGTTTACACATACAAAGTAATAGGCCATCACTTTGGAGCTCTCTGAAAGTCCATTTAATCAATCACCAGAAATAATACCACCAAGCAAATAACGAACAACAGATTCTCAAAACAAAAACTAAAGAGAAGTTTACAAGTAAGGAAAAATACGTAGGAAACATTTGATCTTAACACAGTTTGTAAATTACTAAAAATATCTACCAGATACTAATATGCCAGTGTCTTGTGAGTAATGTGGAAACAGAGAAGACAATATGTTTGTGGAATAAATCAGTCATCGTCAATATCATGACAAGGTAACATTTATGAAGAGCAATGAAAGAGATCTGGGGAACAGAACAAGACTCCATGAATTTATATAGTTCATCATATTACAAAATTAGTATTAAAAGCAAGTCATCTGTGCCACATGATGGAACTTAGATAAGTTTTCAGTTAATTCTCAGTATTATTATTTTGAACCAGAGTTCAAAAGGCATGACACAGTCAGCAAAAAAAATGAGGTTACTTTTAAAAATGATCATGCTTTTAGATTCTCTTCATTTGCTTGATATCTTTTGAGCAAATAGGACAGGGGATATATCTTCAATATTTTCTCTGCAATTAGTCATGAAGGCTAGGTACACTTTTTAAAAAATCGGAGCTTAGGTTAATCCACAAATCCAAGACAAGATTTTTTTTAAAAAAAAATTTTTTTTGGTGAAATTCCTGATGTAACTGGGAGAACAAGGAATTCTGGTTTTCTCCTGAAGATGTAAGAGCCAGCTTCAGTCCCGTGTACGTAAGGAAATACGTTAGTAACACAAGATGCTGACACATTTACCAACTGTGTTTTGATATGATTTTTGCAAAACCTTCATTACTTTTGCTCAATGAATGGTTACTGAGAAGCCACAGCTTTACCCAGTTACGTGTCTGGCAACCTCCCTTGTGTAACTGAATGAGAAATGTGTCCTCATTTCATATTTAGCAGAAAGCCAGTCATGCACGTAATAAAGGTATAGGTTTTAGCAAGGAATAAAGGGTGCCAGCAATATAAATATTTGTTATGTATAATCACAGAACATCTGTTGCTCTCTCCCCATGGGTGGTCCAGCTCCAAAATATCCCCGGCTTTTGCACCTTTTGCTATGCAGCCCAGATAAAGTAACGCCATACAGTATCTTGATTAGTGCTGCTTGCCGTTTTCCATAGGCTAATACTGCTTTTCTGCGTGAACCTACTGTACAGGTCCAATAATAAAAACAATCATCTTAAGTCAAAAAGAGAAATTGCAAGAGTACATGTAGATAAAAATACACAAATTATCCTCCACAGCTAGTTTTAATTAATTTATTTTTACAGTTACAAATACGCCCTCTGTTTTTTTTCTGTCACTGGTTTCCCAGTGCTTTGTCAATAAAGCAATTCTTTTCTTCCTACTCTTAACTGTCGTCGTGGTGGTTCCTTGGGTCACAGAGTTAAGCTGTTTGACTCCACAAGAGTAAGTGCAATATGACCTTTCAAATGGTTAGTTATGGCGTTTTAGCATTAACTCTGCATCTCCTCTGCCTCTGCCTTTCTCTTCCCCTTGTCTCCCCCCGCCTCTCTCTTCCACATTTGCAGGGTAGAAGGGGACTCTTATCACACAACAGAGCACTAAAGCTTTCTCCAGATGCTTCAGTCACATCATTCCCTGTGGGTATCTCTCCAGAAATACAATGGAAGGACATTTCTTTGTAAGGAATGTTCTCAGTATTAAGTCTTTATTAATGTGAGGTGGTTTCTTTCAAGTGACTATGGCAAACTCAGTATTAAGAATGATAACAGAACCTGAACTAATAAGCTACAAAAACCCCCTTGTTTGCGGACTATAGACTGGGACACTATTCTGTTACGGGGATGGGCAACAAGAGAGGCCTCTTGGGTCTCTTGAAATCTAAAGTGCCTGGTTGCAGATGTGCAGAGTGACTGACCATATACTTATTTTCAGCAGAGATCTACCAAACCCTCAAGCATTCCTCAAACATGTCTTTGCCCCTGTGGTCATTTTTGCCTTCTTCCTACCCCCAAAGGTCAGTCAGACCCTTCTGCCTGTCCGCCTCCATTTCCATTGCTTTTCCCTCAAAGAACAGGCACAATAAAACCAATAGGCACCTCAGGTAACTTTTGCAATAAAGCAGGTTATCTTCCAGTGTCACTTCAGACTGAAGTAGGGAAGCTGAAAACACATTAAGGTGCTTGGCTTTCCCCGATTCTGGCACATCCAGAAGAAATGTAAAGGGCAGCTTTGATTTTCCCTGCCCCCTGCCCACTCCCTGACCTGGGACAGGCTCATTTCATTTCCATAGGGTAGGAGGTATGGCTTGGGTGGGGGGCAGTGTCCTACTCACTCCTCGGCCAGCCCACGGCCATCCCGCTCACCGCCCAGCCCACCCCCTCACTCAACGCTCTGCTCAGGGCTGCTTGCCAAAATAGCTAGCCAGCCCTACATGGCACAGAGGTCAACACCATGTCCCCATGGCTGCCCGGTGCCCCACTGGGCCATGGCTTGGCTCACGGGGTACTGCTGAACAGTCACACAACTGTTGACCTTAGGAAGTGTTTTTATGCCAGGACTGTTGCCTTGGGACTGTCGCCTTGAGAGTGTCGCCTTGGGACCAAGAACATCTCCAAGGCCACTAGATTTCAAAACAAGATCCAAAAATACATTCAGGGAAAAATTGCCTTTTAAAGAGAGGGGTTTTTACACTACAACAGAGCTCCTACTCTCCCCATAAGGCACAGATCCACATACTAATCAACAGCCAGGTTTTAAATGAGAATCCTAGGAAATCTATAAATTTTCCAGTCATTTCTGTGAAAAAATATCAGACTTCATTTTCTAATAAAGTATTATGAATAAGTTAATTTTTTAAAAATCAGAATAAAAAGAGCAATGTTCTTTCTGGAAAGCCCTAATTAAGCCCAGGTATGTGGTCTAGGAAATACAGAGCTGTGTAACCTGATGGAAATGATCATTTTCAATTGTCAGGACACTTCTGCTTCTTTTCACCCCAGTTTCAAGTACATCTGGTTTCCACCTGCTCTATATAAAATTGGTTCCTCCCTTTTTCAAATGTGAGCATCATGCTCTCTGGTTTTGTCCGTGACTCTCCAGTGGCATTTAACTCAAAGAAGTCAGCTCCACCTGGAATGTGGATGCAGCAAGATGGGAAGGAGATGGGTGTTACAGGAAATTTATTCTGGTCATGAAGGAACAGCACAAACTTCAAAAGGGGCAGTTTAGTTGGCACATGAATACACCAAGCCTCTCTGATTCAAAACTTAAACTGCTTCAGTTTTAAGAACTGGATTTATATTTTGATTAATGCCCTCCAAAAATCTGGTTTGGTTGGTGGCCTTAAACTTTCACATCCTCTGCATAAGTTTTGCACTCTGTCCTGACAGTATACATCACATGTGACCTGAAATCTTCCAGGGACATAGCATACCTTCCGTCTCCATGACTATCTCCTAAAGGCCACCACTATCTCCTATTTGCCACCAGCAGTGGCATTTATTGAAGATGATTGTGAGTTTTTGAGACCTGTTAAAAATATCAACTTCATTTTAATTAGCCCTCATAAAGGTATAAAATTATATCAATCTTAAATTCAATATCCAGAACTGAAGCTGGAACATGAGAATTTCTCCTTAGATGTAAGGAAAAGATTACACTGGGACAGGAGTTCAGAGAGGCTGTGAAGCCTCTTTCTTTATGGATACATGAAACTCAGCTGGCGATAAAGTCCTGAGCACCCTAAACTTTATGTAGGAGGAGTGGATTACAGACTTCCAGAGGTCTCTTCCCACCTACACTATTCTGATTTCGAGAGTGGTTTTTGTTCTATTAAACCATCTAACTACCAGGCAGAGCGTGGTATGAAGATATAAAGGTCAAGAATTTTTGGTTGGTCCTTTGCTTCCACCTGTGGCAGAAAGGTGTCCCCACAGCAGTCTGCAAAAAACAGGTGGATAGGCACAGCACTTTCAAAAATCAAACTGTAGATCCATCAATGTACTTCAGCATCGTGACACTCAGCATTGTAAGGCTTAAGAAACAAGACAGTCACCCATCAGATATCACATTCAGGACAACTATTTTGCCCTGCTCAAGAAAGGAAGCTTTACGTTATCAAGTTTCTTCACGGGAAAACAGGATGTATTAGCAACGCTAAAAGGGAAGCAGTTGTCCTCTGAGTATCATCTGGTAATGTGGAAGCCCCTGGAAAGAACCTTTTTCTGCTTGATACTGATAAAATTGGGCTGATTAGGGAAATCAATGTTTTCCCAAGGCAGCTGTGCTGATGCAACCACTGAAGTGGGCAAACTTTTGCTGCTTTCAAAATATAGCTTATTGCCGTATTCCCTGAGGTACAAGATAGTCCTAGAATAATAGTCCATATCACATATGTGTGTGATGCAGCTTTACAGTGTTCCAAACACAGGTAAAGTGCTACTATATCTTTGTTCAGATTGCTCTACAGGTGCTTTTGCAAATCTTGGCTATGATGATCACACAGAGAGGATTTTTTTTAAAGGACATTTCCTCATTTTATTTTCACCGTTCAGAGCACTATCTGTGTATGCTAACCAGAGCCTGGCTTGAATAAAAAGTGTTTTCAAGGCTGCCCATGCAGGCCCAACACCATGCAAACTGGAATGAGTTTAGTTTCACAAAACCTGATGTAGTTATGAAGACAGCAGCGGCTTGGCTGAGGAAGGGGCTGATACCATGAGGATACCCCTCACCCGGCCAGGGGTGAGCACAGCCCCCCTCCCAGACCTCACATTAGCCACACGATAGAGCTGGCAGAGGTGCCAAGAGACAGCTGTAACCAACTTTTCCAAAGCCAGGTAGGATGCCTGAAAAAGAAACAGAACCCAGATCTTTCAATTTTTAATCCAGTACATGGACATATCTTTCTATTTCCTCAGATTGCCCACTTGCTCTTTAGCCACTGTGCATGTTTACAGCAAATGAGGTGGTTCTGCCATGGAGTGAATGAGACAGTGCTTTCTCCTGGAAGAGAAAAATACCTTGTGAACTCGTAAGTAAAAACCGTATTGCAAAGGTGATGCAAAAAAGGGTACAGTTAACTTGCAGGCTGAACAAAGCCGATTTCCAGCACAGGAGTGATACTGCTGCCAAATTTCAAGTTTCCATTACCTTTTGCAGAGGTGCTAGAGCCATTAAAAAATCTTAAAATCTCTTACATCATAAAAAATTGTTTATCACTTTTTCCTAGCCTATAAGCTATTCAACCTTCCCTAACTTAAATATGGGGAGAAAGTTACACTTTGTCTAGGAGCAAGCATACAGCCATACAGGTAAAGCTTGGAGAAAAATTTAAATGATTTAAAGTAATTGAATGATAGCAACACTTGTTTGCATATTAAGCAAATGACCCAGATAGAACCCCTCAGAGTGTTATAATGTTGTTTTCAAAGACTCACATTATGGGCATCAGCTGCTACCTCTATGTTAGTATTTCAGTTCCAATCAGGGCTATTTTTGAAGAGAAGAGTTGGCCCCAGTTACTGTGCTTTTGTTCACATCCTAGAGTAGTCTTGGCATGCATGAACTGGGTTTCTTGAGTTTCTTTTCTAAGGTGTGCTGTAGGAGTGCACCTAATTTACTCCAGCCAAGATTGGTCTTTTACTCAATGGTGGCAGGCTGGAGTTAGTGTGAAATTAAGTACCTTGCAACATGTATAGCTTGGATGTCAAGTTCTTGGTAACCGTTGTTTCACTCTACACATCTACTCCTATTGGTCCTTACTGCTTGCTAACGTAGAAATAGCAAATAATGCTAATAAGTAATAAATGCATGATTATTGCTGATAATGCTGCATACAACATGATGGTATCATTTAAAATGCTGTGTTTGGTATTATTGAAAATAAATAAATTACAACCACCTGAGTTCCCATTGTAGCAGCGCTCGAAGTGCTTGCACAGGAATGATGAGTTTTTCCTCACAAATGAAGGCGTCAGGAAGAAGATGTGTCTGATTTGGTCATCCTCGGATGACCTAGTGTGAGGAGTCAGATTCTGAAGTCATCGCTTACATAAACCAGTTTACCATCTAATTAGACTGTTTCAAAGCATATGAAATCTCTCAACAAGAGTAAGAACCACAAACTGACTCTCCATACTAGTAATTCAAAAGCAAGAGCAGATGGAAAGTGTTGTCTAGAGACTTTGAACGCAGCCTTTGGGATGCTCCCACCAGCATCCTCTGGCTGCGGTTCCACAACTGCTGAAGCTGGATATTGGGCCCTGTTCGATCGCAGCACGAGAGATCTGACTCACATCAGAAATAGGCAAACGATCACATTTCTCTTGAAGTAACAAGAGCTGAAATTTATGCCAGGTTTATGCTTTTATTCGGGCTGCACAAGGACATGGAATATCTGATCTGTGTAGTCTGCTATTGCAAAGTTAACCTGTCAAAAGTTATTGAACAAATTTGAAACAGCAAAGTGAGTTTACATGGGATCAGCGATTTGCACTGTATGGCTGTGGTATCTTTGTTCCAGTGCTAGAAGTAATGGATTTACCATACCACGACCCTTCGGAGAATTCAGAATATTCAGAAAAATGTGCCCTCTACTAAACCAACAGAAACCTCTGATTCACATCTCTTGTGGCAAATAGTCACGTATTTTATGTCATTATCACTTTTCCTTCTGCCACCTGTGCTCCTCCGCTGTCTGCTCCATTTTCTGCCAAGTGCAGACATCGGTGGCAGAGACAGCAGAAAAGGAGGTGCTGCACCTCAGCCTCTGCTGCCCTGAGGCTGTATGCCCCTGCGATGCTTGCTGTGGTGGCAAAGTCCACCATGGGGCAGCTGAGGGGTGGCTGGGGGCAGCCAGGCACACATGAGGAGAAATTGCCGACATATCACACTGCAGCAGCTGTGGGAGGACCACAGACAGAGGACTGATAGCACCCCCCACTCAGTTGCCTCACATGAAGGACTGTGATTCGGTGGCCAGTCTTCTTTATGAAGGACTTTGTGCTAGTCCCATGCCAATACCTACAACATGTCCCACAAGCATTCACTTAAATACAAAAGTAAATTATATTTGCTGTCACTAAACACTTGTTTACCACAAGTATTCCAGGTAACTAGATCACTGGCCAAAGTAATTTGGAGAATATTTTTTGAAAAACAAATACATTCTAGAAAACCACAGGCTTTCTATGGACAATTCCCCCAGGGACATGCGATGAAGATTGCCAAGTAAATCACTGCAAATTATTTGTTCACTTAGCTTTCTGCCATCTATGAAGCAGGAGACGGAAGGCAGTACAGGACATTTTTGCTTTCTCTTTACATCAGATTTCAGGGTAGAGGAAGAGAAACGTGTTGACAAGATTTTATGTTTATTTGGTGAGAAGCAAATTGAAAGCACACTTAAAAAACCAACAAAAACAGCAACAACAAAAATAAGGCAAAATCAATCCAGCACTTGCAACGGAATATTTAGTCTGGAAAAATGTGTTGTGATATACTCCAGGACTTCTGTTGTTTCACAGCTTGTCTGTAGGTACACACGCAGTCAAACACAGAGGAAAGACCTAACACCCTAAATAGTGGGCCACCGCCTAATATTTCATTCACATGCGTGAGAATAATTGTTCCTTCAGAAGACAGGAGATTTGCACAGAATTAGCTGAGTCCCGTAAATCAGCGTCACCTGGAAGGATGCCATTCCATCACCTGGTCTGGTCAAGGGCTGCCTCTGCGCAGGATGGCTGTGTGAGCATCTCTGGATGGGTGATGTTTTTACACTCCATGCTGTCTTTGTATTTGTCATGGTGACTGTTCTGGTCAGTTAACGACTGCCGTTATAAAAAGAACAGTTTTATTTCCATTAGTATAGCAATCCCACAACAATAATTAATTGTAGGAGGAACTATATGTAAATGACTCCATAAAAGCCATTCTATAGCATGCCAGCAACCAAGCTATCTTCTGGATAAGAGGCAAATTTTATGAAAGAGGCTGCCAAAACATTGTGGAGTACATTAAAAGAAGTACTTTAATTTACTAGGGAATGCAAGTGCCATTTTAAATGCAGAGAAATGCTTAACTGACTGTTTATTGTTAATTACAACTGACCTAATGATTAACTTTTATAAATAGAGCCAAACCTGCTCAGAGGTAAGCAGTATTACTTACAAATTCTCAAATGCACTTTCCTCTTACCCTCCTTGCTGTGACTGAAACTAAATATTTACATCACATTTGGGGCCTCTTCTTGGCCCGGTCTGTTATTTCTGTCATTGTTATGTTTTGCTCTTGGGGTGGGTCAGCTGGTGCTACAGAAGATAGCTGGTAAATCCAAAATCCAGGTGGTGCAGGCGAATATCATACACAAAGAATCAAAGCTAACCCAAGCAATGAATTTAGCGCAAATACATAGCCAGTTCGTGATGATCAAAGTGGTATTTATTCCATCAGCTCTCTGCTTGGTGTCCTTGGGTCCAAGAGAAAGTTAAAAGAGGAAGGACAGAAGGTGTAACACTGTGTAATAAAAATTGTGATAAAAGCATTTCCCTCCACAGGAAGCCCTAAATTTCTGTGTCAACAGAAGTAAGCAAATAGATACTGTGCAATCATTTGGCACTTCCGTTTGATGATTTAAAAGATCTCATAAGATCAGGTGAATAATTACCCTTCCCAAATGGAGAGGTTGTGGATAATAATTTCAAAAAGACCTCAATGCTTCAGAAAATCTTAGAAGTGACAGACTATGCTTGCAAACACAAACTCAGTTTTACTGGGGACACTGCAAAATGTCTCTGAACATTAAGGGAATGAAGTTCTAGTACAGCCTTGAAACAGGAGTATGGGAATGGGGGAATGAGCTGGAAAGAGAGAGGAAAATGACCCAGTTACACTGAAGATGAAGAGGATGAACAAAATAATATAATGTACGATAGAAAGGCAAATACAGTTCCTAAAGCACCAAAATTTAGGAATATCTGAAAACCTTATGCTCTTTGTCTTATCAAAGTCAGACATGAAAGTAGTAGCCACAATGGAAAAAACTGTTAATATTAAAGTACAGGCTTAAAATACTTATTCATTGTACACATCTGCTTATTTTACTACTGGAAACCAAGGTTTTTATTTGGGGTGTTAGTTTGTTTTGACCACATATATCACTACTTTGATCAATGCCTGGCTTAGGCAAAAAATAAAGCATAACTGTTGTGAAGATTTCAATATAATTAAATGTGTAATTCTGTTGGCACTCTGTTACTTCTCAGGTTCATTGACAGTAACGTGCTTTGAGACACTCGAGCATCTTTGTATCTTCAGGCATTTTGAAGAACCAGAGCAGCTGACATTGGAACCTCAAACCTGGCTGCATGTTTCATCTACAAATCAACCTTTTCTTGAGAAATAGTTCTTTAAGAGCTACTGAAGTCACTGACATGAGGAAGACCCAATCTACTCCCGAGGTTATGGAGCCTTCATGCCTTTAAGACTAGGCTGGAGACGCATCCCCTGAGAATGATGTTAGTATGGCTGATCTGACCTCTGGGCAGTGGAATAACTAAGATGTACCGGGTTCCCTCCAACCATATTTTCTTTGATGCTACTTAGTGTTTTTAATTTAAAGTCATGCTAGGTAAAAAAAAAAAGCATCTAATGCAGTGTTTCATGACCTCTGTTACCTGATGAATGAAACATTCATAGTTTGTACCTCAAAGCTGTTACTTTTTTGTTGCTTCCACATGCTGAAAACCTGCTTCATACTGCAACAGAACTCATAAATTACATGTTTTCAATTCAAGCAAAAGTCATTAATTTTATCACTCAGATACCAGTGCACATCTTTCTCCTTTTATCGCAGTTTTAGACTCTTCTTTCCTTAAAAAGCAGCAGCAGCACAGATAATCCAGCTCCCGCCTGTTTTGGGGGGAAGCGTGGGGCTGTTGGCCGTCCCCCGTGTTTTGCAGCGGGGCGCAACGCGGGGCAGGGGGGCCAGGAAACGGGACACGGCCCCACGGCAGAGGGCTGAGAACGGCTCGGGGCCCGCCAGCTCCCCGCTCCCAAACCAGAAACGGGATCCGGGCCCGGGGTTTGGCAGGCATTTCGGAACAGGAGAGGAAATTGGGCTTTCCATCCGTCTGCCGCAGCTGTCAGCCCCGGCGGGTTTAGCCGGGGAGCTGTTGCCATCTAATGGCGGACGCCGGGCAGTAGCGCAAACTCCTTACAAGGCTTCGAAACCAAAACGGGCCCCGGGGAGGCCTGAACCGCTGATGAAGCCCACGGAGACTCCTTGCGCCTTCTTTCAGGCAGAAGTCTGACCTGGAAGCCACCGAAGGGCCTGGGAGCCCTTCATTAGCTTCCAGTAATATAATTTAACAGAGGAAAGCTCCCCTGAAGTTGGTTGTACCGCTCAGATCGGACAGCCTTATACCCCACCACGTATACCGTGGGCAGTAACAGTCTTAGGGAAAGAATGCAAGAATATAGCACTTTAGGGACTTTCACACTCAGAGGCAGCACCCAGCAAACTCTATCAGGCCTCCGGTGAGGACAAAGCTTTTCTAAAGTTACACTAATGAGTGTGAAGCTCTACATGGTTTTTAGTGGGGGATTTTTATTTCCAACTAAGCTCCTCTTGCAAAAAAACCAAAAGAACAGTAACAAAAGACACCCTACAAAATTCAAAGGTCTGGCTCTCTTGGTCACCCTCTGGGAAGCGATAAAAACAAAGATCACATTACATAATATTGTATTTAAAGCTCAGAAGAATCAATCAATCAGAAGTTGAAGAACTTCAAACTCTGATAAGAATATTAAATGAGACCAATTCTAAAGACCGATATGTCAAACAGAAGACAAAGGGATCCTTTCACTGATGTTTGGCATATGTGCTAGAAACCAAAATCCACTCCTGGTCTTATTGGGCAAAACACAGAACTGTATCAAAACTGGAAGGGGAGAGGTTAGAAAAACAACATAAACACACAGACTCGCCAGAGTATTCCCTCCAGATTTATACCTAGATTTATGGATTTATATCTATTTATAGACTTATATGTAGTACCTCTTTCTTTATTTTTTCTTATTGCAGCAATTATACTGGGAGTCAGATTGAGACCAGTCTACCAAGCATGGAGGAGCTGGGAACGACCCAGGAACCCCCAGCCTGTCACTATAAAGCCCCTCCATGTGTGCACGTGGTGAGGACAGCCTCTCTGCGTGGCAGGTACAGAACTTCTGCAGCTTGTTGCTACAGAAGATCGTGGTGGCAGATGTGGTTGCCATCCGAAGAAAAGATCAGGAGATCTCATGAAGACTCAATAGCTGATGTCTCTTGTCCTCTGGGTCACTGCCAGGAACCCCAGCCAGACTGCCTGGACACGCGCGGCTTGGTGCCTGCACACCGGTCACATTATGTGGACACACGCGACTTGGATCTTGTGAGTATGTGGGTGACAGAGAGTGAGTGAGTGAAAACAGTTTTGGTTTAGGTCAGATTCCTCTTTCCCACTGGCAAAGTCTCATGGTTCAGCTTTCCATGTTGCTACTATAATCTTGCAATATTAGTTGCTACAGGGGTAGCATATTTGAGCTCACACCCTGAACGGTAAAGACATAATCTAATATGCCATGAGACTCCTGAATAGAAAGAACGGGGAAAAAAAAAGGGATATGATTTTGTTCTGATATTTTGCCAGCATGAAACAAAGGAGGGAAGTTTCTTTGACACTTCTCTTCATCTTTAGATGCTACTTATGGGTGAGATACCAGCTCACTATGAAAGCAGTACAATAAAAAGTATTGTCTAACAATTAGCCAAGAACGAGCCCTGAGCCCGGCTGTTATTCCAGAGAGGGGTGAAGCGCCAGAAACATGTAACAATTCAATTGCTCTCTGTCCAAACAGCTTGCTGGCCCTCAGGATATCAATAAAAGTATCTCTGTCTAAACATATGCAAACACACAAGAAAAGAAGCTGTAATTTAATTGTTGCTCCCAGGAACTCAATTACACATTGATTTAAAATTAAAATTCAAGGTTGCAGGTAACGCATACTTACATGTAAGAACTACCAGATGGTTTATAGAAAACCAAAGCTGAATATAAAAGAAAACAGTAAAGTTTCCAGAAAATTCTTAAATGTCCTGTAGCTTTCCACAGCAATGCTGGAATTTGTTAGGATTACACAAGACATTGGCAGACTTCAGCATGCAGCATTTTGGTTGAGTAACTCTAAATTTGGGGTGCCGAGCCCTCCGCCTGTTATCCTGAGTGATCAGTGCCAAGTCATGCTAGCGAGTGGCTCCAGCAAGCCCCCGCCAGGACAATGGCACCGCACACGTCTTGTGGGATCTTTAAAAGGGCAAACACAGGGGAAAACTGTAGGGCTCTATTATCATATCGTGGTTATCAATAAAGCTGTATTCAAAGAAAAATCCTGCATTTTGAATTTCAGGTTCTCTCTCTCTGAGATTGATAGCCCCAGGGAAAGCTGCAGCTGGTGGGGAAGGCTGTACATCCCCCGTCAGCCTGTGGCCACCAGGAACCGACTTTGGGAGTGCAGTAGTATGGGGCGATGGCAGAGCAGAAATAGTAGGGAAGAGCACGGTGAGGTGCTTGTGCAGCCACCCTCCTTGGTCTGTGTGCACCACAGGCAGGGATGCAGGGAGAGAGGCCGCCTGCCCAGGAATGGTGGGTGACTCTGTGACCTCCCTGGGGCTAGCAAAGCCCCAGGGCTCCCTTAGAAAACCTGCTGCTGGTAACTCAGCCCACTGACTTGTGGTTTAAAAAGTTCATGATATAAAGAATATTATCGTCTACTATTTTTTTGTAACCTGTGCTAGGATCCTTCCACTGTTCATTTCAAAAGCCAGTATGTCAGGACAGGTAACAATTTGAACTTTCATCTGTGTTTCCTCTTTTCTATAAACCTTTAAGGGAAGGCTGTATCTGCAAACCCATGTTGCAGTCAGTGCTGTACACACCAATACATAAACTGTCTGCATGCTTTGTTTAGGGCTTTTTGCAAATCGTGCATCCTACAAAACCACCTCAGCTCGACTGAGATCATAGAGTTGCTGTGACAAATACCACATCCTCTTAGTGACCCAGAATGTTTGTTTTTGTTGGCCAGATGACAATTCATGGGAGACAATGAATATTAACCACATTGTATAATGATTTGGTCCAACTATAAGATTCTCTTTTTTCTCTTCAGGAGAAGCAGGAAAAAGTTTTTAGACCTTTCACTTTATGGCAAAGACCTGCTGAGTTCAAACTGAAGAGGCATCATAAATTCAGTGAGATGACTCTCTTTTATCCAGCCCACTGGTATACTTGAAATATTGTAGAGGGAAGAAAATATGTAAAGAACATACAGTCTTTTGAAGAAAATGATCTTTTAGCCCATTTAAAAGATGTTTTTCATTAAAAATCATTGGGGTTTTTTTGTGGTTCCTCCCCATTTTGAATTACACCTTTGATACTAACCCCTGCTGGGGTATAGCTCTTTTTCATGCAATAACACAAGATGGAATTTATTCTAAAATGACATCCATGGATGTTATATCCTGTTTGCTATTATTTCATAATTTACTCTTATCTAATCTGAAAGGTATCAAAAAATGAAACTTGCTGAAGTCCATTCAATTAAGCTCAATAGATACTCTTTTGTACTTTAAATAGCATTCCACTTGCATAAAAAGCAGTGTGTCTGTCTATCATCTTTATCTGTTTGTCTGGTTCACTTCAATATGTTGAGACATTTACTAAATCTTTCTTGTGAAAAATTCTTGCTCTCTAGATAATATGATCTGCCTGTGGGTACTGTTATATATTATTTTTATATTACAACAACAGTCAAAATGTGCTAGGTATTTTTCCAAATGTGTCACAGTGATGATTTCTGTCCCCAAAACCTGCAAGTTTGGGAAAGTTAATTCGATATCCAAAATGCAAGGCATGCTTGGCAAATGGGACATACCCATCACATAAGGGGATCCCCTCGCTTCTACAACTTCACGACCCTGTTATCCACTCCTGTCAGCAAATTAATCTGCTAGATATTCATAAGAAGCTACCTCAAACCAGCACAAAGTCCACTTGGCAAATTCATAGACTCTCTCATTCTTTTGAAACATAAATTAATGTAACATTAATCATCTCGTTCTTAGTAACTCCTCACCAACCTGTTGTCCCATGTTACTCAGTATCTGAAACACTCCTGCACGGAGAAGCAAAGTTAAGTACACAGCACAGGCAAAGGTGGTGATATCGGCATGTCTGTCTTCTTAGAAGATCTCACAGGAGCAATGGACGTTGGTTCAAGAGGATATTCTTAGACCATAAGTCTGGGAGCAAATGGGACATGCCAGTTGCAGACCCATTTACAGTTGGGTGCAAGTGGGCAAGGCAAAACAGTGGTAGAAACAAAGTCACAGCACTAGGAGAAAAACCACAGGCAGCCACAGGAAGGAGACCCTACAGTGCAAAGCTGATCCCTATTGCTGGTGTGTAACTGAAATAAAAAAGGAAAAAGCTACTATCAATCGTAATTTTTCTGCTTTGAAATACATATTACCAAAGTAAATACACACTGAAAGATACACACTGTAAGTGCAATGGAGGCACAAGGAGCCAAAGGATGGAGGAAAAGTTTAAGGATTCTTCAAGGAGACAGGGAACACAGTGCAGGGGATCTGACTGATTATTTGTGCTCCTGGAAAAGTTCCTCTTGTCCTAAGGCGGAGGCTGAATGAGAGACAAGGTGGTCTGTCAGAAGACCAGCAGAAGGGATACACTTCCCCATCACTGAAGGTGATAAAGTAAACTTTTTGACAATGTACAGAGCAGAGATTAAATAAATAAGTGACATTTTTTACTACCTGCAAGAAGTAAGATTCTAGGAGAGATGGCTTACGCCCAATATTTTTCCATGTCTGGCAGATACCATGGGAAAAACAGAGCACTGATGTAGATTCAAGACCTATCTCTGAAGAGGCCCCATTTTCTCAATCTGTCGCTTGCCTGTGTTTTGCACTCAAGGTGTTTCACCAGAAACTAGAGTTTACTCCTAGTGGTACAGAGAGTAGAAAGGAGTACATAGTGGCTGCCTTGATTCTGGGCAGCCAGCACAAAGTACAACCAGTCATAAACAATTTAGGAGTTGGGTATGTACGTTTCAGACAGTGCAGTTTTAGCTACAAATCCTTAATTTGCAAGTTAAATATAAAGGTATGGACATGCAGGTGAGGCAACTAGGTTCTTACCTTCCCTTTGTGCCCCTCTTTTCCCCACACATTCCTACCTAACCCTCAAGGGAGTCAAGGCAACATACCTGGGCAAACTTACGTGTACTTCCTCATGAAGATATATGGGAAAACAAAGCAAATTCCATACCATCCCTTATACAACATCAAGGAGATTTATATCAACTAGAAAACTCCAGTTATGCTTGCCCTAAATCCACACTGCCTTGCACAAAAAAAGTTTGTGTTTTCCCTAAATTGCTTTACTTGCCTGTGCACTAGGAAAATGGACTGGTAGGGGAAGTCCCAAATTTATCAGCACTTTGTAGTTCACAAAGATGGTGTTGACAGGTTTCTCCCCTGCTGGAATGAGCTGAGCGGTCTGCCTACCTGGCCCAGCTGGGCTTTGTGCATTTTCAACCATGTCTCTGGTGCGGAGCACCCACAAATAACAGGTCTCGTTCTTTGACTGAAAGTAGTATAACTGACTGGAGTCCAATGTGCTGCTCTGTGTCTATATAAAAATAAAATCATAAGAAAGAAGGTTGATGCATGTGGTCAGAAGAAGAAAAGTCCAGGCCTCCGTAACACTACCTTTTCTCCATGCCCTCATTCACATACATGCATGTGCACACAGAAACACGAGCTATATCTATATATCCATGTATCTCTCCCCCCCCCCCCAATTAGACATGCCAACTTAACATGGTCTGTTAATCTGAGGCACACTGGGGAATGCTTGCAGACATTAAAGGGTTACCAACAGATAGGATCCGTCTTTAAAGTTTAGAGTTTGCAAAAAAGTTATTCTTTGATAGATTTCTGACTTTCAATTCTCTGAGGCCTATGTCTGAGGAATTATTGTCTCCAGAGATCATTGGAGAATGGCTTTGTGCTATTACTTGTCCAGAGACTTTGTCCAGGAGAAGATAGTGCATCATCATAAAAAAACCCCAACAGTATAATAAAATATTCTAGACACTTATGAATGCATCAAAAAATCTTATTACATTGTCTAGTACACCAGAGACACTTAATATCTTGTAATTTCTGTACTTGTCGCATTAAAATATTAACTGGTTTTGAATAACAAAAAGCTAATTGTTGCAAAAACCCCGAAACCCTCATCAAATATATTTTAAGCTGAATGCATGAAGTGGCGAGGGGAGGGAGAAGTCAGAGAAGTTCAGACAGAAGCTTTGTAGGATCAAACACAGACCATCTGCTGATCTGGTAGCTCTGTGACCTTCTGGGCTACATCAAACCATGTTCTCCACAGGACAATACTGTAGCAGCTTTCCTTAAAACATGGCTTAAAAATGCTTCTTTTGTTATGAATGACATGAGAAGGCAGAAGGGAAGAGGGGAGATAACACAGCCTGAGGCAGAACAACTTTTTCTGCCCAGAGTATAATGAGTACTCCCTGCTTTCAGGTTGGTGAAAAAGGGATAAAAAGTGATAAATCAGAATTGTTGTCCTTACAGGCTCTTTTTGACTTTGACAGAAAGATGGCAAGTTGCATTACAAGTTTCAAAATATTGTTCACATTCCCCTACCCTCCCAGAGAATGAGTGGAATAACATACTACACCAGTGATTTACAGGTTAATAACTGTAATAATTTTTCATCCATGTTAATAAATAGACTGCTAGTATTCAAGTTAACAAAGTATGAGCAGTAATAGCTTTGATTTAATGTTATTTCTTAGGAGCATGCACCTTAAGTATAAAGCTTTTTTAATTTTGCCTTGGGAATGATGCATCCACCCAAGGAAAGAAATAATTTGATTTTTAGCTGGTTAGGAGAAAATCACAGAATAACTATATCCTTAGAAAGGCTTTTGATGCTGTATTAAATAAATTAAAATAGATTATAGTGAAATTGTCATATTGGGGGTGCATAGATGAGTGAAATATTACTTTTAAATAGTAATTAGCCATCGTTCATTCATAAAAATATGGAACCGTTCAAGCATTATCTACCCAGGCCCAGTTTTCTTCAAAAGTTAATGTTTTGGATAATGGACTGGAGTACTATAATCTGAAAGGTGCCACAAACCCTTTGAAGGACTAAATTAGAATTCAAAGGATCTTCACAAGTTGGAGAAATGGTTTAAAATCTGAAGGAAACAATTGGGACAGGTAGATGCACATGAGGTTCATGGTGGATTATGGATTAAATGTGAGTCAACAATGTGAAGGTATTGCAAACTGAGAAGAGTTATATGCAACCTATGGGTCATGATTATTGTACTCTCCTCACTGCTGGTCAGATCTGAGCTGGTGCTTTTGGCACTGCAACTGAAAGAGATGGAGGTAACTGGGGAAGGACCACAAGGAGAGCAGCAAGTATAGAGAGGGTTTAATGTGCATATAAATGAGATGGAAAAGCTGAAGGTTCTCTACCATGTCTTCTAAAAGAGGAGATTGAAAGGAGGTAAACTGACAACTTTCCAGTGAGGGATAGCACACACTCAGCTACTCCTCCTGACCACAGTGGAAAGAAAAAGAAGAAATCTGTTTAATTTGCATCAAAAGCCATTCAAATTAGCCATTAGGAAAAGCTTGTCTATCTGCAAAAATACTGAAGAATATGGGAGGGCATTGGATTTCCCTTTTTAAAATGTTTTCAATAGATATTAAACCATCGCTGACAGATGTCTGTCCTTGTCAGTTTGAATTTATCCTTCTGCAGAAGTATAGACCAGATGACCTCTAGAGGTCCCTTCCAGTTCTTCATCTCTGTGAAGCTGTAGGGAGCTCTGAGCTAGCAGGCAAAGGAAACAGCAACAGCTATTGAGTAACAGCTCACTTCGTTGAGATTTTTTTTCATCCCTGCCACTGGCATACATCCATGTTCTGAATTTACATGCTGCTGAATTGCATCCAAATAAGTGTCTACACATAGTTACAAATATGTCCTGTAAGCCAAAATAATTGTTTCATTTAATATGAATCATCTTGAAAAGCATTTTATTATTATAAATGAGAAAGTTTCTAAAAATATGTTATGCCCTATTTGGCATGGTATTATAAAAATACCATGGTATTAAATTTGAAAATGTCCCCTCCATGCCAAGTCTCACCCAAGTTGACTGGTGTATCTGAGGGCAGAATTTGGCCTACTGTAATTAAATCCAAACGTTGCATCAGAGTTTAACTAGTGCAAGACCTTGCTTTTTGGTGTAAAGACAGTGGAAATTTCTATTGTCTTTTTTTCAGTGCTTTTGGACTGCAACAGCCCTTCCATAGGTTTTAATCATATGATGGACATAATTCAAAAGTAATGTATCTGCCCAGCATGAAAGAATAATCATGGGTCAGTGGGATTAGAAAGGCAGAATTTACAGCTAGAACTGAGTTTTCCCTCCCTACTTCCTACTCTCCATGTTTAGAAAGAACAGACCCTGATGCTAGCTGATAGAGAAATACACCTGAAATGTGTTGATAATGCCTAATACGAATTCTGAATCACCACATGTGGACTCATCCATGAGTGCTTACACATTTCTTGGCTGTTACTCTAAAGGTAACTGCTGACCTTACAGCAGCCTGCTGTCAGTGGAACACACAGGGCTGGATTCTCCATCTGCTAAGTTCATTTTGCGAGTCTTACAGATTGCAAAACAGAATTTTCTTTGGGAATTTTATCCCATGCTGTTGGAAATTTTACTGGTGTAACACTGGCAGAAGGCTGGCATGGGATAATCACTCCATGTTAGCCAGAAAGAGATTTTTTTGATCAGCATTACAAGAAGGTAAATAGGTGGAGTAAGAAAAGGAGGACAGGGAAGAGACAAAGCGATGTAAACGTAATGATGAAAAGAAAATTTGAAAGAGTGAAGCTCCACCATGTTACATTCCCCACTTTGAACTAGTTTGAAGTCCCTAAAATCTCTGCCATTTTAACTTGAAGCATAATACAGTAATTTAGAATAAGGGATGTTTTTCCCCTTGAGTGTCTTTGTGCTTGAAAAGGAGTCTCTTTTTCAGGATTTAGTAGGGCAAACTTACACTGAGTACAAAGAGAAGGGCAGACCCCTTCCATTGTATTATATTTGCTTGTTCCATCAGGAGGGTTGAATCTGCTGAGTGAATGAGGAGATGATCTCTGGGGACCACAGGATTTCTCATCAGAAATTATATCCTAACATCTGCTTGGCATGGTTTTCCCATGGGCTGTGTTATTGCCCTTATTGGGGAGTTTTCCACAATCCTGTGGAAATCCTTGGTTGAAAGTATACTCCCAGCACTGCCATGGTTTGGGCTTGGCTCAAAAGAATAAGTTTTAATGGGACTGACTTTTGAGAACTGCATCTTTATGTTTGGAAAAGTATATCTGGAGACATTATCCAAGTACTTTTTTTCATGGGGGACAGCTGTTGGAAGCAAGCTAGCCCAGGACATGGCTCTCTCTTGTTGGCTTACAAAACCACTTTCCTCAGTACCCAGGATGGGTGGCACATCAGGTAGAAGACTGTGGGATAAAAGCTGTAAAAGTTATAACATTTGGTCCACTGTGAGCTAGAATTTTATAAAGGCATATTATAGGAATTGTTCTTCAAGCTGAAAACCAGATTCTCCTTTAAAATAGGTGTTAATTTGGCATTCAAGTGAGCAGCAAACATCATTGTCAATGCACTGCAACTGTGAAGACAATCAAAGTCATGTGCTAAATCATAAATAGACACTATTTACAAAAATTTCTGTGGTACATGCCAATTTTCAAAACTGTTCTAGAACTTTATTATAATTTGATTTCATAGCTTGAAAAAAAAGGCTTAGCAAGCCAATTAGTGTATCATTCACCTTGTATACAGCCAAAAATGGTAACTTAGTCATATCTAGACTAGACTAGACTAGACTAGACTAGAATAATTTCAGTTGGAAGGGACCTACAACTATCATCTAGTACAACTGCAAAATCTGACCAAATCCAAAGGCAGCTATTCAAAGTGTTTGCCTTTTCATGGATCACCTCTATGTTTCAGAAACAATCCAGATCATAAAACTTAATTCAAATTTTGCCTGTTTTGATCACTCTTGTATGAAAAATACTTAAATAGACATAGCAGAACTAAGGTGGTTGGCCTGGGATATTATTAGATGTACCCACTCATAAGAAAGAGAAGTAAAAAAGTTAAATGATATTGTATGTTCCTGTTTCTATTCTGCATTGTTTATGAGAAGGCCAAGTCCTCATTCAAAAAATTTCTCTCAAAAGAACCGATGGGCAAAAGTCGACAGGTAAAAAAAAGGTTGTGTGGGAAAGAACTGAGCCACTCACACAGACTATTAAATCCTTAAAGATAAACAGAGACTGATATCAGAAACTGATAAAAGAATCTGACTAGTAGTACAAATACAGCAGCACTTAAGGAATTCAGAAGAATTCCTGAATCCCCTGGATATATGTAAAAGGATATGCGAAGCAATGTAGAGTATCCGTATCCCATACATTGAACTAGGAGTGCTAGAAGATCGAAGGGGAGGGGAAGTGGAGGAGGATGAGAAGGTTCAGCAGTAGATTATATTAAGACTTGGAAAGATGCCTCTTCTAAGCCATATTAAATACAGAAAAGGTCAACATTTTTGGCATTCTGGCCAAACCTAAATAAGAAGGGTTCAGTACTGTGCAACCCCTGTAATATGCTGTCAGCTTTTTAGCAGCTAGAAAAGATGTTATCAGTAGAGGCAAGAATGCAGAGGAATGTTCTTGGAGGCTTAAGGCAGATAAAAGAAAGGAATAAGATGTCACTTCCCCCCCCCCCGAGGTCAAAAAGATCTAGCAAATACACAAATTTTATAAAATAGGTGCCTGAACAGAAAATTTTATTCTGAAGGGAATGAAAAAAAAAGCAAAAGATATCCTTTGAAATAGCTAGTCAGTCCATCAAAACTATTTCTCTCTTGACCTTTCAGTCAGGATGCCAGTGACGTGCAGCATTAGTTGGTATAAATACATGACTGGCCATGTGATATTCAGATATGATAGTTTAGTCATAGTAAATGGAGAGGTGGAAAGAAGACACAGAAGAACATCGGACAGAATTAACCAAGCCTCGCAGATTTATACTTCTGTGTAGTCTTAAATGAAAATCATATATTTAAATAGCACCCTTTTGCAAGCCTGGAGATATAAGGCAAAGGTAACACTGTCAGCCCATACCCTTTAGCAGAGCATGTGGAAGAGTCTTGGTTCACAATAACTAACCAAGGCTCACTGAAAGAAGCAGCAATCATTACAACTGCTTTATTAGGATAATAATCATCCTAATTATAGGGAAAAAAAGTATTTTTATATTGTCTAGTTAGCACAAAAGTGGCCTAGAGTCTGGAACTATATTTCAGCCACTGCCCTTAAGTGGACTGCATAGTAGGTTACAACAGCTAAACCTTTGCTTCTATTTTATTGCCTCAGTCACAAGGTTTTAAGCTCTATTTATACAAGTGGTTTGAGTTATAAAACACACATTATTACTTATAAGTAATTGAAAATAGCCTCCCAGACAAACAGAGATCTGGCCACCTGAACTGTAAGTTTGCCTAGCAAAACTATAATTTGATAGGTGTGCGACAAATGGTAGATATCCGGCACTAATTCTTCTGCATGTCATTTGATACAAAGATGTAAGGAAAACAGTAGCAGAAGTATACACAGTTATTTCGAGTTTAAGTCACTAGGAAAATTATTGGGAAATTGCAAATGTCTCCCATTAACTTTTTAACTTTGTTAGTATGTTTTCAATTTAGCTGACAAGCTCCTCCTTTGCAGGTCCTCCAGGAATGTGTAGAAAAATAAGGTACTTGATAAAATGTTTCCATGCAGATTTTGGTTTCAGCTATGCATTAAAATGTACACACTCGAGGGCAGACTTAGGCTTTTTCCTCCTTAGGCTGGTGGAAACTGGAAACGTTAGAGAAGAAACGCTTTGCTCTCCTAAAGACAGGCTTTTTTAACAATGCACCTTACATACCTAAAGAGAAGTAAGTATGGAAGCCAAAATCTGCAAGAAGAAAGACAAATATTCACATTAAAAGGGGTAAAGAAATTTCTGAGTCTTCTACCAAATGACTCAGGACTTAATCCTGCTGCCGTTGAAGTCAAAGCAAATCATTTAAATCAAATTGGACCTCCTTTAACACAGGAATAAGGGCAAGTACATCTGGAGTAACTCGAATAAAACCTATCCCAAAAGTGTTGAATTTTCTGCAGCTACAGAGAATCGCAGCCAACTTTAAGTCACCTTCTGTTTCTGGTAAGCCTGGGTAAAATTTTCAAAGTCAACTGAGTATCCTTGAAGTCTCACTCCTTGAAGAGACTTAGGCACTTCAGAAACTTTTACTCCATACCTCTTTCCAAACCACTTTTGTGTGTTTGCCTCCAACATATGCCCTTTAAATTGATGCCATGAGTGCACTTTGTACTGGAATGCAGCCGGCAGCCGGCAGTATAAATAGCTGCTCTGCTTAATTACAAAAGGAACATTGTTTTCTTTTAGACTCCTAGCATCATCAGTATAAAAATCCCGTTTCAGAAAATTTCAAATTCTGAACTTTACGTGTTCATTTAAATACTTCCAAATATGTATTCTAGCAGATTAATTATGAAATTAAGATAAACGTCAAAAACCAGTATTTGTGTTTTCTTTGCTGCAGGGAGTGGCTTCCAGTAAAAACTAGATAATAGATCTAAATCTCCATAACCAGCATGGTTGCATGTCATGCTAGCAATTGTTTTAAGTGGAATTTCCCTTCAACTCCAAAGAGAAAGCCTGCTTTCAGATTTTTGTCATGATATTGCTCTACCCCAGTTAATATTGCCCACCATGAGTATTGCAGGCTGTGCTATAGAAGGCGACCAGCTAAACCTTAGAACAGCCTGGAAGGGAAATGCTGCTGTTACTACTTCACAGATGGCTGAACGGAGTCAGAGAACAAGCTATATCCCTTTATGCTCTCCACCAGATCATATTGAACACCACAGACTTGACTTTTCTTATTTCCTTAACTTATGCTCTGGGTAATAGAATTTTGTGCGTATGTGCACACAGCCCATGACACCCTAAAACCTATTAAGATAAAAGATGTTATTTAAGATGATTATATTTAAGATGTTTATTAAGATAAAAATGTTATTTTAAAAATAAATATTTTAGGTTTTGACCATTCTAAGCATTTCTCAGCCTGCAGGATGAGTAAGACTTGAGCAGGGTTTGGCTAAGCAAGTACAGTTGGCCCTAACGTCAACTTTATTGTACCCTGTGGTAGTAGATTAACGCGGTATCCGCATACCACTAACATCAAGCGGATCTGGGGGCGACAGCCTGTTGCACAGAGTGTTTCCTGGGCTGAAGCATCCGTCCTGTTTGGAAGTGTTCAGGGCCAAACCCTGCAGCCCTCGCTGAGGCACAGCTCCAGCTGGCTTCATCGGCAGCGTTGCCTGAGTCAGGGCTGCCGGGGCGTTCTTGTTCATGGGAGCATTGTCGCTAGCCCTCGCCCACTGGAGCCTGCAGTAGGCAAATGCCTGTGGTCTTCAGGACCACCTAGGGGGCTCGGCGACAACGGCACTGTTGCAACGTGTGCTACATGCTGCTTTTAATTAGTCGCAGGCAGATTTCTTCAAACAGCACGGGGCGAAATTTTCCCTCTTGGAAAAAATGCTGAGAAGTTTAACATTTCAAAAACTCTTTGGAGCCTCACTAAACTTCAGCAGAGCACAAGTTTGAAAGGTGTGGTTTTCCTCAGCATTGCAAACGTCTGAGACAAGGAGGCACTGAAGCTTGATTTCCAGACCAATTATTTCCCAGTAAGCATCTGAATGTGTTACTTGAACAAACTTTTTTAGCCTTTTAAAGTTTGCCCACCCATCCCTCAACTGATATGCTCTTCAAAGCTCCGTGGTTATTTAATACAGTAGCGTTCTGAAATCATGCCAGCGAAGCAGGGCAGTATGGCTTAGTCGCCATATGGTGATCAAAACTGTACTGCGCATGAAGGAACACACACCAGAACCACATTTTCTATTTATTTGGGGTATTCTGTTTCAGAAATCAAACTGTGTCATTGAGCTCAGTCTCCTATCATCAGTACCTAATCTTAAGAAGACTACTAAATGGTCTGGACAGCTCTGAACACCAGAGTTAGGGTTACACCATGCTACGCAGCCAGCACCCGGGGACAAGGGCGGCCAGGGCAGATGGCACCACAGCTCTGGAGTTGAAGTCCTTCAGCAAGTTCTAGGCCTTTTTCACTGGTGAGAAGAGAGCATAATTTGGATCCTCTGGAGATTAGTTGTGCAGGACATGGTTTCTCTAGCCTAAATCACAGACCACTCTTCAGACGTCGTATCTGAGCTATCAATCTGCATTCTCTTTGTAGTTAATAGAGAAAAGAGAAACTTTAGCATGATTTGTCTATGATTTACTTTACATGACTACTTCATGGGGGCATTAACCATGCCCTCAGAGTGCCTCCTCTTCTGTACTGACTATAAAGTCCATGACTAGTTCACATGCTGACAACTAGAAAGCAGTTGTGTGAAGTTATGAGCAAGGAATACATCCTCTCCGAGTAATCTTTTGAGAATGCCCCATTAAGGAGGCTGGGATGACTAGCTCAGATATTGACACCTACAGTGAAGATATCTATGTTTAGCTAGATTAATCTGTTCCATGTTTGGCCACATTCACCACTTTTCCTCATCATCCACCACCTTCACAGCTCCTCCTTCCAGCTTTTCTCCCCACCTCAAAACTCTACCTCCTGCTTAGGAAGCACAGACTACATATGCACATGATATACCCCTTGCTATTGCTGTCAAAACCTCCTCCTTTCCTCCTCTGTAGATTTATATCTCAGCTGATCTCTGAATTTAACAAAAGCTCTCCAAGACTTCATCTTCTCTCAGTCTCATTCCCCATGGAGTGCCATTTCTTCTAACACTTCGGACTATTTTGGACTGTCATTACCGAGCATTTTCTAGCTTTTCAAAATCTTATTCACCTGCTCACTGGGACAAGTCACTTCTGACAGGACAATAAAATATCTTTTTTTTTGTTATCAGCTCTCAGAGTATACAACCACAGTTGTACCCAAATTGATGCTTTTGCAAGGCTGCCACAAAGAATCGCAGCACGTAAGTTTTGGTGCCTACAGAAGGCTATTCAGATAGAAAAAAAACCCTTATTTTCTAGTCTTTTGACTAGAGGCAGTTTTGTTGCTACCTGTGGTGCCTGGAGCTAGAAGAGATGTATTTGAGCCTTTGAGCCCTACCTTCTTTGGGTAAATATTCAATAGGACACTGAGGACAGAAAAAAGAGCTCTGACAGGAAAAAAAAAAGAAGTCTCATTCTTTCTACTAATAGACAAGTACTCATTTTCACTCATGGTTCCTCTCAGTTCAGGGACTGGACACAGCCTGGTAGGAATGGGGAACAGAAAGGGCACTTTGGGTAGCACTGTCTGTCTCAGGATGAGTCACAGAGATGGAAAGAAACATCAGCAGAGTGTGACGGGGCATCCTGGGCCTCAGATCCTACCACAGCAGTTACAGGATCTGCACTTTTTCTTTAAAGAAAGGTACTGCTTTTACTGGGGTGAGGAGGGCAACCCTCCTGCCCCCCCCCAAAAAATAGAAGGTCAGTGACCAGAGCTAATACAGCTTTTCTGGCTGTAAGGTATCTCTACAAATGGAAAAAGAAGGAATGATGCTGCTTATATTCATGCCATTGTGTCAAATGACTTTATTATACTCCCTTTATATGATGCATTACAAAAGGCTGCTGAGTCGCTTTTCACAAATGATACGCTATAGAGGAAGTTACAATGACTACAATAAAACCGGGAAAGATTTCTATGGAGAAAGGTGAAGTAGCCATAAATAATAAATAAAGAGAAAATAAAATCATGCTTACAATGAGAACTGGAACTTGGAAATAGGAGGTGGGGACACCTTCATCTAAAATATCAAGCCAAAGTATTTCTGACATTTTAGAAAGCCTAGATAACATAATTACACTTATTTATTTGCCTATCCTGGCATTTCAAAATTCTGGCATGTGCAGGAAGTGACAAAATACCACAAAAGAGATTATGTCCTAATTTTTCTGGCTGATTGTGATCAGGGAAATACCAGAAATATCATGGGACATTTTTCTTACGTTTTCAAATTGAAAAAATTAAAAAAAAGCAGCCCAACTTCTGCAACTAGTGCTGAGTTAATACCTGTGATCTGAGGTTTCTTAGAGTCGAGTAGACAATTTCCTGATATTATTAATATAGTAAATTAAGATAAGAGATGGCAGATCTAACAGTAAAATGTCAGGGACTGTAAAACAGAAAGTCTGGCTTACTCTTCCATCATTGTCTCGCTCTGTGACCTTGTGAAAGGAGAGTTTCTCTCTTCAGTTAGCTTTCCCCTTGTGAAACAAGGATAATAACACTTTCCCACTTGACATAGTGAATGTTATTGTGTGTAATGTACATTCTTTTCATCAAATGTAGGGATACTTGCAAATATTTTGATGAGTAAAAGATAATCCATCTTCTTGATCCAACTCTTGGGTCATCTTATTATTTGATTTGATGGCATTTCATATGTAAGAAACACTTCTTTTCAAATCGGACAGTTTCTGTCATCCTATATGTTTATTGCTTTTGTAGTCACTTATCCTTGACTTTAATTATTGATGTTGTCTAAAATATAAAATTTTAATAATGTCTGATAGAAGCATGAAAAAAGAACTGATTTTAATTTAAAGTCAGTACAACAGGCATTTTTTATACAAGAATCTCTTAGCTAAAATCCCTCAATGTACGATAGCTGTGTTCAGAGAACCTGGAGTCCCAGAGCCAAAATAACCTCCCATTTGAGATGCAGCAGTCTAGGCTTGTTACTCAGAGAAACAACCACAAGGTGGAGATGTTACAAGCTCTTACTAGCAAATATGAAGCATAGTGCCTAATACTGATTTTTCCAGTTTTTATCTAGGGAAATAGGATTGTATTTTAAATTACAATTGTCTCTAGTTAACAATTATAGTGCAATAAAAGTAAAGGAAGTCTGTAATAGCAAAATAATTAAAAGGAAGGCCATTTCTATCTTGACCTTGAAATTAGTTCCTTATATTTTATAAAATTTAATGATACTAACTTGATTATTTCTTTCTATGAAGGAACATGATTTATGTTAGTGAAATAAATTGTGTAGTTGCTAATTATATAGCTAGACTGCAAGTCAGCTTTGCAGGCATCCAAATATCCCTTAAGACCTTCACACGGCCATGCAGAAACCATCTTGACTTTAACTGTAGGACGGAGAGTAGCAGAGAGAGAGTGAGAGCACAAGCTGGAGTGTGCTGTATTTCAGCTCCGATGTATACATCTGTAAAAGTGAATGCCACCACCTCTTGCTATATCGGCACCATAGGAACTGCGGGTAAGAATTGCATCAAGCTCAGGAAACTTTCAAAAGAAGTAAAATGCAAGATTCACAATCAATCACATTCCCAAGGATAAGGAAGAGAAAGAAATAATCCTGGCATTTTTATGTTCTCTACCCAGTAGTCAGAGCACTGTGTAGGCAAGGAAGATGTGCATTCAGCTCCTTTCCCGAAATCTTTAAAGTAGAAATTTGACTACAACATCCTGACCATCTGACCAGTTGGGAAATATTCTTACAAAATGGAAGATATGGATTCCAAACTCTGCTTTGAATAATAGAGGAAGGTTGTCTAATTATTCTACTGGAATAGGTGTAAAGGAGCAACGACCACCTTCTCCTGACCTACAAGATTTTTAACTGCTCTTGTGAATCTAGGTCCCAATTTTTAAATGATTCATCTTTATCATTTTCAAAAACATTGATCTTTTATTGCCCACATTTTCGGTAGTACAAATATCAGAAGCAGTTTATAAGATTGCTCTAGAACACTGGAATTTCTAGGAATGATAGGGTTTTCTATACCCATAGAATAGTCTACCAATTTCTCTCCCCTTTTGCTCCATTTTCTAAATCCCTGCTTTTTGTATAGGCTATGGGGATATGTCCTGCAGGACTTTCCAAAATGCAACATACTACTGTTGCCAGCCATCTCAAGGTTTGCAAATGCAATAAATGCTTTCTATAGAAGTGGAACTTAATCTGACTTGGAAAAGTATGACCTGAAGGGTTTTTACACCACTATCTTGAGACAATTAAGTCGTATGAGGTATTTTGAGACATGAAAAAAAATCTTTGGGGAGTAGTACTGGTGTTATCTACATCTGTTAAATTTAAAACTTCAAAATCATTTAAACTTAGGCATAAGTCATCTGTTCCTTTTCCTGGAGATACAATCTGATACAGAAGGAACTAAAAAGTTCAAGAATCATCATAGTTCTATGTCTCCATAAAATATGTTACAATGCTATATAACTGTTGGCTAAAAGTTGTGTATATGTTACATATTCATTGCTAAGAGTTGTAAATTTACGTACAGCTATAACTTCTGGAGCCAACTTCTATCAAGCTCATCCTTCAAACCAGCAAAAATTATCCCTGTGGAGTTCTCATATTACAGAAACATTATAGCTATGTGTTATGGGAAGTAAAGAAACGGAAATTAAAAGAAGTTTGCTCCTGTGTTTCACATATACTATTTGTGCCCCTCCATGTTCTTCCTCTGTAATAATTAGGTTATCCTGAATTAGGATAATGTGCATGTGTGTTTTATATTATATGTATATATTTATCTATATAAAAAGTTATTCCCCTGATTCATTTTTCAAAACAACTTTATCATTCTTAGGATGTAAGAATCTGCATGTGGTACAGCATGTTGTACAGCATGTACAAGCATGTTGTACAGCTTACGGTTACCCTAACAGTAGTAGTATGTTACCACTGCTAGTATTAAAGCTTAGAAATCCCCCAGACTCACTGACTTCTAATTTAAAATGCTAGATTCTTACTTCTCCTTTATGGTCTTACTGTAGGTATTGGTTTGACTTTACAAACTGGATAATGAAGATAGAAGAATTGCACAATACCAAAACCAGACTGTAAAATACTATAGGTGAAAAACACCCTCCCTTGCAGAAGCCAGAAGACGACTCATATATTGCTTAAGTGTATGGACTGCAGCTGGCACTCCACACAAATTCTCTATCAAGCCCCAGAATGAAGTACTTAAGGCTGATCCAGACAAGTAAGGCATGGAAATAAGAAGAGGGTTACTGCAGGAGGAAGAAGCATATTTGCTTTTTCTTCTTTATTTTTTCTGTCTGTCTCCACATCCAGAGCATTTGCAAACACAATGGACCTAGTGGTGTCAATTTTTTCTTATTATCAGTACATAAACCCACAATTACGTATTCATTATGAGTCACTACACACTTCTGCATGAATAACTGTAGATAGACGTTGTTGTCTGGAAACTGAAAAATGCACCCACAGCTATTTCTAGCCCAGTTAAGGAGGCCCATTGAATATATGTCTATGTGTGTTTAGATCAGCAAAGACCCTTACAAGGCAGCAAATCCTTAAAATCAACAAAAGTATGAGCTGGTAGCTACTGTAATTGCTAGCAGTGACTCATGTTAACAGAGAAATGGTGAAATATGGCCTGTTTTATTATTATTATGAGGGGTTATAGCTAGATTCAACTGAAGAATATAGGGCTCATGGGAAGCCTCATAAACACTGACATAATCAAGTATTGGTTTTAATACAAATTCATAAATTTTTATAGGTGTCGAGTTGTCAGGCAGATAATATATGACCAAACTCTGGATAAAGTATATGGAAAAAAAGCATTCCAGAAGGACTGCAAATATAACATGATACAGTGCAATGCCACTGAGGACTGCAGCTTTGTTGGGACCACAGCTGTGAGCGAAGGGGTGCACAAAGCGTTCTAGCTGGTGCCTTTGGAGGGCTGGCCTGCCTCCTGAAAGCCTTCTGTACTCAGAGAAAGCTTCCTTGAAACTGTTAACAAAAGCTAGCAGAGAAACATGAGCAGTAAACGTACCAAGTGTATTTTTCACAGAATTTCTTCTTTTACTAAAGGCAACATTTCCCTTACAAAGAAATAAGAATAGGGATGGATGGGTTGGAAGATTTGCCAAAGGCAGAGATGGGGCCTTTCTTCAATAAGTCAGAAAGCTGGACTTGGTCCAGAGAAGTAGTGTTTTGTGTGCAGCTACTAGTGTTTTGTGTGCAGCTACCAGCTGTGTTTTCCCAGTCACCAGTGAAGTGTCATGCACCATGCGTGAAACACCCCTTGTAAAAGATGTCAGCAGAAGGAGCACAGATCGCCTACCTCTCAGCTTTAGGAGCAGGCTCTCTGGCTCCACAGTCAACACATGCAATGAGTGGGTTGGAGGAAGATTCAAACTGCTGCAGCTCACGCTGGATAACGACTGGGGAAAAAAAGAGCCTGAATGACCACTGCGGCAACCAGTTTTACCATTGCAGAATACATAAAGGAAGCGTCTAAGAGCACAGATGGCTGCAGCTTCTCCCTGACTCTCACATAGAAGAATGCAAGGCAGGGGCCCCTTTCCTCCTCTGCTCCATCGCTGCTCTGCTTCCCTTGTAACCCCTCCTCAATACTGCAGTTTGCTGGCCACTAGCCACTTGCTGCTTCCCTACGGGCAACTAGAACTGCAGTTGCAGGACGCGGGGTGCCTTGCCAATTGTGAAATATTATATTCTGACATATATAATCTCTCCATTTAAAATAAAAATGCATGCAAACAGCAAGCAGAACGGCTAATAAAATGAAAAGATGCAGGGAAGGAAGTCTAAGGAGAGAGAAATTCTAGCCTTGTTCAGATCAATGGCAGAATTCCCACTCTTTCCAGTGAGCCAAAATTTCACCCTAGATATTCATAACCCTTTTTAGCTACATTTTAGATAGCTACTTTGGCAAATTCTACAGTGCTTCATGCTGTGTGTGTAACTTCAGGATTTATATTCGATTGATTAGGTTTGGAGTCCTTTTACTTTGGTCACATACCAATTCTCAGCCTAAAAATTATTAGTGCATGTGACAAATTACAGGTTTTGCTAAGAAATACTATCTTCTTGGTGCTTAGAAGAGGTAACATAGGTTTTGGGATGGCTACAAACAGTTTCAGAAGTTGGTACCCCAGGCTTATCATGAACTTTACACAACCAAGGGCTTCTGTCTTGTCTTGTGAAGTTGATTGCTCTATGCCTGTCCCAGAGCAACCCACTGACTGCCCCCATGTAGCAGGTCCTTGATGCGTCGAGACCCTGGATGCTACATGGCAGCATCCACTCCAGTCTTCAGCCTTCATTGCCTCTTCTTCTGAAGGCACTGTAAAGATCCATTTAAACCCAGAAGTGATGCTGTAACTTCCCTCTGACAATGACTTTACATTTTGATCAACGTCAAAAATAGATGTGCCACAGTGACCTGCCCATACACAAACCTTGTCATGCACTGTGACAGTTCAGTGCATCCACCGCATCGAGCTCTGCTGGTGCTCAAGGACATAAATAGATACATTTCAGGACAGCACAGAGAGAGATAGGCAGGGATCTCTGGAAGTTATTTGGATCTATACAAATCCCACACTGTATTAAGTCAAAAGGAACCCAACTTTTAGAGAAAATGATGCTTCCCACTCTTAGGAAGTTTGGCTGGAAAACAGCATTGAGGAGAAAAACTGAGTCGAGTTACCTGATCCTTTCTGCAATACATCATGTGCCATGGTGCTGTCTTCAGTACAAAATTACCCTTCATCTCGGACTGGGAATGGTTAGCAGCCTTTGGTAAAACTGAGCAGGAGCAAATAATTCATACATAAGTTTGTGTTCTTTTAATAACTGAGTTTGTTTGATGAATTTGTCTACTTTGGACAGTGCTTTAATCATTTTTTACTTCAGACTCTCTCTGAAACAACCTTATATTTTATACTCTTAAGGAGAGACAACCTTACAATTTATACCAGTTAAATATATATTACAGTACCTTATAGCTAACATAAGCCCTTTGTTTTCCCTCAGAACATTACAGCAAGCCATATTATGAATCAATAAAATCTGCTGCCTTTTCCCCTTGTTCAACTGTATACACTTGGGGCCTGGGGCAGTGCCAAAAAAAATCAACACATACCAATGGAGGTCATAAAGAAAAAAATCTTGACATCTTCTCCTGCCACTCATTTTAGCATAGTTAGTCTGGCTAGATGCATAATTTACTTTTCAGATAATGTGCTAGTTGATTACTATTGCTCACCTCTCAGCAGATATTTGGGTCAAATTTCCCAGCTCTCTTAGCTGATACTTCTATTGTGTGAATACTTGTTGTGCCACCAAATATGTTATAAAAAGGGCATTTTTTTCCCTTCTTAATTTGTCCAGCAGTGAGAATTATGCGCTCTGAAGCTCATTCTGCAGGGAAAACAGGAGGGAAAAAAAAAAAAGCAATCAATCAAAAGTTTTAACCCTTCAGGGATTTCTTATTGAAAGTTCATAAGAAATAGCATCATTTAGTTTAGGACTAAAGGAAAATCACTCACATAAAACATATGTTCCATGCCTAAACTGCAGCATTTATTAAATGTTGCCAACCATAGTTCATAGTGTATGTGCTTATTTTTATGGAGCACCACTTCTTCACACAAGGCTGCGTTTTTGAAAGCAAGCAGACTGTCAACACAAGAAGAATATTCACTTCTGAGTTTCATTTTCTAGGCTGTTCGTACTATGACTCCTCAGAAATTAACCAACTCTGTTCATGTTGGAGACGATAACAAACCTTGTATTTTCAACAGAAGCTGTTTTGAAGGCTTAGCCAAGGACGAAAAACAGTCAAGAAAGCTGGATCTGATCTGAGACTGATTGCTGCATTTCAACACTTCACAAGAAAACACTGAAATTTCAGTGTTTGGCCTAAGTGACTGATTTAACATCCCCTGAAGTCAGAGTCTTACTCTTGAATTCAATAGCATTGGACTCGGCCCATATGCCCTAATTCATATCTCCATCTCTAATTAGAAAAAAAACATTGAAAAGTAAGTTTAAATAGTATGCTGGAAAGGCAAGGCACTAAAGTACATCTCTAAATGATCCTTTGTATCACGGCTATGATAGGCAACCATAAGAAGAACTACAGGAGACATGATAATAACTCTAAAATAATATAATTTACAATTTTACAGTTTGGGGCATTTCTTTTTGGAAAATAAAGCACAATCATTTTAAGTGTTATAAATTATCAAATCCAGAAACTTCAAAAAAATCTTCTCCCAGCAATGGCCTAACAGGATACTGTAGTTATAATGTGTGGTTTATAGATCTGATTCTGCAACAGAGCTACTACACAGCTGCTCACATCATGGCGAGGTTACAAATGACCTTACTAGGCACAGTTCCTCTGTCACCTTGCCAGCACTCGCTGTATTTTCTTGTGGGTCCAGACCGGTCCTGTCATTGTGATACTCCTCCCATTGACTTTAACAGCATTGGAACAGCTCCATGCTAACAGGAAAAGTAAAAGCAGAAGCGGGCCTTATGTCTGTAATAGATTTCATTAATATTTCCTTTAAAAAACAACCCCCCATGAAAACGCAGAAAAAGTTCTTTTGATATGGTATGAAATGTCAATAGAATAACTTCATTGCTTCCATTTGTAAATGTGGTTTGGTGGGTTTTTTTAGACTGTAGTTGCACAAACAGTCCAGGTAGAGGTGAGTGAACAGTTTGTTATAATATTTTCCTGGGTTTCATTCCCTCCCATTTTCCTTTTGTTAATTTTCCCAGTTGTCCCCATTCCACTGAAGTAGCTATAAATGGGTGCATCCCTCTGTTTCTTTTGGGACTTTGGGACTCAAGCCGTTGAAGCACAAAGCAATACGGACACGGAAAGCCCCAAGCATAGAAATAAACTCTTTTCTGACCGAATGATAGTGAGTTGCTCACCTTGACAATTCAAAAGGTCATTTTGAACACGTTGCATTTTTTCTCTTTGCATTTTGTAACGCTTGTACACAAGAATGTATGAGAAGCCACAGATGTGGTGCAGCCCTTCTCCCAGCCAAGCAGCAGGGACCCATCCAGGTGCGGGGCTGCTTGAAGGGCTGCCTCCACTGCAGCAGAGATGAGGAGCGACATCCCCAAGGTGATGAACGCAGCTCCTTTGTCACCTCTGCAGCCTCCATGAGACCGACAACCTCTTCCAGGAAAGCTCTCCATGTTTAAAATCTGCAAAAACAGTACCATTGAGAGAGGCGGTAAATGCACTTTTCTTTTTTGTCCAGAAGAGCTGAGTGTAAAGCAAAACATAGGATGTTAGCAGCTAGAGCAACTGGTGTTGGTCTGTATAACTGTGGGAACGGTGCCTTGCTGATCTTTCTCACAAGATGATATTTAGTTAATATACACCTCAGGACATTGCTCATGGCACCGTGATTACTTTGGAGCTGGCACCACACTACTCATTTCACACATGCTTATCTTGGTGCATTTGTTGACTGGTCTTCAGACCATGCAACTCCCTCAAGGATATTGCTGTTTTGGTAAAAGGCATCTGGTAACAGGGCAATGGCAGGGACTAACCAGGACAGGATTCTTCCGCACTGAGAACACCTGCAGATGCCAAAAGCATCTTGGGTTTTTTTAATAAACCAGGGCTCAAATGATTGCAAGAGATAATTTTCTAATTACACCTAATCCTTACTGCTGATAGAAACAATTCCCACCGAACAGAAAGCACAATGTACAAGTGGATATTGAGCAGTAATTTATCTCCCAATTTTGCCTCTTCTTTTTAAATAAATCATTATTTTTCCATTAATTAGTCAATGTAGGCTTTTGAATAACAAGGCTCTACATGCATTTGCCATTCTAAATTTGCTGCACCTCATTAAAAAGGTTGAAGAAACGTAGTCCTTTTTTTCCTCTCCAATTTTCTCTCCAATTGCTGTCAATCTTTACAGCCTCTTGGTAGCTGGCTCCTAGCCACTCAAGTACCGACTGCAGTTAAACTAACTGAAACATTGCCTTCAAATGAGCGAACAGAAGAAATTGTAGAAAAACCTATTTTGACTTTTGGAAGCTGTTGTTTCAAAGAGCTTTGGCTTTGTTTGAAAGAGACAGAAATTCTTGGTTTATTTCAAAATGTAACAAATTCTGAATCTGTTTTTCTCCCCTAATCAAGCATTTGGCCAAACAAATGTCATTAGTCCCACCAGGATCCCCAGAGCAGTCCCGTGAATTAGGACATGTTTGGTATGATCCTTCAAGAGCGAGATCTCATGAAATATTTTTTTTTCTCCAATCTGGGCTGCACAACAGCTCGAGTCAGCATGCCCAGCTCCCCAGCTGCCCGCTGTCTCCTCATTTCCTCCTTGCCTCCAAGAGCCCAGGAGAGCTGCTGCTTCCCATCCTTGCTCTCAGCCTGGCGCGCTACTTCTTGCTGTGTTTCTGCAACTGCTGCATTTTGGGGCTGCTGAAAAAGTCCAGCGGGGCTTAAAGGCTGATATCAGTAAAACTGCGCTGCTGCCTGTATGAAGGGCAGTATGCCACCTATCTTCAAAATATTTACATTTGTCAGATATTCAAATGCCATCGGTTCTAGGAAAGCATTGGTGTGTCTGTCCTCAGGCGGGCAGATGAAAAGTGTCTAATCAACGTTACCCTGCTTTCTTGCTGGTCTAGCAGCAGCCAACCCAGAATAACTGAGACTGCAGAAATCACCCACCATCTGATCCTGTGCGCCTTGAAGAAAATTTGAGTATTGCCTTTTGCTATGTGGAAGAATTGGAACATTCAACCTTATTAATCATTCTTTAAAACAAATTTCTAGTGCCAGAAGGTCTTATGGTGGATAACAAAGAATTCATATTGAATAAAATTTAGATGTTTCCAAGAAGAATGAAAACGTGTTCAGACAGGACAAGAAGTGTTCAGACATGATGAGAAGTAGCATGATATTTTATTACCCACCCTAGCAAATAATTCAGTGCAAACCACTGAGAGAACTCTTAACATGTATGTGCAACTTTTACCCCACCATAAGTAATCGTCAGTTCAGGAGACAGTGTTTCTTCATGCAGGATATCATTGTGATAAAAATAAACTCTGTTTTTCACTACTGATTAATGTAGGGTATATTGGGCCATATTCCAATTCTTCATTCTCTCTGAACAGTACTATTACGGTTAATCTTTGTACCCAATTACTCTGTTTTCCCTGAAGTCCCCTGTGTTGTAAAATAAGAGTTATTCACCTGCTTTTAAATTGGTTGTTTACAGGACTGGATTAATTGTGGAAGAGCAAGTTCTTTGCTTAAACTGCCAACATCCGAAGAAGGCCCTGAAGATAACCGAGCTGTCGCAATTCCCCTGGGGCAAGATGGGACCTTTCCTTTCTCAGTTCTTTTCTCGCTGTTTTCAGAAAGAGTGCAACTCGGGCATTGCTTTGCACCACCTTATTGCAGCAGACCCTTGGGGAAGAGGACTGGCATGGGTGTGGCTGCAAGGATGTGCTTGCCAGATCCTGATGCACGGAGGTTCAGACGTCTGCAGGTTGGATAATGCCTTGGTCTCCAGGAAGCAGCTCTGCTGTTACCCTGTAACCGCAAAAGGAGGGATCTTGCCTTGCTCTCCTCTGTCAGAGCCAGTTCATACACAGAGATGGGAATTTGACTGTAACATTTCAGAAATCCTTAGAAGCAGTTGATCTTTCGTTTTCTCATCTAGTGCAACAATTATTCTTGAACATAAGGGCCAGTCCTATTGTAAATGTTAGCTCTTAAAAATCGATCATTTGACTTCAGCAAATTCTTTGTATAGACAGCTTATTGTACTAATACTTGTGCTATTCTTTTAACATGACTATGGCCACACACCCTGCACAAAACATTGTGGTACTATTTTTATAAGCTCTTTCTTTTTCGCGGCCAAAGACATTGGCCCTGGTTTGCACTGATAGTTGCATAGGGCAGAGTGAAAGAAAAACCCTGCCAAGAATCTGCCTGTTTTAGCTCCAAATTTATTTTCATGCCTTGTAAAGCTAAGGATCATTTGAAGACTATCTCCAAACTCCCAGAAGCGAGGAAAGTGCCTGGTGGCTTGTAAATATAGCCTAGTAAAATAGATGTGATTTTTTTTTTTACACTCTGTAAACACATGTACATTGTGCTCAGTTTGCAAACATGCAGCTGCGTACTCGCTTGTTTTTTGTTTAAACACTGGTGTTGGTTTAGACTGGAATAGGGCTAAGCAGTCAGAAGTTTTTCTACGTGCGCTGAAGTTTCTCCCAGAATCTGCTTTACACCACACAATACAATTCCAGTGTGTCTGACAGAACGGTACGGGCCATGTTGGCTGCAACACTGTGAGAATAGGAAAAAATGAATTCAAGACCATCCTGATGATAACAAGGATAAAGCTCTATAACAATAAACATAAGAGCCACTGGATAAAGTGTAACTGGCTGTAACCTCAGGCCCATGTCATGTTACTACGGCCAGAAAATAAAGATCATTTTGTTCCCAGTACTTCTGTGTGTCATAACATTATTAAAGACAGATTGCCTTACTTAAAAAGCACAGGATCCCTAAAAATTGAGCGAAAGGCAAGTCTTTTACCAGTGGGGTACTTACCACTTGCATCAGAGCTGTTTCTGCCTTCCAGTGGAAAGCTCTGGGGCAGAGATGTCCTTGCCAGGCAATCACAAAACAATTGCTTCAGAGACCAAATACATTTATTAAAAAAATTTCTTGCCCTACAGCAGTCTTTTTACTCTTAAAACCCATGTATTGCCAACAAATTCGGGGCTAACACAAAAGCCACCTCTGTGTCTCAGGCTGGCTTTTTGGACAACATGCTGCACATGTCCTGTGCCCAGTTTGGTCAACCGAAGAATGGACAAGCCTCATGCCTTGCAAATCTCAGCACTAAAGAAGACTTTTTCTCCAGACAAACTGTGCCTTTTCGATTAGATTTTCACCATCCTGCCCTTCCACTGCCATAGCAGCTCCTGGTTCAGAGGCAGCAATGTCACCAGGAACAAGCTCTCCTGAATACCACCTGGAGAGATTTATTTTCTCTCCGACTCTCCGCAGGGTAATATCACATTAACTGCATCAGAAAACTCAGCATCTTTAAAAAACCTCACCAACCACATACACAGTGGCCTTCCAAAGCTGCTTTATGTTACTTCTATAGGAACATAATACGTCTCCACACTCTGCAGCTCTTCATCGTTTTGCTCTAAGTAGGACACACTGATACCCTCAGTTAAGACAACTTCACCTAATCTTAATGGGACAGTTACCCCGGTTTTGTTAGTACCAGCATCCTTACTTCATTCATGCCCTCTTAACAGTTCATGTCATTGTGCTTTGCTTGGCACTTGAGAAGCTTTGAAGGGCAGATTCAGAGTTTGCTCTTATTCGTCTACTCTTGTACACCTTTTCCCTCTCTCTGAACTGCCAAAATGGAGATCTGGAAAGCGAATTGTTATTTTTATGCACTTGAAAATGAAGCACACACAGGAAACAATTTCTGGGGAAACAGTAATAGGCAAAAACTATCTGAAAGAATGCACTGGACCCCCTCCTGTTTTAAGTTTTTCCAGATGTTGGCCAGGTGTCCTTATCCATACATCATTGAGTGGATTAAAGCTCGATTCTGCATACTAGCTATCAAATCTCTTGCAGATATCCTCTATATCATGCAGCGCTTCAACATCCACCTGGAAATTCCTCCCAGGAATGGATCTAAGTGCTGCTCACTTCAAGTCCACACCAGGTTCTCACCCTTTTATCTTTCATTACTTTGTCCTTTCTTTAAGAATAATTTCATGAAAATCGTGAAGAATTTTCCAAATGTGCATTTTCATTTGTCTCTCTCTCCCCTCCTCCAGAAGTTACTCCTTTTGTGTTCGGAGAAGATTCATATTGGAAGGAATGGGAGGAAAAAATTTCTGCCAACACGTTCAGAAGGGGAATTGGCCTCTCTAGTATTGAAAGTGGCACAAGGATAAAGCAAAGCAGAGCAATGCTGTACAGAAGTCAAAGCTATCTTGATCTTCTGCCATTTTGCAATCATTGTCACCACCTACAATAGGAGCACTGAAGCTCCAGAAAGAGAACCAGGGCATTTGCAGGGAGTGTTTCAACATCTCTGTATTGGGTTTGCGTGGCAAGGTTTTGGTAGCAGGGGGGAGGCTACAGGAGTGGCTTCTGTGAGAAGCTGCTAGAAGCTTCCCCTATGTCCGATAGAGCCAATGCCAGCCGGCTCCAAGATGGACCCGCCGCTGGCCAAGGCTGAGCCCATCAGCGATGGTGGTAGCTCCTCTGGGATAACATATTTAAGAAGGGGGGGAAAAAACAACCTGAGCAATTGCAGCCGGGAGAGAGGAATGAGAATATGTGAGAGAAACAACTCCGCAGGCACCAAGGTCAGTGAAGAAGGAGGGGGAGGAGGTGCTCCAGGCACCAGAGCAGAGATTCCCCTGCAACCCATGGTGAAGACCATGGTGAGGCAGGCTGTCCCCCTGCAGCCCATGGAGGTTAATGGTGGAGCAGATATCCACCTGCAGCCCATGGAGGACCCCATGCTAGAGCAGGTGGATGCCCAAAGGAGGCTGTGACCCCGTGGGAAGCCTGCGCTGGAGCAGGCTCCTGGCAGGACCTGTGGACCCGTGGAGAGAGGAGCCCACGCTGGAGCAGGTTTGCTGGCAGGACTTGTGACCCCGCGGGGGACCCAAGCTGGAGCAGTCTGTTCCTGAAGGACCGCACCCCATGGAAGGGACCCACGCTGGAGCAGTTCGTGAAGAACTGTAGCCCGTGGGTGAAGAACTGTAGCCTGTGGGAAGGACTCACGTTGGAGAAGTTCGTGGAGGACTGACCCCTGTGGGAGGGACCCCACGCTGGAGCAGGGGAAGAGTGTGAGGAGTCCCCCCCTGAGGAGGAAGGAATGGCAGAAACAATGGGTGATGAACTGACCACAACCCCCATTCCCCATCCCCCTGCACCGCTTGAGGGGGAGGAGGTAGAGAATTCGGGAGTAAAGTTAAGCCTGGGAAGAAGGGAGGGGTGGGGGGAAGGTGTTTTTAAGATTTGGTTTTATTTCTCATTATCCTACTCTGATTTAATTGGTAACAAATTAATTTCCCCAAGCTGAGTTTTTGCCTGTGATGGTAATTGGTGACTGATCTCTACCTGTCCTTATCTCAACCCACGAGCCTTTCGTTGTACTTTCTCTCCCTTGTCCAGCTGAGGAGGGGGAGTGATAGGGTGGCTTTGGTGGGCACCTGGCGTCCAGCCAGGGTCAGCCCACCACAATCTCATAGTGCTCTCTGCTTTTAAAGTTTGTTTCCATACTTATTCTGATCTCTATAATAGCACATTATTGTAAATAGTCATCATACTAACTTCACCAAAGTTCACCCATCACCACCAGGTCATTGTTTATCTTTCTCCCTTGCCTTGAACTTGGCTGCTTGCTGCAGTCACTATTGCAGCTGGTTGAGTCTGAGTGTTGCTGAAACCTCCTTAATGTCTGTTTTGATTTTGTATCTGTTACACACCACAGAGCACTAACCAAATATCATCTGTTTGCAAAAACTGTTGCCTTGCTTATTGTATCTCTAGGTTTGAATTAGCTGATGCACCATTTGCTGTTCAGTAATTTCTGCAAGTGTCCTCCAGCAGAATGCACATACCTTGAACAAAATTGGGGGACAAAAAGAACAAAAATCTTCTCATGGCTGCAATTTCACCTTTTGCCAAAACTTGAGTGGCAAGCTGTGAAAAGGGACTCTTCTTCCTAAGGAGAAAGTACAGATTCAGATAGCCTAGAAAGGAACTGCCTTCAATCAATTCAGGTTAATTGGGGAAAAGTGGAACATAATTGCTGATGAACAGCTAAGGACAAAACCAGAGAAAAACTGATTTAAAGGGCATTTTTTAAATGACTTGATCATAAAGACAAAAGCGTCATGAAAAACTTGGAACTTTCCATGTTTTTCACAGATAGGCTGCGTACCTGTGAAACCCATCCGTTTCTGTTTTGGCCATCATTATGATGAACCTCTCAGACTTTATTTCACCTGTATAATAGTTTCCAGGTCATTACAGGGTAAGGTTTGGGTGCTCTACGATGTGTTCTTAGAATATATGATGATTGCTTTTACTTCATTTGCAAGACAAAAAAAGGTGCAAAAATCTCTGTTCACTGAAGTTAACATCCAGAAAGTTACCGATTTCTTCATGCACCAAGAGCCACCATGTACTTGCACTCCAAGTGACTTATTTTAGATAAAATGGAAGCATGTGAGAAGGGACAAATGTCAAAGGTCCCAAGAAGGAGTTCATTTCACACATTTCTTTTGGGACAGGCTATCTCAGCTCTGTCACGCAGCATACCAAACAAGCAGACTCCATATTTCATTAAAGGGCTCAATGTAGACAAAATAAAAGATGACCAATGATGAACAAAGCCCTACTGTGTAAGGTATATCTTACACATTGAAAGAGATAAGAGACCTTGCCCCAAAGAGCTCACAGGCACAAAAGATGTATAGCCACAGAAGTCTCCTTGTAGTATAAAACATCGGATGCTTTTCCAACAGAAAGAAGCAATTTTTCTCAAAAAATATCCTGTCTATAACAAAGTTTTCTACCCAGATGTTGTTTTAAAAAAAAGAATGTACTCCAGACCTTGTGGAAGAAAATTCCATAAGGTGTTCAGCAGGCAAAAAAATTTCCAGTTACAGCAGTGTTCTGGTATCTGTAAATCATCTCTGGCATGTTATCCTCCTAGTTCTTTATGTTGTTGATTCAGCAGTAATGCCCTTATTCTGTCATTTTGTGAGATATGTTATTCCTTTCACAGCTTTGAACAATATGTTCTCATATGAAATGTCCTTATAGCTGTACTAAATAGGCCATGAAATATCTAAGTAGTCTCTTTTCAGATCAAGTGTTTGTATACTTGATTTACCAATCATGATATATAGATATAGATATGATAGATATAGATATAGATGGATAGATAGACAGACAGACAGATAGACAAATAGATGTATAAACATGATCTTTATAGATCACTAACAAAGCAATGTTAAACCATTACCCTCAAAGTGGAGAAATGAAAATCTAAGGCTTGGAGAGCAACATAATTTAATCTGTATTTTTCATTATTATCTTGTTTTATTCTTTTATGCTGTGGGACTGCAGGGACATGTTTCAAGGTACTTCTCACTAAAGAAGCAGTAATTCAAAATGCCACCTTGTCCCGTAAGAGGACGCTGCAAAAGTCACAGACATTTTGTTCTCTGGATTAGAATTCGAACTGAGTATGTTGTAGACTGCACAGGCATTGGCTAAGGCTTGAGGTCTCTCAGGTAAAACAGCTTGCTTCAAAAAAGTATTTGGCACTGATTTGGACTTTATAAAAATATCCATCAAGTATTTTATGCAAGAATTCCACATGAATTTGGCTTCAGATAATGAAAAATTTTCTAAAAATTTCAAAGTATCTGAAAATGGGTTAAATGTACAACATGGCCTCAGCAGTTCTTAAGTGGCCTATATTTTGATAGCATTTTACATCGTGGGAGAGTCCAAATCAATTTTAGAAATTATGAAAAATTCTTGACTCTTTGGTCTGAGGACCCTTTTGCCAATGTTATTTAGCATTTAGTCTAGCCACATGCCTAAAGGAACCCCAGGTGAAACCTGGCCATTTGCAAGGTGACACACATAGGAAAACTCCTGAAGATAATACAAGAATACAATGTCCTGTTGAATAACTAGGAAGAATACAATACTCAGAATACAATAGCCCATATGGAAACTTGGGTAACACAATAAACAAAATAATGCTGACAACGGAATTTCTTCTTTTAAATGAAATTAAATTGATCTAAATGGATAGAATCTGGAGGTGTTGGCACTCCCTTCGCTGAGTCTGCAGGCTGGAAGACTGATTTGATACTGTAGAGGTGGCCACTAGTCACTCTCCAACATTTCAGAGCCCTGGTAGACTAGTTTATTTGGGTCAGCTAAAAAATGATACCCAAAGAAGTTGCAAATCACTACAAATACTTCAGGTCGTGTTACAGCCAGCTGCAAATGCTGAGTGCAGAGATTCTGTGTGGGATCATTAACCAAGAAGTCTACAAAATTTTCATTAAGCCAGAAAAAACTGAAGATTGACCTTGAGCTTCTGAAAATGTTTCTTGGAGAAGTTGTTGTTTTGAGCATAGTTTTGTGACAACCAGACCATGAAAATGACTTTGAATGACAGCAGTACTGCATCCACCAGTATCATGACAGAAAAGCAGTCAACAATTGCATTGATCATTAGACAGTTCACTCTGCAAATCAACCAAAGCACAGCCTGAACCTGACTGAATTTTAAAATGTGGAACATCAATTTGAAATTCTGCACAAAAGCAGATGCGATCACCCTTATATCACTTCTGCCATCAGAACCTGATGGAAAGCCTGTTTTCCTGTGCTCTCAAATAGGAATACTTAAAAAGAAAAAAAAAAGGTCAAAACATGTTGTCAGTTGGGGATTTGGTTTTCCAACTTAAGAATTTTCTGAAGTGGTATTCCCAAGGCTAGTGCCAGCCATCCTGAATCACAGTCTCAGCCTAAGGCTCTGTTAGGCTCCAGCTACAAAATGTCTTGGGAACTGCTTCCCTTCAACACCGACTAGACACAGTGCCATGGAGGCCAGACCTCCTTCCCCCCCATAACCCCCTTTTCTGTCTCTTCCTGACTCTATTCACTAAAGAATATATATGTAAGCTATCTGATGAATGATAGCTTTTATCCCACTATCAGATCCAGAGGTTATTGGGATCCTGCCTGCAACTAATAACTAAAAGGGTATTTTCTAAAAATGAAGAGGGCCTCATGTGGCAGAGTCACAGTCTGGAGCATTAGCAGGTACTGGAGCACAAGGTCCATCTTTTGCTGTTATAAAAGGTTCTGGCCCATGCATACATACACCGGTACTATATATATTATTTTGTTGCTTTTCCTTTGCTTGTGAAACTCGTTTCACTTTACAGCCATGCAAGCTGCAACAAAGCTCTGCTCATATAATAATCCAGCTGCATCCCACTATGACAGTAATCCAAAAATCTAAGACCTCAAAACTTCAGCAGCCCTTGCCAGATTTTCCCTCGCCCTTCCTGGGTTAGTACTGCAGCCAGTTAAAACCACATTGAAATTACCTTTTAAACACGCCTTTAGGCACAGAGCTAAAGCAAAGGTTTGGCAAAGCTCATCCTGTTCTTAATGCTCTAATGCCATATTATTACTACTCACTGAAAAGCTTAATGCATTTAAACTCAACCATCATGCCAAAATACACTGACGTTATTTAAGAGTTTGCCATATAATTTGAACTGATTGCATATTTATTTGTTGAAGCAGTCTCAAACCGTAAAGCCTTCTGGTTTCCTCAGAACCACTTACTCCTCTCACGCTTTGATAGTCTCTTCCTACACAACTGTTACTCACAGCAGGCTTCAGGGAATTCTTTATTTAATAGAGAATATTTACATTTCTTCTGCCTTCCATCACCAAAGTTTTAAATCTGGGATTCAGAGATTTTTCTGCTAAAAAAGTAACAACAATCTGCTGCAGCAAAAGATCTCAGATTCTTCTGTTTCAACACACTTCACCCCCTGCATGCCCTGAGGAGCAAAGGTGCCTGTACAACTGCATTTTGGGATGTGTCTATACACGCACCGCTAAGAGATGATCCCCTTTCTTTGTGAAAGCTGTTAAAAACAGCGTGAGCTGCAACAAATATGTTGTAGGGATACTTCTGTAATTCCTGATGCCATTTTTAATCTGAAAGATAGATACTGAGAAACTGGATAACTGTCAACAGCCAACCATTCTTTAAAAAAAACCCACAACCCAGACATCTGAAATAGAAAGGTGCATGTTCACGCAAGATAAGAACATACAACAGAAGTCTCGGTATCTGTGTGAATAAATTTTTTTTACCATTTCACTTAAACTCCTCCTCGTCCTCATTTCGATACACATTTTGCACTTCTGAGGCAAATTCGCAGTTGCTAGCAGAGTGCAATCACAGAAAGATACACTTCTTGCAGCAATTATAATAGATTAAATACTGATAAATACCAGCTACACCCTCAAATTACACTTGGGTAGTGTCCAGTGACAGTAGGTCCCTGCAAACCATTCAGCAGCATCTTCCCAGTTGACCCAGTCTCTCACAAAAGCGCTCCCCTCTTCTCCCCTAGTTTTTCCCTTTACTTTCTGATATCCCTACATATACTCCAGAACATCCAAGAATTGCTAATGACTGGATGCCTTTTCCCCATCTACTTTCAGGAAAGACCTCCTTTCACTAAATTATTCTACTAGCTCATCTACTTGAAATACCCCAAAGTAACCTAACTTGAAATAACATTGAAACACAGCAGTGCCTTATATCATAGACATGAAAATAACTCTACTACGGCAAAGACAGACACGTACAATAATATATCTTCTTTGCTCGCTCAGAAAGGCCTCCATTTGGCAGTGTGTTGAAGGAGAGAGATATGGTCTGCAGTCAGCGAGAACAAGACCAGGTCTCAAGTGCCCACTGTCAGTTCATGCAGAGGTAAATGGCAGAAGGGAAAAGTGTGCTTTGTTACGCTAAAGCTCTCCAGCTGGCCTCCCTGAAGGAAGACCAAGAGAAGCATTTGACCCTCTGTGTATTTAACAGGATCTGTGCCAGGAAAAAAAAAAGAGCCCACACACAGTCCGCAAATTTATCAAGTAAGTATCTTTCAAGAAGTTAGAAACAGTGAGTCTTTCTTGGGCGACAACTGTGTCTATGTTGCAAATCATCTCTTCCACAACAAAATATGACGAAGAATTTGCATTTCTTTTTATTTTCCCTTTCCTTCCAGGCTTGTAGTGCTGTTTGTGTCCTGCAAATGGCCAGCTCACAAGCAGCCACAAAGTCACCACATCAGGCTTTGCTAACTGAGTTCATTTTTCTTCAAAACTATCGATCAAGCAGACTATACTATGCATGCGAAGCTCTTTATGATGTGCCTTGTGCAAAAGTGAGATTATGAAAGAGTTAAACACCGAGGCCTTTAATTTCTCTGGATACTCCACTAATGGTGAAGTAAAATACATGTGCAGGCTAAATGGGAGGTACTTCTAGATTGGAAGAGGATAGCGCTACTGGGGATATGGGAGGCACGAAAAGAAACAAGACAGAAACCAAAACGTACTGAATCATGCTGGTCAATTAAAGAGTACAGCACTGCCACCCAAATGGAGGGGAGCCGGAATCCACAAAACTCTCAGCTTCCACCACATCCAAACAGGCGTATTTCACAATGAAGGCTTCTGTAGGGATCTGCAGTGAATCTGGAGCCACCCACGTATTGGGTATTTTGTTTGTTTTAAACTGACATGCTCCTTTCCTGGACTGATAAATGAATGGGAGATGGAAGTGAAAGGGAATAAATAAATCTCACATGTAGAAATAAATACATTTTCCCTCTTCATAGCGTCAGGAAGAGAGCCCTTGCCAAACTCTGAAAAGTAGGATGGCAACTGTGTGTCATTTTATCATCTCTGAAGCTGATGGAGGTGACGTTAATTGGAAAAATAAATCAACTTTGTCACAAAGCCTCTTTCAGCTTGATTTCTTGGTGCTACATTAGCCAATACAAATGAACTTATGGTATCAATGCTTGAAAGTCAGAGGCCAAGAGCTACAAGAACAGCCAAGAGATAGTATTTCTTTAACATCTGGAAGTAAGGAACTACACTTTTTCTTGAATGGCTTTTATCAGACAGAACTGTTACTTGTGTCCCTCTTCCCACCCAGATGCCCCACTCTGCTGAATGCCTCTAGTATTATATAGCTTTCTAATCTCCTCCTTCACGTCCACGAAGGGCTCACATCTTCCCGCTCTCAACAAGGCAAGAGGAAGCCATTTACCCCTTAAAAGAGCCAGAGAACAGATGCGGTTAAAAGCAAACATTGGCGTGCAGTCCTTTGGGAAAGAGACGGGGCAGGTAGCTGGGAATCTCAGCATCTCCCATGCCTGGAAGGGGATTTTTTACTGACTCCTCAGTGAGGCAACTTTGGGCCTAGTGAAAAGATGTCATCCAAACAGCAACAGCACACTGTGGATGAGTCCTCACACATGGGAACAGAGCCCATCTCCCTGGATCTTACAGCAGGACCTGCTGCTGTCTGAGCTGGCTAACTCAGCCCTGGTAAACCTTCTGCCGTGAGCTCAACAAATTCTGTATTTTCCTTAACAGACAGAGAAAATTACATTGGACAAGCATGTTAATACATTTGATTTTAAATGGTTCATCTGGGCAGGGACTGAAGAAAAGACTATGGATTTGGCCCATTTTCATGATATTGTGATGATGACCTTATCATCATACTGTTTACTAGGCCATTTTCTGCACTCAGTGTGTTTAATAAATTCCTCCCTCAGTGACTACCAATTCACATCCTATTTCTTAAGTTTCTTTTCCTTTGACAGATTTTCATGAAGAGCAAGTCATACCAACCTTTCCCTGAGGTGATTTTTATTCCTATTTCTTTACCTTCAGAACACTCTTACACAGTGTTTTGAGTTTCAGTGAATCATAAGAAAAGGAAGGATGGGATGTGCCATCTGGAAATGATTACAAAAACTTATTGTACTGCATAAATACGCTTCTTTTTTTCTGTGCTAATTCTAACACAAAGCAGTGATATTGAAACAGATGCCAGACTAAACAGTGGAGAAAACAATGCAAACATGAACTTTGCCACCAGCAACCTAAGTACTGAGCTTGATCATAAAGGAAAGCACAAGCTGGAGCACATGAATATTCTGAAGTGGGTGAAATGGTCTGCTAGGGAAAGCAAAGTGAAGTTTAGGTAGGTTTTCTTTTTGTTAACATAAGCAAAATTTGGTATCACTGAAAACTAGCTGAACTTAAGCTGCTGAAGTGTGAAATCACAGCAGAAAGATTCAGTTTCTAAAAAAGCTCTAGGAAAACATGCATCTCTAGCACAGAGGAAGTCAGAAGGAAATCAGCTACAAAGAATGTCTGCTCTATTTCCTCTGAGACAAAGGTATTTCTATCTCCAGAAAAGGGGAAACAATCGCAGCTTGCCTTGGGCCCCAGCTCCCTCAGCCAGCTCTTTTATGCGTTTTGTAATTTTCCTTTTTGTTGTTGTTGTTGGGTTTTGAGTGATCTGGCACCACTATCAGTCTCCTTTTTAAAATATTTTTTTTTGCTCAAAGGATCACTAATTCTACATTTAGCTGGTAATATGGCATTAGATTGCTTGACCTTGTTGAAAAATTTTCCTGTGTCCTGCAAATTCAAATAATGTTTTGTGTGTATTTATCTGACTCATTTATTCTTGATTCAATCAAAAACAAGTTACCAAGAATGTCAACATCCTTCTAATGCAGACCACACAGCGGCCTGAAGCACAGACCGGGATTCACAGTATTTGGTACAAACAGGTGCTCACCCCGAAGACTTTACAATCATTGCATATAGGTGGGAGTGCACTGAGAGGGTGGGGAGAGAAAAGCTACGCTAAGAACTACCCAGGGTACAATCAGTTTACCAGGTAAGCAGTTAAAAGTACAGGGCTTTTAAACACTCCTTCCATTTGACATCTGATTTTTGTTCACACTAAGTAAATGAATGTACCTTCATCTTACTGTCCCTCTTACTGGTACAGAGGTGTAGGCACAGCTAGCAAGCAGAAGGCTGGATCTGCACTTCTGATTTTCCCTTCAGCCTCTTTCTCCTCAGCCTCCTTCTCCATCTCTGGACTCCTGCCACTGCGCTGCACCCCCCTCAGCCCTGTAACCCCAGGGGACTTGCTGCTGCCCCAAAACTGTGGAGAGCCCTAGTAAAATAAGTTTACCACTGTTTATTAACTGGGGCTGTGCTTCTAGCTGCGGCAGACCTCATTTGTAACGCTGGCATACTTCCATCATGATACCCATCTCCTTAGTGGCAAACCAGGGCTAAAGGGGGAAGACCAAGCAACAGGCTCCCGTCCTGTGCAGTATCTGGTCCCCAGCGTCAGGATGCAGCTGCTCTGTAACCAGTGAACACAAGCTCCCCTCCTACCCATCTTTGTGTGACAGCTACACAGCAGCCCTCTATAATCTCTTTTGCCTGTGCCCCACGGGAGAGCCCACCTACGCAAGATCTCTAGACTTTGTCCGTGCCTTTTACATAATCAGAAGCTGGACCTGCAATTCTACCCATTATATTTAGTTTTACGCACAGACTGAGGAGTTATTAATGACTGGTAGGCGTAGAGTACTATAAGTCAGCTGACATAAGAGCAATCTGTAGATCATATGTATTAGTGTATAGGATATCTGGATATTTAAAGTATTGCTGTTAATCCCATGCATGTTACAAATATCAGGTGGCTACTGACCTTATAAATCATAAAAATTACGCCTCAGCTATTTATCACCTGAAATCCCTGGGATGTGATGTTATTCAATTTGATTTTCTATGTTTCACTGAAATGCCAGAACGAGAGAATTCTCTGAAACGGTATAAAAAGTAGCAGATTATGAAAGCATAAGAAGGCTATGAAAGTACAACTTTTCACTCTTGCTCCACTGCATTTTGACAGTGTAGAAGAGAGTATCTAAACTTTGGAAATTCTTGTGGAAAGAGATGACACTGGTAAATAGACATGAAACAGCTCAGGAAATTGCTTGGCTAGGAGACGGCTATGCACTGAAGTCGCACAAGCTATATCCCAGACTGTCTTCGTTAGCCATGGCCAAGTGTGGCCTCAAGTCATCGGCCCAACCTGCCTTGAGTCCCTACCGCTTGGTGGGGCATGGTTCAAGGTCAGGCTGCTCCCCATGTGGGTCTTGATTTTTCCTGCCTGAGAAAACACAGTTGATTTGCCTGCGGCCAAGCTGAAACCTGAGCCAATAACAGGAAGCGAGGATGGTGGGAGAGCTTGGACTCAAGCCACGAGCCAACATGCAATTAGGCACAAATAGCGCCACGTCAGAAAGCACTGCTGAAACCAACAAGTCAGCTCTGGCTGAAACCAACAGCCGGTTAGGTGTTATCAGGCAGTTATCTATGTAGGTGTTTTCACTGGAATCACATTATCATCTGACTTTTAATGTTGCACAAGGGAGGGGGCTGATTCCTTTTCTTTACAAATCTTTGGATATGAGTGAATGAGACCCAGAAATGAGCAGGTTCTCAGATGCTTCACCCTTAGTATACTGACCCAAACCAGCAGGAACAGCTTGGAGACAAGTTGCTTAGTCTGGTCGGTCAAATATCCCTGAGTGCTGTATTGCTTTCATTGATCTGATCAGAGAGGAGTTCAAGTGGGAATTTTCAACAACTAAAAGTGCTCCAAAAATATGTTTTTTGAAATTGCTATGCAGCCTCTTCAGGTTTCCAGCAAAGCCCTGCAACTAGTCAACTGCCAAAACTTCTGCATACATGCTTTTCTGTTCCTGATGGCTTCTGGATACCAGTTCTGCTACTGACATCCAGGTGCCTGAATGGCCCACTGTTCTGTTAATGTCTTGGAGCTAGAGAGTGTCTGGAGCTTCTGCCTTAAAGGGATGAATGAACTTTCAAACAAGAGCCAGCTAAGTACATGACCCTGAACAAGAAGGATGAATAGGCTTCGAGAGACATCTCAGGCTGAGCCCAATAAGCGCCGTAGCTGAATGGGAAACAGATCGGTAAGGAGAATGAAAAAGAATGACATACACTGAGCAACGTGTGAAAGAAGAGGAATACCCATGGATGAGTAAGGAGGGCAAAAAACAGAATGCACAACATCATAGAGAAGGAGATGAAATTGGGACAAGGGGTGCCCATATGCTCCCAGAACACCACCACCAAAGACAAAACCTAACCCCAGAAAGGACAGAGCAAATCTGAAGGAAAAGGTGGATCAGCAGGAGTGGGGGAAAGCAAGCAAATTGAATCTTTAAAGATTATACAGCAAATTGTGTTCTAGTACTCCAATGAACTGTATGACAAACCTTGTCCCTGAATGCTGCTGGCACTCAAAAAAAGTTTTAAACACCACTCCACAAAACCAAACAGAGCAGCTCCCCTAGATCAGACAGCAACGGAGAGCTCCACCTAACTCCAAGCCCACAGTTTGCTGATTCTGTTCAGTCCTAAAAAACCCTTTCCGAGCATATCGAACATCTGCTTTGAGCTATTTCAGGCACAAGTAGCAGGTCTGCAGTGTAGTCCAAAGTCTGTGGTCCCTTAGGAACAACTCTTTGTCTGCAAGCCTCTCGACCAGACACCTGCAGGGCTCTCCACATCGGCAGTCCAAGCCTGGACGGAAAGCTTTTCTCCTACATATTGACTTTTAAACATGCAAGCTTTATAATTCAAGCCCAGAAAACTACTACCAGTCTAGTCATAGCCGATGCTACTAGGAAGTACAGCATTTGGTAAACAAATTCCAGCGCCTTAAGGGTATCTTAAGAAGACTAGTGGCACCACGCATGCCTGTCCTCTGGGGTCTGTATATTCACTGCTTAACAGAGGCAATTTCAAAAGCACGTTGATAAATTGGAGAGCCTGCAAAAACACAATACAGTGAGAGCCGGCGAGTTCAATCTATGCAGGCTATCAAACAAAAAAGTGAAAGACAAGCTGCTTGTCACACAAAAACTTTCAGAAAAGACAATGCCAGGGATTCAAGGGCTCTTCACTTTAAAGGACAGAATGATTGAGACCTGTACGCAGCCACTGGAGCCAGACAAAAATCAAATTAGATTGCAGGAGCACGTTTTAATTGTGATGGTGATTAACTACTGCAGCAAAACTTCAAAGGAAGTGGTGAGTTCCCCACCTCTTGCTATTTGTCATATCAAGGGTAGATGCTTTTCTGGGGAAGGTGATTTCAGTAAGCAAATTAGAAGCTCAGTGCAGGTCTGAGTGAAAGTGTGCAGCCTGTGGTATACAAAAGATCAGGCTAGATGATCTAATGGTCCCTTTTGGCCTCAAAAATCTGTCTGTGGATCTATGACTCCCTTCCCTCAGCTCCAGCCGCTCTGTGCGTGAACAGAAGAGAAATTCCAGCGCCTGCTGCAAACAGTATCGGTGTCTGCGCAGCGGCAGTAACACCACTGCCGTATCACTTGCACCCTGCACCCAGAGCAGCCGTTAACAACATAAACCCTGCCCAAAGTCCCCCTTCCCCACACAAATCGGTAGGTAAGTACGTTGCACAGGACCCTGCTGTTAAGGCAGCCTCTGGGAGCTGTGAGGGCCTACCGCTAACAGGGCGCTCCCTCTGGAGACCCACCGGCCATTAATCCACACCGTCGAGAGAGCTCACCGGGTGAAAGCAGTGACAAATATACACAGAAATCCTCCAAACTAACCTCAAACTAGTGCAAAGCCAGTGCCCGAAGACACAGACACGACACCCAGGGTAACTCGGCTGGAGGGAGGTGGTTCTGAGCTCCGATCATTAGCTTGCTCTCCTCTTTTCTGATTTGTAAAACCAGACTCTTTATACCTAAAAATCACAAAAAAGAACCGGTGGGACCGTCCTTTCCGGAAAGAAATCCATCCCGCTCCCGGCGGGAGCTCGGCCCAGCTGACGAGACGGCGGGGCAGGAGCAGACGGTGTCCCAGCTGACGCCGGACACGGCTTTCCCGCCGCGGGGCTGCTCCGCGGGGCCGGGCGGCGGCGGCGGCGGGGCCGAGCGGGAGCCGCGGGGCCGCCAGGGGGCAGCGCCGCGCCGCGAGAGCCGGGGCCGGGGCCGGGGCCGGGGCCGGGCCGGGGCCGGGGCCGGGCCGGGGCCGGGGCCGGGGCCGGGTGTGAGGTGCTGGCGGCCCGGCGGCCTCCGGCAGGGCGGGAGGGCCAGGCAGCGCTGGCGGGGCGGGCGGGCGGGCGGCTCAGCGCGTTCCTCCTCGAGCGGACAAGTTACTCGGCGGCTGTGGGCACTGAGTGGGCACCTGTTTCTTCCCGGGATCAAGGCCTTAATTCAGAAACCAATAAGAAAACAATGATGGGAGGGGGGCAGTGAAGTTGTTTGCTCAGGAGGTGTGTAAAACCTGAACCGCAAATTCAACCGAAGAGCTGAAACGTAAGTTTTTTTTCACTGAAAGCAAAGTAGAGGCAGTGGAAGGCATGAGGTAGCAGAAGTCAACGACATGTCTCCGAATAAATCACACTTGTGGCATTTTAAAGTGATACAAGATATGAATGCATTAAGCTCATGAAGCGTTCGCTGTTGCTTTATATTTGCACATATATACACATGAGGAAAGGTTCCTGTGAGGAAAGCAACCGTGACGCACACTGAGATTTATGTTTGCGGAGAATACCCATGGGGAAACAAAAGTTGTAAATGTCTAATTCTTTGGCTTAGTAACTAGTATGTTTTAGGAATTTACTATCCTTGTAAACTCGGAGGATTTGGAGCTTTCGTAAAACAACTGTTTGGTGAGCCAGACCTGCTGTCTGTGTCACACTGAATTTATGTGCTAAGTGTCATTTCTGATCCCATAAATGCCAGTTCCAAACTGCTTGCAAAACTCTGTAACACAACAGTGGTTTTGCTCTGTTCACTCTGAACTCAGAAAACGCGCTATTTTACTATAACATTAAATTCAGCCTTTATTTTTAGTGCACGCTGATAACTAGGCAGACATATTCTGGCAATGAAAGTTTGCAGCAGACACATCCATCAGCTTCCAAAGCACTCAGTTGATTTCCAGAATTTGTACTTGATATATGGCAACACTTCAAGACACAAGCGACATGACACAGTAGTGATGGAAACATCCTAATTGCTCAGAAAATAAAGTTTGGCCACTCTCTCTCTTTTTCCCCCATGCTGTGAATTTTGTATTTATTAAGAACAAACTATCAGGAAACTAATTTTAAATTTAAAGTTACTATGCACTTAATACCTCTTACTGCAAAACCCAGTCATTAGACTTCTCACTGTTCCCCAGCTAGGCAAAGTGAGCTCTCTTTGCCATTGCCATTTTTCTTGTGCAGCCAAATCTACACCTTCCTCCTTAAATCCTGCCTGGCTCTTTTTCCTGCATTGGTAAAAAGCAGCAGGAGAATTGACTCAATTATTTTATCTTAGGGTCCCTTATTGTCTTCAAATACATTTTTTTTCATCCAAAAAAGAAGATACCACAAGATTTGGACCAGGATCTTGAGGGGATAAGAATCAAGAAGAGGTTTTGCTTCTTACTTCATTTTCTTGTATTATATCACTAAAGGTTAGTATCTCTTCTGGCAAGTTTATAATCAACAAAATAATTCAATGAATAGTTTCTGATAGATGACAAATTACATTCCCTGTGCTTGACAGGGAAATGACAACAAATAGTTATTTTTAGAAGATAAACTTAATTCAACAGGAGAGAGCTATAATTCAACACCATGTGTAATATTTTTTTATTCCCTCTGACTGCAGTTTATGTGGAATAAAGGACTACAGACAATATTTTCTAAACAAGTGGCTTCTTTAGTTTTTCTGGTATTGATTGTAGATCCAACGTCATGAATGAACAAAACAAAAAACCCCACTTATTTTAAACAGTCTGAAGGGCCCTTCAGACTCTATCTATTGCTGCTACCTACTCACTATCCCTTTGATACTGAAACAGTTAAAAATGTCTGAAATAGATTGACTGGGCCAAATTGCTCCCTGGTGCAATTCCATAGAGTATATCAGGGATGAATTTAGCACCATTTCGTCAGCATTATAAAAGCTATATTCAGTCATTAGCCAGTTGATAAATTATTCAGGAGATTTTCTTCCATGCGGCCCATTAGGGACAAAGAAAATCCTTTTTCAATCAGTCATCATCTCATCTTTATTTTTGGTACTAATTTAAGAAAACACGCCGCATTAGCAAGTGATTAATAACATAGGCAGGCAGTCGCCGATGGACCATCGCTCCTCTGTGTGCATGCGTAGGTGCAGCTAGAGCCCGTCCTACTTCCCACACCAAACACAAGCAGCTCGGGGCTGAAAGTCAGACAGCCTAGTGTGTGCCCTCATTTACCAGCTTTGCCTCCTAGGAAAGTTTCACCCCACATAAGCCGTGGAGTAGCCCCACGGTGCCCAGCTGCTGCGCCTCTGACTGCTCGCTGAGCTCTGGCAGCCGCTTTGGGGCTGCCAAAGTGCTAATTAATGCCGCTCTTGATGGGGAGCTCTGGTGAGCACAGATGTCTGCGGCAGCAAATCCGCACATGCCAAAAGCAGTAACTTTCCATTACTATTGACAGAGGCCAGGGCTAAAGATGTGCAATGAAAACAAAAATGAAGCTTGCATCATTGTGCATCCATCCGCTCAGCTACCCCCTGGCCTGTCATTACACTTTTTATCAGCGCTCATGACGAACTTTTTCTGTTACAGAGTTTGTGAAGTGATCAGGCACTGGACACTGAGCATGGCACACCTGGTTTTGTTGACGGTGAGGAGTGTGTCATTGCCATAGAATAGCTACACTAGTCACTATGGGCCATGCCCGTTAAAAGCACTCAGACATGCGGCTTTGAGTTCAGGTGCCAAAGTCCCACATTGCTGATTCTCCTGCTTCCCAAACTCTACAAATACCCATATTCTCTCAGCGCCAGTTTCTGGCTGCAATGTCCAACAGAAATACCTATGGCCTGAGTCCTTAGCTTGTTCAAGCCCTGTTACACATCCAAATGCTTTGGGGATTTCCCACCAGGACAATTATGCCCATTTCCTTGTTATGCACGTTCTGAGAATAGCCAGTGAACACAGTATACATCCGGGAGAGAAGGACAGGGTGTTTTCCCCATTCCTCCCTCTCCAACCATCAGCTCTTGAATGACTACAGCAATCAGCTAAATTGTGGGAGATCTCAGCTAAAATCCCTCTTCCACCAGCTCTTTCAGAACAGGACATCAAACTTTGATCTCCCATTTAAGAGAGAAATGCCTCTCCGTCTTGTCTGCATCAAGTCTGTGGTGAACCACTATTAAACTCTTTGCTGAATATTTTTTGGTTTGTGGACATTTTTTAGATACAAATCAGAGGATGGGCAGGGATTGAGGTCTCGCAGCTGAATGTCCTGGACACAGGGCTATAGACTCATTGCCCTTCAATGTAAATAGTTAATTGTACTGAGGATCTATCATCAGACCCTACCATGAGCATCTGAGACACGTAAGAAGCCAAGAGGGACAGAATTATTCATCATAGCCCAAGAACAATGGGATGAAGGTGATTAAAGGTATTTTTCAACTTAACATCAAGAAAAAAACCATGGGGAACTACACTTAACTATAATCACAGAGTTTTATCTGGATCATTTAAAAGCAGGTCTGCCACGTAAATTAATGTTGGATTGGTAAAATAGAATCATACAATTTATCTTTTCCTTAGTTCTATTGTTTCATGGTGTCTCTAAAAAGGGATGGAAAGTTTTCCATCTGCCTAGCAGGAATGTTAGGAAACTGATCCGCAGAAAATGGAAAAAAACTCAAAACTATTCCTGAGTTCAGAAGTGCAGCAACTTGTAGGTCAAACATTCATATCCACCTGACATTTTAGGAGAACTCTTATAAAATGTGGGAAAGAATTACAGAAGTTTCTAGCAGGCATAGAGGGAAGTATGAACTGTACTAAAATTTTCTTCATCAAATGTCATTAGTTTTATCCCTACTTGAATTGTGCAATTCTTTTCATATAGTCTCACCACAAGATGACTACCTGGCCCATTCTCTCTCATAGGGAAAGAATAAGCAAAACCAACAGTTAGGATATGTCTGTCATACCAGTTTGGGCTCATTGCATCAGGGCCCAAAAGATAATGCCTAGCTGTGCAGCAAAATACTTGCTGCTCTGTCACGCGGGTGAAACTAATTCACATTAGGAGATAGAGTTACACACTCATAAAGCCAATAACCATGCCAAAGCTTTGATGCGTTATATAAAAACTCAGTATCAGTTTTCACTCCCCTTCAGTTCTGCCTCACTTAAAAAATTCCCCACTCAGATCTGTTATTTCCAATCCAATCCAACACAAATTCTTTGCAATTTAAGCGAGCACAGAGCACAGTCCTCTCCAAAACCAGATGATATTTAAATTAGCTTCATCTATTTGCTTATTTAAAGCAGCATGACGGCAGGGATAGCTGAGCTCCACCTTGATGGCATAATAAACTTGAACTTAGTGATATGTGCAGGGGATTGATTTACGCTGTTGACAGATTCTAGGCTTCAACTATGAATGTGTTAGAGGGGATGTAAATGCAAATGGCCACATGATTTCCTGAAGACATGAGTGGTCTTATACTAATCACTTCCACATTTAAGTCTTATTTTTCTCTGTGTAAGCTCCCTGGTTTTCACAGGAAGGTTATGACCATCCAAACTGAATGCATTTATTCACCAGATCAAAGGGGTTTGGAATAATAAGCACCAATTCTAAAAAAAACAAACAGAAAACAAGCAAACAAAAAATAATTTCACTTTCAGAAGTATCCCTTGAAGGTACCTTTTAATATGTGTTAGACCACAACCCTGACTAAATGCAAACCGACATAGGGTAAAAATTAGTATAAGAAATGTCAATCTGTATTTCCTATGTCGATATAGATAAATTTATACTCTTTTTTTCACCATCTCCAAAAAACTTCAATCAGAAACACACACCTGTGATTACAACCTAAATTTTTGCCAAAAAGTAGGGTTGGTTTTCCCCCCTCTTTCACCAGCCTTTGTCTCCCTCCCCTTCTCGAGAACCACAGAGCAACCTTTAGTGCCTGCTCTCAGACTGACTTCCAGAGCGTAGGTGTTTTGCTGCTGGCTTGCAATGAGACAAAAAAGTCCCAGAGATGTTGTTACCTTACCCCAGAATTCTTGCCTTGCTTAAAGCAAAACATAAATCTTGAGTTATAGAAAATCTGTTAAAAGAAGTAGGAAGAGGGGAAATCCTGATGCCTTAGCATTATAATTGCCCATTGAAAAATGACTCAGTTCTTATCAAGATAACACAGGTATAGCCATGCTGACAGCGTGGTAGGAAGCTCCTCGAGCTTCCAAGAAAAGCCTAACAAACACACCCACTTCACAGAGTGCTGCATGCCGCAGCACACAGCTCCTTCCCGAAGCCCGTCTCAGGCAAGCAGGCGTTAGCATGGTTGGTCTTTTGAGGAAGGAAATGACCTTGCCTATGAGGGGGCAAGGTCGCAGGCAAACCAGCAGCTGCAGTTTTGCAGAGGAAGTACCAAGTACGCAGCTGATGTTACCTTTTCTCTTCTTGATTCTGGCACTAAAGGAAAGAGAAGCCAGACAAATTTAGAGGAATATCTTGGCCTGCTGCGAAGTAATTTGTACAGTTCAAGCCTCTGCCACAGCTTCTGACAACTTAAATGAAATTATAAACACAAGAGGCTTGACCTTGCATGTAACTGGTGTACGATATTGTGGGGGGAAAAAAGTAATGGAAGGACAGACAGAGCTGTCCATCCGGCTCCAGCTTGGCAGGCAACAAACACACATACCTGCTAGCTGATACCGGCCAGCAAGAGGTGCCCACAGTTTCCAACATAAGCTTATTTCCTTGTCTCTTTGTATTCAGGCAGCCTCGCCTCTTGTCCCGTCCTCTTCCCTTGTACTCTGAAAGAAGCAAATGCAAATGCAAGGCTTTTCCCAGTTTCTCTGTGTAACCAATAGTCAAATTAGCGTTACAAATTTGTTGTTTGTCCAGGCTCTGCTCAGGAGCATTTTGCTGTCAAAATACAAAATACGTCCTAGCTCTGTTTGCCCTTGATCTTGAAACTGTTGGTGTTTTCAGCTTTCCCCTAGAGACATTTAAGCTAATATGAGCTTTTCTGTTGTAGTGAAAGAAAGAGAGAAAGAGATTTAATGCCAGGACTCCAGAAAATGGACCCTTAAAGAAATAAAAAAGTCACAACTTTCACAATACTCTTGATAAGCCTGAGATCGCTGCATATCATGCAAGAGCCTTGCAGTCTCCGCTGAGTTATCATGTAAAGACTCACAGAAGAAAAGAGTTGGTTTAGCAACACCCAAATTGCATAAAGCCAACCTCTCAAAACAGAACAGGAAGCCAGCTCTCTGCGCTGGCTACCTGACTCGCAGCAATGAAACCATTGGTAAAGTGCTGTTCAACACCTAGCTGGTGAAGGCCCTCTCACAAAAAGGAGTATCGATGACCCCAAAAAATCACTACTATTTTTTTTTTCTTTTTGCATTGTGTCTTGTTTTTATTATTTGGGACAGATTTACTTCTAAGATTTTTGTGGGCTACGGGGAAGTCTGTTAAATCATTACATTACACTTCCTAGTTCTTAGGCATATCCCTTTATAAACCTGACACCTCACAATGTTCTCAAAGCAGGCTTTATCTCTCTGTTTTAGAGAGAGGGAAGTAAATTGGGTTGTCCCAGCCAAGGCCAGGAGTTGATGTCTGAGTCATGATTAGGACCCTGGACCTCAGCGTGTCACTCAGCCCCAGGCAGGGATGGTCTTCTGTGGACAGTGGTCCATCATGGCAGGCCTGGAGGGCAGCGTTTCGAGCTTCAGCTGGAGGCTGCTGAAAAGGTGTAGTTCTCTATGCGATTGGGAGAAGGGTTTTAGGTTACTAACAGTTAAACTAAAAACAAAGTTATAACCCAGAGTAAAATTGCAATTTCATTAACCTTGGCTGTTTCCAAAAGACAGCATCAACCTGGTGCTAGTGTATAACACAAGTTCAGTCACCTTAATAATGCCCAAAGAACTCATAGCTTGGTCAGCTTTAGAATTTAAGGGACTGTTGTTTGTGCACACTCTGCCCAGAAGTGTTTTGCTGTCAAAAGTTGGAAAATATCCTACAGACCGAAACTTCAGATACTGCGTTCATTTGCCCAGAGCACAGTCTTGGATACTCTTTGTGTGACCCATCTTTTTGAAGCAGCGTACGCATCATTCTGCCTGGAAAGCAAAGCAGAGTCACAGAGGGCTAGGAGCTGGACAGTGTCAGAAGGGCAAGAAGTCAGTATCTGAACAACTGAATCACACCCACTGTGCTTGGGTAATTAAATTGAAACAGCCAGCAGGGCTGCTGTCCTACCAGGAGCTCTTCATAACAGGCAAGAGAGATGAGTAAAATACTTCAGTCTAGATTTCATTTAGCTCTAGCGTTTCTTCTTCTAACTCCAACAGCCTGATCAACACTCAAAACTGTGCTTTCAGCTATTGTCACTATTGCAAAGTATCTCCAAGTCATGAATGCTTTGTATTAAGACACTTTGTGTAGTCTAATAATTCTTTGGCTAGAAAAAAATTATTCCTCCTTTTCTAGCATACTGCATTCAGCTTAAATTACATTCCTCTTAACTCTCTTTCACTGCATCGTAGCATAATAGTGGAAAAGGCTGTAAAGCATCTCTCGGTATTCCAACTTCTCACCATCCTTGCTGTAAATTTCCACGTAGACAGCCTGGACCCCAGCACACCGAGTACTGTGTTTTTAAAAATATCATATATGCTCACAGAAGAAGTTGCATATGCTCTTGAAGGAAGAAATGAGTTGAATGCCCATGCCTACAGGGCAATCACTCTCTAAAGCTTTTTAATTTTATTTATGGCAATATCATCCAGCTTCAGCAATTAATTATCTTGCTCGGTATGATGCAGTTGCTGTGACTTAGCAACTGTTCATTCGTATTCTGGTCACAGGGTAGAAACCTGAAACAGGTACCCCGGGAGAGACCAACATTCCTGACCTTAACTGTAGGTGGCATTCTTCATCTGTTCATCTGAGTTACTGCTCAAGAAACAGACACAAATGAGTAATTTTCATGCACCCTTGATTAATGTTATCAGCCCTCTCCCTAAGTTTAATTAAATTGTACTTTTAGTTGGAAGGAATGCGGGTTCATAAAATCTGAAGTTGTGTAACTATGTTACCTGGAAAGATTAAAACAATTTTCTGCTGTTCTTGTCCTAAAAGCTGAGGAAATGACATGTATTTGAGCGATCTGGAGTGTTTCCAGAGAAATTCTTCCGTCATGTGCTATGAAGAAGAAAAAGCTGTAATGCCCAAAGGTTTATCCGTGGTCTAGAGACCATTTTCAATTACCTTGCAGCAATAGTGAGTAAATCCAACTACATTTGAAATTATCAATGTTATCTCTAGAGAAATCTCAAATAATTTCCTTTAGTAGAGGGATTTTGGCATGCCCAGAATTTCTCATGTGTACTTGGTTATCTGAGACAACTCTGCACTCTTCCAGCAGCTTTAGAAAGGTTACAAGGAAAAAAAGAGAGGAAATTTTTGTCTTCAACTTAGCGAAAAAATTAGTGAGCTCGAAAAAGAGAACTAATCATGCTCGGCTAGAGCCAGACTGAACTACAAGCAAGCAAGTTATCTTTGAGTATCCCATGCAGCTCTCGGTACATTTTGCTCTCTAAGCATTTTCAGCCCTGATCCTTTTTCTGATGTAATGCCATCAGTGGTGTCAGATTATGTGTATCCTTCATAATGCAGGCAAACATCCACAGAGGAGTAGACTAAGGACACAGGGTTCATCTACACTTGTGACCTGGGAGGGTAGACATCTTCTAATCCTGCAAATAAATCTTCCAAATAGAAATGCAATTCAATTAAATTATTCATTTCCCTTCTCAGCTTAATCAAAGATTAAAATACAAGAGATACGTACTTGTGCCAGGTAAACGAAAACGGATGGCTAAGATTTGTTTTGTTCCTCAGAGAAATTGGTAGGTCAAAGACATCGAGTCCCTCAAATAGTAGGCTTTCTTTTTAAAAAAAAAACTTAGTTTGTCGGTGATTCATTTTCTTTTAATATTTTTATTTCTGTTGTGACAGTAAGGTGCAGTCAAAATTGTTAAATGAGCTGTTTATCCACATGGCTGAGAGGATTACAGCAAACATTTCACAGGGATGTATTAATTTTTCCACATTTTTTCTGTGTGAAATGTGTTATCAAAATATTAATTTCAGCCTTTTATATGACTGAGTTAAAACCAAATATTTTAGTCTTATCCAAGGGCGAACACTCAGATAAAGTCTAAATCAAATATTTGGGAAAGTTTAATTTTTTCAATGGCAGTTTGGGGCCCAATGCAAACAAAACAAAATAATGAATTCAGCTGCAGAAGTGATATTATTTTTGACCAGTTCTAAATATTACTGCTTTCTATTTCTACAGCACTTTAGCAACAAACCTGAAAGAACATGAATTCTTCAGCACCTACAAAAGTTTAGCTGGATGGAAGTGTTGTTGTATTTCCTTTGTAGAAAAATAAGTGATTGAAAGATAAAAATGATTTGGCAAAGCCCTTTCCAGGAGTCATGCCCAGATTTTACTTTACCTTGTGTGGATTTTCTGAAGATGGTGAAGGGGGACTAAGTGAACTGTACTTACTCTTTCCCCTGTCTCCCATCATCACTGCTTGGGTCAATGTGCCTTCACTGGTAAGTGACAGAGAAGATATGATGAGTCTTGTCTTTCCCGTTCACAGGTAAAGGGTCAGCATAACAAGTTCTTGAGTTTTGGGCTTTTGTTTTTCAAAGTAGACCAATGTTAATGAGGTCTTCAGTAGCATGGCTGATAAAGATGAACAGCCATATTCTGCATGAGGAAACACACCAAGGTTATATAAAATCGTCCTCTAATATGTTTTACAGCTCCCTTTATGTTCTCAGATCTGGAAAATATGTTTCACAGTGACAGTTTAACTAGACTACCGTGAGCCGAAGCATGCAACAGGTTTCTAGGTTTCATTTTGGGCAGAGACGAAAAAATAAAACAGCTTTGGTTTTTGTAAACATTTGCCATTTTGGTATTAACTCAATCCTACAACTCAGGCTGTTTCAGATATACGTGTCTTTGCACAGATCTCTGGAGTCAAGCAGCAGGTAAATGACTCCCTCACTCCCTCCCCAGCACGCTGCCATGCAGAGACAGCGAATTTAAAATACACATTCATAAAGGTACATTCTATAATGCAATATTTTTATCACTTCAGTGAAGATACACCTGATATGGTGCTCCAGATAATATATCACGTATGTTACAACTCTGCAGCAAAACTGAGGTTAGCAGCATTGCAGACATGTTGGCTGCCTGGGATCATAAGCAGAAGTATCTTTAATTAATGGGCAACTTTGCAGCTCTTTAGACTCTCCCTTGATAGATTTAAAAGTGCCCCAGTGTCTTTCCCAGGAACCGTTACAACATCAAACTCACGTTCACATAAACATGAACAAGACCAAGGCAAAATCCAGTCTTACTGGGTATAGTTAAATCCCACCTCAGTCATATCCCTTGAAGTTATGGTGATAGATTCCCCAGGCTAGTCAAATGGTTGTAAAACCTCTCCATTCTGCACACGGTGAAATGGAGATGAGATGGTCATGGATCCTCTACAGCAGCCCAGGGACTGAACTAACATGTCAGGGCAGCCGCGCTTCATGTTCTGTGCCATGGCATCTGATTCTTACAGATAGCTGTAGGAATTAGTTTCACAAATCCCTTTTCTCAGGTTTAATAAAGGATTTGGCTAAACCAAAGATCACCATATAATCTGGAGAGAAACATTCAGAGAAGAAGTCCTCATCACATTATGGACTTAATAATCAGAAGCTTCAGGTGACCCATCCGGACCACATCTTTGCAAACCTTGCGGTGATTTTCCCAAATCAAATTCATTCTGTGCTTTGGAAGAGTGCCTTGGAAAATGAAGTCCATGATTCTTCTTGTATCATGTGGACAGTGCGTAGGCATATTTTCCCAAACCGTAAGAACAGATAGCACATTTTCCCACTCCCCTAGAAACTGAGTTAATGCAGAATGACTAATGTATCCGTTTGGACTGTCAAAATGCTCATTGTAAACTCGATGCATCATTTAGCCTAAGTACATCGCAACAAAGGATACAGTCCAAGGAACACAGTTTCTTTTCCCTTGATTAATAAAGGCTTGGAAATCATGCTTAAGAGCATTCTGTGGTCCCTCAAGGTCAGGAAAAAGATGCAATACTTCGGAATTACAAGTGGTTCGCTCTGAGGCATTAAGCAGTACTTTAGCTCACCCTACATTGCTCAATAATTTACTTTAAAAACTTCCATGTGGCTTCATCTACCCTTCCCCTCTCTCTCTGCAATGTTTTGTTTTGTTTCCCCATCAGGACAGGCAGCGCAGACCCTGGGGCTGCCCACTCAGTCTTCATGCCTTGGGCAGGGGTAGTTTGGCAGAGCTGTTGGAGGGAAGCATGCACTTCATTCTTCTATAAAGTGTCCGCTTCATGAGAAATATTGTGCAGACCCCTGACAGAAATTACGGCAACAACACAAATTTATTCATCTTTTATGTATGATTTCTTGAGTTTGGAATTTGCCACCAGATAATGCAAACTGACTTCACAAAGTTGCTATAAAACATAAGGAAAGGTTGGGTTTTGTAGGAACTACAAGGTCAGGTTTTGTAGGAGCTATATGCAGCATCAGCAAACATTTTCCTTACAGCCTCCTTCTCAGCGATTTATTTCCAAAATAAACTGCAGTGATTGTGTCAGTACTTAAACAATCATTCCCCTGACTCACCAGTGCTAATAAACTTCCTAATACACAAGGGACAGGGGGTGTTCAGGCAAGACCAATCAGTGTTTTCTGTCATAACACTGCTGAATAACAGCAAAGAGAAAGAAAATATTTATGAAGAAAGATTACCAAACCAATGAGCATCACTCCGGACCAACCCAACTGATGTAGGAGACAAAAGGTGGAGCAAGGAACAGTGCGCATGACTCATGGGGACACGGTGCTGTACCCAAGAGCACCGGCTGGAAGGTGAAAGTCCACTTGGCACCCTTGAAAACTTACCCCTATGACACAGCTCAGTGGTGAACAGGACACTTGCAGAATTCAAAATTTTATACCTTCCTTATGCTGTTTTGGGTTTTTTAGCCATTTTGCAGAAAGACAATGATAGTATGGTTCAGCAACATCTGCTGTATGTATGTTTTCCATAACATCTTATATACAACTTATTAGTATAATAAGTTTGAAGAACTTGGCTATAAATGCTTTCAAATGGTTTCTTCAAACAGTGACACACTGAAAGTACTATTTTCTCTCTTGAGCCAAAAAAAAAAAGTCTTTGAACAGCTTATATAATATGCAGCACTGAATGTCTTGATTAATGAAACCCCAAGGGATATGGAACAGAGCTTGTATCACAGGAGCAATTCTAAGGCCCAGAAGCCTATTATTTTGTAAGAATTACTATGGAAATACAAGCATTCATTGCAGCATGTTCATTATGAGCGTTTCTATTTTATCATCACTGGAATACTCTAATCTGCTAGTCAACTCAGGAATGTGAGATTGCTGCAGGAGGGAAACTGTATTTTTAAAGGATGGAAGATGCTCATTCATCTATCTCAGGAGCCAGTCTGAACATATCAGGATAATATTGCTGTCTAGAAAGGAAAGTGCTTGCAGCATTAGAAAAAGGGTGAACGTCAGGTTCAGGTGTGTCAGCACAGCACCGTAAAATCATGTATTTCAAGTAGTCTGAATGGAGAAAAGGCCTATGTATCTCAGTTACCTTCTGTTCATCAACAGAAGAATAAAAATTTAAAAAATGGGAGAAGTGTTTTCACTGCAGTTATGAATTTGAAATATCAACTGACAACAGCTCCAGTATATTTTTGCTGCTCCTTCAGTAATTATCAATCAGCTTAAAAAGAAATGATAACCACAGTTTCGTGGTTAGAATAACAAACAGCTGTAACAGAGAAATAGTAAGAAAAATAAATGTCAATAAATACATTAATTTCACATTATAACAGTTCACTCTTATTTCCAGTATTCCTCTACTGAAGCCCACAGTTATCTAATTTTTTACAACTGAATCAAAAATAAACTAGAGGCAGATAGTCTTTATGTGGACAAAAAATATAGCTAACTTGGTCCAAAAATTATAAGGATTGGCAACAGTAAAATACTATGACCAAGGTAAGGAGAGCAAACTGAAATACTCAAAAGTAAATGAAGCTTTAGCGAAAGTATGCAGTGGAAAAGAATATAGGAAAGAAAAGTTCAGGAAAAATGCAGTAAAGGGATATAGCTAAAACAAATGGGAAAGAAAAAAAAATAAACAAGGAAAACGCTGTTTAAGAAAACAGAGCATGAAATATAATATTCCGCCTTCATTGAAAACAAATCTAGTGTCTACTTCTTTTATGCGTGGAACGGTAAACACTGGCTAAAACACGCTGGCTTCCAAACAGCATTGCCAACATAAATACCGCCAGGAAACACAAGCTGTGCGTAGCGCTTGCCCCATAGTTAATTCTGTTGTTCTGACTTCTACAGGCACAAAACACTGCACGTTGTTCGGTAATGCTATACCTGAACAATGTGCATTGAACTGAACGCCGCTGGTGTAGTCTCAGTGCGTGCGGAGGGCTGCTCAGCAAAGTGAGAGATACACCCACCATGGGGCTCCTCCGTGGGGCTCCTCCATGGTGCCCTGTGGGGCACCAGCCACAAACCCATGGGCTCCCTCGTTGCCGCTCGTTAAGCTGTTCAAATACGGTATCTTTCAAATTTGGCATTTCATCTCTGAAATGCAGAAAAGCTACACTGCATCATATTTTACACCGGTGTCCCTCCACAGCTAAGGATAATCTCATAGCTGCACCCTCAACAGCGGGAATCTGTGCTCAGATCTGCGCTGGCTGCGTGACCCATTTCCCTAGCATCCATCCGCACATGGTTACAACAAACTGGCTGTGATCGAGCTTCCCTACTGATTTCAACGGTTTATCACAAAATACCAGAGTGTGAGAACCATTGGGAAATGTGAGGAATTTAAGCGGATCTCAGGTCAGTTAGAAGTGGCATGGCTGCCAAAGGTGATGGACTACACGGAAAACCTGCCCACTGGGGCACAGCTACCAGCACCTGCTGGGAGTGGACATGTCACCTTCTGAAGCCTTTCTGGCTCTGTCAGTATCCTTTTCCTTGGTGACTTCTGCCCCTTGCTAAGGGAGGAGGCAGAGTGGTGAACAAGTGGTTCTTACAGTTCATAGCCTCTGCATAGGGTCCACAACGTATGCCTGGCATACCACATACCTGTTCTTCCTGGGGCTGGCTTTACTCAATGCTGACATCAGTTTATTTGCCCTCACCTTGACATGTGAGTGAGATCATGTCTTTGCAGCCGAAGAAGACCCAGGTTGAGATAGTTCTCAACAAACCTTCCTGAGGCTGGCACGTGCTCAGCACTGACAGTCTGTCCAGCAGCACCCATAAGCCAGTCCCTGCCTACTGGTACTGTTGGGACAAGATTAAGTAAATACAAGGTTGCTTTAGGTTTAGAATATCACTGAACCTAGATAAAAGTCACATTTTGTTTCCCTTTCTGAAGAATTGCTATGGCTCCTCCACACCCTTGAGACACTCAGAATTATAATTATTTAGGGAGGAAAAGATGAAATACTTCTATATCATGTTTTCATTGATTTAAAGAAAACCTTACATGTCATGGTTTTGCCTTGAATATTCTTCCTTTGATGTAGGAAACAAAGGTAACCTCACACTTGAACTCTTTTCATGGATGAATGTAATACATACTGAATTTCTGTCAGGAACAAACATTTCTGCCCTTCTTTTTTGCCTCACCAATTAATGACAGCATTGTCCTTATTAAAATTTCTGAGTTTGTGGCACAGACTTTTCTACAACTAAAAGTGTGAGTTAAAATAAACATAACTTGACTTGATCACTGTCTCCTATGTATTTGAAAAGGTAGTCTCTGAAGATACTCACTGAACCAAAAAAACGTAGTGAGCCATGGATCTCTCAAAGCTATTTTTCCCATAGTCTAGAATCTGGAAATTATTCCAAACTAGGAAACACTTAGGTACAGCAGGTATATAGGTAGTAAGCACGACTCTGTAATGACCTTTTAAGGTTCACATACTGCTCAGTATTTTCTTACTCAAGAAGCAATGTTGAGCCATCTCAGCTCTTGCAATGAGGTACCAAATTTCTGTTGACAACTATGAATGCACTTGCAACTCAGATTTCCCTGAAGTCCAAGTCTTGACCCCACGAGACTGATTTCCTGTGTCACAAGTAAATCAAGTAATTATTTGATGTCAAATGTATAAAGGCAGGTGTTAGAATTTTTTAAAAGTGCAAATGTGTTATTGAGTAGCATAAAGTATCAAGGAAAAAAGATAACTGTGTGTTTCAACTAATCACTTCACAGAAATATAGTTCAGCTAATGTTTAAAATGTAGTGCAAACATTGTGCATTGACTGCCTTTTAAAGCAGAAAGCTGGGGGTGGGGTATAGTGCAGTTTTCATTTGAGTAGACACCGGTGATTTTTATGGTGGAGAAGACAAACCTATCTCAGGTATCTCAGGAGACAACTGGCCAGCCTGTTACTAAATAAAAATATTGGCAAAGTGTTTCCCAGCATGGTAGAATTATTTTCCTGTTGTTCCCCTATCCTATCTTGAGAATGAACAACAGGCAACAAGAATGACATTTTTAAAACTATCCAGTGCTAATGTTTTGAACATACCAAACTTCTGAACGTTAGAATTAAAATGCATGCATGCATACATACATAGAAGTGTAAAAATAGAGTGCAAAATTAATGCATGACACACTATGCAGCCTCTGGGCACTTTTAGGAGAAGGGACATCAAGATCCCTGACTTTTTTCCATTTATCCTAAAATACATGAACAACTTTTCATGAATTTTTGCTCTGCTTACTTGGTTATTGTTGTTTTCTTTTACTACTTTTGTTTTCTTTTACTACTTTCACATTTCATTCGTTAATAGGTAAGCATTCTACATTTTTCCTTTTTTTTTTAAAGCTAGGCAATGTAGACCATCATAAAAATAAGAACTATTTGAAAAGAAATGCAGGCTGTTTTAAGTCAGAAACTCAAGAGGGTTACAGTAATGGTCTCCAGGTAGCAAATTCCAAATCTTTCCGCCTGCACTCTGTGAAAAGCTAGTTGTTGCTTCTTTCTCCTTTCCAAGCAGTCTGACAAAAGGAACTTACAACAGTGAAAATGCAGAGTAAATACTCGTGAGAGTGCTTGACAGAAAAACAAGCCGTGTCTCGAATGTAAAGCTTAAAAAGACATTTTTTTATGGCAGAGATTTTGCAAAAAGTTTGCTTTTATAAGCCAATGATTCAGTAGCATTTTCAAGATCAGGAAATCCTTTCTCTACAATGGATACTTCGTCATGCCAACAGACAGATCCAAAATTGTGTTGTGACTCATTCATAAGGCATTCAAACATTTTTATTTTCTTCAAATGTCTGGAGTTTGAATCATCCAAATCTCCATCAAAAGAAGCAGCAAGCAAGCACTTTCTCCTTTCAGACGGGATGTTTTGAGAAGAGGCTATGCCTTTCGCTGGCCAGCGCGGACACGTGTGGCACTCAAAGGTCGGTAACAGCAGTCAGCGGTGTTTGCAATATCCTGGGTGCTAAGGGGCTGCTTACCAACTTGTCTCTACAGATTTTTACCTCTAATAGAGCCCTTCCAAGAACAAAAGTACTTTGGCTGTGGTAAGGTATGTGTACATCATAATGACTTTGTACAAGCTATGTACCGTTGAAATTAATCTGTTTAGACAAGTTCCTCATCTGATTCACAGCTTAAGTAACATACCCTGAAAAGGTTTTCATGAGGTTTTATTAATTTCCTGTGTTGCTTCTATTCAAGTATTGCTGATGTAAAATTTTTTAGATGAACACAGGAACAGCAAAGACATTCATCACTGACATTCATGAAACTCCGCAAGTTGCTTTCAAAAGTGATTTTATTCTCTGGTACACTGTATATTCTAGAAAGCACCAATAATGAGTTCACAGGGGGTTTAAAGAATTAGTGCACAGATATTTTAAGTCAATGTTCATTTGTGAAATCTCACTAATGAGAGGAGATCTCACTAATCCTCATAATCTGTGAGGATTTTTTTAATTCCTGAGAAAAGGCATTGTGTTTGTTTTGTTTCTCATTTTGATTATCATCTGCTGCACTGTTCATTACTGAGCACTTTTCGCTTGTGAGTAGTGGAAAATGGAGCCATAGGTGGAGAAAGTTAGTTTTGGTGTCGTCTTCTCCCTTTTTCTTTTATCTGAGAGTGATTGGGTTTTGATCATAAATTTAAGTAATTACTGCATACAATGAATTTAAAATGGATATGAGAAGTACTACACAGGGTAAAGGATCAAAGAATTTTGCCTTTTAAATCAAGTGCAAACCATACTATGCCATTTGCTGATCAGGAACAAGTGCATCACATCACAGGGAAAAACTAGGCAGTTCACACAGTTCAAACCACATCAGTATTGAAGTGGCTGGTAGAGTTGTTAATGGCACTTAGTTAACCAGTGATCACTGATCTGTAGATTCAGGATCAATATTGATAATACAACAGATACACCCCAGTACCAGGCATTTATGAAATGTTAATAAACACCTGAAAATTTCTAAACACATTTCTAGCACAGTTGTGGTTACTGCTGTTTCCACCCCAAGGTCTCACCACCAGCTGCAAATCTTCAGGCTTCTTTATAGACCATCCACCTCCTCCAAAACTTATAATAACTATTAGTAGTCAAGAACCATGAAATATCTAGGTTGTTGCTCACAAGCCAAGCAAATTAACTAAGTTGTTACAATTTATTCACTCAGCTGTCACTGAAACAAAATATCATACCTCAAATTTAAGACTGATCCTACAAGGCTGCTACAAGCCCCTGTAGGACTGCCTAATTTTACCAGGAGGAGCAGTTCCATTTGGTCACTGACACAAAGAGAATAATGAGAGTAAAGCAAACTTATGAATGTATGCTAGTTTGATACTTTATGTCTTAAAAGTTGGTATATTGAAACAAAGGTATTCAACAGGTTAATTTAAACTTGTTGATTACTTTGGCATGATTTTAATGATAATTCAATTTCTTGTCTCTTCATTGCAATAGTGGTTCAGCAGCTATTTGCTACAAGCTTTACAAACTATTTAGAATTATCTAGAATTACACCATGGGGTTTTATTTTTATTTTTCAAAAAGTAGGTTGAATATTTGATTAGAAACAAGTCAGTTCACAAAGTTTTAATACACATACACAGTTTAATCTGTAATGAGGAAATACAAAAAAACCCCAGCTGCTCGCATAGCCTGGGAGCTAGTATTTTCAAACTCACCAGTGGCACAAAAAGGCATACCTGAGATTCCAAGCCTCAGCTTTTCAAGAATTCCAAGCACTCAACCTTAAAAAGCCTTATGAATTGAAAGTACAGGCTCTCCACATCCTCAGTACCTGCTTCTGACTTTTGCAAAGCAGCTGCTAAAATGCTGTGAACATTGGCACAATTGTCAGTTAATTGAACACATATACCATGCCCTGTATACCATACATCAGTCTGTGCATTTCCACAAATGGCATGTATCTGGCTGTAGCAAGATTTTGGAGGTGCTAAATGTGTAATTCCATATTTTGCAATCTAAAATTAGAAACAATTTTTTGCAAATTCTGTCAATTATAATGGGATTTAAAAAACCTTTAATCTCCACAGAGCCGTTCTACCACTTTTATTTCACCATCAGCTAGAGCATTACAGAAAAACGCTCTACCTTTTTCTACATCAGGCTATTAATCCAGTAGAATTATGTTTTCAGATTTAGAGATATACATGCAATATAATATTTCCAGTCTTGTTCACCTCTGTTCAGAGCTGGAACAAATCTATATAAGAACTGCCAACTGGAAAAATACTGGTAGGACAACAGATTTGCCAACGGCTGGATTGCACCATGCAACCATAAAACCCCCAGGAGCATGTTTTAACCACTCTTTCTGGAATAATTTCTCCTTGTCTACTGTAGCAAGTCTTATTAAATATAGAGCTAGTTCAACGGCAGCCTTTACTGACACTCACCAGGAGCAGTAAGTGACATTTTAAGGTGGATCGTGACTGTGGGTAAAATCCCAACCTCAGTCTCTCTCTCTGGAACGCCATTGACTCCAGTGGACAGAGGGCAAAAGACGGTTTGAATCTAATTGCTATTTTTGGAAAAAAATTGTATTTCAGAACTATTAAACGTCAAAGTAGATTGATGCTTTTGCTTTAGATGCTGGTGTCAACCAGCATCAGGCAGCATTTTAACTTTCAAAGGAAAGTGACAGCCAATAAAAGTCACTACTGCCTGCCACTAACTTGTAGAGAAAACTGGCCATTTCCACAGTATTATGTACTCAACTGCCATTAGGGTGGATGTTTTCCTTTGTGTGCATTTGCAGCCCATACCTTTAGGAATACTCACACAATAGTGGATTGAAGCTTGACTTCTTGAATTGAACTGTAAAACACAAACTTCCCTGGAACAGGATATCCGTTAATATACCAATCCATCTTAGACAGCTTATGAATGGCTGTCACGGCACAATAAAGTTACTTTGAATAAAAAACAATTAACTTCTAAACACCACTCCAGTGGAAACTAACCATGAAGTCTACATAATAGTAAAGCAAACAAACAGAACCTACTGGGAAGGAGCTTAGGCTGTCACAGTAAGCCATATCACTTATTTTCCTCACTATCAATCAGCCCTGTGGACCTGTGAGAAAGAAAGAAAACCTGATTAATGCCTGTTTGCAGTCCACCAGTCAGTAGGTACTGGATTGTCCTTCTGTGCCTGTGTGTTGGGTTTGTGTGGCGGGGTTTTGGTAGCAGGGGATGGGCTACAGGGGTGGCTCCTGTGAGAAGCTGCTAGAAGCTTCCCCGGCTCCAACTCAGACCCGCCTCTGGCCAAGGCCAGGCCATCAGCGACGGTGGTAGCACCTCTGTGATAGCATATTTAAGAAGGGGAAAAAGACTGCTGGAAAAAAACCTGCAGCGGAGAGAGGAGTGGGATGTGAGAGAAACAACCATGCAGACACGGAGGTCAGTGAAGAAGGAGAGGGAGGAGGTGCGCCGGAGCAGAGATTCCCCTGCAGCCTGTGGTGAGAGGGCAGGCTGTCCCCCTGCAGCCCATGGAGGTTAACGCTGGAGCAGAGATTCCCCTGCAGCCCATGGAGGACCCCACGCCGGAGCAGGTGGCTGGGCCCAGAGAAGGCCGTGACTCTGTGGGAAAGCCCACGCTGGAGCAGTTTGCAGAGGACTGCAGCCTGTGGGAAGGACTCGCGTTGGAGAAGTTCATGGAGGACTGTTTCCCATGGGAGGGACCCCACGCTGGAGCAGGGGAAGAGTGTGAGGAGTCCTTCCCCTGAGGAGGAAGGAGCAGCAAAGAGAAAGTGTGACAAACTGACCGCAACCCCCATTCCCGTCCCCCTGCACTGCTGGGGGGGAGGAGGTAGAGGAATCGGGAGCAAAGCGGAGCCTGGGAAGAAAGGAGAGGTGGGGGGAAGGTGTGTTTTTAAGATACGGTTCTATTTCTCATTATCCTACTCTGATTTGATTGGTAGCTAATTAAACTGATTTCTTTTTCCCCCAAAATCGAGTCTGTTTTGCCTGGGACCGTAATTGGTGAGTGATCCCTCCCTGTCCTTGTCTCGACTCACGAGCCTTTCGTTGTATTTTCTCCTCCCCATCCCGCCGGGGGGGAGGAGTGAGCGAGCGGCCGCATGGCGCTTTGTTGCTGGCTGGGCCTAAACCATGACAGCCTGTTTCTTGCTAGCACAGGCTGGAGCCAAAGTTGGGATTATCATCTCAGCTATACTGAAAGAAAAACAGCCATCCCACTGGAGGAAGGAAAACTACAGTCTGCACTATCTCTGGTCATCCTCCCCTGGTCCTGCCAGCTTAGTCAAGAAAAGTTCAATACTAATAGAATATGCAACGCAGAAGAATATTTTTTTATTTGAAGCAAAATGTGTGATGAATATACCCAAGTATAGTTCAAGACAAAAAAAGAGCCCAGGAGTATTACCACTAAAATGCTCCTCCAAGGGGGCCACATGGGATTCTGCTGTTCTAAAATTAGTTATACGTAGTATGAAGACTCACATGGTAATGACCAGGAAGCTAAGTAAGAGACTAACTTTTCAAGCTCTTTGCTCAGTAGGAAATGTTTAATGCAACACATTTACATTTACTGTTTTGCTGCTAACAAAAGCAAGCTCTCTCCTGAAAGAAGATATTGGCAGTTTCTTTGGCCAAAAGACACATGGCAGCAATTTCCTTCAAGTACTCCAGACAGCACAGTGACCCCCATTGACCTGCCAGTCGTCCCAGCTTCAGTGTTACTCAAAACAAACTTCTCTAGGGATGCAGAATGGGAGACAGGGAGTGAGTGTCCATCCAGATCCAGCACAAAGCATCTCTTCTGAGCTCTGGTACCAGCATAGGCAACTGGCAAGAGGTTTCCTGGTTTAGAGAGAGTAAGAAGATAACCAGAAGACTAAGAAAAATCAAAACAAATTACACATAAACCTGTAATCAGTCATTTATGGAATGAGATGGTCATGGTAAAAGTTACCTTTTACTGTACTCCTGTCATGCATTTTGACCAAACTCTTATTTTAGAAGTCCTGTCAGACCATTTCAGAAGTAGGCATGACATGAAGAGCAGCTCTGGCTCCTACTCCCATGCACTCAGTCTGGGTAATTCAGTGGTGTCAGAAACGCCCAAAGGCTGCTGACGCCTTCATACCTGCACACACATCCGTGTCCATTAAAACACCCAGCCCTGCTTTCCTTTAGGGAAAGCGAAAAATACTCGGGTGAATATACTCAGGCCAGGAGAGAGGAGGTAGAACATTTCAAGCCTCAGTTACTTTCCACGTGACCACTGCTGGTTACTGGTGACTTTGGGCCATCCCAAACCCACACATAGTTTCAAATGGAGTCATCTTATTCTCAGACGCAAGGCAACAGGTTAACAAGGGGCGTATGAGGAACAGTGATGGGACTTCTTTAGAAACAGCGCTACTTAGAAAAAACATCCTTTTTCACTCATTCTTTCTTTGCACCTTATTATGAGTGCTAAAACTCTCTGTACTGTGAGTGTCAGTAATTGCAAAGCAAACATGTCATGTAATCATGCTCTACGGCTCTGTTTCCTCCATGAATCTCAAAGTACTTTACAAAGGAGGAGAAATATTGCTATTCCTATTTAAAGTGGATGGTTCCTATTTCACAGATGTAGTTACCATACCACACGGTCCCCTCAGACAGCAGTAATGCTTCCTCAGTGCAGCTCTAGCTATAAAGAGAATCAGCCCAGTGATGCATTTGGACCAACACGCACAAGAGAGACGAACACATAGCTTGAAGCATTTTATTCCAAAGTCTGTATCTCTAGAGGTCATATGAAGATTAGAGATCTTTCTCACAGACACACAAGCCCAAACACCTGTATGTTCTTTTGGGTTCATTGTATATAATGATTTTTCTCTCCATTCTGTTTTACCAGCACATCTTCCTGGCAACTGGAAATGGCTAGAAAACAGCAGGAAAATGGGGGTGGGAGGGAAGCAGGGGAAAAAGAGAATATTTACATGCTGCTTTAAATATTTTCCAGATTTGAGGTTTCAGGGTGGGGGGAGGAAAAGGAGGGGCCTGTTTTTCTAAAAAGCATGGGAATCCAAAAGTTGAAATCTTTAAATTTACAAATGCCAGAATTCAATGGCATTAAGTCAAAACAGATGTTTCATTTTGGTTTTGTATTTTAAAAATGGATGTAAGTTTGAATATTGTCATTTCATAACAAAACATTCTTTTTGAAAAAGTGCTGTAAAGAACTCCATTTTCCTTTTACTTGAGTTTTTTTGAAACTTCCCCAGGGAAGTTTCAACAGGAAAAAAGAAGGGGCGTTCTGACCTCCTCTACCTCCAAGCTTGACTTTAATCTGCAATGAAAACAGCTCGCCTCATGGTCTTTATTATGCTGTGCTCAGAAAAAGACAACCAAAGAAGGTGTTAGAATATTCCCTATTGGACATTATGATGATATAATGAATTATGGGCATTGCAGACACTACCTTTTACCACTTATAATTTATGGGGGAACAGTAGGATATTAAACTGAGGAAGAGGAGAGTACATTTTTAAGCTTGCAATGTAGAAATGGTGTATTTCTTACAATTTTATAGCTCTGTGGTGTCTTTATTTTGTATTATTTTTCCTGACAAATTTGTTATAATGTTTAATATACTTTTTATGATCAATACTTGACATTTTGCATTTTAGTTGCAATTTTTTGAAAGATGGTATTATACTCACTTGAAAGAACCTTAGAGCAGTATGTGCAAATATACATATTTAGTATATGCAAATGCACATACCTCTGTGTTTTCATTTTTAATCTATTTTAATACAGCATGCCTTCAATACAAAGGAGGAAAAAGAATTCTAAAGACTGATTTTCCTTGGCTTAAGTGTTTGCTATATTGAAAATGCTGCTTTATGAATTATATAGTTGACATATTTGCAAGGAAATGCAAAATCTTTTATAAATTTTGAAACTAATCACCTGGCCTCTGCAATCCAATTCCCTTGTAAAGATTCCTGCACCACCGCAGTAACATTTATACAAATATGCCCACTGAGATGAGACCGAAAGACTGGAGAGCAGTTAAAGGGATTCTTTGGTACAACAGATAAGAATAATCTGAGAGGAAGAAAAATGCAATTGCAAAACACAGAGTTAACAGTGTGGATCTTGTGCGGGGGGAAGGAGCAGGGAAGGAGAGAAGGGGACACGTGCCTGAGGATTCAGGCTATGAAATACTGGAATTGCTTTGCAAAAGGCAAAAATAGCTCTTGTGTGCTATTTTTGTCTTTTGCAAAGTAAGTCTAAATAGCACACTAGAGCCCAGGGTCATAGTTTTTAAAACGGAAAGGATGTAGATAAGACACTTTGGGTGCAGAGAGAGAAAGTGCGTTATCTGGCATCTAACTCCCACTGCAAATCAGGAGGTAAGCAACCCATTTTAACTTTAAAAAGTCAGTCCCCACCTCCACATGCAGACAAACTGTGTATGAGCGAGTAGCATTTCCTCGTTAAAATGTTTTTCCATAACCCTTCAAACAGTGATAGCGTACGAGAGCTCTTTGGCAGAGAGCAGAGCGCAGCAGGAGCACCACAGTACAGCAGGACGTCACTTCACTATTAAATCTGCACCCTCAGCTGTTCCTTTATAATACAGTGCAAGAAAGTACATCCATTACATTGGGTTCCTTCATAGCTGGGCTGAGCCTGTGATTTCATGGGCAAGAAGAAAGCCCGCAGCTTTCTGAAACAGTGATTTTTGCTCCCTTCGTCTGGACCTCAGCCACACACCCTCTGCAGAGCTGGGGCAACCTTTTATTCTTCTGTGAATTACCAAGAATCACACTTCAAAGTCTGGTGGGGTTCATTTACCCAGAACAGCATTTCCTGGGGGTGAAGAGGTGGCTCTGGGAGGGGGTGAGCTGTAAAACCCGGCTCTGCCGGGGAGTCCACACTTGCTCTTCAGTCCCGGAGAAGCAGCGATGTGTCACCCGTGGCGGGGAGGGGGATGCAGGATGTGTAGGAGCTCCCTGTGTTCCAGGTCGGCTCCATCTCAGGCTGTCAGTGTGGAGGCCCATCACAGAACAACATTGTGTTTACCATTAAGTGTATTAGCATCGCTGTCCCTGTGCTGGCTCTTGATTCAGCTTGCTGCCTACAGGACGAGTAGATCCTATTTTACGGTGGGAGTGTGCAGCTAATGTGCGCAAGGTTGCTTTTGGTCTGAGATGGGGCAAAGCACTTCTGTGCTTGGAAAAGGGCCAAAGCAGAACAGCAGCTGTGGCCCAAAAAGCTCTCTCCTTTTGTTTCCATTGGGATATTTTCTGTTATTATGCAACTTTAAGAGTAATCAAAACCAAATGATTCCAAGCAGCAGCTAAATAAAGTTAAGGAAGAGGTTAATATAAACTACACGGAAAGATACAGATCGCACAGAAGAGTTTTCAGTGTAAGCAGACAAGAAGGGTGAGACAGTGAGACATAAGGAGAGCACATATCTCACTCAGCATCGCACAGGGAGCTGGTGAGAGCGGTACAGCTTTCTGAAGTCAAACTTGAATCTCACTCTTGTTTCTCTAACTATAAAACCATGTGTCACAGTCCCCTGTGCCGCTCTTCAGTGGCTCAGGAGTGAGTCCTCAGTTCACAAATAGCAATTCTCCAACTTAGTTTTTACTGTTTGGGTCAAACTTCCCCCTCCTTAAGTGTGTGGTATTCTGATTCATTAAACACAGTGTGTTCATATGACTGTGTGTTTCAGCACCGGAGTCTTACTTCAGTGCTTACTAATTTTTACAGAACACTATTTACACTTCTCTTAACAATCACAAAATAGTTGTTACTCAAAATGGTTGCTTTTTCCCCCAGAATTGGCACTTTGAGTTCTTTTTTTCCTTTCTCCTCGGCCTGTTCGCATTCCCTTTACTTTCCAAACCCATCCTATTTTCCCTTAGGCGATTTACAAAGGAAGTCACTGACCTACCACAGTTCAGCTCTCATACCAACTGGATTGATGGATTTGTGGGTTTTAAGAAAGGGGGTAGGTAGAGGGGTCTGACTGCTTAGCTGACGGTGCAACTTCCCCAGAGCTCTGGCTCGGGCTATGCACTGTTCGCAGAGCTCGACAACATCGTTACACACCATTAGCTGCCCAAGAATTAAGCAGGTTATATCACTATGTTCTCAAGAAATTATTACTTCTCGGCAGTCCCTTTGTTTTGACGTTAGCCTCTATTTTACTGTAACTGGGTGATTGAAGTATTTCTTGTAGCATTTCATCATTACTCAGAGCTGAACAAGTGTAGCCAGTGATTAATAGCACATTCATTGTGGGTCTTGGATACCTGGTCGTCTCCATCACGGTGCTTAGTTCCCAACATCTGCTACATTCAGAAAACATTGTGAAGAATGGGGCCTTTGTAATGTTTCTCTGAAGGTTTTTAAGCATGTTTGCTCGCAGTGTGTTTACAGTAATCATGTCTATTATTCCTTTGCTGGTGGAACTTGTGAGCCCTGAGCTATGTCTTGGCACCTGCATGCAAACATTGTATAAATATATACATAGCAGATTTTTAGGCTGCTCAGGACTGGACTAGCTATTGCTTCCTGGCAATATCTTAGCAAGCAAGTTTATTGGCACAAATACTCATTAGTTAAAACAAGTCTAAAGTGGCTCTTATAGAAGTCTATTTTGAATTGGTATCGTGCAAAAGCTCAGTAGGAGCCCAGTTCCCTGAGGTATAGACATCTGATTGAGGAATGTGCTGGAACGCTCGCATCCACCAAACACGCTCAGCTTCACACTTTTGTATGATATTAAATACTTGCAGAGAACTGATATTTTGTAGTGCCACTCCCCATCCTAAAATTCCTTGTGCTCCCACCACAACATGCTCCCTAGTGGGCTTTCCATCAGCCAAGTCCCCAACAGGAGAAAACCTCCCCCTCGAAACATCTCACAAGGAGAAGGGATGCTGGTGTCTCTGATGCTGGGGATGTCTGGGGCAGAACTGATGGACTGTAGCTCCAACGAGCAGCTTCTCTCTGTCCCTGCTGGGGGAGCAGACAGGATCAGCCGCAGTCTGCTCCACATCTGGTTGGCTGCTCCAGCTTTTGGCACTGAATCTGCATGGATATTTGCATTCTGTCGAGTGGTTTGATGAACATGTCAATACGATGGTCAAGCACGTCAAGTTTTCATTTCATGTAGCATTGCCAAAGTATGTTTTTATTTAAAGTAAGGCTATTTTGAAACTCCCTTTCATTCTTCCGTGATGTCTCACAGATTACTGAAGCTCATTTTTGGAAGGCTGAAGTGGCCTTTAGAGCTTAACCTCCATTCTTCCCAGGCTGCTCAGGGAATCTGCACGCTCCTCCCCACCCTGAACTCTTCCACAGGCAGGTAGAATGGCTTTCAATGTTACGCTTTGCACGTACAAAAATAATCCCAGCAATGCTCACATTTTGCAATGTTTATACATAACTGTGGAACAGGCTTTCTTCCTGTTGGAAGGGGCTGGGCAGGATCCGAACAATGTAAGAGCTGTCCCACAACAGGGGAGTCTTCTTCAAGTGAAGATAGTACACAACAAGGAAGGAAAAAATAAATCTGTTTGAATGAGCCTTTCTGCACACAAGGGTTAAAATCTGCTCCCTTTCTCCTTGCTCCTGTCAAATGTCCCCTGAAGTATGCTTCTGCAGCAAATCCTTCCCTAGGAATAACTCCTGCTCCCTTTCTACTTCTGAACCATTACAATTGGCCTTATTATTTCCCCCATATCAGTGGTTAGAACAAGGAATATCTGAAGGGACAAACAAAATGAGTATTACAGGAAGGCTAAAAAGCTTTCAAAAGGGGGGCTTCTAAAAAAAAGGGGGGGGGGGAACAGCTAAGCCATGATACTGGGGCAAGGTGCTTCAGAAAATGGTAAAAGAGCTGTACACAGGGCCATCTCCTCATCCACTTCTTTGTCTGTAAGGTCCCAAGGAGGAGATGCCCCCTCTGCCCTTCTTCTTTGAGGCGGCTGGTGAGGGTGCCCAGAGAGGCACCGCACCGACCAGCATCGTCTGCCAGCTGGTACACTGTGCACCCCAATTAAACTTGGTTTGAATCTCTTCCTTCATCCCTCTTTCTACACTAGTCTTTTTGAGGGCGGAAAAAAAAAATCTCACTGACTTCAGAGAGAAGCAGAGTATCAGCCCAATTAGCCCACCAGTCACTACAGGAGAAACGTAGCAACATTATTTAAGTTCAGGCTAACCTCTGAGAGGGCTGCGTGCTTGAACAAACGAGGACATCCAGGGAAGTTAATCCTTATTTGTCTTTAAAGTGGATTGGTTAAACTAAATTAAACTCCCACATAGATGCTTTTACTCTTCCAAAGGGAATAAGCACTGGCAGCCACAGTGGTGTGTTTAACAGTGTCCACAGGGCAGTTTAATCCAATTTAATTAATTCGTTTTGGAATTCACTCCTTTAATTAAATTCAAGCTCACTCTCTAAATATATGATTTGTTGACAAACCCTAAATGAATAGCCCTTCAAACAAGGTTGTCTTTTTTGCTAACCAAAAAATGGGAGAAATAATTCTAGGATACTAGAGTTGCTTAAGGGGAAGGAGCTGTAGGAGGAGCTGGTACAAGAGAGTGCTTGGCTTTGTTTTAAATTACAAGCCTTTCTATGACATTTTTTATCACTTTTCTATTCCTGCTTCAGGTTTCTAAGGAAGAGTTCAAGATGCAATTAAATGAGAAGAATGTCTCCTGGTTCAGTAAGGAATCATCCAGTTTCTGTAGATCTGTAATGACTTGAAACTTATCAAAAGCAAGACCAAGCACATTCCCTTAGAGAAATGTGTTACAAATGGAGCCTGCTCATCCCGAGGCTCCATCCCAGGTACCAAGAATGGACAGAAAGTATTACATTCATTTGTACACAAAGAAACGCCACCACTTCTGGTTCAGTGAGCTGAAAACTCAGAAAGAATCAAGACCTGTTGGATGACTGGACAACTACAGGTTTCAGGAAAAAGAAAAATAAACTGATAACATAGGGTGGCTAATGTCTAGTGCATTTATGGTCTGACCCCCCAGCCTGTGGTATTTTCAGGATGCATGAATACATTGGTGAATAGCAACCTTCCAAAGTCTTGTTAAAAGGCAGATGCTGAGTGGAAATCTTCACTTTCTTGAATTGCTGTTTATTATCTGAGAAACTTTGGGCAGCTAAGATACGAATCTCCAGGGGGTTATTAGACATTATCTTAATCCAACGAAACACTTAAGCACTGAGCTTCAGAGCTCTGCTGGATCTTTAAGCCAGAGGGCTCTGCAGCACCTTGGTTATCAAGTCCCATGTGAAAGCTACTCAGTGAGGAACAGGAAAATAAAGTGCTTCCAGCCCACTAAGAGTTAAAAGTGCAGCTGCAGCATTCCAGTAATAACATCCGGGAAACATCAGCTCCCATAAGATCATATTGACCACAAAACTCTCTCAAGCTTAAACACTCAGAAAATTGATTACTGCTACTTTTTTAAAAAGCCCTGTCTAGTGACAGCAGGTTTGTGAAGTAGATTTGTAGCTGCAGTTATGGCCAGTATCAAGTGGATTTCCTCTCTGGAAAGAGAGAAGGATAACAGCAGACACTGTCCTCCAAAGGTCTAAGAAAATAAAACCTTGAGGGCTTGTTCAAAGACTTTTCCGTCGAGTCCACAAGAAGAGAGGAGGTGGGCATTAACAGTCATCACCTTCCACAGTTACACAAGCTCCAGTTCACAACTCCACACACAACATTAAGCCAATTTTCAGACTAGTATACCAACCTAGCAGCACTATAACTATGTCTCATACAACACCCAAGTGTTTCATTCAGTCAGACAGCTGGGTCATCAGTTTTGCTTAGTAATGATAGGGTATAGATGTCTATATTTGTTGGAGGCACAAGTACAGATCCATCACAGTCCCAGATGCATGAAGGACATTAAACAACTCTGTGGGTATTCTGGAAATTATCCATAAAGAGGCTGATCGGGTTTGGTGTACACACCCATGGTGGTATGGGTACAACTGATCTTTGCTAAATGTCTGGCTGCTGCCTCAGCTTTCCTTCTCTGAATATACATCCCCTGGGGTTGATTTGTCCTGAATTTCACTTTCAAAGAAAGGAGGAATCTGAGCACACAATTTAGGTCAAATGTCTTGGTTTATACTCAGATTTTTTATGGGTTGCCCTAATGGTCTTCAGGGACTCCACAGAGGTCCTTCCTGCCTGGAGGGCGATGAAGTGCTGACTCTTATGAGGAGAGTTTTATCTCATTCATCAGGGTCTCTCCACAACTCTTTCACATCACTACTTTCTTCTGACCCCGTATGGTCAGCTGTGTGCTTTACTCCTTCTCCACTTCAAGGGAAACAGCTTATGAGCCAACACCACCTTCTCCTCCTCCAGTTTCTACCTCAAGGAGTAGCACGTTGATCAAAAGACTGTATGGCTGATCATTTCCCTGCCCAGCTCCTAAATACACGACTTGTTTGGTGTTGGAGGAAAAACACATTTACATTGTGTAAGTCTGGGTCCGAGCCTTGGTTTCTGTCCCAGGTCAGTGCTGTCCCCTCCAGGGAGGCAGAGAGAAACCTTGGGCGAGCGGTGGTCAAGCTGACAGCCCCACTGCAGTAAGGGTGAAGCCGAATTGCAGAAGAGGGAAGGGGGGATTAACACGGGATAACATCTGCAGCAGGTGGATAACACCAGGCTGATCTAAGAGGCTGAGCAAGGTGGAATGGCCCCTGCAGCCCAAGTTTGCATGAAACCTGCTTCTGATCCAGGCTAATAATGAAACGTAAATGGGCAGATCTGAGCCCAACTTACTTTTAAGCATCACAGCACCAAAACCCACAATCTTAAATGCTGTAGCACTTGTAGACTAACAAGGAATTCATTTTTCTCCTCCAGGACTATTACTTGGGTTGACTGTCGTTAGCAGGAGGTGACTTGTGCACCCATGCAGAGATGTGCAGGGTGGAGAACTTGCCGTGCCTCAATAGATATCTGTAAGATGGGAAACTGTCTCTTCCTGGGTGGTATTGATTTCAGCATCTTGCCTTAAGGATTCTTCCATGGCACCTTGACAACATTCAGATTTATCTTCATGTCTGACATTAAGTACTTCAAAAACACACGTATATGCCAAGACCAGCCTGAAAAAACCTGTGTGTGATCTAAAAACTGTATGTATTTTTCCTACTTTTGAGATAGCTTAGCTCCATTTTTAATGATTACAGCCTCAAATGGCCATGACGTTAACAGAGCACAGAATGTGGTATTTAGAGAGCAGCAATTATGCAGCAGTTGAAGCAAGGTCTGTAGGAAGAAGCAATACATTTTGTTAGACCTGCTGCTGTTACAGGAAGAAACGAATAAACTCTGGCCTTGCGTGCACTGAATGTCTTCTGAATATCTTTTGTTTACTTTTCCCTCTCTACAAACCATGCCTTTCTTATGTCTTATGCAACAGAGGTAGGTTAAAGAAACAACAGGTAAAATTAAGAAGACAAAGTTGGTTCCATCAGAAATAAAAAAATATATACAGCTTTTTTCAAATGTTAAGTTGTTAAGTAAAATCCTGGATTCAAGCATGGTCAGTTTACTCCACCTCAGGTCTTAACATCTGAAATATGGCCCAGCCCATATTTCTGACTTATTGCTTTCATTTTTATCAAAACAAAGTAGCCCAGAAGCTCCTTACCAACCCATCTATTTGTGCCACACATGCGGAAAGCAGATCCTTTTCTGCTTGTTCTATTTTTTTCCAAGCACATCTTATGTCACTGTTTAAATCTTGGTAAAGATCTATTCTCCAAAGCATTATCACTGCAGAAAATCAAAATTGCAATCACAAATGTGAAATATTTAGATTCTTGTTTGGGATCAATCTGTAAGTCTAGATGATTTCTCTAATTCTATTTCTGAAACATATGCAAGCAAGATGTAAAAGGAGAGGAATTATTTCAAGATATCAAAACAGTGGTAACTGAATCTCACATGATTTCTTTTAACTTTGGCCAAAACCTTTGCCTTGGTTAATACCAAGGAAACTTGAAGGATGCACCAAAATAATAGACGGAAGTTCTTGCCTAGCAATTGTTTATTTAAAAGCCAGTTCAGCACCGCATAATCATAATAACCTGGGGTAGGTGAAGAAGGCACAGAAGGCTTACTCTCTTGAAAGGGCAGTTGAAGGCACTACAGACAAATATAGTGATCACTGAACTGTAATTTACAGCTTGTTCTAAAACTTTCCACAAACAAAACCACAGCGGGTGAATCAGAGCTTTTGCCAGGGTACCAGCATTACCATCACTACTCACGCAGGAAAATGTCTTAATCCGGCAGTGGGCCAGAGCCTCACCCCCTCACTGCCACCAGGGACACAGACACGGAAAAGGGCACTGACCAGCATCGGCAGTGACCCAGGTCCTGGTCCCCGTGGTCAGAGGCGGTCAGGCTTTGAGTCAGCGCTGGTTGAAAGACGAGGCTATCAGCAATCCCTCCAAACTTTCTGGAGGTGTGATTGAGGGCTGACTCAGAGGGAAACATGCCACCTACTGACTCTTGCAGCACCCGGGATTTTCCCTGAAAACTCCTATTCAAAAATTCACATGGAGCTTCACTAATTTATGGGTAAGGGATCAAGCAAGACAAGAGTCATCACACAGAATGAGAAATTGGATCTGCTTACTGGACTTTCTCTCTTTGATTTACATGGTTTAGACTTCAGTTTTCACTCAGCTAAGCTACCGTAGATGTCAGAGAAAATTTTGCCTGAGAAGAAGTTTTATGGTGCTGCTCTGCAGTACTGTGCAAAACAAACTGTGATTTTCCAGTGAAATAATATTAGTTTCAGGTTTATGAGATCATTCTGCTAATGGCCATTCCCACAAATAGAGCCTCTGTGCTTTGTATTAGCTTCAGTGGACTTCTTCCCCAGATTTGTAGTTGTGTAGAGTCAGCTTCCTTCTGTACATATTGTAGAAGCTTTACATCAGTAAATAGCCCTTAATGATGAATAGTAAAAACTGGAGGTTTTTTATGATGCTGTTCTTTTACCTCTTTGTCTGCAGAGGGAAATTACTGTATCTCTTTTTTTGTGCCAGATTCTGCTCTTGTTTACCTTAGGGTTAATTTTTAACAACTCTATTTGGTTTATCTGTATTATTATTTGTATTGCTTACAGCAGAAACTGGAAGCCTTTTTTTGACAGCTGGTGAGCCAAATTGTACTTTGTTACATGACTACGCACCTAAAATGAACCCTTTCTAAAATCCATTACATTTAGCAGAGGTAGCATTCTCTCTGACAATGTTCATTAGTGATTCCAAAGTCTTATTTTCCTTTGCATGAGATAACAAATCTCATTTAGATCAACTTGAAGGAGTCTTTCCTTGAGAAGACAAAGTCTCAGAGCCATTGTACCCATTTACAAGCTAATTAAACTGCACAGAGGCACTACGCTTGCTGTTTCTGACGCTGTGTGAAAAAAAGGTTCTTTTTTTGCTGACTGTAGTCCCAAATATTTTCAGGATGCTTTTGTGGCTGTTTCATCACAAATTCAAATTTTATATTTCAGAGGATTTAAACAAATAGATATCTGGGTAAAAAGCTGTGCATATATTGCCTGGCCTGGCTTTCTGACAAGATACCACCTATTTTTTCCACTAACAGACAGAAACATCCAGAAAAGAGCTCTGTGCAAGACCCTGCTGTGGAGAAGGTAAGTATGCTGGATTTAGATTTAATCACATTCTGATGCATGCTCACTCATGTAGCAATTTGTCTTTTTGCATCAGGAATAAAATACACAAGCTGTCAGTTTAAAACATGCATTTTCCCTTCTGCTTCTGTTATTCTTTCACTGGCAGGCCCCAAAGTCCATATTCTGAAATGAATTTCCAGAGTTAGGGTATGTTTTCTTTCGGCAGATCAGATTTCAAGGCTTTTCTCCTACACGTGTGAGATCTGAGGTTAGCTGAGCCTCGTTGCCTTAAAAATGGGGCTACAAAGAGGGCATGAGGAAAACTGGAGTAGTCTGCCAGAAGAAAGGGGTCAAGCACCGAGAAAGAGCATGGTATCTATTAAAAAGAGTTTTCATGCTATCACATATTCAGAGCCTATTTTTCGTTACAAAAATGATAAGTGGTGAGATGATTTTTTGTTGTGGCAAGCAAAATGTCTTTTGACTTCCTTTCACTTTCAGGTATCTCTGACTATCTTTTGCCAAAACCAACTGAAGTCAAGTGGCCAGAAAGATCACTTGCTACTGATGTAGGGCTTGGCAGTGCCAGCTCCTTGGTATTGGCGGCAGGGTTCATGGCTACGCCTCCTCTGGAAGGGATGAGAGGACCGAAGGACGGGACAGCATGGAGGAGCCAGTGGCAGCTTATCTTTTCCCAGCATCTGGGCAGATGTGCTCCTTCTTTGGCCTACTCACTGCCCCTTCATTGGGCACGAAAAGGCTGAAAGTTTGCGAAGCTGAATTTAGAGAAATGTCAAACACAGACAAAGGAGATAAGATGGAGGAGGAGAAGACCACCCTCTGAGTAATTCGTTCACTCAGTCTCCTGATAACACCCAGTATCTTCCTTATGCAATGCAATCTCTCACCCTGTAATTCTTCATTTCTGCTCTTTGTGCTGTCTCCCGTGAGCGCTACGTGCTCCAGCTCCTGCTCCAGTAATTTGGAGTTGCCTCCCCCCACAGCCTGTTGAACAATTACGGCTCCCCTTAGAAAAATTAACACCACTTCTAGCTACACTGAAAGCTGCTAAATTAATTCTTCAAGCATCTGCCAGCACGTAGGGCTACTTCCCATTTTTGTCAGCATTCAGCCTTCTGGCCATATTCTCAGCTGCTCAGTCTCTATCCTTCTCCCCTCCAGCCTGCTTTTCATTTCCTGCCACTCAAATCCAGTCCCCCCAACCCCTTACTGAGAAGGAAAAAGAGAAAATAAAACTATCCTAATATGCTTTCACAAATTCACAAAGAATAAACTTATCTGCCAAATGTCAGGCACCAAAACTACCCACATCTAAGACACATTTTTATTTGCACGCTGAGCAGCATTGTATATTATCTCAGAGAAATTCAGGAAGAAGGGAGCTTTTTGCAGCATCTGCATTTCCTGCTGTATATTCATTCTTTCTTTTTTTCTTCCTGCAGGGAAATTTAGTGCAATCAATATATAAAATAGTGTCATTCTTCTTTGATCTACAACCATATCCATATTTTAGCAGGGAAAAAAAAAAAGACAATTTCCTAATAGCCACAGGGAAAGAAAAAAAAGATTGCCTGTTAAATAGCGCCAGTGTTGATGAAAACAGATTCCAGTGACTTGACTTTCGCATTGTCTGTTGTTCATTACAGCAGCACACAGCTGTACCGATTACAGTTGAGACTGTCAAGATTTCCATCCTGCACCACTTGACCAGACGTATTTGCCCTGGGCTGAAATGTAGCATGCTGGACATGGGGCATCTTTTATTAAGCAAATGGCAATTGAAATGGTAGCAAGGCCTTAGCCAGTGTTGAGTTTCCCTCGTAAACCCATGAGCCCATGCAAACTACTACTAAAAGCAAGAGAGAAGTCTCCTGCAGCAACAAGGCGCTCTTAGAGCAGACGCTGTCAAATAATGCCACATTATTCATCACAATAGTATCTCGCAATAGCAGATGGTTATCGCTATGGCTATAAGCAAGGCAAGGCAAGGCTTCTAGGGAAAGACAATTTCTTTTATTAGACTAGTTGGCATATTTGGAAGAAACGAACAAGCTTTGAGGAACACGAACTCTTCTTTGAGGCACCATCTGAAACCATTTTCAGCTTGTTCTTTTCCCAGCCACTCCTCACTCCTCAGAGAGGATTTTTTGCTGTTCAGGGAAGTTTAGAAGATCATTAAACAAGTTACCCTCTCACTGGATTTTGTTCTGGCAGATAGTTTATGCCACAAATGTTATTTGTATCACGTGGCCATGATGTCTGCTGGTGCAGGAATCAGAAGAACTGTATAAGAGGGCATAAGTCCAGAGCAAACCGATGGTGAAAGTTTTGGTGTAAGAAGACATCAACTTCTTGGCTTCAGTGATTTTTTAAAGATTATTACTGTATTAGCTACGCACATTAGGATGAACACTGTAGGTAAGAGGATCAGCGGCTGGGAGGAAGGTCTCCAGCCCAGCCTGCTGCTCAGGGGGCAGGGTCCCAGCTAGGCTATTGCCATGCACATGTGCCCAGCCATGGGCTGCTGAGAGTGTGGCCTTGCGATGGCAGTGAGCACCCCGGAGGCTGCAGCAGGAGGGGGGCATCCATGGGGACAGGAGATGGGTGATGCTGGCCTGACAAGGGGGTCCCCTGGCCCAGGAGCCCAGGGGAAAGCCACGGCCTGTGGCTTTCCCCTGCTGTTACCCCCAGGTCTTCCCCTGGGGCTCCCGGGGGACTGTCATGCACAGTGGTCCAGCACAGGTAAAAAGCGGCGGGGGCTTTCCTGTGTGCCCCCCGCTCGCAGCCCCCTGCGTGCAGCCTCTCAAACCAGAGGCAGAGCACCACCCTCCTCCTGCTCCCAGGAAAACCCACCCCTCACCCTGCCCTAGCCCTAAGTGACTGTCCCCTCCTGGCCATCCCATAGTTCTCCTGAGGTTCAACTCCTTGAGGGCCCTGCAGGCAGCACTTCAATTCCCCATCACACATCTGAAGCGGGGAATTTCGCTAGACGGATGCGGGGGGATCACGTATCGCAGGAAGGCCAGGTAGGCTGTGCTGGCTTCCTGCTGTCAACTCCGTGACGGGAAAGAGTGCTTCCTTAAGGATAAAAAACCCAACCTTTTGTAGCAGTGGAAGAGCTCCCGTCATTGCGGCAATTCACACGCCTTGTTTTTGACGGGACGCGTGTGACAACGGCAGCGTGTGACAGCCTGGGGCAGATGCGGCAGTGCCAGAAGGACTCAGCCTCACTCCCAGCCTGGCTCCCCAGCGAGGGACGCAGCTCACAGCGAACAAAGCCACTGCTGACCCAGCACGCTAGGGAAGAGGCCGCTCCGGCAAGCTGTCACACCGCAGTCGGCATGTGTTTTTCTCATTCGGGAGCTGGCAGCTGCCTCCAGCAGACTGTGCCCCGCTCTACCTATGCCTTTAATAGTCCTCACCTTCTCTTAAATACCTTCTTGGTTTAAACGCCAGGCTCTTGTTGCAACCGCCTCCCAAAGCCTTCTGGGTGCTCTTTTCCTGAATGCTGAATCTTCACAAATTAAGCCTGTCACAGCTTGCATGCATCTTTCTCACCGTACTTCCCATCCTGAGGTCTGACCATACAGACAGGTTAGCTTGCATAATGTTATCAGAAGCTCATGCAGTCTGTAGTTTTCCCAAGATCCCGGCTCTTGGCACACAGCAAGGTTTTGGCTTTCTGTTTTATTAAGTACAGTTCTAGCCCTTACGGAAGTAGGAGGTTTGAAAATGAAATGCTGTCAGTCCAGACAATAAAGGGCAACCAAAGCCAGAATCCATAGGTATTATTTTAAAAAATATATGATGTCAGACCGTCTCAAGACTTCTGAAGGCTTGGGATTGACAATACAAAACCTGCCTCTAATTCCTTGAGTCTGGAGAGAGATGTATCTGTATTGCAAAAGCACAGCGATAGAGATTTCATTGTCATCCTGTTATCATCCATCATCGCTCTGCCAGGCACAGACACACACACACACCATTTCAAGCAGTCTGGGCCACATCCTTATTTAGAGAATAGTCTCCGCTTCCTTGTACTTTTGCTCGGTGCCCGCTCATGCCATGCAGTACATTAACATAACAGCTGACAGAATTAATCAGCAGTAATAAAAGCACTTGCATGACTTGACCCGTATAATCTATTTGAGGACATCTCTCTCTTGCCTGCTCTTTCACTCACCCTCTGCTTTTATGTCTAGCTCACTTATTTTTACCCGTCATCTGCAGAGCAATTTAAACACGCTGCAGCGCTAGTGTGATTACTGAGCTACACAGCAAAGTTACTTTTGGCAGTGGCTATTGTACAAAGCGGGTCAAATATAGCTGCAAAGCTGTTCTTGGGCAGCCTTTTTTTTTTTTTTCCTCTCTAAATGAAGATCTGTATTGGAAAAATGTCATTTGGTGTGAGACAAAAAAATGCCCCAAAATAAATCCAATTAAGTTTTGAAAAAATATTAAGAAGAGGCAAAGCAAAAAGTAAAAAAAGGAAACACAGGGAAGGAAAAACTATTTCTTGGAAATGACCACAAGAGTTATTATGCATGACAGGAGATGTCACTCTTTTTTCCTGGTGTGTTATTGTTGTTAATGAAGTATATTTAATCTAATCAAAGGACACAAAAGGGAAATGTTCAGACTAGGGCAATGAAATTTTTCACAGACCTGTGGGCCTTCCTTATGAGAAGAGATGAAAGTGCCTGATTTTATTTTATATCCAAAGAAGTAAATGATGAGGACATGAGTAATTCAACAAAGCCAATAGAAAGGACCATTCAAGAAGAAATATGGGAACAATTGCAATTTCAGCTATAATCCAGGTAGAAAGATGGCTCTCTGCCTGGACTGATGGTGGAGATGAGGCAAGTCAAGCAACAGGAAGTTCCTTCTCATGAAGCTACACATATGCATGTTTTTCCCTGGGAATACTGTTTTGTGTTACTCCCTGAGGGCTTATCTCAGGAGACTTGTATCGGTGGGATCATCTGAAGAGTGATACTGCACATTGACCACGCTGCATGGCATCTCAGCTGACAAGCTGTGAGAGCAGGTCTCCAGCACCAGTCTGGGTCTTCCTGCTCCCATGGGTGCAGGTGACATCCAGGATGTGCGAGGGGAGTCTGATATTGTGACTGACGTGGAAAAGGATGCCTTTCTGCCCCTACCTTCTCATGCACAGGGTGTCACTGTCTAACCTTTATCAAGAAAGTTAAAGTACAGGCAGACGCAATTCCCTATCCTACTTTTAAATTTGAAAGTATGTAAATACACATGCAAGCAAGGCATGGCCCAGGAGACCTGGTCTGCTGCCAGAGTACAGCTGCAAATTTGAGGGGATTCCTCGATTAGGCAATTGCATGACTACTCCCCTTAAATAGGCTAATGATTATACGATACATTCTCCGTCTGAGTCAGAAACATATTTCACTTCCTTTACTCCACATTGTTGTGATAGACCCTAGTTGCACAACTTTTGCCTATAAAGGTATCACAGGGAGACACGTGAAGATGAATAAATTAAACCATACCTTATTAAATACACTTTCTACTTGTTTAGCCTATATACTATGCATTTCCAGATGTCAGTTTTTCCAACTGTGTTTTATTGATAAATTTACTCAGTATCTCTCCAATTTCGTGCTCGGTGCAATGCCTGTGGATCTGCCTGGATAGAGTTGTGTGGGGCAGTGCAGAAGGCATCATTTCTGTTTGCTGACTCTAGGAGATGGTTAAGCTTCAAAAGAAAATGAACATGATTAGGTCAGGTTCTAGAAACAAGCTCATTTCTTTGAAATGTGTAAATCTTGACACTGGTAAATCATCGCTGTCAGTGTGTTGCAAAAAGCAAATCTGGAAACAGAATTTCTTGGTTGTTTATTTACTGAGCCCAAATAAAGGGAAAGGACTTTTGGTACAGATAGACAAATTTGGAGTGGATGGGAGAGGGTTGGTTTTGCTTTTGAATTTTTCCTGTGTACCTCCTCCTGACAGTCCTTAATGACAACTCTCCCCTGAGACTTACAGCTATTGATCCTAATTAGATTTGTTAGAAATATCAGCTATTTTGGATAGGCACTCTGGTGTCTCATTTAATGTTTGAACCAAACCATTCACCAACTGAAGAGGTTCTGCAGTAGCTGAGGCTCTGGCCTACATTGCCCTGCACACCATGCAGATGTTTCCAACAACTCCTCTTCTCTTTCCATGCCTTGTCAAGGCATGAAATGCCATCCCAAGAAGGGTTCGTCATCTATTTGTAAAATATCATAAATTAATTAGCAAATGTTCGAGGCTTCACGAACGTGCATCAATATTTTCATGTGCTTCTCACTGGTTTAACTTGCAGATCCCTACACTCAAGATGATGGTGTTTCTCTATTTGTCTGTCTGCATTTTAGAGAAACAATAGAGCTCACATAAAACTGAATTGACTGGCAAAGTTTCAGCCCTTCTCTACATAAGTCTTTTACACAGTGCCTGGCTGAGCTGTGGAACTGTTTGTCACAGGGTACTGCAGTTCCTAAAGGATGACATGATTTCATAAAGTGGGTGGATTAAGATATGTAAGTAAACATTTGGGTCTGTAAAACCCAAAAACGTTACCTCTAGGACAGGAAGACTCCAAGCCAAACTTTTCTGGAGTTGCAGGAGATACTCTATGGAAGTTCTTAAGCTTCTCCCGAGGAGAAGCTTATTGGCCACTGTCTGTGGGAGGACAGAGGGTGAGGCTATACAATCTTTGATTATCCCTTGTCCTCTTTTCTTATCAACAGATGCAACAAATAAGAAAGTTCTAGAGGTATTTTAATTCACTTTAAATTTCCTAAGAAGTGACCTCTATATGCAGTCAGACAAAGGCCAGTAACAGTGCTTTTGGCCTGTCATGTTTTCTTCCCTGAAGCCAGTTCTTGGCAGTTCTGCCGAGTCTGCAGAGCCTGGATCCACAGGAAAGCTCCAACACTACCTGAGACCAACGGAGAAACTGAGGGGGTCTTGAGCAAACATATTCAGAAAGCCTCACTTGCTTCAGTTCAATATAGAAAGAACTGGCCAACAAGAAATCGGCTGGGAGGCTTGACCATTTATATCTAGGACATGGAAGAGGATGAGCCTACTCTTCATATGGTGGAAGGCAGAAAACGGTCAGCAAGCCATGACCATGAAAAGGAAAAGAACTGGGTAAAATTCTGCATAGCTAGAAGACTTGAGCAGCATCAGTAGCACAGAGAATGTAGAAAGCAGCCCTGAAAGTTTAAAAATAGCAAGTGAAAGAAAAAAGGAAGTTCATGATAAAAATATGCATCAGAAATGCATTTTACAAAGCATTGTAAAAACTTGAAAAGGGAAGCAAAAGAACTAAGGCCAGCACAGCTAAGAACAGTAAGAAGAGATCTTTAAAAGATTAGGAGTGGAAGGACTAAGTCATTCAGTGCATGTATTGGAACAAATGGTCAACTTTGAGAAAATGGCCAAATTTTCAACAGTAATAAACAAACGAGAATGTCTGATATATGTGGGAAGGCTTGGACAGTTTCTATTCAAGAATTTTACAAAAACTGGCTCAGGACTTTTCTGAACTCCCTCCTTGAGTCATTTTTGGTTGTGGGTTTTTGTTTTTCTTCAGCAGCTGTTGGAATGTAGGGGAAAGCCTGGGAAGAGAGATAAAAATCATTTAGGATTGTGCCAATATTTAAAACAGGTAGGTAAGATGAAAACTATTACATGGGTGCTTGTCTCTGAATCTTGAAGGATATATCCATATATCTCTCATCAGCCTTAAAGAGTGTATCTATATTGCACAGTGCAGCTCTGCTGAGATAATATCTTGGTTTCAGGAACAATATAGCTGTATCAGTGCAGCCTCTGCCCTATTTTAATTAGCCTGGGCATACCACTGTGCTGATGCAGCTAAACTGTTCCCAGTTCTGGAGCTGGTTCACTTGGAGTTACGTCAGGTATTCTAGCATATTTTGATATTGCACCATAAAGACAGAAAGGCTAGACTCCATATGTCTGGCCATGTAGTATATTGCTCAACGGAGGGGTCATACTGGTACCAGTAAAGAGAACTTCCTATTGGAATAACAGGCAACAATACAACATAAATCTCACCAGCTATCCTTCCAGCAGGGTAATTTGTACTTGTCTCCAGCAATCGTGCACTTATAGTGTTACAAACAATGATATATGAGCATTCATGTGAAATACAGTTCAGATGTTGCCACCATATCGTGAACTACTTTGCACGAGACTTCTCAGTGCAGATGAGGTCAACAAGAAGGTGCCAGCCATTATGATTTATGCACACAGAACCAAAAGGAAAAAAAAAAAGTTGAGAGAAAACTCTCGATTAGAAGGGGAAAGAAAAATACTGAAGACATAAAAAATCATCACGTATTCTAGAGCATGGTTTGTTGAAGAATACAAAATGGGATCTCTCATCTGTGTATCATTTTGTTTTTCCTTTCTGTAGTTGGATTTTTTTTTAATGATTTCTCTTGGAATCTTATGGGACTTCTTCCACAGTAACTGCCCTGGAAGCTATTATCCTAATTGCACAGATAATTCGTGCAACCCACAGGCTAGTACTTGGACTTGGCTTTCCCTGCTGCCAACTTTTCTTTTTCCCCATCAGATTTTCTTCCTTGTTTAGTGCCACGCTCCTCATCTTTCTCTTTTCCTCCCTGCTGTGAAAATATGTTTCTTTTCTGCTCTCTCTAAAGCTCCTCTCGCCTGAGGAGATCATCTGGGATCCTGCGGAGCCATCCACAGGCTGCTCGTAAATGGGAAAACAGCGGTTGCAGTGGCCCCTTGCAGGGTCTGCCAGCTGCCCAGAGCAGTACCCTCCCAAGGTACCCAGGTTACCTCCAGCAAAGCCCTGCTAGCTGAGAAGCATCACGAGTTATTCCTGGAGGAGTGAATAGACGGCTATCCTGCTGCTTGAAGCCAGCATTTCCTGCTCCCGTGTACCCTTATGATACCCGGTGAGCGACCCTTGGTGCCATCAGCTCGCTGCGACGTGGCTCAGGCTCTGGCGTAGCTGGCGCAGGTACGGCTGTGCCCTGCAGAGGTGTCTGCTGGCACGGAGGAAACCCCCAGCTCTGTATGTGCATGGTCCCTTTGCTTTGAAGAACATCAGCACCCCAACTTAAACCTGTTTAATTGCTTTCGTCATTAAAATGGCAAGAAGATAGGATTTGTGGGACAACAGACTAGAGGTAAGCCCACCTGGGCATAACAACTGGCCCTCCCTCCTATCCTCCAAAGCATAACAGAGATTACAGACTCCCACCAATATCCGCCCTGTTGTTGTTTGGTATCTGTCCTCAACATTCATGAGCTTTCACCCCCAGTTACAAAATATACCTTCAACATCCCTGAATATGCATGTAAAATCTTAAGTACAAAGCCGTAGGAAGAAAGAATGAGAAAGAAAAAATATTGTCTGTATCTATGGCTCCTTCAATGAAAGGGGAAGAGTGAGGTAAAGTACTAAGGGAAGCCCAAGACTATTTCATGGTGGCAGTAAGGCTTTCCTTCCCAAGCTAACACCCAATCTGCTTTACCATGAGATTAGGGAAGAAAGAAATACAGTCTTCATGATTAGTTCCAGAATTTGCAGAGAAATGCTTAGCTCTCCTCTCGTAGAAGGGCTTTTGTGTGTATGCATATGCTTTTTAAAGTCTTTGGCAACCTCCCATCAGTACAATAGATTCAATGCAAACATATGCATTGTATTAGTAAGTTATATTGTCCTTTACCTTCCTTCATCATGTCAGCAATATCAAGTTCTGGAATTAATTTGATGTCCTCTTTCTTCATTCTAATTGTAATAAACCAATCCTTCCCAGCTACTCATGTAATATTTTGAGTGTAATATTTCTAACTCTTACCATTTGAAGGTTTGGGGTTTTTTTAACTCTGGTTTCTAGAGTCCTGTAGGTTTCATTTAAAAATGAGTTTGCCCCTGGGATTGCAGAGAAATGTTAATTGAAATTGAAAACTTGTAACAATCCAAAGCAAATGAAAAGAATTGCACAGCTAGTATTTTTCTATCTCATGATTTTTAGACCAATCTAGTGATTTTTGTGATCTGCCTTTTGACTTTTGAATGCATAGAGCTGCTGCATCTGCTCCAGACCCTGTTGCGCTGAGGGGGCATGCTGTTCACATGCTGAAATTCTGGCACTTCTTAGGGAAGAAACCTTTTCTCGGGAGGTAACTCTGCCGTGTAGTTCAGGATGCTGCCCATGTCCCGTAAAGAAAGGATCAAATACTGGGCAACAGTGGCTCCAGCTGAAGGAAGGGAGATGTTCTCTTTTCCATCAGTAATTAAAGGTGGATTTTTGTTTATTAATTTTCTTCCTGTGCTTCTTGCTAAAGCATTACCTCCCAGCAGAAACCCCACATGCCGAGGTGCGCTGCCTCTGCTCTGCGAAAAGCTTGCACAGAGCAGACATGAGTTTTCACTTGCCAGACAAGGATAGCCCATTTCTTCAATTTAGATCTTAACCTCGCTGGATCAAAAAAACCTTACTCCTGATTTACATCTTTACAAAGTAGGAATGAATCAGGTTTATAATATCCTATGTTTCTCTTGAGTTTTTTTCGACAAGTGAGGTCTTATTACAACTCTGTAGGTGCAGACCAGGGTCCATCAGCGCAAACTGCTCATTTATCTGTCCCGTGGACACCCGCGTACTGCCAAGTCTCAGCTCTAAGCCAGTTCCCAATACACACGCTGTACTATGCAGCCCAGTACATATGCATAGCTGAAGTAAAATAAGTCTTTTCCTGCATTCTCTGCACGTATTGTGTATCTCTGTTTCGTACAGCTACGGTAGAAGTTATTCCAAAAATGAAGGTGCTAAAAATATCTAGGCTTCAGAACTGAAATAGCATCCACATACTGCAGCTTTTTTTTCCTCTAGGTATATGTCCTTCTTATCAAGAAATGTTAATAAGACTCCTGTACACAACCACATTACAAATAAAACAGTAGCACACGTCTTTTTTATAATACTATATTTTTTAACAGCATATACACAGACATCTGGCTAAAAATCATTGGAAGACATGGCACAATACTACCCCAGTTCTCGCATTTATACAAAACGCTGAACCAAAAGGAATCTAGAAGACTCTTCCTCTCTTCTTTACTTTCATAAATTAAATACACAACATGCCCGTTCTCGAAAATGCACACCACATTTCCAACATTTAGTCATAATGAAAACCAGAAGGCCGCAGTCTGGCTGCTCTGGAGTGTGTGTGCACTGCGGAGAGAAGGAATAAGGACCATTTCCTCTGTTTGCGTGTCTCTTGTGAAAGAGCTGAAGTCTCTGCAAAATGGTGGGGTCGAGAGGCTGCAGGCTCCACGTCCTGAGGTCCAGCCCTGCGAGCCCTGCGACTGCGCGGGGTTTCGGCTGATGTTTCGGCTCTGATGGACATCAGGGCTGGGGGGAAGAAAAAACAGGGAAAAAAACCATCTTTCGTATATGAGCAAAATCTGACTATAAAAGCTCCGGGTTGGAGGAGTAGGAAGTGTCCCTCTCATCTCAGCTGCATGTTGATGCCAGGATCCTCGGGTGCCCATTTTGGCCCCAGAGCCACGGGCTCTGGAAGTGATGGGCATGATGGAGACAGTGCCGGCAGAGACCTGGGACAGCCCTGCCATAGCCGAGTGGTGTGGGGGCAGCCAGGGGAGTGCAGGAGAGCCCCTGGCTCTGCGGGCCCTCCGGCAGAGGGGATCCCTGGGGTGCCGCGGGCTTCCCCACCAACCTCCCGTCTCCCCAGGTGCCTGGGGACCCCCTGCTGCCACCGCCACCTCCACGGGCAGCAATGGGAGCGGGAATGTCCTGCCCGCAGCACAACTCAGCCACCCATGAAATGGTGAGGAAGTGGCAGTTATGGTCCACAGAGGTCTTCTAAAATAATTTTTAAAAATTGGATAGGAATATAACATTCTCTTAGCTAAGAGTCAGCTGAAGGCACTGGAGACAGCCAAATCCTTTTCTCCCTCTGTAAATACATATGATTTCCCTCCGTCTTTGCACAGCACTGCTGGATAAGAACAGCCACAAACTGTACTGAAATGTACTTTCCAAACAGTAATCAAATTTGCTTAATTTATATTCACATCCTTTTTGGATCCTCTTTCTGAAAACATCCTGCTAAAAACGTCTCTTTTCGAGACTGTTTGTCTTGAAAGAGCAAATGTTGTAGAAATTCATAAAGAGACAATGTGGGGGTTTGTAACTGCAGATTTGCAGAGACTAAGGGGTAAACTGAGACAAAACAGTGCCCCAGGCAGGTATTGCTGGGTCAGGAGCCAGGTGTCAGGCTGGCACTGCTAAAAAGGTACCACCAGGAGCTGGTACTCAGGTGTCCCTCTTTCACTGGGGGTCTGCCTAGGCAGAAGTCCACCTCCTGCACCTGCAGCGAACTGAAAACACGGGATGACTGCATGGAAAAGGAAGAGAGGCTGAGCCGTACATAAATAATTAAGTCCGTTCCCTCTCAGGGAGACTAACAGCTCTTTCAGGCTATGAGTAACACCATTAAAGACTGTGACTGGCAAGAGAGGTATTTTGTGGTGAGGGAAGGATTTGTTACCTCCTCTGCATAACAAGTGGAAAACTATAAAGAGGGGAGAGCGCTAAATTACACATGCAATCTGCTTGAAGAACAGTTTGGAGACATGGAAAGTCAAAGGTAATGTACTGTTGACAAGCAGAGCACAGGAAAAGGAAAACACTCTGTTGTGCTAAACACATTACACTGCTCTCCAAGGGCTCGCAGGATAGAACATTGAATTCTCCAAAGGATGCCAGCATGGAAGTGAGCAGGACTGAAGTTTATTTTCTAGGAAGCTCATCAAAACCAAACATTAGACTTTAAAACAATAATAAAGGGACAATTTAAAAGACTAATAAAAAATAATTCCAAGAATTGTACCCAATGAATCATGAAACAGAAATTAATGGTGTGACTGGTGCATCCAGATCAAAACTCCAGATCACATTGTTTAAATAATAACTGCAGTTATTTTGCTAGCATAGAAATAGTACTTGCAAAGTCTGTTCTTCATAGATAATTAGAACAATCCATACATTCGCAGTCTACGAGGAAAATGAGAACTACATTGTAAGTACAAATAAACACATAGCTTTGGTTTGACACTATGTGCTGCTGAAATATGCTTAGATTTGCATGCACCAGAGGTGGACCCAGGTTCGGGTGATTTTTAATGCTACTTGATGTTAACTGGCACAGCAGATCTGACCGTGTTCCCATCTATTTGCCCGTTCGGAACAAGAACAGGGGAGCTATTGTTCAGCCACGCTTTCTGCAGTGGATTGGGAATAAAGATCAGGTTGCTGTCAGGGTGGCTGTTGCAGGGAATCCATTGATGTGATTAAGGCATTACAATGGCAAAAGAGGAAGAGAGATTTTTATCTAACCATTATCTCCCCAGCTTTTTCTGCCAGGTAACATTTTTGTATGCCAGGTAACATTATCTGTTTGTCTCTTTATAACTGTATAGCACTTTTTTCATCATATATAGACCTGCCTTAATCTGAGATTAAGGATAACAGCTATATTTAGGAGGATTTGGAAGACAGCTATATTTAGAAGGAAATCTTGGGAATGGGAGCTTTAGGAAAATGTTAAATATTTAAGATATGGCCAAGCAAAAAGCTGCTATTACATCCAGACAGAGGATTTTGTCATGAAAAATGCTCATGGAGGTTTCATACTTACGGCTTCACTACAAAGGGAGGATATGGTGCAGTAACGGAGTGTGTGAATTTATAGAGCACCAATTATCCAGCACTAGCTTCCTGCCTGGACACCCCTAATGCATAATGGATGTGAGGTACATTATTCCATTTTTTAAAGGAAAAGTGGTAGCTTTCCTATGAATACATAAATCCAAGACTTTGTCTTCCATGACAGAGTGATGAGGGGGAGGGAAGAGGCAGTTTGCAGAGAAATGCCTGTTACTAAACTGTTCTCTCACCCTATGTCCTAGATGAAAGCAAGGCATCTGGAGTGTTCACAGCAGGTACTGAGGAGGGTTCAGTATGATACCACGTACCTGTGCTTGACCTCTCTTATGTTGTCCAACAGCAGATGCACAGTGCTGTAGCTCCATTTTATTTTCAAAATGGGACAGCGAATGTGCAATAAAAAGAGGCCAATGCTTCATTTCTAGTGTTAGAAAGGCATATTTTTACTGTGTGCTTCATTTCCCTTGCATAACCTTTGTGGGCGCAAAGCACTGAAGATATACTGGAAGGGTGAAAGAGGTAAGGTTAGCCATCAGTAGATATTGTGCTGGCCTGTTCTTGTCTTAAAAAAAAAAGACAGCAAAACCAGGTGGTGCCTTTTCTTCACTGATATCTTACGGTGTTATAACAACCCCACTAGCACTAGCGGCCTTGTTGTAGAAACCATCCTTGGTGCAGTGAAGAGAAAGGACCATGTAATGTGAACTAGTAGGAACACAAAGATCTAGGATATGAAAGGGGACAGTTTTTCCAGAGAGTAGTAAAGCTTCAAAACTCCTTCATTCAATGCAGAATTAGCCCAGCAATAGCTTTCAGCAGAGTCATACTTGTGTCTTCTTTATGCAACTTCTTGCTCTAATTCAATACTATTCTGAATTAAAAATTTTCCCATTAAAACCAAACTCGATGTGTTTTAAAAATATATCTTATATTTTGACTAATAGTGCTGGGTGAAAGACGATAGGAAAAACTGATTTGACAGTTTTTTGGGAGCACTCTTCCTCCCAGAATAATACCACCAAAAGGACTGCAAGAATTACTGTGGATATTAATAAAACCAAACAGGAACTGGAAATTTATACCTGATATTTATTTGTGAGTTCAATCACGACCCCTTAAAAGGAAAGAAGGAAGAATAAGAAAATTTAAGGTTCCCATGGTATTGTTTTAATCCTGTTCTACATATCCCACCAACTACAGGTACAGCTGTAATGGGAAATAGGAGTTTGGAAGTTTGAAGACAGTGAAGGAATGCCTTCTACCAAGGCATTTATGCAAAGAGTGAAAGGGCATAGGTTAAGTCATGGCAGTTTTCCAGTACATGTAAACACCTAGAGAAATAAATTAAGCTAACACAGATTAGGAGGTGGATGTTAAAGTCTTTTCCTGTTATTTTTTTTGCATGTTCTCAACGCTCAGTCCCTGAAATATGAAACTCCATCTGTGTTTACCAGCCTCAGATTCAGATCATCTTGACAACTGATGGCAATCTCTGCATTGCCCTGGCAGATTCAGGAAAAGAAAAAAAAAAAAGCAGGAAAAAAGACAGAGATGATTTTAAACAGTGAAAGGTGAAAGTAAAAAATAATTTAATTAAGACATACAGTGTCCTAGGAAGTTTTTCTTAAGTATTTCTCTCTTCTGTAGGCAAGCAAAAGTAGCTGTACAGACTTTGAAATCTCTTTTAAACAATAATGGGGAAACATCAGTCATTACATACACGAAAATACAATTATATAAATTGAATTGAATTCCTGGTGGAAGGTTATCTTTGCAATCACCGGCGTTAACACTTAAATAAAATTGAAGTTTTGTCATTGACTTCAAAGAAATCAGGATTTCATCCTTATTTGTATTTTTCAAGTGAAATTATAAGGCCTAATGCAAAACCTTCTGAAGCCAACAACAAAAGACTGTGGTTGATGTCAGTAGATTTAGTGGGAGTAGGTGGTAAATTAACAATGGATAAAGGAGCTAGTGAAAATATGCAAGGGTATTTCCCAAATCTTCTAGAACGTCTGTTTCAAATTCTGTATAGTATATTGGTTATTCAGTCATATATCAGTAAGTGTGAGTGAAATGAAAGGAGTGTTTTAAAGTTTGAGCCTACTACTTTTGGAGTAAGTGAAAGTTTGTCTCTCATTTTTATTGGAAGCAGTCCTAGTCCTTTCCAGAGCAGCAAAGCAGAGCAGATCATGAAGTGACTCGGTGACACAGTATTGCTAATGCAAGTTTTTTTCATGAAAATTATTCTTTTGTGCCTAATGTCTGCTAGACACAGCCCTTGCTTCTTTTTTATGTAGTTTATTGCAGAATCTCCTTCTCTCTGAAATGACTATTGATAAATAATATTAAGCGACATTTCATTAAACACTCAACTGATAGTTTTAATTGGTTCAAGAAAGGTTGGAAAAGCACATTCACGGGTGTGGAGGGTGTGGTACCAGATTTGGTATCTTTGTTTTTCTTGCTCTTACTATGCAAATTTGTCCTCCTTTTCAAAGAGGTGATGAAGAGCCACATATATTTATTCCAAATAAGATCCAAACTCAAGGGCTACACTCAGCAGCCAGCCTGCAGTCCTTTCTCACACTGGATGTCCCTCACTTCCCCGGGAGTCCCTCGGGCAAGGCCAGGTGCCCGGGGATGGTGTCCGTATCAATCACGGCCAATTCTTCCTCATAAGGCAATGCTGGTGTGGTGCAACTGATAAATAACAGGTGGTTAGCGCAAAGGAATGCAGGCACATAACAAAGGCTGTATAGGGTTAAAACATTGGGATTTTGCCTGCAGCTGTCCACAATAAATATGCATAAGTTCATTTTTTGCTTAGTTATGGATTCATCCACCTGTTTTCCTGAGAGTGCCAGACATTTTGTACTCTAATTATTACCAGGTCCTATCCAAAGTCCATTTAAGTTAGCACAAAAGAAGTTGTCAGTGATCTCAGGGAACTGGGATCAAGCCATATGGAGCAGTTTCACTAGCATATTTATATTACAGGTTCTCAGTTTTAACCTTACAAGAGCAAGGCCTAGAGAAAAAAACATTCGTTCTTTGTGCAAAGGATTTACAGATTCTGTTCTGTTCTTATTTCCAGGTAGTTTTTAAAAATAAACCTGTGCTCCTGTTAAATGATTCCAATAGATATCTTTGCAGAACCACAAAGTCAATGGAGGGTTCAGAGCTGTGGCCCCAGTCAGCAGAGACTGATGTCGCTCTGCTGATGGCTCCCACCTCAGTTCAGACTTCAGACCTTCCCAGCTCAGTTTCCAGACTCTCTCCAGAGCTGCTTCATCTGCAGCACAACATTGCCCATAAAGCAGATGAAGTGTTGCTGCCACAGAAATGAGCACATTTCCTCCTTCAGACCACCACTTTGCTCCCCACCGACGCTTCTGATGCTTGTCGCTTTCTACCTGTTCTCTTTGACTGTTATCTTACCAGTTTATGTCTGATGATTTTATCTCTATTGCCTTTTTACCCAAGTAAGGCCATAGGGTATTCTACAGGCATACTTAATCAGTGAATCCACAGGCAGAATAACAGCCCTCAGAAATATACACTTATCAGGAAAACATCTATAATCTGTAAATGCTCCAAAAAACTTCACATGCAGGGGTCAAGATTTACCAAACAAAAAACAAACAAAAAAACAACAACAAAAAAGGAATACCTAGAGGTAAGTTCCCATGGGCATAATTCAACAACTCTGTAGATAACCAGATGTATGAAGTATCAAGCGTTACCAGTTTCCAGTGAGTTTCAGGATCCATTTTATAAATCTGGAACTGCATCACATAATATACTATGTATCACTTAATAATACATTTAATGATGTAAGCCATCATATCATGCAACCTGGCCTTCTCTATACTCCATTTTCCCTCTTAGTGAAACAATCAGTGAAGCAATTTCTTGAACTTGACACTGCGTGGCTACTCAGAATCATTAAATCTCATGCCTTATTTTATAACAAAACCTCTAGTTAATCAACATCAGACTTATCTCTTTTTATTACTGTCTGGTATTTACATTGAAGATGTTGGCTAGTCTTGAAACTGAAGCAGTAGAAATGTGGTTTGCATTTAAAAAATGAACCCATGTTCACTGACACCTCTCTGCACAATTATTTTCTGGTGTGAGTCCCTTGGGATGGAGACCCTCGTCAGCCAGGTTTCAGGAGGTTCATGGATATGATTAGGTGACGGTGTCCCAAGTGGCTAGTGCACACAAAACTATATGAAATCAGTCTTCCAGTCCTGGCAAGTAAATGGAAGAAGAGCTGGCCTAGACTTTTTTCTTTAATATGTCTTTAGTTGTTATTTAAATTTCTTCATTCCTACTTTATACTTACGTTAGCAGACTAAGCTAAAATTTTACAGGTAGTTTTCCTCTCTGCAATATTGTAATTTGCATTAGCTGTTACTGTAGACCTACTTATGTGACCTGTCAGTAGCAGTCAATGGTTTGCAGCTGGAAAAAAAAATAATCAGGAAGATTATTTCCCCAAATCAGTTTGCTTTTTAAAGGCTGGAACAGAAAGTTTGAAATAGCTACTCTTAATATCACATTGGTGAGTCCAGATGTATTTGCTTGCTGCTGACCACTTTTCACGCGGTACTCTCATGATTATTTGAGTAAGAAGAGCAACAGGGCCCCTCTGATGCCACGCGGGATGGGAATCCCTCCGTTGGATCCGGACGCGGAGAAGCAGAGCTCCTTGCTCAGGGTGCCCCAGGAGAGGCTGAGGAGAGCTTAGCTATTCGTGGTCCAGGTTAGTGCCTACCCAACCCTCTCTTGCTAAGTGCTGTGCAATCAAATCTAAGATCAGATCTATTCCCTTGATAGATGTATTTTTCGAAAACAGAAATTGCGCTATGATTATTTCAGCGTAGAAACACCGTGTGGCGTTTTCTGCTTCTGAAAATTGCTGCAGCTCTGTGGATGTCTAATGATTTACTCACTGTTTTTTTGAGACAGACATCAACATTTCAGAAAAGACTATAAAGCCTAATTACAGATTTTTATTGCAATATATTGTATTAAAATACAATGTATATCATAGAATATACATTGCATTAAAATACAATAGTCAATACATTATTATATATCTATCATATCATTATTCTTGTCATAAACAATTAATATGGTAAAATTGATGATGAAATTAGAAGTCTTTTCTTAGGTCCTGAAAATATGAAATCTTATTACAAGAGAATTTCAGGTATCAGTTAAAAGCAATTTCCATATCCCCTGGTGTGAAGAAAGCTCAAAAACCTTAGCTGAATGCAAACTGAACAGACCAAAAGAGAAGAAAAATACACATATTTGTTACAGCCTTCCGTAAGCTGATTCCATTCTGCGAGTAGAAGCCTGGTAAAAGTTGATTAGCCACCTGATTAAAAATAGTAAAAATTGCTAGCAAGCAAAAACTGAAATAATTCTTTGCACAAGTATGGAGGCTGTTATTGAACTCTGGGCCTGAATGCCTTCCAGCCTTCTCTGGTATGGCCGAGAAATTTTAAGAGCCACATTTTCCTTTTAAACTAATATTCAAAAGAAAAAATAAAATAGGGCTTCCAGAAAAGAATCTCCTGGGAGTTCAATAATGCTTTTCACTGGAGTTTGCTGCAGCAAGTCAGACTGTACTCACTACTGCTGAGAATTAGAGGTAATTAGCAAAAAAACAGGGAGAGATACCTAACCTGTGGTGAACCTGTACAGCTCCAATGCAATCCACAAAGACTGCCAAGACAAGATGAAGACAAAGTTAAGACTTTGCTTTGTATTTTCCTTTGATACACAAATACATGCGCACAAGATTAAAGCTACATTTTTAGTAAAATCGTATAGCTATAACACCTGACACAAAATCGCACTCGGCTTTAGAGGCCTGGCCCGCATCATAAACATTATGTATGAGAAGTTAATAATTGATTTGGCTCTGTATTCAAGACAAAGCCTTATTTCTCAGAAGCATCAGCGTATGCTGTAAAGGGACTTGAAGTTTATGGGAAAAACATACGTTGCAGAAGCATGCTGATTTTACCATAAGTGATCTGCTTCAGGAAAAAAGTTCTGCAAAGAAATATCCCCTGAACTTAATAAAAATATAAAGTGCTTATTCCTAGTAAGCCTGAACTTTTTCTGGTGAGATTATCCCATGCAATAAATTTGGCAAGAATCACCCCTTAAAAAATTAACTAGTCTTACTAAGCATCACTAATAATGTATTTTAAATCTAAGACATATATGCAAAAAGAGATTAACTTAGCAAAAGAATTCTGAATTTTGCAGCAAATGATATTCCTTGCAGATGAGCATCCAGAATAATTTCAGTGTAAGTGGACATCAATAACAGAAGACTTCGTGGGCACTAAGCAAGAATTTATCTTTGTTTTTCATAATACTTCATAGGTAATGAACATAAGAACCTGGAATAGAATAAACTACACAGTACTAATGCTAGGAAAACTAGTTCTGTTTTATCTAGTTAATGGTAGTAACATTGCTGCAAGTGTGGATGCTGATATTTTAATGATAAGAAAAAGTATCTTTGGCATACTTTTATAATTTAAGTGTTCTTTTATTGGTGTCTTCAAAGAGCTTGAAATAAATTTAATAAATTGGGGTAAATCTAGTTTAACAGTGAAAATCTTGATGGTCTGTTCTAATACTGTGTTTGATATTTCTGTGTGTTCTGAGACATTATGAAAAGATTTTGATATTCAGAATTTGAAGAAGTAAATAATTAACTATAATTCTGCTAGCAGATGAATCCACTATTCACTGGTGCTGTTTCTTCATTGTTTTGCATCTGGTGTAGTCATTTAGAGATGTGCAGAGTCAGTGCAAAACATTACAAAATTAGAATCAGATTGTTCCAAATCCCTTTATGAAGGTGCACAAAATGTAAGGCAGGAAACTGGAAAGTCACTCGCAGTGTCTTGTGGATCTTCTACTGATACTGGGCTGGATTCTAGTTTTATTCAAGTAAATTCTCCAGATCTGATCTTTTACCATTAATTCACAGTCAAAGATGAGATTTATGGACCTGAACTCATGAGTTCAACCATGTACAGCGTGGTTTCTTTGAAGAAAAGGTAACCAGCAGTAAACGGGGTCAGACCCTCAACTAGTCTCCATGGGTGTTTTTTTTAGGCATTTGCTAGAATTCATACAGCAAGAGTCTGCTCTGTGGATTTTGCTGGACAGAATACGCACAAAAGTATTTTCAAACTAAATGCAGCTGGTTCTAATCCTCTGATAATTCAATCTACATGCATCCCTAGCTTTAACATGAACCAAGCCATCTGTAAAATGTTAGTTACATTAGAAGACACAAATCTAGTTTTTGACCAGACCCGAGCCAATCAATACGACTTTCTTCCTTTGATCTTTGTATTTTCTGGAATAATGGCAAGAAACTAAACAAAAGTCACCACAAAATCAATCCAAGCCATAATGCAGTCTTAAAACTACTAGGCACTCTTTTTGATGAGGGGCTTCGTTGCTGGTAGAGTTTCTCTGCTCGCCACATGCATTCCAGTGGTGATTCAAATTCTTCTGCCGAAATGAACTTAGAGGATAAACTGTACTTGCAATCATATAGCAAGCAGTACGAATACTAAAAAGGAAACATGAATTTTATCTTAAAAGGCTAGAGGGACCTCCTTGCTTTTTCCAGATGAAAGCCAGACCAAATTTGTTTAAATAACCAGTATAGACAATACAGGAACTGAATGCAGGAAGAATGCTGAGAAAAAATAAAACGCAGCCAATTCCAAGTACACCAAAAGCATTTTATTCATATTGTATGTTCACATTACATTCAAACTGTGCTTATTCCATACTCTTACATTCCAGCTATAATGTGGTTTCAGTAACATTTACAGATTATGGTTTGTACTTAAAAAAAACCCAAGGTTGTTTTATTAAAAGGAAATTAGTTCGCATGACAAATGACAATTTTTTGTGGAAGTCCCTTTATGCATCCCTTATTTTTCCTCCATTTGTGAGATGCATATTCTTGAGTTAGGATTTTCACTATCCTACATTTATTTAAGTGAGAGCTAGTTGAGTAGGAATGGGCATAAAGCGCTGCTGCTGGAGTAGGGTAGTGTTTTGATTTTGCTTGGTGCAATTGTCCATGCAATGGACAGATGAGCAGAGTGAGAAACTGGTACCTGCCCACCAACTCCTCCACTTTCCTCGGGGAAAGACAGTAGCATTGGAAATGCCCTCGAGTCATTTTTTTGGCTACATACAAAGATGATTCAAATGCAGCTCTTCACTTGCTGCCTGAAGTACACAGCATGTTTTCAGCAGTATTCCTCCTATGAACCTAAACCCATAAGGCATAGAAAACAAGAAAAAGATGACTAACTTGATTCCAGGTCTGTTAAAGAAAGGCTGCTCCATTCCTCCCGTTATCAGGCATAATTAATAAGTTCTCCTCCATGTTTTTTTTCCCAGTTGCTGCAGTCTTGTATTTTTCTTGCCATTTTATTCATGTTTATTAGCTTTAATCTACATTTTTTGCAGTCCTCAAGATCAGTCACTCTTTTCTACTGATATGGAACCAGCTAGAATAATTTAAAAGCCCTTCCAAATGCCTGTCATCACAACCAAACTTTTACTGTTTCATTTACCTGAAACCCTTACAGTCTAAGTAGTGATATTCTCATTTGGACTACCAACTAAGGTCTACTAGTGCCTGGTGGTGCTTTTTGCCTTTTCTACTTAGCTGTTATCTTTACAGTCTCCTCATAAACCAGAGGACTGGTTGCTCATACCCTTCTTCCATGTTGGTAAAAGATTTGGGCAGACTCCATCCTTTCATCCACTCTACTGGTGTGGTGTGCCACGGCAGAATGGGTGGAAATGGTCTCATCCAGGAATATGGTCAGTACAGGAAACCCCTCTGGTACTCCCAGCTCTGAAGGATGCTGGAAGGCTGAGATAGGTAGGGAGAGACATGACAAAAAAACATTCAGTGCAGATCCTGGGCTTCAGAACATTACCTGAAGCACAAAATATAGTAGCAATCATATTGAAGTAAGAAAAATAAGAGAAATAGATCAATTCCCCCTTTCCTATGCTGCCACCTGTCCTCTCCCTGCAAGATTCTGGTTTGACAGTCTTTGTAGAAAGAACATTTAAATCAGATTTTGATCTCCATAAATTGTAACAGCTGGAACAGCAAAATATAAAACAGCTCACAATGGTTTTCCATATGAAGAAATGCTGGAGACATCTCTAAATCCTTTGATTTGGCAGAGAAAAATAGTATGCATAGCCAATATAGTCTGTCTGGTGCATCTTTTATTCAGAAAGAAAATGTCATTCATTATCATGCATACTTCAACCAAAGCATGCAGAGATACAGAAAGAGAGAGGAAACCTTTAAAAGGCTTACATAGGAACAGGAAGAGCACTGTAACTTTGAAGTCACTAGGAAACCATAAGAAATTTTCTTGTTTAAATCTGAAACAAAGAACCTTCAGTAAATCACTATCAGTTGTGAACTGGGACTGGAACAGGCAGTCAACCTGGCAGGGCCGTCTGAGCCAAAAAACTCTTATATCCCACAGTAGAAAAGAACATGGTGAAAGAATTAGCAGCGTAAAGAGAAAAAACATTTAGAAATATATGGCTCTGAAGAGGACTGGGTTGCCTGATCCGAAATGTGGTAAACGAATCTACAGAGCATGAGACATCTGCATAGCCAGCATATAATGTGCAGGAAGAGTAAGAAAAAACTTCACATAAGAATGTCCATCAAAACAATGGAACTGGGGAACTTCATCAAAAAAAAAAAAAAAAAAAGACACTATTCATAATGTCACAGGAATGGTTAACTTGAGACGTGTTTGCTAAATTTGACTCTGTACTGTCCCAATGCACTTGCTTTCCTCAGCTATGAAGCCCTAAAGGAAACTTGCCATTCTCACAGTTCAAGCTTTATTTCCTTAAAGATATTATACCTCTGCAGAGATGGAGCTGCAGAACCTAATGTCGGTGCCCTGAACTACCTGTGGAAATCTTACCTCCACTGGCTGCTGTTTAAAGGATGAATTCATGAGCACCTGGATATTAAATGAAACTTTTGTCTTTAATGCCTGCCTCACAACTTCAGCAATATGAGTTTTTGAATGACATTTTTCTTTCTCTTTTGAAAAGCATTGCCTTTGCCTGTGACTCCATTTATTTATCACGTGATGCTCAGGCAGCAATTTTGTCATATCTTGTCTCCAGTCTAACACATTCTCTGCATCCAGCAGTAAACCCTGGGAGTTGTGGCCCTGACACATGAAGGATTTTGTCTGAGAAGCATGTTATAGAAGGAGAAATGTTCCTCTTCACCAATATTATATTTAAAACAAAATAAAAAGATTGAGTTGCTCTGGGCACTCACCTTTGCCTTCAGCATGATTTCTCAAGCATTATAAACCACATGAAACGACAAAGGATACTTCAGTGCCAGGCCAGAGAGACTTGAGCCAAGAAATACCTTTCCAGGATGAAGATCACAGATACTGAGATCGCATGCCTAAAAGAAAAGGGAATTCTCAACTTTCTTATATTTTCATGACCACCTAGAAGAGATGTTAGCCAAGAAATGATTCAAAGCCTACCCACCAAAGCGAGGAAGGCAAACCCCAGATTTGGATGCACACTGTCTCTCTTGCTGCCATCTGCTGTTTTCATGTGGAAGCATGGAAAATTTCAAATACTATACCATGATTCTTCCCTCTACCTACCACATTAACCCCACCAACAATTTGGGAAAATTTCATGGACCATGTGGGGAGGTTATCATTCACGCCGATTCATTCACTCCATGGTTCCAGAAAACAGCAAGCACAGCTCTTTCATGTGCAGAGTTACTGACAGTAGCTGCTGTTACTGAAGATGCCAGACTTGGATCGGCTTTGCTCGTAAGCACCTGCAAGAAAACCAACCCGTGGAAAGGCTAACACTAGCTGCACACCTGAAACGCTCTGCAGAAGCTGCTCTGTTAATCCTTCAGGAGCAGAAGGGCACTGGGGATGCACTAAAGGACACCGCTCAGAACTGAGGAGCTGCAAAAGTTGTTGTGCATATTACTATGGTCTGACAAGAAACTCTTCATGGATGCCGCGTGAAAATTGTTCCCGTGCTTAATAAGAAGAGTGTATGCCAGAAAGCTTTTGGAAGTCATTTTTTACGTGTCTTTGTTTGGAAAGTGCCTGGTAAATTTTGCTCATTATCTTTAAAAGGAAAACCTGAAGTGGTTCATGGTGCTATTATTGAATGACTTGCTTTCTCTGAGATATGGGCCATCCTGTGACAGAGGCGGCTCAATCCCGTGGTGTTTTTCTCCTGACATGAGGGGGAATTGGTATTGTGTAGGATCAGATCACGTTTTTTCAATTTTTAAATGCAGTCATATACGCAAAATTAAAGGGGAAGCTTTCATTTTCCCAATTCTTTATTTAAGAACTATAATTTACGAATTTGACCTGAGAAATTTTCCTTTACTTTTGCTGCCTATTTCAGCAGGGTTTTTGACATGAATTCCCATTTGGGGCAAAGGGAAAGGTTGTTCACTTCTGCTGAAAAGCAAAGAAAGCAGATTAATAGGGGAAATAATGTATTCATTCTGGTGTATTATATACTTTCTATGAGTAAATTTTAATTGGATGACTTGCATAAATGGAATGTAAATGTGTCTACAGCACAGCATGGGTCTGGTGCTTTAAAAGCCAAAGTTCAACTCCTGATGTCATTAATTAGGAACTATAATTTGTAAATGTAGGGTAGGTAAGGGAAATTAAAACAAAAGTGCTTTATTAACTAATTCTTCAAGCACAGGTAAACCTATTTGAAAATGAGTTCATTCACCCCAGCTACACGCTGCATGCCTAAGACAGCCTTATTATGAATAAGTTAATAATCTACTGCCTTTGACTACAGAAAATCTAACTCCCCTGGTTACATCTGTTAGGGACCCATGTCCAGGAATCACGGTACAAGACAGGTTTGAAGCTTCATCTTTGAGTCTTTACAGATTTGGTCAAAGATCAACTATCACCACCCCCATTACACTATCTGCCTAAATGACTTTGAAGGCCCTCTCAAAGCAGGAGATACTAAGCTGAGATATATGTTTTGATGACCATTAAGAAACCAAGATCAGAATTTTTATTTTCGTGATTGATAGCGATGGTCCTGATATTATTAATTCACAAAGATGCAATCAGATGTCTCATTAGACTTTGCAAGTGATACACCATTTCTGTATGACCCATCCTGCAAATGCAGTAATGGTGCAAGTGTGTCCAAGAGCCTGGCGGAAGGCTCCTTCCTAGATCTACATTTTCTCATGGAGTAGTGAAGTAAATATCTGATACTGCAGACATGGAAGATATCAATGCCTAAAAGCTCAGTTGTGCACTGCTGGTATACAGAGAGCAGCCTTGCCCTTAATCCAAGTTATCTATATATAGGTATTATTGCAGGATTAATATTTTTTAATGGGAATAGAGGTTGTTTCCACTTTATTTCAGTTTAGCATATGCTGACCTGTTTTTGGTCTTCATTCTCCAGCCTATGGTCTTACATTAATATCCTTGTTGGTGTTCTCAGTCTGTAAAATGGGGAATGATCACTGTGCTGCTCACTGAATTTGGGTGCTAACATTATCCTTTCAAAAAGAAAACATCGCACACCTGCCTTGCTAGCTAATAACCAGGCAATAGGATGGTTGTCACGGCTTAAAAATGTAGAAATGGAAATGGGAAAGAATCCCAAACTCCCAGAAGGGAAAAGGCCAAACATAAGAGAGAAATTTATTGCTGAGTATGGCATAGCTGAAAGACAATAAAAGATCCCTTAAACTGGGCATAACAACAGGACAAAAGAAAACCAAAACCTCCTAAACCATGTCTGTTCATTTTTATTATGGGGTCAGCTGCAGACTGCCAGCCTGTTTTAAAATCAACACTTCACAGCAAGAAACTATACAGTAATGTATTACTTCTCTGCAGGCACTTCCTTCCACTGACAAATGGTTCAAGCGGAGTAATAGCTTAAACAGAATTGCACAGAGGTGTGAACGGCACTGATGAAGAAGGATCTATATGAGTGTATGTATTTACAGAAACACACACATGCACACAGGCTATTGTGTGGACCCGCTTCTTATTGTGGATAACGATCTGTATAAAATGCAAAGCTACGGGAGATGTTTTAACAGTCAGGGGAAAAAAATATAAATTCCACATGTAACGCTAATTTATTCTGTCCCCAAAGGAGATCTCCATAAGCTCGTCAGTCTAAAAATCAGCTTCTCTTCCAGCAGTTTTAACACTTACTAGTTAGCACCCCTAGTTAACATTGCTAACCTGCTGGCTTTACCTTTTCCTAATTTTTCTAAGTAAGGAGAACAGAAAAAGGATTGCTCCAGAGTTCATCACAGTGCTCCCGAGTACAAGCTGAAGCACATTTTTTCCTGAGGCAGAGAATAAACTGCACCCTAATGTAAATGGCTGATACAAAGCCAATGCACCAATTTATGCCTCAGCTAAATCCTTAACTTAGCACTTATGTAAGACATTAGACTTTTATAGGGCTTGGACCAAGGTATGAATTTCATGAGGAGCTCACTAATTTGAGAAAACAACTGAGTGTGCTCTTTGGTATGACAAACCAGACCACTTATCCATTGGGGAGAGATGAAGGAAGATAAGATTCTATTTTTCCAGCTTTCTGAAATGTTTTTCAGATTTCCTCATTTAATATAAGCTCGATACAAACAAAGTTTCAGAATAAAATTTTTAACCTGCTCTCTAGTTAAAATGCTGAGCCTTTCCCCTAGTGAGAAGAAAAAATATTGTGCACACAGGGTTTCAACTATCTCTGCTCGAATTCTGCCAATTTTCAAATGCTTAGGAATCACACTGAATCTACTCATTCCCCACCAGGGCTGGTGAACAAATTAGCACTAGAGCTCTGCTATTTTTCTCTTACTCGGTAGTCACATTTCTAGGAGACTGCCATTTTCTAAATACATTAATGCAATGATGTGAAATTTAGCTTAAGCTAACAGGGTTTTGTACCCTTGAACCAAAATGGGCATTTAATGAGGACCCCAGGAAATTATGCAGCTCTTGCCAAAGTTTCATTAATGGCTTGGAATTGCAATTTTGGGATAATCAACGCAAAGCAGCAAACTGTAAGCTTGATTTTTCAGGAAGTGGGCGCTCAGCACTTCCTCAAACTAAAACCGTCTCTATTGAGTCTCCATTATGGAGGCCCTCACAAATCATTAGTATCTTTAAAAAATATGCTTTTTTTCTGACCGTCAGGAAATGGTATTTATCCTATTAAATGAAGGCATTTCTGAACATTTGGGAACAACTTCGCAAACAGTGATCTAAATCTATTTGCAATAAACTGAAAAACTAAATGTGCAGAAGTAAATTAAAGATCAACTATATAGACCTGTAAAGTCAACCCCGACTCTTTATGAGTTTTTATGTTAACCAACAATGAAGTAGTAGCATTATGGAAATAAGACTATGATCCATCCTACTACAAAAAAGTCCACCTAACCAGAGTTTAGCCACTTGAAACATTTCGGCAAACTTTGATATTTTTGTTTTGGAAGACAATTTGTGTTCCTACTTTATATGACAATGGAGGAAGACCAGGAGATGCTTAGGTATGCCATAACCTCAGACCTCTAGGAATCATTTATAAAAACTGAGTGAAGCAGGTACACAGCAACATCAAAAAGACTGGCTTCTAATATGTATTATACAGTAGCAGCTAGGCGCCTTTATCAAAATTAATGAGGACAGACACAGCAGTTAACAAATTCAGACCCATTTTAAAAACCCTATGTCATATTTTAGTTAAACACATAATTAAAAGCTTTAATGGAAGCTCTCTAGTTCTCCTCAAGTCCCTGGCAAGACTCCTAGTGCCTTCCAGCCCATTCAGCGTTACAGGTGCTGATTCATGCCCTTGGGTAATTTAGAGGGACTGAACCTTAGGCTGCTTCTGCAGGGAGGCAAAACCCCAGCCCAGAAAGAAAAACTCCAGAGGCTCTGTGTTGGAGGTAAGAGGAGTACCCTCTGTAAATCGGGGAGGAGTAATTTAATCTTCCTCTAGGTCAGGCATCAGATTTTTTCCCTTACATCAGTGACCCCTGGGAACTTCTTGTAACTTGAGCCTCACTTGGGAGAATTAACAATATCCCATGCCTTATGGCAAGCCAACAAAGTTGTTCCTCTTCAAAACAAGGCACCATAAAGAACCCCACATCTGCAAAGGAACAACATCTCAAACGACCACTGGGAGTGATCCTACACTGATTACACCACCACCACCACCAGCTGTGGGGCACAGCTGGTTACAAATAGCATCACCTCTTCCCTCCCTCTCAGGTCTGCAGGTGGGAGGAGGGGAGAGGTAGGACCAGATCTGTGGGGCTGGGGCTGGGGCTGGGGCTGGGGCTGGGCTCGGGCTGGGGCTCGGGCTCGGGCTCGGGCTCGGGCTCCATGGCTGCTCCCTGCTCCCTGCCATGCATCCAGGCTCTCACCACTCGCCCTGAAGAGGTGCACCAGAAAAACTGCAGGAGGGAGAAGATTTCCTTCAGATGTTTCCACTTCGGTCCAGGAAACTAGACTCCATTGCAAGTAACAGGAGACGAGTACTGTGGGAAGCAGATTCCTCTTTCTAACGGGTAAGATGAAGTGGCTCATAGGTTCAGGCTCCCAACTTCACGTACAAGAATCTCAGCAATTTCATTTTCAGTTGTTAATCATTTTTATGTTTCCTCAGTGGAAAAATGCTTAAATATAATTTACATTCAAGCCACCAAAAAGTTATAAACAATTCCCAGGCTGAATGTTGCCAAACTATGTCAATTAAAAAAAAAAAAACCCACAAAGGTATTCTTACAAGAAGTGCTTTTCAAAAACCTGTAGTCCAAGGAAAATGTGCCAGAGAAATGAAACAATGGGGGAAAAATAGCCTATTTCTTTCAAGGGCTGGGTAAAAATCTCTGGAATGTGTGTAGCTTCCACTGTGTATTTCAAGGTGACCTCTTTCTGTGGTTCATATTTTCTCTAAGTTCCTTCTAGTAAGAGGGAGACTCCATGTGTATGTCCAGGCCCTCAGCTGGGGTACGTCAGCCTTGTCCGGTGAAGTCTGTAACACCAAACTGATTTACAGCAGCTGAGGCACCGGCTCGTTGCTCACCAGCTACTCTGAGCAGTGTAGCCCAGGCTTTGCCCTACCCCAGCACCAGTCCAGCTGCCTCCTGCGTCAGTGGGACTTGCAAAGGGTCAGGCTGCACTGCGGAGGGAGGGAAGGCTGCAGACAAGAATTTGGATTTCCTAAGCTGCGAATCCGTCAAACTGATGTAAAATTCCTGCCCTGTGGTATCGCAGTTGTCTTTCTCTATTTACCATCTATACGTGCAATAAAGCACTGGATGTTTAGCTGATTTGAAAGTTGAGGTGAGATATTCTAAGTTTACTCCAATTCTGAATAATGTAATCTTTCTCTAGCATCAAAATGTAAACTAGAAGGAGACAATCACTGAGCTTGTTAAAATTTTATAACAACTGTCTGGTTCATGTTTTTGAATCATTGTCAACTAAGAAACAGAAGCTAAACCCCTTAAAGCACTATACAACTCTTCCCTCCTCCAAGATAAGCACTAGGTACAATACTGGAGGTAAGAAATTGCCTTGTCCTTAGGGTTCGCACCTGGAACAGTCATATTGTTTATCAGTCTACAGGCTATATTAAGTAATTTGCCAGTACCTGTCTGAAACCTACATAAACAGAAGTATTTTTTGCTTTAATTGTAAGTTACTCTACTCAGCAGCGAAGTAAATTGTTAAAGATGATACACACATGCCCATATATGTATTTACTGAAGATTTTTTTGCTAAAACTCTGCTTGTGTATTGTCTATACCACAATTACATCTGTTGTGTACACCATAAACACAACCAATAAATAAATTAACACTCTAATCAAAACCCCACCTAAATTTAGGTAGCATTCAGAACTTGGCTTAGACTGGAGAAGTTAACATAAGAATTTAAAAGCTGGAGTTTGCCATATTTTGTTAAGTTCTGCATAGTGTTTGCTCTTCAGAAATTCCCAATTAACAAGTCACACAGAGGTTAACTTCCTTGCTTTTTAAATTCTTTAGTTTTGTTCAGTTCCTCAACTCTGCAGTGATAGAGCTTTATTTTTAAAATGTTGGAACCAAAGTTGGGGGGTTCAACAGTAGCTGAGTACCATACTCATCTTGGGCTTAATATAAGATTATGGAGATCTAGCTTTCTTTGCAGCTCTTTAACTTTTTATGTACTTCTGTGCAAGCTCTGCACAACCCAGATAATCAAAGGTATTCATTCATGCTCCTAACCGATTTCAGGAGGAATTAAACATCTAGATAAGGATTCATGCTGTCATCTTCACCTCTGCACCTCAGTTTCCAGCCTATAAAATAGAGGCAATGCTACTTACAAACCTAAGGATGTTTACAGTAACTCACTCACTGGTGTGTCTGAAGGATGGTCCTGCTGAGAGCTCAAGAAGGCAGCTGGGCATGCTTTTATTTAGTTGGGTTTTTTTTGTTTGTTTAACAAAACAGCATACTGAAGCACACAGGTCCCACCTGAAGAAATTACATAAGGCTCTGCCTCAGAGGGAAAGGGCCCTTTTCTGAAGGAAACTGTCCACAGGCTCTGAATTCCCTGGACACTTTTCCTAGCTAGAGAGATTTGTATCTCTCTACTCCCAATGCTTTAAGCATCTTGCAAACCTGGCCTGAGGCAGGTAATAAATAGGGGGTGGGGAGATGGGACTGGAGCTGTAGTGCCTTGTTCTTGCTTTTGTTTGTAAAAAACAAAGCATTTTTGAGGGACTTTTTGCTGGAGTGACTGCAGCACTCTTTTGCCATTGCTGAAAGACCATGGAAGTAGGCTATATAGAGCTGTTCTACAGCAACAGACCCCATGAGCAGCTAGGAAGTCTAATACTTGCTAGTAATTAAGACCAGAAAGAATAAGAACCAAGAAACTTAGTGGCTAATGATGTCCCATTTATAGCAGATTGACTGAAAGGCATCTCTTTTGACAAGACTACGGGATGTATGAAGACGGATTACTTATGTAGTTTGCAGCCAGCCACACTTAAATTCATTGCTGTGGCAGCTGTTCAGTAAAATTTGCTGGAAAATCTGGTGGAGATTAGGTTTTGATGAAAAATTTCAAGGCGTTTTCCTCTAATGTGAGCAAGCATAAACATCTCGGGTTTATTTTATATTGCAGATCAGCAACATAACGATGCTTTTGCCTGAGTGGATGGAAGGTGCTGGGGAAATGGGCGCTGCTACCATCAGGTCTGTGTTGCTCTCCAGCACCACATTTCTTCCCAGTCCTGTTCAACAACATCCACAGACTGTCATGAGAGCACGTGGCTGCAAATGCCAGGGACGTGCTCATGATGCAATTATCCATTTCTCTGTACGAATGCAGCACTGTCACTTGAGTGCAATAAAGGAAAACACTTATAGCAAACCAGGATGTTGCAATGGGTACGTAGCTTTTCCTGACCAAGGAGAAAGCACAACACACAGCGCGATGATGTTGCTTAACCTACAACGCACTCTTGGCTAAGAGATGAGATGGTACGCAGCATGGCTGACTCGAATTTCTGGTTCTACTTTCTATTTTCCCTCGTCATCAACCACATGGCTGGAAGTTACAGGAGACAGCCGGGAGTGTGGCTGGCTGGAAGTGGAGGGAGAGATTGCTCATACACAGCTATGAGAAACACGAGGTTACAGAAGTGACAGTTCCAGTGAGGAAAAACTTCCCCAAACTAGTTTGAACGAGCGTTTTTAGATGAATCTAAGCAAATCTCTGGGATCGTTATATTAAATCGCCCAATTAACCCTCCCACAAACTGCCCGATAGTATAAACTTCTGAACGTCAATCGAGGTGTTACTCCTAAACGGCTTATCCCGGACAAGGTGTGCTGGCAAAGACCGGGACCTGGCACCAGCACCCCCCGGTGTCCCCGGCCGAAAGCTGCGGTCAGCAGCCCATCGTCTCCCCCCCTCCTCCCGGCAGTCCCTTTGCAACCCGCGCTCCCAGCGCAGCGGGGGGGGGGGGGGGGCAGCAGCCGGAGCTCTCGCGGCGGCGGGGCGCGCGCAGACGCCTCCCGGGGCCGGGGCGCGCGAGCCGGGCGGCAGCCGCAGCCGGGGGCGGTTCGGGGCTGCCCGCCGGCGGGGGCCGGGGCCGGGGCCGGCCCGCCCGCAGGGGAAGCGGCGGCTGCCAGGGCGGGCGGAGTCGGAAGCACGACAGCACGGGGCGCTGGGGCGGCGCTGGCGGCGGCGGGAGGAGCTCGGCAGTAGCTGCCGTGCTGGGGTCGCGGCGCAGGGACGGAGCCGGGCAGCGCCGCCGCCGGCCCCGCAGCAGTAGCAGCAGCAGCAGCAGCAGCAGGACGAGAAGGAGGAGGAAAAGGAGGAGGAGGAGCCGCCGGAGCCGCCTCCCGCCGCCGCCGAGCGCGGGGAGCTGCCGGAGCCGCAGCCCCGGGCGGCTCATGAGCGCCGGGCTGCGGCGCCGCCGCTGCCTGCCGCCGCTCCGCCGGTGAATGAACCTGTCCCGGCCGGCGACGGCGGCTTCGCCTCGGGCAGCGGCACCGGCCTCCCCCCCGACAAAATGGACGGTTTCGCCGGGAGTTTGGGTGAGCGGCGGCGGGAAGCGTGAGGGAGAGGGCGGGACGGGACGGGGCAAGCGTGCCGGCAGCCGCCCGCCAACCCGCCCTGCCGCGGGGCCGGGGGCGCGCACCTGCGGCCGGTGGTGGTGCCGCCGACCCCGCCGGCTGGGGCTGGGCTGCGCCGCGCCGCGGGGGCTGCGTGGGGCCGGGCGGGCGGCGAGGACCGGCCCGGCGGGCGGGGGCTGCCGGGGGCGACGCGGTGCCGGCCGGGCCGGTGCGCGCAAACACCGCCCGTGCTGCGGCGGGAGGGGAGGGGAGGGGATGCCAGCGCGAAATCTGGTCAGCTTCAAACCATCTGTTGCGAGAGCTCCGGCTGCACTTGCCTCCTTTGTTCTTCCCTCGCCGGGGGGCTTGCGCTCCCCCAGAGTTAGTTGCTCGGGTTTGGGCTGTTGTGTGGGGTTTGTTTTGTTTTGTTTTTTAATTTTATTTAATATTATTATTTTATTTTTCGTTCCTCCCTGTTGCTCCGGGGGTGGGCGGGACCCCGGCCGGCCGGGCGCAGCGGGCCTGGGTGTCGCGGCGAGAGCCCCGGGAGCGCCTCTGCCGCGGGGCGCCCCGCTGCCCCGGGAAGCCGCGGAGCAGCTCTCCCCGTGGCCTGGCTCAGGTCGGCTCCGCGGTGCTCGCTCTCACGCCTTAAAAGTTGGGAGCGGTGGCGGTGTCCGCGGAAATGTCAGAGGTGGCGGCGGGGGAGTCGGCGCCTTCCCGGTGGGCGCGCATCCCTCCGTGTGCCCGAGGAGTCCTCCGGGCTCCCTGAGCGTCAGGTTCCTCTGCCCGGAGCTGTGGTGTGATCGAAAATATTTACTACTTGTTTATCCAGATATTCCCAGAAAAATGACAGGCTGCGTTCTCTTCAGGTTTGTTGAGGCTGCGGCAAATTGTCATCAGTTTCTTTAAGAAAAAATACTTCACCGGCCCACTTTCTGGAGGTGGATTTGGAGGACGGATTGCATGTAGTATGAAGTCGTCCTGATTAAAAGTGTGAACTAGAAATGTATCCAAATGTAAGAATTATAAAGCGTGTACGTTCCTATGTGTTTTCTGCGAATTACGAGGGTAACATAGGTCTGACCATTCACTTTGCGGTGACGTTACATGTGGTGCCTACCTGCCTTCTCTTCGCTTTCAGGGCCGCTGCATCTATTGCAGGCATGTAGTGATCAAACTCACTCCATCTTTTGTACAAGAATAAATATGTGCCTCTAAAAATTAGATTAATTTATTTTTACAGCACTCCTGTGAAATCTGTAATAATAGTGAGTAGTTCTCAATTTTCTGGAAAAATTGACTCATTTAAATACTTCTGAGTGTGATCCTAACCTTTCAGGTTTTTGAAATGTCAACTCCAGCATTTTGGGCACCTGTCCAAACCAAACTGGTGCACCATAATTAACAGTACACTTTGGTAGTTTGGCTGTTTGCCTGATGTACTCTCCTTGCTCAAGTAACTTCCATGGTCATTTTATAGCCGATGATCAAAAAGCGACACACGGAGGAATTGTACGAGTTCTGTTCCCAGTTTTCAGAGGGAAGATTGTGCCTGTGGGTGACATATGCAAATGTGCCACGGTTAATATTTATGAACCTCTTTACCCAGTAGTGGAACTGATCACCATATCAAAGGGCACCGGTATTGCTTTTAACTCATGGAGTATTGGCCCCGCTGAGGTCCATATTTAGAAATAACTGTTTTCTGTTGGAAGTGGAAAAAACCCAATTATTTTGAAATAATAAAGCATCATTTTCCTGCACGGCGGTTGTTTGCTGAGCAACAGTGTGGGCTGGTTGGGTGGCCCAGCACCTTGGGCTGGAGCGGTGGTGGGCTCTTCAGAGCATCCCACTTGCCTTATTAAGGGAGGCTCCATCTGGACCTTTAATTTGTTTCGCTGTTTGGTCAGGAAAGCACTGTGATTTTATTAGAATTTAATGAGGATTAGGCTCAGCTCAACCTTTTAAACTGTGTATCATGATATTCACTGTTAGTTGGCCTTCAATTTTACTTTTATGGCAATCACTGATGCACGGTGGTTTTCTGGACTTGGTGCTGAGGAGGGGGCATTCCCAGAATCTTTAGCTTTGAAGTATGAACCTTTATGTGACTTTCTTGTTTTCAGGTTTGAATTGTGCTGCTTAGTCCTCTTCTGTATTTATAATCACTTGTTGGTTGCTCTAGCTGCTAACGAGCATGTAGTGTTCACAAAGATGTGTGAATTATTCTGAGATTTTTTTTTTTAGACATCTCTAATTAAAATCTAATGGCTTGAATTTAATTAGCTGTCTGCTAAATGTCTTTTAGGAAGGCTATAAATTAGTGTAATTTAGAATGAAATGTAAAAATTAATTAAAATTATTGTTGGCAAAACTGTGCTATCTATGCATGTGCGTGCTCAACCAGTCAAGCGAGCTTATTAGAGAGCAAGTTGTCCTTTTAATGCCTCCTGTCATTATCTGGAAGGCAAAATGTTATTACAGATTGTGCCCTCCAGCACAGGCAGAAATACCTTCTTACATGTCTCTTGCAGTTGAAAATACTTTACGCAGCTGTTTTCTTTTGGCTTCCACACTGAAATTTTTATGAGAATAAACAGATGAAAGAAACCATTTTATATGTAATTTAGAAAATTGTTTTGGTTATTGGTTTAGTAAATGCTTATGTAGCACTCCACTTAAGAGTATACAATTACTGTACACAGTAAAAAAAAAATCTATATATATGTATTATGAGTTAACTTGCACAGCCGAAGTAGGTATTGATTTACTCTTTTGATAAAACACTGCGTTATTTCACATTTGCTGGGACTTCAGTACCTTTTGAATATCACTGGTAGCAAAGTGGTTATTGAATCCCATTTATTGTCTCAAGTAGGACAGTCATGCCTTACATTTGAGCATTTCCAACACGACGGTCGTCAGAGGGCTCAATGGATTTTGGCCGTCTGCTTTTTCTTTTGCATCCCTCGAAGTGAAAGCATGTGCTTCTGAATGGGAACAAGAAGTCCGGGAACTTGGACCAAGCACCTGGGCTCCTGGCTTGCACCCTTGCCGAGACAGGAGCACAGCATGGGTGTCTGGCTCTGGCTCTGGCTCTGCCAAGTTCTCTTGCGCCTTAGGGTCCTGATCAAAACAACCTGAAGACGGCATCTTCAGGGAAAAGAAAGCACTGTTAATTCCACCAAAAGAATAAAGCAGAGTTCTACCAAAAAAAAAAAGGGGGGGGGGGAACAAACCACAAAGCTGATGTGGGAAGTAGTACAGCCAAGCCTGTCAGTAAGGGTCATCCTGCTTTAGCCCTCTCTCCTCTTCGTGCTGCACTACTGCCCTGTGTCTTTTCCACCCTCACCCTGGTGCCTGTGAGCCCATGGTGAACTGGTTCAGAGATGCCCATCAGAGGGCAGCAGGACTGTAGAAGACTGGCAGTTTTGCCGACAATAATTTTGATTTTTACATATCATCATGGATTATATTCATTTACAGCCTTCCTGCTTGCCCCAGCTGTTTTGGCAGGTTTCTGCCTAAATCGGCTTGTTAGAGGGTAGGAGAAGCATGACAGGTGGTGGGAGGGAAGTGGTAGGAGCCCTCAGCTGAGGGTAGGTGGGATGTGGTGGCACTGTGTATGTTGGCAGCTCGTAGGTTGGCTCTGCTGTGTTGTGAACTTGCTGCAGCATGGAGAGTGATGCCTTTCTTGGGCTTAAAATGTGACTTTCTGGTGCAGCTAATGTCCACCTTCAGCTGAAAGGCGTCTCAGAGTGCTGTCTTAATATAAAGCATTTGTCACTCTGTCACTTCTCTGTGGCACCTCTTAAGCTGTTCATTTATCTTACTTGCTGTAAAGTTAATTGGCTAAGGTGTGAGATCTAGTAGATTTAGGGTTATGAAGAGTAAGCCGTGACCGGTTGCGTGGGGCTGGTGAGGGGTGCTCTTTGGTGAACAGTTTTCCATTGCTTTTAGCTGTTGCATTGTTTTCCCTTCTCAGAAAGCTTCTGCTAATTGAGCTCTGTAACAATAACTCATTGTAAACAAAGATATGGAAGCATTCATCAGATTATGTTAAAAAAATGACTACGGCCGTTTCCAAGTTTGTCACCAGTGTATGATAACAACATGGTATAAAGCATTTCAATAGGACTCTCTCCAGCAATGAGGTCTGTGGCAGAATAGTAACTCATGAAAATAAATGAAGAAGTCTCAACTTCTGCATTCTAACCATGGGTTTTGTGCAGCTGTGCAGGATGCCCTGAAACTTAGAAGTAGTCTTTACTGAAAAATTCTTTATGAATATTTTCACAGAGAAACTAAAATCAATCTTCTCTTGAAGTCTCAGGCAAGCAGAATAATTCAGGATTTATTTTTAAAGAAAAGAGTAGTTGAGCTGCATTTTTTTTCAGAGAAATAGAAGGCAAAGGAGAGCTGTAATGACTAAGTGGAGACCAACGTTTTGCTCTGCTGTTGATGTTATTGGAGGGAGAACTGGAGGAATAATAAGAAAGATTCATTTTTTCATTTTATGTAGGATCTACATATTGTTCTGTCACTGTATATGTCTGCTACTAACTGCAGTATATGTGCTAATTACTTACTGGAGGAGTGGCACGTAGGTCAGTCCCTAATTTTTTTTCCCATTTCTTTTACTGGGTATTGTATGAAAGTTGTTGGAAAACATTCCTGTTTCATAGGTATGTCAGGTCTGCATTGGGTAGCTACTGAGGCAGTGTTATGAGTATGTGCTCTCCTCTGCATTGGAAGAGCCAACAGTGTCTGTTGAACCTGTGGCTTTGCTATAAAACCCAGTAAGTCTTCTCTAAAGCCCCCAGTGATGCGCAGGCAGGTATGCTAGAGGGGTCAGGAGAGCTCAGGCAGAGAGGATCTTGTGGTCACCAGTGCTTTGAGCCTGGGGAGCGTGTGTGCATCATGATTCATCTCTGGCTGGGTTCAGTACTGAGAAAAATGAGTGTGTGGAATGACTAGCTACAGCAAGTTGGGGTATTTGTCATTTATTTGGGCTAGGACACGAAGTTTTACAGTTGCCCGTCTAGACTGCAAAAGTGGCCGTGGTGCTGCAGTGCAATTACTCATAGCAACAGCAAGTTCAGCTTAATTCACGGGGCTCTGTTCTTGGGACTGCTGTGTGCTATTGTCAGTGTGCTAGTCGTCTTAAAAATAAAAACTTTGGCAGGACGTCAGTCTATCCTGCCTGAGAAAGATGGCCTTGGTTGGTGCCGGGGGTGATTAACTATAGCAGCAAGGAAGACAGGCTGTTTGCTTTAGAAACTCAGTGGTGGCCCACCTTTTGCTAAAAGGGTCTTTAGTTAATGGGCAGTGAGGAGGAACCCTTTGCTCTGTAGCCAGCTGAGAAGCAAAGGATCGTGTGTTTAAAAAACAATCCTTTTTTTGCACAGAGCAATTGGCAATATTTGGCCTGGTTGTGAGTAACACTCTCGCTTTTAAAAACAAAAAAAAGAAACAGAATCCCAAACACAGGAGTCTCTATTAGAAAGACTCTCTTCTCTCTCCTTTAGAAAGGCTTGTAATGCCTGGGATGCTGAGAAGAATTTTTGGCCTCACAGTGTGTTTTCATACTGTTTAACTGAATAGTTTTGTTCTGGGAAGTAGTTATCTGACAGGATTTTCTCTTGCCTGAAGAACCTACTCTGAAAGGTGGTTTTTTTTTTTTTTCTGTGCTTTATATCATGAGGTATGTAAGAGGGGAAAAAACTGGTCAAGAACAGTGCTCTTACAAATCCTCTGAAGCATTGTTTTGTTTTGTAAGCAGCATTACGTTGCTAATTGTGCTGTTAGTAATGTACAGGGAGATCTGTATGTCACTCCTTGCTCTTCAGAGTAGCTGCTTCCCTTCTTGATGTGGTTCCTATGAATTATTGAGGTTTATTTTTCCCTTCTCTCTTTAGGTCCTTGCTAAATCTAATCTTTAATGAATGCGATTTTAAGGCCAAGAATGTTGTTCCTGTTTTACCCACACCTAATGTAATAGGAAGGGTGTTCAAAGGTAATTAATTTTATAGCACATGGCATGTTTGATGACAGTGCAAGTCTCTCTGCTCTTGCTGGTGTTGAGTGTTTCTAGTAGGGACATTCTTCTGTTTAGGAGATGATAAGCACCTGATAAACAACTTTTGTAAGCTTCACTAACTTCCTTTTCAAGAAACCTTTCTATGGTTACTTATGAGCTCAGGTGGAGCCACTGCTCGCCTCATTTTTCCTCTCTGTGAACAAGTGAGCACAGGCACCAACAGTTTAAAGAGGAATTGTTTGCCTTTTTTTCTTTCATCTGCTTGTTTAAATGGATGCAGAATTTTGGTTTTCTAGGCTTTTCTTTCATCGGGTGCTGAAGGATGGATACCTGGAAACACCACGTGGTGATGTGCAAGCTCTTCTAAGAGTTTTGAGTCATCTTTAGGAAACACACGTATGTGCACTGAGATTTAAAAAAGTCTGTGTTCATGGAGAAGCTTGCAGTCTGAACTGATAATTCAGACAGTCAGTGGAAGTAAATGGGTGGTGCTGCTGGAGGGGTGGGATGTGAAGAGAGACACCAGAGTCATTAAAGGCCTGAGTTTATTGCTAAATCTTGGAACATATGAAATGTTTTTCTCTTCTGGTTTTGCCTCTTTTTTTTTTTTCCTGTTTTTTGTTTTTCTTTTCTTCCTCCTTCCCACTCCCCTTTGCTACTTACTTTTATTTAATTTTTTTTTTTCTTTTTGCTCCATGTTGTCAGTATTCATGCTGCATACCATCAGTGAGTACTACAATATTCTTCCTAAGCTTTGTGGCCTAAGGCTTCTTACTGGGTTGGATGAACTAGGGTTTTTTTTACTAGTTTTTTGATTGTTTTGCCTCTCAGTGGGTTGCCTCTTCGGCTCACCCTCAATAGTTTCAGCCTAACTTGTTTACTAAATATAGCTGTGTCTTGATGTTCTTTAACTGCTGGTTTCCTGACTACTCTCCTGATTTTTTAATGTCTGTACTGCTCTAGTTTGCATGACAGTGCTGTTCATTGGGAAGGACAATTTTGTTTTAGCCAGTGTTGGAGAGTCCAGTTTCTTTGGTTGGTGGTCTACACTGCCTTTCTGCCCCATCTAATGATGTGGATTCCATGCTCTTGCATCTTTTAGGCAAGATACTTTTGAGTGCAAATCTGTCTTATTGTAGAAGTAGGCTTACTTTTTGTATTTAAATACATTTTCTTTAGGTTTGTGGAGCTGCTTGCATGTGAGTGACTCTTACGCATAATAAAAGTGCAATGGAAGGGGCAAGAGACAAAGCAACATGAGTTACGATATATTTTGGAGAGGTACAACTACCTTGGATTTCAGATGTTGTATTAAATTAAAGAAAAACACTCACTGTAGTGTCTCACTTGATTCTCTCTTGTTTCACTGAAACTCAGCCCGTAGCTGTGAACGCAGTGCTCCAGCCTGGAGTTGGTTCCCACTTCTCCTGCCAGTTTCTTTGGGCTTAAAAAAAAAGGGGGGGAGGGGGGGCTGAAACCAAACTGTTTTATGTTTCAATGTCTTTTGGATTTGTGTAAACAGTTTTAATGCATTGAGCTAAATTGGCAGGCTTTCATAATCCTCTGGGAAAATTGGGAGTTTGAAACCCAGTGGATAAATTAAAGTCACAAATGCTTCTAAGCCCCAGATTTGGCTCCCTAAAGGGACACTGTAAATTAGTTAGGCCTAGAAATGTGGTTTAGTTAAAGTAAATGAAAATGCTTTTTCATGAGAACTTTGTAATTTTAAAGACAAAAGAGTTGGATTTCTTTATTCTGAGTTGAGGACACAAAAGCAAGAAAATGTCTACTAACAAGAGAAATTTATATTTGCTGTCCAAACACAAGAGGTAATGATTTCACCACTTTTTATGGTTTTTAATGAAATTATGACATAAGGGTAATAGAAGTTGTTTTAAAATGCTCAATTTCACTCAGCAGCTGAGGTAAGCAAGCTCTTACATGCGTAACTAAACTAACAATCCCAAATATATGTAAAATGAATGATAGAACTATTAGTTTGCTTACGGTTTACCGTATGTTACATTTTTTTCCTCTTTTGAGAACAAAAGAAAAATGTTGCTTTTACGTCAGGGTTCTGACGAGCTTTGCGCCCATCGCTGTACAAAACAACAGCAGTAGGGTGGGCTCCAGTTTGTTTCCTTCCCCCTTATTCACAGTCACAAGCAGACCATGCCATTTTCTTAAAAGGTTTCCTGTTGTGTGCATTATATGGATCTTTAGTTAATTAGACCTCTGAATTTCATTGGCAAGCTCTGTTTAAAAATGGCAGAATAAAGCCCAATCTTGCAGGTTCAGTTTTTGAGGATGGACGTCACCTCCCCAAACTAACCAGTTTTTTTACACTTCTATTATACATCTTACAGTACCTCTGGCTTTTACAACTAATAAAGAAACTTTGGAGTGGCTTTGAATTGTAGACCTAATCCTTTAGGTAGGGCATGGCTGACCGAATTCCTTTCCAGGAGCAGTAGATATTTGAAACCTGACCATGTGGAATGGAAGGAAGAGTGTTGCTATTAGAGATTTTCTTACGCATCTCTGGTTTGATGTAGCTGTGGTGAAATCATGCTTTGAGTTGGAGCAGTTCCGAGATGACTGCTACACACGTACATCTGGGCTTCTCTGGGAGCAAAGTCCACTTCAGATGTGTTAACATGCGTTACAACTGTTACGGTTTGGGGTTTTTTTGGATGCAATTTGATTGAATGGAATTTCAGGAGAGCATTCCTAAAAATGTGCTTCTCGGTGTTTCCAAAGAGAGGTGTGGAAAGGAGGAACCTTCAGCGGTAGGAACCATAAATTAAATTCTTTCAGCTGCAGGATTCAGAGACATGGCGATACTCACATCTGCGTAGTATCACTTAGCTTTTTTTAAACAAGAACTCTAACAAGGAGAAAATTACAACTTTGTTTAGCTATGAAATTCTGCATTGAACTTCTATTGCCTCCTCTCCCAACGCGTACTGTGCAAATGCCATCAGAGAGATCTAGCAGGAAATCAGTGGTTTGTGTGGCTGTAATGCTTGCTTTCTGAACTCTAAACGTGTCTGTTAAAGTCATGAGGCAAGGGGGACAACAATAACAAGCAGTCCAGACTCTTTGCCTTTTTTTTTTTTTCCATAGGATAAGCATGAAAGAGCTCCAAGTCCCTATTGACAGGTTTGTGAGAGCTGTAATAAGCTTTGAGATGGTTTTAGACTCGCATGCATTGAGATGGGTGATGGGGAGGATTTCTGCATGTCTATTTTCTAAACACTTAACATGTGGGATGGCGTTTTTCCATGAAAATGATATGACATTTAAGAAAGATGACTTATTGGCAGTGCTGTTCTTCAGATTTGGATTTTTTGCTGTATTTTCTATAATCAGTGACCATAGTATTTTCTGAAAGATGCTCAGAGGGGTGAAGGGTTGGTTAGCACGGATAAGGCAGCACTTAGGCTGTGACCATACTAACAGTCTGCTTGTTCTTTGCCTGCCACAATTCTTGGACTGAATCCTCGTTAGAGGAGTGAGTGTATAATTACTGTGAATATATAAATTGCTTTTGGAGGTAGATATGGTGAAATGCTTAGGAGCTTGATTTCTTTGAGTTTATTCTTTACACTAAAGAACCGGAGTAATAAGGCCATTTATTTAGCCAGTGTAGACTTGATGGTGGTATTCCTGATGTAAATGTGGGGGTTTTTTAAAGTATTATTTTTTGAATTAAAAATGTGTTAGGGGAGATGCTGTTTCTATCTGTTAACACTTTTATTTTAAATTGTTTTAACTTCTTTTTAATAGGCTGGATCTGCAAAAACTACTGTAGCTTGGGCAAGTGTTTAGCCTGAAGCTAAGAAATACCTGAAATCTTGTTCTGAGTTTAGTATGTGTGTTTGTTTTCCAGGAAAAGCTTCCTGGAGGATATACGCCTTTTCTGCAGCATCCCTCTGAGGTTGTTTTCCTTTTGTTTCTCACCCCATACCAGAAATGTGTTGTAGGTGATGTGGCTGAGGACACTCAATTTCTGACAGGCCAGGTTAGAGGCAATAGGAACTGCACAAAGATACCAGTTGGTGCAGGATTTACGGTGAAATGTGGTAGACTGAAGGTGCGGTGTGCCCAGTGGTGATGAGGACAGATCCAGTAAGGCAGGATAATATAGGTATTTATAGAATTCCTTGTGACTTCAGGTTCTGCATAACAGCACAATATTCTTTAATTCTACAACTAAACCTGTGTTTGCTGACTTCGGTAAGCTAACGGAGCTGGGTTCTCCCAGTTTGTACTGTGGGTTTGTTTTTTCTTTTTTTAATTATTTTTTTCCCCAAGATGTTTAGCCTTGATTTATACTTCTTGTTTCAGTTCTGTTTGATTTTTAAAATCCTATGAACATTCATGTATTACTGGTGTTGTGAAGTTAATGGAAGCTATAGCTATGAAGTGTTTAGCGGCTCCATAAACAAAGAGGTAGGCAATTTGAGATATTTTCAGAGTAGCTTTAAAAAAGAAATTGCTTGTTTTCCTGTTAAACATAGAGGAAAATGGGTATTGGGCATAGTAGTAGAAAACGTAAGCAATTCAGGTTCTTGGAAAAAACATCGTTTTTTTTCTGAACACTTGCTCTGGCTTACTAGTGTTTCATTAGAAATGATGCTCCAGTGTGGCACTACTCCTGTGCTGTTTACTAGTACAGCTAACCTGAATGGTCAGGTACCAGCATTAAGTAGGTGTGTATCCATATCCATTACTGCTCATCTGCCTCTTCAGTTCTGGAGGTGAACATGCTCACCAAGTGGGACCGGTACAGCTGGGTGACTGGAATGCTCTGTGGATCGTAAGCTACGGAGTGTCAGCAATGTGCCTTTTCTAGGGCACTACAGTACCACCGAGGAGCGCAGATACAGAAATGAATCATCTCGGATGTCTTGTGTGCGAGAGAGTTGGGAGCTGCTGTGTCAGGAGCTCTGTCCTCATCCCGTGGTGGGTTTGGGAGGAAATGATTGCTGACCCCCAAATGCAGTAGAGCCTCAGGTGGTGCATCTCCAAAATCTACCCAACACATTAGTTGGTAATTGTATTACAAATAGATATACATTTTTGTGATTCAATTTGAAAACTTTGAAAGTGCAGAGAATACAAGTAATTTCTGTGTGAGATTAACATCAGGCCTCAAGCTTTTCCATGCTAGCTGGTTTAGATGCAAAGAAAATAGATCTAAGCTTGCAATCTGCAAATTTATAAACTCTGAGGTTTAGAACAACCGCAGCCAAGAACTGAAAAACAATCCAACTTTATTAATGATGTGGAAAAATATATACTAGAAGTTACTGTTTAATCATAGAATGGTTTGGGTTGGAAGGGACCTTGAAGATCATCTAGTTCCAACCCCCTGCCACGGGCAGGGATACCTTCCACTAGATCAGGTTGCTCAAAGCCTCATCCAATGACAAAATTAATTCTAAAATAGACTTCCATTTTTCGTTTTTAGATGCCAGACCTGTGGATGTTAATAGTTGTTAGTTATTTAAATAATGTTGCAGATGCAAGCTTTTGTTTTAGGACGCGTTGTATGGAAAGTACCTATTTGTAGTTGATAACAGTGCAAATACACCCAATGAGTTGGTTAAAGACTTTAGTGTAATAAAAGTCTTATTGATTATATGTGCTAGCATTGGAGAGAGGAAGTGGGAAAGATACTGGTGCAGGTTAAGGGAGTTAAATATTCCAGGTAATCTGCATCAATTACTTTTTTAGAACTGTTAGGTACATAGAGTGTATGGTGCAGGAGAGAAAAGAGCCCTCCTGTCCTGGTCTTTTGAGCGTGACAATTTAATATGTTTAGATTAAATATTTGCACGAATCCTACCTGTAAGAGGGAGTAGCTCTTGTTACGCTGTTGCATGCCCTTCTGGGCTTGTAGGCCGAACAGCTTTGTCACTGTGGGTCTTGCAATTATTTGGCGTGTATTTTGGACAATTTTTTTGAAGATAACTTGACGTATGGTTCTACTTTTCACTCTGTTGCTGTTTAAGTAGAGAAATGGGATCCCATGCTTTGGTGCATCAGTAAATGTCCTACTAAAAGTTCTATTTAAAAAATATTTCCAACCTAAATCCTAACCCTACTTGGCTTTTTTGTTTCTTTTTCTGTGCCAGGCCAGCAATGCTTTAAATGATATCAACATGCTAGTTTCTGCTTACCTGATTTTGTGGGCCCTTTCACAGTAAAACTGCTGACCCCTTTCCTCAAGTGAGAGTTCAGAGCTGTGGTCCAGGTGGCTGTGTTGCTTTGTGCCTCGGTGGGAACCTGAATTCCAGCCCTGAGAGAAGCAGGGTGGAGGCTGGCTCGAATTTGCAGAGGATGCTGTGATCCTTCTCCTGCAGTGGAACCCACAAAAGGCACTTGCGAACCTTTAAGAAGTGCCGAGGATGCCAGCAGGAAAAATGAAATGTACATGTGGGGTCTGTTCTGTGTAAACGTATTACCAAGATAACTTTGGTGTGAAGGTATTGAAGCTGTGGCCATCAGATTGGCAGTTGTTACTGATCTCTGATCTCGATGTACTGCAGAATGGTTTCTTTTGAGTTAAATATCCTAGTGTGCATTAGCAAACGCAGAAAATATGGAGGAACCTTACGTTGCTTTTTCTTTGGGAAAATTTGTCAGTGAGTTGTATGGTATTGGGTGGGACTTAATCTAGCCTCCTATTTTCTGAACTGGGATGAGAGGCTTTTTTTATATTAAGTCATCTGAGTTTTGAACAGATTTTTGATCATTCATTTTGCATGTGTGTGCCAAGCTTGTGGTTCTGCTACAAAAAAAGTGTGTGTATGTGTGTATTGCGCTCTGCCCTTAGAGGAATATGGGGTTGGGAGATTATTTAATTAGAATTTTAGTAGTCAAATGTTGAAGTGGTCATCTGTCTCAACCATGAAGAGTGTAAGCTGTTTACTGCTGTGTTAAGGTGTTTCAGAACACACGCATGTAAAGATTGCAAGCTGTGCAAGCAGCCAGCCGTGTCTCTTAATCTGTACCTGCAGAAAGCCTTACAGCTTAATGTGTGACCTGTCCCTGAATATGGCTGGAGCTGTAGGAGGGAGCGGAGGCTCTGAGCTGCTGGATGAGCACTGCTGTGCGTGTGTACTGTGAAACCCAGGCGCCCGCTTGGGACCAGCAAGGAGTTGTTTTGTGAGAGGGAGGAAGTTGCTTAGTGCATTGAGCAAGAGAGTGTCTCTAAATGAAGTGGGAACGTGCAGCTTCCTCCTGCACAGGGATCACTCAGCATTTTTTCCCTATTGCTTTTACAGGGAGCTTGGACCTTTGATGCCCCTGTATTCAGTCCGTTTCCTCCCATTTATTCGTCAGGTCTTCCTACATTAAGTGGTACTGAAAGTGTGGGCCACCAAAGAGTTAAATGTCTGTCCTTTAACTCAGATATTTATGGGTTGTAAACTATGCATTTGAAATTCTGGCCATGCTGAAGTCAATAATAAAAAAAAATAAAATGTCCTGTTAGTGTTGACAGAGTGGAGATTTTACCTTTTGTTCCCCTCCCCTGAATGAGGCCCTGTTCCTGTCCTTTTCCTGCTCCAGTTCTCTGACTTTTCTTGTCTCTGTGCAGGGACTCCCTGTTGGCCCCGGTGCTGGCAGAGCTGAACACAGCTCGCTTCCCCTAAGCCTTACAAGGTTGGGGTAAGGGCTGGGGAAAGGTAAAGAGAGGAGGTGATGTCTGCATAGGTGAGATGTGAACCCCAGGTGGAACTTGACTTATTTGATCATCCTCCCCCTCTCCCCCCGCAGCATATCTAAATACGGTGATTTGAAACCTTCAGAAATATGAAAATGAGAACTACTGTTTGTGCACTCTCTGGATGTTGGTTCAGTTATTGCCTAGCTAAATAATACAGGTATGTGTGTAGGGGTTCTTGCTAACATACTTTTAATTATCTGCATTTACGTAATTATTATCTGCGGTAGAAATTTCGATTTCCTGTTCCTATAGCTATAGCAGCTTTACCACCAAAAGGGCTCTAACTTGGCCGCTGGTTTTGTGAATTAATGGCAACATTTGCCGTCTGCTTTTTATAGACCACAAAGGGATGTTTTTTCAAAGCTATAGATAAAATGACAAAGGGAATTGCGAGAAAGCAAAAGGGAATTGACAAGAAAGCATGCATGGAGTATTTGCAGCATATAGCATGTATTGTGTTTATCGGTATGTGCGTATTTGTGTTTGATAGGGTCACTTACATTTGCCTTTCAGCCTTTACTTGAAATTAATTTAAACAGGTAAAATTTGAGTAGTCCTTATTTTTGTTTCCAGAACTAATTGGGAAGTTTCCAGACTCTGATGTGTGGGTATATATACCACCACCAGCTCCCCCCCCCAGGTTTTATTTAAAAGGACTGAAGTCTGGCCTTTTTTAGTTCATAACTGAACATTTCAAAGAATGCCATTACAGTTTGTTCTGGACCTGGTAATATCTTACATTTTCAGCAGCACCTACAACAGGCCTTTTTGACTTCTACAAAAACTGCATAAAATCATTACATAATGCTCCTATAATCTCATTAAACTACATATGCATTCTTCAGCTGAAACATTTCTATTACATAGCCCTATTTTCAGGTACTTTATGATTAATACATATTTTAGTTTCTTTTCAATATTATTGGGTCTTGATTATCTTATGCATTGCAGTATGTATTTTGGTTTTGCAAAACTTTAAGCTAACTTTGAAGTAGCTTTTTTCCTCTTTGCCATATTGCTATTTACAAGTCTTTTGCATACAATGTATGGATTAAAACTCAAATACCTTCAAAGTTAAACTAATTGGCAGGTAAAAGAAGATAGAAGTCCCTACTAGAAAGAAGTGACTTGCCCAAGATGAACAAGAAGCTACATTTTGGCAAACAACTCTTCTGTACTATCATATGATCTTTGTGTATGTATTTTTAGAAGAAAAATGGGTAGGGTTGATGTCATCTAAGAGTCGCCTGTTCCCTCTTAACTCTTCTTCGTCGGTTTAATTACCCGGGGATGTTACGGGCCCTTGAGTTGCAGTACTGGCTGAACAGCCTCGGGTACCGGCTTCTGCTTTTGATCTGCATCATTCTCTGTAGAACAGGGGCGTAGAAATAACCATTTCATAGTGATTTTCATAATCTGTTTCATTGGCTTTGATGTGTATGTGTTAATGTCCCCTCTTCTGTGCAGTGCATAGTACATGTTGTATCCAGCGTTTTCCTCTGAGCTCCATCAGGAGCGGCTGGTGGGTGGCCTTGAGCCGTGTGCTACCCATGGGCACCATCGTGCTGGGAAGCAGAGCCAGGTCCCCGCTGGGGTTTAGGGTAGCCCATCTGGAGGAAGACCCTCGAGGTGTTGCTCAAGATGAAAACCATCCCTGCGGCTGTTTGCTAATCCCGCTGCACATGTGGTCCTAAGCGGTGTTTAGGGAAGCTGGAGATGGTTCGTGCGACAGCAGAGACTTCTGTGTGCTTGCATGAAATAGGGGTAATGTTAATCATCAGATATTAAATGAAGTTTTGGCTTGCTGTGAACAAGCAGATGTCCGCCCCTGGAAGAAAGGCCTCTAATGAGAGGCTGTGGGAGCCACCCTCGGCTACTCTCTGGGAAGTATCACTGGGATGCTGACAAGCTGCAGCTGACTGGAGTGGTGCTCTACAGAGCAACTCCTGTTTCTTGCTGTTGTGTTAGGCTGCCATGACATGTGCTCCTCACTATAAATATCTAGATTGTCCAACACTATATAATTTCGTAGAACTTCCCCTCCTCCCTGTAGTATCTGTATGGATGTTTTGTTGTGGGGTTTTTTTGTTTGTTTGTTTCTTTGGTTTTTAAACTTTTGTTCCTTGGGGACTATTATTTTCTGTTTTTCACTGACTGCCATTTAACTTCAAGTTTTTGCTGAAAAATTCTTGAGGTGGGTCCTGAGTATTTTTGCTGTTAGCTGCAAGGCTGCACTCTAATCCTCCAAGAGGAGGCAGGGAAAGGTGATGATCATCCTGCCAGTATACTTGACGGCAGGGAAAGGTGGTACTGTGGTCTTCCTTCACATTGCTGCTGTGCTAGGGAGAATGGTGGAGGTGACATGCACTTTACACTTCTTTTTATACATTAAAAATACATAAATTGTGAAATGGGGAGGCAATCTGTGCTGTCTCTAACTGGTACCTCGGTGGATTCCTTAGCCCTAGCTGGTGACTGCAGTCCTGTTGATGCCCTGGCTTGGGATCCCCAACAGTGTGTCCCTGACCTCGTGGTGGTGACAGAATAAAGTCATCCCTCAAATCTGGGGGCTGCTGTGGCATGCAGGCAGCAGGGCTAGCACAGCCCTGCTCTGCAAATAATTCTGTTTGTCCAAATCTGGTGGTGCACAACATGCACCCCATGTTCTCCTACTATGCTCTTGGTTGTCATGGGCTATTTTATGTCACGTCACTCTTTTTCTAACCTGTGCCCTCCTCAGATGCTGACTCTGAGTGGTTTCAGCATTATAGAAGCAATTTTCTGTCTCCTGGAAGCAGCTGTTAGAATAGCTTTTAGCAATTCAACTTTTGTGCTATGTTAACCGTCAATATGCTCGAAATGGAAAACTGAATCACGTTGATGCTCCGAGAATTTGACGTGTTGCTGGGCCACTTCCAGGGAGCTTAGAGCAGGAGGGTGCTGCTGCTGGTGCTGCACTGTACTGGCTGTTCAGTCCAACAAGGATCTTCAGTCCGCTTCTAACAAGAACCATCCTTCTTATTTAATAAGATGATGGCTACCATGTGGCCTTCTTCTTTCCCCTCTTCCCTTCTTTTAATTTTGCATGTGTGTTTATGTACTAAAAGCACCAGGAAGACCATTTTCCATACTAGTATAACACTGAAAGTAGGTAAGTTTCTACTTGTTTTTAGGGACAGGTTACTCATACTTTAGGGAATTAAGAAAATATTTTGCTGATGTTTGTAAAATAGACTCCTAGAGTTCCTGAAGGATCTTACATTTGTGGGGTTGTTTTGATGTTTGGATTTTTGTATTCTTTTCTTTTGTTTGCAGAATGGTTAATGCATTTTAAGGTAACTAACTATGGAAATATGACGCGACTTGTTTTTGCAAAATAGAGCTACACTTTTTTAACATATATAATCTTATTTTAAAAGCATTTACATTGGAGAAGAGTTTTTTTTTATACCGTAAGGTGTGTTCCACTTCTTTGTTAATCATTATGGTTTGATTATTTTGTTTGACATGACTCATTTTTCCAAGGACTTTTATTGCAGCAATTGCACACATACAACAGGAAGCCTAGAAGTAAGTGCAATATCAGATCACTGAAGATTCTCTGCTGCTTTTACAGCTAATTTTTATGTTTTGTGGTGTTAATGGTTTCTTGCTGTGCATGTTCTGTTTCACATGCATAGTGTATGTTGTGTCTGCTTTATCACTGAGAATATCTTTTTGAACCCACATGTGTCAACATAATTAGTAGGAAACTTTGGTTTTGTAATTGAACTCACAGTTGTACTTAAGTGCTTTCTAGTGCTGCTTCGTTGATCTAGGAAGTGACCTGTAGTAGCCATATAGAATAGTTATAATTATAAAGAGGTAGTGCAGCTCTTCTGCTACATATTGTGATCTTGTTATTGCCATATGTGTTCTTCTCCAGTTATTTGCATTTCTCTTTCTGCTCCCTTTTGAGTAAGCCTTAGAGAGGAGCTGCATATTCAGCAGTTCAGCCACTTTCTAGCTATCACAAAAAGCTCAGTTTTAGTTTTGAGGCAGTATTTATAGTCCTTTGGTAGGTCATTGTTCCTGTTTGTACGAAAACATTGCTGAAAGTGTTGATGAGGGCAAACCAGATGGACTCGAGTTCTGGTTGTGTTCTCACTACGTTCCCTCCTTGGACCACGGACGATATGCTGCTGCCTTTGGGACCGTGCTTTGCTCCATGTGTGTAAGCTCATCTGCATGGTACCATGCTGTGATGGACCCAGGAGGAGCTGGACCCGGTCTGGAGGTGTTCTCCGAAACTCATGGCTCAAACTGTGTGGTGTGTGAGGCTGTGTTGGAGGACCACAGAGGGCTGGCGAGAGGCAGCTCTGGCAGGAGAGGACAATGGGCTACACGGTGCCGCTCAAGGAGAGGGCTCCTGAGCGTGGCTCTCCTGCCTTGGGAAACAAAGGATTTATTTATTTATTTATTTATTTAACTACTCTGCTTTTATAAACCCTGTTCAGGTGAAGGCTGAGTAACGGCTGCATTTGAGGGCAGAGGGATGAGAAAAATGGAAAGTGAGTGCTTGAAGCCCAAATGATGTCTTGTATAAAATGTTTAGGATTAGCCGTGTGCCCGTCAGCATGATAATGGGTACGTTTCTGCAGAAAATTAGCTAACTAATGATTTGGGTTGTCAGGCTAGATGGTTTACCTTGTGGTAGCAGCTTTCTTGCATGTCCAGGGGTGGCAGTGGTAACTCTTCTATCCTTTCGGTCATGCTGGAGAAGCCCTCCAGCCTTTCTGAGGATTTTTGAGACTCTGAGCCCTGTAGGCTTGTCTTTGCCCTCCATGAGGAGCCCAGGTGCAGGAGGCAGTGCCGGTGTTGTGTCAGCGCTGCCTTTGACTTTGGGGGATCACTGTTAGTTGCTGTATAAGAGGTTACTGGGAGGATCAATTTGTCATCTTATCTCTGGAGGACAGATGATGTGGGTCTTGGAAGTGAGCGGGCAGATGGTGGTCTGAAACCTTGGTTTGGAAACTGTAGAGGTAACACTATGCCTCTGCCCTTTTGAAGAGCTCTTGAGTTGGAGGGAAAGAAATTAAGAAGGTGCTGAGCTGTTGTGTGCTGCCTGGTACAGCCAGCCTGTGGTCTGGTCCCCCTTTGCAAAGACCCGTCTATCTCCGTTGTGGAGCTCCTGTGCGCCGACACGGTGAAGCTGGTTCACTTCCCACCCCAAAGGTGAAAATACTTCCTTGAGGCATGGCTGCAGGGCTGATTCTGCGAGGGAGGAAGAACTACTTGGTATGGTGGTAGAGCAGTTGGGGAGCCAGTTGTATGCTGTTGAACATCCCTGTTCCTCTCTCCAAAACCTAGCAGCTTTCTTCTCCCTCTGTTCCTTTTCCTCCACTTCTTCCCTTCCTTCTTGTCACGCCATCCTCATAAAAGGTGTGTGAAAAGAGAGACGAAGTGCTCCCGTCTTGGGAATGGATTTTCCTTTCCAAAGCCTTCTGAGAAAGGTGGATGTGTAGCATTAAGCTATGTCATCGTGTAATCTCAAAAATCATATATAAACAACTGTATTACTGTTTTTTGAACCAAACAAACCCCAACCTTGAATGCAGCTAATGATATAATTATCCCACTTATCATTATTTGTCTAGCTGTCCTTGTTAAGGCAGTTATGCATATGTTCCAGATGAGAAAATGTATTTTAATTTGGTTTTACTGTTGCTGTGTGCTAAAAGAAAAAAGAAACCAGCCTAATTCAGTCTCTTAGCATGTATATGTTTTATGGAAATAGCCTCAAATTAATGAATTAATAACTTTAACTTAATATTTTGTTTACAAGACCAGGTTGCAAGCCCCATACTCTAAACCTAGTATGTTGTGGAGCAGCTAATCATAAGAAAGGCAAATAAGTATCAGATTACAGAATTTTTCTACATTAAAAATATGACCATATGTGCCTTTGAATAGTTCCAGATGGAAGGCTGCTGGTTTATAATTCGTTGCTTTGGATTTAATTTCTTCAGAATTCTTTATTTTTTTTGTAAACAGACCGATCCATAGGTATATTACAAGCAGAAGAAAATAAAGGAATGTATTTGGTTTGCTAGGTGTATAAATCTAAACTTTTCACCTATTCATTCTCCCCTCCTACCCCCCAACATTTTGGTTGCATGGCTGAGCTATGTGTCAGGTTTAGACTGGTTGTGTAGACCTTTACATATATTATCATTATGTAGTCCCTAAGTGATCACACTTTAGAGTACGATTATTTTTTTAATATGTATTTTTAAGAAGCATATTCAGGTGCTTATCAAGAGCGTTCCCAGAGTGAATGTGAAACCTTTCAAATAAAAAGGTAAATATTTGAGAAAGTTACAAACCTCTGAGAACAATATTATAATGGAAATTGTTTTGCAACCTTGGCTCTGGCTGGCAACACTAGTGCACCTTGCAACTGCTTTTGAAAGAAACACTCTGAGAGCTTGCCAGTTTATTCTCTTTAATGATTCCCGTCTAAAAAAAAAAAAAAAAAATGAAGTACTTTGTGTTTATCAGGTAATTTTAAAGACCCTTTTGTTACAAAAGGAACCTTAGAAATAGGTGTAAGCTTGGTTCATGTTGTCAAAGGCAGTGGTTAAATATCCTGTCTCAGTAATTGCAGCTGCACTTTCGTGGTAGGGTGAGAAAAGTGCAATTTTAGGTTATAGTTAATGAAGTCTTAATTGTTCCTGTATCTGAGGTCGCCTGGGACTCCCTTGCTTCAGGAGTGGTTTGTAGTAATCCTCCAGTGCTCTCACCCTCCTGCCCTGGGCAACTTGATCATTCTTGATCCCCACGGGAAATGCCTGAATCATGTTTCAGGTCCTTATTAGTCCTTGGTTGCTTATTCTTTATGATAAGGCACTAGGATAAGCCTGATCACTGCAGTTCTTACTGTGTGTGTCTATTTGTGTTTTCCTTGCTTTTTTTTATTTACTACTTCGTCACACAGTTTTAACAGTATTTTATAAGTCAGTATTGTAGGAAATAGTAACTGTACCCATGTCAATAGATTCTTTATTTTTAATTTCACTCAGAGCATCGCATGGGGTCCACGCGCGACCTATTAATAACACAGATGATGGGCTTGACATCAAAAGTGCCTGTTCTAAGTTGCTTTTTCATCTTCATCCTCCCTTGTTTTATTTCTGCTGCCACAGTCAAATTTCTGGAGTTTAAGAAAGGCGATGTACTGTATTTACTTCATGGCAGAGGAAGGTATAGGATTTAGTCTTGGCTATGACAATTACGAAGTCAGAATATCTGGAAAACTCATTTTCATGGCTGAGAACTTTATCCTTCTTTTACTACTTCTTGGGGCTAAAAATATTGTTTATTGATTATTCAGGAGTCATGTGAAGTATAAAATAGCTGTTTCAGAGCCTTGTGGATTTTAAGCCTTTATAAGCTTTCCCCAATGACTTTCAACTGGTCGTTAAGTAAAGAGGTTCTTCGTGTCGTTTGGTCAGGTACTAGCTGTTCATGTCTGCAAATTGTGGGTTTTCTCTATGTAAGAAAACAGAGTTCTGTGATGCGTCCTTTTTACAATAAATGTAAACATGAATAAAATGTGAGAATTTTTTAAAAATCAGATCAATTTCAACCAATGTTACAAGTATGTGCAATTTAAGAGAAATCATCTTGATTTCTCAAGAAGCATCATCTTTGTGGAAGAGTGCAACTTGAGTAAAATAGTTTCTGGAGTACAGAGTCTACTGTACAGTGCTATTTCTGAAATACCTCTAGGAAAGAGGCCAGGATTAGAAGGAGAGCAAAATTTAGTAGTATGGAGGACTGGGATTGCTAACGGTAAGCATTTTCTCATGCTTGTGACTGTACCATTTTTATGCAGCAGTCTTTTAAATTTTCAGAGGAAGGATAACGTGATATGCCTCTTTGGGCTCAAGTACTTCTGTGATCATCTTTATCTGTGGTTTAGACTTTTTTGGTTTGAATTCTATATTTTAAAGGGTTTTGTCAGTTTTCTATGAAACCTTTGCCCTAGCCCTTCAACATCTTGGATGAAAACAGTCCTGTGCAGCTAGATATTCCGGTCGAATGGCTTGTGTCTCACTCGGTGTGTAAGTTTAAGCATGTTCACAAGCCTGTGCATATAAGGAAGAGGGTATTTCCATGCAGTTGTTTTGAGAAACCAAGGAATGAATGAGTTTTTGCAATATTAGACTTGTTTGCACAGTCGCTGTTATAAGAACCCCCTCAGAAACGCTGCTTTGCAAATGAAATCTTACCTACTGTTCGATTCATTTTAGAATTAAAGATGACTTATTTGGTGAACAGTTAATCTGGAAAACTTGCCATGACATGTAAGGCTGGTTAATGTGTACAGTGCGGTGTTCTTTGCATGCATTTTTTAATTTTTAAACAGCTGATGTAGCAGCAGTGAGGCACCGTCTGGCATTTTTTAAGCTCTGTGATCATTCCTCTGCATCAGGGTTTCAGGAAGACGCTGTCACCACACCCACCGGCAGTCCCCTCTTCTCTGGGGACTCCTTTTCCTCATAATTCCTACGGTGCCTGTGGGATTCAGCCGTTCAGAAGCATTTGTTTGACTCGTTCTATGAGGCGACAGGATTTTGCTCGAGAGTCAGAAGCCCTTGAGCAGAACCGTTGCAAGCTGACAAAATCTGCCAGCATGTGCCCTTGCATGGATGGGAGGCTGGTGGGGGGTGTGTGCACCTAAGATCTTGTAGTAACTGGTGACGGAAACTGTATTTTGGAGCAGAAATGCATAGATCACTCAGTTATGTCAGCACCCATTTTCTGTGCAGAGCTTAAGGAAGATGCTGTGGGGTGGGTGCATAGACAGCTTAAACAAAAAAAAAATGTCTGAATTGGTTACATTCAGTCTTTCCACAGAAATTGCCTTTGGGTAGAAATTGGGCATGAGGAGCACAGGCCCATGTGGAAGTAATTTGCTAGACCTATGAGGAATTAAGATTTGGACAAAGGAAAGGGGATGCTGTAACGGGAGGTGCAGTTGCCTCTTCCAGTGTATCCTTCCACACAAACAAACGGTGTTCCTTCAGGTGAAATGTGGGCTAGCAGAAGACAAAAGACAGCATTATATCTCTAAGTAAACACTTAAACATTTAATTAATATACTACATGAATCTACGTAAAAGTGAAGATGTGTGGAGGAGAGGATGCATTAGGAGCTATTACAAAGCATTGTCAATGCATTCCTAAAGGGAGATGGCAGAGGTGACTTTTACTTACTTTAAGTAGTAAAGATTAATTGAAGAAATACCAAATATTATTACAAATATGAGATCCGTACTGTTCTCTCCTGCACAGCAAAATTTGTTATGTAAGTCTGGGTTTTTTTTTTAACAAGTAGTAATTTTTATGCTATGCAAATAATCTGTAGTCGCACTTCTTCATAGTCTGGGTTGCCACAGGCGATTGCAATAACCAAAATGTGTTGAAAGATAAGGTGATGCATTGCATAAAAATCTAGAGTACTGATGAATGACAAAACTTTGTGATACAGTTAATTTCTTCATAGAGAAGTTTCTCTGGGTTAAAAAACATGCTATGGCTTTTGGCACAGATATGTTTATAAATGGATAATATTTGGTCTGAAAGACACCTTTTGATTACTTTGCTCTTTCTATGTGGGTGTGTTTTGAAATTTTTAGTTTGAGACCTCTGAAGAGGAAAATGGTAGGCATGTTCTTGATTCTGCAAAAACTTGATGCACCCGAGTAAAACTGCTAACCAGAGCAGTTGTAACTGTTTAAAAATTACCTGTAGGCAGGTCTTCTCAGGTTAAAATCCTTAAATATATAGAAACATACTGTGAAATGTTTCTGGTTTTTGTTTCCCTAACTGGATTAGACAATGGTTTCTCTAGCTTTTTTTGGTGGTCTAATCTGGTTACTTTCATTGTCCAAATAAGAAAATCTTGAGTGACATAAGGAGACCACTGGGGGACAAAAGAGTGCAATTGTACAATTAAGTTTTCTTGATATTTTTAGTAGACATATGTAAACCTCTAATCTGTATAACCTTCCTAGTTTAATGAACCGTGATATCAATATTAGATGCGACTACATACTTTCTTCAAATGTCTTAAGTGGTTATTCAGTTTTTCTCTATTTTCTAAATGGATTAACCAGATGTATCTATTTAAATCCTACATTTCTGATGCCACGCTATCTTGAGTCATGAAGTGTGTCTCGTTCACTCAGACTGCGTTTTCGTAAATGACACTTGACAAGCCAGCAGACAGGAATTTAGAAACTGATAAGTGTTGACATCTTCAGTCACTGATCAAACTCTGCCACACTTGCTCTCTCGAAGGGTTTTAGTGTTCTGAGGGTTTTTTTCCCCCCCCTCCCCTTACATCTGTTTGTATAGGGCTTATTCTTTGCTTGTTAAATGATTTGCAGACATATGTTAGTTGGGTTATTTTTGTGTTTATTTCTTTGCAACCAGGGAGCTAGCAAAAAACTGTTGGAATTAATGTGTATTTGCACATTGCTTATGTTATTGGCGTAGATGGTTTTGCTTTGCATGAATGTAATGAATTGTCAAACTGTTAATTTGCAACTCTGCAAGAATGGTGAGGAGTTTAGCATTTGACATCTTTCCCATGTTTTTGACAGCATTCCTGCAGTACCTATTCAACACATTTGAATGTACTCCTTTCATCAGATGTCTCAGAAGGCTTAGCATTTTGGCCAGCAAAGCGGGGAATCTTCTACTGAAATAATTTTTCCCCTCTTTTCCATTTTTTTTGTTGTTTGTTTTTCTTTTTCCTTTTCTTACATGTATGCTTATATAAATTGCACCCAGCTCAGTAACTTTGTACGGCTCATACAGAAGTTCTTACAATAGAGGCTATGTTTTCCAAATGTCAGAATTGACATTCTTACTAATGGTTGAGTACCCTCTCCGCACATGTCTCAACCTCCATTTTTTAATTACAGACCTTTTAGTGCATAAATTCTCCAGTATTTTAACTTCTAAAGTTACTTTCACCCAAGTCTGGTCACCTCAGTCTCCTTGATTTGCTTGTGGGCTTCTTGTTAGCAAATGCCCACAACTTTAAGCAACGTGGAGTAAGTGAATATTTTTTTTGGCAGTATAGTGCTGAACCAGCCTGTTTTCTTTTATCTCCCTTCCTTCTCTCCCCCCCCCCCCCCAGGCTATCAGCATTTCCTATTCCAGAGAAAGGATAAGATTTAGACTCTGCAGCTTACAGCACCCTATTAACCCCCTGAAATTCACAGTCCCCAAGTGAAAACAAAATCCTTCAAAATAGTAGTTTTCAAATGAAAATAGCATTTTCAGTAGAGTAGGTGAGGTGTGTCCTTGTAATTACAGGAAGCAGGAAGATCAGTGTGTGTGAGCCAGCTTATTACTGGCTCTCGTCTTGTCTTCAGGTTCTACTGGCACCTAAATTTTTCACCACTGTAGGTCCCTCTTGTTTCACCTTGCTAGGAAACCTAAATTATGGCCAGATTCCAGTCTTCATAGTCAATTTCGTAGTATCTTAATTACATTTATTAGCAAAAAGCAATAATTACTTCTGTATTCTATGTGTAGAGTAGACTGGTTTCACATTCTTCAAAAAGGTGGTATACTTCCGTCCACTCCCAACTTAAACTATGAGACATTGAAACGACTGATCTCTTACCCTATTCTCCTTAGCAGACTTTCTGTCATGAGGACTGTCCACTGACATAAATCAAAGTTATCACAACAGACTTTACTGAAGTTTTTTCAACACATGCAACAAAAGCGCAGCAGGCCAGATCCACTCTCCTTGGTGGGGTTCTGTTGATTAACATCAGCTGAATTTCTGGCCCAGCATGTCCAGTGCTTTCAATTCCCAAGCATAGCCGTACTGGCTCTGAGAGACACCAGGAGGACATTTATATTGGAGGACAGTTTGTTGTATCAGCTGTGTTACAGAAAATCTGTTCTCCCTGGGCTGTTTGTTACAGACTTTTTATTATGACTTTGGCTAGCTATCAGATGCTTCTATTTAAACAAACAAGTTTCTTCCCCGAGTTTTTCTCAAGATGTTCTGCAGTGAAGTACCTGTGACTGAGACAAAATGGGTGATACGTACGTATTTAGTAAGTGACATCAGGATTTGTTCAAACACATTGATAAATCAGTCATTGAATTGTGACTTCAGAGTAGGTTCTAGTGGGAGTAAACCAGTGGAGGGCATCTTAAAAAAGAAAATTTGCATTTCAGAACACTTATCTTTCGTCCCAGATGTTTGTTCCCCTTCAAGTCAAGTCTGTGCTACCAGCATCTGTGCTACTTGTGACTGTTGCTCAAGGGTGAGCCGCAAAAAGGTATGATCTGCTGTATTTAACGTAGAAGTCCTTATGTACAGATAAGTCAGAAAAACTGTGTGTTTGCATTTCTGGATTTTTTTATTTTTCCTTCCCCTTGCCCTTTCGCGTGAGTTTTGACCCAGCATTTTGGAGCATCTACTGACAAGGGTATGTCAAAAGACTGTAGAGTAGTATCTTCTATTCTTGCATTTTGGCTGGCAGTGCATTTTGGCTTGCTGGTATATTACATTTGTAATCCTATACCATGCATGCCCTCCTAGAATAGATCATAGAATCACTGAAAAATGTGAGTTGGAACCGCTGGAGATCATCTGGTCCACTACCCGCCAGCCCTGGCAGTGCTGGCTTCAAAGATGGATTGTGTTACTTGGGGTCTTGCTCCAGTTGAGTTTTGAATATCTCCAAGGAGGGAAAGGCTACACCTCTGGGTACAAAGGAAAAAAAAAAAAAAATCTGGATTGAGAGTGGTTAAGAGCTAAAACAGGTTGCTGAGTTGGAGTTTCCCTTGTTGCAGCTTGTGATGGTTGCCTCATGCATGCCCCTTCCCTTTGCACCTCTGAAGAGAGTTTGACGCGCTTTTCTCTGTAGCCCCTGCCCCCCAAGGTAGTGAAGAGTAGAATTGGATCCCGCTTTGGCTTTTCTCTAGGCTGAATGAGCCCAGTTCTCACAGCCTCTGGTCATACATGATGTGCACCAGCCTCCTTACCATCTTCATGGCCCTCTGCTGGGCTCTCTCCAGCTGGTCAATCTCCACTGTACTGGGGGACCCCAAACTGGACACGTGTCTAGCTGCCACCCAGAAGGGAATAATCATTTCTGCCAACCTGTTGGCTGTACTTCTGCTCATACAGCCCAGTGTGTGGTCAGCCTTGGTTACTGCAAAGGTGCCCTGCTGACCCCTGTTCAGTTTGTCCACCTGGATCCCCAGCTCTTTTCTGCTGGTCACCCCAGCCTGCACTGCTGCGTGGCATTATCCTGGCACTGCTGCAAGGCTCTGCATTTGTCTTTGCTGAATATTGTGAGACTTCCGTCAAGCCAGTCTTCCAGTTTGTCCTGATGCTGAGGAGTAGCAGCCCTACGCCCCACCATTTCAGTCCTCCCCCAGTTTGGTGTCATCCACAAATAGGATGAGGGTGCGTCCATCCCATTGACCGATGAAGCAGTATTGACCTTGGTACTGACCCATGAGGGACACCACTTGAAATCAACTGTCAGTTGGACCGTTAGGCCAGAACCATTGACATTTGGACCAGAACCGTTAGACCACAACCACTGCATTTGAAGTCTGATGACCCAGCTAGTTGTTCACCCAACTTCTAAAAATGATCATGTATTTTCTTCTCTCATCAAATCCTTACATTTCAGAAATGCAAATTTAATAAACAGATTAGTGGAAAGCTGACCAGTGGAACAGAAATTGTTTGTATTGTAGACTTCTAAAAATGCATCATTGCTTTTAAGAAGGAATTGGGAATTGTTTGTGAAAAGGACAGAGTCCAGCAGATGAATGATTTTTTTTTTTTTTTTAACCAGTCTATATTCATGTTGAAAGTGGTACATTCAAAGTGATTTGAACTGGAAAGAAATTAAAGGGAGAATTGCAATTGTTTTGAGTTAATTTTTTTGGTACGAATTTACATTGTTTGAGCTTTATTGCAGTGGTTGCATGTGGAGGACCTTTATAGGAAAAGCAGTTGAGGAAAAGGGGTTTTAAGGGGAAATACATGACAGTAAAACCACAAAGTATCAGGAAGGTTCAGCATATTGGAACTATTTTAAAATCATTTTTGCTTTAAAATCACTGAAGTTTTAAAGTCATCTTTATGTATGACTTTTTTCTTTTTAAGATTTGGGAGACTCTTTTCCGGAGGTGGTGGCAAATTATTGTTAGTCAGAATTTGTTTTGTAAATTATTCTTTGTCTGAAAATGAACTTGGGTTTGGTTTGGATAACCCCAAGGTCTATAAGCATGGCTGTCCTGAAACACTTGAGCTCATCCGAGCTGTGAAATGCGGCAATGGGCAGGGTGTCACTGAGGCATGGTGCAGGGGGATTATTTTCCCGCACAGAGAGACAACCTTAGTGGGTGTTAGGAAGTCACAGCTGAACACCATGGAGCTGTGAACTTGCCAGGGAGAAAACAGGGATGGGAGAACATCTTTCCAGCTCAGGAACAGCTGATGTCCGTGAGCTTCGTGGAGCGTTTTCCCACCATACGAATGTGAGGAATGGAGTTGCAAATCGGGGAAAATGCTCTCTGGGCAGAAGCAGGGTTTCCAATGTTGCACAGCAGTTTAATGCTGGAAGACATCAGTCCAACAGTCCTGTTTTAAGGGAAGATTCATACGAAAGTCCTGTGTTGTGTTGACTGCAGGGCTTTTAAACCTCTCTTCCTGCTTTTCCTCCTTGGCATCTCGCTCTCCATCCGCCTCCCCTTCTCGGCAAACTAACCAGCGCCCACCACAATCTGCCGCATTGACAGGCATGGGTGTTCAAACGAGTGTCTTGTATTTCAAATATATACACATAGCTGTGCATAATTCAGGTAAATCTTACATCGTGCCTTAGTACATTCATTTTGCTAACATCACTAGATCCATTATTAGTTACACGTTTTTTCCTTTTTTTGTTTGATTTGGACTTGGAAAAGTTTGCGCAACAAGAAAAGTGTATTTGCATGCCTTTTAACCAAGCCAAGCAGCTTTGATTGTCAAAAGATACACAAGTATGTTGACTTTGCAAGTGGACAGGCGTTTGGTAGATGAATTAGATGGATCTATGGAAAATCTCTTCTATGAGGTATCTTGATGAAAGAACGTTCATTTTCATTATGCCACAGCTGACTTGTATTATCAAATGTAATGGTCAGAACATCACCCACAAAAGAAAATTTGGTGGCAGAGATCAGAACTAGTGTTCTGGAAATGAGCAAAAAATTGTTATCAAATATTTGCATGTTAATTTTTTTGTCCTAAGTGTTGATACAATTTGTTTGAAGGTTATAATAAAACTGTGTAACACTTTATCTCCAAATGGCTTTTTTTTTTTTAAACAAAACAAAAACAAAATCTGAAGAATTCTTGCAATGAATTTGGAAAAAATTCCAGGTATGAATTTAAACAGCTGTGCACGGTACTAGAGGTATTGACTTGTCAAATATAAAGGAGGCTGGAGAAGCATTGACCTTTTATTCTTAAACACTCAAGTTTGCTGGAAGCACAGAATAAAATAAGGATCTATTGCTTAAGGTGCTGGACATACAGAGTGATGACAGCAAGAGTACTTACAGTAGAGAGAATGCCTTCAGTTTTGAGAAGAAGCCTGTTCGCCATACCTTGAGGAGTAGTCACTCTCCTAAAAATAATCTACTGTCAAATACAGGGAAAAAGTGAGAGCTATCAACTTGCAGCCTAGTTTACCTAATGGAAGATGTGCGGTGTGTTTTGTTTGTTTTTTTTTTTTAAAACCATTATTTCTTTTCATAGTTGCCAGTGGAAAGTGAGTGGGGTTTTTTTGACACCACCCCCACCCCCCCCGCCATGTTGCCCAAAGCTCATCTTGCTGTGGTTGAATGTGGAATCGGGCAGTGAGCTATATCTGCTGGAAGGAGCTGCAAGTTCACCTTTAACTGCTGTTGCAGCAAGAGAGGACTTTGGTGTTGGGAAAACGGGGCAGGGTTTTGAGAGGGAAAAGCACGTGTACAGTTGGGGATTTCCCTTATGGTGCCGCAGGCAGAAACCATTTGTTCTGTTTTCACTATATATAATCACTGGAGATCTTGGTCTTTGTAGTGACTTAGTCAAGATCCTGTGCAATCTTCAAGTTTCTGACACAACTCAGTAACTGTAGTTTGGAGAAGACCACTAACTTTTAAGTAGTTCTGTTGATCATCAGGTACATGTGCCCCTGGGTATAACCCTTCATTTGCAGTTATAAAGGTGTTTAAAACATCTTGGTCTGTCAATCTGATTGAAATTTAAATATCAAGTTAATTTTGGAGAATATAATTGCTACTCTAATAATTACTAGTAATCTGGTAACTACTTTGCAGCTGCATCAGTTTGAGGAACACTTGTGTTGAGCTTTTGGTTAATTTGTCTTTTGTGCTGTTAGAAATAAGCACAGAAAACTTGTGATAAAAATCTGATCTGTAAGTTTGTTAGATGGAGCTAGTGGGGTTGCATACGGACAGAGCAGTTCCACTGAATGAACCAACGGTGGCGATGGGATCCAAAACTCGCAATTTTTCAGCACACAGCTTTGTAAGAAATTCCAGAGGAAGAAACTTTATCAGGTTGCCTGTGGCATTTTATACATTATTTTTTTTAAGACAGAAATACAGTTAAGAGGGCACTGTTAGCTTGAGAGCTTGGTTTTTTACTGATAGCATCACATTCATACTAAATAGAGGTCTTTAATAAAAAACCAATATAGATGTAAAAATATAGCTGTAGCTTGTGCATGTGATAGTGTGTAAGCACGTTATCAGATAATGATGTAAAAGTTTTGCTCTTTCACTGATCTTTTTGATATTTTGTTTTTCCTCTGATGCAATAAACAACATGGTATAAATATTGTACTCTTTTTGTCAATTCCATAGGTTTAAATCTTAGTAGCAGTTTTGAGAAAGATAATTGCTAGAAGCTGTTGTTGTGGTCCTCCAAAAACACCTTAGTATCTCACAGGATACTGAGCCTTAAATGCATGGTTCTGATTACGTATGACTTCAGTTTTTTGAGGCTGTGATGTAGCTTTCTGTTTGGTTTTTTTAGTAGCTGGTGGTGTTCTTGTAGATAAGATTTTATTTATTTATTTAAATTCAAAGCTTTGCGTAATTTCAGTGGATTCTGTGGTTTCAGCAGGTATAAGGCAGTGGATTCCAACTAAAGCACTTGAGCTCTGAAAACATCAGACTATAATACCTTGTCAGGAAGAAAGCTGGTGATGAATTTAGTATGAATTTTGAGCTTGTCTTTGTTATGAGTTGCTGAAACAGAAAGGAAAAGTTTCTGTCTTGTTTTGGAACTGAGATTTGCTACTTTCCTGTTATGCAGTGGTCTTATCCGAGATTGCCTAAAGCCAATTCTGTAATGCAGGAGCTCTTAGGGTTTTCTGTTGTATGGATGCAGTGGATCTGGAGCTGGTGTTCAGTCCCTAACAGCATTACATTTTACATTCAGTGAGCATTGTGGTAGAAAAGGAAGAAGAAACTTCATTTCTGCAGTGGGCAGAAAGCCTACAATGGAAAAATTTAATTTTCTTTGTTTCTGTGGATTACATCAAGGGAAGTCCAGAAACTGTCAGAAGAAACGGGACCATAGCTAGAGTTAAAATGAAAGAATAAATGGAATTAACAAGGTTGGAGCAGAAATTAAAGGCAATTTAAGAAATCTGTTCACTGACTTCTTTATGATCAGTCCCCAAAATTCATCTGATTAGACAGTTCAGTCACTTTTACCACAAAGCAAAAGAGACATGCAGAAGTTCCCGCTACTTTAATGAATGTTCTTTCCCCTTGCAGATTTAAAGTGCTGACTGAAGTTTGATCTGCTCTGTGTGTGTATATATGTGTGTCTACATATAAATAAAATTCAGACTGCAAATAATCCTCTGTAGCATCAGAACTGAAGAACTGGAAATCTCCCCTGGGGATGCACTGGCCTTTTCTCCCCCACCATCTCTTGCTGTACTCCATCCCTCTGCTATCCTGGCTCGGTTGCTCCATTTTCTTATTTCCCCCAGGTGCAGGCAGGTGCTTAAAACAACTTGCTGGCAGGGACTGACAGCTTTTTCCTCTTTGTCGGCGGGATTTTGTGAGATCACTTGGGCACTTGCTCCAGGAGCTGGGAAATTGCATTGCAGTCAGTTCCAGTTAGGTTTTTGTGAGTAATCGCAAGCTTCCCATATCTGTATTGTCTTAAGGTTGTCTATTGTTAATTGATTCAGTTGCATGAAGCTGTGACAGCTATGATAAGCCTTACCATTTTTACTTCCAGTTAAATATTTATAAAATGTGAATTTCACTGTATGTGGCTTGAAAGTCAGATGGTGAGTCTCTGAATGTATTTGTTTAACAATCTGTAGCCAAGTACAATTAGCATGTACTGTAAGGGCAGTGGTAATTATCCTGTCTAGTAAGCATGCAGAATTCTTCCTTACTGGAAGATTATTTTAATGTTCCCTTGGTGTGGCTTGGGGCAGGAGGGAGGTGGATCCCCATGCTAAAAATAATAAAGATGTGCATTTGTGTGTTGCATCAGCTTTCAGCAAGCTTAAAATAATGTTTTGTGCAAGAATATGTCTCCTTCAGCTGATTCTCTAAAGACTATTGACAAGTTTAACTTCTTTGAATACCCTCCCACCCCCTATGTACGTACACAGAAATAGTTCATATGGAGAAACCTGTGTTCACCATTCAGGTTATAAAATAACTCATCCCTTTTTGTGTATTGTTCTAAATTGGGGAGGATCTGTACTTAATTGCACTAAGGAAAGGAAAGAATCTGTAAATATTATCAAATGGTGCAAGTAAGAGGTGACTTTAAATGTCTCAGGGCAAAACAAATTTGCTTGCAGTTTCTCACTGAATGAAAAGGCTAGTGGTTTGTTTACATGGAAAAGAAGAGGTAGTGTTAGCTTTAACTAAAGTACAGTATTTTTGAATTTGATTGATTTGGCATGAGCCCTGGTCTAATTAAATAAGTGCTTTCTGAAAAGGTTGTTTAGGTGTCCATGTACTTTCTTCGGTTTCTTTGTTCCCCAGGGAAGAGAATCGGAGAATGGATGTGTAACGTGAAAAGGTTTTTTGGGAATGGGTATGGGGAGGTTTTTTGTTTCTTTGGTTTTTTTACAAGTGAAATCATATTATGGGTGTTTCAGCAGTTTTGGAGTTCTGGGAAGTCAAGGCTTATTGTATAGCTTGCTTTGGAAATGATGCAGTCTTATTGCCTGTTTACAGGGCAGGACAAAAAAAAGTTAAGGAATTGGGTCCAGGATGGGGGAGATCACTGACACTAAAGTACTTCTAACCCTCAGCTTTCTGTTTAGGGAAGAGACAACTTGTAAAAAAGGTGTCATTGTAACTTTTCCACGTTGAATGGATTGTTGCACTTGATGTTTGAGTTAATACTGAAATACAGTTTCTAATATCTTTTTATATTGGCAGTGGAGCAAAATGAACCCATTTCATGGAAAGACTCATTGTGAGCTTTTTTATTTTAACTTGCTGTAACAGGACTGATCTGAAATCATACGTCTCTCTAATTCCGTGTGCTAGAGCCAGAATCTCTTGATTGCAACTCTTGGAGATTCAGCAATAAATGCATCCTTCCTCAAATACTGATTATGCATTACTGCATGTACTTGCGCTTAAGTTGACTAAAGGAACTGTAGTATGAAATATCTTGTACAACTTCCACAGAAGTGCTTAAAAATAGCTACACATTCCTCTTCTCTGTTTTGCTTTAGTTGTAGAATAATATTTTTGTTCTCTGCTTCGGTGAGTTTTGTGTTTTGCTTCAATATAGTTGATATTTAAAAAAAGAACATAAATGGTTGTTCCAGTAGGCTAAGTAGCTGTTGACCTAAACGTTTACAGTTTAGCTTGGAGATGTGAGATTGAAGTATAACTTCCATAAATGAACTGTCAGCTCCAATGTTTGAGACTTTTATTTATTTTCTACTCTATTTCTCTCTGTGATTTTTTAGGTGTGAAGTAAAAATAATGGCATCATTAAGAAGAAAAAGCAATGAAAATGTAATTCATGTCTGTTAAGATTGTCACTTACCCACACAAGTTTGCATATGCTGTTTCCAAGCAGGTATCTTCCTTCTGAGGCATCCGTCCCCTCAGCTGGACCTTGCTTAGTGTGGTACATCACTGCTCACTCCGATGCTTTTCCCGTTTCTTCTAAAGCAGATGGCAGCTGGCTGTACACCTTATCTGTAAACTCCCCAGGTCCTTTTTTCTGTCCAGTGCTTATTGCTCTGATCTTCATCTGGCATTTCTTGGGATGACAGCAGTGGAAATAACAATGTGTACAAATATCTAAACTCATCTGACTTGCGTGACTGGTCTGTTGGAAATACACTGCAAATACATGTTGCAGTATAGGATTACATTTAAAAAGCATCAGTGGATAGTAGTGATAGTCTGTACTGTACGTTACTTTGGGGAGGTACTGAATTGTATAATATATGTGCTTGAGAAAGCAGGATTACATTTAATTTGGAAGAGAAAAATGAAGAAGCTGAATAAAATGTTTTAGAGTATGATTATAATACTACAGAGGACACATGGTGCAGAAAATTGCACTTTTACCCAGGTGGTTTATTCATGGCCTCAGAACCAGGGAATAGGCAGGCATGAAACAGAAAGTCTTTACCCTCTAAAATGTTAAAAAGAAACTCATTCTGAGTAAGGTAATTTTTCTGTTCCCTTTTTTTTTTTTAAGGAAGATGTGTGTATGCTTTCAAAACTTGCATAAAGAGCTGACATTTCTGTTTGTGCTTTTGTAAAACACTCTGGCATATCTAACAAAGTTAATTGAGACAATAAATCGAGGCTATTTTATGATAATTTTTTTCTCTACTTGATTCAAAATTTGAACTTGAGTGTAGTTCACAGAATAGACTTAAAAGTGCAATATTGATTTTTGTCTCTAAATAAGTAAAGGTTTGCAGCTATTACCACATATGGGAGTCTGAGGTTACAATTAGTACTCTGTTAAACTGTATTAAAATAGTGCTGTATTAAAAAAACCAAATCCATATAAATATGCAGAGTAGAGTTGATACCGTACCTAATTGGCTATTGATATTCTGATGAACTTTCCTAGTCTACAGTTAAAATTAAATAAATATAAATCAACATTTGATATTTTTTTTTGTGGCTTGAATTTTACATCACATTATATTATAAGGGGCTTAATCACGAGCCCATTGCTCTTTACCTCTATTTTTTTAATGTAGAGTGCAAGGTCTTTTAAAAATAAATAAATAACCTCTGTCTAAACAATGAATGTTCCCAGCCTTAACTAATTACTGATACAGATAGTATCAGAGGTATAATTAGAGTTGTGTACCTTAGGGATTTTTTTTTTTGCTTATGGTAAATGGAACATTTTCTCATACTTCATTCTGGTTAGCTGTAGGATTTTAAATCTCTTACTTTTGAATAACACTTTTCCTTTTTGTGTTTTGCTCCTCTGTGTGTCTTCTCACTCTGAGTATGAAGGAGGAGGATTTTTTTTTGCCAGTATAAGAACTATTTTATACAATTCTGCATTAAAAGGTATTTACTGGATTTCGGTAGTACTTACTGATCTGGAAAGATGAGCTAAGCTGCGCAACGTGCTTTAACAGGTTCCTGCAGTTTTGAATGCCTGCTTTTCATATGCAGTAAGCACAGAGGCAGCTGATTGGGGTTGGCTAAGTTCTGCTACATCAGTCGCAATTATTTAAACTTAGACATGCCAACTGTGATTTAAAAAAAAATAAAAATCAATTAACATTTTAGAAAGGTCTTCCTCTTCTATCTTCCCCCCCCTTTACTTATTTAAAGTGAAAGCAGATTAGCTCAGAGTCAAAAATGTTTTGAAATTCTTTGTGGTAGACAAAGGAAACTAAGACATGATAGTTGTCTTATTTACATATGAGAGGTTTTTCTAGATATTTGCCTAAATATAATATGCAAGAGTACTGCTGAAGTGGTAACCCTGAACTGGTAACTAATGCCATGCCCAAACAAGCCCAGTGAATTTGTGGAGGAATGATTTAATCCCTGCCCTCCTATCCCTTCAGACAGAAGTGTGCCATCTATAATTTGACTCGGGAAGCAAAGAAACTTGAATAATTAAATTTAGGTCATGAAAGTTTAAGTAACGTCTGGTCTCAGAAAGGATACGTATGTCGGGGGGGGGGGGACGGACGGATGGACACGACAAAAGGGAAGCAGGAAGACAGAGTGGTACACCAAGGTTGAGTCAACAGAGGCCTTTCAGAAAAGGGGAATTCAACCCTAGCAAAACCAATACCGAAAGCCATAAAATACATCAGACAAACGCATGGGAAGGAAATCAGAAGGGTGATAAGTCTATGAAACAGATGGTCTACTTTGTAATGTGTCACCTTACGAAAATAAGAAGTAAAATAGTTCCTTCTCCAATAGATAGTTAAAGGAAAAAATGTGGTGGAACTGTGGTGGTAAGTACTCTAGTTCTGTGGGGGTTTTGGTTTTGGTTTTTTTTTTGTCTTGTTAATAAGAAAGAATTACTGTCAGGCTTTAGGATGTTAAATAAAAAGATGCTCAAGCTGGTGCATTGAAGCACAGCAAACTGTCGTGACCAGTTGGATACGCCAAAGAATTCTGGTAGAATTTAAGGATGACGGGGTTGCTCTGTTCCAAACATGTGCGTTTTACTGTCAGTGTGAGCAACATGGTGAAATGACAAAAATTGTATAAGAATAGTCAGTTATTTAATTTGGTTAAGACTAGGCAGGTTTATGAGAAAATACAGAGTAACCTGATGAAGCAGAATGAGTGAGCAACAAGGAGACACAGACAGCATGTTGGACTAAGAGGATTTACAGAGGCTTAATTACTGTCTTAATTTGTGAAGGAAGGGGACAGGACAAACAGGAGTTTACAGATAAAAGAGGACCTTGATGTAGATTCTAAATCCAGAATTGGACAACCAAATTTTAAGTACATGGAAGAAAATAGATTGCTTTATCTTAGTGCTCGTCTCCAACGGATCAAAAAAAAGGGGTAGGGGAAGCGTATGAGACAATGGAAAGGTAGAACATCTTCCGTGAACAATGAACACTCAGCGAAACTAAATCCAAGGAAAAGGAAATACTCCCACCCACTCTTTTTTCCTTATCCTTGTTCTCACAGAATTAGTGTTTATGTTAAAAAACACATCTCCTTCAGAGGCTACTGCAGCCAAGAACTCTCCTGAGAATTGAGATGACTTAGACATTCGTATGAGTAGCAAGAAGGAGGTGTTAGAGTAAATAATCTATTTTTAGAAAAGTGTACCATATTTTTGGGCATAAGCACATTTCGGAGGTGTGGGTCCGTCCCCCCCCCCCCCCCCCCCCCCCCCCCCCCCCCCCCCCCCGAAGGAAGCATCTCTGAATGTGTTATTAACAAAAATAGAGAAGCAAATGCTGTCCATTTTTAGAAACATGGTGTAGGTTAGATTCACTGGTAGTCTCACTAGATGGAAATTTTTTTTTTCTGAAGTACAGTCCTACCGCATGGGCAGCTCGTGACCTCAGTATGTGTCAGCTCCTCCTGAGGTGGGAGGAACATTCGTTTACTTCCTTTTTAAAAAAAAAACCAAAACAAACCAAAACCCAAAAATCAAATGCTTTGATTTGTGTGTTGCTCGACTTTTGCTTGGGAAAATCATCAGGAACAACTTGTCTTACAAACATACGAGTATCTTCTCTCCCACTTTTAGGAAGTTGGTACGAGGCTGCAGCATCAATGGAGATGTTGTGGGCTCTTAGCTCTGTGAATATAAACAGAATTAAACAGGAATTGCGCTGGCTGGAAACTGAACTGCCTTAGCGGTTCAAGTGCTTCCAAGCACTAGTGACTGCTGGAGCCACGTTGCCTTCATCTGCCCAATTCCGGCTACTTTGCAGCCACTGCTGTCACCAGGGAAAAGACTTGTGAGGAGTTGAGATCTGCCCTGTAGCACACGAATTTCCATCTCAGATATGCAAATAAAAATCTGAGGGCAATAGAGTCAGTCTTGAAGTTGTCAAATACAACTCTTGACTTCTTTCTTTTCTTACTAAAGAGAAATGTAAGTTAGTTGATGTCAGATTGGGCATGTTGGATCTTCTTGTCACTCCTTGAGATTTCTGAGATCTGTTGTGCAGTTTCAAAATACGATGTAGAAATTATAAGCTGAATTTGTAGGACGTGGGTATTTTGGCAAATCACGCTGCAGAACAGTCTAATCTAGTGCAGATGGCGGCTGGTAGTCATGCCCCCCTCTCGTGGCACAAGGAGCTCCATAGTTTGTGTTTATGAAATAACCTTCTCTTTTGATGGTCAGGTTAAATCCTAACCAATTGCCATTAGTAAGCATCAAATGGAATGAAATATTTTTTCAGAGGGGCTTTAAACTTTATAATACACTTAACAAGTATTCTTCTCGCATTCACTGTGTGTTACAGAGCTCATCTGCAAAGCAGTTTACATGCCTACTGCATTTATACTGGATTTGTTACATTTTTTTTTTACCCAGGTGTGTATGTGTAAATCCTTGATGTGTGAATTGCTTGTGCAGATGTGTTCAAGTAGAAACCCCATGCTTCAAAGTCCGTGTGTTATGGATCTAAAGCACTTTCTTGGGCATTGAGGAGGCCTCATGTCAAAGTGTTATCTCAATACGTGTTTCCCAGGCTTGCGAAAGGAAGGTGCTTAACTTTAACTTTTCTGCTTGGGGGGAAAAAACCACCTTTTATTACTGTTTGCATTGAATTATAGGAGTTAATCATTGCTCGTGTGTGTATGTGCGTTGGGAGAGAATGTGTTCACTGAAGGCAGTAAATCTAACAATTCAAGTTGTTTTTTTTTCAGTTCTGTGTGCTCTGTGAGATATTCAAATATGACTTTCCTGGTTTAGGTGCTTTGAAAGCATTTTTAAATCTAGTAACCACTGGTGAACAGTGTCTTACCAAAAATGCTCTTGTAATGTTTGGGTAGTGTTGTATATTCTGAAGCACAGTAAAGCTGAAGTACAGTTGTGCATCCTGAAATATAGTTAAATCTACCAAAGCATTAGACATGACAACTCATACATTTGTCAAAGGCAAAAAAAAATACAGCAATTGCATCATTTTCTTCATTATCGCTCACTATTCACTTGGCAATATTCAGTTTACTGTAACTGAAGGATGAATACCCAGGTCAATTAAAAGAAACTGCTGTTTTTAACGAATGTGTAGGAAAGCCCATAGTAATAGTTTCCACACACCTCATGACCTTCAGTATGAGAACATACTGTTGTCTGTCTAGTCCAATATCTTGTATTTAACTTCAGGCATCATCAGCCTATCTCAAGAAAAGTGTGAAACCTCCCTGCCAGACAAATGTGGGATGATCTTCCTCCTTATTCTTAATAGAAGTTGTTTTACATCCTTAAGAACGGTGCTTTGTATCTCTTCTAAAGCACTTGTGTTTGGCTTTTTATACTCTTGCCTATCATGTCTGTGTTTAAAACTGGCTTTTCTTTGTGGTTTTTTTATGCCTGTTTTTGTCAATAGTAATCTGAATGTATTTATTGTCCTCCTGAAAAGAATAAGTGGCATTTGTAGGAATGGTTGCAACTTTTGACTTTGCATTTGTTAAATGTAAATGTTTTTATTAATATAAATACAACAATACTTGTAATTAGAGTGCTGTTCTATTTTTAAGGAGAATATTGATATAGCTTCCATAGCCTAACATTAACAAATATGGAAATGCTGCTTTTCCAAATACACATTTGCATTAGGGTTCCTAATATAAAGGAGAACAAAGTCCCCAGTTAATATTTTTTTCTCCTCTTCTTAAAATTGTTTTGAAGGCAACATTTTCTTCTACCAAAATCATTAAAACGGGACCTTTAATTTTATTTTACTTTGCCAAAGTAATACAAAAATAATTTTGGTTGTAAAGAATGTTAAAAATGAGGTGTAATAGAGAAGAATATGAACCTCTGAAATATTGATTGCTTTTTTTATGGATCTTTTTGTTCATGTTTATTTGTGGTCAGTTGGAAGGAAGTAAGTACTTTCCTGCTAAGTGTGGAAGGCTTTAAATATGTATTGCTTGGTGTTAACTTTTTTAAAACATTACTTATGACTGACACATCCTGGTGGAGTTTACTCTTCCCGCTAGTGACCTTGAAAGCACGTCTGTGCAATAATTGCTTATTGCTGGAACAAAAGATAGTTCTGTCTAAGATTTGTTTGAATTCAGGAAGCCGTGTTTGCCAAAGTAAAATCTTGGTGACGCAACTATGTCAGGTTTCAGCAGCCACACCTCTGCTAAGCAGTTTCAAGTTTTCAGTTTTAACCTTTGTTCATAGCTATATTCCTTTTCCAGCAAAACATCTGAGGCAGTTTTCTTTCTTCCTTTTGCAATGGAGCTGTGCTAAAGAAATGCAGAGTTTCAGAAGAAAAAGCAGCAGCAAGTACTGTTGAGGTTTGCAGTAGTTTTATGTTAAGGTAGCTGGACGGCAGAAGGGTAAATGGATTCTCTTCCCAATCATTGTGGTAAGGATAACTCTCAATATTCATAAGTATCGAATGGTATAGATGGTGTGGTTTTTGTAGAATAGGATTTCATAATGAGCTATACTTGATATCTGAAAAACAATGCGAAATGCCGTCACTGGGCTCTGATTGCCTTCCATTGCAAAGGGATACTGGATCAAATTAAATAGGTACATCTTCACTGCCGTAATACAGTTTTCAGCATGGCTCCAGGGTATTGCATTAACATTTGTCTTTGGTATTGGTGTTTAATGCAAGAATACCTTTCTAATGAGCCATGCTGCTGAAAGTGCTCCCTCTAGGACAGCATGAATATAGTCTTTGCTGCTTTATGACGGGGATTTGCTTTTCGGTAATTATGGATTTGTAAGAATCCCTTCAAAATTAATAGTTCTTGGTTAGCAACTGCAGTTCTGAAGCTTATTTTACTATTAATGTGCTGAGCTGCTGAGTTGGTCCCTTTGCCTGTGCTGTACCTGCTGCGTGTATTGACCTCTGTTCCTGTGCTGTATGTGCTCTGCTGAGTGCAGGACTGGGTCTCTGATTAGCGTAACTTCTCCCCATTATCAAACTGAAAGTGAGCATGTAATTACAAATTAGCTGTTCTAATTGCTTTGAGGGAAAACCAGAGTTTTGAAATCGAGTCCTGAAGGATCAGCATTTCAAAAGCAGATCCATCCATTTCTGCCTGGAGCCATCCATATTTATGTGTGTGCATACACATGCAGCTTTTAATTATCAAATCCTGAAATTTTGAACTGAGACTTCGGAAATTTGCCCCTCAGATGCAAATGCTAATTTTTGTCAAGCCCATAAGTGCTTTAAGCATCCTTTTTGAATGTTTGCTGAATGTCGAGGGCTGAAATCAAGAGCTGTGGTCTCAGAGAGCATTCAGTGCATTGTTAATACTCCTCTCCAGCCAGATGCGATGCCAGGGGTCGAACCGTTGTTTACAGCAGAAGTAAATAAAACAGTCTCTTTACAAATGATGTGTGAAGAAGTGATAGTAGTAGTGTGTGGAGCCTCTGTAGTTTATTTGTTGCTGTGTTCAGCTATGCCTCATCTTCATACTGCCCTGATTCGCTGCCAAATTATGGAACAGCTGCCAAAGACCCTCATTGAAAGCAGTTTGTAATCTTCTGTGGTGAGTTACCTTTAAATATGGCACCATGTTAAGTAAAGTGTGACCTTCATCAGCACAGTCCACTGTTGATGAGTTAAAATGGGCATGCAAAATTTGTTATTTACAAAAATAGACATTTTTTTTCCTCTAACTTGCCAAGAATGCCATGTTTCTTTCTCTGTGTTCCTGCTTTCTGACTTGACTTCTTCCAGGGCTAATCAACACTACTCCTTTCCTAAGTCCATTGGAGGAGCTGGTAAAGGATGTAGGCATATGCTGTACCTTGAGGGACTTAACTGTAGTTTCCACTAGGCATGGAGTAGGAAAATGAACTTATAAACTCGGGGTTTTTTCATGGGCAGCACTGCCCGACTGACTAAATGGTCGCCAGATTCAGAAACTTTCTTTTTTTTCTTTTTTTTTTTTTTTTTGAGATTTTAATGTGGTTACCAAAGTATTTAGTGTGGTTTTCCATTAGAAAAAAAAAAAATTCAATTTCCTCATTGAATGCATTCCCAGTCATTGATATATGCTGACTTGCCTGCTGCAATGCAAATAGGGATCTACTGTGCTCAGTGTGGTCAGAGCTTGCATCTGACTAGGAGACAGTGAGTATCTGTAGAGAGAATAGCTTCAGCTTTACTTGAAGTTAATCTGTTACGTGATAGGTACAGGATACCTGGAACAAGATCCAGATGCTCAAGAGTGGTGTCTCCCAAACGGTAAACAAAAGAAAACTGTGCATGCCTCAAGTTGTTTGGGGGATGTAGTTCCACCAGGAATCAGCATAATTGCTCAAGTGTTTGATGTTTATTGAAAGTTTGCTTGAAAAAATTGATTTTTCCCCCCCCCCCCCCTGTCTGTATAATAGTTAGAAATTGCAGGCCTCAAATTAAAATTAAATTAAAAAATGCTTGCTGGAAAAGGCAGTGAGAAGGAGGAGCTTTCTATAACAACAGCTGTTATAGATGAAAAACCTCTTTCAGCTTCCAGGGGATTGACTGTTACCTTCCACTTGGGCCACAAAGTGGTGAACACTAAGGTGATGTGAAAATGGGATGGTAAAAGACTTGGAAAAAGCATGAAATAATCTAATTTAAGAATGTTTTAATTGAGCATTGGTTTTCTGGCTGTGTTTAGCTATAACTGATACCTGTTTACCTGGTGTGTGACAACCTCTGAGAAAGGCTAGGGTATGCTGCGGGTTTTTTTGCTTAGTTAGGAAATATGTAAAATTAAGAGCATTGATAATTGAGTACTTAAATTTATTCTGTGCAGAGATGATCCTTTTACTTGAAGACAGATTTACATGATATTCACAGCCCATAAATCATTCTTGCATTGCCTCCCTGCAAGACTATTGGCAGTAGTGTACGTTACTCAAAATATGCCTGTTTTCAATTAGCTCAAGGAAAATTCTCTAGTCATGGAAAGAACATCCATCTCTCTTACCTGCACCGAGAATTAAACACCCAAATACATTTGCATGAAGATTGCCAAAGCTTATGTTGCGTAAGTAGTGATTAGTGCTGATTCTTAAATAGGAGAGGGTAGGAAGATTTAATACAGCCGCCTTTGAAATGTTTCTAATCCTGAGATTCAGAGTTGTGATCAGTTGTGGAATAGCTCCTAGGAAATGGAGCAGTGCAGCAAAAAGCGTTTTCAGCTTGGGAAGCAGGAAGGATTTCAGAGAGCCATCTGTGGCAAGTACGATGTGTGCTGGAGCTGGTCGGTCGCTGCTGCGGGATGCCAGAACGCGTCGGGCATAGCGGCAAGGCAAGGTGCTGCCTTGCTCGTCCTAACTCACTCTTCTCTTCTGGATGGGAGAGCAATACTGGTATTTGTTGCTTTTCCTCTTTAAGCAGCAGTTTTCTGTACACTCCGTATACAGCCTTCCCCCTTTCTGTTTCTGGGGTGGGGGAATTTTTAGTTTTGTTTTGTCTTGTCTTCTCTGTACAACACTTAGCCTTGCTTTTTATTTGTGGCTTTGCCCATTTCATTGTGCTTTGGTTAAAAAAGGTTGTTTGGTCCTTGTAATTACAGGTTACAGCACAGATCGTTCTGTGCTCTCACGGTGTTTCTTATATAGCTAGTTCCACCTCTCCTGCATTGACTTTGTTCTCTTAATTGGAGAAGAGGCAAGGGAGATTGCCAGCTTTCACAAAAAGCGTCTTTTCTTCCAAGGGGAATTGAAACAGTTTCGTCTGTGACTTTTTCTGTTGAAAACCAAGTTTGTGTGAATTGGCATACTTAGAAATGAACAGTGTCCCATTAACGTGGTCAGTCCTAAATCCATTTTTGAAGGCAGAATGGATGATCTTGATTTGTGTGAGGTTGCCAAAGTAAATGTCAGTTGAAGTCTTGTGGCTTGCACTTAGCTGGAACAATATACCTGGCCTTTAAATAAAGCTTTTTTTCACTGTCTGATCCAGGATGAAGATCTAATTTTATTCTGTTTTGCTGTTAGTGAGCAAATTTCTAAGTGTACTGAATTAATAAGCACAACTGTTTTCTATTTTTCCAATGAGAGAGGCATTTACTTCAGCACGTACTTCTTCATGTATAAAACTTACGACGAGGATACGACTTTTTTAGGAGCGTCTTGTCAGCCTGTTCTAGTGGGGAGTACAGGCTGCTTGAGAGCGTGCGTGTGTATAAATTTGGAGGAGTCTGTTTTGTGAACGTACGTCTGCTGCTTCAAGAAAGTTAAAATTTCCATAAAGTAATATCGCTGCATGTGTTTAGATTAAAATCATGGTGGTATTTGGGCTGCTAGGGAAATGCTAGGCATCTAAGAATTTAAGTAGTCACCTTTTTATTGTGGTCAAAAGAAGTGGGTCATTTTGCAATGTGCGTAAAACAGAGAGAAAAATACTCTGTGGCAGGATACATTGAGGCTTGTTGCTCAGGCATGCAAAAGACTTAATGCTAAAGAAATACTTTATATACATATATATACTCTATACTGGGAATTACTGATGTTTCTGTTAATAGCACATAAGTCTGCGTTTATGAGACTTTAAAAATACTTTAGAGATCTCCACGCAGTTTATGGCTGTTCAAGAAGCTCTGTGTGTAGCTGTGTCAGTAAAAAACTGGGCTTTTATTAAAGACTTAGTAGATAGTTCTGAAATGGTTGTAGTTTATTATGGCCTGAAGTGCCCAACAGAAAGATCTTTTGTGGCAGATACTTGTTGAGGGACCTTTGTCTGCTGGCATTACACTTCTCAAGATGCAAAATATTCTTTACTAAACTTAAAAAACCTGGCTGTGGGTTAAATGTAATATTTGGAGGAACAGCATCATCTTATCATATTTTAGCTAGAAGATGAGGATGGGAGAAGAGGAGGAAAGCCCTGACCATGATAAGCTGACTTGTGTAGGTCATGAGTCAAGGGGTAGAAAGTGCCATTTTGTGCCTTGATTTTTTTTTTTTTTTTTAAATATCTCCATATTAAAGGATATGGAAGCTTTTGAAGGCTCAAGCAGACTAATGCTCAGTTATTATGAATTCATGTACTAGATGAGTAGCTGTCTACTGTAGGGCTTCTAGAAAATGTCATTTGTCCTTTATTTGCGCAACTAAAAAAAAAAGTAGAAGTGGGAACAGATTATTTATTACTTAACTATAGGTTCTGTGCTTTAATCAGAATCGTATGCTTCCCTTTTACAAATGCTTTTACCCTCTTGACTATTGCATCCCATGTAAACACCTTCCACTTGAGGAAAATCTTGAGCTTCCAAAAAACCACAAGTTTGTGGCAGCAATAGGAAGGGAATATTTTAAAGTGAGACCCTGTATATATTTATATATATTTATTTTTATATGTATATATTATATACACAAATACATATTTATTATATATTTATAGATACAGATATAAACATGTATATATTTATTTTATATATATTATATATATTTATACGTGTCTATACTTTTTTTTTTTGCCAGCTTGCTTCAGTAACAGTTAGCGAGATGGCTGGTTACTGGAGTTAAACCATTTTTTGTAAAGCTCGAAGAGAAGGAGCATTAGGGTTGCCTCTGTACCTTTGAGGCAGCAGCCGTAGGGAGTACGGGTGCTCTGGCTGAGCAGTGCGCAGGGAAGAGGGAAACACCACCATCAAACACAAACACATGATGCCAATGGTGCGCCAGGTTGTTGCAGTGCCAGTGGTCATGTCTACTTCAGTTTGCTCATAGTGTTAGATAGAGCTGAGGCTAACAACTGAGAGAGGTCCTGCTCCTTTTAGAGTTAGTGGGAGCTTTGCCCTTGACTTCCGGGGAGGAGAACGGGTGAACTCCCAGAATAAATTGAAATGTGTGTAAAGCTAGAATTACGTGCATCTTGGATGTCTTAATATTTTGTTGCTGTCAGAAGTATTTTCTAGAAGAACTTTTCTGAGGGATTACTGGGTCATCACCGCAGCCCTAAATTAAAACTGCTTAGGATGGGTGCTGTACTGAAATGTTACACTGGCCCATGAAAGGTAGGCAAAGCTAGCACAATGCTTTGGGCTGCTTTTCAGGAACAGACGACGCTCTTTAAAAGCTCCTTTTTTATGCCTTCCAGAGAGTGATTTTTGAATTTAAACATCCTGTCTCTTCAGGTTGTTTGGATAGAGCTCATAGGAGCATGAGGAGGAGAGAATAGATGCTTTATGCGTGAAGAAGCACTCTGTTTAACATAGTCAAAGGGTGGTATGTGCCAAATATGTAAAAGCAAGAAAACTGCTCTTTATTGCTGAGAGGTTATGTATTTTTAAAGGGGGGAGGGGTGGGGGAGAAAAGGAAAGAAAAAGTATGATGGGTTCCTTCCAGCCCTGACTGATAGGATCTCTGTTGCTTAACATAATTTGTGAAAAGGAAATAGAATCATAGAATGGTTTGGGTTGGAAGGGACCTTGAAGATCTTCTAGTTCCAACCCCCCTGCCATGGCCAGGGACACCTTCCACTAGACCGGGTTGCTCAAAGCCCCATCCAACCTGGCCTTGAACACTTCCAGGGAGGGGGCATCCACCACCTCTCTGGGCAACCTGTTCCAGTGCCTCACCACCCTCACAGTAAAGTACTTCTTCCTGACATCTGATCTAAATCTACCCTCTTTCAGTTTAAAACCATTACCTCTTGTCGTATCACTACACTCCCTCATAAAGAGTCCCTTTCCAGCTTTCCTGTAGGGCCCCCTTTAGGTACTGGAAGGCTGCTATAAGGTCTCCCTGGATCCTTCTCTTCTCCAGGCTGAACAACCCCAACTTTCTCAGCCTGTCCTCATAGGGGAGGTGCTCCAGCCCTGTGATCATCTTTGTGGCCTTCCTCTGGACTCACTCCAACAGGTCCATGTCTGTCTTATGCTGGGAGCCCCAGAGCTGAACACAGTACTCCAGGTGGGGTCTCATGAGAGTGGAGTAGAGGGGGAGAATCACCTCGCTCGACCTGCTAGCCACGCTTCTTTTGATGCAGCCCAGGATACGGTTGGCTTTCTGGGCTGCGAGCACACATTGCTGGCTCACATTCAGTTTTTCATCCACTAATACCCCCAAGTCCTTGTCCTCAGGACTGCTCTCAATCTGCTCATCACCCAGCCTGTATTTGTGCTTGGGATTGCCCCAACCCATGTGCAGGACCTTGCACTTGGCCTTGTTGAACTTCATGAGGTTCACACGGGCCCACCTCTCAAGCCTGTCAAGGTCCCTCTGGATGGCATCCCTTCCCTCCAGCATGTCGACCGCACCACACAGCTTGGTGTCATCAGCAAACTTGCTGAGGGTGCACTCGATCCCACTGTCCATGTTGCCGACAAAGACGTTAAACAGTGCCAGTCCCAATACTGACCCCTGAGGAACGCCACTCGTCATTGGTCTCCACTTGAACATCGAGCCATTGACCACAACTCTTTGAGTGTGACCATCCAGCCAATTCCTTATCCACCAAGTGGTGCATCTGTCAAATCCATGTCTCTCCAATTTAGAGACAAGGATGTTGTGTGGGACAGCGTCAAATGCTTTGCACAAGTCCAGGTAGATGACGTCCATTGCTCTTCCCTTATCCACCAATGCTGCAACCCCGTCATAGAAGGCCACCAAATTTGTCAGGCATGATTTGCCCTTCGTGAAGCCATGCTGGCTGTCACCAATCACCTCCTTATTTTCCATGTGCCCTAGCGTAGTTTCCAGGAGGATCTGCTCCATGATCTTGCCAGGCACAGAGGTGAGACTGACTGGCCTGTAGTTCCCCGGGTTTTCCTTTTTTCCTTTTTTAGAAATGGGGGTTATGTTTCCCCTTTTCCAGTCAGTGGGAACTTCACCGAACTGCCACGAATTCTCAAATATGATGGACGGTGGCTTAGCCACTTCATTCAGGACCTGTGGATGCATCTCATCAGGTCCCATGGAGTTGTGCACCTTCAAGTTCCTTAGATGGTCTTGAACCTGATCTTCTCCTACAGTGGGTGTTCTTCATTCTTCCAGTCCCTGCCTTTGCCTTCTGCGACGTGGGCGGTGTGGCTGGAGCACTTGCTGGTGAAGACTGAGGCAAAAAAGTCGTTGTGTACCTCAGCCGTCTCCATATCCCGGGTAACCAGGTCTCCCGTTTCCTTCTGGAGAGGGCCCACATTTTCCCTAGTCTTCCTTGTATCACCGACATACCTATAGAAGCTTTTCTTGTTGCCCTTGATGTCCCTGGCCAGATTTAATTCTATCAGGGCTTTGGCTTTCCTAACCTGATCCCTGGCTGCTCGGACAATTTTTCTGTATTCCTCCCAGGCCACGTGTCCTTGCTTCCACCCTCTGTAGGCTTCCTTCTTGTGTTTGAGTTTGTCTAGGAGCAACTTGTTCATCTACGCAGGCCTCCTGGCGTTTTTGCCTGACTCCTTTCTTGGGATGCATCGCTCCTGAGTTAATAGTCCTAATGTTTTTTTCATGGATCACTGGTTTATGGGCTTGGCTCCAGAAAACCTTCTTGCAGAGAATAATTTAGTTAAAATGGTGACGCTAATGAGGTGAAACTAAGAGGGTAGATGCTCAACAAGTTCAGTAACAGGATGTCGATTCTTTTGTTGATACTGTCTCCCAAGTCCAGTAACTGTGGGCTTCCTGGTGTTATATGACTTTCGTAGGTGGCACATGAGAGCTCCATATGACCTCCCCCCCCACCCCCGGTGTGACTGTGCTTGCCAGGAGCCAAGGACCTGTGCATCCACCAGGGTCCAGGCTGGAAGGCAGAGGATCCTCAGTGAGGCTTCTGGATTTGAGGCGGTGCTTTTTGAAACTCATTTTCCTTAACTCTGTGTCTGAGCCACCTTTGGCTCTAGCAGAGACAATGTTTTCTAGAGGACTGTTTTCTGAGTGTGCTGGCTCTGGGTCATGCTGACTTCCCCAGAGCTAGGAGCAGCAGCGGGCAGTGCCCAGATTCACCAGAGGGGTCTTGGCTCCCAACCCCATATGTTAATGGGTCTTCCCACCATCCTTGGTGGTCTTCCCCTAGCTTCCCTAGCATCTCCCTTTTGCTGCTTGGCAATGAGTACAGTTCAGGAGTGGATCAGGTCAAGAAAGCCCTGAATTGTGTGACATCTGAGGTTCCCAGAATGATAAAATTCTTGTTGCCTAAAAGATTATTTTTATTTTTTTCTAAACAGTATCATAGTTTTTCTGAATGAGTTCCTTTTTGCTGGTAACTCCAGTACACTTCCACGAGCAGGCTTATTTTCACAAGTTTGCTAGCTTGAGCTAGAAGTGCAGACTGTGTTCCTTTCCCATGACGTCAAGCTCCCTAGCAGGTCCCTAGTTCAGAAGTAGGTGGTACCACCAGCTGGTGTGAACTTGTGCACAGGAGATGTGGAGGCCAGCAACGCAGTGGGGTGGCAGTAGCTCCTGGACCTAATAGTGCTGCTAACCACAACATTGTGTGCAAAAGCTATTGGTGATAGCTAGGTGTTTCATATGTGTTTTAAAAGAGTGCTGTGCACAAGTTTAGCGTGAGCAGTTAAATACCAGTGCCAGTTTGAAACCTCCTCTGAACTGCGTGTTGACCATTTCTTCCAGCGGCGAGAAGGTAATGGCTGTGATGAAGTTCCCGTAGGGATAGGGAACACTTGGTGCACCAGGCTGTTACTGCCACAGAGCACCCATGCTTCCTTTTGCTTCTCCCTGCGACCTGTAGGTTGTCCTTCAGCCTCTTTCCAAAAGTCGAACCCAGATCCACGTTAAGCCTGGCGATGAAATTCAAACCTGCTGGCTCTCTGAACAGTAGTTTCCTGTATTATAAGGCTAAGGATATAAATGGTTTCTTATGCGCGAGATGTATCTGCCATTCATACAGGTGCCAGATGGGTATCAACTGAAGGATGCTCCATTATGTTGGTGGAAGAAATGGTGGGAATGCTTGCTTAGAGTGAGTTTCAGATGGCACCAATATTTAACCACTGACGGTAATAAATTCAATATTTAGCCCCTTGCATTTAAACAAAACAATTTATATATCGGTTTTCTATGAAAACTTTCAGGGTATCAAGTGAATTTTCCTTCTCTTCCTCCTGCTATATGAAACCAACAGCTTTGTTCAGGAAGAGTTTTTTTGCTTTTTGGTGTGTGTGTGTGGGGGGGGGGTTGTCATGTTTGCTTTTGCATGCATATAATCCCCCAACAAAATTAACTTGCTGTAGTCTATTTTCAAAATCGATTTATAGCAGACAGAATGTGTTAACAAGCTGTCAAAGATAACCACATGTTCCTATGGAGGACAGAAGGTAAGGAAAGGACAGAGTTCTTGTAAGCGGGACTAACTACGTTCTTTTAAGGCAGAGAAAGCTGGTGAGAGAGTAATATTAAATACTCTGAACAGTTTTGAATAGGTTGTATGCTGTCTTTATGTTTTTCTTTAATAGAAAACAGCAAAATAGCAACCACTGCTCTGTAAAGAAAGTTTTGTGAAACATTTCTAGTGCTTCTACTAAAAGCAAAGAAAAAAGAAAAAGTAATTCTCCTGCAGGTGGAAAGTCTTGACTTTTTTTTTTTTTTTAAAGCTGCTTGTTCTACCTAACTGCTTTTCTTGTATCCTTGCTTACTTTATCAGGTTTTGAACAGCAGAAACATGACAGACAGGTTGATGACCTGCAAACAGCAACACTTGAATGTAAACTGCAATAAGACAGGATGTTAACTCTGGGACTGTAGTTTCAGGTTCTTATATGCATGTAATATCTTTTCTTATATACCAGTCTTGCCAGGGCTTTTCAGTGAGGTTTGGACCTCATCATTTATACATAGAAAAGAATGAGAAAACTAAAAAAACGCTGAAGTACGCTTAATATAACTTTTGCACTGTAGTCTTCCTTTCAGTTATCTTTTTCTTTTGTTCTTTTATTGACTGTAAAGTCGCCATCGAACAGGGATAAAATCAGAATCAGTTACGCAAATCAAGTGCACTTTCCTCCTTTCATAGTTCATCTTACTGCTTTGGACTTGACAGTAGCCTGCTGCTTTTGGACAGCTACAGACTGTTTTCCACAGTTTACCATTACATAATTTATTAAAAAACCAAAACAAACACCACTCCTCCCCACCTCCTCCCCCCCTCCCCAAATTAATTCAAAACAACTAAGGATGGAGAGCTGAAGTTCATCTTTAAATGGGGTGTAGAGATGTTTGCAAGTTGGAGAAGGGAACTTTTTTCAAAGCTAACTACTCCAAAGTATTATAGCGTATGGCAAGCTGAACTCGTCTTAAAAACAAACAAAAAAACCCCAAACAAACAAAAAAGGCAACACAAAAGCAGCAGAAAGGGGGGAAGAAAAAAAAAGGCTAGTGTGCCAGAAGAATACTGCCGTGCTTTCAAGTAGAGGGTAAGACTAGAGGTATAGTACATGCAAAGTAATATGTAAATTTGCTGAAAAACAACATTTTTGGGCATGCATATGATTTCTATTGCATTATCATACAGATATCCTTTTTAGGGCTTATGCCTGCCTTACCAAGAATATGAAAACAAGTAACATGTATGTATGTATATCTTTACAATTTAATGATTAAAAATTAATTTCAGATGCCTCTGTATTTTGTATGTTACACCCAGTGCAGGTAGTCCTGTTTGCTGGATGCCATGCAAACTTGGGAAGAGAACAAAAGTTACCGTGAGGCATTTCTAACTAAATGAATCCGAAAGAAGTGTAGGTTTCATTGGTAGCCCAGGACAGTTAAACAAACCAAAGGTGTTGCCAGTAAAATGGGATTCAAATTCACTTTGCAACATCTAGAGTTTGTGTCTGTGAGCTGCTAGACTGTGTGAGCCTGCTTTGCGGTGGGGTAAGTTGGGGGGAATTCCAGTTTAATTTTGAAAACTTATTTCTGTTTGAAACCAAAACCTAAATAAATATTTCCTTTTTCTTTTAGCACTGAGATTTTTAGCAGTGGGGAACTTCTTGTCAAAGTGCTGAGTGCATACCTTGTAATGGAAATTGTGGGAGAATGTGAATAGAACAGAAATAGACACAGCGTTTATCTGATAGTTCAACAAAAAGTAAATATTGAGATTTGTTTCTCTTCTTGTAATGGACTATTAAAGTACAGCTAACTTGGGAATGGAGGGCTCAAGGGGACAATTTCCCCAAACAGTAATGTAAAAAAGAAAAGTTTAAATCTAGATGGGCCTGTTGCTCCTTCTCGCTGCGTGTTCTAACAAATTTAAAGCCTTAATAAAAAGACTGAAAGAGTGAATAAACTGTAGTGTGCCCTAGGGAGACAGCAAAAAAGATCAGACATATTTTTTTCTACATCCCTGTTATAGTAGGGAATGTACTAAATGTAAATGTCTAGCTGAGTGGGGGAACAGCCCATGCCTAAACTACAGAAGTCTGACCCGGGAAAGATTCAGTCAAACAGTAGTAAAAATATGAATGAGGTGCCGTGCAGACCCTGCTGAAGTTTGTTTTCATGTTGAAGTACAGCTTGCCTTTCATCTTTCCAGCTGGAGTAATTCCTCTTGCTTCGGGGCAGTGGGAGCCCTTCCACTCCTGAGCCAGGCGGTGGGTTGTTGGAAAATTTTTTTTCTGTCTTTCAGATAATCAGCAGAAGCTATCAGTACAGAATTTAAATTACTATAATATAGTATGTGGTGTATTAACGACCCTTCTTTGAACTGCTGCTTAGGAAATTGGTCAGATTGAACACCTGAAGCCTCAAACCAGGAGCACTTGGGTTGCCTTTGTTCCTCACATGTTTGAGATTCTGTCTTGAAACAGTTTTTGCTCCTTATCTGCCCCATCCAGTTTGACAGGCACTCCCACCCTCTGTGCTGGGACTGGCCTCTGCTTTCCCCCCCAAACAAGCCTTCCTTTTCCTATGAGGTCTACCCTGCTTTACACAAGACATACCTACAGAGCTGTGTTGCTTTCAGCACTTAATTGCTAGGCTAGAGCTTCCGTTATAAAATACATTTTCTCTATCCTGTATCTTTTGAGTAGTCTTCTCTGCACCTGTTTCAGTTAAATTAGTTTTGGGGGAAGGCATGTGGTTACAAATAGTGGTTTACCACACTTTATGTAATTTATTGATCCTGATTTTCTACTAAAAATACCTTTTTTTTGGTATGTGTATAGAACTACTGCAAAGCATCGATATTAAACAGCTGTTAAAAGGGCTAATAGGATCCTGTGATCTTCTGATGCTCTGACAGCTCCCTTCTCCTCTTCATCTCCTGTTAATGTGTCCCAGATCATAGCAGTTGTTGTTATTCATAATTGTCTTTCACTTTATATGCTTAAATTTCGTTGCATTTGTGTTGCTCCAGCTAGCCCAAAAGACTGTCTAACTTCTGTGAGATGCTTTCAGGAACAGTGAATTCTCCAAACTTTGGTCTCCCGGAAGTCGTTACTGGATACCTGCTTTTTTGTATGGTCACTACGTAACTTATTTAGTAGCCCTGATCTCACAAAACATAAGGAACACAGTACCTTCTCTTCGTCTGGATATTTTATCTTTTTATTGTCTGTCTTTAAGCCAGTACTTTGTTCATATGAAAAATGTTACAGGTCTGTACCTTAAATATTATTCCATGAGATATCACATCAGTTCTTGCTTTAACTCTGGATTAAGTTCACTGTATTATCCTTTTTTGAGGAATAAATTACCCAGGTAAAATCAAATTTGCCTTGTCTTCGTTTCACTGTTCAATTACATTTCCTTGATTTCTTTTGTTCAGATCTTGTATTATCAAGGTCATGCTTATGCGCTTGTAGCACCAAGATTGCTTTTCCTTCTCTCCCAAACTACTTCCTTTCCCCCCTCCCTCTTGTAATGATGTTTGGCGTATCTGTCATTGTTGTGTGTGCCAATTATTTCAGTGTTGTGGGGTGGAGATTATCCAGATCCCCTTATTTCTTTATTGTAAATGGTCTAATTTTGTTTCCACACTGTATGTGGTAATAACCATTATCCTATCCTCATTTTCAGTGTATCATTTTATTATCTTTATTGAAACAGAAGGCAAAAAATTTGCTTCGGTGTTTGTTCCTGCTTATTTTTTCCTAAACATCCTCTTAAGCCTCAGCGTGTAGGTAGCTGCCTTTCTCTCCCTCTTTTGAAGCTGCAGAGCATAGTAACAGTGATGCCGCCAGTATTTCCTTTGCATGGTTCAGCTCAAGCAGGCTCCCAATTGGTTTTACTCTTCTGTTTGTACCCTGTAACCTCTGAAACATGCTTTTTTTTCTTAAGCTTTTTCTCACTTGAGGAAAAAGGTTTCCTGCTTAATTTTAGCATTACAGGTCAGGTTTTTATTCATCCAGGTAGTCAGGAGTCCTCCTCACCAAATTTTTTCTTCAGCTTGGAAAACAAATCCAATGAGTAGAAATGGGTTTCAGTTGGAGTGCAAATACCCTCTGAAATCTGTCTCCCTCACCAGCCCCATTAATAAATTCCGGTCATTTCTTGAGCTTTGCCCTTTCCAAATTCCTGACTGTTTGACATGTCCCTGGGAAGTGATCGGAAATGGTCAGGATTGGCTTGTGATTGCTTGAGCTACTGGTCATCTCTCCTGTCCAACAGCGTGAACTGACTCTGAGACAGCATCCCTGTTGACCTGTGACTAATGATGACTGTTGACCAAAGGAATCTTTCAGCTATCATGTATGTGCCATAGATAACATTCATGGGTTTTTTAAAAAAAATAAAATACGTTGGTTTCTCAGGCATTCACACTTTTCATTGGCATTTTATGAGGGGTAATCTGTGGGCTGCAGTCTGTGTTCAGGTGTAAATCTCTGTAGGATCCCAGTTGCTCTCCGAAATGATAATTGCCAAAAGTCTGTTACGTTTCAACTGTTCTTTATTTCATAACCACTTCATTGGTATACAGTGCTTCCTCATTCCTTTTTTATTTTAATCCAGCTTGAGTATCTTGCAGCCTTCGGTGCCTGTGTTGAGGTTGCTGTTGGTGTGTAGAGGATAGATGTTGCCAATGTGCTGCACAGCAGCTGGCTCTGCGTTCTGCAGTCAGTCTGATCCTCCACGGTGCTAAAACATAGCAAGTCGAGCTCTTAGACTCACTGATACAGTCAATTGGTCCGTCTTTCTACACTAGTCGGTTTTGATGGATGGATGAATCCACTGATGAAGATTTTTGTGTGTTTAGTACTTATCTTCCTTTATTTTTTCTCCTCCTTCGTTGACTATCCTACCCAGCAATTTTAGCCTTTGTGTAAGTACTGGCTACCTCTCAAAGGTTATGTTTCTCTTAATCTACTTCTTGTATTTCATAATGTGGCAACAGCTCATCTTTTGCGAGACTAACGCTTTTTCTTTTGAATCTCTTAATTGCCTGCTGTGGCAGGACACTCCAGTGCTAGCATTGTCGTCTTTATGTGGAAAACGATTCATCATGCAAGAGAAATGTGTGGCTGAATTATTTTTTGTGTGTGTTTTTAAAAAAACTTTTCTGCAGGAGACTATTACTTTAGGACCAAAGACTGCGTGGGAGAGCTGAAATTGTTGGAAACATGTTTATAGGGGAAATTCTGGCAGATTTTTAACTGCCATACAAGAAATGTGGCTGTCTAAAAACAAGAAGTTGTACGATTCTTTTTCCAGACATGATCCCTTTACCTTTAATTGCAATTTTAGGATATGAGAAGGTTTAGGAACGGAAAGACTCATATAAAATGTCTAATCACACCAATAATTGACGACTCTTTTTTTTTTTTTTCTAATTCTGTGTGCACAGTAATGCATCTGCTTGAAGGTGCATGTACTGTATATGCAATTGTTAGTGGTTCCTCTCTCTAAAAGTGGAGCAATAGATGTTAATCATGCTGTAAAATCGTGTAAGCTTTGAATGGTTGAAATTTACTTGTGTGTCTGGATCTGCTATATATGTTGGTATGCTGTTTCTGAGTGCTCCCTTCATTGAGTTGCCCAGATCCTCTTCTGTGCTTGCTGGGTTTTTGTGGCTTTGTTCTGTGTGTGTGTTTTCTGTTTTCCCTTATCTCTCGCTTTTTTCCCCTCTTCTTATTTTTTTGTTGTTTTTATTTTTTTGTTTGTTTGTTTGTTTGCTAGGGTTTTTTTGGTTACCTTTACTTAAGCTCCAGAAGGGGAAGACCTTGTCAGGTCTGTAGGCCTGGGTGTGCAGAGGGTGTGGGATTTTTTTTGTTTGTTTTATTCTTCTGAGTTAATGGTGAGGAGAGGTGGGCAGAAGGAAAGCATTAGCAAGTCGTGATGCCTGGCAGGGTTTGATTACATTTGAAATAACTAGTTGTGATTTATGTTGTTTAGTTTTTGATGAGGAGGAAGTGGGACACATCCTGCCTAACAACTTCTTGTGATGCTCTATGATTTATCTTCGCAGCATGTGCAATAATACTGTTCAGATTATTTTCGATGTGAAAAATGTTCAGTATTGTCAGCTGTTGAGACTTCTGCCTAATATTGTCTGTGCTGGTGGACAATTCCAGGCTTGATTCTTCTCTGTAGACCTTTGTAGTCAAGTAGCCCCAGGCATATTGTTGCTGCTGCTCTCTTAACAGGTGAGCGTGTTTTTAATGTTAATGCCATCAGATACAGGGAAGGATGTAGAGTGATTCAGAAGGGGCAGGGTGAGACAAGGTCTGTGTTACTCTTTCTAGAGATGTACAGAGATGTTAGTGTAATCTCCCCTTGACCAGTGACTCATACCAGAAGAAGAATCTCAAACCTTTTGAACCCAGAAATGACTCATAAATATAATTTTGTCTTCTCACTTAACACAATACTTCCTTCCTCTCCTTTATGGTCACTGAACAGGTGCAGCACCTGTTAAAACTCAGTTGCATTTTACAGTAAGCACTACCTTGGTGCTAGGTTTGTCCTTTCTGCACCCTAAGTGAGCTGCTCTGAGGGGCCAAGTAGGTACCTGGCTTTGTAGGTCACAGATGGATGCATGCATGCATACATATATATGCAAATTGGACTTGCAAGCTGTTTGAAACTAAATTTGGGGTTAAGTTGCTTCAGAGCTGTGGTTGTTTAAGGTGCTGCTGAGCTGGGACAGCACGTCGCTCGGTGTTGGTCATTGTCCGTGCAGCCAGTTTGCCCCGGTGAGAGCTCCCCTTGTCCGCCGTAGCACAAGGTTGGCGGTGCAGCTGAGTCCTCCCCGAGGAGTGTGCACGTAACCTCCCTGGCAGCGATGAGGGATTCCTCCATAGGCAGCTACTGCGTGTGAGGGTGTCTGTAACTGCAACGGGGCAATAAGATACATTGGGGTGATAACTTCTTAAAGAAGTCTGCTAAATGTTGAAGGCCGCTTTTTTTGTCCCCTGTGCAGGTAGGATCTTGTTTGCACCTATCACTAAGGAGTCTGCTTAACCCTGTAAGCAGGTTATGTTTAAGATGACTTCATGTTGAGATCTAGGGACTATTATAACCCACTTTGTTAAGAAAGGAAGCCTTTAGTCTTTATTTGGGGAAGTACAAATCTTATTGAGTGTTGAGCTCTATTATTTGCCACTTGACAAAAGAAGAGTTAGTGCCAGGTCTTTCAACTCTCTGCTTTTGGGCTAGGGAGAAGGGAGAAAAACAAGAAATAAGCATTTGAAATGAATCTTGTTAATGTTTGCTAATCTAGGTGTAGGTTTCATTTTTATCAAGGTCCTTTTGGGGAGTGGAATGAAGTGTAAATTTTAAATCTCTTTTCTCTGTCTGTCCTTTTGATGCTCAGAGGGGGCTGGAAATGTTTATGTTTTGAGAAATCCTGGACTAAGGGTGTATGTTTCTAAGCAGAAATACTGAGAGAACCTTATTAGATTGAGAAGTAAAAAATATCCTTTCATAATACATCTAAGCACCTCTTTTAGCATAATAGGAGTCTCAAAACAGTTCCTGTCATCAACAATTCATGCATTAAATAGGTAAGAAAAGCAAAAACAGGATAAAAGGAAATATTTAAAGGCAATAAAGGTATTTTGTTGACCCTCTGTTCTCCCCTCATTGCCAGTGTCCCCTATATGTTATTTCCTGCTTGGTGCTTAGTGTCGAACATGCCCATTTTACACCTTCTCTGTTCCCAAAGCTGTGGAGTTACCACCTTTGTGCGTGTTGACAAAGAGGAGCAAACAGTGTCCTTATTTAAAGGCAATCCCTGGAGGAATTTGGAAACAGACTCTTTGTGTTTGTGCAAACGCTGCTGGGAGTTTGTGGTGTCTCCTTCCCTGGTGCTCCCAGGGGATCATCATTGCTTCGGAGAGACTGTAGGGCTGGTGTCTGTCACATCTGTCACAGAGCTGGAAGCGGCTCTCGTCTTGTGTTCGCTAGAAAAGCATTGAAGCCAAGGGTTCACCTTAGGAAGGGCCTTGTGCAGTGCAAGATTTGGGAAACAAAACACTGGCTGAAGTAGAGGAATCCATCCTCTCACTGGGAGAGTATAGGAGGGTTTGCGGCGTGATCTGTGTTCGTGTGGCTTATGTTTTGGGTTTTACTTTGTGTATCTGGCATACTGTTGTGTACCTCTGAATTGTTGGGCATGGCTAATAAATTACTGCTTTGCCAGATTTTTCCAGTGGATTGGAAGTTTGACTGTTTCCTTAATATGGAAAAATGACGAGTTTGTTTTCATCGATACGTTTTACTGCTTTGTTTTCATGATCTACAAAGGAATTATAAAATTGTAATGGGCACAAAATTTTGGCATACATCTAGAAGGATGAATAGAAGCAAAAAATATACAGTCTCGTCTGGCTAAAACCGAAACTTTAGGAATTTGCACTGATAATTCAGATGTGTGGATTTGCTGTTAACATGCAGTCCCTCCTAACTGTGCTGGGAATAATCCAGCAATGTCAGCAATGCCTAGAGCAGGGTATGTGGTTATTTTTTAGGAATGTGAAATTGTGTTAATCTGTGGGAAGGTTAGAAAGGCAAATTTATAATTCTTCCTTATTAGTTATGTTTTTTGAAATGTCTTTGGAAATGTACCTGCCCATGTATATGACTACGGGTTATTTTGCAGAATGGCACACACTTCAGTCCTTTCTGATACAGCCACTTGCAATTTAGATAGATTAAATAGAAGAGAGTTTTAAAGGCTCTCTGCTTAATGCTCCAGTGCAATTAAATCCTGGCTTTGTTTGTAGAAGATATGATCAGCATGCATTGGAACAGTCGATATGACCGAAAAAAATAAGAGGCTTTGTTCATTTTTGTTGTGAATGTTCAAGTAAGCCAAAGTGAAGGGAGCTTTACCAAGAGCTGTGTATTCAGGGACTGAACTCCAGCAATCCTCCCAGTAGAGGAGGCCATGTATAGCTCCTGATGCGGCGTTTTTTACATCATCAGCTCTATTGCTAATGGGTATAACTTTGTTGTGAATGTTTCAAAAGTTTGGCATTCTTTAAAGCCACTTTTGATGAAGCTGTGAAGTACGAGGAAGAGGATTTCTGTGTTTGTTTAATAAAACCGGGAAGTTAGCAGCCCTCAAAGTTGCAAAAGGAAAAAGCATGAAAATCGGGCATCTCAGGGATGCAGTGTTAAGGGAAAAAAAAGAATTCCTGAATTAACAAACACAAGATGACCAAAAAACATTACACCACCCCCCCACCCCCCCAATAATTCAGTGTTCTGAGGTTGGCCTTGTATTTAAGATCTGCTTCATAAGTTACAAAAACTTGGATGTGGCAGATAGGTGTCATATAACATATGGTTTAAACAAACATACTTAATTTAAACTGACACTGTTTACTGAGCTGCTATCTCACTGAACAGATCCTGCTATCTAGTGTCTGCACCCAGCAGACAACCTCACTCACCTATGGGGGTCTTCACTCTGCTCCAGCTACCCCATATATTGAAAAATATTTTTGCGATTGTACAAGAAACTCCCCCCTTCCCCCAATAGGAGGCTGCTATTCCTCCCCTCCCCATTCTCTGGAAACATCAGATCATTTCAAAAGCAAATCCAGAGCGCTCAATGCATCAGTGTTTTATGTCAGCTGCGTTCAGTTCAGGCAAACTTGAAACACTGATTCTCCTGTACCTCTCATGTTTTGTGAAGCCAGCAGAAGGCTTTGAGTTAATGCTTTGTGTAGGATGGTGCACCGTCTTACTTATGCTGCTTAGGTTAGATCATAAAGAAACCCAAAGCAACGGAACATTTGAAAAAAAATATATTGAAAAATGGAATGCCTTGTTTGGGGAGTTAGTTTATATTATGCCATAACATGAGGGGTGGTGTCTACAACTGTACTAGAGCAGCAACCTATAGGGGGAAAAGATGACTTTTTGTTATTAACTACAAAGATATTAATTTTTCAGACTTCAATTATGCCATCTTTTTCTATTTAAGATAGAGCTAAAACATAAATGACAAATCGGTGATGTTTTCTCTCTAAGGAAAATGTCTCTGGTAGTAACTAGTGTTTCAGATTTTAATAATGAATTAACTGATGTGGACCAATTTTCAGGTTTACAGTCTCCTAGGAGGCAAAACTGTCCTTAGCATATTACTGTACAATACAAAATAATTTTAATATGTAGACTCACTTACCTAGCATTTTAATGCACATTAGTGGAATTCATCTTGTGAAGAAGCAAGTCAGTAAAACCTGTGCTGGTCCTACTTCATGGGGTACTCTAAAGCAGTTTTTTTCTATGGAACTCTATTAAGTCAGCATATTTTTGGTTGTGTCATCTTTATGAATTTATTAAACATTTTTCTAGCTAAACAAGTATGAGAAATCAAAGTACTTGAATAATTTGCAAAAGCAATTTTTTTGACTGATGGAGTAATACTAATAGCCATTCTTTTTACAAAAGTAGCTCTGATAATCATTGGGAACATGATGCTATAAAAGAAGGAATGACAGTATCATATAATATTTACTGTAGCCCAAGTTGTCCAAATGCTATTTAGGGATATTTTTACTAAAATGTTGTTTTTCAAAAGACTTTTGTATCTATGAGGATGCCTTGTTTTAATAACTTGTTGGAATTGCAATGTTATGTTAAATTGTATCAGAGTAAAGGGTATAATAGTCTTGAGGTGAGTCCGGGTTCCCTTTTCAGTCAGCTGGAGTGTCTCACTGATTTTTAGCCTGTCCAGCACCTCACTTAGGAGATGGTCTGTGTTCAGAGCTGTGTCCCCCTTCGGCCCAGTGCCGCAGCTGCCAGGCAAACTCCTCCCTGCAAAATGGTACAGCAGGATCTAAAAATTTCTTACCGAATCAAATCTTCCAACAGTGAATCTAGTTTAAACCGCTAATATGCTAATGATGTAAACCAAACTCCTGACTCAAGAGGTTCCTGCCAAGTACAGGTTATTTCCACTCTAATCCTTTTAATGAAGAGTGGTATCTTGAAGGCAGTTATCTGCAAGCATTTTATGGCGTGTTTTCAGAGGTGGTTGGACTCGTTCCCACAGCCGGTGCCTGGCTCCATCCTGTCTGTAGGAGAGTGGACCTGTGCTGAAAAGCCGCTGTGCTCTCCCCGCCTGCATCAAGGTGCTCCACACCACACGCATGCGTGTGGTACAGACAGCCCAAGGTGTTGCTTTGGGTTTGAAAATCAGTAATGTGTTCTTGTAGAGTGGAGGACTTCACTGAAATAAAGAGCTAATTAACATTTAAAAATTATTGCCACTACAGATTCACACTTCACACAATTTTTATTTAAAAAAAAAAAAAAAAAAGTCCATGTCTTCTGTAGACCACATGCTCATCACATGTTGATGTTGACATCTGATGCCCATGCTCAGTGGTCTCAGATGCACTCTACCTCCGGACCATTTTGTATGGCTCTTGGGGTGAGCCATTAGGATCGGATTGCAAATTCAGTTTACTGTTTGGGTATTTGGGTACTTCCCATGTATATCCTGCCTAAGGATAGCAACTGATTTTTAAATGAGAAAAGGAAGGAGGCAATGCAAATAAGCCATGTTCTCTCATGTCAATTTTAATGCCATAGACCTGATTTCATCAGTGGAGACGGAAAACAACAAGATGCTTCCTCCAAATTGTTGTTTAATCCTCTTCTCTCCACTTCTCCCCACCTCCCTCCAATGTACATATCCTCCATGGGTTTTGAGGATGCTGCAAGAACAAACTGATTTCCTCTGATTGCAGGTATGCTTTAAAACCTGTAATTTGCCTTAATGGAAGGTAATGCTGACCACTTGATAGCAGTGAAGGAGATAAAATTGGTTGCCTGATTACCCATCAAATGAGTTAATCATTGAATCAAATACTTCTCCTTTGGTGAAACAAAATGAGTGATTTGAATTCTGTCAAGAGACTAACAACGAAAAATACTGAGGTATAAACCCTCTGTTAAGAAAATCTTGAAAGGTATGAGTGTAGTCATTTGCAATCCACAACTGCCCTCCCTTCACCTTGTTTTAAAGGGGCTGGGGGGAGCTGCCACCTTGCAGGGTGATAGACACTTGTCAACAAGGAGGTATCTCATGACAGGAAAAAAAATGCAAAGCAGTTATTTTGAGGATTACTTTTGAGATACAAATGTGTTTATCTTAAAATGTAAATATCCTAGCTATTCAAGTGTAGGAAAGCTGCACAAGTGACTTGCAACAATTCATTAATTCCTGATTGCTGTAGTATAATTTTACACTATATTTTCCTATGGGGTGGCAGAATCTTGAGCAATTTGACAGAAGAGTGAAAACCTGTATTTTTAATTGGGTGATGCCTCTAAGGTTGCTTCAAATCTGTTACCTTGCAAACTGAATGCATCCTCAAATGATGCCTAAGAGACACACAACATTTAGTGGAAACTTCAGAAAAAGGGACTGGAATTTTCTTTTCCTTGATATTTTAGCCTGTCTTCTCATTGCTACCTAGTACCATTCCTTTAATTCTGGTGTCCTGCAATACAATTTGGTAGTGTATGATTTCCTATAGAAGGATTTTCGTTTATGTTGAAAATAGAAAAAGCATATTCGTGCTGTAAATACAGCCAATGGAGAAATAGAATAAAATGTCCAGCATTACAGGTTTCTTACTTTCAAGCAGATGTTGCTGCAGGCTCTGTTATGTTAGTAAGTCTCTAGCACTTGGTTGAAGGAAATAGCTGAGTCTTCCTGTTTATAGAGATAGCAGGCAAAACTTTTCTACTAAATAAAACTTACGCTGAAAATGTGATTTTGTCAGTTGCTCAGTGTCCTGTAAGCTCCTGTGTTGATTACAAACTTACTGAGAAATAAACCACTGTTACAGTTAGTCTCCTGAAGCTTTGTTTTGACAAAAACTTTTTAAACACAATGAAATTCTTTTGGTTTGGGGATAGGAAAAGGAAGAATGCGGGAGTTTGGGGGCTTGTATACTGAACTGAGTATTTCAATGGCCAGATGTGACCTATGGTATACATGATTTAAAAAAAAATCTTTTTTTTTTTTTAACTAATTTAGAGCACTTTACTAAGGTTTGGACATCTTTTATGTCTCAAGACTGTCTTGAGATCAAGTCTCACTTACTTTAAAAATTTGGAATACGAAAGAAAACCATAGACTGTAAATACAATGATGCTTTATTATGTCCATAATTCAAAAGCTGTGTAGCCATGCGCAGTTACAATTCTGTGATCTGCCATTTGAGTTTGTGGAGTGCTTTAAACATCGTACAAGCTGTTACAGTCCATTTCATAGGGAATACATAAATCGAAGCTGTATGTTCATGTTGTCTGTAGGTTAGAACTTAGTGTTAAAAAAGAAACACACACAAAAAAATCCCCCAAACTTGGATTAAAAAAAAAAGCTATGTGTAAACGTATTTGTCGGGTTTCTGTCTAAAAATCCTGTGGTGGAATTGTGCTCATATCAGTCTTGATTGTGTAAAGTTGCACGTAAGGAGCTAGTTACATGAAGCCTACTGAATTCATGGATGGGGGGATACCCTCTTGTATTAAGAAAAATACAAATGCTACTATAGTCTGTATTTCAAAAAAAGGCGGAGGGGGGAGGGGAATAGTTTTTATTCTTTTAGTTTACTTCCTATGCAAATATATATAGATTATTCCTTATCCTAAGCCCTTGGGAGCTTAGAGCAGTCAGTACTGTTGTCTCTTCTGCTAGTGAAGAAGTTGCTTTTAATTGTAGTCCCATCACCCCTGGTCTTTTATTCACTTAGATCATGGACTTTCATCCTTCTCAAAGAACAGATGGGTAAACTCTTCATTTGAGGCTTGATTAAGTTCCTGTTAAAGTTGTGACTTCAGAATGTTTTGGATTGTTCTCTTGTTTCCCAGCTCTTATTACGTGAAGATGAACAGGTAGATCTGGAGTACGGAAGCTTCTTGTGGTGAAGTAAGGGCATAGTGAGCTCGACCATACACTGCAGTAACCATCCCCACCTCCTAGGGCTGGTGGTTTTGCAGTGTATGAAAATGCCTCTTACGTAATACGATGCCATCAAATTCCTGCCGCTTCTGACCTTTAGTAGGTCTCTGAAGCTTTGGTAAGGTGGATTCTTGGAAAATACAACTGCATTTCTTAAAGCCACCAAGGACCTTCTCCATTTTTCTTGTGTGGTGTTTTTCCCCCATAGCATGGTGTGTCCTGGCCTACGCCACAGCTGTTTAATCTGTCAGTTCAGTTAGACCTCTACTGCTGCACAGCGAAGTTTCCCCTCTCTCTAGTTAGCCTTTTTGTTCTTTGCTTTGACCTTTAGCTGTCATAACAGGATTGATGATCCAGAGGAAGAAATTCTTTTCCCTGACCTATAGAATGGTTTTTCTGGCAATATCAACACACATTTCTGTAGTCAAAAGTTGACCTCGGTCTTGACCTGTGAAAGAGCTACCAATTAAAATGGTGGGTTGCTTGTTGTCTCTTACTGTCCTTTGGTTTTTCTCCAGAGGGGCTGGCAAAGGTATCAGTTGTGTCAGTTTTTTTGTAACATTGCTATTCCTACAGGAATAATAAATTGGAAATCAATACCTAATTTTGTGTCAATAATGTTATTCAGACTTTCAAGTAAGTGCGACTTCTAGTCTGGTAGATTTCATTTGCTGACTTAGTTGAGAGGTCTCTTTTGACCTCTGTGTGTGAACCAAGCTGGTTCCTTCTAATGACAATTTTTTATCACACAATTCATGGAAATAGTGTGGCTTGTTCTTCCCATTTTATATTCACCAAATTTTAAAGTGAAGCTGAAATATAATACTGAGAACACTACTGAAAAACAAGAGAAGTAAACAGGAGTTTCCATATTTCTCTTTTTAAAAAAAACCAAACGTATATCTTTTATGTTCTTCCAACAGCATAGGTCATAAGCCCTGCCTGAGGATTTCACAACAGTTCAATCCTATATTTGTAAACAAACCATGATGTTTATTATTGTGACCCATTTTACTGAGAATACAAAATCTGCTGTCAACTAAATTTAAAGGAATGACATGGATATAAAACTGTCTCTACAAATTCACTTTAAACCACTTTGTTTAGTAGTCTGTTCCATGAGAAGGGTAATAAATTTATGGACTGTACAGCTGTTATATATAATATGTCAAAACTGTGTGGCTGTAAATGATCTTTTGATAAGGTCAAACTCTGAAGTGTTGTAATAGTTTAAGGTCTGACACCTACATCACATTTGCGTGTACTAGATAATATTTAAATCAGAGATACTGTGTTTATGCTGCGTGGTCACAAATGGAGATGATCACCCCACCCCTCAGGTGGAAGATTTGGATTCTGCTGGTGTATGCAGAAGTCTGGAAGCCGAAAGGTGTTCCTAGCTATCTAGATTAAGCCAGACTAGTGTCTGTGGTTTTTCTTCCTCATTTACGTGCCGTACCAAGATGCATGGTTATGTCTGAGCCACCCTCTGAGACTTCCCATCCCTATCCGCTGCCCAGAGAGTAGCTTTCTGTGCACAACAAGGATTGCGTTGTCCCAGTGCACTGCTGAGCCGGTCACCCGCTGTGCAAGCCCTCGGTGCGTCCGCAAGTCTCGTACTGAACATCCTCAATAAGAGTTAGTTTTGTGTGAAGGATTGCCCTTTTTGTTGGTGGTGTTTTCGTAAAGGCTTTTCTACTTCCTCAGCATCTCAAAGTGGATAGTAAATGAGAAACTCTCTGGTCTCTGTCATAAATAGTGGACTCTTTCAAATTCTGTTGGGTTTTTTACATTTAATTTAGTTTATTTTTTTACTACTTTTAAAAGTAGTAAAAACAGTCAACACTGCAGCAATATGTTAGTGGAAACAGCCAACATTTGGAGACGTTTTAATATGCAAGAATGACATTTAATCTTTTTTTGAATGAATACGCAACTTTTAAGCAGTGTAATATTTCTAGAAGTAGATACTTTTTGAAAGTGCCTTGTTAGGATACACTTTTGCAGTTGGTCTCTCCCCTGCTGTTTCCCCACTTCTGCATGGCAAAAGCAACATTTTTCTTTCTGTTGGCATGAGCTGAATTATTAGACAGCAGTCACTTAACTATAGCTAGTCTATAACCATAGCTTTGGTATGACTAAGACTACCAGTTAGGTATCTCTATTAAGAATCAAACTTTTGCTGATTGCTTTCAGAAAATGGAAGTGCTTCATATTTAACAGCCTTGTATGATTTACCTGTAGCTTTAAAAATTTCACTTATGCAAAACTTGTGTGTTTGAAGCTGCGTAGGTTCTTGACCAGAGATGAAACTGTGACTATCTCCACAAAAATACAGACTGCACCTAACAAGGATGCTGCTGTTCAGTCTCTTCCTTTTCTCAGGGGCAGGGCTGCATGTTTTCATCGGCCACCATGTATGATACGTGGTCTGGACTGTGGTCTGGAACATATGCGCAAAATAAAATTCGCAGGAGAAACCTTTTTGTGGCTGTGTTTTAGATTTAATACATTTTTATCTTGTTTGCTGGCTGTTTCCGTGTTGCATTTGATGGGTAGGCAGGAAAGCAGCTGCAAGCAGTCTGCTGTGCTAGTGCTCCAAGTAGGCAGCGGAAGACAAGCTACAGCTGTGGTTTAATGTTATGCTCAGTGAAATACCAGCCTGAAACATTGCCACCCTTCCTACTCTCCACATCAGCCTGCTGCCACCTCCACTGTGTTGGTGCAGCTGCCTGTGCAGGTCTGTGACAAACTAGAGTAAGCAGCTGATGCAGCAGAAAAACCACCTGGCAAAAATAGACATTCAGGTGGTTATTCTTAAAATATGCATGTGCATTTGGAAGGCCTTTTATTGTCCGTGGGGTTTTTTTTCCAAGTTAGGTAATGTGGTTTGGGGAAAAAAAATTTCCCCTATCCAGATCCCTTTCGCGGGGTGGTTGACCGCATGGACATGGTTATGCTTTAGTTCTGGAGACTGGCCTCAGGACAGCTTTTAAGATGTGATGTACACCTGTTGTTTCCCATGTTTTCTGCATGCTAGCTCTGTTTGAGGAAAAACTCCTGTAGGAGGAAGGAGCTCAGTGGACGGAGTCTGGGACGGGTGATAAGGGAACAGCCTCCAGCACTGCTGTGTGCTCTCTGCCACGTCCTGCCCTGGCACTGCTTGCTTGGGGACTTCACTCTCTTCTGTATCAGTTCTTGTTTCACTCAGTTTTCTGGCAATGAAAAGTGATTTACAAGTGTAGCTGTTTCACAATCACCTTAAGTCATCCACGGGCAGAGCTGCTGTTGACAGGCATGGTTTCTGCCCCTCTTCCCAAAGGGTGCTGCCGCCTCCCTGCTGCTGCAACATGGTTCATTGTGCCACATGCCATATGACTGTCCTGGTGAGTTTTCCTGTTTTCGTGTTGATGGGTTAGTTTTCATGCTGTTCAGTCTCCTGGTGTGCTTCCCTGTGCAGCCCCACGAGCGGTTGTGGCCAGTAGCAGGAGCAGAATGAGGATGCAGGAGAAGGCCAGGGATGCTTATTTTAGCGGTAGCGCTGCCGTATGCCAAGTGTAAGTGACCTTAATCGTAGCCAAAGGTCCTGCCTTCCGTCAGTCTTGGTATTAATGCTTCAGAGAATTTAGGTTTTATTATAGTGCTAGCACCTGGAGTGAAGAGGAGGAGCGAGCAGAGGCTGCTGCATCCAACAGGCGTTAATGAGAGCACTGGATCCTGCAAGGCTGTCCTTGTCCTTTGTAGCTTACTAACCTCTGTACGCCTCGGAAGTCTTGCTGGAAACAGGCCTGATGCAATGAGCGTCCTTAACCGAAGTGTGTATTTTAAAACTGTGCTTAATTATTTTTGTCTTATCTGATGAGATGGTTTTGATCTGTTGCGCTAGTTAGGTGATGGCAGATAAAACATGGTTTTAAAAACAGTCTGTTGATTTCAGAAAGGATTGCTCTCCTCCTCCTGCCCCCCCCCCCCCAAAAAAAAGGAATAAAAGGCTTCAAGTCTTTAGGAATTGGGTAGTTATTAAAGAAATCATTGTTATTCTCTCTTTTCCATGGGGGAAAGGTAATACTGGAACAGAGATGCATGCAGCTGCTGAAAGGTAATACTGTTTGGCCATGAGGTTAATTGCCAGCTGAAACATTGCTGCAGTTTCTTTTCAGAAAGAAGAAAGCAAAATAATTGAAGGATTGTTTGCCAGTGGAAACACAATTAGTTTTATACATATGAAGAAACAAAATTAACTAGTGCTGCCCTCTTGCAGTTCAACAGCAAGACAGTCATTAAACTAGCCTCAGCACAGTTACCACTTTATATTGTTTAGGTACAGTTATAGCTACAGGTTTTCTGAAGGAAAGGTAGGTAGTTTCTAGTAATCCTTTGGAGGGAAGATGGCAATGTGATTGCCTCATGCAGCAGCTCTTGGATCTACAATCTCCTAAATTTGAAGATGATGAAGAGACCCTTGTTCTGTGAAAACCGATTTCCAAATTTCATATAACTGCAGGTATTTTCTTAGTAGCAGGATCACTTGCCAAGGAAACTCAATAAATAATCTTCCTCTTTGTTTTTTAATTACTAAAGGTGTCCTGGGGACAAAGTGTTCTGCAGTCTGTGCAGCTGGGGGTGCAGTGGCTTTGGTGGGGGCACCCCTAGTTTCCTTAGCTGGCTCTGGGTCACTGGAAGGCAATGGTTGGGATATGGGGCAGGGGACCCACTTCTTCCTCGTCTTCACATGGAAGTCATGACTCCAAAGAGTTCATGCCTTCCTACGGCTCTCTTCAAAAGCTGGAGGAACCGTTTGCTCCCACCTCTGAAGAAAAGGTGGGTTGGAGTGGTTTTTGGTGCATGAAAACCTGGTTTGTCTAAAATGGTTCCTTTTGTAGGTTCATAATCTGACTGATGCTGCTGCGGTCTTTGAGACATCCGCTGTTCTTACCAGATGTGTAATGTTCCTAAATATCTGTATGTTGGGGACAAACAATGAACGACACTGTACTTGCGCAACGTGCGGAGCTCTGTTCCTGATCTTTAACTGGCTTTATTATGTTAGATTGAAGAGAGTTGTTTTTTTCATGGTGTAACATTGTACTTTGCACCACTAATATTCTGAGAGGTTTTTTTTCTAGGCAAAGGTTACTTGCGTGCATCATATGTGTTTTTATTTTGGTCTGTGCCATATTTTAAGTACTTGTTTCATCATTTATGTCTGCCTAAAATACTTAAGAGTACCTCCTTATCCCCCACCATTCATGTTAAATAACAGCAGGGAAGAGGAGCCTGAGATGGTGTTTAAGCCTGAAAAGGTTAGAGGTAGACAGCTGTTCAAGATAGCAAGATTGCTTAGAAGGACAGGTATGGGCCAGAGCTAGAAGAGTGAAAAATCCTAATGAGGAGTTAAGGCTTTCAAGAGAGATTTAAAGGCAAATCAAGGAGTTTTGATCCAAGTCCTCAGCCCAGCAGGGAACAGGTGATGGGTGGATTGAGACTGCTGCTGCCATTTTCAGGGTGAGCTGTACACAGTGGGCCATCTGAAATCTTACTTCAAACGGTAGCGTTCAGAAGATCATTCTGAAGGTGCTGTAACATTTGCTTTGGTTCCTTCTGCCTTCACCCTGTGTGCTCTTGATTCAGCAGACATTAAGCTCTGTTTAAAATACTGCCCTAATGCAACTTTTCTTTTCTGTGCTGAGGAAATCCATTCTTTTTAGAGCTAAAAATTAGGGTCATAGATACCTGGAAATACCAGTATTTCATATCCTTTTAGCACAGTAGGAGATCCTAACTTTTTTTATACAAAGTTTTTTACTTACTCTAAAAATGAGACATTCTAAAAAATGTTATTAGTTTCAACTACATCGGATACTCCTTGCCAATTGTATGTAATCTGTCACCATTCGGAGCGCTAATGGCCACTTAAAATTACAAATGAAGCCTCTTTCTGCTTTCTGTGCTGGTCTTTACCAGCACGTACAATGTCTGTTTGGCCTCATGGAGGATTTTTGCCCGCAATTTCTTTCAAGGCCTCATAGTTGTGTTAGGAAGGATGTTTGAGTTTGAAGGGATACCAAAATGTATGTCTGTGCATGTTAAATAGTTCTGTGTGCCCAGCCCTCCCAAGATAAGACTCAATGTTTCATCTTGCAATGAACATTGTTTAATCTAACAACGTGATGCAACGTAGTGGTTGGGACAAGTTGGAAGCATGGGTTCTTGGTCAATCCCAGTGCCACGGCTTGCGTGTTGAGGCCCATGGCTTCATTAGCGCCCTTTCCTTAATTCTGTGCCCTTGCCTTTTATCCTTTATCATCTTCCACCATTCAGTTCCTTAGTCCCTTCCTTTTATTAATTACGGTAGTTGTCTGGCTGGCTTTATACTGCAGAGCTGTGTTCAGCTGACTGCCTTTCTCTTTTTTTGAATCACTGCAAAAGTTGATTCCTCCAATACGTCAGGAGCTGCTGGAAAAGGAAGATACTGCTGAAATTATGTAGATGGATAATTCTGGGGAAAACACACAAACCCCATTGTGTGCTGTCTTAGCTATATGTGTTGTTATGAACCTTCTTATCAACCGTTTGTGATGGTGGAAAAAAGTGCTGCCCCTCCTTGTTTTTTGAATGGAGACATGGACTTCCCCCATGTATTTTTTTTTTTTTTTTTTTTTACTATCCCACTGTTATCTGGAAATCAAAACTTTAATCCAGAGTTATTTAATATGCTTGCAAAGCTTGAAAATAATAAACTCTTTGAAGTATGATAGAGAGAAGAGGCAAGATATATGCAGTGCATATTCACAAATAGTTTTGTTTTGACATTTATCTTGCTGTAGTCATTCTGCCAATTGGCTTCAGGCACGGCTACCAAAAGAATGAACACATGTTGCATTCATTAGTTCTCATCTGGCTGTGCTTCATCTTGCAAGACGGACGAAATCATGATCATGCTAAATAGATCGTAATGCGTTTGTAATACGAGTTCCCCTCTGCTGAATAGAACGATAGCTTTGCAAAACTGCTGCTTTTAAGCCATGATATTTTGCTTCATTTTAATATAATGGATACGAGTATATTGCCAGTGATGCCATTGCTTTTTTGTCTCGAAAGATGTAATAAGAAAAATATTCAAATATAATACTAAACAAACAACCACCCCCTTCCTCTCCCCCCCGTGTGAACTTTTCATGTCACGTTGTGCTTTGACTGACATTAGATCTGTGGTGTTTCTGACACACAGACAAACATGCTTTGGAACAATAATGGTTTATCTGAATTGACCAAGTATAAAAGTCCTTTTCATTAGTCATTTGTGGTGGTTCCTTATGCTCAGACCGAGGGCAAATTGATTGCTGTTGGCTTTTAATAGTTTATGTCACAATTTTGAAACCGGCCGTAAGTACCGTGCAGTGTAGCGGGATTGGAAAGGGGGATGCCTGCGCGACAGCCCAACCACTGTGATTTCGCACGGGAAGGGTGCAAGACCCTGTCGGTGTGTAAATAGCTGCTAGTTTCCTGCTTGGAAGCAGGTCGGTGAGCTCCGCTTCCCCGAAGAAAAGGCATCTAAGCCGTAACGCAGTGGTGTTTGAGGGGTAGCAGCGTTGCTGCGCTGCCTGCGCCCAGTAAGTGCCTGTGCGAGTGCATGGCTGACGTCTGAGGGTTAGCCACTCCCTGCGGCAGCCGCCGAGTTTTGTCCCTATCCCACCCCCTCGAGCCTCTCGCTCTTGCCAGGGCTGCGGAGAGAGGCAGCGGGGACCCGCCACCTCCAGCAGTGTTTTGTGGCCCGGGAGGGTCTCCTCAGAGGTCGCGGCATGCCGGCCGGGCCGAGGCGCGGGGGCTCGCTCTGAGCCTCGCTGGGAGGGTGGCGGGGGCCGCGAAGGGGCCAGCTTGGCGTCGCTGGCGGCGTCGGTGAGAGGAATGGAAGACAGCTTGCCCTGCCTGGCTGCAGCCTGCGACCCCTCGGCGCTTGTCAACTTCTGCATGGGTAAAGTACCACCGCCTGCCCCGCGCGGGGAGGGCCCGCCACGCGCCGCCACGCTCCTCCGGCCCGCCGCACAGCGCGCCTGTGAGGGCTCTCTAAAAATGACCTCCAGCTCTTTTCGTTCAGCAGTTCCCTTCCCCGGAGGGCAAAAAGGGAGATCTGTAAAGTAAATACCGGGGTAAATATTTATCTGTGTGATTAAGGTAACTCTGCGCCCTCATTAGCAGCCGGCAAGGTGTGCTAAATCAAAGACTGAGGTGGCTCGCTGCCGTGCAGCATCCTAACCTTCAGAAAATTAAAAAAAAAAAAGTAAAAATAAAATTAAAAAAAATTTTGATGTATGTGGGTAGCAGGGAAAATGACAGGAAAATAATGACAAAGTTAATACTTGCTGGACAGAAGGCTCCTGGCGTGGCTGCTCCTGCGGTGTGGGTGCTCCTGTGCCGCCGCCTCGGCAGCGTGGGTCCCACCGGGCATCCCAGCCGGGCCTCTGAACTGGGAGGGGGAAGTGTTTTGTGCAAGAGACCCTTTGCAGCCCTTGGGAAAGAGCTGCCTCTGTGTGTCCAGTCTTTCATTTTGACCTCTCAGTTTAATGCTTTGCAAAGGAAAAGTAAGATGAAGCCCCCGCCGGGAAGCGTGGGCTGCATGCGGGCCTCTCAGGCAGGAGGCAGTAAAGGCTCATTCAAAGTAGGTACTTTATAACTGTATCTGCTGCAGCTTCAGCTGTGTGCATTGCTATACTTTTTGTGTGTGTAAAACATGTATTTGCCCTTCAGAACAAAGTTTTTTTCCCACTTTATTTTTGCTAATGTCATAGTGAAAATGCAATATTTCAACATATATTTCCTTTCTTTAAAGAGCTGCTATCAAACCAGTGTCTCTTGAGTGTGAATCAGGTAATTAGTTGCAGCATTCAAGCTGTATCAACCAAAAGTATATGAGTTAAGTCTTAAAAAGACCAACAAAACAAATAACCCCCACCAACAAACCAGATCAAAGATAAAATATATTGCTCTTGTATACGGTGGAGAAGTGTGTTATTGCAAATGAAACAAACGTCACTGAGCTGCTCTTTGTTTGCTGATTCATGCTGTGCGGTTGTGATACGAATACAGTATCTTGCATAAAAAACCGAACACTTCTGGCCTAAAATATGATGGTCAACAGGAAAGTTTGTTGAAAAAAAATAAGGGCAGGTATTTAATGCATAGATTTCTATGTGTATTTAGTGGGAGAAAGGAATGACCTTGCTACAGTGTACTTTCTTAAAGTGAGCAATGCACTGTACTTTATCTGCTTCAGAATTCAAAGCATTCGGTTTAGAATTCAAGATGTTGCAGCCCTCGGGAAAGAGGGAGGTTGAATTGGAAATTTTAAAATTACAAGTGCTTCATACAATCTTTTGCAGGCTTGCAAGGATTTTTATGGTAGAAAAGAAAGGCTAATGTTTAGCTGTTTATCTTCAGAAGAAAATTCAAAAAAACAGTGATTTTTACGGCTATAACTTGAAACTTTGTTACTGATGAGTAGAGGTTTATGTTGACATTTCCATTGACTTTAATGGCTTTTAGCAAGAGTTTCTGTGATTGTAAAAAATGTAGCAGTGTCTCAGACTTGAGCTTGAGGCATATCTTGAATTTCAGAAGTGAGTGTGGCATGATGGACTTACCTTTGAGATTTGTCTAGAAATCTGGCAGAATAAGGTGCAAGAAATACATTCTTTTCTCTATGCATATGTTCTACTTTAATTTTTTTTCTGCATCTCAGAAAATAATTTTGGCTAAAATCTTGATACGAGACTGAGGATTTTGCTGAATAAGATTTAAAAACAGCATTTGTAATTAAAAGAAAATGTGGCTTTGGATACTCTTAGCAGTGTAAGGTATTCTGCTGATTTAAAACTTGATTGCTATTTATATCATTAAACCTAATGTACCTTTATATAAAGTTTTCTGAGGAATGTGTTGGCTAGCAAGTAAACTTACAGCGATAAGAAACTGGTATGATGGAGAGTCAACAAGTGCTTTGTTCATATGAAATTTCTAACCTCATCGTCGAGAGCTCCTTGCCTTGAGGGCTTTTAGCAACTTTGCAGTGGTAACAAGTAAGAAAAAGCCTGAGATTAAGCTGTAGAAATAATTTGATTTTTTTTTTTTGGCCGTACATGCTCATTCTTGCTTTATTTGAAGGAGATTAAGGGTTTGTACTAACAGTAGGGTATTTCAGGTGAGGTTTTGGGGGATAACTTAATTTTTTTTTTTTAATAAGTATCCTATAGTGATATGCTTTTCTATAGGAACTTCTCTACCTTACCTTTAATTGTGATTTCTTCTATGCACAGATATTATTATACATACGTCCAGTTGCTCATTTCTTGCCAAAGCTAAAAATAAATTCCTAATTTAGCAGTGAAGGACTAGCACTCCCTTTTAACATATGGGATATCAGTGCTGATGGGCAGCTTAATCAGATTTTTAAAAAACCTTGTTTGATGTCAGTAGGGACAACTTCTTTTTTCTACTTGTATTTAATTAGCTTTTTATAACTAAATGTAAGGCAAGGGCTTATGTCGTAACATGTCCCTTCAGGAAGATCTTAGCTATTAAATTAGATCTGGGCTAGAATTTAGCTTAGGTGTTACAGATCAGGATAGAAATTTTCAGTTTGACCAAGGAAAATATTTACCCACAAACAAAACTTTAGTTCTGCATGCTTCTTGATTAAATATTTGCCTCCAGTGACACTTGGCATTGTAAACCGTCTTTATAAATGGAAAAAAACCCAAACCACCGATGTCCCCAGATTTGTAAACTTTATTGCTTTCAGACTCAAATTGATTTGGATACATTTATCTTTAATGTTAAGACTAGTAGAGAGTTTGCTTAGGTGTTGTTTCACAGTGGGGATTTGCCAGTTGCTGGAGGCATTGATGGTAAAGGTGGCAGTGTTGTGGTGGCCCTGCAGGGCTTCCGCAGGGTGAGACTGAGTCCTCCTTGGGCTTGGTGCTGCTCACCCAGGGGGTGTCACCATGCCACGGAGGGCACCTCAGCCGGCAGAGGCTTTGCCCTCTGCCTCGCTGGCACAGGGTGACGGTGGTCGGCGCATGGTGCTGCTCCTGCTGCCTTGCTTCCCTGCCCAGGCACTTGTGGAGAAGTAGTACTTACTTTGAATTAGTATCTAACATAAGGAACTTTGCTTTAAGTATTTAGAAGTTACAAGGGCTTTTTTCTTTCTAGTCCTTGTTATGTAGGCAAAAATAGACAAATTTGACATAGAAGTCCTACTTTCAGCTTGATATTTTACTTAAAATGGTTAGGTACTGGATGGGGACCAGTTAAATAAACCAAGTATCAGCCTATTTCAGGGGATTACATCTCCCTAAACAGTGTTTTTCTTATAGTCTTGGAGTGCCACAACTACAATGTTTGTGTTGATGCAGTGAAGCCTTTTTAAATGAGACAACTTTTGCTGTAATTGCATTCAAAACTTTTGAGCTAGCCTTACTCTAGGCGCTGCCAATAATAATGATGATAAATGTAAAACTACATATCACTATCTTAATACTTTTAAAAAAATAAAATCTAAAAAACAGTCTGAAAAAGTCTGTATCCTCTTAGTTAATTCACCTAAAATGTTACAATATTCAGTGTTTGATTAAAAATTTAATTTGCTGTAGGTTTCAGTGTATTTGACACACAATTTGATTATGTGAGAGTCAGTACTGTCATAGCGAGTTTTAAAACTACTTTAAATTATTTGTTCTGAGTAATTGTTAAGTAATCAATCCACATTATCATTTCCATCTCCCAAAAGTAGCAGACTCAGAGCAAGCGCTCCTCCCTTCAGTTGATATATTTTTATGAAGGAGGGGAGAATTCCCGCCAGCCTGCCTCATAAACCTACGCTGGCTTACCTAGTACGAGAATTCTAACCGGCAAGACTGGGGAAAGCTTTTGACGTACCATGAGCGCTGCTGCGGGTCTGATTCCAGCGTTCAGTGAGCAGCTGTTTGCGCTGGGGGATGAGGGTCAGGCTTGCTGAGTGGCCCAAGTCTCATTTAAGCATTTTTGCTTAAAGGGAAGTTATATGAGTGAAGAAGTTAAAAGAGTTAAAAGCTGTATTAGAATAGTGTTGTCCACAGTCCTGGGCTAGAAATGCGTTAATAGTTTCTCTGAACTTGCTTTCCTGCTTTCCAGAAAAAAAACTGTTTGATAGTAGCACACTTAAAGAATCGCAGTGAGTTTCCTGGGTGAAGGAGGCAGAGCGTTTTATTTTCTAGAAATAATGAAATGCAACCCAGCTATTCCACAAGAGCTGGGGCTCCTTCTCCCCAAGATTACGGTAGTCCAAATGCTTTAGGCTGTATTTTGGGAAAATTCTGTGCTTCCTATTGATCCCCCGACAAAAGGGCAAACTGGTCCCTACCAGGAGGAACAGTAGTCACCGAGAAATGAATGCAGAGGGTTGCATTTCTGTAGACATGGCCATTCATGCTTGTAATTGAAGGGCTTAAATGCCTGGAAATGGGGCTTTCTGAATGCAGGGATGGATGGGATATTACTCTTCTTTTGTATGCTTCTTTGCTTATTATACCATACTTTATAGAAGGAAATGATGACAACCACCAGTCTTTACTGATACCGTTTTCCACATCAGTTCGACATCTTCAGCTAGGATCCTTGTCTTATATCTAGAGATTAAATCCCATCTCATTATAGTTCATGAAAATACTATTGCTACCTCTTATGCAGCCATAAGTCTACTACTAGAATTTGCAGGATAATGTATACTTGTTTTTAAGTTCTACTTCCTTACCAGTTTAGTATAGTTTGGTATAGAATACCACCTTCTACTACTTTGGCAGAGTTAAATGAAGCTTTTATTGAGTGGTTATATTGAGTAATTATAAGCACAGTTGGACTAAGCAGTATTTACTTGCTTTGTGAGTTAGCTGAGCCTATGCTTGATGAAGTGAGCTGTAAGCTAGGTGGGCTAGCTGTTTCCAGGCTTCATTACATTAAATTTATTGTCAAAGTGCTATTCCCTCTTCAGATATTACCCCCTTTCCAGGTAATCAAAGGAAGGGATGTACCTGGTCTGATGCAGCCGTGCACAGGCTGGTGCGGTGGCATCGTGCAGAGCCATGGGGATCCCTCTGTCGGGTCAAACACAGTGTTTGACTCTGCACGTTGCTGACTGTAGACGTGCTGTAAATGTTTGCATGTACACAGCTCATGAAAAATCTTTCAATGTATGTCTCAACTGAGAAACAAAAAAAAGTATATCCGGTACATACTTTGGTAAATAACTGCATTATTACTCTATCGCATGTGACTAAATATCTGCATTATTGCACTGTAACAGCAGTGCTATGTAGACAGAACATAAAATTACAAATATCGTAAAGGTCCATAGGTGTTTTCATCTCACACTGTTTAGAAGGTTAATACTTACCCTGACTCAATGAAAAAGTCTTATTTCTTTAACTTGATAGTTACCTTTTAAAAATGTGGTTACATTTTTTGGTAATGTTTCCTCTGCTTCGCCTGTTCAGGTCTCTGTCTCGCTTCTAACAGTTCTAGGAATATGTATTAGTCATCAAAAGGGTGTTGAGAAGATAATGATGACTTGTGCAGGATAACGGTTAGCATTTTCTTAGCAATCGCAGAAAGTAAGTGCAAGCCACACTTGAAGTTGCTGAAGTATCAAAATTGGTGAAATATCAAAGGTGCAGTTGACGCAGCAAACTTGTCATTAAAGGTCAGATAAAAAGGTTCAGACTGCACTCACTTTTTCAGCATTGAGTCTTTGCTCTCAAATTTCGAGTAATGCACAGATTAAGAAACCTAAGACAGTATCTTTATGAACCCTACATCACCCCTCTGCTTCATGCAGATAAGTAAATTAATCAGGAAAGCAGCAGCATTGGAAACCTCCCTCTTGCAGCATGCAGAACTAAAGCGCTTCTTCAACCTGCTCGTTCTGCAGTGAGACAGTGTGGCTCTGAGAGCAGAACTTGCAAAGAAACACAAAAACTGCTGGACATGCAGATCCCGCCCTGTGAGCAGGGAAGGAGAAGGAATGACCAGATGTGACAGTCATTAGTCACAGTTGTTTATTGAGATGCTCTAATGTATCATAAAACCAGATAAAATTTAGGTGCCAGTCTTCTGCCTTTGCTCTTGTCTCCCAGCACCTTTTTTTGTTGTGTGCTCTAAAAATGCATGAATTTGTTGGGTTTTGCCCTTGTTTGCCTGTGATGCTCTTCAGAAGCATTTAAAACCTTGAGAATACCCACAGTCAGATTTCTGATACCTATGAAATGCATCAAAGGGAGCGTTCCCTTCCACGAGAAGCTGATTGAGTTGGTCCTTCAGGTTTTTGCGTGCTGCTGCCACCGTTGCTTTTACCCGTTTGCTCAATGGCCTAAGTGGCATGATGTCTTGAGCAATAAGGTTTTTTGGGGGTTGGTTTTCTTAGATGATAAAGGGGCAAATATCAGAGCTGGAAGTGGCTTTTGGTTCCTGAGTGGCTTGTGCTGATCATGTGCAATTTCTATATCAGTTACATTACGTGGGTGGTGGTAGAGTGGCCCTGGGGGCTGTTGGACAGGGGTTTGGCAGGAGCTGACAGGGGCAAAGCTGTGCTCCTGGCCCTGCTGCCTCTGTACCAGAGCAGTGACACTGCTGGGGCAGGGTCACTTGTCCTGTCCGCGTGCGGGTTGATGCCGGGAGGTCTTCCCCAGCTTTCAGAGGTGTACAGGCTGCATTTCGTGTAGCACTCTCATATGAGGACTTTTTGCTATGCAAGTTGCAGGTCGCAAAGGATGGTCACGCCTAGTTAGAGTGTGGGCTGGCACGTGAGTTGCACAGGGCTAAGTGAAGGCAGAAACTTAGAGCGTGTTGACACAGTAGGTTAGTAAATGTGGATTAGTAGGTTAAACAACCTGCCATTTAGTCCTGAGCAAGAGCGTGCTCTTGAGTAGTTACTACGTGGAAGCTGTGATTCTGTTAACTCCCTCTTGGGCTCACTCCCTAGTAGTTTACGTGGCTGTACCCCAGGTCGTAGCCCAAAGAACATGCTTATACTAGCTCAGTTTTAATTCTTTCCTGCTAACACTAAAAATAAAATAAAATTTGTAAAATAAAATTATCAGAAAGGTTAGAAGATGCTGAAAATGTATAAAACAATTTTGTTCTTATTGATATGTTGTGGTGGTGGAGGGATCCTTTTCAAGCATGAAGGTTCCTGTTATTTTGGCTGGCAGTATTATCCAGAAGTAGCATGCTCCTGGATGGTTCTTTTATACGTATAAATAGCTGAATTAGTATAGCTAATGCTTAATAAGTGTATGTGGAATTAATCAATCTTAAAACATAAGCATTAAAGGAATAAACTGGGTAATTCTGTGGTTTAAGATGATAGCTGCTTTCAGAATAACTTTATTATTTTTTTGGCTTTAGATTGTTCCTCCCACAGACATCAAAAAAAGTTATAGAAATCTCCAGGATTTTAAAAAGCTAAGAGAACTGAGTTGCAAACACTGGAGACCTACAATATATAGCTTTTTCCAGTATATTTTTCACTTCATTAGTTTGAAGTGTATTAGTATGAAACTATAAACTTTCTTTCCATGGGTTGCAGGCAGGCTTTACCTAGCATTGCTGTTCTTGATCTGTTATAAAAAGCTGGAAGTGATACCCACTGTACTGAAGAGAAGAGCTTTGAGGTAGGTCTGCGAGGGAGCGATGGCCAATGTGGCAGTGGCAGGTTGAGTAGCAGTGTAGAGGCTGTCTGGTTGCATCGGTGCTGGTGTACATTTGCAGCAAAACATTCCTGCTTTTTTTGAACTTGTGTACTTTAGCACATAAAGATTCCTCTTTCTGAGGAGGCTTTGATTGATGTCAGTTCTTGATTAATTAATGCCTTGATTTTGGGGAAGAAGGAAGAAAATGGGAAAAAATGTAGCTTATTCCTGGTTCGTGACACTGCTGTTACTTAGTCCCAACCAGACTTAATTCTTGTTTCCTTATCAAGTATTTGTAGTACTTGCTTATTTCTAATACCAGACACATCCATGATCAGTCCAGTCTCCTTTGCTATTTGTAGGGATGTTTCCTTTACCTAAAAACTGTTGCTTTGTAGCAAATAGTGGGAAAAGACACCTGAAGATTTTTTCCACTTTAGAGGCTCCATCCATGGAAAGAACAGATAAGTAATCTGTTTATGATACCAAACGTGATGTATTTAAGCAACTTTGATAGAAATATGGTCCCTTTTGAGTTTACAAAATTTGGCAAACATTCCACATAAATGTATGCATTTTCCTACAGGATCCTTTGAGAAGGAAGAAAAAGGTATCCCTGTGAAAAGGCGTATGTTTTTTGCATGCAGGCAAATTCCGTGCATGCATTCATGATGGTTTCATATGATTTATCAATAGCGATCGTGACACTTCAGTTTCGTGTAGGACTTCTACTTAAAATATGTTCAAGGTGAAATTGTAGAAGGTCTTAGCCTGCATATGTTGTCCAAAATGTTCTGTTCAGTGATTGATTTTTCTCTGGGAAGTTGTAGCATCACATAACACTGTTTCCATGTGTTTGTGTTTGCTTGCAGGTGAATTGATTCTGAAACCTGCTTTGTAGCTTAGCCTAAATAAAGATGAAACCTAATTGCTCCCTTTCCAGTGGAGTTTTCCATTTTAGGCATAATAGTGCCAGGATTAGCAACTGAAATTATCGTTGAAACTGGCTTCATTTTTATGTGTTCATTTCTGTGGAAGCAGCCTAACTATAGCTTTTTAAAATATATGTGTAGTCACAGATATAGAAGTCTGTCATGCTGTTCAAGAGTTCTTCCTCTTCATGAATTAAATTAGTTTAATTTCACAGTTACCTCATTTGTTTGTAGAGCATTTGTGGAAACTTGATAGTGTCCTTGCTAAGGAAAATGTGGCAACACTTGATGGTAGATCTGCAGTCTGAATTGTTTAAAAGAGTATCTTTCTTTGTAAAATAATAAACGTTAATACTAAATATTTCTACAGCTCTTCAGACGCAGCATGTTGCAGAATGGCAGGATCAATGACCAGGCAGTGAGTCTCCTGTCAGGCAGCAGCAGCCACAGTGGCAGGAAAGGTGTGAGCAATGCTTTCCACTCACACCTTGTTTATAGGTGTTAACTTCAAAGCTTTGCTGGGGCTGTTTAACTGCTACCATAAAAAAACAGAAGGAGCTTAACTAAAGAACTAGTCAGTTTTTTAATTGTATTTATGCTCGGTTCCCCTTTTTGAGGGTGGCTGTTGACTTACACCAGTATAGATATTTCTGCTTGCTGTCTGGTCTGAAATGTTTTCTATGACACCCAATGTGCAAATATTCCCTTTATTTCTCAATACTTGCTCCTCTGTAGTAACTGAAATGGAGACTGTGACTAATGTGTGATGAGTAGTTGCAGATATCACCTTACAGGTTGGCTGTGTGGGAGTCATGTAGCTTGTGCTTTATCCTTGAAACTAAGCAGATAGCTTAGCAGCATCTATACTATGACTAGTCTGTACGGAGACATTTTAGTTCTTTTCAGTGCAAAAAAACCCCCCAAAACTGCTGTTGATTTGGTTCCGCCTGGAGTAAGCATTAGCTGTTGTAGAGGTGTTCCTCTAGCACCAAAGCTGCAAGCATTTGCAGAAGTTGGGGAAGCATCTTGGTGGAGGTAAACAAAAGTGGGATTCTGACTGCTGCTGTTGGAAGTGTTGTGTTGGATGTAGCTTGTGATTAGAGAGATTTAGTCTCGCGCTCCCAAGAAACAATGAACTTTTAAAAATTTCAAAAGCAAACCTTATGTCTGTTCTTGCCTGCAAGATACAGGAGAGATTTAATGACTGTGAGATGGTATCCCCTGCTGCAACAACGAGTGTAACGTTTTCAACGCAGAGCTGGGATAAGGGGTGCCTTCTGTGGGAGATGCTGCCCACTGGGACAGAGCGTGATGGGCAGGCAAGCACAACCGGTTGCCCTGGCCCCGCTGCGGCAGCACCTCACTCGTGGTGGGTGGTCACAGGAGAAAACTTAACACTGGAATTAATACTCCCTCCAGAAGGCTTGTCTCTTAATAGAGCTTATTTTTTACAAGGGAGGGAATGTATTGTCGTCCTTTGGATAAGAAAATGCAAAGGAGGACAGTAACTTTTCAAGGTCACTTTAGCTTGTCAGAGAGGAAGTTGGCATTTTACTGAAGGGGCTCTTGTATTGAGAGGTAATAAAGCCGTGGCCGCATAGGGATGAGAATAAGGGGAAGGAATTCCTATACCTGAAATACCAGAAAACTAAGATAAGGCAGTGAGTTACTAAGTCTCTTTCCAAACAGACTTTACCTTTATCTGAAATCACTGTGTCCTGTGACTTGGAGAGGTAAGAGCCACCAAATACCCCACTGCGTACACCAGCCCTGGTCCCTCTCCCCTCCTCTGGTGTAAGTGTGTTTCTGCTGAACACAAAACCCTACCAGATCCCGCTGTTCCCAGCAGAGCCGAAAGGGAAGGCTTCCCCCGCGGGGGAAGAGGAGTGTTTTGGGAGAGGGAGCTTCGAGTGCCCAGGGGGATGCCAGCACCACGAAACCAAATTGCAGTGGGTTGGTGGCCTGTCGGGAGCCATCGGCCTCCCTGGGAGGGGGCGCAGGGCTCTGTCCCATGGGAAGCGTGTGGCATCCTGCCCTGCTCTCCTGGCACCCACAAGAGGTTCGCTGTGAATTTCGGGGAGTGCTGATGAACAGGGGTGTCTGCACCTTGAGGCTGAATTTTGAGCCTGAAATGACGCTGCAAAGGACAGGCTTGGGCAGCTTTCCCTTAAGCGTGAAGGAAGATGAAGATGAGTGAGAACAGTATTTGCTATGCTCCATGTTTAATATCAATATCAAGAAGTGAATCTCTTTAATGTGGCAGTACCCTAATACTGATATTTTTATATGCATGTCCATCATTCCAATAGGAGACTATTCTTGTTGCGTAAACATAATATTAAATCTACAAGATAACATTCTATTGCCTGTGAAACACAAGCAACCGCTGACAGCTGTACAACCTGTACAACCCAGATTCATAAGTGGGCAGTATGGACAAAAACATATTTCTTTGGGAAAGGAAATTAATAAAATAGGCCAGGACTCTCTTTTTCCTGACTTGATGGAGTTTTGCATAGTGGCATTTATGATAGAGTGCCTTAGAATAGCACAGAATGAGATCAAAGAAACTTAGTTTGTACAGTGGTATTTTTGATGTTACAAATTAGATAGTTATTTATGAGTCTTGGGGGAAGGAAAAAAGAGCAGCACAATGAAGCAGCCAGTACAACAAATTTCAGAAATGTTCCAACACTTTTATTTACAGAGATAATGTCTAACTTGATTGCTAGATAACAGAAGCTGGAGATTATTCATTTTTGTTTCAGGATTTGCAATGAGTAAAATTTTGCAAAGAAACATTGCATGGTACGAAATAAATTGTATCCATAAAAGAGGAGGATATGTTGCTTTGCCTGATGTTACCTCACTTAATGATTTCAGTGCTTTTCTGTTTTGCTGCTGAAATTATACCCTAGAATTGATGAGAATATAGCAAGCTTAAAGAGTAGAAACAGCTTTCCTCCGGGGTAAAAATGTACGTGTTAAAAGCACACCACAAACAAAAACTCAGATAAGTTTGTTGCCTGAATAAGCAATAAATATTTAAGATGTTGGAAGGTTTCTGTAAGTTTCAGATTAAAAGTATGTTGGTACTACTGAATTCAGATGTTTTGCAGCAGAGGAGATGCACTGCAGTGATGGGGAATGTTGGACTTCCCCTGTGTTGTTGCAATCTAAAGATTGAATGTTTTGCAAACTGGATTTTATTTGCATGTTACTGGAAAAAATGTGTTGGAAATGTATTTTGGAGATACAGCTTGGAAAACCAGAGGTAACCTGTATGAATTGGGGCTTAAATTCTGAAAAAAGATACCCTAAACATACAGATACTTCTCTGAGCAGGAATTAGCACCATCATGCTGACAAGAGCAGTTAAAAAATAACTGGCGCCCGGGGTGGGGGGAGGGGTGCAGAGAAAGGTGGATTACTGTGAGTGCTTTGGGGTTTGGTTGGTTTTTTTTTTTTTTTTTTATTTATTCCCTTCCTTCTCCCCTCCCCTTTCCATTTACAAGCCTTCACACCAACTTCCTTGTCTGCCAAATAACTGGTGGGTACCTGTCTGTGTAAATGGGTTTGCAAAATACTCCAGGAAAACCGGAGTATTTCAGATGATCCCTTGTTTCTCGGTGAACTCTCGACAACGTTTGCTGGACTTCGTGATGTTTTGGATAGTGGTACTTTTGTCTGAGCCTGAAGACGGTTGTTATTGTCATTCATTGTGTTAAGCAGATCAGTGACAACTAATGCTGCTGCCTTTTGTAGATTTGTGCAGTAATGAAATATGGTTAAAGTGTTAGGAGTGGGAGGTCAAAGACTGACCATAAAAGCCAGAATCGGGGTAGTCCTTCAAGCCTATATTTAATCTTCTGGATCATACAGGTACTAAGATGCAGCCTTTAATTACTTGATCATAGTCTCCCCTAAGTCAGTCAGCACTTGGAAAAGGTGAGTCTGCCTAAAATCGCTCAGTGTTTTGAGTTGCCTTCATTTTCTCTGCTTGGCTCTATATGTTATTTTTATGTCAAGGCTTTAGTCTTCCTTTTCAAAGAAATGCATGAATTTCAACATTGACTTTGCTACAGCACTTATGGTGGTGTCTCAGTAGCCCACAAGTGTTAATTAACCTTTATGCAGTGTGGGATGGTGCTTACATTTAACAGGTGAAGTTAAAAAGAGATTAAGGTCAGAAGCATCTGCTAATTACCCAATTTTCTAATTAAGTAATTGCCCAATTTGAAACTTGGGAGACTTGATTGTTGAAGTGCATAGGTAGGACAGCCCTGTACACATCAAAAGTCTGATTGCTGCTGGTGTGAGGTACCTGTGAGAGCCCAGCACTTTTCCACGATGATGTCCGGTGTTTCAGGTTAGGCAGAACATGCAGGTTCTTCCTCCGTGTGGCCTTGGGAGTGCGGGAGGGATGCTTTCCTGCTCTCGGTGTCCTGCTCTGGCCACCCTGGAGCCCCAGGCAGTGTCTGGCCTTGCCTTCATCCTGCAAAGCTGGAGCCCATTGAGTTTCTCCATGGGCTTGCTGGGGTGCCATCCGCTCATGGTGCGGGGAGGTGAGCAGTTGCAGAGCCCTTGGTGAAGAGGAAGACCTTAGAGATCTGATCCCTCTTCAGCATGTGAAAAGTTGTTTTCTTAGAAAATTTTAACTAGATCCATTTGGGCATGGGGGAGGATAGGGGAAAGGAACTCCAGGCACTGAAATTTTTAGCCTACATAGTTTCATGCTTGGCAAAGTTACCAATTTATAACTTTTAAATTAGCATTTTATCATGGAAATGTTCTAACACTTCTAGCACAGCATGAAATATTTTCAACAAAGGAATACTAATACATGTGTGCTAAAGTGTTATTTTTAATGCATGTGTAACTTACAGTAGAGCAGTCATTGCAGCTGTCTCTCTGGTTACTATGTGAAATTCCAAGCATATGTGTTAGAAAAGATGCTCTCTGCCCCTCTCCTTCTCTTACTGTGACATGAAAATAGGATGGCATCAGGTATTAAAAAGAGCTTGGGGTGACTAGGATTGCAGCTGAGCGAATTATAAGGATGATCCCAAGCAGGTGCCTGTAGCCACCATGAATTCTGTCTACGGAGTGTAGAGGTCGCTCATCTGTTCAGCAGAAACACCATTTTGGAAGGTAAGGGCATGTCCTGCTGGTTGAAGGCCAAGTGTTGGAAGAGTCCAACAGGGAAGAAAAATACTTAAAAACCACAAGGCTTTTTAAGTAATGGGTGGTGAAAATTCCATGAATGGTCTTACTGTTGAGATTCATCTTAATGGAGGTGGAGCTGATACGAAGTATGCAGTCGGGGAAGAATACATGAGAGAGCCAGTGTAATTACCTGCCTCTTCAAGTAATTATATGGATACCAATGTCAAATATGAGAAGTGCGTTTAAGTGTTTGCTTTTTTTTTGTTTTCTCAGTCTATGTATCAAAACTAGCATTGGCAAGTATAAAGTCTGATCTGTTCCTTCTTAAAGCTTGTGTGCCCCATAAGTAATACAGTTACTGGAAACTTAGGCAAGCTGAACGCTCATGTAGGTCAAATACAGCATGGGTGGGGTCGTGCCCTGTGAATCTCGTGCTGATATATTTCTAGATTATCTGTATTAAAAATAATACGAGTGTTTACAGCAGCAGATGCACAGGATTATTACAAAAATATTTTTGTCATAACAGCTGTAATTTGTGGTTATTACAAAGTTATTTTTTCAGGATGTTTTTGTATCATCTTTTAATCTTTCTCCTTCCCTTGCTTTTTCATGTCAGCAAAAAACCCCAGATCTGAAAGCCTATGTGCACAAATCTGTTTAGCGTACACAAGTAGAACTACTAATTATTAGGGATGAAGTGGTAGATCATCTTACGTGTCAGACCAACCCTTTAAAATGAGATTGCCTGAAAACACAGGTGATGTTCTCTATAATGTAGTGGTGCAGTAATAGGTTCACAGGCAGGAACCTGCTTCAAATAAACCATGAAGCAGTTCACAAGTAGCAAAGATCAGTAGCGACTACTGCATTGCATAATATTCATGTGCTAGGGTAAAATCTTCTCATGGATCATCTACACTGCAGTTGTATAATGTATATATGTCGTGCTTAATTGAAAAGTCCTAAGGAAACTTTGTCCAGTGTAGTTATATATCTTTGTTCTTCTTTTAAAATTTTATGCAGTGCTTTAATGATTGAAAGTTATGACTTACGGCTTTTTTTTTTTTTTTTTTTTTTTTGAGTTTTGGGGTGTATGATTATCTATACAGATATATACAGATCTGTATAGATCTATTCCAGATGGGCCAATTTACATTTATTCAAGTCATGCATAAATTCTTAACAGCATAAATTATATTCCTTTCAGGGTTTTGACTGAGGTTTTTAGCCACAGTCTAGATTTTCAGACTTGAGTGAGGGTTGGGTTTTTTTGTGGTTGGTTTGTTGGGGTTTTTTTATGGCCAAGTTTTTTATCCATCAGTTAACATGGTAGATTGCACTACTGTATTTTAAAGTGAATAATAAGCAATCTTTTTACACGGTTTATGATTAAAAATGCAGATTAGCCATTGAGATGATCACTTTTGATGTTTAAAGCACTATCCACTAGACATTGCACTCTCATTTTATGGTCTGATTCTACAGTAAGATCTGTGCAAATAGACTTACTGCTTACTGTGGACTTGTGTTTAAAGTGGCTTGTGAAAGGCTAGTGGAGAGTAATACATCTTTTTTGTTGACTAGCATGTAGGGGACTAAAATAAGATTGGACTATGAAACATTAAACAATCTAATGAGCTGCACAAGGAAGACAGTTTGCTCAACATGATGGTCCTTGTGCAGCATCAACCCTGAGCAAATGAGTGGTGTGTGACAACATGTGTTCTTCCTGAAAACCTGAAGAAATGTCTGTGGAAGAGAAAAATACAAGGCTTAGCTAGTGTTGGAAATACTAACATGCCGCATATTTGAGTTGGGGACCACTATCTGCAGTCAATGACCACTGTCTGCAGTCAATGACTTATCTGTGCCCATCTCAAAGCATCTGCGTTGTTGTTCTACAAGAAAGTACAGAAAGAGCTTTTACCTTTGTCTCCAATAATTAATGTGAGATCAAGCAGTGCATTTTTTTTTTTTTATTCTGAATGGAAAAATTGGGAAATTAGGGAAAGAGAATGAAAAAGTAGGAAAGGAAGTAAAAAATACGTGGAGTAATCCAGAGTGTTAAAGACCGGAGTCTTGCATTTGCAGGAAAGGACAACTTGGGGACAACTTCCCACTCCACTTCCATGCCACCTGATCTAGCTTCTAGGAACACATCAGAAGTTAGTACAGTATTGTTTGGGGAGGAAAGGGGGAGAAGCTTTTTTAATCTTCCATGTTTGTGTGTTTTAATTCCTGTTCTCGTGTTCCTTCCATGACTCACGTCCTTTACAAAACCGAGATAATTAGTGTGTGTGCTGGCATTTGGAGGAGGTGAAGGAGATACTGTGGGCAAAACTGTAGAGTCTAATTCTACTTTTTTTTTTTTGTTAAGAGAATTATGTGTTAGAGGTAGAGAACAGAATTCCTGATGTTTTATAAGCTAGTCTTAAGACAAGTGAGCTGCAGAAATCTGCAGAGAATTTTCTCTCATTTAACATGGTAGGAAAAACAAATTTGTCAGTTATCTCTCTGGAAATACAAGCCTCATCCAGAATCAAATTATTCAGTGCTCTTCAGAATAAAAATTACAAGTTGTGCAAATACGTACCTTCCTGTACACATGGACAGATCATAGTGCTAGTGAGAGAGGGTTCTTTTGGGCCAATTACCTCCTGAAATGGTGAGCCAGAGCTTTATACCAGTCCAAGTAATTTCTATTGCATTTCTGTAATAAAAGACTTGTACCACTCTGGGGGAAACATAGAAAATTGTGTGGGTGCCTTGGCAGGCAGGGGTTTAAAAATATCTGTGGTTTGTGTGGCTTTATTGGATAAAATGTAGGATTTTCCACCCTGTGGTTTAAATTTCCATGTGCTGGAGTTTGTAGAATTTGTTTTTTCTGAAATGTTGCTTATGTCTAAAATGAAGCCCTTACTTAAGTTTAGTTGGGGCTGGGAGGAATTGACTCAGAGAAGTGATAATGGATGCTCTGGAATTGTTGAGGGGCCTCCAGAATAGATGGTTCAGTAGTAAGATACTTTTTTTTTTTTTTTTTTTTTTTTTAAATGCAGCCAGTTCAAGATTTCTCCTAGGCAGTGAGTGATGAAGGGTGATACTTTTCAAATGCTGTTATCCTCACATGCCTCGTTGGTGACATGTGAGGAAAGGAGTGATACATGCGCCGGGAGGTTTGTTAAGTACCATCACTATCTACTGCATAACCCTTTCAAAGTTCCTGGCCGAAGTCTAAGGAGTGGTTTAAGTTGCTGCTTTGTTCAATCTACTGGGAGTGGTTTGATGCATGTGATTGTGAGGAGTCCCACGCAGCGTAATGTGTCTGTTTAATGCTGTTCATTGGCTATGAAAAAAGAACCCTAATTTTTAGGGTCATCCAGATGTCTCATGAGTACTGAATACAGGCATCCCATACACATCCCTGCTTACTCCAAAAGCAGGGGACGAACTGATGTTTTAATGGCTAAAATTAAAAATCAAACTAGTAAATTGTGATACAATAACAAGACATCTTATTTTGAAAGTTACAGTACTGTATGTTTAGACCTAGCATGTTTTTGCTGTCATTTGAGTACCAATACTCTTATCTTAAACCACTTTTTAAGATTGAAGGACCTTAGATCCACATCTGTGTGGATGTCTCCTCACTACTACCAGCAAGCACTGCAGATGGTGCTTTTTTCACAATGGATCTTGTTCCCAGTGGCTCTCTTGAAGGCATAGGTCATGGACAGGTTGGGAAATGTGACCAACACATCAGAAATGATGCTATTTGGTTATAATAAAAATAACCAGATAACTAAAAAGGATGTTTTAAAATGAATGAATGAAGTGAATGAATCAATAGTCAACTGCACTTACAAATTTCTTGTTGTATTCCCTTAACTGGTTTTCCTCTTTAAATACATAAATAAATAAATCTCCCTCTGGTTTAGTAAATTAAGAGTGGCTCATGGAAGGCCTGGATAGATGTCTGAGACAGCACGAGGGAAAGGCCAGATGTTCAGGAGTGTGAGAAGAGGAAGGGAGGAGATGGACTTCTGCTTCATGAGTGACTGGCTTTGTGCTTGCATAAGAGCTCTTCCCCTCTGAAAGGGGAAGGGCATGCCCTTGAAGGAAGCTTTTTGTTTAAACTCCTTTTGAAGTAGTTCTTTAGATTATAAGAATATATTTTTAATGGAAGAAGAAATCTAGAAGAGATTTTGAAAAATTCTATGGAAAAAAAAAGTATAGTTTTGCATTGTGCAGATTTGTCAAAATGATCTCAAGGATTGCAGTTGTGTTTACTTTCATGGCATCTTCTTTTAAGCTGATCCCTAGTTGACTGACTTTTCAAGACACTGCTAAGAAGGGCATGTTGGAGTTCAGTTGAATATTTGCTGTCGTGGGTGAGGTATTTGGGTTGGGAATCATTCATTTTAATTCTCTAATAGTTGCCAGGGTAATAGATGGTTGTCATCGCTTGAAACAGATGCTGCTTCTGTAGAGTGATAAAGAACAGTAAAATGTCTTCCCGTTGTGCTACTGTGTTCTTTGATCAACCAAAATATTCTTGATTTCCTGGTGATGATCTTACTATCCAGCTTCTTTCAGTCGCTGTGTCTTCGTGTTGCCTCTCTGCAATGCAGCTGCTTGATTGAAACCTCTTTTCTGCCATTGTACAGCCCGTTGCTTTGCCTATTTTTGATTCAGCTAAATGGCTTAACCTTCTTGGTTTCCTACTCATACCCCATTTATACAGCTATGACCTCTGACAAGCTGTTGGGATGAAGTTGAGTTTGAGGGTCCTTTTGCCTCTCCATGCCATGTCTAGGGGTTAAACCTCCATAGCATAGGTGACAGAGGTGAACATTGGCCAACTCCTCTACCATCTCATTGGATATGTTGAGATGGTCAAAGCATTGCAGCTCACCCTTACAGGGCAGAAAGATTTGCTCTCCTGTTCTCCTTTGAAGTTTGTAATTGTAATAACTGTGGCTTTGGGAACTGCAGGAGCCATCTAATGTGTCCCTTTTTTGGGGTGCTGGGGTTCAGCAGAAGCAGACTAGTCAATGTTAGCAGACGGTGGGAAAAAAGATGCCCACATCAGGCAGAGCACTTGCATCTGCTCATCAGAGAGACCGACCAACAGTGGAGCCTTTGCTGGTTTGGTAATTACTATTATTTGGACTCCACACAGGGAACACAGTAATGTCTGGCTTCTAAAGTAATGATTTGATGTAGCTACTTCTTTTACAAATTTTTTATAGTGATCTGCTGTATGTTTATACATCCTGGGAATTTATCCATAATTTATCCATTATAAGACCTTTTAATAGTTCATTAATTGAAGGCTTTGGCAGACAAAAAAGGAAAAAAATTGAGCTTGCCTTTTTTTTTTTTTTTTTTTTCTTTTTTAAGGAAATGTCAAACTTCTCTCTTCTGTTTGGACTGCTACCCAGTGTAAGATGAGTTATAAAGATTATAATATTTTTAGAATAATTGTCATTGTTTTCTGCAGTGTTCATTTTGACTGGTCCACTGCATATATTTAAAGGCTAATATTGTAAGGATAGCAAAAGTATGAATTATATGGTCCTTCTCTAAGTCCATTTACTTCCCTAAAGTAAAAGCTTTTCTTCCTGAATTAATGTAAATTTACCTTAGTTCCTTTTTATATGCTGCATAGGTACGTGTGCTTGTAGGAACTTCTACTAGCTCCTTAAAGTAGCTAGCTTCTTAAAGCAGATGGGGTTTTATGTTTTGAAAATGGGGGTTTTAATAAAAGAATCTTACACAGTCTTTCCCAACCTGGGGTAGCTATCACTGGTCTGGATTTGTAAAGTACTATTGAGAGAGCATTGGATATGCAGGGCTTTAGAGTTGTTAAAATAACTTTTCTGCATATAGGAGGTACAGTTATGGCTGGTGATATTAAAGGCATTTTGTTCAGAGTTGTTCTGATCTGTTGTCTCCGGATCTCAGTCTGATTACATGCCTTATTAATTCCCCTGCAGTTCTTTTTATTTATTAGCCTGAATGCATACAGTATTAACCATGAAGTGATACATTTCTGCTTTTGGTTTAACCAAATAGTGAATTAAATCAATATGCAAAACTGTCGTCTTGTAGGAGTTGTTTTATCAATGTAATCTTAACTGTTACTTTCAGCTTAATAATAATTGTGAATACATTTCACTACTAGTATTAGTTTGTTTTACTAATTCCTTGTAGGAGTTTTGTTAGTGTTGTGGAAGTATTATTGTGATTCTTTATTTTGGTTGGTTCAGTTCTTGGTCCTTCAGTAGTGAGTATCATGTTTTAACTGAATGGAAGTTGGCATTAAACTCCTTAATCTCTTTCATATTTAATTCATTGGAGGGGTTTGACTCAGTGTTTCTTTAGCTTACATTTATTTTAGAAGTGCCCTTATGCAAGTATTTCAAAGGTGTTAAGGCTTTTTTTAGTGAAAAACACAGTTTTAGGATTGTGGCTTATATTAACTTTTTTTTTTCCTTGATAAGTCTTCATAAGATTAGTGAACTAAAGTTTAGCTTGTATATAATTGCAGCAATAATACCAGCTATTTACCCTTACATGTAAATTCACTGTTTGTATATATTTCCTAAAATATGGACTTACACGGTCTGTCTGTATAATAACAGGTAAATTTTGGAAACCTGTATTAGAAGTTCCTTCCTGAGTTTTTGGTAAGCCTAAATCAGGATGGATAAGGAATTCAGTACCTTGTGATTGAGCAACGTATTCTTTTATGGTGGGTTTTTTTTTTTTGTTTTAGTGGTTGGCCTGTGATTTATTGGAACAGCCAAATAAAGAAATCTGTTACGTGTTATTTTGGCTTGGCAGAAAGAATGCAAAAAACTGTCAAAGGCAAAGAGTATGCAGAAGCTGTAATTTCCTTTTTACCACTGAAGAATAGATTTGGCTGGATTATGCTTTCAATGCTAATCTATCTCTGTGTGGCCAAACAGATTTTTGGAACCTTTTTGTAGCGTATTTATTTTCTGTTCACTTCAGGCCAAATGTTATAATGTCATATGTTTTTTTGGCACATACAGAGTGGTGATGTGAAAAAAGTAAAAGAGAAGGAATTGAAGTGAAGAACTCTGATCTAGGCCATTTAAATTGAGATTGCCACTTGATGCAATTAGGTCATGGCTAGCAATACTTACATGTTCAACTGTGGATTTTTTTTTTAACTTTACAGCTTGCTTTAATATTAAGGATCATAGTTAAAATTCTTCAACAGTTCTAAAAGAATATATTGCAAAATTTTATCACAGTTTTATACCTTTTTAGTTAGTTCAGTTGGCATTTAAATAAGCTTAATTTCAATCTTCCTTCTACTGGTAAGCATTTTTTTCTTTCTACACTATTTTAACAGAAAGCGCGTTGCCTCTTCTGATTGTAATAGGGCCATGCTCCTTAAGCCTTCTGTCTTAGCTAATGATTAGTAACGTTTCTGTCTTGAAGCATTAATTTGATACGTTTAACGTAATATCCATTCCTTATTTGCCTGAACATATTTGTTTGAACGTCTTCAGTATTTCAAAATGATGGGACAGACGTACTCGTGCTGTACATGCTTCTTTCTGTGGCTTTTAGTTCAGAACAAAACAGTTAAATGCCTCTTTCTACTCTGCTTTCCCGCTGTACAGATGACAGCATCTCAGCTGCGAGCACATCTGATGTCCAGGACCGTCTTTCAGCCCTGGAGCTGAGAGTACAGCAACAAGAAGATGAAATCACTGTGCTAAAAGCAGCGTTGGCTGATGTGCTAAGGCGTCTTGCTATCTCTGAAGACCATGTAGCTTCTGTGAGAAAATCAGCACCAAGTAAAGGTAAGCCCATATTTGGTAAATTCTTTCTAGAGTCAGAATGTTATAATTCAGAATGTTCTCCATTGATCATTTCTTTTTTCCCTTTTCTTGTCTCACTTGGAAAGGCAGGTATATTTTGAGCTGGAGGGGTTAGTTTTTTAAGAGTGGCTTTATAGTATATGGCTAATGGATATCTGAAATATGCTTATTAATTTTGCTGTTTGCTAACATTTTTATGTACTTAACACCCCTGAAAATTTACCTTACTTCTTGTTAAAAGTTTCCTGTTTTAATTTAAATGGTGAAATGCTTTACAGCTGCGGTCTTTAACTTGCCACTGGGGGTTCTGGGCTTATGGGCAGTTCTGAGTCTCAGCTTTGGCTTCACCTAGAAGTTATTCAACTGAAGGGGCATATTAAAGGCTACATTTCCCCCTGCTCCTAAATTAAAAACAAAATAAAAAAACTCAAAACACATTGCCACCAAAGGAAGCTTTCTGAACATAGTTAATTTTTGTTCATCTACCGAGATAACTCACTGCCAGTAGGTTTCTTGTAAGAAGTGGCCATGTAGCCACTCAGCAATATCTCTTTGGTTAGTGGCTAGTAACTTTTACATTGCAACTTTGAAATATATAGAATTGTTTAAAAGTAAAGAAACTAGATGCTGTTTGCACTAATTTTTACGTACTTTTTTTTTCTGTGGACATTTCCTTTTCTGTTCTGGAGAACTATTTGAATGGAGTTACTTGAATTTACTCCAACCTAAAATTGTGTATTCAGAGAGAACTACGGCTACGTATGTTTGTGGTATATATTAGGCCTCTGATTAAATAAAAGGTTAGGTCATATTTCAGATAATTGACAGTTCTAATTCACCATAAATGCGTGTATCCCCATCAAACCATGCAGCGCAGGGTTCCCTGGGCTCAATTCCTATATTTCAGCCTTAAGTACACACATTACACCAACGCCAGTATAACACTGAACTGACACATCATAGCCTATGTTTGTTTGGGTGGCTGCATTATACAGGCTGAAAATGCAGAAGCTGAAAATACTGTAAGTTTGAATTATTTTAGATGTGGCAGAGAGATCAAATTCCTTAATTAAGTGTTTTTACAGTCTGCCAGATGGAAGGAAGTGATGATGCTTAATTGGCTTGGGCTCTGAATCCTGCCATTCTCTCTTGCTTGCTAAATGGGAGACTGTTGTCATCCCTGCTTATAAAAGTAGCTTTTATCTACCCGATATGCATCTCTGGTCTCATCAAGATTGAGACTTCCTTCTCTAACTCTGTGTAAATAGAGCTCGAGCAAGTATTTAGACTAAATCACTCATTGCTGTCTGCTGTCCACTATGACAAAAAGAAAACGTCCAAATGGAAAACTGTGGGCAAAACGTGTGCAGCATAGGACCTTATTCTTCCCATTTAAATGCAGAGGAGCTGGGATATGCACAAACATGGCTGAAGACCTTTGGCTTGGAGGTGTCTAATACCCAGCGAATTCCATGCACAGGCAGACCAAACTTGCTGTGTTCTGCAAAATGCCTTGGGGCCATCTCCTTACTGGGACTCTGGGGGTCTTGGGGCCATACCAAGTTCTCCAGGTGAATTTGTTCAGTGAAAAATAAATTAATTATTTCTTGGGGGAGGGTGGAATATCTAATATCTAAGTATCTTCAGCTTTGTGCTATTACATCTCTACCAATTAATGACAACAGCATGTAACTGTGAAGGAGGAGATGGGGATGGGGGCAGAGATGTACACATACGAGGTAATACATTGAACTTAAATGAGTTATGACTAATTGGCACTGTATTTAATTTGTGGTGGATGTGTCCCCATTGTGTTCAGTTACCTAATACCACCAGGCAACACATTAACTTCACTGTTTATCATGAAATCAGCTGCATATAGATGGTATAAAGACGTCACAAAAGAAAATGTTCACATACAGTCACTGGAATTTTGTACAAGTCTAAAATTAGACTTGAAGAATGAGCTTGAGATTAATATTGATTTAAACATCAATATTTTAATAAATATTTCAAAAGAAGTTCATACATAGCTTTTTGCAATACCTCAGATTCTGCTTTTGATTTCTATATTTTAAGTTCATTCAGTAGATAAAGAACTCTTGAAATGTTTTAACAAAGAGAAATGTATTATTTTCATGAATGAGTAGGATTGGCAGAAGATCTGAATTGTCATACAAAAATAATACTCAAGGAAGTCATTGTTAATTTTTCTTTGAAGTGTTTTACGGGTACATAACAGGCTCTTGCTAGTCAAGTCATGGTTGCTGCAAAGGTAATTGTATTCCTCCAAAACTCTTTTTGATGTTCGTGATCTTGTCAAGAATCTGGATTCCTGCATTACAACAATTGCAGTTTCATGGTAAATATTATAGGTAGGTTTTCTTTAAAAAAGAAATGCTGAGGCTTTGATTCACAGAAGTATTTGTCTCTACAGCAGCCCTTAAATACATGCTGACATAAATAATGAGTAAAGGGAATAGAGGTGTATATATTTCTGAATACATTGAGAGAGATGTGTTTAATTTGAAGTATGGCAACACGGTGAGATAAATACTTTTTTAAAATAAACTGAACTTACAAGAATCGTAGTACCGGAAAAAGCCATCTTGAATCTTTCCATCAAACAAAAGAGTTTTAATCTGAGTAAGAGACAATATCTAACCTAGTTTGAAGGAGTCTTTCCTACTTGCTGCTGAAATGAGTTTTCTAAAACCTCCCCATTTTTTTTCTTGTTGCCACCTCAGCAGTGTCTTTGAAGAGAGGTTTTTCATAGGCTAAAAGTAAGTGTTGTGAAAAGATGGTGAATCGTGCTGAAAGGGACAAATCCTGATCACTTTTTCACTGATTTTTCTCATTCTGAAGTTGATGGCCCAACTTAGTCCAAAAAGAGATCTCTTCATCCTTTGTGTTAGTTTGTCTGCATTGCATATCTGGTGAGCAAATTCTGTTCTTATCTTTCTTATCCCTTTATTTTAGATTGACAGATTGAATCAACCGTAGCTGAAGATAAATTTTTTTTGCATTATCCTTGTAGTCTTTTTTTTTTTTTCTTTTTTCCCTACATTTTTGTTGCATGCTTAGTTTGAACTTAGTCCACTCTTCTGTGAAAAAATTCACGTGGGCATGGGTAGATTTTGATTTCTAACCCACAGACTATCAGTCAGGAGGTTACTACCTATGATTTTGTCTGTCTAGCCCTGTCTCAGAAGCAAGCTGCTCTTCATACAGGGATAGGTGATTTGCAAACTGTATGAGATAAGCTAAAGGGTGAGATTTTTTAGCTGCCTTAGTGCCTCCTAGTAAACCATGAAGTGGAGATACTGTATGACAGAAATACCTCTAGTAGGGATTGCAACAGAATTAGCACTTGTCTGTTATCGCACAGTGAAAAGCAGACTGTGAGTGTTCGCATGTGGCTTGTTTTCCTCTTTAGTATTTCTCAATGCAAAGTCATTCTAAATAGAGAAAATCTTTTCAAAATAGGGCGGCTACGATAGTACTTCTGCATCTCTGCACACAGCTAAGAATAACTAAGGAGAATACAGAAAGGAGAAATTACCAGGTCCAAAGACAGTGTTGAGGATTAGAAATGTGAAAGGGCTTGATTAGGGAACAGTTCCCCAGCAGCTACAGGGTTTGGGGGGATCGTAGCGTGTGGGTGTGTTTGTGGGTTTTGCGCTCTCGTGCTCGCTCGCTCTCGCTCTCCCCCCCCCTCCCCCTTTCTCCCCCCCCCTTCTTCTTTTTTAATAGATGGCTTGTTAAGAAGAATTTCTTTGGTGGGAAGTTCTTTGCTTTTGGCAGCTCTGCGCTCTTGTTGCCACATGTCTCTGCTGCTGATGCATGATTGATTCTGTTAACATTCACAAAAAGTTCCAAAACCAAAGACTACCTGGACACCAAAAAAAAGGAAAGCATAGAGCAGTCTGGTACTTGCGGCTGCCAGCAAGATAGATTGGCTCACAGCTGGTGCCTGGTAAACCTATTAAAATCTTCCAGGGTGTCAAAATGTGTGTAACAGGAGAATTCATCCCTCAGGCTCTGGGTGTGGAGACAAGTTTGTGGCACACAATGGCACCAGTAAAATATCTCAGACTAATCATATCACTGGGGTATGAGCTCTTGCCTGAAAAAGTGGCCATCTACCAGAAAGTACATCTGATGTCTGCCCATAGAGAAACAAAGAGTTCATGTCCTTTTTCTGGACTCGGAAGTCATGAGGAGGCTTGTCACAGGTTAAACCTTTGGAGGAACATTTCCTATTGCTTGGACAAGAATTGATATCAAATAACTCATATGCAAATTCAACTCAAGGTGAAATTGAAGCAGTGGATGGCCGTTTGCAGAGAGGGTCTCCCATGACAATGCAGGCTGGCAGACTGAGAGGCCTTTATTTTACTTAAAGCAGTGATCTTGGGGCCTGCAAAAGCAGCTATGTACTGGAAATGTGGATTTTTTTTTTTTTTTAATTTTTTCCTTTGTGCAGTGGATTTTTATAATAGGAACCCAGAGAGTTTTCCTTCCTTTCCTGCTCCCTTCTCTCATGTGAAATAGTGTGTCTCTTCAATAAGGAAAAATCCTAAGTAGTATCTTGCATCAAATTCCATTTCATTGCACTAACGTAAGCAAAGCACTTCAGATGTAATTTTTACCTTATCTCAACAATGGTTTCATTTCAGTAACATTAAGTCATTTAGTCATTTTGTTTTATATTAACAAAAATTGACCTCAGGTGTTCAACAAGCTTCATTAATGAAAGCATAAGATAGACTTGCATTTGTGGTTTTAATCTTAACATATTTTAATGTGCTGGATTGTTGTAATAACTGGGTACATGTTTATGTCATCTAATCAGTAAATGTTAAAGGAACAGAAAATAGAAGCGTAGATAGGAAAATGGTTATGGAAGAAGTAGGATATAGGCTTTTATCCATGATATTAAAACTAACCTGGCAAGCTGTATGTGTGTTGTTCTACTCATGGGAATAGTCCAATTGAAGTCTGCAGGCTGTATGCTCGCATAACAAATAATGATACTCCTGAGGTCTTAATGGATTTTCCAGGTATTGGTTTTAGTGCCATCTGTTCTTTCTGCATTAATTTCTTTTTTCTGCATTTCTTCCCCATTTTTTCTTATCTTCTTCTCTGTCTTTAATATTTTCTTTTTCTTCTGTTATACTTACTGTTCTTGGTGTTCTTCATATATTTTCCGTTATTCAAAGAATTTGGATCTAGAAGGCATTAATGAACTAAAGGTCACTAACCAGCTAAACCAAGTTTAAGGAAAGAGAAGTGAAGAAGAAGAAAGTTCAATATTTTTTTTTAACTTCTGTAACCCAATAATCTTGTTCGTTGGAGAAGATATTCAGCGCGTTGTAGAGGAGTGTTTTTCAGTTGTGGTGATAAGTGTCCTTATTCTTTTTCCGTATGCTTCTTATAGTTTTGGATATGTTTTCTGCATTTTTGTGGGCTTTTTTAGAACAGTGTGGGCAAATTCTTCTGAGCGGTATTCTGCTGTTCTCCATGATGCTTCTCAAGCTACGAATTGCAATGTTGGAAGAGTTAAATAGTGCCACTAACTTTTTCAAATAAAAACTGCTTGTTGTTTATAACACTTGAGTAGCTCTTTCATTGCTGTTTGACAGAGTATATCAAATTGTTTCAGATTACCATAGTTAAAATTTTATTTCCTCTGCTTGGATATAGCTCATTTGGCAATTGGTTGAGGAAGTAGATGGTGCTTCTGGGAAAGTATAGCAAAATAATAAGATGGTAGGGAGGGGGGAGGAAAAGAGCTGTGTGGTTTGAATAAGCAATTGGCTGTCCCATGCCAAAGAAGTCTTCAGTTTCCCTGGGTAGTAAATTTTAAAATGCCTGCCCAAAGAGCCAAGCATCAGAGCAGGGGCATGGCTCTCCTAGACTCTTAAGAGCATAACACCTGAAAACCTAGTTTTATGTCTCTAGGAGGATCAGTTATAGTTAGAAATGTATGCATTGACAAGTTAAGTCACTAGCTATAAAAATTTTGTAGGAAATCTCTAAATAAATATTTAATTATTCTTAACATTGTAGTTAATTTATCTACCTATTGGGATTCACTTGCATCTCAAGATGTTTATGCATTAGCTATACATTCTCAAACTGTTGCATATTAACATGCCTCTATCCAGATAATTCTTTTAATAGGAAATGACAAATAATGTATGTTTAATAGCCAATTGTCAGTTGAGATTTGTGAAATTGGGCTTCAATTAAAAAAAAGTATAAAAAGCATCTGATTTTTTTCAGCTAGATACAATTATTGTAAGAATAATAAAGTTTGTCAAAACTTAATTTTGTCTTAAAATTGGATTATTAAACAAGATGAAGTATAACGCATAAGTAGTGAACTGAATTATTTTTTCCTGATTTATATTGGTCATTATTTGAGAACTAGTATCTCGCCCTGACCTGTAATGTTTGTTCATGTGATAGAAGAAGAGAACGTTTTTTCTACTTAAGAAGTCTCAATCAGAATTTGACTCTTACTATGTAAGTGAAGTAATTGAATAAAACAAAATGCTGAAGAAAATATTTCCTTACCCTTCAGAATACAGTACTCTTTTTGAAAAGAGTCTTAGTGCTCCCAAGCTATTTCTTTGCCAGCATCTTCCATGAGCTGAGGGACTTGACATCCTTTGAAACTTTGGAAGCCAAACAGTGACTATAGTAAGTTGCTTTGGTACAATTTATTATAACATCTTGAAGTAAGTTTAGGATTTATCATAATTTCTAGTTCGTTTTTGATGCCTTTAGGAAGGAAGTGCAGATAAAATCTTACGTTCTGCTACACTTAGAACTATTTCAGTCTTGTTTTTCTACGGCTCACCTGTGTGGGTTCTCTGGTGACTAATAATGTGGTTGAACACACACTGTATGCTTCTTCAGTAAGAGTACTGAATTGGGTTTGTGTCCTTCAAGCCATCAGTTTTATTTGCACAAAACCTCTAGGCATGTAATATATTTGAAATATAGAAATCTTTGTCAAGTTTTGCTGAAAATGAAGTATTGTAAGGTTATTGAAGGACTTAGATATTGTATGCCTTATTGTAAAAAAAAAAAAAAAAAAAAAAAAAGGCAAGCTTAAAAAAACCCGGTATAAGTAAATCCTTTTTTTTTTTGTAACACGTAATTTGTTGAGCTTTTTGTTTTAAATCCACTTGAATGAAGTGTCCAGAAAACTTACTTTAATGTAGCTGCAGCTACTTACTTTAAATTGAAATTACCTGAAGAAAAGAAGGAAGAGTTTGGTTTTTCTTTGGAAGAAAGGCAGTTTACCTGTCAGGATATCAGCAAATACAAAGATATTAAGCAAATCGTTGTTCCAGGTAACACAATTAACAACATAATAAACTATATTTTAACATAAAAAACATGTAACTTTTGGGTTTAGGAGAAAGAAGTGAATTGCTAACTGATCCTCAGCTCTAGTACCTTATATGTATGTTTGGAAAGAAAAGCTATCATGTTATCACAGGACACACGTTTTCAAAAATTACCACTGTCTCTTACAGCTTGGCTTCAGTTTTTCCCCAGTGAGCTAATCAAGGCTGATAAGGAGTTGGAAATAGATTCCTGGTTTATTGTGGTCTGTTTTTTCTAATCCTACTTATCTTTCATTCACACACTTGTATACTTGATAAATGTTAATGAAATGCTTCTTTTGAACTCAACAGATACTATTCTATGAAAATTGTCAGAACAGAGATGAATCCATTATCCATAAAAGACATTTTTTACCACTTTGATCTCTGACAATTTGGCTTTAATCCTGGTCACCATACACTGGCTTTCATTTTACGTTCAGTTTATGTCTGGCTTTTGTTCCAAACTAACAGATAAAGCTGAGTGCTATTCAGTCTGAAAAATTTCAGACTGTTTATACTAGCAGGTGACATATGACATGATATTGGCAGAGATGTGCAATCCGAGTGCTGGGAGAACTCAATTGTTTTAGTCTATTGATCTGGAATTTGTGTTCTCCTGTGCCGCTTCATTATTTCCCAGGTCTCTGAAGCAAAGTTGCTTGACTGCTATGAAGGACTGTCTCTGCAGTGAAGAAGGTTATAGCGTTTTTAATTTTTGACATCTTTTGACTGTAGTGATGCCCTGGTTAAAAGTCATGAAGAGAGCTGCGTGGTTTGGACTGGTGGGTTGGCTTCTCTGGGCTTGTGACCCAGCTGGGAATATCCCAGTTGTGTGTGTCTAACCCCAGGGGCAGACAGGCTTCACTGCTCTGCTGCCTGGGATGTGCACAGAGCTTAAACTTGCCCTTCCTTCTCACGGCTTAAAATTTTAAATGCATTTTCTTTACATATAATTGCAGATGATTACTTGAATTTTAAATTTTTTTTCCCTTAAAAATAGGTATTCTACAGATCACTTCTGAATATCTAGTTAAAATGGAATATACAGAGAGTGTGGAAAGGGGCTTGTTTCTTAGGGGTGTTGGGTTTGGGGTTTTGGGGGTTTTGTTTGGGTTTTTTTCATTGTTTTTGTTGCTTTTTACATTTTATTGCATATTGAGTGTGGCACACTCAACTGTGACTGACCAAGATTTTGTTCTGGACTGTAAGAAAGCCTGATATATTTTGACACTTGGAAAAAAATCTGTCAAAGCAGTTTTTCCTAGATATTGATGTTTCGGTCTGTGTCCAAATGTTTCGGTCACTTTTTCAAGAAATGAATGATTGAAGAGATCTGGGTTATGTGTAATTGTTAGTCATTTTACAAAAATTGTTTTTACTTTGATTCAAAAATCTTCATCTCAAACTTAATTTTGCATGCCACTTGTTGAAATTAGGAAGTACTCTGCAGATCTACCATCAACATCCACTTTACTGAAAAACAAATAACCCAAGAACTGCCGTACAGATCTTTTTTTTTATTATTGTTATTGCATTCATCATTGCGTGGAGCAGCACACATTCCTGTCATGAGTGTACATTGATGTACAGTTTTATTTGTAATCGGTTTTGTCCTTGGACGTAAGCAGGAACTTCCGTACCTAGTAGGGGGAATTATTCTAGATGTCATCAGTGAACAAAATAGCAATGTGCTCCTTGCTTGAGAAAATAAAGCAGTTTGTTCCCCATCTTACTAAGTTCATGTACGCTGTCTGTAGCACTGTTATTCTTTACACTTCCCACTGGATGTTTTCCCCACCGTACTGAGAATTACCGCTGTTATGTCTCCTGATTCACATTTCTGGAAAGCCATGCTAGTGCTGGTTGGAGAGGCATTGATCTATTACGATGAGCAGATGGAGATGTTAAGGTCATATGCAGTTCAAGAGTGAATCATAGGCCTTGATATTATGCATCTCCACAAAGATGATGATTTACTTTGTCACTGAAAATAAAAGAAGCTAGTTTATAGGCTTCTAATACTGAAAGTGCTTTTTAAGCTCATGCGCTTTTGTTCTTGCATCTAAGTTACACAGGGAGGTAAAAATTGCTCAGGCTTTAGAGGTTTTGTACAGTGTATTAACTTTTAAAATAGAATCTGTATTCCAATTGTGTATGTTGCAAATAAAACAGTCTCTAAGAAGTACTGGTTGGAAGGAATCACGCCAAGTTGATTTATGCAGAGTTTAGGAAGAACAATGATCTTTGCAGTGTTTCTGTGTTTAAGGGTGTCTTTACTTTCTTCAGATTTCCTTTATTCTCATTTCTGCCTGGGATATTCTGCATGCTCCTTGTGGCTTTCCTGATCTGAATTTCAGATGTGGTCACATGCTGCTTGGTGGGTTTGAAACAGTATATGGTTAGCGCAGGTCAGCCCATTTCTGCCTTCATACAAATAGTTCTGAAATCTGATATTCCCTTCATGGATATCTTTTGTATGTAAGGTGCTTGTTTAAAATAAGAATTAATTTGCCTCTCAGCCTGCCTGATAGAGCTGCGATGTGACAAAAGGACCAAATGCTGGTATTGTTCAAATGACGCATCTGTGCAAGTTTGCCCTCAGTGCGCAGAGCAGTCGATTCTCCCTGTTTTTTTACTCCTCACTTTTATCTTCAGTGTGTGGCCTCATGCCTTATCTATCTCACGCTATTCCAGGCCTGCCATGAGCACAGACCTGTTATTTTCCTGTCAGTCGTGTCCTTCGTGCTTGTTGCTGAAGTCAGACTGACTGGACATCACGACCCCATGAGATGCAGTAACAACTTGCTGTTTGTGAAATGGGGATGTGGCACAGAGATGGGGTCAAAAGTGACCTCTGATTTTTGGATGCTTAATGTGAGATTAGCCCAGGCATTTTTTCAGGGCATGTAATGCTTCAGAGGGGAAAAGCACAAGTTTAGCACTCGGGGCGAGGAGGGGGCAAAACTCTTTTCTGAGTAAGACCTTAGAAATAAGACAGGCACACAAAAAAGGAGACACACACAATTAGTGGGAAAGGGTGAAATGTCAGGTTCGAATAAAATGCCTTGTATTTCACTGACGGTCTGTGGCAGAGGCAGGTCTGGGAGCCAATTGCCAGGCTAGCGTTCAGCTCTTTAAATAGAAGAGCCTTCGCTCCCCCCCCATCTTCCTTGCAGTCCCCTCCCACATTCACTGCATAGTTTCAAACTTCTGCAATGAGTGAAGTGAGCATCTGACAGACAACAGCCTTCTTCACATACACAGTCTTGATTCATCCCTGGAGGGGGTCTGTAATGTTCGCTGGATGTGGCAGATGTTCTGCGGAGTGAACTGTATCAGAAACTTAATAACTATACCATAGTGCATGTATGCAAAGGTCGATACCTTTTTAAGATGGAAGGGGCAGCTGAAAACAAGCTGAAAAACTTGATTTTTGAATCCTTAGAATCACAACCCTTAAATAACTTAATTCTTTCAGTATAGAGAGGGCTTCTAGCTGCAACTTCTTTGAACTTTAGTAAAAAACAAACAAATTGAAAGCAACAAACCGCATGTGGTCTTGTCTGAGCTGTGATGGTTTTGAACAACAGAACTGAAATAATCAGATCTGGTGTCCCACAGCTGTTGGAGCTAACCAGCTTCCCAAGGGTAGCCGTAATCTATAATTCTCCCTGTGGATCACAACTGGAAAGAGATGTGGCATGTCGATGAATTAAAGTATTTGCTGGCAGCATGGCAGTAGAGAAGCTGACCTTATCAGAGCATATTCTTGCCTGTCTTAGTGTCCCAGGTCTCCCATCTCCACTTGCCTAGGTTAGGGCATTCATGAATGTATGTCACTGGATATAGGCTAGATGGTTGTCCTGAATGCTGGGGCTGCTGCCGTGTGACACCAGGTCCACATCTGAGAGCTTTTGGTTTTTCAGATGGATCTTTGGATACAGCTGTAAAACCTTGTGTTCTTCAATTATTTTTTTTCTAGGTCAGCCAAGCCTCCGAGAAGCTATCTCGATGTCCTGTATAACTAACGGGAGTACAGGAAGCAGGAAAACAAGCCACAGTTCATCTGTTTCTGTTGCCAGAAAAGAAACTCTTTCATCTGCTGCAAAAAGGTACCGACTTGTTATTAAAATTGAATTTCTTTTTAAAAAAAAAAAAACAACAGAGCAAGAGTTTGATATTTGCCTCTGACCCTCAGCAGAGCTTCCTGAAGTCTAGTAAGGCACGAATAAACTTTGGAGATGTACCACATTGTTGGGCTGCTTACAACAGGGTTCTAAAAAGAATTCATAAATGGAGAGTATTTCTATAGTGTATAGTGTCCAAAATGCATTCTCACTAAGGGACAGAACAGGCAAATGTATTTCCAATACAAAGGGAAAATTTTTACTTCTGGTATTCATCTGCATCTTTATTTTTTTTCAAGGAAATTAAAGGACAAAACTGACTTTGTTATCTGGAGTGTAAATAGTAGGCAATAGCAAAATACCTATGAATAGTGAATTGTGTAAGATAACAGTTTACGTTTTTGTGTAGAAAATCTTAACCCAAAATATGGCTGCTTAGTCTTTATGAAGACTAACTGTATCAGATCTCAAATGTGTAGAAATAACACTGCTTGAGTATTTCTAAGTTAAATGAGCTAAGCACCAAACTATCTTTCTTTCCTCCATGTAATGGTTTCAGCTGCATACAGTAAACAAAGTGTTTGTATAACTACTTTCTTCTGTGGGTCTGTTAGATAGCGATTGCATGGCCGCTTTAATCAGTAGGTTTTGCACCTATTCCTATTTGTTGGGAAGAACAGGCTGCCAGATATAGCCACAGGGCAGAGAATACTCTAATGTATAACTGTGGTAAATTATGTGAACAAATTCTTGGCCTCTGTAGACTACTCTGGTAACTCCAGTGGCTGGTTTATCTTCTAGTGTGGATGTAAATACTGTGCTATACAACAAGACAAGGAAATGATGCACTTCAGGGAATAAAAATGCTGCGTGCAAATATAAACTATATGAGAACAAACCAGAAAAAGCTTTAGTGCCCTTTGGAATTTGGAAAGCAAGGGTAATGCCCTGCTCTTTGCTCTTCCCCATTGTATAGTATTGTGTAACTTTCTTTTTATTGAATCCTTATGTTTACTTTTCAACAATAAAATAGAAAGTAATCACTGTATGTCTCTGTCTGCTAGTGTGACAGGCACCGGGACAAAAGACATTCCTGCAGGAAGGTATTTCTTAGTTAGCACTTTTCCATTAATCTTACCCCTGTTGCTCTTGGCACTTTGATGAGAGCCAGTCCAGTTCGCGTGGTGTTCAGCTTGCGTTTGCGCTGAATCACCTTCTTGATTCATTGGCTGCTCAACACTTGAGTACAGAAGAAGAGCAGAGTGGAGTGGCTGGCATCCCTTTCATCTGAGTTAAGGTCTTTAAAAGTAGACCTGGATAGGCCAAAAGAGGAAGACCTTAATATGCAGAGGGCGGCTCTCCCTGGGCCCTCAAATAACTGTACAGGGGAGGTTTTGGTGCTTCCAATGCACCTGAAGATACGTGACTCCATTCTTAAAGGCTTGTTTTAGGAAGGCCTAAGTCCTCTCTTTAGTTATCTTTCCAGCAGTTCCTTTCACTCTCCTGTCTTTATACATTCTACCATTAAATTTGTTTGGTATTTGGAAGAAAATAGACTTGCCCTTTTGCAAAATTACCAGCTCAAGAAAGGTGAAAAAAATGTTTAATCTCAGGCTTTGTGGATGTGTTTTTTTAATAACAGCAAAACTGTTCAGTACCAAATAGTGTTCCTGGTAGAAACATAAGTGAATGTCAATAGTAGTCCCATTTCCTTAACAAAGTTAGGGTAAACATGTCTATTTCTAACACACTTGTCACGGTGAAAAGGAGGGATGCCAAAGGAGAATATCAGCTGGTCATGGGATGCTTCACCCCAACTTGTCCAGGCTTTTCTTCAGGCTGGAGGTTGAACTGGTGCAGCAGGTGGACATGGTCATCTGTTGATGTAGAATTACACTTTAGTTACCAAACAGACCCCATAGCCTGCCTATAGTTTTTCATGTTCTAAATATATGTAGCCATACATCTATTCACAAATAACAGAAGGCCTATTTGTGTCCAGACTTATTGTTGTTGAAGTTTAGTGTCTGTGTTTTGTGCAGTCTTAATATTCTACATTTCTGGGGCTCTGGCCTCTGTAGACCTGCCATCTCTGAGAATTTCTTCTATGAATAAACAGTTTCATTTCCTGGACTGTTTAATCCTTGTTCTACCAACCTGAACACTGAGATCATGGAGATGATCTGATGGCTCAGTAGCTGCACAGCAGCAGCATGTCTCATTTCAACAAAGGTATGCTAAAGTATCAGCTGTTGCTAAAACCAGGGCCCAGGAATGTACCAAGAACAACAGGTAGATGATGTCCTATTGACAGAGATGAAGTCACGTATATGTTGGGAAAATTTCAGCCCTATAGTCCGGAACTGACTTGTGATAGAGGTGTCGAAACACTTCAGAACAAAAAACATGCTGCATGCCTTGTATATCACCAGAGTTGGAAACAGGTTTGTACTTTGTACTGCACATGACTGTCACAGAGACCTGTTTGACTGTTTTCCCTAGGACTAAACATTCTTCTGAAAACAGCTTCTGGTAAGAATAGTCTTCATGTTTCAGAATGACCACCCTCCACAGTAGCTGCCAACATGTTGTGCTCCAAAGGATGAAACGTTGTGCTAAGTGAAATGAGAGAATCTGCAAAATTAGGACAGATAGTAATAGCTCTCAACTACTAACATGTAGACTGAAGAAATGCCTCATCAAGTTGGGATTTGGAAAGAATTTTTGGATACATTAAATGACTGGTTCCCAGAACAACTAATCTGTAGAAACCCACAAGAAAAGGTGCTGGTTTTGATTTGGTTTCAGTTGTTGCACAAGACCTAGTTGAAGAGGTATTAGTGGGTGAGCCACTCTGTAATAGCCAGTCATAATACAATTAAGCTGAAGATATTAGCAGAAGTGAGCAAACCAAATAAATTCAGCACAAAGATATTCAATACCCAGACTGCCACATATCTACATAATTTACTTTCAAATTAAAATGGCAGTCAAAAAAAGAAGCCCACTTGCAACCTGGTGGTAGAAAAAAGCACTGTGGAACCCAAGGTACACCTTGTGCTGCAACCCAAAGAGAAACCAGAGCGGTCCAGTGATTCTTGTGGCCCAACAGAGACGTTAAGGAGTGAACCTAATGGCAAAGGTGTGAAAGGGATAGTCCACAGCTGACAAGCTTGGTGAAGACATGGAAGAGATTCCCACACTGAACCTGTGGTTTCTAGGAGATGGATCAGATGAGCTAAATGAGTTTAGATAAGAACACAGAAAATATGAGACCGAATTGATAAGTTAGATGATATGCTGCTATCAGCAGGTGGCATTCACCTGAGCCTGCTGGAGGAAGGCAGAGGTGAATTGCAGGATTGCTGGAGTGTCATTGTAAACAGGATATTACAAAAAGTGTGGTGAAAGGGACTGCAGATAGTAGGACTGCAGACTGCAGGACTGCAGACCTCACTGATGAACTCTTTTATGCTACCATCAGAGACAGAACATGGTGCCAGGTGAGCCATTGTTCTGACCAAGTAGGACCATTCTTTGTAGACTTGCAAGCTGGAGTTATGGAAGTCATTACATTTGTGTGTTCTCTCTCCTCCTGCTTCCCTCATCTCTTTTACTATTATTAGACTGTATTTTGAAATCCCCAAGTAGAGGGAAAGGGAAAATTGGAAGTATGTATTTCTGAAAGATGATTTCTTTAAAAAAACCAAACAGAAAAACCCAAAAAACCTCTGTCCTAGTAGATGGACTCTGTTGTGAGAAATCCTGCATTTGTGGGAGAGTGAATGCAGAGGTCTATGAGTGTACGTGTCGGAGCAGGAATAGAGAGGCTCTTGTTTTCTTTAGTGACAAGAGATTCCAAGGATTTATTTTGCTATACTGCATTTCTTGCCACAGACTGCGAAAAGATTAAGATTGCGTAGTGTGCTTTTGCATCCAGCAATGCAAGCTAAGTCTTCTGATTAAAAAATAATAATTTTTATGCTTCCTAGTTAATTAAGGACTTCTGGCTATAAATTATTAACCAAAACCCCACAGTTCTTCGAGCTTTGTTCTCTGTGATTACATACATGCCCTCCAGAAATGTGAAAGCTCTTTCTGTTTTGTTTTCATCTGTTTTTCTGAAAAGAACATGTAACTTTTGATGGATTATATTGACATTTTTAACTAGTTAGTATGGTTTACAGAAGAAATCCTGAGGGATCCTTATAAATGTATTTTGGGTTTTATATTATTTTTCATGTTTTGACCTGTTCTTCAGTGCTTCTTTGGAAGCATTTAGAGAAGTTGAACTCGTATAAGTGTTGAGAGCTTTGTCTCCGTGGTAGATGATATACTTTAATTGAAATAACAAGTGAAACAAAAAGAGGGTCTTATGAATGTTATATTAAAATCAGAGGGCCATTTTTATTCATTTATTTTGAATATTGTCTTACTGGTTTTCATTGTTTTTTGGGGAAAGGTAAATGGAAACACAAATAACAAAGAATATACAAGGGTTCGGGGGGAATTGGTGTGAGGGAATAGAAACCTGGGTTCTCCGCTTCAGAAAGATACTATTTGTTTTTTACTTTGTAGGTTACTTTGAACCCAAGAGAAAAATCTTTCTTTTTCCTTTTTAGACGGTGTTTGTATCTTGCTTTGTTTGTTCACTGAGAAATTTATCTTGGAAGATGTTTTTTTTTAATCTTAAAAAAGAAACAGGCCATGTACTACAGAATACTCTTCTCTTTCAGGTCCTGCTGCTGTTTGTGTGATTCAGTATATTGCAAAGCATGCTATTTTATAGAATAGCCTTTTAATTAATCTTTCTGTTTACTTAGTGGACCTTTGGTTGTTCTTAATGACTTTAAGGTTGTTAATGACATGTATTTAAAGCTGTTTCAAATGTTAACCTAATAAATACAGCACTATGAAAATAAAGATGTATTCTTAGCTGTCGTTTGCTGAAGACATTAAAGAAGTGGCAAGACAGTCTGATGTTAGTCAACTACAGATCAAAACAGCGATAGGTTTTCAGGGATGATTTCCTTTGAACTCTGGTGCAGCCAGGGAGAGCCCAGGGACCAGCAACAGCATTTCACTCTTTCGGTGACAGCGCAAAGATAAGCAGTGCCACGCGTGTCCAGAAATACAGAGAGAGAGAGGTATAGTTTCATGACGGGCTTAAGCTAATCGGAGATAGTGCAAGTCACAGTGCTGCCTTTCGCTTGCACTGAGCCTTGGCTGGCAGCACGGTAAAGTAGTCAGTGAGCTGAACCAGAGGATGGTTTTTTTTTCTGAGGGACGGCAGACTTGTGGTGCATCAACTTGTGTCAGCTTTGAATGCTGTAGAAGCACCTGCGAATGAAAGACATACTCAAATCAAAGTTGTATTCATTTTAAAATCAGAGTAAACTTAGTACAACTACACAGTAAAAATAAGTAAATAATCTTCCATGCCTCCGTCACCTTTTTTATTTTTGGAGCTTGTGAATAAATCTTATTTCAGCAAAACACTAACCTGAAGAGAGTGAATAAATAATCAAAGTGTTCTTTCAGTGATAATATATAGTAAGTTGTTACATGCTTCTCCCATCTTTTCACAGAGGGCATTTTCTCCCACCTTTTTAATTTATTTGCTTGTTCTCTTTTTTTTTTTTCCCCCCTATGTTATACTTTATTTTACAGCGGTACAGAAAAAAAGAAGGAAAAACCTCCAGGACAGAAAGAAAAAAAAGAGGAATCTCATTCTAATGATCAAAGTCCACAAACTCAAGCATCACCTTCTCCCCAGCCCTCCTCACAGACTCTCCAAACACACAGGCAAACTCAAGAAAGCAAGAGTTCTGCTCCAGCTAAAAGGTTTTCACAGTACCACAGTACAGAACTAGAAAATGATTGTAATGATACTGAGCTCATACTTGACAAGTCATGTGAAATAGTTCCAATCTCATGATCAAGTTAATAAATGTTTGATATTTTTTGTGCTACAGAAGATGCATTCAACGTGCATTGCAACAGAGCAAATATGTAAAAATGCAATTTTTCTTTGAGTAAATTTTTAAGATTACAAAGGGGTTTTTTTGTTCTCTGTGATTGAAATCCTAATATGGTAGATTACTTCTAATCAGTCATTATTCTAAAATATTTAACGATGACTCTGACTTCATCCTTCTCAAAATACACTTCATAGGTTTTGTCTGGCATAGCTGAATTGTGGAGTGTATTTTGCAGGTGGCCATTTACTGCATCTCGGAACAACATTTGTTAAATACTAGTATCATTGCAACTCTACCTTCGGGAGTTTTTCTTCTCAAATTATTCTGTGAAGTGACTGCAGTTTGGATTTTTTTTTTTTTTTTTTTTTTTTTTTGCGGCCCTTCCCTTTTCAGTTCCTGCTAGGTTGCAGGGTGGTTCACTTCACTTTTATTCTGACTGTTTACATGAGTGAAGTTCTGGTTTTACACCCAAATCATAGAACTGCTTGACTTGAGTGAACGTAGAAGGTTATTTAGGATTGCCTCTAAGTTCCCACTCATTTTAGTGGGAATTAGGCACAGAAAAAATGGTACCCTTTTTTTTTTTTTTTTTAAATGGCTTTTTAAAGTCAAGGAAATGGATTTTAAGATTTGGGTGATTACTTCTGAGTTTCAAAGCTATGCAGGTCGGTGTGGTTTCTCTTTTTTTTTTTTTTTTTTGTTCATTGTCACCTTATTGTTTTGGAAGGTGTGAAATTTTCTTTTACTGCTTGGCATTTAGGAGACTGAAACAAGCTCTTAAATAAATTTATTCTTCTGAAATTTACTGTAGTTCATAAGATTATGTTGTCTTGCATTGCTTGAATTCACAGCTCTAATAAATATTTAAACTTTCACTTGACTGATGCATGTTATAACACTCCATAAAGGCTCTGTCTCCATGTCTTGCACAAACTCTTAAGTTGTCTGAAGCTGAACTTGCGGCCTGTTGTTCTCCTGCCTGGTATCTCACTGTAAAGATGTTTGTCTGAAGTCTCGCTTACTAATCTTTTGCAGTGTGGGGAAAAAAATATATGCCTTTTTTAGTCTCCTAGTGGTTTAACTTCATTTGATTAACTTATGTGTCACAGGACCTTTCAGCCTCTTGAGGTGCTGTGGAAGGAGCTTGCCATTTCTAAGGTTGCAGTTCAGTACTTAACTCCTGCAAAAAGCGTTTCTGACGGGATGAAGTATGATACTGTTAGCAGGACATATGCAGACTCTAAATCAGCTGGTTGAAGAATAATTTTGGCTAGATCACTTTTGAACATGTTTTCCATGATTAAGATGTGTGTGAAATTAATGAACTAGTGACTGCAAAACTTGCAGGTTCCCATTAGTGTAAATTGGCTACAATAAGATTGCTGAAAAATTATATCAGAATTCATAGATTTGATCATCCGTAGTATTGGGCCAAACCTAGCTTGCATTATTCATGCAAGAAGTTTGCAGACATTTGTTTCAAAAAGATTAAAGCCATTAACGTGGTTTAGAATATGCTATCTGTAAAACAGCCATATGAAACTGTAATCTGATAGAACTGTTCTGCCTCAGAAATCAGTGTGTTAAAGCTGGTGAACAGTTAATCAGGGAAAAAAATTCTACTTTTCTTTGTTACCTTCTTGAGTGATTTTTTTTTTTTTTTTATAATTTATTCTTTAAGGCTAATATAGCTACTGTAGCCTCATTTTTTTTTTTCCACTTTTGTAATTCGTTAGCAATAGAGTAATAAAATATAGAGTTATTTTGTTCAAGTCTTTATGTAAGAGCAGTTGGAAATGGAAAGGAATGGATAAAACATTTGGCAACTGTCTTGCTCAATTGTTTTCATTCATCCAGTTAGAACTTTCTGACTAATCTTTTTTTCCTGTTTCATGCTTCAGCTTGAAGGAAGACCTAGCTCTGCTTTTGTCTCCTGCTGCTTGATCTGTCCGTTGCATACGAGTTCCAGTTATTGTTATCTTACTATTTTGTCATTTTAAAATATATTTTTGTTTCTTTTAGCATAAAGAAATCCTTGACTGCTGAAAAACCTCACAGTGCTTGGGAGAGTTCAGATGACAGTCGTAACAAGCTGCTGAGAGTAGCATCAACATCTAAATTAATATCAAAAGTGGCAAAGAATGCAGACAAGTATGTATCAGTTTGGTACATAAAAGCAAGTGAACTTTAGAGTCAAAATATTATGAAATTGCATAATTTTAGTGAACCTATTTATGTATATGCTAAGACCATTTGCATCCTTGGTGTTACCAGGAGTAATTACCTGCCTAACCTGCCGATGTGGTGCTCCAGGTGCCTGTGGAATCTTAAAATTATTATAAAATGCAAATGCAGGATTTGAGTGTAAATATATTTTAATGTTGCCCATTTGGGTTAGCAGAATTATGCACTATGAATTAAGATTTATGGCTTAATGCTAACTGATTGTGAAGCTTCCAGCCAGTTTTTTCCTAATTAAAACTGATTTGAAAATGCAAGTGTATTTCTTTGAAGTTAATTTACTGGATTTGACATAGTATGTGTGTTTCTAAAGTAGACTAATAGTAAGAATATACTTTTATGATTTCAGGTAGGTCTCTCAGATTAACTGTTTAACAAGTTCCTGATTGGAGGTTCTAGATAATAGGCAGGGATCTTTTCAGCTTCACCTTCAGTAGGTGATGTGCTGTAGCCCATCATTCCTCTCGTGCTCTTCAGCAGCAGCAGATTTTCTCAGTTTGTGGCCTCCAGGGGAGGCCTCACCGGGGATGAATAGCACAGAGTAGTTACTTCTACTCCTGTCAGCACAGAAGAGTTTTTTTTGCTTTTTGCTGTAAATCCACATTGTTGACCCCTATTGCGACCCACTTCTTGTCCTCAATACTCTTTGCCAGTTGGGCTTCCCACGTTGTATTCACACAGTTTCTTTTTTTTACTTTGTTGAAATTGTGCTGAATTTGTTGAAATTGCTGCGTTGGCTTTTTGACTGAGCCCTCTCCTGTTTGCCGAGTCCCCCCAGCATGCTGGCAGCTTCTCCCAGCTTGATGTCATCTGCAGATTTCATGCATCTGCTCATTAATCTTCATTCAGATAGCCATTAACTGGTCCAAGGCAGAGCTACCTGAAAACCCCTTCCACTATGGCAAATAAAACTCTTCAGACCTTTCAGAGTAATTTCCAGCCTTTTTATGATTGTGTCTGTAGTGCTCTCCTTAGTTTGCATATAAGACTGTCAAATACATACTTAGAGTCAAGAGCAGTGCAAGTGCATTCCTTCTTTCCTAGGAATGCGAAGAACAAAAACATCTTAAATCAATCTTGGGTGTGGATATAGGCACATTTACTAAAAGCCTTATGCTTAGCCTGAAGAGTTCAGCAGAGCAGTGAAGTGCAGCGTGTGAGGGATTATGGGTTACGTATTTTGCAAGTATTTCTTTTCCTTTTATAATTGGTTTTCACTGTTGGAATTTAAAAGCCCTTTGGCAATTTAGATTATAGCAGGGTACTGCTAGATAATATTTTGAAATAAAAAAACCCTCTGTCTTGATTTCTACTTATCAAGTTTCTTTTCTTGGTTTTTGTTACGCTACTAAAATACCTTTCACAATGTGGTATACACTTCAAATTTGCTAATAATAAAAAATAAATTTTACTTTTATTGACATTTTGTATATTGGTTCAGGCATGGTCAAAATAGAGGTATCTTGTTTCATTTTCCTGTGATTCTGCTTATTTTCTAAAAGACTTTAAATGCTGCCTTTCTACAGTCTCTAGTGTAGAAAAAAAATCAGGTATCTTAACAAAAGAGTGGACAAGGAAAGATTAGGATTAATTATTGTTAGAGAAAGTTGTCTGTTCATAACTTGAAGCTGTTGTATCTTAAAGTATTTGGCAAAAAACAAAGCTTCAAACATTATCAATTGTAGACCGTCATCTGATTGAAGAGTGGGTGTTGTATTGTTTGTGTACCTTGTTATTATGCTCAGATTTATCATAAAAGCACTATTTGCATTCAAGAGCACACATTAATACTCATTTCTTATATCTTGTGTGCCCAATTTCTAAAAGAATTAATTGGTATTGTGCAAAGGCATATTGTTACATTGCATTTATCGTTCTCAATTAAGAAACATTGGCCTAATCTGCCTGAAGTTACCCGAGTCTTGTGCAAGGGAATAGAATTCAGCCCCTAATGTGGGCCCCAGGACAGAAATGTTTTACATATGCTTGCGCTACCAGCCCAGGAACTTTGTTTAGTAAGCTCAGTCTTTAAGCCAGCACTGAGCTGTAAATCAGTCTGATAAAGCCATAAGAAGTAAGAGGGTTCCCACGGCAGCCCATCATTCAGTGTTTTTCAGGCAAGACTGGGAATCCAGTTTTAATTTTTCATTTGGCAGTGTGGTGAAGGGTGATTCTACCAATAGCCAGAGATGACTTTCCTCATGCATATGCTTGACCCTTTGTCACTGTTACAAAAATTTGACGTCCATCCAGCTAAAAATACTGGATGCCACTCATACCTTCCTGCTGAATTTCAAATGAATTCGAGAGGTTTTTTTATGCCATACATTCTCCCCTCACGGAGTGTTATTCTGGTAAGAAGTAGCTGTGATGCTGGAAATTAGTATTTCTTCCCTCTTCACAAAAAAGGATTGAGGTTTTTTGTGAGTAGTTCATTCCTGGTTCTGGCGAGGAGAGGCATCTCAGCTGCACTCCTTTGAAGACTTTGTGTTGTACGTCCAGTAATGCTGCATGGATCCAGCTTAAATGAAACTACAACTTGCTTACATTTAATCCATGTGTCCAACAGGGTTAATTCTTAGAAAAATTTGTAGTGTTGTGTGCTGACAGCTTATTTTGACAGGTGTTAAATGCTTTGCATGCAGGCCTAAGGGTGTTTGGCAGATTAAAACATTTGGTTATTACAAGTTTGCTCTCTCAAAATGGAATTTTCCATGCACAAGGAGTATGCCCTCCATAATGTATTTTTAAAAGCTTTTTGTATTTTGTTATCACAGTAATTCTTAGGAACCCTTGCCATAGGGCCAAAGACTTTAAGTTACTCAAAAGATACAGTGAATTGCATAAAATAATATATGGGTAAAAATGCACTACGATGACCAAGATTAGTTATTTAGCATCCTATACTACAGTCACACTGTACACAGAATCTGATGAGATTGCCAAATGCAATAACGTGTAAGAACTAGATGGTATTGGCTTGATAAGCATTTCATATATTATTAACAATATTATTTTGAATTTTTCCCCAGGCACAAAGATGTCATCGTCAGCCAAGGTAAATAAAAACACTTATTTTTAAATACTGGATGAAGTTGAAAAGATTTGCTTTTGACTGAATAGTATTTCCTGTAAATAAATACACTGAGACGTATGCTTATGAAACAGGGATGTAGAGCTAAAATAGCATTAATAATTACTCCAAGAATTAATCTGGCCAAATGTTACTCAGGACCTGTATAAGGATCTTTGAAATTATGGAGAAATGCCTCATCAAATTGAATCTTTAGGGAGGACAGAAATTTTTGGTGGGTGGTGGGAGGATTCATTTTACTTTTCTGAAACAAAAAAATTTTCTGTGTGTGTATGTGCATAAATAGAGGTTATGAAAACAAAAATCTGAAGTTTTGACCTATGTGCCAGCCTTCATCCAAGCAGGTGTGAGACTTTAGAAATAGTTTTAAGATATTTTATTTCTGTCCCATAACCAGCAAAAATGTCAACTCGTGAAAAAAACAGCCAAGGTAAGAATGAAGCTATGCCCTTTGGTCGCTTTCTAATTTAGCGCTCTCACGAATCTTTTATTTGGCTTTTCACCATCAAAGAGCATCAGTGCATGATCTCTGAAAAACTTTGAGCATTTAAGTAAATATTTCACCTTTCTTATTATGGAAATATATATGCATATGCACATTGCAGTCTATGTGGGGATTATTTGGGGGTAGTCTAATATAAATGACTACACACATAATTTCCTCAGAGAGGAATGTGTGTTCAAATAAGATTCTAAAAGTCTTGCATTGTTGCCTACGATATTAGAATATTAAGAACTGCCAACTAAAAGATTTATCTCAGCTTTCTGTCTTGCCAATATTACAACATATACACGCTGATTAGACAAGAACAGAGACTGAAGGTTTTAATATAGTCTCCTAAAATGAAAAATGAGTCTCTTCTAAAGTGTATGTCTTTGTACCAATGAATCTTGTATTCTGTGGCTACCTGCTGCTGCTGGCTTGTTCAGACAGGAAAAGGAGCCGTCTATCTGAACGTGGTGGGACGTGACAACAAAAGAAATCCAGTTCTTGTGCTGCTAAACTACTCTGCTTTGATGTCCTGCAAACTGTACTGAAGCATGCAGTTTCAAAACTAAAGCATGTAACCCAAGTGCATGCTGTACACAACATGTATCTATGTACAGAGGTTCTGTCTCATGCTTTTTTGCTGCTAATTAACAAATCTATAGTCTCCAAAATCTGTGCTGTAAGCAAGATTACATTATACACAGTTTGATTACTTTTGATCTCCTCTGGATTTTCTTTCAAAAAGAAAAAAAACACTCAAATTTTTTGGAAGTTAACATATGAATTGTTGTAATGAAAGCAAAATCAACTTGAATCCAATTGCTTTATCTTTTTCTAGTTTGTAGAGAAATTACAGATTTAAAAATACTCTAAATTGATGCTTACCAAAAGCATCCTTCAAAGACGAGGGGTGAAAGAGGGTGCATAAGCATCAGGAACAAAGAAGAAATGTTTCTTTATGCCAGGTTGCTTAACACCAGCTGTGGAATGGAATGTATGTGCAGCAATGGTTACTGTAAAAAGAAAACTCATCAGTAGTGTCCAGACCAGCTGCAATTTAGCTCTGCAAGAATTAAATAAAACTGTTATATTCAAAATACCCTTTCTACCAAACACTACTTTTCACAAACCCAAGTTGCATACAGCTAAAATACCTTCAATACTAATTCTTTCCTTACGATGTGCTTCTACAATTCTACGTGTTCTGCCAAGAATGGGCCGTCCTTCAGTTCTCTCATCCTGGTAGCTATAACTTACGTGGCCTTGATGTGTACCCTGCTATCTATTGTGTTACTCTGCAGATGATGTGAGCTTTCACTGAATGATGAACGGGTACCTTCCATGTGTGTCATGTCAGTCTGTTCTGAGCCCAACTGGAATGAAAGAGAAATATGATGCAAATGACAGTGGCCCCATGTATATGAAAGATGGAGAGAAAGTCTTGTCATAGAAAATGCTTTTACTAACATTTTAAACATGTATAGTGGCAAAACATTGTTCTGCCTTTAACATGGATAAAGTTGCCATTATCAGGATTCAGCCTCCAAAGATTATTTTTTTTAATATGGACCAATGAGTGTATTTTTTGACAGCTTTTAGAGTATGTATCTCTGTGTGTGTGTAAGGCTGTGTTAGGTTTTGTGTTGTGTTTACTGCCACAGAAGTAACCACCTGTTAGTTACTGTAGTTGCAGAGGGTCGCCCCATCCTTTCCAGTATAAGCTTAGCAATACTCAGCCAATTCTCTGTAGTGCAACATCCTGTTCAGGGCAGGTGACTTAGGCTGTTTTGTACTTGATAGTTGCCACATAAATAAACCAATTTCCAGTTGGCACCTTGACCCAGCCGGTCAGAAAGTTGAAGAGTTGCATAGACAGTTAACATGGTTTCTGGAGGTAAATTCCATGCAGCTGGACAGAGTTGTCTTGGGCAGAGTGGGATGAAGGGTAGCTTTTGCTCATGCTGTTTGTGCAGTACCTTCCTGTTCTGCAACCCAAAGGCATGAAAAGTTATAGCTGCTTTAACACTCCTTTGTGGCTTGCCAGCATTTGCCTCTAGAGGCGAGCAGTCTCTAGCATGGTGTTAATTAAGTTAGAGCAGCTCCCCTGAGCTGCTCATTTCACTAGGCTGTATGTGAAACACTGCGTACGCCCCCAGCACACACCTCCCACGCTAACGATTGTGTCAATGCGCTTCCTAGAAATTGTGTGAAGGAGACTCTTGGGAGGACTGCTGGTGTGCAAACTGTCAAGCTTCAAAGCAAATCTATGTAAGAATACTTCAGTGTCTTTATACACACATAAAATAAGTTTGGAAACACAGTGAAATTGCAATTTATCATAGCAGAAGGTGTTTGCATGGGATAATAGGATGGAAGGTGACAATTCTGTGTAGCTTTGAACATCCTGGAATAATTTTTGTTTCCTTTTTTTGATTCAGCTATTAAAGAAACTGCTTTGAAACCTGTCACTGTAGTACAGTACCACAAAATGTAGGGAAATGTGTTTTTGCACATTTAGTTCTTGGAATCTTATTTTTCTAGCAGCAGAAGTTACTGCAATATTATCTGTGTTGTGACCATCTGTGCATGTTCATTGTGATTTCTGTTGGTAGTGTGTATTAGCTATAAAAGTGAAAGACTTGAGGAGCAAATGAGGATTAATCTTAGATGAGCTTCCATAGTGAAAGGCATTGACTTCAGCGTGGAGTCCCCCAGACAGCGTGCTGCAGGTATTGCATGTGAATGGCAGCAAGACCTGGGCAATTCTGTCCACCTGCCAGCAGCAGCAGCGTGGGGAGCTGCAGCCTGTAGCTGCCTTGCGGGCAGTCGTTTGAGTTTCCTCTGCTTAGCACCATGCTGAGACCATGCATGTTACTGGTGTTGGTCACGTACCTTCTATCTTAGTACCCAGTTTTGCTCCCTCAGTGCCTTTATCACTGTTACTTGGGTTGAGTTGCACCTGCTCCATGTTAAGGTTAGGCCTGAGCTTTATGCGTCTGGGTATATGCTGAAGCAGAGGTAATACAGACAGGAACACTCTGGTGATGCCAATCCAATGAGGGAAGTATTATACACACTTCCATACATTTGCTGAAGAGATTTTTGGGCTTAGGTTTTTCAACTTATTTTTGAACATCTGTTTGTTTATCCTTGTAAACTAGGACAACCTTTTTACAATAAAATCCAGTACGAAGGAGTTATTGAAATTCTGTGAAAATCCAATAAAGCTATGGGTGAAATGAACAGGTGCTTACTACAGCCTTAAAAGGACACTAGCTATTCTTTTAAATTCTTTACCAGCAGGTGTTTATAATTGCCTATAAAAGCCATCTTGCTTTTCACTTCAGCAGAGACATTTTTAAAGTATTAATCATAAAGCATTCATATTTTTATACCCAGAAGTTAGACCTGGCTCATTTTAAGATAAAAGGTAATTTTTTTTCACTGAGATTCCATGTTTGAGTTTGGTTTTCAGTGATAGCAGCTCCGTATATGAATCACTTGTTCACTTAGACGTTTTTGGATGGCAATAAAAACCATATGTGAAAGAATTAATGAAAAACATTCGCTGCATTCCTAAGTTTGTTTCTTTTTAGATTGTGCTTTATTAGTTTCCAGTACTTTTTCTTCTGTTAGTTTAACTGTGCTATAGTTCTAGCTTCACAGAACGGCACAATCGTGAAGCACACAATGGAAAAATTTACCCTCCTGACAGTGTGTCCTGATCACTGAGAAAATTCAGTAACTACCTCAGATCAGTTTTTTCATCAGACGCAGATTTTCTGTCACATGCTTATTGAAGGTGCTCACGTACCTGAGAGCAAATGGAGACCCAGTCTCTCTGGTTTTTATTGGGCTGCTTGCTCTCATTCAGGCACAGTGCATATTATTAAAAACCATAGATACTGTCAGAAAAACAAACTGGTATTTGGGAGTTTTTGTCATTGGTGAAGTCAGGATTTTATTATTTAAGCAGGAAGCATTTAGATACACTCTTATTGAGCTTGTTTGTGTCCAGTACTCCTTTTTGAGTCCTTTTTTTAAATAAAAAGCTAGAGTTTAATATTAAATTTGAATTATTTCAATGCAAATGGTAACTGTTGTTAATACCTAGATTCTTAATGTCACCTGGTACATGCAAAAACAGGGTTTTAACTATGATTTACTTATCAAGTTATATAAAATTAATAACCAAAGATCTATTAAGAAATCACAAGGCAAAGCTGTAAAATCATTCCAAACAGAGGCAAATCTCTCGTCTCATCTGCCTTTGACTGTGTGGTTTGCACTGCACCAGCACTCAATAGCAACAGTGCATGTCCACTTGTCAGGTTCAGCAAGCATTGACACAGCTCAGGGTGAGAGATGGCAGACCTGCAGCCGCATTTTAATTCCACTGTAACTTAAAATGTAATGGTCTGGGCATGGTGCTGAATTTGGTTATATTCGTCTCTGTGCTGTTAGCACTGGTTTAAATTAGAAACAGGCTGCTAAGCCTTTGTCCCTCAGGTTAGTGGTCCTACAGAGTTCTTGGACACAGGCCTGAAAGCAGAAAGCTTGTGGGAAAGAAGCTATTTGTAGTATTAAAAAGCATAACTTCACTGGTCAAGCAACTAGAAGGTGAAGACAGATTAATAAATGTACTCTGGATGTGGTAGTTTATTGTGTATTATTAGAGAGTTCTGCTTGGCCAAGCTAGTTGGAGTCTTTTGGGGTTTTTCGTTTGCTTGTAATTCACTTTAAGGGTAAGATTCAGATGCTAAACACAAGTAGAACTGAGCTGAGGGTTTTGATGCATCAGTCCATGTTGCTCTTTCAAACTAGATGGCATGGGACCTATTGAAAAATAGCCACTAATAATTTGCAAGATAAGATTGTTGTAATGATTCCTTAAGAGTTAAACTTATAACCATGTAGAAAAAGAGATAATTTTGGTATTTATTCACTATTATCTACTCTGTGTATATGTATATGATCTACTCTGTGCTCATTAGACTTCCCATTATGCATACACTTGCTAGCTGAAGAGCAGTTAATTACAGCACAGACTTGTGGGGCTACCTCAGGGTCTGTCTAAATATTGAGGAATAACATGATATAAAATACGTTCTTCTAATATTTTTTCCAGTTTTGTTGAAGAAATCAGTAATTGAGGATGAGGGCTTCTCACATGCTTCTATGAAACTACTGTGTATTCCTTGACGATTTCATTTTGAGGCATGTTTTTTGGAAACTAGGAGGATTTTGGTTTTGTGTCACTGTCTTCAAACTTCTGAAGGATCTAAACAGTAGCTTTCATGTCTCCTGAATTGCTCTTCTCTGTAGATACTTCTGAGTCAATCTACAAAGACTTCTTTGATCTTTTTTTTCTCCTCCTATCAGTTCCTATTATTTTTATTATTTTCCTCTGAAAACCTTCCATATTCCCCTAAGAATATGATTCACAGAGAGTAATAAATTGCTTAAGTGTCATTGCGTGAGTCTTTCTGTGCTGACTTCATGGAAGCACTAATTTCAGCCTTTCAGATGGTTTGTATTGCCATATCTTTGCTGTCTGTTACCACCTGCAGTGTTTTTCATTGGTCTTGCCTTCCATCTTGCTTTCCCTGAATTGCTGGGTTTTAAACTTTCTTCCAAGAGCAAATTAATAGGCATTGTTTGAAGTTGAATTTTACTGTTAGCTTTGTGCTGCTTTTTCTTTTTTGTTTCTTGTTCTTGTATAAGGCCTGAGTAAAAGTTTGTTTATGTTAATGGGAATCTCCTTTTGATACCAAGAGGCTTTGCAGAAAATTTTCAGCCACTCTCTACTGTTTGTCTACAATTTTTTATTTGCATCTAGTTTTAGTCCTGGATTCTTGGTGTTGCATGCTTTACCAACAGTTTCCTTGCATGCAAGGCAAGTACACTGGCTTACAGTGACTGTCAATTAAGAAGATGCACTTGTTTCCTTGCATGTCAGGCAGGCTTCTAGGGTTCCCTCTCGGTAGCAGCACCACCTTGTTTCACTGACATATTTATTCGTCTCTTCTCTAGCAGACTATAAACTTTCAAAGAACCCACAGTAGATACTCTGGTTGCTAACATCTGCCTCCAGCCTGTTGGGACCTATTTGGCTTAGTGTTTACACTAATGAACTTAACACAGGAAAGTAGGAGCATTGATGAAATTTCACTGGTGACATGAAGCTGAGACACCAAACTGATACAGTGGAAGCTGAGATTTTAATACAGTAAGACCTAGGTGTTCCTGAGGCCTGGAGTAGTATAAAACAAAATTAAATTATTCGGAGTGAAAGATCATACATGCAGGCGTTGCTAGCAATGTTTTAGCTATAAAAGATTGTCTGCCAGAATTAAAAGGTGAGGAAAAGGGCTCTAGCATGCTAGTTAATCATACAAAGATTGAACCACTCACTTATGAAAACACAAATGCAATCCCAGGATGTATCAGAAGTAATTCTAATGGAAATACACGGCCTTATGGAAAATGTTAATGCATCAAAACCCTGGTAGGTTCTCCTGTGACACTGCATGCAATTATAGCCACCCACAATCATAAAAGGTAAATTTTGGGGTGGTGTGGAGACAGACTGAAACCTTATCACGTAAAAAGAGAGTTAAATAGCTGGATGTTTTTATTTTTGCAAAATGAAGGCTGGGAAGAGGAATGGCATGATTGCTGTTTTCATGCTCAGCTGATGCACTTTCAGACAGCAGATGGGCAGACCTGTGCTGAAGTTAACAGCCGTGCTGTCACACACACAAAAAGTAAACAACTTGGCCATGCTTTATTGTTGCCTGGAAGTTGAGAGGTTCCCAACTAGTAGGAAAAGGAGGTTTTTGGATGGTATTCCGAAATCAGCAGAGCACGTTTGTGTGTTATCCCAGGGACAGCTAAGTCTCTGCTGTCCAAAGCAAGTGCTGCAGTACCCTGATCAGAGTAAAAAACCAGAGTGATGCAGGCAGAGAGAGGGCACTGGGTGGCATGTTGTGCATCCGTCGGGCTGGCCTAGGCCGGGCTCAGCTGTGATGTTCCTCCAGCTCATGATACGAGTTTGCAGAGCCTTGTGGCTGATTGGCGCTCAAATCCACCTTTAGGTGGGCTTGCCAAGTCGCTGGGCTCTGTCTTTGTATCACTCTTCCTGAGGGATGTTTTGTGTCTCTTCAGCTGACTGAGGCCACGGTGTAGGCAGATCAAGTGTTTCTGCATCTTTGGGGCTCAGTTAATAATTTCCCTAGACCTCTGGGGATCCCACAGATTGCTGAGACCTGCACGGAGTTTGCTTGTGTCCAGCACGCCCAGAGGGCTCCCATGTAAGGCTAATAAGCCTGAGCCGATCCTGGGAGCAAAAATTGGGAGTCCTGGTCCTGTGTCCCCTGGCACTTGTGCAAAGAGTTTGTTGAGGCACCAGAGGTGAATTATTGTGGAGCCAAGCAGAGTTTGGGAAGGGCTGTGAATTTGAGCTCAAAGCTGCACAAAAGCAGCTATAGCTGTTCCTGCTGAAGAGCTGTCCGCTGAAGCCAGAGCACTGCATCCACTTGATGCTGCATTTTGTAGCAACCCTGGGCCTGAGCTGTTCCTTTTTGTGTGGCGTGGATAATGCACGGCACCTGGGTGTGCTATCTGCAGAGCTTCAACCGTACTTTTAGGTTGGTTTGATCCATATTTGAAAGGATTTATAGGATGTCTGCAGTTGCAGGTTAATTAACTTAGCAAGCGCCAAGGTCCTTTCAAGTATGGCCTCCTGCCCCTTTCCCCACCTCCCCTGCCAAATGTTTCTGCACAGTGGGTAGTGTGGTCTGAACATCTCTTTATATGAGGTAGAGAATTTTTACTTTCATACCTGCTGTTTTCAGGCTAGTAGATACCAGAACTGTCGAGGATTTTTTTGTTTGTTGGGTTTTTTTCCCCCACTCTCTTTAAAACTTCTGACTTTATCTCCCCTATACCCCCTCACCTACATATCTGTTATGAGATGACCAAGGCTCTTTTCTTCCAAAAGATCAAGTGAGGAAAAAAAAGTCTTGACATACTGCTTTGTACCCGGAAATAGTGAGAATGCAGGAAAATAACAGATAGTCTAATGCTCTTGAGCATTCAGTTGAGCTGGTATGCTATGAAAGAGTTAAATTACTGGTTTTCTTAACTTGCAAATACAATAATTTGGCCTCAGGCAATTAGTTGCTATTTGAAAATGGTTTTGTTGATATGCTGCTATCCTCTCTGGTATTTCAAAAGATTTTTACATTAATATTGTATCTGCCCTACAGGTTATTCTGACAAAAGGAAATTTACAGTCTTAGACAAAAATCTTTCAGTGGGTTCTCTCTTTTTTTTTTTTTTTTTTTTTAAAAAATCCTTCCTGTTCTATAGAGAGGGGCTTAATCAAGTTATACCTAGCCTATGTCTCTCTAACAAGTGTGTTAAATACGTATCTTCAAAGGTAATCTTGAATGACATGCAGCTAGCTAATAAAAGCAAAAAATGTTCTTTCTTTAATGGGGAAGTTCAGAGAGCTAATTTGTATCTGAATGCCCTGCAGATAATCTTTTGCCTGAGCTCCAGGAGAGCCTCTTCTCTTCTGGCCAAAGACCTGACTGAATTCCTCTTGGACTCTTCATCTCTCTCATCTGCAGACTCCGACAGGTGCAACTGCCTCCATCCATATGAATTTCAGTTGCAGCTTGTCTCCACTGTTCTAAGCAGCAATGAGAAATTTGATCCTAAATTTGTGGTGTCATTTTGCACTGATCTTGTGGAACCAGAAGTGCCAAGCTCAGTGTTAAATCAAGAATTTGACTTGCACAAATGAATGGTCTTTTCTAAATACCCTCAGGCTACGCTGTGCTTTAATTTATAAGAATGTGAGCACCAGATTTTAAAAGAAAGGTCATTATTAATACGTTACTCTTGGTTTTGGCCAGTGTTATTTTCTTTCTGTAAAGTACATACTATAAAAAAATATTTTGGTGGAAAAATGAGACCTGTTACTAGTTTGGAGTAATTATCTAAACATTTGTGTCAAACTAGTGACAACACCGGTCTTTAGCTTTTCTCCGCAATGCAATTAAGCAATGCACATTTGGTAAAATAACTGTTGTTTCTAATTTAGCTACTGGGAAGTGATTTTCTTTGTTCTTTGATATTTGATCTGAGGCAAGTTTTCTACTGTTGTCAGTGGATGGACTCACAGGGTTCTTGTTCAAAGGAGCTGTATTTGTTCTTAGAAAGAAGTGGGACAACTGTTTTTCATCTCTGTATTTGTTCCTTTGCTGGACTTAAATGGGTCAACTTTCATTGTATTAATATTCTAAGTAAGGAAAAACCTTTATGCATGTGTTAGTTTTACATTGCTCAATTATTACAATTTCTATTCAGGAATTATTTTTTTGAGCCTGTGGGTTTTCTGCACTAGCTTTCAGTTGTATTTGGACAGTTGTAGGAAAATTCCCTTCTCTTGCCTCCAGCGCAGAGTAAACCTACTATCAGGGTCAAAAGCGATACAAAATTCAAGTAAAATGAATTCTTGGTCTCAAAAGGTTGACTTGAGCACGCTAAAAGTGGAAAAGGAGTCACACTAATCATATCTTTTAAGTCTGGGAACTTGGTAAATTTGATAAACTGTGATTTGTTTCATCAAAAAATTAAACCTGTTAAAACTGTTAAGCATCAAGAAATCAAACTACAGTGTGTTAAGAGGAAGAACAAAAGTTTTTGACAAATTAAACCATATGTGTTGTGAAATCTTCAAAGTGAGTATCATGCACGTAGTAGAATACTTTTAACTAGCTTATGTTCAGGTACATGAATTCATTGACCTAGTTAAGTTTGAGCAATGCTGTGACAAGTGATGTTAAAACCACGCAAGCTCATGGGTAGTTCTTTCTCTGGCTAGGAGTTACTGAATATATTATATGATTTGGTCACCATAGATTTTTCCGATATGTGTCAGTGCTGTCCAAGTCATTGGTGTGTGCTACGATCATCACTGCTGTATTCAAAGCTAGTGCTTTCCAGTGTTTTCAGAGCTGGGGTGGTATTCTACAGAATTTCACACAACTCTGATAAAATCCTCTATGATCAGAAATACTTCTTTTAAATAACATAGAATAGTCACCACATTTTTTCATTAGACTGATGATTGTCAGTATTCTGTCTTGTCTAGCTGTTGAAGAAAGACCTTGAGTGTCAAGAATTCATTTCCAAACTTTGTGCAAGACTGCTTTATATCTTTGGTGGATGAAAATAGTTACAGGTTTTTCCTCTCTCATTCTCTTCTGACTGCAGTAAGACAGAATATGTTTCTGCAGTCTGTATAGTAGGGGTATTTCAAATTCAGAGAAGGGTAGAGACACTGGCTTAAGGCTGGTCTTGCTCACAACTTTGATTATTTCTCGATCTTTGCATCTTCTAAAATGTTTCTGTAAGCAAGAGACTATTTTGGAGTCTACATTGCTTCTGCTGCCACTGAAATGATCTGCTTTCTCTTGCCTTTTTAGATCTCCAAGTTTGACTTGAGCTGTTAGATTTACTCCCACAGAATTATAGCTTGAGTTTCTCATAATTTCAATTTTAGATGTTTTAGGGAATGCAAAACACAGATTGCACATTCATGCAGTCTGAGTAATAATCTTACGCTTAATTGGGGAAATATTTACAAACATTCCCTGGGCATTTATGGGGAAGTCTGTCTCATGTTTGTCTTTTGAAAGAAATACGAAAGTAATTGTTTAAAGATCTTAATTTTAGAGCTCAATATTGGTTGCATCCAACGTGATTAGAGATTTCTTAATACTGTATTGCTAATTCACAGCTATTCTACTCCAGTCCTACTCAGCTATTTATATTTTGGTTTGAAACTCTGAGTTCCCTCTGTCTGCTGTGATTTTCAAATCCGTACTCATAAAAAATACTGGAGTTCCAGATTCACAGCAGAATATTATATTACTTCTGGTTTGTGATATCAGTTACATTAACAATGGATATTAATTACTGAAGAAGTTGAAGAGTGATAAAAAGTTACCATTTCATAGATGCAAAATTAGTGAAATATTTGGGTCTTTGTCATCAGTGCTTTTCGAAATGAAACTCCTGTGTCAGCAGAGTCGGAGGCTGACCTTAGTTCTTGTGGATTTGAGGCCTGATTTAACCGTAGTTAAACAGCACTACTGTGCTGGTTTTGCTGTGTGGGTAGAGCATAAAGGCTTTTAAAAGTCTCCAAGGGCTTTTCTGGTCTTCTGAAGTTAGAAAATGATTATTGTCATAGTGTGGAGGGAAGACTCTTGTAGGGCACCTAATATACTAGTTGCAATCATGTATTCCTTAAATCCAGATGACTTTCCTTCCAATGACTAGCTAATGTGTTTGACCAAGCCACTCAGCTACTCTGTAACTAGTTTTCTCTGGTGGAAAATAATCTCATGTTCCTTGAAAAGGAACTCCTAAAGGCTTATGGAGTGCTCAGATGCCCCAACAGAGATATGCATGTATTTTGTCACAGCTATAGACAGTGTGATAGCTGGAGTCATTAGGAGCTGTTGCTTCTTTCTGTTCTTCAGGATGTGATGCAATAGCATGCAATTGGAATGATTTCAATAAATTAATAATTCAGGTTAGTGTATTGGTTTGTGATGATACATAACTTCAGATTATATTCCTGAGCAAACCTTTTGACACTTTTTCCTGCAGTATCCTTGTGTTTTAGCTTGGCCGTTATGGTTTGGATAGGTGGGCAGCTCGGTGGGTAAAAGAACCAGTTGGACGGTTGGCCTCAGAGGATCGTGGTAAATGGGTCACACTCTGCGTGGTGGCCAGTAGGTGACAAGTGGAGTCTGCAGGGGTCTGTCCTGGACCTGTCCTGTTTAACATCTTTAGCAATGACCTGGAGCAGGCAACACAGTACACTCTCAAGTTTGCAGATGGCAGCAGACCCGGGGGCCCAGTTGATATGCTGGAGGGTAGAGCTGCCAACCAGGGGTACCTGGGTAGGCTGGAGGGGTGGGCCTGCAGGAACCTCACAAAATTAAGCAAGGACAAATGCCAGGTCCTGCACTTGAGGAAAAGAAGAGCCCCTGACAGGGATACAGGCTGGGGACAGAGGGGCTGCAGGGAGTAGCTCTACGTGAAAAGCCCTAGGGGTGCTGGCAGACAGCCAGGTGCCAAGAGAGGTTGTGCATCTCCATCCTTGGAGGTTTTCAAGACTCGACTAAGCAAACCACTGAGCAACCTAGTCTGACCTCGTGACTGAGCCTTCTTTGAGCCAAAGGTTGGACTTAAAGACTTCCTGAGGTCCCCCTTCAACCTGAATTACCTTATCCTGTGATTCTATGACTGCTTACTTGTTCAATTTCAGATTTTTAATTGAATTTGAAATTTGCCTTTGTAATTTAATTTGCATGTCTAAAATGTTACATGTTCCGTCTGTTCTATCACAAATTCAACTAACGCTTACTCTGTGTGTGCGCGTGTGTGTGTTTTAGTGTTCTGTTTTTAAAAAAAAAAAAACCAACTGGGCCTTTACCAAGCTCGCATTTCAAAAATAATTGTTACATCACAAGTGTTATTTGCATCTCTGTGCTTATTACTGGTTTCTTTTGTGCTTATTTCTTGTGTAAACTTGCCACATGATTAATACGCTTTTTTTGTTTCAACAGAGGGAGAATATATCAAGATGTTCATGCGAGGTCGACCAATCACAATGTTCATTCCTTCTGATGTAGAAAACTATGATGATATTAGGACAGAGCTGCCTTCTGAAAAGTTAAAACTGGAGTGGGTGTATCCTTGATATCAGTAACTGCTTGCTCTGTTCCCTTTTTGTCTTGTCTTGCTTTTTTTTTCCTTTAGAACCTGGTCTTGTCTCTTCTCTGTTCAGAGATAAAAATTACTTAAAAGTGGGGGGAAAAAAGTTCAATTTAATACAACAGATGAAATGGTTTGTAGCTACTGTGTAGTACGACTTTAAGCTGCAAAATATGTAGGCACAGAAAAGTCGTACTTTTTCTCTGTTTTGCTGTTGAAACTAATTGCAATTTATTTTCAGTGTGAAAGAAAGCGTCTTTGGAGAGTTACAGAGTTTTGAAAATGTCCCCCTCTACCCCCCACTGTATTAACATAGGCTTTGCATTCAGGAACATTGTTAGTTTTCGATCTCTGTTCATTTTTAGGAGGTTTTAGAGCTATGGAAGATCTTGAATTTCTCATTGTCCTTACCTACAGAGTGAGGATTGCAGAAGCAGCCATCCTTTGCACTGCTTCTGTGTTTCAGCTCCAAACTGAAGGGGTTAATTTCTTGGAGACTAGTTTACATTAAACGCACTAAATAAATTTATCATTTGAAGAATGGAGTTGGTGTGTGGCTGACAACAATTCTCCAGGCTTAGTAGATCAGACGTTAAATTCTTTATAAGAGACGTGCTTTTGCACACGTTTGGGTCTTCCTATCACCCCCCCATCTCTGCAGATTCTTCCAGTAAGCTGTGATTGTATAAGTAAGTTTCTTAGTACTTCAGTAAAATAACATGTCTAGGCAGCACTTGAGTTGGTGTAATAATATCAAGTTTGATCCTTCTGATGTTGCTGAAAGCAGGAAGATTTTTAGGAATGTTGATGATACACTGTCATGTGTCAGGATATGTACAGACAGAGGCTGCCCGTACCTCTCTCAGCATATCTGTTAGTGACTAAGGTATACATATGTTTTAAGCCACCCCTTGTTACTCGCTTTAGGAAAGAAGATTTCTCTATTATTTTTCCTGCCTTTATTAACTAACAGATGTTTGAAACAGGTAGTGTTGGGTACTTGGTTATGAAGAGCAGCTGTGGAGCTCGTCCTCTGAACTTTTCAGTGAGACTGTGGAAGCTTAGACCATAAAGGAGGAAAGTTTTGGATTAAAAGTCTGACTGGAAGGAAGATGGAGCTCTTATTCGCGCTGTGCAAAGCTGTGGTGCCCAGCTTTCCTACTGTCACAGCTCTTGGGTGCTGATGCTGGCACTGATATGATTGTGGAGTGAATTGGGTCAGTCACTGATCTGGCTGAAATGTAATCTTTTTTTGCGGAGTTAACTTTCAGCAGGATCAACTCATTAATTTGATTTGCCCCACAAACGTGCCAGGGCTAGAACTGGTATACTGGAGGAAGATCAGATCTGCTTTTTCGGCAGCAGTGAGCAGTTTGGACTGATGAAAACTGATCATGAAATCACACCCTCAGTTAAGTAGGTGCAAATCCCAGTGTGGACATGCTTATTTAATGTCCAAGGACCTTAAGTTCAGGTTAAACCAGTTTCCTGCTGAGGGCTAATTAAAGTGAAATAAATCTAGTCTAAACAGACTGTCCATATGTTTTTGGAATCTGTTTAAGGAAATGTCATCCTCAATCAGACCAGTATATTTATGAGTGTAGGGTATCTTTTGGATATGATGGTGAAGAAAACAATGAGGAAAAGGCAGTAAAATTTATGAGGGCTCCTCAGGTTTGGAGACAGGAAGATACAGCAGCAGAAAATCTTGTACTTCGTGCACAGGTTTAGCAAGGGGAAGAAATCTGCAAGCCGGCCGTAAGTTCCAAATATGATGGCAAACTGAAGCCTGTACACCTTATTAAAAAGGCATGGGGACGGTGATTCACAGAATATTTTAGTAATGTCAGTGTTTTGCAACTGAACGGTCAATTGAGCGTTGAACTGTTTAATCTATAAGTTTTGTTTTGAACACCTTTAATTCTTCTGCCTTCTGGATGATTGTTTATAATTGTGTTTTCCTTCAATATTACTGTTTTGGAAGATGCTGATCAGCTATGAACAACTTCAAGGCAAGAACAGAAGGGTTCTTGGGGTGGGTTTTTTGTTGGGGTTTTTTTTTTTGGTTGGTTGGTTTGGCAGGGGGGTGTCCTTTTTAGATGAACTGTGTCCTGCAAGTATATTCAGCTACTGATACCCAGTACTGTAGATTCAACAGAACACACTTAGTTTTTGTCTGCCCTGCAGATTACTGTCAATTGAAGAAATAGCTAAGCTGCTTGGCAAGACAAAGTAGCTCGTGGAGAAGTCTGAGCTCATGACTGTGTCTGGTTCCTGAGTGATTTCATTTAAATTTAATAATTTAGTTTGGGTATCCCTGCTTTGTAGTGCAATCTTTCCTGCTGCACTTCAGAACTGGTTAAAGCCCATCTGGCATTCCTAGTAGTAGCAAAATGGGCTTATTTAGCAGCTACAGAGGTCACAGTCAGTGCTGCTGTTGACAGGCAGTCATATAGACTCTTTCTACGAATGTATAGTGGCTCAGTTTCTGGAGGGTATTTCTGACTCCGTTTTATAAGATTATTTTTAGCACTGGTGCTCTTCTTTGTAAGAATAATTGAAGCCAGCGGTAAATATACTGTTGAATTCTGGTGTACAGTGAATCACTTTTCATGAGGGCAATGGCTATTCTTAGCCAATTAAAAACAAAAAAACCCCAAAACTAAAAGCTGTTAAGCATATCAAATGCTGTGACAAAACAGTCCTTGTAATTGGTGAGAAACATTCACAATATGAAGACAAGTATCTCTGAATTTCCCTGGTTGAAACATCAGTCTCATTGAAGGATTAACATTGAAATTTAGTGGAAATTAAGCATCAAAGTTGTGTCACCCCTTTTTCTGTAGAAAGAGATAGTCAATTATTGTGTTAACATTATCTGCTGCTTTGTTCTGAGTGTGTGAAGAAGGAAAGAACTGCTGTGGAGCAACAACTCCTCTTGTTTTCTCTCCAGATAGTCTGGGATGGAGAATGAAGAAAGCAAAAAATTTCTCCCACAAAACAGGTTGTTCCTTTACATGCTCCTAAAAAACACACTGCTAGAAAACGCAGCTGCTCTTTGCTAATTTATTGTGTAGGAGGGGTAAAGGAAAGGAATGGACTGAGAAAACGTAACCATTTTTTGCAGCCTCATGAATGCCAGAGCTCAATGGTGTGTGCCAAAACATTTAGCCTTAGCTTTGCATGGTAGACTTCTGCTGTGGAAAGGCATGTTTGTGTAAATCGTTAATACTTTTCTAGGATGAATGTTCAAAGATGTCAATCTTACTAAATCCTTACCAATACACTCCCTATTGTATACAGCAGATTAACAAGATCTGCCTTTCTCCTCTGAGAAGGTGTTTAGAATAGCGTTCTTCATGCTTCAGGATAGAAAAAATATTTTCATTGGTTTGTAGCCCATCATTTTTTAAAGTTCTGTGGTCTGGTTGTTTTGTTTGGGTTTGTTTTTTATTTTTTTTTTATAAAAGGCCAATCTGGAGTTTCTTTTTGTTCCATCAGTGTTTAAAAGAAGAAGAAAGAGGAAAATTTAGTGGGAAAGTAAATAGTGATGGAGAAACAGAGGCATCCTTTTTTTTTCCTGCCCTCAGCATTGTGTTCATAGTTTCATTGTGTTGTATCAGTATTTCTCTTGACATCATTTGCTAAGCAAGCCAGTGAATAATCTCTGCTTCAGAGGAGCCATTGTGTTGTTCTGTAATAAATGTAAGACAGCAAGATATAAATCTGTTTTGTTTTCCGTACTCTTAAGAGATTTAATTGACAACTGAATGCAGTCTCCCTCTTTGAACCATTGTTTAGTTACAGCATGTGTTTAATTTTGCAAGTGTTCCTGTGGTATAGCAGTCCTGTGGTTTGATGGGACTGCAAATGAAGAAAGGTAGTGTGGTGGGGGATTTTGGGGGGTGAGGGGTGGCATTGGAAGGGGTGCGGTGGTATTTTTGGTAGAAAGGTAGCCCTTTTCCAAGAAGAATAGAGGCCAGGCTGTCAGATTAGGAGATGTCAGTTTAGATACTCCCAAACTTGGGCTACTGCACCTGCTTTCATTTATGAGAAAGGGCCAGCTTCATCCATCCAGCTTTCTCCGTGTAGGTCTTTGACTTCCTTTTATTTACCTGATTAACCAGGACCTAGGGCTGGAATCTTTTAGCTAAAGTTGCTTAATGTATTTCCCAAATTTTCCTTGCTATTGCAGGTATATTAGTTGGCACTGAAGTGGAGAGCTCTCTGAAGTACAGGACATAACAGGAAAATTATATTTTTTGAGGCTACAGAGCTACAGTTAAAGTCTGAGTAATGATGTTAATTGTACCTAGTGACCCTGGGAACTGAAATACAGGCAGACAGCCACATTAATAGTCTAGATGAAGAAAATTGCACCTGTTTCAAAGAAATGACGAGTTGTAATAGTGTTTGATCAGTGCTGACCAAGGCTGGTTCGCAGTGTGTAGAACTTCTGAATGTTATTAGGATTCATGCAGGTTTCCTACAAAAATCATCCCTTTTGGATCCCATTTTGGATAGATTTGGATAGAATATTTTTCACTATGTCAGTTCCTTTTGAGTTTTGTTTGTTTTAAAAATACTCTAAAACAGTCTAAAGAAATATTTCCTGAACTTGGCAGCTGCTGTGCAGAAGCTTGCCTTTTTCTGAAGGGCATTAGGAATTTTCACACGCTTATTTTAAAAGGCCAAATGAAAGTAATACTCTGCTGCCTGGGGTGCAGATGCACAGCTCTGTTGCTGTAAAAAATGTTAAATCAGAACAGTGAGTCCTGCTGTTGCCTAATGAAACTTCACATGAAGGTTTTTATAAAATGACAACCCTGTATTTGTTTTACTTCAGTGTGCCTTATATATTTTATTTTTAACATCGGTGAGCATCACTTTTTAAGAGATTTGTTTTCCTGAAGTCCAATTATATGGGGTTTGTTTGTTTTGTTCTGTTTTGGTTTTTTTAAACTTCGTTACTGAAATTGTGCTATAGTTCCAGAGGAAAAACATAAAGGGTATTTGCTGACATGAGAGCTCCCCAGGAATCCTTTAAGGAAAAAAAAAAGGTTGTTTGTTTGTTTTTTTTCTGGTATACAGTGGTTATGAAAACCTTGACTTTAAAAAAAAATGTACATATAGATATGGGTATCGTGGAAGAGACTGTCGAGCCAATGTTTACCTCCTTCCTACCGGAGAAATTGTATATTTCATAGCATCAGTGGTGGTACTATTTAACTATGAGGAGAGAACTCAGCGACACTACTTGGGTCATACAGACTGCGTTAAATGGTTAGTATATAACATTTGCATGTAAGTATGTGCGTAATAATGCAGAAATGTATTTTTTTTCATTCTCTCCTACTGTATGTATGAGCTCATTAATGTCATCGTAATTGTAATTATTTTCTGTTTCATAAGTCCCAGTAGATTTCACTGTAGTAAACACTGCACAAACAAATGGTGCTAGAGCAGTCCATGCTAGCTTAGGATTTCTGGCTTAAATGTAAAACAATGGGATATGGTAGACAATCTAAGAGTGCCAGATTAGAGAAAGGATCTTTGCGTAAATTATTCTAAATAGATGTCCCAGAAATCAAAAATTGTTGTCAGCCTAATTCTAAGTCAGTGATTTACAGGCAGTATGGCAAGGGTGTAGTCTTAAAGGAGAATTGGAAAACCAAACAGAAAACTGAGCAATAATTTTCTCATTTTTTAATAGATGCCCCATCTAAGTATTAAGACTGTCTGGGAAATCAGAAAGATGTTTGCAAAACAAAACAGAGAAGCAGGGAGATTGAAGCCAGCGTCACTGTGGGTGCAAAGGCAGTTGCTGACTTTGCGATGTTAGTCTGACGAGTAGTGCACATAATGTAATGGTGGACGTAAGCTCCCTACTGTACCTGAATGGAGAAGGGTTGCCATCTAAACCTCTTTTCTCCTGGCTGTGCTTTGATAACTGTAATTGCTTCCTGTGGGAGGAATGTTGTCAGTCTTCTGTTCTTCACTTTCATTCAAAAAACTAGACTGAATTGTAAATGTTTTTGGTGTCCATCATTCTGACCTCTTCAGGGTCCCCCCTGCTCCCCCTTTCCTGTTTCAATGGCTTTCTTCACCTTTGTAATTTTACAGAGAAAGCAAATAAGAAGGTTGGTCAAAAAATCACTAGGACTAAGAGGATGTGTACTCTGAAATCTGTTTTTTCACATCAGCTCCAAAGCAATATGTGATAAGCAAAAGCAGTTTTTTACTTACACTAGTAGTGCACCATACTGGAGAACTTCATTAGTACAATTACATCAGTAACTCATTTCAAGTGGCAGTAATCCCTGACTCCAGGGTGCACAAGTCCTCAGCCAACTTTTCAGCTGTTTTTTCCCCAGGTTCATGCTATCTGTAGGTTTAGGCATAAAATATGCTGTAGTGTTTATAAATATGGCACATAGCTACGTGTAGGAAGTTCATTGCAAGACAATGTGTATTTTTGTTACAGTGGACTCTCAATATAGTGCAAATCTTAGATTTGTCAGAGCACATGTGGAGGTGGCTCTTCTGGCACTCCTGGTTGTGTGCCAGCAGCCATTGCAAGAGCCTGATCAACCCGTCAGTACAGTGTGTCATGAAATAGTCTGATGAAAAACATTCAAGCTGTCTCATTAAAAGTGGGATTTAGGATGATAAGTGTCTTCATAGGCTTCTGTTGAGAAAGAAAAAAAAAAATTTACAACAAACCTCTCAGTTTTGAAGACCTATGACAGCAAAAGCAAGTCATATTTCTGTCTGTCTTAGTCTTGCAGTTCATCCAGACAAAATTAGAATTGCAACAGGACAGTTAGCTGGAGTGGATAAAGATGGAAGGGTAAGTAATAGAGCTGTTGAGCAGTAGTAACTTGTTTTGAAAATCAGGAAAAAGTGTTTTGGTTTTTTTTTTAATCTCATCATCACCTTCTGTTTGCAGTTTATTTTATGCACTGCATTTACTGAGATATTTTGCTGTTTCTAAGGTAACAGCCTATATCTCTAGCAAAAGACAGTAACAACTGAGCACTCAGCCATACATCAAAAAGAGCAGAAGCTCATAAAGTCCTTTATCTGTGACATAGGAAACTCAGTTTTAATTCTGCAAGTAAATGTGAAGCTTTTAATTGATTTATAAGGCCACATCATTTCTGTCACGTTTCTTTCGATAAGTCTTCTCCCAGAGGAGAACAGGTCCCCAGTTCTGTGGGTCAGTGTACTCTTAAGGCTTCACAGAAGAGGAAACCAACTGTGAGAATTCATGGAAGGTGTGTCAAGCTTTCCTACAAACTTGCTCATTTGAGAGCAAGTGCATTTAAATGCTCTTGTCCCTGGCTCTTGGCAAACTGTCAGAATTTGAATAATTGGATTATCCTCATAAAGTTATAGACAGAGGAAAAAAAGGGGGGGGAGAAGGCAGATACTAGGAGGTGTAGAAGCACATTAAATATAACCCTTATTCAGATGTTCAACTTAATTTCTTAGATTTTGTAAGAAATTGTTGTGGGGTTTTTTTGTATAGTTGTTATGATTTCCACTGAACATTTGTTGACTCTCTTGTTAGGGCTAGTTGGTTTGTTTTTCCATCAGTGGGATGGTTTATTGTCACTTCCTATGGTGAATGCTGTCCTTAAGCCAACTTAATTCCCACTTTATTTGTGATTGTTTCATGTTTATGAAGCTATGCTGTTTTGGGATAGTATTTGTATGAAATATAACCATGGACACTTTCATTGAGTGGTTGGTCATGGTTAGGGGACTTGGTGCACCAAGGGTTTTTGGGTTTTTTTTTCCCTACTTTATATATAAAAACCAAGGTTGATCATTATTTTCAGTTGTTGCATAAGATTGCTAGGTCTGGGGTCTGAAATGCAAGATGACTCTTCCATTATTTGTTCAATGACTTAAATTGGGCAAAGATTTATTTTCACAACTACCAAATGCCACCATACTTATTTTCCTGCCTTGATGGCACCACTGCCATGTTTGTAGCCTAGACTCAGGGAGCAAGATTGTCTTGACTCTCACCTTTTGAGCTTCAAGATGCTATCCAGCAGCATCATTAGCACAGGTCATCCTGCATTTCGGTCTGCAGTTTGTAATTCAGGTAGCATCTGCTTAACAAAACTTGACACCTGCATGTGATGCTTTCACTGTTGATGACGCTGTTTGTCCCGTTGCTTTTTCACGCAGCCTCTGCAGCCCCATGTTAGAGTGTGGGACTCGGTGAGCCTGATGACGCTGCAGGTTATCGGCCTTGGGACTTTTGAGCGTGGAGTGGGGTGTTTGGATTTTTCAAAAGCGGTAAGATGGGTGCGGTTACTTAGTGTGTTCAATAATTTATCCAATCCTATGTAAACAGGAAGGAAATCTCTGGAGATTTTGTATGTGGTTGTCTAGCTGATCTGTTTTGGTGTTAAAAGTGTGTCAGTAAAGTTTATGTATACTTTATAAAACCAGCTGACAGCGAGCTAGCTGGAAAAACAGGAAATTGCACATGAAAAATTGCGGTAACAAACTAGCACAGTGAATAAATAGCAGGCAAGAAAAACTTTTAACTAGAAATTGAAGTCTGTGCTGGGTTTCGTGGTTTGGATTTGTTTGTGAGGGGCTTGGTTTTTTAATTTGAATATTGAAAACAAGTTTGTTAGTGAGGTTAGTGAAGACAAATTTTAGTGAGTTCTGATAGAAAGGGTAACTTTTCTGCTTGCACAGCTGAAGTAGGTTTTTATCCACCAACAGGAAATTAAAAAAAACATTATCTTGCGCTATTTTTTTCCCGAGGAATAATTTGTTCAATTTGTGCCTCTACTTTTACAGAGAAAAAAAATAGAAGTCTTGTTACTGGGCCCACAGAATTTACCAGAAAAAGCAGTGGGGAATGGAGATGTGCTACTTGGCATTGATAAAGTTCTCATTTCAAAATTGACGATGAGTTTATTTTTTTCATAAAATATTTTGCTCTTTTAGCTGCCTTTGTATTTTCACCAAAGCAATGAGACATATCAGACCTCCTGAAAACCTAGGCTGTGATTCTTGCATCCCAGCAAGAAGAATTAATGTGTGTAAAAATAAAAAATGCAGAAAAAGAATGTCTGCTGTATTTTGCTAATAGAGGAATAGATTCACAGGACAGCTGAGGTGGGAAGGGATATCTGGAGATCACCTCATCCACCATGAGCTCACAGCAGGCTCAGCCAGAGCAGGCTGCTCAGGGCTGTGCCCAGGCAGGGTTCTGAGTATCTCCAAGGATGGAGACTCAACAGTGTCGCTGGGCGACCTGTTGAAAAGAAATGCTTACGCTCTCTTGCTGCGGTTTCACTTAACATTGCAATGTTGCTAGGTTAATTAGGTTTTGTGTTTCAGTAATTAAGAGATTTTTTTTTTTTTTTTTAACAAATAGGGGGTAGTATAAATAAAATAGAATAATGTGAAAAGACTGCTGTCATTCCTGTCACTCTAGCAAACCAATAAAACTTTTGAACTCAGATACATTTTTTTTTTCCCAAGGTGAATAAATACATGTTCCATCATTTTAAAAACAAAACAAACAAAACACTAAGGAATTTTTGAGGACTAGGTTTTAGTTTTTATTAGTTCTGTTTTGCAGCTGAAACTGATTTTGATACCTTATTACAGTCCCACATGATTCCTCACTAGACTGAAACAGTGAATGTGCAGTATCTAGAACTGTGTTTTTACCACATAATTTCGTTAACCCACGCAAGGGCTGTGTATATCGCCAATACTGTCTTCAGGGTTTCTTTCCGCTTAATAATTGACATGTATATTTGCATATTACTGCTCATAATAGCTTTTGGGAATAAAAATTTCAGCCACCTCTATTTTCATAATTTGTTAGAGAACGCGGTTGAAATGCAAGAATCAACTTTAACATAAATAAGGCCTTCTCCAAATCTTTCTACACATGTCCTTGAAACAACTGGTTTGTGCAAGTATGTGTTGCTGTGAATAAGTATGTTTTTGTTTTAAGATTTTCTGTCTGCTGTTTTAATTCCATATAACCATATTTACCATTTTGTTGTAAAATTGTTCAAAATAAGCCGTTTCAGTTATTTAATACCGTAAATGCCAGTCTTTCTGCTCTGTAAGCATCATTTTATTCGGAAAGAGTTATCTTTGCTGCAGTTTTACCAACTACATGATGAAACTGCTGGTATTTAATGCTCCATGAGGAAAACATGAGATGTGCTTACAAAATTTGATAATGTAAAGTTGTGTGTGTGTGTGATGGTGACATTTAAGAAAAAAACACAAGTGGAGCCGTGTATCTGTCCTCTGAGACCTGTTTCTTGAGGAAAAACTAAATATTTGCAGAATAGAAAAAGGGAGAAACTTTTTTGCTACTAGCATGATATTGCAAACAAGAAAGCTAAAAAAAAAGACAACGGCAACAAAAACAAACTAAAGGGGAAAGACTTGGTAAGATACTTCTAAAGCTTTCCTACAATATTATTTGAAGCATGGTCATTTTTCGTGAGATTATGCAAAAATCTATGTCTGTCTTTAAGAGAAAAGGAAAATACCAGATATATCGAGCTTATAATTACTTTAAAATGACTTGCTTAATTTATATTTATACCTTTGTGGTTTTTTAAAATACTGCTGCCCTGCCCTGTTTCTAAATGGGGTATGAAGGTACTTTGTCAGCATTTCTTTTTTTCTTTTTCCTTTAGGATTCTGGTACTCATTTATGTGTAATTGATGACTCTAATGAGCATATGCTGACTGTGTGGGATTGGCAGAGGAAATCAAAAATAGCAGAAATAAAGGTAATTATTGCACAAATTAATATTCTGAAATACAAGTGGTTTTATTCCTGTAAATACAACAGTTTGTGAGACACACATTTGATCTTACTTGGAAACTGCAACTATGTAATGCTGCTGGCTTGTGTAAGAGCACAAAAGAAATGTATTCTTAACTTGTATATTGGAAGGATTTTGAATATTGGAGCGCTTATAATTACATTTTATTCATCCCTAAGAGCCAATCCAAATAAAGCAATTCTCTAATATTTTCCTAATTTAAAAAAAAATAAATCCTGGGAACTTTAAGAAACTGGAGTGATGATTCAGTCTGTAGTTGTTTATTTAAAAAAAAGCAAACCAAAACTTTTAGACATTCCTTATTTTCATTTTTGTCTGAATCGAGTTCCAGACATTGATTCTCAGTACGTGTCTCTTCTTATTTGAGGTCCATTAGTACTTTTGTAGATTGCAATCTTGTCTGCTTTCCTGTTTTTTTCGTAACCACCTAAGTTTCTGATCAATGAGAAGCATTCAGAGGTGTTGCGCTCAATGTCCATGTAAAGTTGATTCCACTGGAAACACCCAATCCAATAATAATTTGCTATTGAAGTCCATATTTTGAGACATCTTGCTTTGCATTATACAGTATCAAGCGAGGAGATATTACATGGATGTGGAACTGAGTATTTTTAAATTTTTTTTTAATCATGAGTCATCAAGTGGAATACTCTACAAGCATAGATGTCTATATGATTACAAACTTGCAGTTTCAGATAACAAAGTCAGGTTGGTTTGACCCATTTTCTTTAAATTATGTTGACCAATACTAATTACATTCTATTCTGTAAGTTTTAATGTAATTCTATGCCAGTATTTTCATTTCCTTGCTGATACTTAATGTGAAGCTATTTGGCATATGCCTTGTATTTCCCATTTTATTGACATTATGTTTTGACTGTTTTCACTCTCCAGGGAGTTCCTTGGTGTTTCAGAACTGGCTAAAAACAATTTGGCAGGGACAGCTTGCCCTTCAGTACTTAATCACGTTTAGGACTTGATCTTGCAGTGTCTTAAGCACCTTCCATGATAGGTGGTGTGAGCAGATTTTCATCCCTTGAGCTAGGGTGCAAAACAAGCCTTTTCTCAGCTGAACTCCATTAAATTTTTCAGTCCTTAGTTTCCATGTGATTTGTGGATATAGCAGATCCACTCATGTGGAGAAAACTGTGTGTGAGAAGCATAATTCAATGAATATGGCCACCAACAAAAAATGAAACTTAACAAGGTTGTTTTCCTAAAGTGAGCCAAAAATGGTGATGTGGGAAAGGGTACTCCCACAGGTGCCGATTCAGCAGCACTTTTACGTATACTCCTTTAAAGCATGGGCTTAAATCTCATAGAAGTAAATGTATTGATGCACTTAAGTGTTTTGTAGAGTCATTGCCTCCAGGAGATTGTCTTCAAAGACAGTTTGGTTGGATATACATTAGAAGTTAGATAAGTGACCTGTCAGTTTGTTATGTTTGTAAAATCTATTGGTAAAGGATGAAATACTCGCTGAGGTGTTAGTAATTCAGTAACAGTATATGCAGCCAGTAAAAATACAAAGGTGGGATCCTGTGTTTTAGAGTTTTGAGTTATGCAGGCTTCTGTTTTTTTTCTTCGTGAGGCAGAAAGGAGAGGAAGAAAGAACCCAAAGGAATTTTTACGGAATTTCAGAAAGAGAATGATGGATATAATCCTACTATGTTACCATTGTCTCACTTGCCTGTGTCACAGCTTTGTTATCCAGAATAGCAAGCTAGTCTGTGTAAAAACTAAGCAGGGTTTTCAACCCAAAAAAGTGTCTTATACATCATTCACTTCCCATGGCAGAAGCCTCACCTATTCCAGAAGGCAGAATTTTGTGATTTACAAAGTGAATGTAAAACCCTGACTTTTCTACTGGAAGTTTTATAAAGATCTCTTATGAACGTAAAATATCAATATATATAAAATGATATGTGCAGTCATTCAGACAGTTGATTTAGCACAGAACACTGACGGATTCTTTCAAGCGTACAATGAGCTGTCTAGTTCCTCATATCTCTGTTCTGAAACTTGGGATTTTACATATGTTTCTAGTAGTTAATGTCCCATCTGAATAAATATTATTTCTGTTACTATTTCAGACTACAAATGAAGTTGTTCTTGCTGTAGAATTCCATCCAACTGATGCAAATACCATAATAACATGTGGCAAATCTCATATATTTTTCTGGACCTGGAGTGGCAATTCATTATCAAGGAAGCAAGGGATATTTGGGGTAAGAATGTCTTGATATCAGGTCAATTTTAAATCAATGGAATGATCTGCTCACGCTTTCTGTAAATTTGCTCCGTTGTTACTGTATACTGTTTGAGCAGAGGTAAACAGACAAAAAAAGTTAAATTCTGCTTATGTGTATGCAGGGTGTATGGGTGTGGATACATTATACTAATTACATAAAGAGTACAAGCAATTATCCCTTTCCTTTGCTTATTTTGTTTCAGAAATATGAAAAACCCAAATTTGTTCAGTGTTTGGCTTTTTTGGGAAATGGTGATGTGCTCACTGGAGACTCAGGTGGGATAATACTTATATGGGGCAAAACTACTGTAGAATCTACTCCAGGAAAAGGACCTAAAGGTAGGATGCATTCACAGTTAATTGCAGATTTTAGATAGTCTGTAGAAGACAAACATGAAGGATTGCATTAGAAAAGGAATAGGGACACAAGCCTGACTAAGGGTGTACATTTCCTGTTATTAACAGGTGGTACTAAACTCCTTCAAGTCTCATGAATTTGCTGACTTAAGAGCAATCTAGAGTTTCTCAATAATTAATGAGACTGTGCCTGAAATGAATGAAACCTACTTTATCTAAATGGTTTGCATTTTAAAAAAATGTGCAGTTAATCAGCTTTCCTTTCATCCTGAGATTTGAAAAAGGCTGTAGGATCAGTTTGAGGATTCTGCAGGCTAGCTTTGCCTCTTCAGGCTTATGTTGTACTGTGCTTAGTCTCACAGGAATGTCATTAAGTGTTCAAGCTGATGTTAATAGGACTTGTATGTGAAGGAAAAACATAATGCGTAGTTGTACCAGTTATGCAAATAAGAGTATCTGGTTTAGCAGATACTCAAGGCTTGGCTGTAAAATATACTTTTAAACCCATCTTATTTGAAATTTGGATTAAACTTACTCTTTAGGGCACAGCTTTTGTAAAAAAGAAAGGAAAATGATTTGTTACCCAACATATGCAGACCTGGCACAGTTGAGCCCTAAGGTAACTTATAAATTCAAGGATAATTTATTTTACTTGGCAGCTATTTCAAACACTGGTTTAAATTGGTATGCCAGGAAAACATTCATGTTAAAAGTAAATTCTTAACAGTAAGTCTGTTTTTGTAGGTAAATCTTTTTCTTGTCTTTCAAGCTAACTGCAATGGAAAAGTAATTTAACAAATTATCTTATGTTTAATTTTGAAGTTCTTGTGCAAAAATAACCTTTTCCCAGTATAATCTTAAAAGATATCAAATAGAACATTTATTTACATTGGCTTAATTAAATATGGGATCTTGTAGTTGGTTTATCACATTAGATTGGTCACAGGACTTGATCTCAAACTCTTTCACAGTGTGAGAGCATGCTGACTTGAACTGACTTGAGCCATAGGCAGTCAGCAAAGCTAAGCTGGTATATATTTGGATGGTGTTTTAGGCTTTTTCTGTGATTGCTATTTGAAAATATGCAAGTCTCAAAGCACTAGAATCTTGCTTTTTTAAAAATATACTTTCCTACAGCAGTTCTTTTGACATGAAGACCCGATTAGGATGCAAAAGACTTCCTTTGCTACCTTTGTTGTTTAATTTTCTCATCTCTCTCTCGTTCTTCCTAGTGTTTTCCTTTGGGTAGACTGCTATATTGATAGATGCCAAATGCTGGTTATACTATTTTTAAGTGAGGCAACATCCAGCATTAGATATTAGGTTCATGCATCCTGGAAACTTTGCTATAAATAATTTGCTTTTTATTCCCCTAAGACTATAGACAACAAGTCTTTGAGTTTCTTTTAATAAAATAACTTCAATTCTGTTCTAATAATGACTTGCTAAGTATTTATTGACTCTAAAGGACAGTTTCTCTTGCATCTGGAAAACTGTGTTCCATTTTGCAAATAGTTGTTGTTCTTGCCTTCACAAGTTGTAGGAAAATCAATCTCAAAAAAGTTTCTATTCAGAAAGGCAGGCCCCTTTGTTTTATCTTTTTATCCTGTAAGAAAACACTACCACCTTGTGTTTGCAATACTAATCCAATACTAATAGCCTGATAGTCCAAATGTAATTATTTATTATACACTGTTACTTTATTCTTCTGCCAAAAGGCACAGCTTTTTGTAAACCCCAGGTGAAAAAACAAGTAGTGTTCTTTATTATTTTCTTTTTGTGCATGTAGGAGTATATCAGATAAGCAAACAAATCAAAGCTCATGATGGCAGTGTGTTCACACTCTGTCAAATGAGGAATGGGATGCTGCTAACTGGAGGTGGGAAAGACCGAAAGATCATCCTGTGGGATCATGATTTGAATCCCGAAAGGGAAATTGAGGTAAGAAAGCAAGAGTGACAAGGAAATTGCCTTGAGCAAGGTACTGATGAGCAAGACAGAGCCCTCCCCACCCTTTGGAGGATTGGTGGTTAGGATGATAGAATATCTTCTGGTTGCTGTCTTTTTAAGTGGATGACAATGTTTTGTAATAAAAGTGTTTAAATTTTCAGTCTATAAATGAGCCTATATGAGGCTTCAGTTCTCCTCTTAAGTTGAACAGAAATTTAAAGGTTTTTCTTTCCTCCAAGCCCTTCCTTAGTTTCTTTTATTCGTCCCTTTTTTGAGGATATTCTTTAGTATCACCTGTGTTTTTGTTAAGTTTGCCTGTCTGGAGAAAGACAATGTTACCAGGATTTGAGGATTTTAATAGAATTTTTGACATAAGGCAAACAATCAGTAGGATACATATGGGTATTCAGTAAGTATTATTGATTAATAAGCTATGCTGAGGAACTTCTTTTAACTTTATCCTGAAACAAGTGTTTAGTGAATATGTATGTCTTTGTGATTTGGCTATATGGCAATGCTGGGCAAATGGGGATGAACTGGGAAAAAACTGTACATTATGGATTTTTAAATACTTTTTTTTTTCCTCTGACAATAAGATGACCTCTTGAAATAATGTATTCTTCTTAAACAGTTGTTCTAATAATGGTTACTCCACTTACCTAGTGTCCATTTATAGCAGCAATTTTTCCTTAACACGTATGTTAAGTTCCATCTAGAGTTTGTTCTTACCTTGAATCTAATATTGACCTTTAGAAAACATGGCTGAGACTAAGCACTGACTATCATATACAACTCTTAGGCTTAAGTAACACACTCTATTTATATCAGTGTCTCTGTTTTCCTTTTGTTAATAATGTTATATTAAAGCTACTGTTTTATGTTGAGAAATATTACCAGAACCCTGACAGACAACTTTCTGAATGATTGCACTGATTTTTCTATCTTGTGTGACTAATATTAGTGTATTTTCTAAAGATAAATCATTTAGAAAACCAAACAAATGCATACTGTAAAATAAAGCAGTGTATCAGAATTCAAGCATGCAATAAACAAACTCAGTAAAATTCAGAGTCATTGCTGACATAAGGCATATGAACATTTACTTAAGGCTAATCAGGAAGCATTAAGAAAATCAGGAAGCATTTACTGTGTGCTACAAGATTTTTCTTATTTTTCACAATGTGTTTTGAAAAGTAAACGGTAACTGTGTAGTATTCCTATCCTTGTAAGATGAGTTGTAAGGTTGTGGAGTGCATTTGTTCAGTGTATTTGACACTTAAAAATCCATGTGATTTAATTTGTAATTTTTTCTACTGAGACTTATTAAAATGACATAATTGTGATTGTTTTGGAGTGGGATCGTCTTGTATGCTTATACTGAACAAATAAATGAGGTAGGTTTTGGGTCAAGTCCTGATCTAGTGTATACATGATTAGATTGTTCCTTTTTACTGGGAGAACTGCAGTTCTGGTACTGTTGTTGTGCACTATTTGTGGCCTTCAAAAATAAGCACCTATCAAGATGTGTGATGTGATTTTACAGATGTTTCTTTTCCTAGGTTCCTGACCAGTATGGAACAATCAGAGCAGTAGCAGAAGGAAAAGCAGATCAGTTTTTAGTGGGTACTTCACGAAACTTTGTTTTGCGGGGAACATTTAACGATGGCTTCCTAGTAGAGGTACAGGTGAGCACAACTTTTTTTTAAACTATAACACACAAATGTAAAGGCTTTCCCTGCTGGTGTGTTATTTTAAGAGAGTCTTTATTTTATTCATTGTTAAATCATATGTGTGTTCTTTCCAGGGACATACAGATGAACTCTGGGGACTGGCATCCCATCCTTTCAAAGACTTATTTTTAACATGTGCCCAAGATAGGCAAGTTTGTATGTGGAACTCTGTGGACCACACACTGGAATGGACCAGGCTGCTAGATGTATGTCAACCCTTTAATGTTAAATATAAAGCTGGGAAACAGGAAAAAGCATTAGTTTTCTGCAACACCCTTGTCCCATCTGATTGCAAGAGAAGCAAAAATCCTGTAGTTACGGCTTTAAAAACAGCTATTCGGAAGCTTTGATAAACTTAACTAGGCTCGTCAGACATTGTATAGACTGTAATCTGGTTACCATTGTCCAATGCCATTCTGACAATCCAAGTTGAATAAAACTTAGTCCTTTGTTCTTGTTACAGTTTAACTTTTTTCCCAATTATTCAAACAATCTGAAGAGGATATCGTACAGTTATGCAAGGTTTGGCTTTAGATGTCCTTCCTTACTGTCATTGTTCATTTCATATTTTCGCTAGTTCTGTCCTAATACCCAAGCAAAAGTATCTTTTTACACAGAAATTTAGGCTTTTTACTTTCAAGAAGGTCATGTAGTGCATGTCACTGATACATTAAAAGAAAAAAAATCTGAGGATTAGAAGCATGCTGCTAACTGATTGGTTTTTCCTGTGTCAGTTCACCTCGGACTTTCAGGGTAGCTTTGGTATAAGGAGAGGTGTTTGACCGTAAGGAAGCGGGCGGGTGAATGATGTGTCTGTGCTTCTCCGTTCAGGAACCGGGGCACTGTGCTGACTTCCATCCCAGTGGAGCAGTGGTCGCGATAGGAACGCACTCGGGCAGGTAAATGCCTTTCGACTGAGTTGTGATGATTGAAAGTTTAAAGGAGACAATTTGATACTACGCATCATGTATTGGAATTCATTTGCTTTTTATTCTTTTTGCTTGAGGTTATGTAGCCTAAAAAGCGTGGGGGAAGGGGGCAGATCTTTCTTACATGGATTAGATGAAGACAGAAGGATTATTTGACTGTTGTTAGGCTGTTTTGGTTTTTTAACTACTCTTTCATGAAAGCCCAGATCTTGATTTTTTTTTTTTTTAAACTATTTTTTTTGCAGAGGTTTCCATGAGGAGTCCTTATTGGCTTTACCAAATACCATAGATTTTAATATTGTGTGTGTGTATGTTACATTAGTTTATAAGACAGATACAGTACAGATCTTTCTCTTTCCCAAATCAAACACACTTGCAACCTTTTAAACTGACGTGGAGAGGCAAGTGAACAGGCTAGTATTTTGATTTTTGTGTAAGACAGAGTTCAACGTGGCACAGTGCTGCAATGAAATGCTATTGAGCTGTTCATATTCTTCCTGAAATCATTGCGAATTTGAAAGCTATCAAAACACAAGCTGCATTTTTTAACTCGGGCTTCTTTCAGTGGTGGAAAAAATTTGTTTTAATTCATAGTCAAACTCTGGCTTGGTATCATCACCCAAGAAAGGAGTCTCATGCAATGGATTTTTAGCAAGTACCAATTAAAAGAAAAAACAGGATATTCATAGCATTAGAAAGGCGAAAGGAGCAAATATTAAATCTACTAGCATTTTTATTCTGTTTTTCAGTTATAGCTCATGGTTGACAACTTGATGATAAAATAATGCATAGTGCACGTAAGAAAATTGGGATTTTTTTTTTTTGTGTGTGTTTAATTCACTCCCTAGAAATTTTTTTGTACCTAACCTCATGCCTAAAAACCATTTAATGTTTGGTTTTTTGAAACTGCTGAGCATGTGTAACACCCTTAAACTTTCCTGGAAAAACAAAATGTTAAATACTTTTTAGGGAGTTTCCTTCTCCAAGATGAAGATGCAGTCTGCACTAAATTCATTAGGTACAACACCAGGCTAGAAAACCTAGTTTAGTTTCCTAAGAAAAATCTTGCTGAGCTCTTGTATATTTGGTTTCCATGTTGTACCTTTCCTTTTTTTCATCTCTTTCTAATTATAGCATTAAATTGAACAAGTGTTTCTACCTTCATTAAACAGAGCAGAAGATACTGGCCTAATAGTACTTGAAACAGGGAAAAGGGAAAAGAAGGTCAGGCTACATTTCTTGAGAGTTATTAGACATTTTTGAAATTACATCAAAGCACAATCAAGGCATATTGAGCGGCCAAAGCATTCAGTCTGTTGTTTGCTTTTGATTGACTTTTTTTTTCCCCCTCCCACAGCGTTTAACGTTACTTTTTCAGTTCAGCACTTTTCAGTTTAAATTCTTATTTTTAAATTACTTGAGGCAACCAGTTTATACTGTGTTGGATAAGTTTATGATGATGGCCTTGGGTTTGGTTGTTTTTTTTTTTACCCTGTTCTTCTTGGAACTAAGCAGTGATAATTTCACCGTTATATTTTATTGTGTTCTGAAATTGCATGATTCAATGATAGGTTTGAAATATACAAATGAAACTGAATTGAAATGAAGCCTGGTAAGTGTACAAGTGGATAAGAAATAAATGGAGTTGTGAATCAAGATAAACAGACTAGTTTTAAATTTACTGCCTAACCAGCAGCATCACGCGGTGCTTTCTGTGCCAGATAATCTGGTCCAAGGGAGTTATTTCCCAAGGAATGAGGGCTGCGTGATATATCTTGATTAACGTAGGAGAAAATAATCTCAGACCCATAACAAGTCATTTAATAACTTGATTCATAGCCCAAAATGCTGAAAGCAAATATTAAATGAGTCTAATCTAGTTAGGACTCAATAAACCCAAACCTTGGATGTGTCTATCTGTTGCCATTCTAGTGCTGCTCTGCTTCCAGTACGGAGGTCAGTAAGACAGGGGTAGGGAATGGAGCATTAAGAAAGTTGGGTTTGATGGTTAAAATTGTGACATCTGAAGAAAACTGAATTTTCTACCTCTCTTCCCATTCTTGTCTGTTGTTTCACAGCGGTGTGTTTTTATCAGGCCAACACGTCATGGTTTTGGTGTTTTTTTTCACGTACCGCTTCCCATGATGAGTATTTTGGTATCCTTTCCCTTTTTGGGCTGTCTGCTGCAGGTTTTGTTACCACTTCTTCAAATACCTGCTGTGTACCTCATCATCAATTGTCTGGGATTAAGCCTGGTTTGGAGAGAACTAATACTTTTTGTGGATCCTGCTGTTTGCTGGAAATGCACAGCTGGAAAACTAAAAAGGGCTGGCAATCAGAAATCCTACCAGAAAAGTGGGTTTTTCAGGGTGCTGTACAGATCCTTTTGCCATGCTGCCAGTGGTATTATTTGCAGGGAAGTAGACCTTTCTGTGACCAGTCATGTAGAATACCTTGAGTGCTGTGCATACGAGTACTCAAAAGCACTGCAGAAAAAAAGACTAGTAAGATTCTTACAAAAATACTAACATTATTAAGAAAACTGAAGGCTGAAGGACAAGACCAGCGTAAGCCAGAGCCATGAGGAGGTAAATCAGTCAACAGAGCTATTAAGCTTTATACCAGTTCAGCATCTGTTGTGGTATTAAGATGAAGAAGCCTAAATATCCCAGGGAACCAATCTTGTAAGATGGGTTGATTTGTTCACTCTGATTAATGCCTTGCAGGTTCAACATTCAGCATTAACTAAACGTGGGAATTGCAAGTTTAAGTGCAAAAATATATTACTACTTTGGAACACCGTTTCCCTGGTGATTTAATAAGAAAAATTCTACATTCACAGATGTGAATTATCAGTAATAAATATCTGTCATGGGTCAGAATTTGTTTTCCAAAAGAGAGTAGTTTAAGGGGTTTTGTTTCTAAAAACATATATTTTTTTAGATAGGTTATTAGTATTTTTTTAAAGCAAAGGAATGGGAAGACAAGAAACAGATGAAAATAGCAAAAGTTCTGCCTTTGTCTTGTTGAACTCACAAACAAGTTAAGCATTAAGTTATCTTTGGTAACAATTGGGAGAAAAATCAATAAAAATCAGAAGAAGCAAAAGAGCCACTATCTTACAGCTGGGATACCATTCATCCATTTATTTCATCCGATCGACAGATCAGAAGTTCACTTGGCGGCCAAGCTTTGCATTTCACAGCCCTTAGGACTTTTTCAGGGTCAGCTGCCGTTTGCCTGTTGCATAGCTTCGTGATGGAAGGAAGATCCTCTCCTGAAACGCAGTCTCAAGGTGGACCCCAGCTGTTTGCGAGAAGGGCCTGTGTGGGGCATGCCGATGAACTGCTGTAGCTGCTAGACTGGAGCCACTTTTCATGGAGACGGGCTTTCTTGCTGGCAGTTGCAGTGTTTGCCATGGCATTGAGAGAGCTTGGAAGAGTGAAGAGAGCATGTCCGATTACAGCTTGTGGAAGCATCAAGAAAGAGCTGAACTAGATGTGACCAGTGCTTCCTTCCTTAAATTATTATCAAATTGTCACAGTGCACTGACTCTTTCCATGGTCAGCTAAGATTGCTGCTAGTATCTCCTGTTCAGAAGAATTTTTGGAGAAGGACTGGTGTCACAAAATGCTGTCTCCTAATGCCAAATGAAATTCAGTGTGCAATCTTAAGAGCAGCAGCAGTTTTGCATTGTGTTTAATACCACACAGTACTACCTCTGCACTTTCAGTAAAATGGGGGGGGCGGGGGAGTTTGCATGTTTTTCCGGTTGCGTTTTAGTCTTTGGATATTTTTCATTTTACATAATATTAACTGGAGGATTACCTTGGTCAGGTAACAGACTCGAAGGACCAACCTAAAGAGCCGGTCTCAGGGCCAGCATCAAGAGGCATGTCCCTGCCACAGCAGCCTCCCTTCCCTGCCCTGGTTGTGTATTTTGGGACGTGGAGGGCTCAGTCCTCCCCTTGGCTGTCTGGCAGAAGCGCTGTGCAGCATGGTCACCCGTGGGAGGGCATGGGAAGGGGGTACACATCCACTTCATGGAAGACGGCTGCTTTTGGTTGTTACTGTGCTGATCATCAGTTTTTATATCCAGGCACCACAATTATGCTGCTCCAGATAAACAGGCATCATACTGTGTCATCTTGCTGGATAAATAGATTTTACAGTATAGTGCCTAAATTTTCTGGTAAAGCGAAAGGTCTTCCTGTCTCCTCTTTTGCTGTCTGTGCACAAGACGTGTGTTGCCCACTGTGGCTGAGGCAGTGAAGAGCCTCCACTCTGTGCTGGATTCAGGAAGACACAAAATAAAAATGAGACAGTGGGGCATTGGCTTTCAGACCAGCTTCTCGTGTTGCTTGAAAACCGAATGACTTCAACTCAGCGATGCCTCCATGTGTGTTCTTCACACTTCTGTTGTCGTCCCATCAGGATGTACTTTTAGAGCAGTTTTGCTGTCATGACGGAGTGATTGTTTTTCTTTCTATGGTGGCAAAATGGCATAGGTACCCTCTCTCTTCCCCCCCTGCCAAACTGTTCTGTGGTTTTGTTTGTGGTTTTGGGTTTTTTTTTTTAATTTTGGTTTGTTCTTTAATATCCGCACCCCTGTCAGGGTTATCAGCCAGGTAGCATTTTAGTGAAGCATTTGGCAGGGCCAAAGGGCGGCATAGTTTGAACTAAATAGCAGAATAGCAACTTGTAACTCCTAATGCATTTAGAGAACCTGCAAAGCTTCAGTGTGTAGATTGGAAATCAAAAGTCCACTTTCAGCAGAGGATTACAGCAGAGAAACTCTGAGCATGGTGTCTACTGCAGACATATTAGCTGTTTTCCACTGGTTCCATCTGTCTTGCACACAGATTATTCAGCAGTCCGTGGTATGCGGGGCTGGGTTTTATTATGTGTATGTCGTTTCATTTCTTTCACGTGGTTCTCTAACCACAAGCTGGTTTTAAGCCATTGGGACCAGGCCACTTTCCAGATAGCTAGCAGCCGGACACTGGATCAGCTCGAGCTGGAATCTCATCTCCATCCATAGAAAGCAGCGATGTGCGCTGTTGTTCCTGGAGTTTATTTTAGGTTATACAAGTTTGTTATGAAATAAATGGTCCTAGCTTTAGCAGTGTTCCACTGAGTTCTCTATGAGACAGCAAGTGGAATTGACTTACTCGTTTCCACAGTGTGTGAACTCGCCATTTGCCACTAGGGATGGAAACCGGCTGTGGCGTATGCACACGGTTGTGAGATCAGAAGTTTGGAGCAAAGTACAGCTTTAATGTATTTAGCCATGTTGACATCTTACGTTTTCATGATATACGTGTATGTATATATTATTAGATTTTTATTGTCTTTGTTTTGCTAATGTTCGCTGTATTTAGGAGTTAGGTGGGCATCAGAACCGTTGCAAGATGCTCAGGTTCTGCTGATCTTGCCCATCTTGCTGTCAGTGGCCGTTTCGGTGTACGGGCCACTGAGTTCTTGTAAGCTTCTCTGAGCTTTTTACATGTGCCTCATAACTAATACTGCAGGTTAAAAGTTATTGTTAAATAATAAAAAATGCAATTAATTACCTTAGTTTTAAATCATCCAAGCAGGAAATAAAAAAAGCTAGGTTCTGAACCATCAGATTTCAGTAAATGGTTCTTCCTTCTTACTTTGATAAAATTATTCATAGAAATGGAAAGGACTGAGGGGAAAACACCAAATGAGAATATACTTTGTGTTTAAAATGAGTATGGAAATGTTTTCCACTCCCTTCTACTACTTCTATTTTATTTTTTTTAACTTTGCTTCATACAAATTGAAAGATCAGTTTATATATCAAAGCTGTTCTTCAAAATGGGGAAGAAGTAGAGGATTAAAATTCAGCTGTAGCCTTAAGGCTTCAGGATGATAAGGTGCAGTCATATTAGCTATCTGGTGGCATGTTTATCATCCAGTAGACATTTTTGGTGATTACTACAGTGTTCAAGGGAGGGGGAAAAAATTGGGCAGTATTTAGAATCTTTTATATATTCTTCACTGAAACTTGTATTGCTTTGTGAACCAGAAAAGCATTCCATTAAGAACAGATGTTCGCTGTGCTGCCCTTGAGGGGCTAGCATGAGAAGATGAAGGCAGGCAGTGATTATTGCTCTTTTGCTTGCTTTTTTGTTTAGTGGAAGTGATACTCATTGGAATTCTCCTCTCTCTAGGTGGTTTGTTTTGGATGCAGAAACGAGGGATCTGGTTTCAATACACACTGATGGCAACGAACAGCTCTCAGTGATGCGCTACTCAGTAGGTAGGCAGACTTGTACGTTCAGAATAATTGCTGATAAATGAAATGTCTGTTCTGTTAAACTGTCTTAAACTATTCCCCAGTCACTAGAAAAGGCAGAGCTTTGGAAAAAATCCTTTAAGATGCTTAATATATAACTGAATACTGGGTTACAGATTTGGTTGCGTATGCTAAATGTTGGAGTTTTGTAACTGCAAACATTACAGGCACCTTTCCCAGCCTTTCCTTCAAGTTGATCTGTACTGTTATAATAAAAGTTAGCTTTGCTCCCAGAAAAACTAAAAGTTCTCAACTAAATAGTTGGCAGGTTAACAGAAAAGTCTGTAAAAAGCTTAGTATTTCAGCAATATTTTAATATACTTCTTAGTTAATTTTCAAGTTTATTAATACAAAACCATAAAACCAAGCTCAGGTCTGTCTGAAACTCAGAGCTGTTTGTTCAGTATTTGCTATGGGATTACATGGAGTCCAAGCCAGCATTGAGTCTCCTCCTCAGACGTGACAGGACAGATCATCAGAGGCTGAATCCTCTCTGTTAAAACTGAATGGAAGAACACTCTTGTAAATCTGTTTCTTGTTTGCTTTTGGATAACATGGCATGTCAGTGGGCAAAATATTCCTCTGCTGCTGCCACATCTGTCAAGTGCAGCAATATATTTCAAAGCACGGATGTTCATTGACACTACAGAGGCATTTGATCGTGATTCAGGGCAACTCTTGTCCATGTAATTTTTTTAAAATGGAGACAACACAGGTTGGAAAACTGCTTCTAATGTTTGAATGCTCCACTTGTCATTTAGACCTTAATTAGTGCAACTCTTATGCAACTCTTCCCTGCGTCCCTCCCCCCCCGCCCTCAAAAGCTAAGCTAACTATAGAGTAAATACTGTTCTGCATTTTTTGTGATGCAGAAAACTCAAGCCTGCCTGCTGTCGACATTTTCCAGATATCCAGTGCAATCTGAGGATTTATACCCTGTCCGTTGGACGCTTACTTAAAAAAAGCAGAAGTGAAAGAACTTGCCCAAAAAACATACCCACAAAGTAAACAGATACTGACTGAAAAACAACATAATGTAAACAGTTATGTATCCTTAAATACAAGTCATAAGCAGTAGTTTCATTGAGACTATTGTCTTAGTGATAAATCTGAAATCATTAAAATTTGGAAAACAAACATTCTGTTAATTTATATCAAATATTCTGTGTTGTAGATGGCACCTTACTTGCAGTTGGATCCCATGACAACTTTATTTACCTCTACGTAGTAACAGAAAATGGAAGAAAGTATAGCAGATATGGAAAATGCACTGTAAGTTTTGGAGCAAATATAATCAGCAGTTCTTGCATTTTGATGTTATACATACACTAAGACGTATAAGATGTAACACTCTCCGGATTGATGCTTTTCCAGTTTTAGTTTTGGTTATACATTTTATGGGGTTTTTTCAGCATTTGATTGATTTTAAACTTCAATCTGATGGGTACTGCAACCGTTAGTGTTAGGGGAACACTTTTGCATCAAGTATGACTAATTTCTCAGACTATTGACTTTTTCTTTGAAATGGGAAATTAGCAGTAAGATGGAGAAAGGCCTTGTACCTATTTGCTGAAACTCTTTCGAGGAAAATATTATACTTGTTTGGGGGTATTTTCCCCCTATTGGTAAAGTACTCCTTGGACCAATATAACATTAGATGGTGGAATTTCGTTAGAATATGTAATTTTGGATGTTGCAAATATGCACTATTTTCAACTGTAATTGTTACTACAGAATTTGGAATTGGGGGATACCTTAACTATAAATTTCTGACCCAGAGTAAATAAATCTAAGTGTAGCACAAGTAGTGGAGTTTATATTAGTCCTTACACGTACATGAGGTTGTCCCAGTGCTAAAAAGACATACTTTTTTTTTCCTTAAGTATTTAGTTATCTAACATCCTGGCCTTAAGTTCAGCTATCTCTTGAGGTTAATGGGAATATTTACATAAAGAACATCTGAACCTTAATGGGATTTGCAAATGATACCATAAGTTCACATTTGAGATGTGAATTTTTTTTTTTTAAGGAATACATCCCCTGCTCAAAACACTTTTTATGTGTTTGTCACCCATTCCATTTCTTTAGTTTTAAAAATAAGAGAGCTTCTCAAGCTGCTTTGTTAATTTGAAGATGGGAGGTAAGGGGACCATAAGGCTAAATTGTGGGAGTTTTGGGGTTTTTTTTATTATTTCTAAGATTTTTATTTTTTCCCTGCAACCTTTGATGCAAGACTTGCGGTGGAAACTGTTAGTTAGGGGGAGACGAACAGGCATTAGGCAGTCCTTTAGTGCCATGTATGGTGTCTTTGAGAGATTTCTACCCATCGTTTGGCTGAGGACACCCCGTGGTGCTAGAGCATGGGGGTCCAGAGCAGCCTGGGTCCAGCTGCTGCCGGGAGCGTGGGGCTGCCAGGGCGGTCAGCACCAGTGGGTTTGCCCCATTCCTGCAGTATGCAGGCTGGCAGGGAGGGCTCGGCACTGGCACGGCATGCGGCTGGGAGGGAAGGCTCTTGGGTGTGCTGGGGACTCCTCAATGGCAGGGTTGTGATGCAGCGTGAGCCAGGGCGTCCTGCAGCCCCTGAGCAGGATGGTGATGGGATTAGCCAATAGCACAATGGTCGCGAGACGAGAAATCAGATCTGCAGCCTTCCCGGGGAGCTCAGGCAGTGGGGAAAGGGCTGAGCATATAGGGAGGTCAGACTGGGCACCCAGTGGGACTGGTGGGAACAGCAGCGGATGGCTGTACCTCAGTACAGCATTTCACCACACCGCTTATTTTTTAACCATAAAAGATAAAATCACTCAGAGATGGCAAATCTTAACAGACGTAATATTTAGATTGCTATGTACTTCAAGGTCTCTGTGAGCTCATACGTAAATGAGATCATTTATTTCTGTACATCGTATGTATTATGTATCAGGAGAGAGCATATTGTAATTTAAACCAGCATCTGTATGTCTGTCTGTCCCTGTGCCTTGGCAGGAAAGGGGTTTGCAAAAATTGGGATGGGAGAAATGAGCATTGTTATACTCAGGCAGAAGCGTTAAGGTTTCAAAGCAAATATCTGTTAACCATTTTTTTCAGTCTGAGTGACTGCGTGTAGAAGCCAGAATTAGCAACCTGGTTTCTACTGGGGCTGAGCTCCCCTCACCCTTCCAGCTTGTGCAGAAGGCAGCAGCGTGTTAGCTGACCGGAGCGCGCCGTGAGGCTGCTGATCGGGTTTCACGTGCCCTGCGCCTCCCTTCTGCTGCCTGCCAGCATGCTGGCGGGTTGATACCGGCTTGATGCTAAGCAGGGAGACACCCAGGCATGCTTGGGACCCGGAGTGCTCTCCTGGCCAGTGCTTGGGCGCTGGCACCACGTCCTTCTGGCGTTCTGTCATTCAGTAGCCTTGCCGGTGACCTCCAAGTAGTATAACTCAGTCCTCCTGGTAGTCAACTTCTGGTTGTTTCTTCCAGCTTGAATACATTATTTGAATACTTTCAGAAGGATTTTATCTACTGAACCAGCATCAGCTTGTGCATAAGGGCTGTATGACCACTGTTACATTTAAATCCCCTTTCAGTCACAACCAGGCTTTCTGCTGCTGCTGGAAAGGCGAGTCTCTGACCTGTGAGCATGTTTCCACAGTGAGAGATGGTGTTGGTTGTGATCAGAAAGAATTTCAGATGAGCCGAAACAACCATTTCAACTAGTGCAGCTGTTTTTTGAGGGCTCCAGCTATGCAGACAGCAATGTGAAGGTATGGGCTGGGGTATGAACTTCCAGCGTGTCAGCAGCTCTAGGGTAGCTGGCGCTGTCTCTGTTTGCCTTACATCAGAGATATCTGTTAGCAAAGGAGAAGCAAGTGCCGTGCGTTTACTGAGAGGGCTGTGGGGTGAAAGCCACATGGGCAGCCACACTGAAGTATTTGATACACTGGACTTAACCTGAAATAATTAGTGTGCCCGTCCTATAGGCTGTGGGCATTTCAACCCTTGCACCACTTAAGTCTGAAACAGATAAACTTTGCCAATGAAGGAGAGGGTTTCCATTTAGTCAGACAGTTTTATTAGCCAGTGATAATATGAGTAATTATGTTCATTGTATATAAAGGTACAGAAAAGGAAGGAGTAAAATGTTGCCTTATCTCAGTGGGCAGCTACCAAAGAAAGATTTTAATAGAAAATGGGATTGTCCTATTGAAAATATTACAACAGTGTTATGTTCCAGTTCATCGTTCGGTGATTGCTTGCCTGAAGGGATTTTGCAGCATGGAGCCCCCTGGCCAATTGCTTTGTTCCCTCCCCCGCCGCCCCCAGGAATTTTAACAGCTGCCAAATGTCTGGCAGGATTTAGTAAATGACTGACCAATTCTTTTCCATGTTGGAGTTCGCTTGCAAATTTGAAGACTTGGAAAATAAGGGGGTGGGGGGTGGAGAAAAAATCCTAGCCAACTGTGCATTTTTTTTTTTTTTTCAAAATACCAAGTTTGCATGTCGATATCATATATCCCACCCATGACTGCAAAGCAGTTATGTCAATACGCAGTTCCTCTGCTTGAGGCAGAGACTAGTTCATAAGTAAATAAATCTTAAAGGCTAGCTTTTCTGCTAAATGTTTTTGCGGTCTCTCACAGAGGACCTGGGGACAGGGAGACAGACATGGGTGTGTTTCTGCATGTAATTCTGGAAGCAGTCAGCATCTCTTAGAGCTCTCTATAGAGGAAGTTGGCGTGGTGGGTGGCATGGCAGCCAGTGTGGTGCTCCAGCATGGCCCTGGCACGGCAGGTGCAGGCTGGGCCAAGAGACCTTGCGTGGGGCCGAGGGACACCATCTTCATAATGCCCACTGACAGAGGGAGATGAATTGCCATCTGTCAGTCAAGAAAGTAGTGTTTTGTTGCCTGGCAGAATGACTAGGAAGGGGAGAAAATGGATGGCCTTACAAGGGGAAGAGGAGCAGTAAGAAGAAATGGAAGGGTGGAGGAAGAAAAGAATGACATGGATGTCTTATTAATTTCCTACCCTATTCTCTACAGAGAAATAATTTATTCCTACCTTATACAAATATATGGCTTCTCTGGAGCCTCTCATAGCTTTATTATTACTGTTATTATTACTACCAACAAAAAAGTTTGTGCACAGGAAAAATATTCTGACTAGCTGCATTTAGCTTCTCCCTCAAAAACAAAGATGGATGTTGAGCCCTCAGTGTGCTCTTGATGGTGATAACTAAGCAATTAGGCCAAAGTGTTTTGATTCTTATATAGATGACTCTGTGCCTATAGCAAAGACTCCTTTTGAAGCTGGCACTAACATGCATGCAGTGTAAGAAGCACAGCAGAAACTTTCAAAAAGCTTATGAGGGTATTCTTGTAACACCAGTCCTTGATCTTGTAGTTTTACATGGTGTTTGTTAACCGAGGTATCCTAAGTTTTTAGGATGAGCAAAGGTTATTCGAATGTGTGTGCATTTAATGGAAGTTATTTTGAATGGATAGAGAAATAAAATAAAGTCCTATCTGTCACTTTTCTATTGGGATCTAAAAATGATCCTGTGCAAGTTACTTGCCTTTCTCAATTAGTAGCAATGTATACTTTAATTCAAGTACAAATATGAGTTCATCCATATTTTAGCAACATACCTTCTAGGAGTAAATCATTCTGGGGTCCGAGAGGGACATGGTTTACAAGTGAAGAATCCACCGTGCGGTGGGAGAGGCACGATGCCCAGCCTGCATTTGTTTAGCTGTTAGCGAGTGTGGCACTGTGGAGTAAGGAGCCTTTAGAGGAGCACAAGTGAATTGTGGCAGACCTGGGGTGGGTGGGCAGGTGCTTTTTTGCTGTTAGCTGTCCCATCTGTGGATGCAACTTCTGCTTCTGTTTGAATTAAAGTAAGTGTTTCACATTGGTGTTACTGCGTTCTTCTCCAGGGACATTCCAGCTATATTACACACCTTGACTGGTCACCGGACAACAAGTATATAATGTCAAACTCAGGAGACTATGAAATACTATACTGTAAGTATGAAATTAAATACACTGGAAACAGAAGTATGTACTAGCTGTCAGAATATTTAGAAGAATGTGTTTGATCAGCACTGTCCAAAATGCTTACTGACAAAGGAACCAATTTGAACTTGTGTAACCTGATATCTTGATGTTATTCAGAGCTGTGTATTACCTAATGGCAATGCCAAATACAGCTTGCTTCTTTACAAGGTCATAAATCAGTTTAACAGCATAGAATTTACAGAACAAGTGGCACTACGTTTTGATGTTGGCCCGAAGTTCTGTAGATTGAAAATAATATATACAGTTGTCTAATTAGTGTCAACAGTACCAGTTATTTTGGGGGAATAAAATCAGTGGGTCTGTGCCACTGTTCTGTTCTGGGGTTTCTTTTTTTAAACTTCATCTTGGCTGGTGCTGTTGAACACTAAGCAAAGCAATGATACTAATTCAATGAGTTAGTGGTGATAATATTTTTGTGTTAGTCTTTTTTTAATATGTGAAAATACAAATTGAATATATAGTGGTTATGTCAAAAGTTCAACTTGCATAGTGTGTATCAGTCTGTTTTTAAATTGTTTTTTGTATTCTTGTCTTCCTGTGGCTTTAGCTAGATCCAAGAGGATTGTAGTTCAGTTCCTGTACAAGCAAGAAGAGCCAGCAGTTTAAATATCTGTCACCTTAACATGTTCTTTCTGCCTGTCACAGCTTAAGTTTCAAATCTGGATAGTGCAATATCTCAATCTACCAAAAGGAAGTGTTGGTGCTTATAGTTGCCTGTATAGGGAAGCAAAGAGCTGTGACCCATTAGTACTGGGCTGGTGTATTGAAAGACGGACAATCTTTCCAAGTTGAAAAGCAGTCTAAGGCTCCTCTGGCAGTAGTTGCTCGCTGTTTTAAAAGCAGAGCTTCTTGAATGATTGATTGAATTTTAGCACGTCAATGGAGCTGGTAGGAAGGAGAAATTATTCTATTACAGACTCTATTAAAGCATTTTGTAGAGTAGGTAGCAGGGGACTCAAGCTGCAGGGGAGTGTTTTTGAGGTACGCTGATCTGAAGAGGGAAATGAGAAGTAAATGTGACTCTTAAATACCAAGCGAAGCTTCAAGTATCTGGAATTTGATAAAAGTACTGGTCTGCCTTTGTCTCTACAGTGTTATTCCAGATTGATTTTAAGATGCATTTGTTTACTGTCTTAGCACCTTCAAAGAGCACATAATGTAAATATAATTTTATATGGCACAACTCATCATTCACTTTTTTACAGGGGACATTCCAAGTGGCTGTAAGCTAATCAGGAATCGTTCTGACTGTAAGGATATAGATTGGACGACATACACTTGTGTGCTAGGCTTCCAGGTGTTTGGTAAGCACCATTTAACTTGCTTTTAAGCTATTCACGCTGTGCTTTCGTGTTTTCTTTTGCTTCAATTTGTCATTAGAAATACGCTGTTAATGATTATTGAGGATGGTGCTGAGATGACAGACCAAAGAGACTGACCGCAATACTTGTCTGTGATACAGAGCACGGGATGCTCTACAGACAATGTACAATTGAAGTTTGGGATTTGATTTTTCTGCTGTCATTTTAGGCTACCAGTTTTGGAGGCACTGAAGCAAAAAGCTGGTATTTTAAAGTGCTCATATGGCACTTTGCTTACCTTGTTTTGGGATAGGAACAAGCCTATGTGAGTGTAGATTATAGTTCATGACTTAAAATCACGACAGCGCTTTGATACCTGTAGTCAGAGGTGAGTAATATACACTGCTTCTGAAGAGTAAAAATGCTTTAAAGATTAAACAGATTCTTTACCTAGTAGTTTATTTTTAAAACGTACAAAAAAATTTACAAAGCTGACAGATCTGCTTTTAATAGTGCAGTTTGAGACGGTGGCCAAACAATTCAGACTGCTTTTGCTGAAGGCAGCTCTGTTGGCCATAAATGAGGAGCCCCTCTGTGAGGGGTTGAAAAGTATGGTTCAGCCTGTCAGTGTTGTAAAACCAAGTTGTGTGAGCAGGATGCTGAATGTCTCGCTTTCACCGCTGAGATCAGATACCTGCCTCTGTTCTTCATGTTGTTGGAAACATCAAAAGCACGTAAATCAGCAAATTCTTTAGAGGTGAGGGTTAGGTCTACAAATCTTTTCTTCACAGCTACTAGGAGTTCAACTTTGAATATCAGTTTATATGCAGGGTAGAACAAAATCAGTTAAGTCTGAGTGCTTTCTCTAGCTTCTGACACCTGTCATGCATATTTTAGGACTGTCTTATGCTTAATGAGCAAGTAGCCTTAAAGGATTGCAGTTGATGTGTGGGCTAACACTGACACTTTTGTGTGGCATATTGGTTGGGTGGAGGGCATGTGATGCTTTATAACCAGGCTTGATTTCCTTTCTGGGTACCAAAGATCTGAGGCAGAGCAGGGAGAATAAAGGGGTCAGAGAAGGAAACTGACTGGTTGATAAACTGCATAAATATTTTTGAGTTGTTTGGAGCTTGAGGTAGGTAGCAGAAATAAACAGGACCGTGCTGTTTCTGGGGCTGAATACTGTTGCTTATTGCTAGTTTGATGAAAATATTGGGTCCCATTAGCCTGAGAACTGTGAACCAGGTTGTGTACATGTTTGGTTTTATTCAGTCTGTCTGGATGAAGTGGAGAGTGGATGGCTGTTTCCTCCTGACGCTCTGTGCATATAAGCCTAGGCTGACATGGAATTAGTCCACAGCAGTCATTTCCTCACTGTCCTTGCTGCTGCGACTGAAATAATAGTGCAACACAAATGCCTTTTTTAAAATGGAGTATCAGAAGATTCAGGAGACGCTACAGGAAGTGAAAAGCAAAACTCTGATGCTAATATGACGTCTTTCTCCAGGAGCAATGAAAACACTTTGTAAGGACTGAATATTCCTTCTGGAATAGCTTTGGCGCTGAAGCCATTTTATATTTTATGCAGAGTACTTAAATCTACCAGAAACATGGAGGTAGCAGACGGTGACTCTGTTGCTACTGAACTTTTACCACTACATTTGGTGGTAGAGCACACAGAATAAGGGGAGCAATTCTCTGAATCCCAGCGCTTTCCCAGAAGCATCCTTTACTCTGGACTTAAGGAGATGAGGTGTGGAAATGCAGAAGGAGTTTGGTTTCACATCTAGACCATTGGCTTTGTCTTTTTAATAGCTGTCATATAGAAGCTACTGGTGACTGGGGCCAGGCTGGAGGTGAGCAGCTCCCATAACCACTGTTTTGAGAAGCCTTTTTACTTTTTGTTTTTAAAAAGTGGATAAGTCTGCTGATCTTCTCTGCATTCTCCTTTGGATTAATACAAACTTTAACCACTCTGGATTAAGTTTAATTAGTCTCAACTGCTCTCAAAATCTTCAGTATGCAAGAGGACCTGGGAGTGAAGTAGATAAAGCAGATAATGCAATGTTGTTCTGGGGCAGAACAGAATATATTTAAACTTCCTAGCCAAGATTCACCATGCCTTAATTTTATATTGTCTGGTAGTCTGACACTCTTTGCAGAATCTTAAAATTATGGCTCGGTCTCAGACAAAGGCAAGTATTTTCCCATTAAATCAGACAGTGCAGCTAAGCCAACCTAGCAGATATTTGCTGCCCAAAGGAGAAGTCTGGCTCTGACCCGAGGGTCAGCTGGCTCAGGGTTCCAAACAAGCTGGGGGCTGCTCACTTTGATGTTCAGGAGAGAGGGTTAAGTTTATGGGATTTGGGCTTTTGGGGTATGTGTTTTACTAATTTAGCTCTGTGGATAGTGTGTCCGTAGGCTTAGGCATTGCAGTGTTGTCAGCAGAAGAAAGAGGATGGAAATGCATGGTTCAGATGAGAATAGCATCGCTCCTTTTTGGCAGTTGATATTACTATATTGGCTCAGCAGTATCATCAGTCTGCACCCCGAGCACTTGAAGTCACTCTCTCGTTTACTGCACATTTCCCACACTTTCGTCTGAGCAGATTCTTTTGAGAGGTTTACTGCTGGCTAGCAGAATTTATTAAAATTGAAGTGCTGCTGTTGTACCTAATAACAAAGTCCTATTACTTTGTATTTTGGGTATTTTTACAGTTATTAAGAACTAAGAACTTGGTCATATTAATGTCTTGTTTTTTCCATGTTTGCCTGATGCTTTGAAAGCAAATCCTGCTGTCTTATGACAAGGGGTTGTCTTACCTTTAGAGCTGCTAGAGGAATTTGTAAACACAAAAGATGTTTAATAAGAAATGCAATCTTGAATATTAGTCTTTTTAATCTTAAATTAAAAAGAAGAGGAAATAGCATAGCTGTTTGGCACAGTCTGCCTAAGGTGGTAGCTGAAACTTCAGGAAACTGATCTGAAGTTCATTTATTACTCCCACCTGATAACAGTATTTTATATATAGAATGCAGGAGAAAGTTAAAATTCATTCATTTTGAGCTACTTGAAAATTCTTAAATAGTATATATTTTTCAGATTTATTTCATTCATGTGAGAGCACTAAAATGTTTCTGAATACTTTCCTTAGCATTTTATGTCTTTATTTAGTAAATTACCTCCAGTGTAGCTTATTGGCATTGTAACAAGCTTAACAAGCTGCCTTTGTTATTCTTCAGAGAAAATAAAGTTCTTACTCCACCCACCGAAGAATGGAAAAAAGCAACTTTAAAGTTAAATGCTATTTGCCATTTTGCTTAAAAACAAGAAGAGATAGTGTGGGAGTTTGAAAAAGATAAGGCAATTCTAAGTTGGTGTTTTGTGCTGTATAAAATAATAGACAGCTTTTTTTTAGTAGACAGTGTTTTTTATTTTACCAAAGTCAGTGATTGTAAGGGAGGAAGAAGATATTTTCATATCTGATAATGAACATCCCTCTCAGTCAACCAGACACACAGTTTTTCAGGGTGGGGGATGAAATTTGAGGGGGGGAAATTCCTCCTAACTCCTGAACTAATCGGAAACCCAAGTCTGAGCTGTAAAAAATATGCTACCTTTGGCATAAATTAGTATCTTATAACCCCTTGCTTACCTTTTGTTCAGCTTTTCTTGCAGATGTGAATCATCAGTTTTGTTATAGGAGTCTCTAGGGTCTTTATTTTTTGTTAAACCTAGAGCCTCCCCCCTCCCCAATTTGTTCAATGCTTTTCATCCAGGCAATGTTGTTATTCTTTTGTCTAGACATATCTGTGTCATTCTTTTCACTTAAAAGCATATTGAATAGTACTTAAGCACTTGACAGCACTTACATCTATGAAACTCATACAGGCTGGGTTTCTGTGCAAAGTATCATCAATCAGTTGTCTCCTCTGAATCGTGCAAATACTGAAATTTAAAATAAAACCAAAAGAAATCTCTGCATAATGTACGGTACCTGGGTTTGTTCCATGCTTCAGCATGAGTCCTGCTTTTAAAACGTTTGTGCATGAATGAAAGTGTTAAATTAAGAGTTGCCAGTTTTAGCAGCAAACTTAAGATAAGCTTTAAACAAGACTGAGATTTTGAACAGGAAACGTGTATTAAGCCTGAGAGGTTATCCTGGCTGAGGCTGAGGGTTTAGGGCAACGGGGGGTGGGGGAGCGCCATTAGACTAGCAAAATATTAATGACATTTAATGAAATGCATATTCCATTTTTCAGTTGAATGTCTTTATTTACATTTTGTGAAACTTGCCTTTACTCACAGCTTTACAGGTTTTATTTTTGTTTATGGATTGTCTTCTAATTTGTTTCTAAAACTACCACCACTAAATATCTGCTCTACTCTCTCCTAGGAGTTTGGCCCGAAGGATCAGATGGGACAGACATAAATGCCCTTGTCAGATCCCATAACCGAAAAGTGATAGCAGTTGCTGATGATTTTTGTAAGGTCCATCTCTTTCAGTATCCCTGTTCCAAGCCAAAGGTAAGTCTAGACCAGTCTAGTCTATGTGCTTGTTTGCATTGCATGAAGCTTTCCTTGCCAGACACCTGCTTCCAGCTTGGTCGTTTTGGAACCTGGCAGCCAAATAGCTCGTTTATATCTGAGTGCTAGAGACAGAAGCATGGTTTTCCCCATTAAGTTTATATATAAAATAATATAAAATATAAAATAATATACGTAAAAGTGAAGTGGCAATAGTTATCCTTAGGTTCTGGAGCAGAGGCTTGATGCTTTTTGTTTGCTGGCCTTGGTGTCAAGTCCATTACTTTTTGCATAAAGATCTAAATCTGTCCCAAGTTACAAGCCTTAAGTAGAGAGGATATATTGTGGGGGAAACCTAGTATAAATATAATTCTTTACTCTTATGTGAATAAAGAGCTCTCTTGAAGGGCTAAGCAAAAATAGTAGTAGTTTTAGATTTTGGTATCGTGTGCTTTTCTAGTCAAGCATGTGATTTATCTTTCTGCTTTTTTTCAATAGGCTCCAAGCCACAAATACAGCGCTCACAGTAGTCATGTGACAAATGTCAGCTTCACCCATAGTGATGGTCACTTGATTTCAACTGGAGGGAAAGACATGAGTATTATTCAATGGAAACTTGTGGAGAAGGTAACTCTACCACAAAATGACATTGTTGTAGACATCGGTGCAACCAAAGTGCCCATCCCTGCCAGTGAAAACGCTGTACAGTCTCCTGCACCTCTCCCACAGCCTTTTAACGAAATGAACCAAAATGAAAGTGTAACTGGCAGCTCTCCAGCCTCTTTGGAGAGCAACTTGGAGCAGTCTGTGGAGGCCAGCGAGGAGCAAAGCGAGGAGCAAAGCGAGGGGAGCAGCCTGGATCCCACCGAGCCGGGCTACGAGGAGCCCTCCAACGAGATGAGCGAGGAGCACAGTGAATCCACGGTCACTGAAGAACAGCAAGATAACTCACCTGTGTCTTAACGCTCCCAGCTCAGGCAGTTGTTATTTTCCCTTGGTGTGCGTGTTTTCATTACAGGGTGAGGGTTCAAATAGGGAAAAATAGCTGAGATTCATGACCACTCCAGCTTTTGAGTTTCCGTGAGATTTTTAGTCTGAGCTTCAGTTCAATGTGTGGAACCATCCCAAGGGCCTGGCTTGATGGTCTGTGTCAAGATCTGGTCACAGTTAGTAGTGGACATTACCATTTCAGTTCTGAAATTGCTGTCAGGAAGTGGCATGAAATATATACTGGAAAAAAGGTTAGCTCTGAGAATTAGCTGAAGTAGACCACCTTAACTATGTGAAAGTGCTTTCTGAAAGAACTAAGCTGATGGGAAGCGCTGAGCTGTTCCAGCTGGGGAGTACTGTGCTGCTTTTTCCAGGTGCAAGGACAAACAAAACAAACAACCAAAAAGCTCTTTGTAGGGCTGTTTTCCTTTGTTTTTTCTTAAAGATAGAGGAAAAACCAATGTAACGATGCCACGTGTATGGCGATGCCTTCTTGATCTAACGCATATGCAATTTTCTAACACTACTAATTCCTAGTGGAGTCTGGATGTGTTCCCAGTTGGTCTGCCCTGGGTGCTGCTAGTTCTAAGGCAAATCCTGTCAAGGAACGGTGCCGGCTGTCCCATTTTCACAGACTATTTAATAACAGACTAACCAAATACTGGCGTGTTTCACTTTTCATGACCTGAAAGTTGATTTAAACTGTAGGATGTAATTGTCTCTTCAAAGAATTGCTTGCCTATAGAGTTTGAAACTTAAGAGAGTCTTTACAGTGACTTTGATGTGAACAGCAGAGGAAGCGTGGCAAGAACACAGAAGTCAGATGGGCTCGAGTTCAACTTTAAGCCTTCAAGCAGAACTTGCTCCATCCCTAGTAGGAGAAATATAAATACAGTTAACTTAAATTATTAAATTGGTGCTTAGGATTAGTATATTAAGTTGGTAATTTTTTTCTTCTGAATTTTTAGAGGTAACTCTAAGAATCATTAAACTGCGATCTCTACTTCCCCCTCCCCCCCGCCCCCCGGCGCCTTTAGCAGTTGTGATATAAGCATACAGTAATTTAGATGATGATGTGATTTCCCCCGCCCCCCAGACTTGCTGATCTCTTGTTTTTGTGATTTTTATTTCCACCCCACCCTTCCCCGGGTTGCTCTAAGCCATGCAGCTCTCATGTGGCTATACCTGGCCAGTTACGGGATATCTTGGCATTTGTTATGCATTTGGAAAGTACTTTTTTTTTACGAAGTTTGTCAGATAGCTACATTTTTTTCTTAAGTGCATACGTTTCCTACTTTAAAAAGATATAGATTTACTGACAGATATCCATTTCCTATGTACTTGTTTATATTTTGATTACATAGAATTTTCTTTTTTAACTTGCTGCATTGTGCTGGTATTTTAGTTCTTAGTTAGAATATCATGTTTAGAAACTTTGGATGAGTTCATAAGTCTTAATTGTGCAAGCGTTTACGTGATTGTGCCATTCCAAAGTGCATCAAAACTGTCATTCCCTTACTAGTATCTTCTCAGGAGAAATGCTACAGATCAGGTATTTAGTCATCATTTGGAAAGATAAAAACAAATGGACTCCCAAAGGACATTTAGAACATTTATATATAAAATATATAAATATATATATACACACACATATATATAAAAAAATATCCTCTTGTTTACAACAGTTCCAGAAAACCTCAAAGTAGTTCCCTTCAGATGGAGGGAGATATGGATTCCAAGCAACCCATCTGTTTAAACTGTGCTCTGTACAGAGAGTTTTACTGGAGAGCTCTAGTATGCCTGACTTGCAAATTTGCCAGAGAGCAGCAATGGAGGATAAAGGTCGACTCATCAAAGTTCTTGGTTCCAAATGGGGAATATGCTGTAGGTTTAGAAAATAATCTTAGTAAAGGAGAAAGGATTTTAGAGCTAACGAGGCACAGAGCTCTCTCTGTCATTTTTATGAACTCCACATAAACAACACATTTCTTTTTGGAACATCTGTCACCTGGGGTTGCCATGTAAAGTGAGAATTATAGTTGTGATATTCTTGTGTTTGTAGTTCAGAAGACTCTACTAATATGCAAAAAGCCTTACAGCTTTCAATTGCTGGCAACTACTGTTTAACAAATAATTAAATCTGTGATAATGGATGGAAATGGGTGGGATTATGTAACTGTAGATGTTTTAGAAAAATAATTGTGAATGAATTATGATTAAGAGTGTTTCATGTGAAGATGTTTGAGCCATTTCTATCTATCATGCATTCCTGTCTCAAGGCAGAAAATTTTGAAGATGAAAAAAAATAAAATAATCAAAATAATATATTGCAGTGTCTTTCTCCACATCTGTTCTGGTTCCTTCTGTATATAAAGTGGATGCTGTGATCACAGTTGCAATGTCTGGGTCTATGATTTTGGAAGAACCTTTTTAACTTGTGCTTTTTTGAGAACCTCCCAGACTGCCTAAAAATAAGTTAATTCAGCATCATGAATAATGCTGGCACTCCTAAATATTGATCTTGTTTACTTTTTGAAAGTTTTATGACATTTCCCTTTTCCATTATTGATTAATAGCCTACTAGCATTATCCTACTGTAGCCAATTGATGGGCAGCAGAGGATTACAAATAGGTGTTTGTCCTGATGTAAAGTGCAGTACCTTCCAGGGTTCTGCCAGAAGCTTTCTTCTGGAAGCCATGCGAAAAGTACAAGCTTATTTGGGATATAACGTGTTAAATACCATGATGCTTCCACATTCCTGATAGTCTCAGTCCAATTGCAGATGCAGAAGGTCACAATATGCTTAATATATTCCTTGTGAAAGATTCTCAGTCTTTTAAAAGATGGAATCATCTCCGTTTCTTGCAGCTGGTTTCTGCCCTTCACAAAAGGGGAAGGTGGGGTAGAGAAGAAACAAACCTGCAAGATAGACAAATACCTCATGTTTATCCTTGCTTAAAGAAAAAACAAACAAAAAACCATCATTGCCACCCCCTGAGTTTGACTGGAAACCTGAACGACTCTTCTTTTCCACCAAATTGTCAGGAGAAGGCTGCTGTTCTAACTTGAGCAACAAGCAGATGTCCTAAGGTCATGCTGTGCTGTGCTCTTTCCAGCACACCCGCGACGGCATGTACTGCTTTGTCCTGGGGGCAGCTGTGTAGTAGTGTGCTTTTCTAGGCTCTGCTCCCTTTCTCTCCAAATTCAGCTCAAGGCTTTTGCTACCACTTCTCCTGAGATGCTTGGTAAAGCAGGAGTCTTCCTGAACCAGTAGGTAAGCTGGTCTTCTGTGAGCTTCCCTCATGGTGGAGGTGGGATAAGGCTCCATGTCCCGACTCTTGCTTGGGACAGCAGCATCTGCTGTCAGTCTAGGTAGCTGCAGTGATGGTATTTGTCACGTGGAGCTGAAGTTCAGGGTAGAAGCTCCGCAGAAGGCATAAAACTATAACAGTATCCCATTTTACACAATTGAAAAATTAAATTCAAAATCTGCATTAAAATGTTCCTTTAGGTTGCATAGTAAAATACTTGAATGTTACGAAATGCCAAGCTTATGGATTCTTGCAGTATGTGTCCATATTGGGCACGTGTCATGCAAAGTGACATTAGTTGAGCTTTACATATAAAGGGCGCTTTTAAGGATGTGACCACATACTTTGGTTTGGTTTTTTTTTTCCCCATAGAAGTTCCAGGATAGGTGAGGAACAGGCTGGGGGTGTGGATGGGTAATGATGAAGCAAGCATTTCTTAGGTTTGATCTTTCTGTAATTCTCATTATAAATAACAAGTACTAGTTCTTGCATATGATTCGTGTGAAGTTCCAGCCTCTTTTTTTAATCATCCTAGAGTGCATAGATTCTGGCTTTGTCTCTGAAAACAGGGCTAAAATTAAATTTTCATTGTTGTACTGATTACAGTCTACACTGAACAATATGTTGTATTTTCTACTTTGTGCTTCACCCCATAAGGTGTGTTACACCCCCTTATATTTCCTTCAGTTCAGTGCAGTATTTCACTTGAATCGGGATAAAAGTAAGCAGAATGTCCTTGTGAAATTTAAGCTTGGCTGAGCCAAACAACAACAAATTCTCCGTTCCGCTGCCTCATGCCAGTAAAACGTTGGTTCCTGGCAATGAAAGGATTAATAGTACATGAGGTGGATTTTACTTGGGCGATATTTGTGCTGCTTGTTTGCTTTCCTCCTGAACAAGTCCGAGCCCATTGCTTAATCTTTATTTCTGACAGATGTTTTATGTACTAATACTTTAATCAACTGAGAATGAAAAAATGCTTATGGTTACAATTTAGAAGGCTGGGCAGTGTACACATGGCGTGTCTTTGTGTGCATACACACGTATGCAGCATCAAACAGATATGGCCGCTCAAGGCCTTTTTTTGTTTGTTTGTTTGTTTGTTTGAAAGAGAAACGTGGATGACTTCATGCCACAGTGAATTAAGAAGGTTTAGGAGCACAGGAAAAAAGCATTCCCAGCAGAACGGCAAAGCCAGAGGACTGGGAGAGGAGGCGCAGTGGTGGGACAGTAGTTGTACCAGAGCTGCGTTTCCTAGGTTGGGTCCCCGGTACCCTCCTGTGCGGGTCTGGCTGTCCCCCTCTGTCCGAATGGACTAAGCTGAAGCTCCTGAACCACCCCCTAAAGGTTAAAGTCCCTAAGCGATATTTCACGAAGGCAGGACGCTTTCAGATAAATGAAAAGCCCCTTCAGAGGTCTGCTAACCTCATTACCTTAAGCTTGCCTAGTTACCTTGAACTGAGCACAGACCTCGGATTCCTCTTTATAAAGAGAAAAAACTTGAAATAGGGAAGCTTGGCTGCCTCCTGGCACGGCTGAGCGTGTTACAGGAGCGCTGCGGGGGGGGAGGGATGAAATGCCCCATTGAGGAGAGACTCCAGTGGATGGACTCTGGTTGCCATTGAAAAAGGAAAGGAAAAATCAAACCAAACCAAAAACCCTCCTGATACTGTACTTAAGGCACCGTGTTAAAATGACTAAATTGATTTTAAGGGAAGAAGGGGACATTATCAATGGATAAGTCAAAAAAAGAAAAAGAAGAACTTTTCCCCGCCCGCACGCAAAATTGCTCTCTGTTAGGTTTTGTCTGTATGCTAAAACCTAGAAAAGTGCTGTTAGATGTACTGGGTGGTTACAGGGTGGTTTTGAGAAAGAGCAAGTTTATGGAGATTTTGGCTGGGTTTTGTTTTTAACAATTCTAGAAAACGGTTTTCTTCCCAAAAGTTCTACTAACAAACCAAAATCTGGAAAGAGCCTACATCTTCAAGGGATATGTGTGTCCTTGTGATTTAAGTGGTGGGTTTTACAGCCCAGTATCCTCTTCAGAAAGGGACCTCTGGGCACTTCCCAGCTCTCACCAGACAAATGATCTCCGGCAGAGTCAGCAAGGTCTGTGCCTTGTTAGCAGCCTCTGCTGCGTACCTCTGTGTATGTCATGTTATTTTACACTCAGATAACCACCACGCTTTGTTGGTTCTTTGGGACAGCTGTAAAAAAAACCACTTTCTATAAATTCTTAAAGACTGTCTGAATTATAGTCAGTTACATTGTTTCAGCTTTATTTTTTGATAAAGTGCCTTTAAGTTACTATTTCTAGAACATGCTTTTGTATGGTGAGCCAAATAAGTGCTCCAGATAGCTCTTGAGATACTCTATTCCCTCTTGCGGAATGTTTCAGCAATTTGATGTTTCTGTCATGCATCGCTTGTTTTGCCAGTCGACCTTGCTCTGAATCCTCGTTGTTGCACAGCACACTCTTCATCCCGTGTACATCGCTGCCCTCCCAGGCTAAAAGCAAGAGGTGACGTTTATTTTTAATGCTGCTTCAGGATTTATTTCAGCTTCCTTTAAATACGCTGTCTTGTCATTCCAGTTAGTGTCTGTGTGCGTGTCCCGTTTTCTCCCCCTCCACAGCTCTATCAAAGAAGAGATCAGTCCTTGCTCTGGCAGTAATTGTTCCTTTTAGTCTCTCTTAAGTCCATTCTCACTTTCCTATGCATCTGTAACTGCATACAGGAAAATCATAGAGAAGGAAGGTCATAAGCTGTCTGCATCAGACAAGGGATACAGCTTCAAACGTTATCTAGTATGTAAGTACAAAAATTCCTAGTAATTTGTATTCTATAAATGAGTGTCTCTGGTGTTGTGTGGACACTGACAGTAGAATTGGGAACGTAAAAAACTATTTATATCCTAGATAAAAGAAACTTGGAACAAACTCGGTGGTATTGCTACATCAGAGGGGCCTGGAGGCTCACCTCATAGCTCAGGAAAACAACCAAAACAAAAAAACAGCTAAAGCGTTTGGCTTTAGCAAGGCAGACAAAAAAAAGTTTTCAATTTGACAGCAAAAGAAGAGGGAGCAAACAGAGCTACGTAGTGTTGTGTGTACGGAGGAGGTAACTATGCCAAACTTCTCTCACTGCGTTTCTTCTGGTCTAGAGGTGGGTATGAGCCTTACCCCTGCTGTGGGTGGGCACTCTCTTTGCTAGTGATGCTGCAGATTCTATCGTAGGCAGAATTTCTGTGGAAAACCTTGTTTTCAGCATTGCATTGATTAGAACTTTTCCTTGAAGAACTGGACAACGCAGAATTAAGAGTGGAGAGAGCAGTCAACATCTTATCCCCACACAGGTATCCTACATTGCTAATGCTAAACAGAGATTTATTATGCATGTTTAACGTGAAATGGCTGTAGTATAGACAGGGCTCTTGAAAGGATCCCATTTGCCCCAAGTTTGGCAAAGGGAAAATTAAATGTCAATTGAGTGTGTGAAGCTGGGTTTCTTATGTCAAAAGTTGCAATGCATTTTTTAGATTGATTCACAAATCAGATCTGCAGTCCTGTGTATTTTCTGCCAGCTGGAGGGAAACAGACATGAAGCGTTTTAAACTTTCAGAAAAGCATACCTAGGAGGGATTTTTCAGGACAGATGTCCATTCCACCCTTTGCCAGGACCATACACATCTGCTTACATTATAGTGTGTGTGTGTGTGTACGCATAAATTCTGCTTATATTGGAGTATTTTGGATTAGACTCAATAATTCTCTAGGAAAAAAAAAAAACCTCCACAAATAATTATCTTCCAAATTACTCTATCAGAGGCCACCTTAGAGTTGTGCATCTGAAACATCTTTCCCTAAGTAGGCCTCTTGCTCTGATAGATTTTTATTCAATTATACATAATGTTTCAAAATGGTTTTTCTCTCTTAAGAATATGATGACCTTCCAGGTTATTTCCAGCAATTAAATCAGTCTGTCTCCCTAACCATGAAAAAGGGGAACGGCTGCAACTCGCGTAGGCCTCCTGTCTTCTGAAAATTTTGGCTAAGGGTTCAGCTGTCAAGATGAAGTTATCCTGCGCTGACGTTGCAGTTGGAGACTAAATAGGGCTGGTTGTGTATGTACATAAATCAGTATACGTAAGGGGTGGGTGGGTGGCAGCTGTGCAGGGCTCTCTAGCCCACGGCAGCTTGCGGAGCGCCATCAAGCTCGCCGTGTTTTGGTGAGCACTGCGCTATGGCACGTCGTCGTTATCAGCCCGTGTGACGTTCCTGGAGCAGTTTCACTTCCTCACATTACTTTCTCCCGGAGTGTTTTCAGTTTAACGGCAGCATGCAGGCTATCGCAATCCATAAATTTCTCAGAGAGGAGGGGAAGAGGTTTTTATATGCAGCATTCTCATTTACTGCTTTGATTTTTACTTTTTTTTCTTTATTCTTCCACAGATTTAAATTTGCTTGACCGGAAATGGGCGAAGGAACACATTGTCACAAAAGCCTGCTGCAGGTTTGACTGGAAAGCTTATTCCTATGTTCCCCCCATCTCTTTGGAGCCTGACCGATGTCACAGATTTTAAAGTCACAGATAGCACGATAGAAATTCTGGTTTAGCTCTGCTGTAAGAAAAGACCTAGGGGAACTATGGGCTGTATCCCATTTTTGGGTCCTGAATTATTGCCAACTATAATATCTCCCCACTGCGTGCACTATCTCCCCAGAATCACCCTGTGGGAATAAATCATAACTCTACAGCAAAGAGCAGAAAGGATTTTTGTGTGTAGGGGGGAGGGCTGCAGATGGGGACAGCTGCCATAAACGGCTTACTTGACAGTCCAGCTTTTTGCTGAATTGAAAACGTTTCTAGAGACTTGTCTTGCCGAAAATCATGGGAATCGGCTCATGAGTTTCAGGCTAGATACATCTGCATGAAGTCGTATGCGCTGAGAGCTTGGCTTGGGGGTACTGTGCTCTGTGCACATGTTCTTGCTGCACATCTGTCGTGTCACATCTCGTTAAAATATATATTTAATGAAATGTGCATGGAATGGAGGGAATTAATATCGTGTGCAAAGGAATAGGCAAGTTTTTGATCAGCCCAACATGCAACTCTTTTGTAATCCTTAACCTGGTTTGTTTGTTTTCCCTTGTTCCTTCAAATTTTCCAAGGCCCTCCATGAGGTTTATTCCTGGTAGTTCTCAAGGAGTTCCAGTTCAGAGTAATTTTCAGGGCAGAGCTGCGTTTAAATAGCAATAAAATGCACCATTGTTTTCTCCTGTGATCCAAAATCGATCAAGCTACTGCTGATGGTTTGATGAAACTTTACAGTAGTGAGGCTCCATAGTTACTGAATATAGTCGTGAGAAAAAGCCAATTGAAATAGTAATGGCAAATAAAAGACAAGTGCAGTAAAGGCATACCATTTCTAGTGCAGGTATGTAGACATGATAATTAGACTTGTTTGCCTTTAGTAGTTGCTTTGGCTGAGTAACGCTGATACTTGTTTTTCCTTGACTCTCATGCACCAGCCACTGACCATGTATGAATATAGTGACAATTCTTGCCTCCTGAACTGTAGTGCTGCATAGGAACTTGTGGCTTTTTGTTGACATTCATTTGGAAAAAAATTCTCGCCTTCTTATCATGAATATGGAAATGTCACACTAGTAAACTTTAAGCTAATATTAATAAATATTCACATAAGAAATTTACAGGTACAAATTTAAGCTCTGAAGTGGAAAGGTGACTCTGAGAGTTGATTACGGGAAGGAAATATGGGGTCTCATATGAGCGACACAACAAAAGAGGGGGATTGCAACACTGAATTTTCTTAATCATAACAGACAAGTGGTCTCCAAACACTGGTATAGGTAGCTGGGTTAGTTCAGCAGTGAATTTATTCTAGGAAATAATGATATGTTTCTTGAGTAATCTGAAAACTGAAAGGAGGGAGAAAGCTGCAAAAGGGGGTTTGCATGGATGGGTCATCCTACTTTTCTTAGCAAAGGAGCGTGCTCACCACAACAGCGCATTGCAGGCTAGACAGCGGTTTTGTGATTCTCATTCTCTAAACTACAAGAATTAGAGCTTTTAAAAGAGTCTTTTATATTCTAGTAGAGAAAAGGCAATAGGAAGTATGTTGTGCAATGCTGTGTCAAAACTTGTTACAAAGCAGACTTTCCTAAAGGATTTTCCTTGCTGATTATTTTTAACCAGTTTTTTTCAGTGCTCTTTTTGTCTAGGGCCACTAGAATTAGACATACTTTAGGTAGTGCTCCTAGCATTTGTTTATAATTCTAATTTTCCAATACCTGTCTTTATCCAGGGATGTTAAAAAGAGCTCGTGGAGTCAGTGTATGGATACAAGCTCTCTGTTCCCCAGAAATCATGCCCTCGCCCTCCTCTGCACCCTCCAGGAAACTCGGATTTCATTATTTTGCTTTTCTATTCAAGCAGGTTCTGAATATTTCCCTCCCTCAGGTATTCTGTGGCTCTGCATTAGCACTTTCCTTAACGTACAGAAATTGATAATGGTTAATTTGACCATTGCCCTTAAAGGAAACACATTGCCATTGAGGAATTACATATTCAAGCTTAAGCTTTTGAACTTTGTCCTCCAGTTTTCCTCTGAACATCCCATCTGTTATGCAGGCCATATAGGCTACCTCTGCCTGTGAGATCCTGGGATATTCTGTTTTGTAGCAATGACCAGTCTTGTTCTTCCAGCTCTGCTGTTGTGTGCCTTATTCATCTCTGACCATCACCTCAGTATAAATTAGAGCTGGACTGATAACCAGCTGTGGTGCTGCCTTTCTTACCAGCAGGTGAAAATCTGCCTGGGTGGAAAGAGGCTCGCACCTCCCAACTTAGACCTGTAAAACTCCTGTACCCAGTGAAGACAGGAGGGCATGCAATGAGACTGTTTTCTTTCTCATGTTGGAGCTAGTGTATAGCTTGGGAAACCCTGCAGCTTTGCAGAAATTTCTACAAAGACATTTCAGCTAATTTATTTTTTAGATTGTTTGCCTTTTTTGATGAAATATTTTGATTAATTTACAGTACCTTTGTTATAGCTCTGATTACCTAAGTTGGCTCTGTGTAGACTTGTACTAAGACTGAAACTAAACAGTGCTGCAGTTACTTTTTAACTTCGGAAATGTTTTCCAAAAATATATCCTGTTCTGGATATATTTTTCATGTTTTTTATTTTTACTTTCTCATTCACTTGCAGAACATCTGGTATTTCTCTTTGCTGGAGGTAGAAACTAATTATTTAATCTCTCTACCAAAACTTTGACCCCATGGTGAGTGGTATCAATCATCAGGATCTCTAGTCTGGGCAGTGGCCAAAAAGGTGTTCCTTTCTCTTTTTCACCAGAGTAGACTGTGAGTGTGTGGAAATAGGATTTTGCCTCTCAAGAACATTTAGAGATGGGGTTTTGTTGTTGGTGGGTTTGGGGTTTTTTTGTTGTTGTTCTTGGGGTTTTGTTTGTTTTTTTATTTTTTTAATTAGCAAGTTGTGTTTTGATGTAGCTGGTCTATAAGGCTCAGATTTAAGCTGCTTATTTTCTGCGAAGGAATGCCACAGGTATCCTGCTAGCACTGACAATGTTTTGTTGCCATGTTGGCTTGTGAGCAAACACTTCTCTCCAGCTCAATCTCTGTGTTGCAAGCGGCTTCCCCAAGAAACTGTGAAGGGCAAGTGAAATTCCACAAAATACATTCAGCAACATCTTGATAGGACAAGGGGTAATGGCTTTAAACTGAAAGAGGGTAGATTTAGATTAGATGTAAGGAAGAAGTTCTTCACTGTGAGGGTGGTGAGGCACTGGAACAGGTTGCCCAGAGAGGTGGTGGATGCCCCCTCCCTGGAAGTGTTCAAGGCCAGGTTGGATGGGGCTTTGAGCAACCTGGTCTAGTGGAAGGTGTCCCTGGCCATGGCAGGGGGGTTGGAACTAGATGATCTTTAAGGTCCCTTCCAGCCCAAACCATTCTATGATTCTATGATCTTAAATCAAAGATATTGATCTCTTCTTTGCAGACAATGAAAAAAGGTTACACTGGTGAAATGCAGGTGTCAGATCCTCGCATCTCACTTCTTGCTGCTGAAGGCTGCTTCTGTGTGTGCAGTGTGGGTGTAAGCCCTTCCGCAGTGAGCAGCTGCACCCGGCCGCCATCAGGCAGGCTGAACTCTGCCTTGTAAATTAAATTCAGCTGCTCGATCTGATCATCCACAATATGGAACCAAATGTTTGTATCAGTTTGAAATTTTCTTTATATATTATGCTTCTAATGCACAAGTTGCTTGCTTCAGCTTTTTTGCTGAAGGAGGAAGTAGACCTTCTAAATCAAGTGAGATATCCGTATGTCCATGCGCCTCCATGAAGCTGTGATGGTTTTGCCATCCTTTGCTCTGGATGAGGCTGGAGCGTGGTGGTGGTGCTGCTGGCTGTGCAGGGGAGCCCCAGGAGGGAGGACCGTCCTGGTGCGAAGCTGCAGGGCACAGGAAAGGCTGCGTACAAGCTCTGCTTGGTGACATTCCACTTCCAATCAAATCCAAAATCCAGACACAGACCTTCCAAAGGCATGCTTGCCATGGCAGGCTGTAGGTAGTTTTTGAACATTACTTTTGTTTTCTTCTTAGTATGCTGCACCTTTAAAATTTCTGGCCAAGGCCCTTGGAGGGAGGCATGTATTGATTTGTTTGCTGAACCCTCCTGATGGGGAGAAAAGCCATTTTAATGGGCAGCTCTCACTCTGCCGCTCCTAAGTTGGGAAAAACAGACTTGGGAGTGAATTATTTGTTTTATTTTTCTGAAGGGACCATGATTACATGAGGTAGTGATAACCGAGTACTAATAAGCTTCTTGTCAGGGACAACAGCACTGAAAAGGTCAAGTTTTATGGAGAAAAGGTTTATGGAGAGGTCTGTCTCCATATACATGTGAAATCAGACCTGCCATCCTAAAACTGCTGTGAGGTGGGTGAGGAGTCTTGCGCAAAGCGGGGTCAGGGACTGTCCCCTGCTCTGACACCGGTCAGCTCTGGTTGGATCTGGGCTGGCAGGGCTTTTCCTTCCCCTGCTCTCAGAGGTGGCCCTCCTACGGTGATGGGTTTTGCAGCGTTAGCTACATGGACTTACCCTGAGCTCCACGATATTGCAGTGAATGTTGAAACATTTAGACACTAGGGATATGACTCAGATGCCTGTGCCAGATACATGAAAAGAAAATAAGAACAAAAAGCAAACCCTCCATAAGGAGGGGAGGGCCTGCATGCATGTTTAATTGAACAAGAATCAGGCATTTTAAAGTCTTTCTGAGAAAAACAAGCCTAAACCTTAAGCTAAAATTCTCTACAGCCATTTTGAAAGCCATTCCCTCCCCTCCAGCTGATATAACTACTGGAACCAGTTTCCACCCCCATCCCTCTTTTATCTGTTTCACTTCAGTAAAGTCTGAAGAAAGTATTTCCACTCCCTCGTCCTCAAACCAGGAGGCTGTCTGATATCCCCTCAATCCACAGGAAACGGAATGAAAACTGCGATGGGATGACTTGTTCCGTTACAGATGTGCACAGCTCCTTATCCCCAGGACACAGGGTGCCAAAAGGTGACAGTTCTGTAGACGTCTGCGACTGCCTCAAAAAACCCGGTCTGAATTACATATATGTTGTGGGAGAGAAGCATGAGGTTTTTAAGCACACATCTTTGAAAATATGAGAGCTTAAGAAGAATTGGGTCACATCTGACTGCTACCATCTGGCCCACTTCACTCCAAGATTACCCAGGAATGTATTTCACATGTGCCTTTGGAACAAGATTGTGAGCTGCCAAAAAGAAAATATTTTACAGCTGAGCATTGCGTTTCGCTCTGAGCAGTTCAAATGCAATAACCCAAGGAGGAGTATTCCACTGGAGGGTATCACGCAGGCCGTTCGGGCTCAGCCCCTTTGTTTTGTCTGCGCAGTTTTGTAAGACGGGACTCCTTGTTGATTGCTGGATTGGGTTTAAAGTTCCTTGGTCGGGACAGCCGCTTCCCAACGGAGAGCCGCCTTTTAAACTGGAGTCCTGGGTAGGTGGCTGACCTTGTGTTAAACTGGAGTCCCGGCTTAAACAAGGCAGCTGACCTTGTGCAAATGGTGCCTCAGGAGCGCCAGTGGGGAGAGCTGCGGCTGGGTGGAGACACCTCGGATGGAGGCTGGAGACATCAGGGTGCTGCTCCCAACTCAACGGGGAAGCTTTCGCCAAAGGGCTTCACCCTTGTGTCTCAGTTTCCCTGTGAGCAGAATGAGGGCATCTCACTTCTGTAAAACTGAGGTGTGCTGCCCTGCCAGAAATATATAATTATGTAAAGATAAATATTATTTAATAATATGTTTTAAAACGTATAAAAATAGGTGTTGTGGTGATGATGATATTTACTTGCAAAGATGCACAAATTTCTCCGTGGCAAACTGGCATGTGGGCCAGGAACTTACATGATGAAAGAGCATGTTGCGCCTGTTGTACTTGGGCTGAAGTAGGTTCATTCCATGCAGCATGAGAAACCCTTCTCCGTAAAATGGGAGATGTGAGGGACAGCAGCACTTCCCTTTGCCTCCATCTGGGCATCCTGTCAGAGGAAAGGGAGCTTTTTGCGAATTACTCTAACCAGGATGGAGTTAAACCCCTCTCTGCCTCAAGCAAGAAGGCTTGCAGGACTGAGCTGAGCCAGCTGTGGAGGTTTCATTTCTTGCAGCATGCTGGAGATGGTGGGATGCTGAGGTTAATGAAAGATGTAGGCTCTCTGGGGGACGCTGGGATAATCCTGAGAAGGGGGTGGGAGTGCATCCTCCCCCCCCCCCCCTTTTTTTTTTTAATAATTGGAATCAGCCACAGTTCAAGTTCAATTTTGTCTTAATTATAATTTCAGATTTTGAGTGAGGGGAGTTCTGCTTTTTAAGACTTAAAAAAGGGGACACTTTCGTTTGCCCCCTCTAGGGGGGCAAATATCATATCCTGTAGGATATGAGCTTTGTCACAGAGTGCGGTATGAAACTGTACGCAAGTATGCAACACTTCTGCTAGCTGGAGCCACCCGTCCTGAGCTTTGTGGGGGTGGAAAGGTGTGTAGTGGGACCCGCTTGATGCTTCAAAAGGGTGGTCATGAGCAAGTCTTCCCAAGGTCACTAGCCTACAGAGGCATCTCCACACCCTGCCTGCTAATGTGCTGCTGGACTTACACCAAATTCTTCCACCATGGTAACAGTGGCTACAAATAGGCATAGTCTCAGCAGGGTGGCACCTCTCTCATCTTTCAAGATAAGACTTTTGGGTCAGAGCAGATGACTTTTGGTTGCAACATGAGGACAGTAGTTCAGGTTGCTTTTGTTCATACAGTAGTTGCACAGCAGACAAAGGGTTCAAATTGCTACACCTTTGTGTTTCATCCCTCTCAAACTCGACTGGTTTTAACCAAGAAAAAAAAGAAAAAGCAACTTGTGAATCATGCTAATTTCTCCCACTGCAAGGGTGTATTTGCTGTATTTGGAAACATTTACTAAGCAGCTATGAAATCTTGTTTGTCCTCTAAAACGGAAGAATTTGATAACTTTTATGCTGCAGTCCATACTTGTAAGTTATAACAGGCACCAAATACCAACAGTGGAAGTGGTGTTTCGTGGCTTTGCTGCAGTCTGAAAGCACTGAACAGAATGAGACAAGAACTGGAATAATAATTCAGAATAATTCATTGAATTATGTCTTGATCCACTCTGTCCGTTTTTACTAGGCTAAAGATAGGCTGTGTTTTTTGTAATAAATGTCAATTAATCTCAGCTTTCTCTCAAACACACCCAAGGAAGAAGACAGAACTGATCAGCAAATAGACTTTACCTCAGCCTATGTTTTCCTGGGAATATCTGTGCTCCACCCCAACAGTCTGTGTGAGCCAGTTGTTCATAACCACGTGTAGCACTCACCAAGAGAAGGGACTGAGGTTTCTGTAGTCTGGGTGTCATTTTCTGTGAAATTGTGTTTTACAAAACACCTGTTGTTGGGTGTGTTGAAGTTTTAAGAAATTTAAAAAAAAAAAAATTTGACACTTCTCAATTTTTCCTTTGTTGGTCTCAGAGAAGAACATCCACAGCATGGAAACATCATCCTAGCCAGGGAAATGCTTTCCCTAGCTTAACACTAGGAAATGCTTAATCTCTGTTTGAGCTATCAAGGAACTTCTTCCTGCCCCCACACTGCCAGCTTAAAATCTCCCTTGGAACATCAGTAAAAGCATTTAGGGAGTGAAAACTTTTGTCTTTCTCATCTCTGTTCATGTCTAAGGCCATTTTCAGAGCCCACAAGCAGAGTTTTCACCTCATCTCTTCATGGAGCTGCGGGGCATATAAAGATTTCAGCTGATGTTTGCTGGGGTCAGTAGGTGCCTTTCATCTGAAATACAGAAGATGTTCCTGGCCCTGTGTGATGTGTTCACTTCAGCAGGGGATTTAGATTTTCTGCTGGTGGGATAAAAAATAAATCCTATAAAGCAAAGTTTGAAATAAACATGAGTTCCCCCCCCTCATTCTTGGGCATTTCTAGAGTAGTTTGAGCATATTTTTGTCACATCATCTTCTTCCATTCGCATACATCATGTTATGTGCTAAAATCTAGAACACATCTTAACAGTCTAAATGCACTCACCCAGAACTGCAAGGTTTCATTAACGGCAGAGCCTTGCCAACTTTACAAAGAATGTAATTAGTTCAGGCTCTTTTATAATCTTCCTCTCTGTTATTTCATACGCTTTCCTTGCACCCTCTCAGAGAGGATGTGTTATACTGCCAGTACAACTGACGAATGAATTTTTGGTCAATAATTTCTTACAAATAAGAGCACGCCTTTTGAATTCAAACCTGCTTAGCACTAGGTGGCACTCTGCTATAATCTAAATTAGTTTGCCTTAGTTTTGAAGCTTGGTAAACATTTTAGCGATGGGAACAACAAAAACAGATTAGATTCATCAGCAAGTTACCAGGCTAGGCACCCATGTTGTGATATGAGGGGAATTTTAACTAGATTGTAAAGGTGTCTGAGCCTCTCTAATGTCCACTGGATGAGAGAGCAGGGAGGAAATGAGATCCATGTACTTATTCTAATAGTGCCATTTGTTGTACTTACTGCTGAGAAACCAGTATGGTGTTTTGTGGGGTAAATAATGTGGTGCCCTTTGTGGAAGCGTTACAATCTAAAATAATTGAAGGCCACATCAATAGAGAATAGGATGGGGATTGTGGGACATCTGCTAAAAGAGTGGCTGTTCTGCCCCATTTGTTCTTAGTGCATTTGGCATCATGGAGGCTGGGAGAGGCTATGGAGGCATCATGGAGGCTATTTATAATTTTCATGGGTTTACATTGCTATGTTTGTTTTATTTTAATGGACTGAATGTATGGTGTGTGTGAAGATTTTATAGAGAGGTGGGTTTCTGGGGCAAACACCGCCTGGGTGGGTGCAGGACCAACTATCGGTCCGAGGGGAGGATAGGGTCCTGGTAGCGGGTAACGATGTGGGCATGTTTGCAGAGCGAATCGTTAGAGGAGGAAGTGGAACTGATGGATGTAGGGCTTGAGTGCTGGAACTCAGTTTCTAGTGATAAAGAATAACCCAGAAACATTGGAGTGAAGCACTGTGATCCATCCAAGCTCTAATTCCAGGAAGAGGTGTTGTCTGGGAATGCTGCTCAAGTTCCCCTCTAGTGACATCAACAGCATGACAAATGGAAGAGGAGTGCCTCATGAACCACACACCTGAGAATGAGCTCTGAAATTCTGTCTCGTGGGGCTAAATATGGGCAATAAGACAATTTTGTGGAATATGACTGAGTGAAAATCCTCTGCAACCAGATATTTCAGGGACTGAATCAGGTGCTGTAATTTCAGTTAACAGAAGTTGTGTCTATGTTAAAAAGTAATGCAGCCCAGCAAGAGCAAATCCATGGGTCTAACCACTTGGTGCTGAACTCCTAGCATCCATGCTTTACCCAGTCAAGTGCATACATATACTTTGGGCTAGCCCTAGCCTGGGACCACTGAGTGCCCCCTACCAGCTGGAGGATGTTAGGTGCCCTCTTGAGGCTCATCTTTTAAGCAGGTTTCACAGAAAGGAAAGCTGGTTTGCAACCTGTGAGACTGCTTGGGGATGTGAACCCAAGCATGCACAGGTGATGGCAAACAGATTTGTTTTAAAAGTTCTCTCCTCATCCAGGTTAAAAAAAAAAAAAAATTAAAAAAGCCTAGAGGCAGTGAGACTGTGCCCTAGGGCAGCCAACATCTAGAAATTGAGCCCTCCTGCCTCCCTTGGAAGTGATCAAAGCACTGGAAGGTGTTACTGTTCTCTGCAGCTTCTACCCTGTCCCTCCTCACACAGCCGAGTCGCATGTCGTAGACCATCAGCCAGTATCACTGATAAGCCCTGAGCAGAGTAGAACGAATGCTGCGTATGCTCTCTGTGCACATTCAAACCCTTTTTATTCATGGAAGGGACAGAATTTGTATATGTGCTGCTCATCAGGAAGAAATGGATAGTATTAGAAAAACTCAGCTTGTGAATGCTGTTAAGAAAAATATGTGACTTGGAAAATGACTGTCAACTGTTGATCTTATGTCAATGTTATTTCTAGGCGGCTTCAGAGGAAGGGCGACCTATTGCTCAGGACACAAACCCAGCCCTGGGGTTACTGCTTTGATGTTTGAAGTCTGGTGATACAGACTTCCTATATGACCATGAACATGAAGGCTGGATTCAGTCAAAGGCTCAGCTGCTTTAGCCTAACTCATCCCCTCACTCACAGAGTTTGGGACCTGAGACTCTGCAGCCAGTATGTGATGACAGTTAGGATGTGAGACGGACAAATGAAGCGTCTCTGCTGCTGACCAGAGAAGAGAGTGAGTTGTTGGTTAAGCTGAGGCATGTGGGGAAATTTCTTGTGTTCAGCAGAGCTTAAAAGCGTGTCTGAGGCTGCTGGAGGTACCTGTCCCCTTGGGAGCAAGAGACAGGTCCTCCCAGTGAGGAGGCAGCTGAAGGCATTTTCCGAGAAAGCTGAACAGAACTCACTGTTCGTCCTTGAAAATGGGGCTGGCAGAGGAGAAGGGCACTGGTTTTTATGAACTAATTTAGGTGTTAGGTATCTTCACCAGATATCTTGGGGACCCTGGGCTGACTTTCTTCCCTGGCATGTGGAGGTGCATGTCCAGATTTGCTGTTCATCAGGAGAGAGCTCCAGGGCACCTGCAGCACCCGGCTGGAGGAGCTGCAGGGCTTCCACCTCCCACTTGAAGCAATGCCGGTGGGCAGGAGGATGGAGGGAAAAGGGAGAGAGCCTGGCCCAGTCCAGTGCTTAGGGCATTTGCTCGGGAGGGAGGACTGGGCTTCAGGTGCCTCTAAATGCCAGACTTTGCCAAAACAGAGCAATTGTGTTTCATATAAAGTGGGTGTCTGTCTGTATGTTTCTTGCTGGTGAACGTTGACTTTTTAATGCTAGTCTGTGACCTTTGTGGTTTGGGTCCTGTCCCTAACATTAAAGGCTCCCTCCTGAAATGCCTTTTCTTGTGCTCCGTGTAGACCAGTTCTTATCGCCCCAAGTGACTGGTGCCATTTTCCTTGGCTATCTGGGCATATAATTTGTTTAGTAGTTTTCTTCCAATAGTCAGTTTACTGGGTTGTTTTCCCCTGGATTTTAGCCTAGGGCTTCTTTTGTGCTGTAAGATAGCTCTGATATTTTGGAATGCCTTTATTATTTGCTGCCCTTCAAATACTTGCAAATAATTAACTTAAATTTCTGTTCCGTAGCAGATCTTTGGTTGTTGTAATGGCAAAAAGGGGCGTATTTTGTAGATTTCTTCTTTTATAAGGGGAAAAAAATCTCAAAACTTCTGCGTTTCTATCTGGAGGCATGCGTGCAAAGAAAAATAAAGCCAAATGAGAGTAAATGGCTATTGGTACACACTTGTGTAAAGGCTATTTTTTTTTTCTTTAATCTTTCTGTGAGCTATTGCTTCCCTCCCTGTAAAGATTACATTACAAGAATTTCCATATAAATTCAAATCCTTCTGAGGTGGTTCGTGGTGAAATGTGCCCAATTTAACTGTTCTTTGTGGTGGAATACAACTGCAATTGGTGGTTTCAAATCAGTCCAATATGTGGTGGAATACTGGTAAAACACACTGAGGCAGCCTGTCTTCCAGTATATATTTCTGCTGGCAGAGACCCTAGATCTCCTTGGCCAAGCATTCGGCGCTGGGATATAATCTAGATTCCCAGCAAATTCTCAGTTAAGTGCAAGATGTTTCTCGAGCACAGAGCCAGAGATCAAACTGAAATAAGGCTCACTCTCAGAAGTATCTTGAAAACTGTTTGAATAACCTAGTATATACAAATATTTTAGGTCAACTATCATATTCTCTCAAGACTTGTAGGCGTTTCTGTATGGGTGCCAGCAGCACTGCATCTCTAAAGAATGGAACCAATGCTGATTTCGTACTTCCACTACTGTGTCAATGAATCCACCCACGGCTTGATAATGTCAGTGCAATGTGATGGAAAGTTTTAATTATCGTTTGGCTCTTGTGTTGTTTTAGTGGTTTTTTGCGTCAGCATTGCAAGAAAAAGGAGAGGGTAGTACCCAGGGATATGAATCAGAAAGTAAATCATCCAGCTGTTTGAAGACAAACTCACCTGGTCTCAGTTTGCAAAGCGGTGCTGAGAGCCAGTCTTTAATTTTTTTCACTTTTAAAAGCCTGACCTTAAATTAGAGGATAAACAACCCTCAACAATTTCTTCTGTTGGATTCCTGAAGGTCTATAGAATCACATCTGTGAATAGCACACACCCACTCACATGCCTTCCTAGAGCCACAGACACGTTTGGATACTCTGTTGATGGGAGAAAATATGACTTAGGATGTATTACACTGAGAGGTGAGCCCAGATCAACAGACTGTACCACTAACCAGTTACCAGCTTGGTTAAATTTGTGGTGCAGACAGAGCTTAAGCTGGTGTCTCACTTCATCACAGTAACCACTGTGCAGTCTGCTGACCAGCTATATTTAAGTATTTTGGCAGAATCCTGTTTAAAATTGGAAGGAATGCTTTTAATAGTCTGTGCATTTCTCTTGGAGGCCTGCATTAAGGATATAGTTGCATCCCACACATACATAAGTCTGATTGGAAAGCACGATATGGCATGGATGTACTTTGTGGCTACGGGATGTCAGCAAGACAGATTTAAAGTACCATTGGCTGAATGACAGAAGAAAGATTCAGACGTTTTAAGGTTAGAGGCCAGATTCAGATCCTTCATATGTGGAAGCAGCAGCAACTTCGTTGAAGTCAGTGGTGTTACTGTACTGTAATGCACGTGACAAGATTCTGAATACTTAATTATTTGAACCAAAGCACATCTGTGCTTTTATGTCACTTTGAGATTTTGTACGTGGAGCTGTGAACCTCCTAAGAAGCCGCTACACTTGCCAGCTGCTGTTAGTTTTCACACAGGAGACTTTAGCTCATCCAGAATTCATGCAGCAGTTGAGAAGATGAGAAAGTCGTCGCTGTTCTGCAGTCTGTGGTATCTGAAAAGGGATGAGGTTTCCATATACCTCCAGTGAGGTTTTGGGGGTTGTTGAAAAGACACCTGGTCAGGTGCTGAGTTTTGTGCAATCGGAGAGCGCTCTGTGGTTTGCATGTGAAATGTACAGGTCTCACTTTGCATAAAATGTTTGCAAATACTGTAACTGGCCTATGTCAGCATGTGGGTTGGATGAAAGAGCTGTCAACCACAAGAATTCACAGCTTAAGCATTAGTCCCTTCTCTCCCTGCCTCCCCTCCCCAATTAAATTACAGTAAGGAGAGTTTATTTTCATATTAAATATTTTGGCTTCTTTTTTTATTTTTTTTTTCTGGCTCACAAAATGAAACGACGCTCTTGGATTACACTATAAAGCCTTCCTTTACAGCTACCAGAACTAAGAACTTATTTTAAAAAACAAATGAAAATGTAACCAAGAGATGAAAACAAGGATCTTTCCAAAAGTTGCTGATTCCTGAAAGAGGCTTGAGGGAAAACACCAACAAAAAGAACACCAATATCCAGAACCTGTTGATAGGACCCCAAGAAGAGACAACAGTGAAATAAAGGGTGTCTTTTTGTTGTTGTTGTTGTTGTTGTTGTTAAATTATATAGAAGCTAAAGGATGAGCAGAATGAGCAGACTGTCAATTACGCCCTGAGCAGGAATAACAATTTCCTGGAAAACAGTGATAAGGCAAAAGCACCTGGAAAAGGGAAAAGTGTAAACTGTCACCCCACCCATCAGAATTTTGCTGAGCAGAGGAAGACATAGTCTACCTGGCATGTAAGTGGGTACATCACTTCATGATACCCTCTTTGTCTTTGAAGGATCAGAGAATGTTCTACAGAGTGAGTCTACTCGAATTAGGTGATGTGGATCCAAGCTTATTCTCCAAATGGGAACTTCGATAGCAACTTAATGTTTTGTGGTACTTAAATGTTTTTCTAACACTTCCATGCAGAACTATGGAATCAGATGTTGGTCTGTGCTGTGGATGTGGCTTGTCTTTTTTATATACAATTTCTCTATTAGTTGCAGTGAGGAACTTGAATTGTGGTCATCTCAGCAAACCAGAGTGTTTTCAAAGACTGCTGACAAGCCTTTGAGTAATCTGTATTGGATATATGCTGACTGCATGTTGGCAAAACAGTTTCTGCGTATAAAAAGATGTGTGAATCTGTAGATAGGTGATGTCATCCTTAGAAGCCTTGGTAGTAAATTCTGCAGGACATCCATGCCTTTGACAGCATCTTTATGAGGACACGTGGTAGAAAGTACTTCCTGAGATTAGGTTTGTACACCTGCTGAGCCTGACAGACCCACCTCTTCTAATAGCAATTGTGGGACTCACTGTGACAAAGACAAATATTGAGAGGTATAGAAGAGATATATTTGAGAGAGGTATGTATATTCGTAGGTGAGATGTGGGTGGAAAAACAGTTAAAAGAAGGTGAAGTTAGGAATATACAATGTCTACGAAGAGACAACACAAGGCAGAATAAATCTTTTCGGGTCTCACTTGATTCCTTTTCAAATTGCTTCGGATAAACTAATTATTCCTCTAAGGTTATGTTGACATTAACAAAAAACGCTCTGCAGTAGGAAATGATCTGTAAGGTAAAACAGTTAGTGCTGGGGAGCCTGATTTCTGCAGCATATGCGTTGGGGGAATTTATTTTTTAATAGCTCTAGTCTGATCCTGTGGACTTGCTGCCCATTAGCACAGTATGTGCACTCGTGGAGCGCATCGTCCCATTGAGTTTAACGCATAAGGAATTGTGTGCTCTGAGATATTCTGGGGATACAAACCAAAATGCAGTGAGTGGAATCAACCAGGAGATTCGCTTCAAAATTGTGTTCCTGACCCAAACGAACACAGAGGCACGCCAGGCCACAGAATTTACCTTCTCTCCCCCTTTTGGCAGAACTGTACCTGGGAATCTTAACCCTCCTCATGTCTGTCCTGCTGGAGACTTTGGGAAGCATGGCCAAGCACCCCTGCTGCCAGCAGCTTGACTGTACAGAAACAGAGGATTTAACCAACAGGGTTTCCATTCCAGGGAATCCAAAACAGGATCTTTTGGATCTTGGCTGCACAGTTTTAAGTATGAAATCAACACGAAGGAAGTCAGAAAGGAAGATCGGAACAAATCCGCCTGATGTTTACTATTTACTACATGAGCATTCCTCTCAAAGCCAGGAAACTGGAGAGAGATGGTTCACCTGCTGGCAGCATTTTTTTCCTATATTTTGATATTGCATACTCATAGGCTGGATCTTAAAATCTACTCTTTGCATATCAGTAAAAAAAGGTGTGTGTTCACTTCATTACGGCATAGTTCCTTGCACTAATAAGTCCTAAAGCTTCCTTCCCTATTGTCTGACTTTCCATTTTTAGCTTACATTTTTATGTTCCTGTGGGAGGTTCCCCACTTTCATTTCCACGCAGTCTTGAAGCTGGGAATCCCATTACCGTTGTTCGTATGACCTCTGGAATGTGAGTAAATGTTTCATAGCAGTATATCTTCTTGGCTGTTCTCCAGCGCCTGTAATTAACTCCACATATATTTCTCTATCTATTGTGCCAGCTTAAGATCTGACCTAGTAGAAGCAGTGGAAGCAGGAATAAAAAGTAAAGCTTTATGGAAAAAATCAAATTGGTATAAAAGGATGCCTGTCTAAAGAAAATGCTTTGCTTGCTGATAAGTCTTTACGTGTTTACTGCACACGCTCTCTCCTTTTAACAAGAATGCACTTCTAGGACAGCACTGCAAGTATAAAGCAGCCCTTCTAAACGATCACTCCTACTTGCAGTGTACAAGACCATGCAAAATGGTTGGGCATCCTTGATTTTTTTAAAGCATGATGGTGAGCACATATCACTAGTGAGTGGGTTGATAACAAAAATTTTTCATTTAATAAGTCATTTAAATATCTTGTCATCCTGACTAGCTAGCACATTTTTCAAAAGTAGCTGCTTTTCAAGTGATATACCTATGTCCTTCTTCCTTTTACTTACTATGGTATTTGCTTCTGGAAAATATTCATTGACTCTATATTTAATTCTCTCATGATTTACACCAAGTTCTTGACAGGACTGAAATAATTCTAGACCTGGTGGGGAAAAAAAAGGTAGGATTCATAAAAGTAAGATACAGGTACAACACACATCCTTTGCTGGGATATCATTTAATTCTCGACCAACAGTTAGATTAGACCAGATTCAGATCTTAGCTATGCTGCTGTAAATCTGGAGTAATAACACTTAAACCGGTGCACCAGCAGAGCTGAAAGTAGAACTTGGCCTTTATTTTGTTAAGTACCTCATTAGAATTTCCTGTCTTTGATCCATTTGGTTTTCTGTGCACTCAGTTTATCTTCCGTATCCGATTATGTATATTTAACCTTGATTAGCATAACTATTCAGAAACAAAGGCTGTCTTATGGTTTCCAGGCTTAGGCTATTGAGATGCATTAGACAACACTTGTAGAGAAATGTTAGTGGCTCAGCCAGCCTTTGTATGGTATTCCTGTTGATGACTTTTATGTATGCCATTCACCTGGAACAGATGTTTTCCCTCCTGCTTTCACCATTCACCAAAAATATCTGAAAGAAAAGATTAAAATACAATTAATATGCACGTCTAATGAATTAATTTAAATAGATTAGCATTAAAATGGATTCTGGATTTATTTAGACACATTCTGCAGTAGCCAAAAATAATCTGGATGCAGGACTGAATTTTATCAGTTGCCTCAGTAAACAGCAGAGACTTTTTTTTCAAAACAGGAATCTTTATTACAAGATGGTAATTCAGTCCTAGAACTAGCCTCTGCTTTCTGTGAGCAGTGTGAACCCTTGGATTTTGGTCTGCTGGCAAAACGCTAGAGAAGAGCACTACCTTGAAACAGAGAGCATGACAGTCAGTTGAATCTGCTGAAGTTTTGGGAGAGGACAATGCAGATCAACTGGATATAATTATACTTGACAGTGTGGACTACTTTAAAATTCTGCACTGAGCACTAGTTAGCCCAGCAATTGCTAGACTAGAGGTATTTCTAATATGCTGGAAAATATGTATTACAGGGTGTTGGAGGCTCAGGTAAGGAGACTTGTCCAGCCATGGTCAAAGGATTTGATATCCAGGATGTCAGATTGCTGAGTGGCATGAGGAAAGGGGATGATATTTAGGCATTTGAGGAGGACCCTGCGTTTCCATTAAGGGGCACTTTCTCCTGGTAGGAAGCTTAGTTAGGTGCAGACATTATCTCCTAGCTTCCCTAGCTTTTGCTTTCCTTTGTTGCATGTAGTGAAGGAATTAATAAATAAAATATATCTTCCATAAGGTGCCTTTCAACAGCTACTGCTTCCCTACTCCCATGCCCCCCCTGCCCCCCCAGCCCCATAGCAAATTTGTCACCTCTTCTAGAGATCATGGGCTAACTGTGATGACAATGTGGTGGCATGTTTAGAGAGAATCTCCTACGAAATAAATCTGATGCCAGCTCCAATCTTTTTCCAACTCAAGCTACACAAATATATTTTTAAGATTGGCCATGATCCCTGTCCTGGTTTCGGCTGGGATACACAGCACTGTACCAGCTACTGAGAAGAAAATTAACTCTATCCCAGCCAAAACCAGGACAGTCCCATAGCTAAATAGCTAGCTGTTTTGGACTTTCCTGACTATAGTTTTAACTGAGATAGAACATAACTTTTCTCTGGCTTTTAGGATTGACAGAGTTGGAAATGTCATGTCAGTGTGGAAACCAAGTAAAATACAGATAGAAGGGCTTTTATCAGGGACATTTCAAACTCAGTCACAAGATGATAATGGAGTGTGAACACTAAAATATTACCTACTTATAGTGTGAAAAAATCAGGAAAAGCTGAAGAGCTTGAGATTAGAATTGGCTATACTTTCTTGCACGGTGTTTTCATCCTCTCCAGATTGCTTTCTATGACTGAAGATCTGCCCTCCAGATCATGGCACTGCAGTCTCAGGAGTGCGCTGATGAGGCCAGGTTTGTGACATGCCTTTGGTTCCTGGAGATACCAGCATCCCAGAGAAGCGACCGCTCCCGGCAGTGCAGCAGGTCAGTCAGGAGTTTTGTCACCCAGGAAGAGGTGACTCCAAGTTCTCTGCTAGGACACCTCTCTCCCTCTCTCTTTTGGATTTGCTTTTGTGCATAAAACCACTAAACCGTCGAGCACAAGTAGATGGAAGTTCCCTTGTTGTACATTCTAATGAAGCCTATAAAAATAGCAAATAATAACAAGCCATTAAAAAAAAAGATACAAAATTAATCACGATCATTTTCCCTTTCCTCCCCCAGAATATCAGCTGTTAATCTTGTTCCTCCCATGGGCTAATGATATAAGATCCTTCAAAAAACAGGTGAAAGCTAGAGCTGAACAAGAATACTAAAGAACATTTACTCTGAGATAGTCAGTAAGATTTACTAAGTAAGCTTGAGTCAGCTGTATTTTTTTCTTTTAATCTAAAGCCTGAGCTTTCTGAAAACTGATAACTTGGAATTTGTACCTCACTGCAACAAAAACAATGTAAACATACCAAATAATTGTCGTTTCTTTTAATGAAATGATGCAGTGAAAGATCCATTTTGCTGGCTTAATAAAGGTTTTGTCAGCATACCAGTGAAAATGATGAATTATATTGTGGTTTGTGCATACCTTTTGTGGGCAGTTTAGTATACTCCTATATACAGCAAACTATTGGTAGGCTTTCGGGAGTCTGCAAAAAAAAAATACACAAATGAGCATGAGTCATGATGTGCTTGCTGGTCTGTCTTTCTTTCCTGAATGATTTAGTGCTAAATTTTTGATGTGATTTGGCAGTTTATTGCTTTAATTTATAAGACCTTCTGAGCTGAGTAGGTGTGAGGGCAGGTGTGGGATGAGCACTTGGGATGTCAGTGCTGCTGCTTCCCCCACGCAGGGAGGTGCTCTGGTCAGGGTATGATATGGCAGTGTGTCCTCATTCTGGCAAGGAATGAACATTAATGTTGTTGATTATGAACTTATTGCAGCGATCTTGCAAAAACGGAGACTGATCGTATGATGCAGGTAGCCAAGGCAGCCATCAAAATTACCGTTTTTCATTCAGGCAGAATCTTTCCCTTCTGTTGCTTGGGAAAGGCAGCCATTTTTCATTGTTCAGTAAATGTTGATGAGATGCCTGTATTCTGTTTGTAAATGCAAAGAGGAAAAAAAAAAGAATATTTTTGCCCTTCATGAAGACTTTTAAAAATTAATATTTGAATAGCTTATTTGAGAACTGACATTTGGCAGGGATTACAGCTTTCATTGGGAAGGACTTTGGAGAGTTTCAGTGGAAATTGGGTTTGATTTGGCCAACTTTCTGAGCCTTTGAAAAGTATAAAATGGATAATGCCCAGTATGTTTTTTCCACTAAGCTCGTATGGATGTATTCATCATGCATTCCAGTGCGGATAACTAGTGGTATTATGAAATAGGAAATGAAAGTCCACAGGAACCCACAGCTCTCAGTTTCTGGTAAATCATCCGTTCCGTGAGCCGTGCAGGACAGACCTCTGTGGTGAGGCACCTGGGAGCTGTGCTGTTGGTGGATGGACCTTCCCAGGCTCTGGAGATGTGTGGGATCGCAGGGAAGGGAAGGTTTCATGGTGGAGCTTCGAGGGGGGCAGCACGATGTTGTTTAGAGGCTTCTCTCCCTGCAGTAAATATTGGGCACGCGGCTGTTAGGAAATGCCAAATTGAGTGCTGTGACCTTAACTTGGAGCTTTTAATGCGTATGCTGCATTCGACTGCTTGACTATACCTGTTTATGAAAAAGCAAGATGCGGTAGCACGTGATCCTTACAGCCACCCTTGTTTTTTCTATGCTGTGCTCGGCCATGCTGTGCCTCATGTGCCAATGCAAACAGGAGAGTATGCCTCCCGGGCAAGAGCCAGCGATGCAACAGTGCGGATGTCACGGGGAAAGCGTGCCGGTGTTTATAGGCCACCAGTGTTCAGAGACCACTTGCATTTCCAGTTCATACAGTTTCTTTAGTCCTGTTCTTGCCTGAGTTATGCCCTGATCTTAAAATCGCCCCCTGACTAGGAATTTAGAAACACCTTTTTGGCAATCTGCTCCTGTGTTTCTCCACCTGTATTATTAGAAATACTTCCTAATATTCAACTCACTACATCTCTGGCAAGTTTTTTATTTTTACAGAGGACAAAGTACATCCTTTTTCACAACAGTCTTCTAAATATTACAACTGTCATTGTTGCCTCTTTCCCTTGACTTTTATTGGCTGGACACACTGCTCACCTTTTTTCTACACACAATTCTTCTCTGCTGTCTTTGCAATCAGCTCAGATGGTCAGTTCAGTAGGAAAAATGTGTCCAAAGAAGTTTGGTAAGTAATAGCCACGTGGGCAGTGTTCTCACACACAAAGCAGAAAAGCTGGAATGAATCCACAGACCTCTTTTTTTCCATTTTTGCTTCAGTTCACAGAAAATCCTACTGGTCAGGGTAAGGTAGGTGGAAGACACATCCTCTGTGTCTGCATTCCAAGCATGGCAGTGGCTGGTGAAGAATTCAAGATTGCAAGAGTAAGTGTGAACCTGGCTTAGCAGCCCAGTGACTTTCGCTTAGGAGGAGGAAACCATGGATTCCCAGCCATGTACGCTGTGTCTGTGCCTTTTTATGTAAAACATAGATAAGTTTCAGGAGCAGAAATCAAAGCTGGACATCCCTCCATATGTAACCTCATCAGCCGGCTAGTGGGTGGACACTTTTCTGCAAGCAGGGACTTAGCCTCAGAAAGCTTACTACTGAAATAATCTGCTGATACACCCAGCTGACACATATCCTGGGGCTGCAAGTGAGGAACTGGAGAGTAAGTAAACTGGAAAGGGAAATTCCTTACCAGTTTTGTCTCTAGCATGACATTTCTTGAGTGGTTGCAAGGTCAAAAGCTGGCAGGAAGTAGGAGGACTCAAAGGGGAGGAGATTGTGTAGGAGAACCCATGCTAAAGATACGCTTTGCAATGGGTTGCGGTCTTTACTGGGAACACCATCAATATCCCCTGGGAGTCAACATGCTCTTTCAATAAAAGCCTCTCCCCTCTTTATGGGGAGATAGAACTTCACAAAATACAACCTATTTTTATTTAAAACCATTAAGTAAATTATTAATATGAAAGTATTTATTAATATTTTCAAGTGTATCCTGAGAGAACATTCTCTAAAACACTTGGCAGACTTTCCACGCTTCTTTCCACGAAAAAATTCTATTGTTCTCCATTAACCATCCCCAAAGATTTCAGTTGCTCTCGCATAACAGCACAGAGCTTTTCACATGTCAGGGGATAATTTATTCCTTGAATTAATGAATGTAATTTCATTGAGTTTAATATTTTAGCCAGGATTTATTATAGTGCAGTCTCTAATTTACGTTCAGCTCAGGTGAATAGTGCCTTACATTTGTCATCGTAATGATGATTGATTGGAGGTCTCTTATTACAAAGCAGAGGTGTGATGGCTCCCATTTTATTCTGAATAGGAACGACTACAAAAAACACTGCTGTATGTGACACTTTCTTGTCATTTTTCTGCAGTCTCAGCTGAGGCCAACTGAATTGGAAGGAATCTTTTTCTTTATTTCTGAGGTCCTCTTTCAGGCCCAATTTGAGTGAAGTGCATCAAATCTGGGACACTCCTTGCCCAAACCTTGCATTTGTGGTATCTGCTATGTACCTATGGTCTTTGGCTTTTAAGCTTTCGTTTTTCTTGAGCCTAAAACTCACTCCTAGGTAGAAACCTAACTTCAGCAAATTTTGATATTTTGTGAATTTGACTAAGTCATTGCTCACCTCTGCTATAACAATGATCAAGGAAATAAAAAATATCTGTATTATTGTCTTTATATCTGTAACACGACAGCAATTATCCGTATCTAACTAACTTTTCAAAAGAAGCACTGAGTACTTAGAATATTCCCCAGTTATATTCTCTGTCTTTCTTTAGAGGTATGGATTTTGATTTTTTTAAGTATTTGTTCAGTTTTATTTGTGTCAGCTGTAGGAGTTAAAGTAACTACAAGCAGGATATTGGCTATTTGCAGTATGGAAAAATAACAACTTGCTGACTAAAGCTGCTTTGTTGATTGCTTGTATAAATAGAGTAAAAGGACTGTTCGGCTCTGAAGAGACAGTGAGTAGACACCAGGGACACAGATGAGGAATAAAAACTGTCCCACTGAAGAACAAAATGACATTGAACTCTAAGTGTGCACACCACTCTGGACATGCGCACCAAAGACTGATCAAACTTTGTAACTGTACAGAGCATAAAAGTTAAAACCCCATATCTTTTCCAGACCGAGCCTGAAACAGTACCAAATCAGGCATGGTTTCTACTGAGATCTGAAGACTTCTGCTGACCTAGTCTAAGAGCGTAGGGTGCCTTTAGGTCAGACTGGATCTGAAAATCAAAACTCTCGAGGTCCTTGGGTTCGTTGCTCTCTTGCAATTTTTCTAGGATTAAAGCAGTGTTATATAATCAAGGATTAAAAGCATTAAACCATCCCAAAGAAACATAAGCATGTAATTTTGTCCAAGTTACCAGATAATAGATCTGAAAGCATCTTTGATTGTTTAATTAGAACATATCCCTTGTTTGGTTTGGACTGACTAGCCAAGCAATTTAAAAATAAATTATTAAAATCTGAGGGCTTCTCTTCCTCCTTTGCATATTTGGCATCTGAGAATATGTCACAGGCTGACCATCTTCTTGATCTACTTAAGCTTCAATCAGGTTTAAGTGTAGGCAACTCACTAAACTGCAGTGACATGTATGCCTTCCTTGATCATGTGAGAATTATAGCTAGGGCTTAGTCCAGCCACATATAATCCTAGTGACTAAATTTAAAATACAAACTTAGGTGATTGCTTGTACTGTATTGGTAAGCTGTGGGTATTTATTTGAATCATTCTAAAATCTCTTAGAGTTCAAAAATAATAATTTCAAATATTTAAATATAATATTTATTGTACATTTAAAATTAAACTTTACATTAAAATTGTATTTAACAATTATTAATATTGGTATTAAAATTAAAAGTATTATTCCATACATTCACAAAACAGACCTAAGTTTTTTGAAAATAGCCTACATAATATGCCGTAAATGTTAGACTGAAATACAGAATTCATTTGGCAGGAGAGATTTTGTAGCATGCACTAAGAATGACTAGGTTAACTAAAGTACAAATTTGTCAGAAGGTGCCTTATATGAGCTGAAACAGCTAATCGTGGTTTGTGAGAGATGCACACAGGATACACTCAGCCAGAAAAGACCTGCTCTCGCTTTCCACAGTGGGAATGAAATCATCCCAGATCATAAAACAAGCTGTCATGAAAAGTGCGTGCTGTAAGGAGGTGTGTGGCACTGACAAGGGAACACAAATCTCTGGTGGCATTCAGGGAAATGTGGAAAAGGACATTCAGATATTAAATCCAGGGTCAAATGCTGCACTTAGCCTCCCGCAGGTATGTGCTGCAAAACACAGGCCGTGTGTTTTATATCCTAATTTCTGGTCTGATTCAAAGCTGGAAGAGTTCCTAGACTAATTTTGGCAGCTCATGGAGTTCTAAATTTTAGTACCTCCCCACGTTTGCCATTGACCTTCATTTTCATCATTGGGTGCACCTCTGCCTTCGCCTGTGCTTTGCGCTAGTAAGGTAAGGGCAGGGTGCACCCAGCACCCGCAGGGATCTGGGCTCACCAGCCTTGGGCGAGGACTACCAGGGCAAGCTGAAGCCTTTGTCTGAGCTGACAATTGTTGTTTTCAACTGGTATTCAAGAATGGATTAAAAATTCAATCATTTCTGAAGTGTAATGTAAGTGATTGTAGGCAGGCAATTTCTCCGTTGCTCTCCCAGTAACTGCATTTTACTAGTTTGTGGCTGTATTTTCTGGGCTTCTCAATAATAGCAAATACTTTCTTTGTTAGCGCACTCAAAGCCAATTTTGATGGCAACGACGTTGTTTATGTTGATTGCTACAACCTCAGAGAGGAGGTACTGTCCCTGACGCAAAAAGCTAAGAATCAAAAGACTCAACATAAAATTTGTTATTCTCAGTAAACACTGTGATGTGCTCTTGTGCAAACATAATTACTAAGACTTTCTTTCCATGTATTTTCTGTTCTTTGGTCTAGGAGTGGTGCACTTAAACAAGGACCTGTCTCCCAGAGACATATGATTTGTTTCACCAGGAGCTCTGAAGGAATGTAGTTATTTTTGTACAGGTACTCTGCAAAAATTGGTTAAGTCGCAGGTAGAAAGGATTTAATCTGTCAAGGATTAGCTATTTAAACTTGCCCTCTAAGCTTTTGACTCAAAGTACTTTGACTGAACAAATCAAATTTTCTATGGAACTGCAGATAAATCAGCTGAGTATTGAACTGGTAGCAATTAGAAATTAATTTTTTTAGGTACTGGTCACCAAATCACATGAAACTTGCAGAGAAAGACAGTTGCAAAGGATCAGAAAGATTTTTAACTTTTTTTTTTTATTGTGGATTGTCTGAAAGAAATTTTACTGGGGAAAGAAACCCAAACCACCCACTGTTCTGTTCCATTTGGTTGCACTACATTGATAACTGGAGTCTAGCTGGTGTTCTGCTGGTAAAACCAACTTCCAACCCTGCAGCTTGACCGTGCCAGTACTTTTCAGTTCCTCTTCTCCTGCCTCCATAAAAGGCCTGGATTTCCTAACCACCTTCCTATTCCTCACCAGTTTTTCTGTTGGCCATCATACACTGGTGCTTCTCGATCTGCTCTTCTCTTGGATCTTATCTTTTCTCATGTCTTCTCTGATGCATCATTTTGGTCAGCTCTTTTCAACTTGCTCTTCATTCACAGCTGTTCTTAGTAAACAGCCTTTTCTTTTTCCTTGCAAACTGTAGAATAACTGTTTTATCAAAATGGATGTATCATATAAATGCTTATCTCATAATTTTTGACGGTGAATAATCCTGGTATTCCATATTTTTCCCTAGTTTGCCATCTGGTCCTTGAAGTCATGGTGCTGTAGTCCTTTACTGATGATGCCTTACAAACCTGACCCTGCAAGTTGAAATCATCTTGTCTAATCTTGGCAGAAAGCATTATGTTCAGGAGTAAGTGTTCTGACTTAGCGTCCTGGGGTAGATATTCAGCGTGGGAGTGTTTTCTAACTTGACTTTCGTCAGCAACCCTGCCAATAATCCCATAGGACAAAAGGTTACTCTGCCATCAGCCCAGCTGTCAGCCTTTGCTCTCAAGTTTATTGGTAAAATGCCATTTCACCATAAACAAATATTTATATTAGCTTATCTTGCATAGTCAAATAGTTTCAAATTCATCATGATCTAGCGAGAGATACTTATTATGGTTATTTTTTAAGAAAACACAGAAAACAGCTTGTATTTGTTAACTGTTTATTTCAGTGAGTATCAAGTGCAAAAGAGTGGGCTGTTAGTACTGTGCATTAACAAAGAAAGGGCGAGGAAAACACAGTGACTGATATCATTGTTCTGGCTTGTACTTTAAGTAATGTCACATTTGTGGTAAAGAGATAAGAAGTGACTAGTCTGAGGTACCCTCAGGGAGCTGATAAGTGAACTACTGGAACAAATGGAAGGAGGATTATGAGACGGAGGGAATAAGATTAAGACTGATAACATATGGAGTCCTGCAGCTATTCCTTCTGCCTCCCAAAGATTAATTTTAGCTGATGATATTTTTTAGAATGATTTAATAATGAACAGAGGGTTATGGCTTAAAATGCTGGCAAAGGGAGGCATTTAGCAAATGACCGCAACATGGAGGTCACAAGAGCTGAGGATTGTATTGGCAAATTGCTACCAAAGCAATTTTCTTGCAAACTGAGGAGTGGTAAATTTATTTCTAACTCAAAAAATAAAAAATCCGTGAACAAGAGGAGGTACACACTATGATATACTTGATTATGGTCAAGCACTTATATTGATTTTAAAATTGTGGATGCAAGTCCTTGTGCTACTGCTCCATGAGGTGCTTACAAGAAGATTTGCAAAGAGTGTGATTTCAGTCTAGCAGTGGATGCAGAATAAAGGAGGCCCTGAAAGACATTAATGTTGCTCAGAAGGGCAGAAGACAACAGAAACTTTATGATATTGCCATATGATATTGAACTGAACTGAGCTCAAACAGGATTCAGACTTATTCAGCAGAGAATATTAATCTCTAAAAGAGGTAAGATAGCCGCTCTTTTGATTTAGCTTTATCAGACATACTGCAGTGAGATGTGTCTCTCCGTCACCAGAGTTTCAACAGAACTTAAAGTAGGAAAAAAAAAAAACCCATAGTGGGGTGTACAAGCCAAATAGACAGGATTTTGGTGGGAGTTGAATGAGATTAGATTCTTCTGTTCCTAATGCAGAACACAAATATCTGGGCAGAGGAAAGGAGTGAGAAGGCTGCTGTCTGTATTATGTCTCCTATATTTCACAGTCCTCCTTTTTCTTTCTTTTACAATTTGTAGTCTTGTCCACTGTCTCTTTTTCCTACTCAAATACTTGCTGGCATTTTCTCTCTCTTCAACAGTTCTCCTTCCTCCTTCCCTCACTACACTATTTAATCCTCTGCTTATCTATTTTAAACCCTGCTGAACCAATTCTCTCACACATCCTCCCCTCACCTCAAACTACTTGTTTCCCCTCTCCTATTCAGAAAAATCCACCCAAGTGATGATGATCAGCCTCAAGCATTTTCTCAATGTAGCCGTTCAACTTCCAGGAGTCACAGGTTTTCTCTTTGGAATAGCTCCTAACTCTCATCCCTGCTCTTAGTGCAGCAAAGTCTTTCCCTCCCATCCAGAAACTATCCGGCAAGTCTCGTTATGTGTTATCAAGCCTGCAGAAGCTAGAGCAAAGAAAAGAGAAGGCCTGAGCATACTCTGAGTTAATGAGGCTAGTCTGAATTTTCTACTGACTTGCCTATTTCCCTGGAGTGAATCAGCGTACGTCTGGCTGTGCGCCTATGAGGTACAGCTTAAAGCCTTGGGTACGGAATTGGCTGGATGGTCGCACTCAAAGAGTTGCAGTCAACGGCTCGATGTTCAAGTGGAGACCAATGACGAGTGGCGTTCCTCAGGGGTCAGTATTGGGACCGGCACTGTTTAACGTCTTTGTCGGCAACATGGACAGTGGGATTGAGTGCACCCTCAGCAAGTTTGCTGATGACACCAAGCTGTGTGGTGCGGTCGATATGCTGGAGGGAAGGGATGTCATCCAGAGGGACCTTGACAGGTGGGCCTGTGTGAACCTCATGAAGTTCATGGGTCGGGGCAATCCCAAGCACAAATACAGGCTGGGTGATGAGCAGATTGAGAGCAGTCCTGAGGACAAGGACTTGGGGGTATTAGTGGATGAAAAACTGAATGTGAGCCAGCAAAGTGTACTTACAGCCCAGAAAGCCAACCGTATCCTGGGCTGCATCAAAAGAAGCGTGGCCAGCAGGTCGGGCGAGGTGTTCTCCCCCTCTACTCCGCTCTCATGAGACCCCACCTGGAGTACTGTGTTCAGCTCTGGGGCCCCAGCATAAGAAAGACATGGACCTGTTGGAGTGAGTCCAGAGGAAGGCACAAAGATGATCACAGGGCTGGAGCACCTCCCCTATGAGGACAGGCTGAGAAAGTTGGGGTTGTTCAGCCTGGAGAAGAGAAGGATCCAGGGAGACCTTATAGCAGCCTTCCAGTACTTAAAGGGGGCCTACAGGAAAGCTGGAAGGGACTCTTTATCAAGGGAGTGTAGTGATAGGACAAGAGGTAATGGTTTTAAACTGAAGAGGGTAGATTTAGATTAGGTGTCAGGAAGAAGTTCTTCACTGTGAGGGTGGTGAGGCACTGGAACAGGTTGCCCAGAGAAGGTGTGAATGCCCCCTCCCTGGAAGTGTTCAAGGCCAGGTTGGATGGAGCTTTGAGCAACCTGCTCTAGTGGAAGGTGTCCCTGGCCATGGCAGGGGGGTTGGAACTAGATGATCTTCAAGGTCCCTTCCAACCCAAACCATTCTATGATTCTGTGATTCTACCCTGTGCACAGCAAAACATTTGCACAACCTGGGCCAGCCCAGGGTACCTCTCAGAGAGTGTAATGCATTTCTCTTGGAAGCTTTTTTTAGCTTGAGGAAAGGTTGTCAGGATAGCATGCTGAAGATGAAATGAATCTAAAATCAAATTGTATGAAAAAAACAATAAATATATGCAGGGAGGAAATTTAGAGGCAACAGTTCTGCAAACAACATCTCCTCTGTCACTCACTTGTCCTTGAGTCTCACTTGCATGGCTATAATGACCAAAATATATGTCTCCTTCACCTTTCGCCCTTCTTACAGAGTTAACAGTAAAGTATACATTTGTAATTGCATGACAGCTACACCTCTGAATCTCAGCAGAGCTGATGTGTGAGTTAGGCACCAAACTTCCAGCATCACTGAGATGTAGTCCTGGTCATTGCTTGACATTTAAGTGCGTGGCTTAAATCTAGTCTCTAAGGTGAGGTGGCAGCTGAGAAGGGCATCGCAGCTCCATCTCATGTGCTTTAGAAGGGAATGTATACTGTATTTTCCTATCTTGTGGATAGGAGTTTGCTGCCAACCAGCACTGAGGCCTGTGCGGCATGTGTTTTACCTTGCGTGGAGGGTCTCCCATGAAATTTCATTAGAAAGAAGTCAAAACTGACTCTCAGGAAGGAACTGCAATTGTGTTTTATCACATTGGAAGGAAAGAAAAGCATCTTCCTTGCAAAAAGCAGTGACTCTAAAACTCTTTTTCAGCATATAATCTATTTTACACTTGTGTGTATGGTTTCTGTGACTAGTTTGTTGGGACCAGAAATTCATAGCTTTAAGAAACTGGCTTTAAGTGTCCCATACTTCAGAAGATAAATTGTGTAAAAATCAACGAGCTATTATTTTGATAGGCATCTGTTTCTTATATCTTGCTTGTCTGATAGATCTCTCTTTTTACAAAGAAAAGAAACCCTGACTGGTGGTGTTATTGAAATCAATGCTTTTCAGACCCTTTTCCCTAAAGTTTTCAAGTGGATGTGTGGACTTCATGCAAATGATGTGAGTTTATGGACAAAGAACTTGCTTTCCTTAGTTAACTTTTGTAGCCTCTTTAGACGTATTTCGGAGATCTCCAACGGACTGTGTACCACAGGCCGAAAAATAACCACTTGGGTCGACTTCATTTGTCTACACATTATTCATGTAACTTTTGTTATTCTTAAGGGTGAAATATAGATACTATTTATTAGGATTTGGCTTGTTTGTGTGTGTGGGAGTGAAGAAGGGTAGATGTTCTTCGCTTTCAGTGACAGTCACTTCTGGCACCCCTAGTAGCTTGTACCAGACCTGCAGAGAGCCCTCACATTGATGGGAGTGACAAAAACTTGTGCCATCCTGTGCCAGCTAGCAGCCTACGCTCCCTTTGCCGTCCTCTCACAGAAAAATCTTTCTCTCTTAATCCAATTTGTGCATCAATTAGAGGAGAGAAGAGTTTAAAGTGTCAGGGGATGGAAGGAGGTGTTGGAAGATCTAGTTAATGGCTTGCTTGAACATTTTCATGTACAGTAGAGACTGAACCCCCTCCTCCCATAATTTAAACTCCCACTGTCTGCAGAATGAAGCTTTTGTGCCAATATCGGTTATATGAAAGTGCAGAACAATTAAAGGCTGATGTACTCAATTTGTTGCTTTTGCTGGACTGCCGCTACCAGAAGCTGTCACTTCAAGAAACCTATTGTAATCCTATTCCTCTGCTTTTGTAAAGCATGTTTATATAAAGCCCTACTCACAGCAGTTACTCAATCAAATCCCTTTGTGGACAGAAAAATAAAGAAGAAGAAACAGGAATATGTTAAAAGCAGTCATTAGCATGTACCTCACATCAAATAAAAAAGTACTGCAATTAATCATAAGGACATCATTTTTCTTAACCCCATTTTAGATTGCTGTTTTAAGTGCAATTTATGCCACACACCTACCCATGCCTATTTTAATCAAACATTTTGTACTGATGGGTAAATTAAAGTCATGTAAGAATAGAGAGCTGAGATATGTAATAGAACAAATAAAAGGTTGTTAGGCCCCTTGTTCCAGCACTACAATGTACCAGATAAAAGAGCAAAAACAAAATAGGTAACTTTTTATCAAATAAGAAGACCTATGAATGGTCCAAAACAGTCTGACAAAAAGTCAAAACATCATGTCTTTTCCATTAACTGTTTGGTGTCACCAGAGCATCTACAAAATAGTGGAGAAATTTCACAATTCCCATGCAGACAGAAGGTGCTCTGAACACTGCTCCTCTCTTGCAAATGTCGTAGATGTGGAAGAAATAATTTCATTTAGATACAAATAGTTTTGTTTCACTGACAGACTCTTCCTGTATAACCGTGTGACAGGGTCATTTATGTCCCAGCAGTCACTTATAAATGGCATTGATCTATTGATGTTCTTAGTGCAGATCTATTGTATGTTACCTGAAACTGGCTCCTACTCTTCGTTTTGAACCGATTTTGTTTTTCAAAGAGGAAATTATCCGTATGAGCAACAGTAAAATTGGAGAGAGTGTGTCTTGGCAGCAAAAATTAAAAAAAACATTGATGTAAGCTGTCTCACTGTGTCACTAGCCCTCCTACTGTTTCTTGTGCTTGAATTTCCTCTCTCTGAATATACCATGCATCTGCATGTACGTGCTGAAACTTCAGGCCAAACTGTGTATCAGCTGAACTTCTGTTAATGAGCAAATATGAGTGCAAATTATTCTTGCTTTTGCTACCAGTCTAGCAAAGCCTCTCTCTCTAAATCAACAGGAACCATTCCCAAAATAGTTCCGCCAATGACATTTCCCCCCACAATGGAATGTACTGGGAAATTGTTGCCAATATTGGTATTTTTGACACCACAGTATGGTGCTGTAGCTCAATTTCCCCCCTTTTTATTTCTTTTGGAAAATGTAGTTGATGATACACCCCTCTGTGATGTTTTCTGGCTCATTTCATTCCATCTCAGACATCTGATTATTAAGATTACTGTTTTTAATATATTAATAAATACTCTAAGTTTTTCAGTAGTTTCAATTCAAAGCATTACAAGAATCCATGCAGAAATGTTCAAAATACTTGTTCTAGTGAAAATGTCAAGGTAAGTCATCTTCTGATTAAAACAGAAGGAAAAGAAAAAAAGTCCACTTTCCACTTGAACAGAAATGTTTAAAACTATGTGTTTCTGAATGAATAACGAATCTGTCTCAGAAATTCACTTTCCTTCAATTACTCAAACACTAGAACAGATGTATCATGCCGAGGTCCCTCTAACCCTGTACTCTATCTTCGATGCAAATGATAACTAATGCTTAAGGAAAGATGTAAGAACAAGGGAGGCACAGAGTGATAGGTATATGAAGCCTTCAGCCTTGAAAATCTGGCTAGTAACTTCCTGACATTGTACCAAACAAGGATTTCATGTTCATGTTAATGTCCAGCAGATGAACCAAAACTGGTAGTTTGCAGAGTTTGGCTCAATTTTTTATGAGAAACAGCATTTCCAGCATTACCAAAAGAAAACATTAAGTGGTTTGGATATCATTTTCCAAATAGCTGTGATGTTCAGATGCAAGCAGAATTTGCCTTTATTGATGGTAGGAAAAAACACTGCAGTCCCTGCAAAGTTCATGTCAATTATTATTAATATGGACTGAGTCCACTTTGGACGCAAACTCTTTGTAAATCAGAAGACCTGAGAGTGTGATCCAAATTTACTAAATGTAGAATATCCTCTATAGGCATGTTAAAAATGTTATTTGACTGGTTTCTCACTGCTTCTGCATCCGTTTGTTCCCTTGTGTCGTTAACTTGGTGAGAAGTGTCCTGAAGAAAAAGGAATTACTACAATGCAGCTATTATCTGTTCAGTCTTGAGAGAAATGGTCACAGCGAACAATTCTACTTTTTAAGCCCTAGGATGCAGTGTGGTTATTTGTACTGGCATGTCGATGCCATGGATTTTTTCACTCATAAAATGTCTAGTGTAACTGGACTCAAAACTTCCAGCGGCACTTGGGCGCATGACAGTTACCTTCCTGGAGCTGTCTGTGATGGGATGCTTCCCTTATTAATCAGCGGCTCTGTGTGGAGAGGGGATTTGCTGAGGTGATCTGGCTTGAGCTGTCTACACAGTGTAGTTTGCTACAGGCACTGGGTCTGCGTTTCACCGGACTCTAGTGATGCAGGTAATTCACTTTGCCTGGCAGTTGACTACACCCAGGCTTGGTTATGGAGCAGATGGCTACCACTCGATCCTGGCAGGTTAACATCATGCTACTGGGTTGTAGAAAACACTACATAATTATTCACGGAGAAGATTCATCCCTTAGCTGGTTTTAGAGAACTCTATGCTTCCTTGAAGCTTATAACTTTGTTCATCTCTAGAGAAAGCTGAACCACCACCATATGTACATAGATATATGTACATCTGTATTGTGCCATTACAATCCTTATATGTCCGTACATCTATATTGTGCCATTAAAATCCCTCTGGCAAAGTTTCTGCCTGAAAATCCTGCTAATCAAGTCTTGCCTTCTTCAAAAGACATATTCCAGTTCCTAAATCTTCTCCATTGATCAACTGTTTCCGTGATGCATCTGTATGTGCCAAGTCACCTCCAGGTTTTTTCCTCTTCTCCACTTGCAGCTTGTGTGCTGTCTGGGCACCCTGAGGGGATAGGAGCCAAGGGTCACCCTCACCAATGGGGTGCAGTCCCATGGCATCTGGGCACCACAGGCAGAGCTGGGTGCCACTCTAACAGGGTCCATCAACAGCCCCTGATGCTGTGAGGGGATGAACCAGCTCTGGTGTCCACCCAAGGGAACCCAGCTATAGGGTACATCTAAGGAGTCCATCCTGGAGACAGGCTACCCACAGCGTATGGTCTAGGTCCATCCAGGAGGCAGGGCCAGAGGTGGGGCTGGAGACCAGCACCGCTGTGGTGTCACCAAGGCAGGGACTGACAGCCCAAGGTGAGCCAAAATGGGGGTCCTGGGCATTGGGCAGGGTGAGGGAAGGCCCAGGGAAGGCTGGGCAAACACAGCGAGGGCTGTTAGTGCCCTCAGGGTCCTGACATCAGTGCCCAAATCCTCCGTCTGGGTTTTAGCATTTGGTATATGTGTATTTGTTTAAAAAATGGTCTCAAAATGTTAGTTATAAAAAAATCATTGTCAAAACCCAAGGAGGAAAACTAACCTTTCTGCGCCCTGAGATTGTACTGTAATTCTGAGCTGCTGACCAAAACTCCTGAGCAAGAGTCAATGACCTGGGAAAGCGACTCTGAAACATGACCGGGGTGATAGCATGGCCCTGCACCAAAGAGCCGTCATGCCATGTGCTCCGTGGTGAGAGCGCAGCTAACCGGTAAGAGCTGGGGAGCAGGGGCTGTGGAGGGGAGGTCTTGTCTCCTTACTGCGTTGCAGAAAGCAGCAGAATGCGTTCACAAAGAGATTCAGAGCAGTGAAATGAATGACAGAGTAGATAAAATGGAGTTGTAGTCAATAGCCATTGACCAACAGTTTATTGCCTCAAAGGACTAGGAAAATCTGGAAAAAGACAATTGATAAGAGAAACTATAATAAAAACCATGTAACCGTTTAGCTACCAGAAAGTTTCCTTTGCAAGCTCTGACCTGTAAGGAAAGCAAAAGAAATGAAGGGGGAGATCTAAAGCTGGTGCTGCTGGTAGCTCTCCTATCTCCTCTTTTTTAAACCAGGAGCTGGATCAGAACGCTCCTTGGGGTGCAGGAGATTTGTGCTCACTCCTCAACCTGTCCCAGAGGACCTGAACCCAGACACGCACACACAGGCACATCCCGGCTCCCAGAAATCAGAATTCATACAGAACTCTCATTTTCCTTGCATCTCTGGCAGCCACTCCAGCTTTACTTGTTTCTTACAGATTTTTCTGTTCTTCAATGTTTTGGTTTAAGCTCTAGCAAATTAGAGTTGCAGAAGTATTAGTTATGTTTTTGCAAAGCTCCATTGCCTCCCCTATATGACAGATGTTAGAAGGAATAGAGATGAAAACTTGTAGCAAATACTCAGAGACATCTTGATTAGCAGAACATTCTTCCGTAAACACACTTATATTTTACAACATTTGAAACCCATCTAATTACCACTGAACAGCAGAATGAGTTCAGGATGTTGAGAGGATCTGGAAGGCTGTTATTTTACAGTAAATGGCTTTAATCATCCTGATAACAGAACTGTGCTTTGTGTGTAAAAAGTCTTGTTTCCCTTTTTTTTCCCCCCACCGAAATGTTCCGTATCAGCTTTCTCTCTGAGCTCAAGCCACAGAGGATGTGGACAGTCATGTTATATCCCATTTGCTCTGTCTGCTGATTGAACAGGAAAGATTAGGCTCATGTCATGTTACCCTTTTAAAAAATCATTGCTTTTACAAGTATGTGTTCTGTATTTTAAAGACATTTACCCTTTGAAAAAGAGAGGTTACAAGAGCATAAAATCAATGTAAAGAGTGGTTATAATTGCGCCTAGTCTACATTTTTGCCTTTAAATCAAAAATGCCTTTGTATTGTATTGTATTTTATCTTGCAGTTCTTCCACAGCCTTAGCTGGATGCTTTGGAACAGATCATCTTTCATCGTCTCAGATGTGGATCTGGCAAGGAGCTTCTGTGCTGAGGTTGAATTCTGGGAAGTCTGAGCTCTGCACCGTTTGCTTCTGTCAGAAGGAAGAAGGTCACAGATAAACCTAATTGTAATGTTACCGCACAATTAACGTTATGAGACAATGTCTGGAAATAATTTAATCTGCAATTAAAATCCAAAAGGCAGCAGAAAGAAATTAGTATATTTATAAAAACAACAAAAGGCATACAACATCCTAGCTATTGAAAGTCAGTTGGACAGACGCTGAATATTTTTGGCTTACTTGATAGTAATAGTTCGTGAAAGTCGCTCACAAAAATGATGTAAATTTCATGATCTGGATTTGAATATTGTTAGTAGTCTGCATTTATGCAAAACCAACGAATACTTTCTCTACAAAGTTATGCCTTATTGTGGAAAATATTGGGCTTTCAAACCCCTTCACGCTGACTGTCTCGCACACCCTAGGGTCATCTCCCTCCTGCCTCCCGCTGTCGGTGGGCAGCTGGGGACCCCAGGCTCTCTGGCAGGGAGCCGAGCCTCTGCTTTGTCTCAGGTCCTGCTTCTCAAGACGTGCTGAGTTCGAGGAAGGCTGAAAGTGATGGGATAGGAGGAAGTCCTGCACAAAAAGCTCACATGCCAAGTGCTGGATAAACTATAACTTCACCCATGTGCTTCCTTCATAAAGCATGTTCCTGTGACACCATTTTCAATCGTCTTTTACTTGCTATTTTCATTACCACAGCTGGCAATGTTTTAAAACGCACACAGGTAAGTCTAAAGGCAAATCCCAACAGAAAGTCAAGAAGCAAAGCCTAAAAGATCATTTTGCTTTTATAATCAAATATTGTAAATAAATGTGCATGCTGGAATTGATAAATTGCTTTCTTTCCAGTGCAAACACAATTGTTCATTGATTTGTTTTTGTCAGGCAAGTTCCAGGTCACTTTACATTCCACAGCTTCTCATAATGGAAAAGGGAGGTTTACCAATCATCATGTGAATCACTTCACTAGGTATTTAGGAGCAAACAGGCTGTGGGAGACGGAGGGTAGGAGGAGGATCCAGAAGCAACCACACCACAGCTGGGGGCATCTTTTTGGCGCACACCCCAAAGGGGTTGCTGCTGGGCAGGCAGGCAGAGAAAGGACTGCTTTCTCTGCGTTTGCATTGGCTTTCCAGAGCTATTTAACAAAGAAGCAGAGAAAAAATACTAACACAGTGAATATCTGGTTAACCTTTTCATTTTGAGGTGCTCTTTTTCTCTCTCTGTAGATCAAGATTTAAATGTATATCAGCAGAGCTGCCTGGAGAGTACCCGGATATTCTCCAGGACCTCTGTATGTTTTTTCTCAGTCACTTCCATAGAAGCAAAAGAGGCAAGAAATTTGATGTGGTAGAAATCTAGCTGGTTGGCTAGCCATAACTGATCTCAAATAGCCTCCATATTTTGTTTTCTAATAATGCATATATGACAAAAAGCTGCTTTTTTGGGGGGGTTCATCTGGGGGTTTTTTAGCCATTGTTACAAGTGATACCATAGTTGCATCTTCGGATGTTACAGCTGGAATTTCCTATTTAGCCATCAAGTTTGTTCCTATGGCCTAAGATATCTCTTGAGGAAGAACACTTTTAGTGCGCTGGTAAAAGATCTCCAAAAAAACCCAACTGATCGTTGCCAGCAAGTGGGTTACAACTATCAGGGAACTATGCCCACTGTGAACAAGTGCTAAGTAATCACCGTGGTAATTCACTATTGTGTGAACCTCAGTAGGGCTGGATAGGACTTGATAAGGTGCCATGGCTCATATCTTGAAATTGTTCTCTGTGTCTTAATAAGAAATTATTTAAACTAGACACATCTCTGTCCTGCCATTGTTGGGATAGATTTACTGATTGTTTTACTGAAACCAAAGATCAGCTCTCCACTGATAATGCTGAGGTCTGTAAGTAGCTGATGATTGTTACAAAATTGCACCCAAGAAGGGACTTTAAACTCCTATGGAAGTCTGATGAAGACCAGGGTTTCTGAGAGGTGATGACTGCCATGTGGTAGCTTTGGTATGCATATCCCTCTAGAGATTTGTTCCTGTTCTCAGCTACCTGTCTGAAATCCAAACACATTTGTCCTCAGTTTGGTACGATGGGTCCTATAGCTCTGCTGCTTGTGGTACCTGTATGTGCATGTGGCTCTGGTTCATTATGCAGTTTATTTCTTGTAGTATTTCTAGTAGTAAAACCCAGAAAAAAGACATACAGCCCAAGATAATGAAATGCATAAATTGCTAGCCTAATATATGGTCATGCTTAGCTGCTCTACCTGACCTCGGAATCCAATGGTTCTGGTGGATTCTAGTGTAGGTTATGAATTAATTGCTTTATAAAGAGGTACAAAATGCTACACAGTTTTTGTCATAGCGGTCTCCCAGCTGGTATATAGAACATCCTCTAACGTTGTGGTATTGATCACATGCAATCGTCAAAAATTAGCAAGTACAGAGATCTAATAGTAGATTAGTTTACTATTAGACCCTATACAGTTATGTTCAGTTATTTTTAATTTTCCCCAAATATTTCTGAGGATCTCTGGGGCCCAAAAGCCTAGGGTCGTGGGGACACGAGGAAACTGCTGTTGCAGATTGTGCTGCACAATACGGCCTAAGCACGGGAGCTGGGGCATGTTTCTGAGGCTGTCAGATGGGGACACACTTGGTATTGCTGGGATTTTGAGGACTAAAGATGCTTTAACTAGAGCACCTTTCATGTATCCTATATACATCTAGGGAAAAATAATGAAAGAATGAAGAGAAGGGGAGAATTTCCTCTTGTGATAAATGTCTCTGTGGCTGAGCACAGCAGTACTGGGATGAGGAAGGGTCTATCTCAATGGTTGCCTGCGTCTCCTGATGAAAGTTGCGGTGTTACTGCACAGCCTCCCACCCACATCGCAGCCACAGGCAGCTACATCCAGCCCTGTCTATAGCAGTCCTAAAATGTGTGTCCAAACACAGCTGTGAATAATATTTTTAGACGTGCACAGGAAGACTGACTATTCTGCGTTGTGTGATTGGAAGACTATGAAAGGTTCTGGGACGCCTCAGTAAATCCAGAAGGGATGCTTTCAGCACAGTGGAACATTAAAAGTTCCCAATATTTTTAGAGTTTTATAATGCAGTGACAAAAAAATATCACTCAGACTAGGCAATCTTCATGGAAATATTTAGTCTTCTATCATGTGGGAAACAGACTGCAGCTCTTAAATTCTCTTCTGCAAATTCAGAGTCAAAGGGTAATGATTCCCCACGTGGGATAAAATTCGTATATTATACGCAGTTGCTGAGCACAATGATTAGGAATTAGGAGAAGTCCTTGCAAGACTCCTGAACTCTAACTTTTTATTATGTCAATGATATTGCTTTAACAGAGATAATTTAATAAGTAAAACAATACTGTCCCTAAAATGGACATTCTTCATTTTTTCCAATGCTTGGACTTTCTCTTGCATTAGACGTATTAGCCTAAATTCATCCTTGCCATAATTTCACTGGTGTGACTGGAGCAATGTGAAGGATGTACATATATGTCAGTTTGCAGCCATAGCACGTTGTGAAACTCTTCATAATAAGCAGGACAGTCTGGATTGCGCAATCTCTGGTGGTTTTCCAACGTAATCTCATCCTGTTTAAACTGACTGCAGACAGGGATGGGCAAGAAATCTCCTGTTTGGATGATTGTGCTGTTTGGAGGTTCATTGCAACACCAGAATTTGTTAATTACTCCGTGATGCTCAGATTTTACCTTGATTATGTGCTCTAATGGATTTACACAAAGATATCGTATTTCAAGAATGCTCATGATTTACTTTCATAACCACAGCTTAATTATGCTATATTAACTGAAAAAAACCCTACAACACACTGTTGAACAATATACTTATGGTGTTTTTGCTTTGCATGAAACATATTTTGTACCAGTATCCTACATTTTAGCAGTTTAAAGAGCTTTAAAACAATGATTACTAATATATGTTTGCATATACACCCACTTAGGTGACACTGTGTATGTAACATCTGCTAACCACGATTAACCTTTCCAGACTGCCCAGCACAGAAGTCAAATGGCACCAATTATCCATCTCCTGATGATGTGCCAGGTTATATATATATCTAGAGGTAATGATGCGATTTCCACCTTTGTTGAACTACGGTCTATGTCTTTTTGTCCCTCTCTCCATTTCTTGCCTTGAGTTCACAAAACCAAAAAAACCCCACAACTATTAGGTAGAATTAGATATTCTTAAAATATTCCCCAAGTACCTTTTATTTCAGATTACTAGTACTACAGCAGGTATATGATAATTTCCATGTTAAATATAAAGATGGAAAGAGATCCTGTAAGATTTTCATAAACTGGAAAAGGTGCTGCCACGTATAAAGCTTATCTCTCTCCTCCTCCCTAGAACCTGGCTTTGCTGCTCTGTAGCTCAGGGCTTTGAAAGGTGGGGGTTTTTCCATGCTTGGGAGCAAAGTAGCCCAATTTTAGTCATAAATCTGCCGTCTATGCAGCAGGAACTCTTCTCTTCAAGACATATGAAACACAGACCTTGGAGAGGAAGGAATGACTAAATGACAGAGAAAATCTGCACTTTACCCGAGGTGGCGGGGAAACGCGTGCTTTATGTCTGTTACAGGGAGCCATGGGAGAGGATTGTGTGCAAATGAGTTTGGGGATGGCAAGTCTGGAGGTGGTGACTGTCACAGGTGAGAGGTGTTAATTAGGCAGCCCTGCCTTGCAGTGAGCCCCAGCTCTTCCTCACCCTGCTGATTCACACAGAATAATTCATTACCCAGCACTGCTCTTTGAGTGCCACAAACAAATCATGGGCTGGAACTTTTTGCATCCTTCTCTCCACCTAGGAGACTGTATTTTGAGTATAATGAAATTTTTGCATTATGAATTTTTTTTTTTTTTAGGGCAACAGGTCAAGAAATAAGATTTTAATATGGTTTTGTTTATTTATATAGCATCTAGTGCACCCAAATACCATATCCACTGGAGGGAAAATCCGTATGTCATTACGTAGAAGCATTTATCTCCTAAGGTTTGATCTGGTCACTGAAATTTTTTTATGCTAAGTTTTATTTTCTGTTGCTGCACTTACTCATCTTACCAGAACCAGACTGTGTCAAGACAGTGCAGGAGATGATGTTCTCTCTCTTTATAACTAAGATACTAAAGACATTTCATAAGAAACTCTCTACAAAGATGCCTTTTATTAGTGATTAAAAACGTAGATGAGCACGTGGATATGATGATGATTATTCAATCAGGAAAAGAATGTCTACATTTGCCCACTGTCATTTCAAGACATACAATGCATTTTGCTGCAATGATAGAGACAACTGGATCACGTATTTTTAAATGACAGAACCGTGGACCTAAGTCCCTTATAATTAGAGGAGCAGTTTTTCACAGATAAAGCAGAGACACATATGGAGATGTAATTCAGTGATACACTGGGGCAGTGATGAATAGTATTGAGAATTGTCCTGTTATGGTGCCACTGTGGTGCCCATATGGGATATTTCCAAGTTTGTAAACTATGAGCACCTGGGGAGGTACTTTAACTGTATGCTGACATTTAGTGCATCAGAGACTGTGGATTTTTGACCTTTTTTACCCTCCCCTGCAGTGCTGAGACACAAGTATTGGAAAGTATGGAAAACTAAGATGAGGACATTTGGACATAACTGTATGATTAATTCTTATTCCAACATACTACAACAATTACCATGAGATAGACAGAAATTATGCCACCTGCAGACAGCCCAGGCAAGACCTCAGAAGATCAGTGCTGCAGAAGCAGCGCAGGCAGAACAGCCATTCAAGGGTCCTTTTTTTCTTTACACTATTCCCAGGAACTTGGCTGACATTTCCAAGGTGGAGAAGAGCAATATTCCTTGTACTGTGGCAAGGGCAAGCTACGGTGTTTTCAAGGGGCTAAGCTACAGCCCTGAGCATTGTTCACTAGAAAGGGGAAATTTTTCCCTCCCTACTAACTGCAGAGTTCTCAGCCACAAACGAAATTTTCTTGAATCACACAGAAAATGAAAAGAGATTTATTTCATCCTAAAACTTTTTGTCCTAAAATGTCATCTTAAAACATCCTGAAACTCCGCCCCCCCCCCAGGGTGAGAAGAGTTAAGCTCTTGATTTTCAAAGGGAACTCAGCTTGGCTCTCAAAATTTTATTTTTGCTCTTTCACCTGCACACAATTATGGCTAGAAATGCATATGATTTCTTTCACTGGTTGAAGGCTAAGCATGCATTTGTTGGCACAATCAGATAATTATCTATCCAAGTAATATAAAACAATTGTAAAGATATTTGCAGCCCACTTCACTTTATTCACAACTACCATAAAACTAAGGGAATGCAAGGAATGAGGTCTGGCTTCATCTTTGAACAAAGCAGAGACTTCTAGAAAATACACTTTAATTATATTCCTCCTCTTGTTGGAAAGGCTGTACATCAGGAAAATTCTTCTGAGTCTTTTCTGTGGCAGAAATGTAGCCACCATATAAAATGTTTAATAAGAATTGTCAAGTATAACAATTTTATGATCTCTGTCATCTGGGCAGTAAAAGGAAGCTTTCCTTAATGAATGCATTGATCTGACAGGTAAGGGCCAAGGAAGAAGCAGCACAAAAGCAACACCACGGCTTCACAGAAGAACACAGAGGTGAATATTTCAAAGACAGAGGTACAAAGAGGTTTTACTAATGTGCAGTTGTTTTGCCATTGCTGGTGGCGACAGGTGGAAGGTGGATGATAGGTGTGAATTCAGCCAGGAGGACTGGGCAGGGCTGAAAGCCCAGCGTGTATTGCCCAAAGAGACCAGGGGGGTCAAAAGTGCAGGTTATCGGATACCTTGGAGGGTATGTAAATCAGGAGGTATGCTATTGAAGTTTGGGTTCTTGGATTTGATTAAAAACAGAATGAGATTACAACCAACTCCTGTAGATTATCTATTTATAGTAGGCTGAATAAAATAGCAAGGATTTTGGAAAAGCACATAATTTTCTCTCTTTCCATGCTGAAATATAGCTTTAGCCTCTGTGTGGGTGGCTAAGAGAATATTACAGTGTCAATAAATGATAGGTGTCTTTTTTTTTCTTTTTTTAAGCAAACTTTCCAGGGGCTTAGAGACATTATTATTAAAACAGTCAGGACCTGAATGCTGCATGCTCCCACTGACATCAGTACAAACCTGCCAAAGTGGTTATGCTCCAGTAGGATCAGATCCTGCTGGCCGTGTCTCTGGTTGTTTACACAGGTGTAAATTAAGTGTGAATCTACTGTGGCCAGCGCAGGCATTAATCATCATGTCAGTGTAATAGAGAGTTGCCTTCAACCCTCCATTGAACTTGTTGAGGTTCATACCCGGTGATAAATGTACCGTAACAAAAGTGGCATGGAAACGCTCATCACGCACCATGATGCCGCTTCCCATGCACGCAAGCATTTGGGAGCTGGTACCTCCATCACCAGTGATGCTTTAGGAAACTGCTCTGTGGCTTGTGCTTTGTGACCGTGAGGTGCGGCACGCTGGTTGTCACTCGTTTGGTCGGGCTTAAAATCTGTTTGCTGAAGCTCTTTGCTACTATGTGACACCTTTCTCCCTCTCCCACAGCCTTATTGTGTCAGATTTGGTAATGCCGGCTCCCGAGGAGCGGTGGTGCAGCTCAGAGCATGGAGCAGCATCTCCAGAGGACAAATTAAGTCAGCCACAGCTCTGAGGCAGTAGTGGCCCTGGAAGACAATAATGCATCAGCTGCTTGGAAAGGAGCCTTAATGCGTGGTGGAAGTCAAGATTCACACGGTAAAATGGACTAATAGCTATTACAGTAAAGTATCTGTAGGAAAATGTTATGGATCCACAAGAAGATAGTAGGGGTTATAAGAATAATTTATTATTGCGGCAGTCTAGTTTTTTCTTTCTCACTGAATTGCAAAACTGGCTTTCATGTTAAGATAGACTCAGATAGTTCAGATTGTTCTTAACAATTTTTTATTGATGTTAGTAATATAGCTTATAAAATATGGCTGGAAGTTTTTGTTCATCTTTAAAATACAACAGACAAAACTGTTGTTCTGAAGTTCATACTGAAAAGTTGGCTCTCGTCATTCGTAAACACGCACACAAACACAAAGGGAATTTGTTTGCACTTAAATGGGTCCTGAGAGAATAACTGCTTTCCGTGTGCATTTTCTTTTATATGCTGAGTTCTGCAAGGCTGGTTAAAACAAAGTAAAAAAAGAGAATTTTTTTTTTTTTAAAAAGACAATTCACTCTTCATAACTGATGAATTACTTATGGTTTTGGAATGTTCAGGATGAGTGGTTTTTTATTATTATTGTTGTTGTTATTTATTAGGAAAGTAAGCACAGGCAAGGACACAAGCCATTGGCTTCACCTAAAGCATACCACTACTTGTTCTGTGTGTTTTGGAGCCATTTGTAGTTGTGCTATGGGGAGGAGGAGTGTGTGCCTGTGCAACACAACTGGTATGCAGGAATCCTTTTGGGATGCTGTGAGAGAGCCTGAGACATGGACACTATGATCATGCACTGCTCAGGTCAGGTCTGAAGCCTCCCAGCAGGTCACAAGAATGGGCCATGTCTATTACTGTTTCCCATTTTCCTATAAACTTTGAAGAAGTAACACTGAATAAACAAGGGTACGTATTTTGTTCTGTGCTCTCCAGAAATACGGCGTTGCATAGTTTTAGTCATGGATTACACTGTTCTGGAGAGATTTTATTTTGTACTACCGGAACTTTCTTAAATCAAAAGTTGTGGATTAAAGAAAGCATTTGGGAACTGAAGCTGAATCTTGCCAGTAGCCTTATGAATAGGATTTTTACATTCAGATTTTAAGGCTCTTCACACATTTTCTTTGGAAAGCTCATGTTTCTCTTTTAGGGGCTGAGTTTGTATTTTAATGAATCAGAAAGTGTGAAAGCAATATGAAAATAAGTTGTTAAGTCTTGGGAGGAACAGCCATTCAGAATTGGCTATCAATAGAAAACTACCTTCAATACGCTCCAGCTTTGCAAAAGTTGAAGGGAAAAAGGACTAACTATATACATAGTAATCTACATAAATACAGATATTTTAAGACTGTACAGTGCCTGCCTTTGTCCTCAGAAAGAACAGTATGAATGAAGGCTTAGTATTTTCTGTGTTAGATAAGTTTCTATCTATTTTTTTCACAATTAACATAAAAATATAGAATGTACATAAAGATATAGCTAATATAAAATTCTTAGTAAAATTTAGGAAAAAATATTTGAGTCACCAAAAGCCTGCTCAAATAAATTGGGATGAAAACCTGACCTTGATTTCTAACTAACTACCCAGGCAGTGGTCCTGTGGCTGCCCTAGGGATCCCTGGCATGCATCCGTTCTGAAGATTGGGATGCTACAGACTGCATAGGCAATGCAACGCTGCAAACAATTTTGATTTAGGAAGTGGTGGGTTTTTTCCCCCTCTGAACTTGAATTACTGAAGGAATTTCTTTCTTGTTTTTCTTTTTCCATCATGGATGTGCTGAAGGAAGGTTACCCAAACGGTTTTGCTCATTGATAGTGTAATAAGGCTGAGAGATGAAGAAGCTGGGCATCAATATCCCCAAGCATTCACTTGGCCCAGAAGTTAAATAGGCTTAAATGCAACAACAAGAATAAAATCAACATTTAAATAGGATAAACAAGAGTCTGTGGTGTAGTTTGGCCAGGGAGACACATAGAAGAAAGCACAAGTGCAACTCATAGATGCAACTTCTGTGAGAGACAGTAGCAGCATTGCAGCATTAATGTTTTCAGTTTTATGGCAAATCACATTACAGATTTTTTTGTCCAATTTTTACAATAATATTCTTTCAGGCCCCAGAAAACAGTATTAAAGAAAAGACAAGACTTGGGTTCAGATGTCATTGGGTTACTCAATGACATCTGAACAACACAGGGCTTACAAGCAATCTGTGGTTTGCCAAATGTTACATAAAACAATCAGATATGCACAAAAATCAGATATGCATAAAACAATCAGATATGCACAAATCAAAGCTGTTGAAAGCCATTTGCATGCTGGATTATAGGGAGATAAAGCTCAATGAACATCACTGCCAACAAATAACCTGACTTGTTTCTGCAATGGGTATGGAGTACTTCAGATAACTGGTGGCACATTTTAGATAACAGTGTTGACTTAAAATAAAAAATAGGCCTACCCTTCCTGTGACTTGAAATCAGGAAAGACCACTAATATAATCTGCAAATTTTCAAAGGCAGACAAAGGCTGTTTAATGCCAACAATTTTATTTGTATTCATAATTTTGAGATATAACAGCACCTCGGCTGTTACCAGACTCTAAACAAAATTGGAAAAGTGTCCATTTTAAAAATCCTTGCTTAACTCTTTAGTCAGAATTACCATCCTCTTATGGTGGAAAAAGAACTAGGAATCTGTCTTGCTGGTAATCGTGGTGCACTTTTGAAAGGTTTGCTTTGATTTGCCAACATGCCTTTCTTTTGAATCCTTATGCTTGTCTAGGTGGCAAAACACAGTATTAGTTCAATCAGCTCACATGCAAAGCACTCCAACCTTTTTGCTGGGCTTCCCAGCACAGCTAATATTTTGGATCAAGCAGCACTCTTGTGGCTTTATATCTGAAATAAATTTGCATAAATGAGAGGAGAGTTGGGGCCTGTAATGATTTATGGTCAAAAGTTATGCCTTAAGATGATAGCTGCTCTTTGTTTTCCTGAGGACTGTGAGAGTTTAGACCAACCTGTGTGTTGGTTTAGACGAGCTCAAAACAGATGAATTGTACTTGACAACTCGGGGAGAGCTTGGCAAAATACTGCTAGTTAAATCTTGGCTGTTATTGGAAGGTAGCAGGAATTTTGCCATTAACTTCATCTGGGACAGATTTCTTCCCTTTGCTTCTCATCCCTGGTGGAGTCTGCTTAATCCCCTCTCTGGTCAGCGAGATGGAGCAGCAATGAAGATGGCATGGTGACGTAAACCATCAGGAATAAGGGATAAAAAGTTGAGTCCAGAGGGCTAGATAAATATTAATCTGTCCTACGCCCAACCACAGAACAGAAAGGGATCGATACATGTAGCTCTTCTTTCTAGAACAGACAGATATCCTTCTTAGATCCTTATAATCCCTGGGCAAAATTTCTCAAAAATCCCCTTTATATTGTGGAAAGACTTTAAAGTGGAGTAGAAAGTTTTGTTTCTTAGGAAAAAAAAAAGAAAAGAAAAAAAAAAGCACAACTGCTTAGCATAAGAAATCACCTGTTCATCATATAAATCAATGAAAAAGTCTTCTATTTCTTAATTTAAATGAGTAAAGTTTTATGTATGGCAGAATAAAGCAAATTCAGAATATATAAAATATTCCAGAATTGTATATATGTTACAAATTGCTATGTCTGACTAAATTATCCTTCCTGGATTTATGTTGCAAAGGAGAGTTTCAGCAATACTACAAATTTGTCATAAATAATCCTTAACAAAGGTGATATTTCAGCGAGGAGACTTGGCAAATGTGTTTCATATGCCAATGTCATTTCCAGGTTCATGTGCAGTCGGCATTTCTTACAGCTCCAGTCTGTCACTCCCTATTTAGGAGCCGATTTTCAATTTCCATTGCTTTCAACTGAAATTAGCTAAGTCTGCCAGAGAAACAAACCTTCTTAAAACTAAATCCAGAATTCTTAGTAATAGGATATTTATAAAAGAAGCCAATTTCTCTCCCTTACAATTATGTTAGTGATAGCTAAGATAGAGATGGATCTTTTGCTAAAATAAAAGAGCAAATCAGGAGAAAATGGTATGTGTGATAGGAGAATGTGTTCTGTATTGACTGCAAAGAACTGTCTTCATCCTTAAAAAAACAATAGTTTTGCTAAATTGCCAAGATGAATGTTATACTACACCCAAATTGTAAAATCTTTTACATATGTGTTAAATGGACATCTAAATACAGGTCGCATTTTCATTCCCATTCATGCTCAAATATTTGCAGACTAGACTGGGTTTAGTCCAAATATCCTTTCCTACCATCCAGTGTATAAGTTTACATCCAGACACTGGTTTTGATGGCTGTATTTGTTGATTCTTGTCCGTTGTAAGTGATATTGTCTTCCATGCTGCTGTTTTAGGTGTGAATATTGCTGTTAATTTTTTTTCTAGTCATGGTAACGTCCAATATGTGGTTGGTGAGAATATATGCCCCCAAATACATGATGACTGCAGATACCCTTCCCACACACTGCTCCTTGTGGATGCTCTCTCATTGCAGTCTTTATATGAAGTCTTGGCCATGGGAAATGTCAGCCTACATCCCGAATGATATGAATAATTTTAGGAATGTTATCATTATATAACAAGACAAATTATTACTCTGCGTGTGTGAGATACCGTTGTAGTAGCTGAGAACCTTAGCAATGGACTGGTGTTCTATTGCGTTCGGTATTGGAAAAAACACTTAACCTGCAAGATTACTTACTAATATTGAATCAATAGGTTCTTTTCTAGCACTTTTATTCTCTGAAATCTGATTTAGTTGGTTTATATGAAGCATTAAGTACTGAAAGAAATTTAAAAAAAAAAAAACCAGGATGGAATCCATGCGGTCAAAGATTCTTCAGTGATAAAATAGCAGGGGTTTTGTGCATGATTTGGCAAAGTTTAATTGGTGTAAGTAGGAAAGTTCATATTAATCCCTTGGAACTGATATGAGATCCACTGAATCTCATTCTTAAACAAATCAGGTGTCAGGAGCATAAAATATTTGATATCTATGTAAATTAATCATTCTTTGTACCCTTTAGTAGAATTAAGTAATGTTTACTAAGAAGAAAGAGTCAGAAGAACTTGAAACACCGAAGACAAGAATTTCTCATTGCTTTCGGATGCAGATATTTGAAACAAATTTGAAAAGATTGTTTCAGAGTTTGGATCTTCTGATATCTTTTTCAAGTGATCAGTTTTAAAGCATGCATGCCTACAGTCCCAGTGGGGCAGAACACAAAGTGTGACAGCAACGTTCACATCCCATTAGAGATGACGAATTATAAATCACCACAAAGCATCACTGTGATAAAAGAAAGTAACCAAGTTTAACCTCGGTCTTTTAGTGCTGCAGCAAACAAGTGGAAAATGCATTGTAATCAGTTTTGCTTCTTTTTAAGTAAAATCTAGTTTTTGCTACAAGTAATCTTGCAAGAGCAAAAGATTACTTTTTACTGAAGAAATCTGAAATTCATGGTGGTTTAAAATTACATCACTGAAATGTAAATACACTCACCAGGACCAAAAATGTTGACTATGCAGTTACCCAGCAAATGAAATGTATTTTTACTTGCAGGAACTACCATAGTAAACATAATTTACGTGAGTAATAAACCCAATATTCCTATACCATCTAGAATCTTTACATAAGCTAAAATTTCTCTGCATAAAACAGCACCTCTGTCTCCCTCTCTCTCAGAATTCAGGCCAGTTTTATTGATTTCAAAGAGTCACAATGAAATTCAATGGAGGCTGAATTCATTATAAAGCGTTGCCCGGCTGCGTACTATGGAAGTTGGTTGCTAGTGACTTCCTAACTGAACTTCTGCCTGAGTGGATTCAAACCCCTAGTTCCTGTCAGACTGAAAAAGCTACTAGGCTATTTGTATTTTTGAGATGATGCTCGTTAAGCTCCACTTACGTACATGGTTCCTCCTTGCATGGACTGACTTCCTGGCAGCTTAGGGGGAGTAAATACAGCCTGATAACTGGAGGGCCTGTGGAGGGGAAGGGCTGGAGTTCGGTTCCTTTTCCCATGTATGCTTAACTAAATAGCTAAATAGATGCTGGAGCAGTGACAGGGAGACAGATTCTCCACTGAAGGAAAATTTCCTCAACTTTTAATCATGCTCAAGATCATTCTCTGTCCAAAGACATATTTAAATAGTCTGTTGAAGTTGAATTGTTTCCAAAGAAGAGACTAATAAATGTAGTAAACTGATTACAGGTGTGGCTCAGCACAGGCATGCTGGAGCTGATATCTGAGGTGCTAAATCAAGAGAGAGAAGGAGGAGATGGCAAGGATGAAAGGACAGAAATGGAGAGGCAAGGAGACAGAGATGTTGGCAATGAAGCCAGCCCGTAAAAGCAGACTACTCTGCTCCTCTTCCTTGCAGGGCCCAACCCTGCAGATGTACTTTGAGCATGTCCATCTGATCAGGCTTCACAGAAGAGCCAGAGCAGTAACAAGTTCATAGTTCCCAGTAGGGCTTAAGAGCAAGCTGGAAGTTTTCTTGCTCTGGCTTGTCATGTAGGTAGCTTGTGGATGCCCAGAAGCAAACCTTATCTCCTCTCTCTCTCCAGAGCATTACTCTTCAAGTGCCACAGGACTCTTGAAACAGAGGAACATGGGGCTTGAGGAATCAAATTTTACTCTTTGATGCTTGGCCTGGCAGTTAGCCTAATTATTATTGTAGATTGGCAGGCAAGTTGTCTTTCTAACGTGTTCCCACTCTTTTCAACTATCCATATAGATTGTGAAGATTTTTTTCTATAATGCTTCAAGATGCCAAAGTTCAGTTTTAAAACAAAAGAGCCCAGAAGCCAGAAAGACATTGCTCTGCTGTCAAGCATAACCTCACCTCTCAGACATGTGAAAGCCTGAAGGGCTTGGAGAGAAAATGAAGAAGGGTGTCTAACTTTCATGAAAACATGTATTTCCTTTCTGATCTCTTTATTTATTTTGGTAAGTACACAGAAAGCAGACAAATATGTTGAAATTAATCATGTGGAACTGATTTCTGCAGGAGAGGCCGTCAGATAACTGCAGGGACCCAAGCAAGGCCCAGATCCCGCTGCTGTGATGTGCTGATGGACAGGAACCTGCGTGACAAGCGAAACGTGCTGTGACATACACACACGATTGAGCTGCTGTCAGGGCCACAGTCTGGTTACATGGGGCAGATCGAACACCAACTGGAAGACAAAATCAAGGCCTCACGTAATGAATAACAAAAGTAGAGAGAAGATGAGGTAGAGCTATAAGGTGGTGTTCCAGCACCAGTGTCACCAAGGAAAGCTTGGGTGACAAATTGTGACGTACGTTCTGTGGCTGGTAGACACCAATCTCACCCCCTTGCAGCAAAGAAAACAGCAGCTTCTGGGTAAGGAGACTGCTCATGTTTAAACATTTCTACTGTATTTTTATGCTATGGCCATCACCAGAGAGAGAAATTCCAAGTGAATTAGTGTTTGGTCAATGCTCAGTGGGTATAGGAAAAGTATGGGGGCCATGCATTCAGCAAAACAAACACTGAAGCTTTGGGAAGATTTGCTCCCAGACATGAGACGCCCTTGTGAAAAGCACATAGCAATGTAATCCATGATTTATGAGATTGAACTTTAAGAGTGGGATGTTCCAAAATAAATTGCTAGCAGCAAGGTCTGTGCAATCCTGGAACATTTAGCTATTAAGTACTGTCTTTTTTTCTCACTAGTGGTATAATTTGCATTTTGATTAAACTAGCCAAATATTTTCTTGAACAAAAGAGTATCTTAGTAAACATAATTATGTTTTTGGTCTAGATGACCTTTTTCCTGGAAAAAAATATCCTGGTTACATTTTCTATTAATAAAAAGTTGATTAATGTAGTTGGATAAATTAATAAAGAAGAGATAACTGAATTAATCATACTTAATGTAATAGCAGATTGCTAGGAGCTTATAGATTAGTCTAAGAATTTCCCTTCATGTTATAGGCTAATATAAATAGACTTAATTCAAAAGGACTCTGTCCATTTTTTTCCTGGCCTTACCCACAAATTAACAGTGCACTAGTAAAAACTCCTGGCACGTAACAGGCACAGGGTAACACTTGGGGTAAAAGGACTGCAGAGGTCCATGTTTTTCACTACTTGTTTTTAACAGGAACTGGAAATCTGTTCTATTTGAAAATATAGATTTTAATTGTCACACAGAATAAAAGTCTGGTATTGATTCAAGATGGATTTGGAGATATTCAAACCTTGTGGCTGATGAATCAGTTTTGAGCTGTTCTTTAGCTCCCCAGTTGCTTTGTTAATTACTGTCTTATAGGTGTGTTTCCTGAGAGCTGAGATAGATAGTGCAGCACTTGACTGATGCACTTTCTCATGTTGGTACTTTAAGAGAAAAGAAAGTCAATACTATTCTTCCTTTTCTTTTGTAGACCTTGCTATCACACAACCTGTAATTATATCGACAGCTGGGACACATGCAGAGGATGAACAAAGCAAGCGGGAGCCAGATGATAACGTTTTTCCACTCTCTGGGAGTGTGTGATTCTTCTTGAGGAAGAGACTGTCTGAAACCATTGGATTCCAGCGTAGCTCAGCCTATGATACACCCAAATGTATAATCACAGCCCTTAAAATGTAAGGAGTCCCTAATTTACAGTGAAACAATTCCCAACATACATATGTGACATGGGAAGAACCAGGTGCCAAAAATTCCTCTTTTGTCTGGCCATAAAGTGCAAAAATACTCTAAAAGGTAAAAATCCAATGAGCTCTCTAACATAAAGCTTTGTTTGTATATGTTCTTCTCCACCATACTTCTCTTCAGAATTTTTAAAGCACCTTCAGAAAAAGATTTTTTTTAATAAAAGGACTTGAGTTCTCCTCCTCTGTTCAAGAGGTTATTTGAAAAAAACCATAGAGTTTTTATGCATATGAATATATGAGCATGTATGTAAATCCAGTGTTGTACTAGACCTTTAATAGCGTCCAGCTCAGCAGATGGTGACCAGCAGAAAAGACCTAGCCAGCTTGTCTGCACCATCGTTGGCGGCTCCCATGTTCACCATGAGCTTGTGGAAGAGACGAGAGGGAGGCTAAGGTACCGCCTACCAAGCAGAGACTGAGAGGTGATGGCTCTGGGCAGAGAGGACAGCAGCATGAAAAAGCAGGTGATGTTCAAAAGAGGTTGTGCAATAAGCAATTCAGGAGCCGACCACAATTTCAAGAGCCGGTTCAGCTGAACGGGGCTATATCCCATCCAACAGGCTATATGCATATGAGAGACAGACAGGGCCCTCTTTCTGTCTTTTATCTTCTTGTCTCCTGAGAGCACCATGCCAAGGTAATAAAATAGTTCAGCTGTTGGAGGAGAAGCCTCCAGGGGATGGCCAGACTGGCTCAGGCCAGGGATTTGGCTGGTTTAACATCTTGCTTGTCATTGGAGCCAGCTTTGAGCATGTGAGGAAGGTGCAACAAACACAGCAGAAAATTGAAGGAGGGCAATCTAGCCAGCAATCCTCAGTGGTTGTAATGGACCCCGTACAGCCGCTGTGTTTAGTTCCATTAATCGTTATAGCCCCTGATATTTTTCATATCAGTTTAATGTCCAGTTCTCTTTGAACTTACTTAGAAATTCTGAGGCAATGAAGTGTATAATTTAATCATGTGCAAAGTGTGCATGTTTGTGTGGGGAAGGATGTGAGGCACCTCTTTCATTGGTTTTGAAATTTGCAAATTCTCGTTTTCATGGAATTTAAATTTTTTGTTAGATCTAAAGCTGTGCCTGATGCTCTCCCTGCTTTAATTTTGGTCTAATGCTTATAAATACAAATAGCAAAACCAGAGCAAACAAACGAAGCAACACAGTGTATTTGCTCGCAATATTTATGATATGACCAATTAAAACATTCCTGAGGTAAATGTTTATTTATCGAAGACATGTTGCAAACTATATTTGAAAGGTTAAAAAAATCCCCATGTTTTCTCCCAAAAGCTTCTTTATACTTAGCTCCAGCATAGTCTGAAACTTTCTGGATGTAGAAAATAACAGAGTTCACATTAGCAAACCCAAATGGTTCTAAAAAGACCATTACACATTTTCATTTTTTTGAAAAAGTAGTTAATCTCAAACTTAAAATTGCCTACAATCTGTTGAACAGCTTTCAAGACTGATATATAAGTAGAAGAAAGGATAGTCTCTAGAGAGCTAATCTTGCAGCTAGTAATCCTTCAGGTTTTCAGCCAAATAGGATTGGAAACCAGATTTTCTATGAAGAATGATTAAGCTGGCTATATAAAGTTCAGATTAGGAATTAAAAAAATTTAAAAAAAGAGGACGAGAAAAGGTTTTAGTGGAAAACTAAAATCTCACAAATCTCCTGTTTCATTAAAATCAGTACTCCTCATTTCAATGGGAGAATTTTTTAAAATTTTGTTTTGTTTTCACTGCATGCAATTTCCATGGTTGTACTTCAAATTGCAGGAAACTGGGTTCATACAGGAAAGATTATGCATCTGATGTTGTGTTCATTATACCCAAACCAGTATACCAGCACAGCCTTCTGGAGCGTGCATTGGGCTGCATCTCCTTTTTTCCATGTTCAGTCCCAAACACTGAAGTGAAGAAAAAATGTCCATATATTCTTTAGCAATACCATGGAAGTGTCAAAAAATTTATACGAGTCAAACAGAAGAAAAACTGATTTTTAAATCTCCAGTGAGCCCAGATTAGGACACTGATGACTCAGTGGAAAATTATGAGAATATTCTGGTCCAAGAGGAAAAGAAATTTCCCAAGAGTAACTATACATTGATTTCACGCATAGGCTGGAGAAGTTAGAGTGGGAAGCAGAGCAAAGGCTTGAGAAAGGCAAAGCTGACAGCAGTATTAAACTACATGCTGAAGTTGTTCATTTTTGTATGAAAGAGTAGCGCATACTGTAGATGTATAAAATATAAGCATTTTCAACAAGAAACAAAGTGGACGTGAGATTGCAAAGTGTTAATGAGGTCAGACCTTCCTAAAGACAGCCAGCCTTTGATAGTCTAAGAAGAGAGGAAAAAAATATAACTATTAGCTGCCAAGTCCTTAAACGACTATGATTTTGGCATAGTCTTTCTGATCATATGATGTACATTCTACCAGGGAAATCAGAGTTGTGTAAATTCTTGTGAAGTATTTTTAGAAAGCTATGAAGAATTGCCTGGAAGCAAATCAGAGGAGGAGAGAATTGCCCTAAATTATAGAAATGTTTTAATTTCATTGCTAAGTGTCTGAGAAAACTTACAGGAAAAATAACAAGTGTCTCTAAAAAGGCTATAATAAATCACTGTGTATAAATTTTCCATTCTGTGTATTGTTCTTGCCTAGGTTTGTCATTTAATTTCTACAAGTACTGTGAGAAATCACTTTGCCCGGAAGGTTTTCAGGGCTTCTATTACTTTTTGGAAACTTAAAATCCCTACATGACTCCATATCCCGAACTGCCATTCTGCTGTTAAAGCTGTGAGTTTGATGAACTCGCAATGTTACATTAACAACTCCAAAGGTGTACTTGCCTAAATAGGCATTTATATGTAAAATTTTATTCTAAAAGTGGCAGAGTTTTTCTTACAGATCATTTAAATGACCATACTGCAGCTTTCGCATCGGCAGGCAAAGAACTTCTGATCTGACCAGTTTGATTCAAGCAAATGCACCTGAGCCCATTCGTTTATATTTCCTCTATTTCTGATGCAATGGGTTCTTTTGAAAATGATCATTTCCAAACAAAACCTTGTTTTCATCTGTTACAGTGATTTGCACCCCTCCCTCCCAGCATTTAATTGTTATAAACAGTACCAGGACATTCTTTTCTTGTGTTTCAGTAGTGTTTTGTTGCTGTCATAATGATTTCAAGACTAAAGGAGGCACCCTGACTATGAGGGCCAAATGCAAGACCTTGGCAATAGAGGGTGTTACTACTCCCATGCTGGAGACCATCCCATCTCTGTTCTCAAAGGGTTTTTGCCCACCTCCCAAACTGCACATGACATCATTGGTGAATGAAGAAGGAAAAGCTCATCCAAGTGAAGATGACAGCTCTGAATTAGCTTGCATCTTGATGTTCAGTGTTGGGGTTTTTTTCACAGCACTCATTACGGTGAATTTTGTGAAGTGATGCATTTTTCCTAAGTGATGATGTGATAGCCTCAGCTGAAGGTCTGTAGCCTCATCTATGAGATATTCAGCATTTTTATACTATTTAGCCCTAAACTGGCCCTATAGATGGTGGTGAAATAACATTAAAAAACCCCTTTTTTTCCAGACCTGAAAGGCGAATGTTTAATATTCACTTAAGTCATTAGGAGTCCAAGGTACTCAGCAGCTAGAAATCCGACCTCTATTCCACTATAAAGAATGGAAAAACTATTAAGAGATCGGGACAGTAGGCAGAGTGCGCAACAATAACTACAAGGACAAAAAGAATGGAGATAAATGCCTGTTGAAAGTCTAATTTTGGGAAAGGTCTGAACCAGAATTAAGAAAGTACAGAAAAGTCTAATTAAGTGAATGTTCATGCCATAATCTTTATATAATCTGTGAACAACAAATGGTATGAAATTGTGTTGTATATAACACAGTCCTCCAATCAGGATTAAAGCAGTATTCTCCTTCCTCTCACTGCATTGTTAAAATCTTTATTAAAAATGGGAATGTTCTAGTCTTTACAGTTTCACCCTATTGTTAATGGAAAGGATGGCCAATATAAAAAAAGTGGAGGAACTATCAGAAATGTGATTGCAATTCCAGGAGCGGTATAAAATCTCTTTAGTAAACTCAACAAAACAAAGACAGTTTATTCTCCTTTTATCAAACAACAGCATTTGTCAATGTCTGTGGTACAGTGTATAATCACAAGATCCTCAGTGAATGAGCTGCTATATATTTCTCTATTACTGTCAGTGCAACAATCCATCAGCTACAAAAAGTTCCTTTATGAATCAACCAAAACAACTTTTTAGGCTCCACTTATAAAATAAATGTAATCAAAAAGAGTGAAGAAAAATATGTGAAGTAAATTTACCAAAAATTATAGTGTGTCTCATCCAACTTCAAAGTAGGAGCTATCTTCATTTTATACCCTTAATGAATGTATTTGTAAAGCCTAATAAAATACCAATCAATATTTTTGCTCAGTGTTCCTTCCCACAGTGATCTTGTTATGTCTTCTGCATTAAACAAGGAAATGCATAACTGTGTAAATATATTAGTGGAAGTGGGGGAACAGAAATGAGGATGCGAGTAATGATGTCAAGATGGTGAAGCTGACTCGGACAAATGGGAATCAGAGAGGGTCTCCCTGGTAAGCAGAAGGGGTAGGAGGAGAAGAGACACTGCCTCAGTTTAGGGTGGGGAATATGGGGAGTAAGGATGGGGAATAGTCCAGTGTACTACCTAGAAAGGTAAGCTCAGAGAAGGAAATACAGCTGAACTGGAAGGTGTTATGTATTCTAGGGTGTTGGGTAATGCTACTGGAGGGCTCCACATATATGAACCCAAAATACCTCTTTTTTAAGCCAAATTTTTACATACTACAGACTTGTCCTATTATTCCTAACCATTTCCAGTACACAGACTCCCTGGCTTTCCTCTAATCCCATCATACAGCAGAAGCAAGATTGCTTCTCCGAGCTTCAAAAAGGTAGCAAATAACAAAACAAGAAAGGTCTGGCTGAGCTGAATAGACAGCAAGCCCAAAATTTTCAGATGCAGCAGCCTTAGAAATTACCCATTAATATGTTCTCTAGTACAGAGAGTTTTGACTGAAAGAGGCATCTTTACAAGAAACTGTTTTGGCTTATTTTATATTCAATATATTTTTTAATCAAAGCCCTCCAGATGCTACTGTGTTCTCCTCATCAAAACCATCATCTCAAAACCACCAACAGCCATATGCTACAGAACCAAAGGCTTAATTGCAAGGATGCATCTGGAATCCAACAGAGTCAAGGGAGAGGAGGTGGAATTTCGTTAGTAATCAGGCAAGCAGACACGGGCAAGATGAATAAGTAGCGAAGAAATATGCTCAGCATTCTCGCTATTGAGCAAGTTTTCAATTACTTCGTGGTCCTGCAAAAAAGGAAATTAAATTGGTGTCTCATACACACATATACATTCACCCCTTATTTCTTTAAGTACCAACCAGTAATTGTTACAGGAGAAGTGAAATTAGGGAACACACAGTGAAGAAAATAAAATGTGAAGAAAACACATAAGGCTACATTTTGGTGATACCTTGGCACTGATCTTGTGAGGAACAAACATCTGTCCAAGAATGGAGTCGAAATGGAGCCAGTGGGAAGGTGGCATCTATGGAGGGACGAAAGTGATGCATAAAGATGAAAATGTATGAGGTTGTTGAGGTAGACTTTGTGGTTATTTATAATGACTAAGTGTTTTTGACCAACACAGAGAAAGTAGCAGGGTCTGTACTCTGTTACAGAACATCATTAGCCTGGGTCTGTGTTATTGGCATATTTCATACACTGCCATTTCAGAGTTACTTAGTTTGAATAAAACTTAAGAGCTGGTTTCTGAATGTGCAGCACAGTAGTCATTGTGATTAATCACTGTTGTTGTTCTGGGGTCTGGTTTCATCCTGCCATTCCAATAACGTATTTGGATATACTTTGAGAAGAAAAGTCACATGTACTCAGATTTGTTTTGTATTCACACTGTCAAGCACATAATGCAAATTAAATACATTTGTAGCACCCCAAAATCCCACAGTCCTCATGATATCCAATACCAATTAAAAAATTATTCCAAAATTTACCTTATTTCCACTAGAGGTCACTCAATAGATGGTAAACTTTCATGTTGTAGAAATGTATATTGTTAGCTTCTTTACCTGTGTAACTTGTGCAAACGTGCTGAACAAGAAAATTATTGTCTATGAAAAACTTATGCAAGAAAAATTCTTTTAACGATATGCCAAATTTTTAGAAACTTATCCACCATTATTGCAAGGTGAAGTGTCACTAAATGCTTAACTATCAAACAGAAAATGTGTGTGAAGAATTGCTGTTCCATAGTTGCAGCACAATCTGGATAGAAAGACTCTGTTTATTGTGGAGTGTTTAGTAAATTATAGAAACTGATTGGAAATCTACATAAGCCTTTTACTAAGCTGAAAACTCAGTAAAACTACTGATTTTTTTAAAGGCAATCTGTCTTAGCATAAAACTTGAAAGTACCAAAGTGCTTTAGTACAGCTCTGTGGAGTTAAAACTATTTGTCAGGTGAATGGGAGTTCAAAAAAGTTTGCACTGGCTGCATTTACCACTGCCCTTATTTGTAACCTCCAAATGTGGGGTATTCCCCAGGTGTCTTGATGTTGAAGAGATGTTAAGTTGCCTTATTTATCATGGTTTTACTTATTACCTTTTCTGCAAGCAGCATATTAAGAATTTCACTCCTTATCATTGTTTCTGGATATTGAGTTTAGTTTATTTTTAACATAATTGCATTGTTTATTGATCTCTCTCGTCTCAGATGAAGCCCTGCTCAATAATGAGGTACTCAGCCTCAGATGCTCTTCTTTGGCTCCAGACATGAAGGTAGTGGGTCTTCAATACAGAAAGCAATTTTGTAGTCCAAGATGGTCTCTTGGGAACCATTAAAACTGGTCAGTATCTATGCCAGCTGCTATGTTTTGTTCTCAGTGACTATTTAACTAATATTTCAATTTAAATGCTTCCACTATGCTTGCAAAGATCTCCCATTTTCCACTAAGTGTCACCGATGATGATGACTGTAATCGTGCTCAAATGCACTTTTTTTGTTGCCACCACTCTGCTGCAACTGCATCAAGGCTGAGACACAAGCAATTTCTCCTAAGGATTCACCACAACGTTGTTCACATGTGGACTGAGAACCTCATAAATGTGAGCACTAGTACCGAATCTATCAGGATATTATATACATACAAAGGCTATATGCCTTCATATCTCTGCTTGTTACTCAGATATAGAAGCCCTACCTGGCATTACTCAGGTGTAACACTAAGATATTTAACCATCCAACTTCAGGAAAACTGAAGTGCAGTGTTTCTAATTCAGGAATCATTAGCTGGCCTCTGCTTCAAATTATGTGATGCATGATTATGAAAAACTTTGAAATACTTACAATATTTTAAAATTGTTTTATAAAAGATATAATTTTTATGCAGATCCTGGTAGCCCCAAATTGCAAGTCACTAACATCTTAACCAAGATTCATGGAGTGGGAGTACCATTAGTAATGAAATTGTTTCATTGTAATTGAACTTGACAGTTAACTACGAGACAAAAAAGCTCATCTCTATGAAGCCCCTGGAGGAGCAGAACTAGCATTTTCAAAACTTCCTATTTTCCAAAAAATATCTGTTGGATTGGACCTCACAGTATTAAGCTAAAGTGGCATGCACAGTTCTGAGCACAGGTCAGAGGATTTTGGAATTCAGTGGCAGCGTTTTCAAAAGGAGTTATGTCTTTTGCCCTGTTAACCATGATTTTTCTGACACATGACATTTGAAAATCTATTTCTGGCTGTTTCAGCAAGAGAAGGATGAGCTTGTAGAGCTCTTGAATCCAGTTTAAAATACATTTCCTTTAATGTTTCACAGCCAGGATGTTATAAAATAGAAATGTGCTTTGAGATAAACTTGTTGACTTGATATATGATATCTCAAAATGTTTGGGTTTTTTTGTTCTTTGACTTTCAGTCCTTAAAATCCTCTACTTCAATCTGAATCAGCTGAAGATTCAGCTTGTAGCATCTATGTGAAAATGATGAAGCAAACATACCCATAATCATCTTGTTCATTTACAGCAGCCGAGGATTTGGCAGTTATATCCCTTTGTTCCTTTTGGTATGACCTGCAGCAGAAGACCACATTCAGAAACCTGGGAAATTTTGGCTTTGCCACAGCCCTTTCGTGCTTTTACTGTGATGGATAGCTTTCCCAAAGAGAGAGTGGGAGGGGTGGTGGGAGGACAGCAGAAGTGCACAAAAAGTGATGAACACGCACAGAGGGTTGGTAGAAGAAACTCATTTTGCTTGCGTGTCAGAAGAGATCGGATGTGCCCAAGGGAAGCAGGTTTCAGCTGAAAGTTGCTGAACTTTCCATCTGATGCTCAGAAGTGAGCACTTTGCCTAATGGCTACTCTGGGAAATTTACCCTGCAGCTCTTTAAACAGATGCTGAGTACAACAAATGGAGAGGGTTTTTTTTCCTTACCACGCGAGGCAAGGCTAAATGAATTTGAGTTTTCACTAAATCAAGCTTTTCTGAAGATGCCCATCACACTTTATTCCCCTCTTGGGTGGATTTACCAAGGAGGCACAGAGCTTTGTGGATCATGGTCTCTCTCCTATCCCTGCTTGTTGCAGTCTCCTTGAAGCAGTAGGGAACACCAGCCTGCCTCGGAGCTGCTAAATAGCATAGTGCCACAGCTGAAGTGTGTTGGTTCATTATCCCAATCCACATTAATACCTGGGACATTCTCATTCCTTCTTCTCCTCACTGCCCTAGGCTGTTCCTACCAGGCTGAACAGACAAAATAAACTCCTGTAAAGACCTCACATTAAGGACATTGTTCACTGTAAAAATTTCCCACTAGCTAGCTAGGCTACCTTTAATGCTGGTATGAGTAAACCTGTATCAGTGATTCCAGACCTGCACTGGGTACAGCTCCAGTGATTTCAGCAGGGCTTTGCCCATTTAACCAAACTGTGAACACATCTTCTCCAGCTGCATGTCCTGGAAGCAGGTAAGCTGCAGAAGTGTTTTTTCTAGGGATATGTCCTGGTTTTGGCTAGGACAGAGTTAATTTTCTTCCTAGTAGCTGGTATAGTGCTGTGTTTTGGATTTAGTAGGAAAATGTTGATAACACACTGATGTTTTTAGTTGTTGCTAAGTAGTGTTTATACTAAGTCAAGGATTTTTCAGCTTCTCGTGCCCAGCCAGCAAGAAGGCTGGAGGGGCACAAGAAGCTGGGAGGGGACACAGCCAGGACAGCTGACCCAAACTGGCCAAAGAGCTATTCCATACCATATGACATCATGCCCAGTATATAAACTGGGGGAGCTGGCTGGGAGGGGGGATCGCGGCTCGGGAACTAACTGGGCATCGGTCAACAAGTGGTGAGCAATTGCATTGTGCACCACTTGCTTTGTATAGTTTAATTCTTTTAGTATTACTATTGTCATATTTTTATTATCATTATCATTGTTTTTCATTTCTTTCTGTCCTATTAAACTGTCTTTATCTCAACTCACGAGGGTTTTTTTTCCTGATTCTCTCCCCCATCCCAGGGGTGGGGGGGCAGTGAGCAAGCGGCTGCGTGGTGCTTAGCTGTCGGCTGGGGTTAAACCACGACAGGATAGTGCTTTGCTGTGAACATCTTGAATGAGCAAGCCCACTTTGGCTGGGTTTATATTTCCTGATAAGTTACGACCCCCTCCCTCAGCATGAAGAACCCTTGAGGGCTATTCAGATACACCTGAAAAAATGCTATGCATCCTTCAGATTTAAATTCACATAGCTCCTATGACCTAAGTGCAATTTTATCATTTTATACCCGTCCTACTTCAGTCTCTGCCATCTGAAGTTCTGGTCCAGCAAAAGCTATTAAAAAAATGCTATGAGAAGCCTTGTTCACTTATATCAACTGATGTTCAGAAGCAGACTGGCCATTTATGCACTTTTATTTGAGGACATATTAAAAATCACCTTGGGTACATAGAGGACTAATATATATATGTGTGTGTGTATATAACAAGATATTATAGCCTTATCTATTCAGTTACATAGGTTTTGGATTGAATTCAGTAGAAAGATGAGTATGGAAGAGTAAAAACTAATTGAAAGGAGAGTTGACGATTCATAAGGAAAATAACTGTTTTGGAACGGATTTTAAGACTGGGCAGTGCATGCTTTTTGCGTGTTAGTTTTACTCTAAGTTCAACACTCTTTACTGTGCCATGAAGGATGGCCATAGACAGCACTAAGCAAGTCCTTAGAGTGCCAGGTAAAGCAAGACTCTGGGAAGCATTTCTCATCATATATCACAGAACAAATTGATATTAAGGAAATACTTTGGCATTTTTGAACTCACAGTGGCTGGTGCGTCTTCTGAGGGGGAAAAAAGTTCGGTTTGAACGCCATTCCCTTTGCCAGTACGTACAAGAGTGCAACGTGAAGAACAGAATACTTGAAAAGCTGATACAATAAGACAGCTGCAAAATCCCGTAAGAAAAAATCCACAGAGAAGCAGAGAGATGAAAACAGACTGGACATATGATACCCTGTTCAGGGCTGGGAATCCAAACCTCGGTTGCTCAGCCATAATCAACATCAGTCTGCTACCCGATCTTCTTGATTCCTCACATACCCATGAGAGAGAAATTAAGAAGTGCTGAGAGTTCGGATAGCTGGAGCTGCTCAGATGTGATTGGTGAAAAAAAGAAGAGATAATATGGTGCTGTGAAATGTTGATTATTTTATGACCAGTGTACCACATTTCCTCCTGCCAAATCCATGACAATGTCAGGATGCTAAAAAAAAAAACAAACCAAAACCAAAAACAAAACCCCAAAGGGTTTTGTCTCAGTCCTCCTAAATAACCAAGGAGCTGGAGGATATTGTACGATTAACAGCTCACTCTCACAATCAAGTTACCACAACTCAGCAAGTTAAGTTGTCAATGTGTGTCAGCCGAGCTGTGGCAATTGTTCATGTGCGCGGTTGACGCATAAAATGCCAAGCAATGTTATTTAACTCTCTTTCATCACATCAGATTACTCCCAGTGTGCCATGGGTTAGGAGTGCACATTGGGAGGGATTCACTGCTTTAAATTTAGATCTCTGTATTAGAGAGGTCTATGTCTGAGCTAGTTTTTTAAGTTCATGCTAAAGGCAATGGAAAGAAACAGGTGCTTCTGGAGTGCACTTCATCTTATCTTGGGATAGCTGTTCAAAACAGAGCAGGTGAATCCTGCTCCACTGAGTCTAAAAGGCATCTACGCGATTAGCTTAGATATAATTGTCTAAGGTTAAGTGAGATTAATCTTTGGAGAGCTACCATATCTCAGCTGATGACTTGATCATGAATCTGAGCATGAGGATATAGTAGTTGGTTTGGTATAATCTTTCATGGATCATAGCAAAAAGAAATGAAGATTTTACTGAGTATCAGTAATAAAAATCTTAATCTAGATATTGTCCGACTTTAGATGGGATTGTTCTGGTTTCTTAAACTCTCTAAGTAAACAGGCAGGTCATATAGAGAAATCAGTCAAACAGCATCTGCTGGATTTCCTAGCATTCTTTGCTTTTAGGTACACAAAGATTCCTCCCAGACATTTACTTTTTTTTTAATCTTGTTGCTTCTAATCCTGCAGATACTGGATGAATTTTCATTTTGCACTACAAATGGACCTGCCACAGCAATCCAGTGAGACTGCAAACTCAAGCAGCACTATAGGAAAAGTACAGCTCCTCATCTGGTATGATGACTCAATATTTTCAACAATTTACTGTCAGAGAATCATTTACTGTGGTTTTACTTCATACAGTGTTTCTGAAAGTATACAAGCCCTGATCCTCCCATGCGGTTTGGCAGTTTTGTTCTTGCAGTAAACTTGCAAAATATCTGGAGATCTGGTTTTACTGTCCTGTTCTAATCATCTAGTGATTCCTACGGGATATGAAGAACCCCTTCTCCAGCACCCTATCTTCCCTGTTTTGGGGTTAGAGTGGGGGCGAACTTTGGGAGAAGGAGCTTCTCAGAGCTCCTCTTCATGGGTATTTGAAAAGGTATCTGAGAGTATTAACAATAAAATATAGGGCAGCCCTCAGGTTGCTTTAGATTATATGTGGTAAGCTGAATGCTATTAGATGGACCAGGTAAAACTGCCTCTAATAATTGCATTCCACTTACCTAATCTAGCTCAGTCTCTACCTCGTTCTCTTTTAACGAGTCATGTGAGTATTACAAGTAACTTTTACTGCAATGTCGGTTAAGCAGTTGCCACTTCGTTCCTATCTCCTGTTAGGCTTTCCAGTCCAGTCACATATCTTACCTTGTGCTGGCATGAGATTGATTATTTAAAAACAAAACAAAACCAAACCCCCCAAAAAACCCCCACACTTGGAGAATCATTTTTTCCACATGAATCTGTCTCGCAGTGTAGCTGCCGAAGCACTTGCTCCAGCGCAGCAAAAAAGAGGGACAAGGGGGACAGCTGCTGAACACTTGTGTACATCCTCAGGACTAAGGAGAGAAAATTGTCTTGTTTTCCCCTCTAGCAATCTACAAACACTTGGGGGAGGGAATTCATCCTCATTCCTAATAATCCTGAATTTAAACTTCATTTTTATGGTGCTGACAAGTTACAAAAGCTTTAACCAAAAGAAACTGCATGAGAGAGCAATATTTGGCTTTCTTCTCAAACTCTGCATTTTTTGTCAACGCAGCACTTTTATGGCTTATTTGTCTTTTACAACCTTTGTACCCTTTCCTTCATTTATGGTATCTATTAGCTAATTAGTCATAAGAAACCTAAATCTAAGCTCAGTCTCATGTGAGACTTAGGTTCAATCAGGAAAACTCTGATGACGGGCTTGCAGCACATTTTCCTCTCTGTTCACAGATACCCTTCGTGCCTCCGGAGTGGTTGGTTGCACTCTGGCCTTCAAGCAGAACTATGAATGATCACAGTCTAGTTCCCTCTTCTTGGGATGTGCTGCAGCTTTTCTAGCAGCCTCCTGTTGTGTACAGCTGGATAAAATCATGCCTATACTGAAGTGAATAGGATTTCAGTCTTTGACTTCAGTGGTGTCAGAACTTGGCTCCAGATTAGTCCCAGTTACTGGTAGTCTTGTGAAATAATATGACATATCCCATGTATCTTAACTGTGTTTTGTAAATTACACGTAAATGCAGTTCAGGCCTTTGTGAAGAGTTCATCAAATTCTGGGAACATCAATAATACTCTATTTACTTGTTAAGTTCACAGAAGATACATCGGGATGTGTTCAAAGGTAGTGCCACTCAAGATTTCACTGTCTGCTTCTGTAGGCCCAGGGAAAATTACACCAATTCTGCTAGATTTTAGAGTTGCTTAGGGCCTTAGTCTGTGTTCCTTCACTTTGTCTGGATGTCCGCAGGGAGGTCAGGTAAACGTGCAGGCATTTGCCGTTCCTTTTTTGCAACGTTTCCCTTCTCCTCTCTGCTACGGCAGACAACAAGGCCATGATCCGATGCTCGGTCGGTACCAATCGCTTTGCAAGTATTGATGTGTCTTGTCGTGATTAGCACCGGCTTGTTCCAAATGTTATTCTGTCTCATTTTATACATATTATGCTGCTTTTAATTGCAAAATAGTACAAATTCTTTTGCAGAATATACTATAAAAGATGCAGGGTTTGATATCCTGGCTGACTTCTTCCTCTGAACTGATAGTTTGAGGAGCAAGATACTATAGCTTATGATGGCTTTTCAGTGCTTCCTTCTTCTAAGAGCTGGGTTTTTTTCTGCTTTGAGTAAAAAGAAATCATAATTTCTTAATTAGTTTCATCATTTAACATGAGATGTTCACTGATTATAAATGTAAAAGAGGTCATTTGCATTTCTGTGACACATACCAGAAATATACTGCCATTGAGTATTCACCTGCCATGTTGGTTTTTTTAGTTTCATGACAGAAATGCAACCCTTCTTATATAGGTCATTTTCATGGTTTGAAAAAAAATAGAAAGCAAGGAGAAGGTATTCAATGTGAGAATACTTTCTGTTCTTACATTTGTTGTTTTTCTACACAAATAATTCTTCCTGTATTGGGGTCTAACCTAATTGATTTTTATAGAGATTTGTTAGCATTACACTCTGGCTCTGCAGATAAGACTTTTAGAAAGTATAGGTTGTTAGTGTAAGAAATGGCTAAAATGAGTGTGATAAGCCTGTTTCCATGCTGTCTGAGAGGGTGTTATGTGAGACACTGGCCTTAAATGTCTATGCTTGCACAGATGATTGACTTAAAATCCCAGCACCTGTGATCTCTATAATGTTCAATCTATTTGTGCAGCTGTTCCTCTGAGACCGTTACATGCAGTAATTGATTAGTTCAGCAGTCCTTCAACATCATTGCAGTGTTCTGAAAGCTGGTGAATTAATAAGCTATGTTTCAGCAGCATACAACCTCTTCCTCTCAGTTTGCATGATACTTCTCAGGTACCAATATTTTGCTGTAGGAGCCCTACTTTTCCAAAATGGCTAGAACACTTAAAAATATTGATTTTTAAAGTTAAGAAGAAAAAGCATCTGTCTTCATCGCTTCCTTTCCTGAAGTCAAATAGTCATTTGATGAAGAACTGATGAAGATAATAGTCTTAAAAAGAGGACCAGGAGGTGAAAAGCATGGAGGAAGTTCAGTGGAGAACAAGCAACCAAGATACCTTGTCTTTATTCCTTGTCTGAAGGGAAAATGTCATGTTTGAAATAAAGTGATGATGACAGAGTTTAACTGCACTCACAGAATTAATATAATGTTATTGTTTCTGAGGGACTGGTATGGTGCAAAGAAAAAATGGTCTTAATTAATCTTCTCCCATGTTATCTAGTTGTCAGAGAACACTTCATTAATTCACCCATACGTGGTATGAAAATATTCTCTCCTATGAAACAATGTTTAAAACAACACTATCACATAGTCTGAAATTAAAAAGGAAAATAATGCAGTCCATGGTCACTTCCCAGTCTGATGTGCACAATTAACTCTATTTTTCAGACTAACATTTTTCTAGGAGTATCACAGCAAACGATAATCAAGCTGCCTAAAAAGCACTGCACAAGTTACAGATTTTATATATATAAAAAATTACATTACTGTGCTTGCACGACCCTAACGTTCTCTTTTAGATGGATGTCACATTGGTTCCCACTTGACAGTTCTTCAAGTTCTCCAAAATAAGAGCTGACTTAGGAGTAAAACAGTTTTATGTCTGACATATCATATGGCGTCTGACAGGGAACACTTTATAAACATGAGAAGAACTGAGCCTCGTTCTTTCAAGATGTTTCTGCCCATCTTCCTTCAGCTCACTTTGGGCTTATTAAATGCATACCTGCCTTTTTTTTTTTTTTCCCCTTGGTGGCAACAGTTAATTACAGATAAAAATCTCATCATTTATATTACTCTTTGGGTCACAGTCCTGCAAAATGCTGGACATTAGGCATGCGGTGGTGTTCTCATGCTGAAGATGATCATGCACGCAAATGTTTTGCTACATCAATTATTTATAAAGTCAGATTCTGCATCATTTGTATTCATGTTCAGGATGCATACCTAGATAAGGGATTAACCAAGTGATGTTTAGGAGAATATCCTGATTTGGATCAAATGAATGAAATTGCACATATAGGTGCAGATGCAAAACTTGGTCAGTGGAGTGAGAGGCTGTTTTTTTGTCAATCTGGGCTTAGGTATTGAAAGATTGAAACTCAAATCACGATTTAAATGGCAAAAAAAACAAAGGGGAAAAAAAACCCCATGAAAATACATCACTGTGATGTAATAAGTAAAAATCGGTGTAAGAGAAATACAGAAAGGGTGGAATTGCTTCAGATTTTTACAGTTTTGTCACTTTAATGAATGCAGAAAAAACATATATGTTGAGTAGTAGCCAGCATGTAGTAATATAACTATGATAACAGCATAGTGACAGCATTATTCTCCTGTCACGTTATGAGATACGAAATGATGCCTGTCAGGGTGGGAGGAACATGTAAAACTTAACCAAGTGCTATGTTAAGAGCATCATAATCATGGATCACACTCTTTTTACAGTCATGCTGTTGTAAATCAACAGAATACATTCTGGCATAATTTACAGCTATTCTGGGTTTATACATGGATAATGGTTTAAAAAAAGTGATTGCTTGTGTTAGGAATATATTTGCATTATGCTACATGCTCTCATGTATGTCTGTTCAAAGTGACAAAGGGTAGTCCGGGGAGACCTGGAAGAGGAGGCCTAATTAAAAGTTTTTGTATTATTTCTTTTCTTTCAGTATTGCAAAAGTAGCTGATTAGGAGCCTAAGACTTGAGTCACATGCTTAATAAATCCCTGTTACTTTCTTGCATCTGTTCTTGCTGATGAAAACCATACTAAATTCCTTAAACAATGTGAGATAAGAATAGGATGCTTTAAAACCCAATGAAGAGAAGTAAATTTAAACCTGGCATTTTTTAATTGAAATTCTTTTTGATACTAGAAGAAAATATCTATTGCTCTTTGTCTCATGACCAGTCCTGAACATTTCAAAATAATTCATCAAGCTTTGGAAAATCAGTGTTACAAAAAATGAATCTCATTCTCTTTGATTTCTGAGTCTTAGATTACACTTCAGTCACGTTGTCAAGTTTTTCTCTACAGCTGCAAGGACTGTAAAGTTTAAGGGGATATGTAACACCCTCCCCCATTTTTTTTTAAAGTGAAAACTAGTATTCTTATAAAATCTTATGAATGATGAGCTGAGATCTTAAAGTCATTGAAAACCTTCAAGGTTCCCATGAAGTTCCGAGCTGGCAAGAGTTACAATAGATGTCTGGGACTGCCTTTGAAAACAATATGTGAAAATCTGTAAGAAAAATACCGTCCTAAAATATATGAAACACAGAATCTGAGCAATAAAGAGCTGGAAGATATCTCATGTTTTGCTATTTCATCTTCTTGCTCTGAGGTAGGAGAGGTCACACTGAAATGCTCTTTAGCAGATACTTATCTGACATGCTACTGAAAACCTCCAGCTTAATTTTCATAAGCTTTGTAGGCACTCTTGTAGAATTTTGCTGTCCTTGTTATTAGAGCAGAAAGTCACTCTAAACTCCAGTCTAGCCTCTAACCTTTCCGTGCCATGAAACAAACCAATTATTCTTTGTTTCACCCTCAACAGCCTTGGAGAATAGTTAACCACTGTACCCTTTTTAACCATTTTCGATATACGTGAAAACTGCTATGCTATATCACCTTACTATCCTTTATGTACTTACAAATTGATCATTTAACATTTGCTCTGGCGTCTTTCAGGGCATGAAGTAAGCTGATATATGGTTCCCTGGACCCTTTCTATGTTAAGGGAAGTACAGTGCTTGCCTTTCACCAGCTTTCCGTGACTTCTCAAGGATAACGATTCAGAAGAGATTCCTTTGGCTTTAGGGTACATTTCAGCATGCCCCACTGACTTTAATACAGTTAATTTATCCATTCTTTATCATGCCCTTTAACTGTTCTGTTCTACCTACCTGCTAATATTAATGGCGTTAAGCGGCTTGTCACAAATTTTGTGAATGCTAACGCAAAAGGGCAACTCAGCCTTCTCCTTGTCATCTGTTATGTGTTCGCCGCCTGCTCCTTCAGCAAAGGAGCTAGTCGGACTGCCTAAATGGTCTTGCTCCCTTTGCAGCAGCCCATGGCTTCTGCTCTCCTTTCCTCCACCTCTGCAGGAGTGCCACCGCCTCACCTCCTCGCCTCACCTCCTCACCCCACCATTATTTCCTTCCTTGGCATTGAGTGTTATTGCTCAAGACTTATTTCATCCAAAGTGCATTCTGCCTTTAGGATCTCAGGCGTTTCCTCCCTATTTGTCAAGCTTGAATAAAAAATAGCTGCCCGCTTAGTTGTTTCTTCTAACTTAGAATACATAAATAAATAAGTAAATCTGGGGACCTGGGACAGCTGTGTCCTGCTATATTACCTTTCCTGCAGCTCTCAAGTTAGTTAAAGCCTTTCTTTATTAAGGTTGTTAAGGGAACCTACCCTTGAGTGCTTTTGTTGTTTGTTAGAAAAATGACAACATAAAGACTTTTGAAAATATAAAACTAGATCTATGTCCTCTCAGATCCAACATTTTGAATAGACTATCTTGAAGCTAATATAAAGGCTAATACAGGATTATTCTCCTAGAACACAAATGAAAGTGTTAAACAGGTTGTCAAGAAGTAGAGCTTCCAGAAAGATATTGCAAAACCTGGATGATTTAGTCATTACAGAAACCAACATCCTGCTAAGAAAATACAAGTAAATTCCCTGATTTCAGGCAAATAAAGCAAAAGAACTACCTTGCTTGCATAGTGGTCATAATAAATTTTCATGCATTGTAAGAAAATGGTTTTTTTACTTCTGTGGAGAAGAGATAAAATGAGTCTTTAAATTCTTAAGCTGATATTCTGAAAGTAACCTCTTCATGGAGGGGATATGCAATCAGAGCAAATCCTGTGTTTAAGAAGATCTTCTAGTGTTGCTCAGAATACATTTGAGTCACTAGTTGCTGAAGCCCAAAGAAATTTTCTTGTGCCTTTGCAGGCAGGTTTTCTTCTTTCCTGTCAGAAACAACCCAAGCCCAAATGCTATACTACTGGTTTAGCTTCAGGTCAAATGCATAAACTCTCTAAGACACAGTAGATTCTTGTTCACTCTCGGTTAGATTTTTGTCAGGTCTTTTTTTGACTGGTGTGTGGTAGAGAGATCAACTGAAGAAAAGAGTAGATGTGCTCTGGAGATGATACCAAACCAGAACATAAATCACATATTTAGAACAGTGGAGAGAGGGCAGAATTTAAAAAATAAACAAAAGTTCAAACCATAAGCCTGGGTGAAGGTGCATGGCAAATTAATGGATTTTTAAATTTTTTACTGCTGAAGTGTCACTGTGGGGCAGAAGGGAACATAGTAACAGAATGGAAGAGAAGATAGGAAAAAACCTGCCATTCATCTTCTCCTGTCATTTGAGAGGCTGGTGAACCCCTGTGCACTTCACAGGTGTCCCTGTGTGGTGGATTCCCTCCCCTCTTGCACTTAATCTAAACCTGTACCTGAGCAGTTGTGATTCGTAGGCTCTTTCCTCATTTCTGAGACACTTGCACATATTGGATCTCCTCCTGATTACCTCATGCAGCTGTCTTTCAAGCATTCAAGTAAATTAATTTAACTTAAAACTAATATCTTGCCAAAAGAAAATGTTCTATAAATGCTCATTACCTTTGTGGGACGTCTCTGAAATATTAGTCTAAATGATCGTGTTTTATTATCTTTCCATAACATTTTACTGCTCATGAAATAAAAATCAGTTTAAATGTAGTTCACGATTGTCTGCCCGGAGATAATTAATATCTCTGAAATAAATCCAAATACATTAGCAGCCTGTTCAATAGACTTCATGCTCCCATCTGGAAATCTTATTAGTTTCTGTGTTGGAATATTTCACATTCTCCTTTGTTGATCGAGCTATTATTTTGTACATTAATGCAGATAGAAATGTCAGCACTATAATATTTACCGAGGAAATTCCAGATATGCTGATTAAGCCAAAGCAAACTGTATGTCCTTTATGACCCTGTTAGTTTGTCTCCATTTTTTAAGTGAATCTAGCACTTTACACTTGTGGGCATCCTGTCTGTGGATGAACAGCTAATCGCCTTATTATTAAACTGAAAGGCTGCAAATGAAGAGCAACAGTTAAAACCTCCCCACTTGAAAGCTTGCTGCACATGCTTGCTTCTTTTGCCACCTCTTCTCTGCTAGCTCTGTGGTCAGTGCATTTTCAGTCAAGTCACCTCACTGCCATGGATCTTTGTTTCATCCTCTTTCTTAGGTTGCATGCTTCCTGAGGCGAGGGTTCTTATTTTATACCCACGGCATCTAGCAGGGATCTCAGGGTACAACCGTGATAGAGATCATATTGAACAAAACTCTTTAATAGAATCCTGCTTTTCCTTCGAAGTAGTTTTATTTGTAATGAGGTTATTAACTGCATGACTTGCACTCGTTTTCATCAACAGGTTGTTTTCAAAGGAATTTGCCTATTTACTATTCATTATTAACAATAATGGTGTTGCATGGGCATAAAATGGGTTTAATGGACTAGAGAGCAGGATTTGAAATGTTTATCAGCCCTGTTGCAATTTACCCATGTGCAAGAGCCCTGTGTACCATTCCTACATCATGATAGTAAGCGTGCCTTAAAAAAAGATATTTGTCAGTTCTTAATAAGTTTTGCCACCTTTCGATTTTTGCTTCGATTTACTAGGGGTTTAATTTTGAATGTGTAGAACCGAATGCTGTCATACGCTAACGCACACTCACATTAGCCTTATTTATGCACATTTAGAAACTATGCTTTCCAGTTGTCAGACAAGCTGCATGGTTTGTTTGTAGTGGTATGTAGATTTCTCATGTAATTAATACATACTTCTTCAGTGTACGTTTTCCTGATTTGAAGGATAATTTAAAGGGATAACTATCTGCAGCCAGGCAGAAAGACTTCCTTGCACAGTATTAAATTGCTTATAAACAAACAGCATGCAGGTACCTTGATGTGAAAAGCTTACACATGGGTATTTTACACTTAAAAAATGCAACATAAACAGGTACACCAAAAATGGATACAGCAAACCACCTGGTCAAATTTAAGTAACTAAGTTTCACGTGTCATTCTGGTCAGCTGGTGGTCAGCAGCACCCAGGAAGCAGCTACTCAGGGCATCCCTTATGCCCCTTGTCTGCCCTGGGTCTGTGCCTGGGCTGATGGGCTCACTTTCAGGCTGTCAGATCAAGTTTAGGAAACCATCATGGTATTTCCATCCAGTGAGAAGAGCTGCCCGCTGCCCACTGCCTCACTGACAGTGCCCAGTGGGCTCCCAGCTGATGAACGGCATGGGGACGTGTTGGCACCCGGATGGCAGAGCGCCATTTTACCTCTCCAGGGTGCATCCGACACTATGGTAACTGTGAAAAAGGTATTTCTCAGGCCTGCCTTACCCATTTTGGGTACATTTTGATGGCAGCAAAGAAAAAGAAGTACTGATGTACCATTGATAATAATGTCCTTAGGACACATTTCCCATATTTCTTTAACAGAAACAGAATTTCTTTAACTGAAACAGAACACATCTGTAAAAACAACCGAATAACACCCTCTGCATCTAACCTTCTTATCTGCTGAATTCAGCAACCTCTCACATTTCAGGAAGACCTGAAAAAGCTGTCATTGTCTCTGAAAGCACCCACCCTGTGGGCTCAAGCCATGTAGTTGATCAGCACTCAGGAACATTTAACTTATTTGCAGCTCAGAAGCATGAAGAGAGAGATGTTTTTAGTGTAGTAGGTTGGAAAAGCCTTCATTAACTGTGCTTCTCCTCCTAAAATAGCATCCGCTTTTTGAATGGGGGGAGGACAAAGGGGTGCCAAGTAGTCTCAAAATGCAACCAGTTCCTAGAAATGTTTCAGTGCAGATGATGCTGTGAAAGCTGAACTATTCCAGAGATTGAGTGGCAGATGGAAGTACCCGAGCCTGTGTGAGCAAAGACAGCTACCCCCTCTCTGGACTGGCTGGGCGCAAACCACGCAGCCCAGGTGATTACAGCAGGGAAGCTGTGCCCAGTTAACCAGATCCTTGAATTTAGTCCATCTTGCTGTGTCACCCCATTCATGCAAGTGAATTGCATTTAAAGAGCATTATGGCAACTTGGAGTCAGTAACTGTCTATGTGAAAAATGATGCTAAGCCATTATCTCTGAATCTTGCTAAACAATATAAATATATTTCTCTAATGCATTTACATTATCCATACTATAACAGCTAAAGACCCCATCAGCTTTCTCAAATCAGTAAAAAAGGAACTGTGGACCAATCTGTCTTTTTCCTTTTTCTTTTTCAATGTATTCTGATGTCATTTCTTGGTCAGTTATTTTTGTGCCCTCTCAGCTCCTGCAGGAGACAAACTCTTAAAGATTTAAGAGAGTGCTCAGAATTGTGCTGACACTGTATGCATTTCTCTTATATTATCTAGTGGGGTTGTTAGTACACAGGGTATTCAGTCTTCAGGTGAAAGTGTCAACAGCACTTTATAAATGAGGTTCTAAGCCAGTTTGGATACAGTATGGGAGCTGGCTCTGATTTTATCGCAACCAGTTCAGAGATTCATTTTTCTCTTTGCTGTTAGTTCAAAGAAAATGTGGCTCCTAATAAAGAGAGAAAATTTTTCTGCTTTTCAAAACTGTCCCAGTGGTCCATATGCAAGAAGTTTGCCACCACTGGTTTTACAAAGAAACACCTCTGCTGAGTTACGCATCTTAAAACTAAAGTCTTCCCACAAGGAAACCAGCCTGACAAAGCTAATTTACTTTTACTCATTTGGCCTATTCCTGTGGAATTTGGGGTCCTTTTGGGAAGCCACATTTTCCAAAAATAACTTCGAGCTTTGGTCTAAAATGATACTGCTGTATTTTTGTGGACTTGTTTTTCAGCTTCAGAATATTTTGACTACATCTGAGGCTCCATGCTCATGAATGGATATGCTAAAATAATTTTGCAAATTATTCAATGGGTCCTTAAACATTGCCTAGCACCCACAATACTGTATCCCATCTTTGTGGTCCTTTCTTGGAATACTATTCCCAGGTGATTCCTGCTCTTTTCTCCTCTCATTGCTGGTTTTGAGTTGGCATTCTCTGAATTTTTTACTTTCAAATAAACAGTCAGGTAACTTTTATGAATGTACTGATAAGCAGGGTGTTCTTTGTTAGTAGGTATCTGGTTGAAGCTGGAAATGGGTGTATTGTATCTGGTTAAATTTCTAGACAGCCTCATAGACAGCATTTCCTTGTCAGTGCATTTTCACCTATGCCTACAAGACTTGCATATAATTCATAGGTACAGAAGGGCAGACGCTAAAAATCACTCACACTCATCTATAAAGTACTGAACAACAGAAGGTATTTTTAAATGAAATAAACTTACAGGAAACACTGAAGTGTAAGCAGAGGGTAAAGATGTAATTCCAAGGTATGGAGGCAATCATAGGAGAGCACCTAGAGACCATAGCCTTCAGTCCTCTGGCTCTTTCTCAAGGAAGGCACTCCTAGAAAACCTAAGGTCTGTTTATGTTTCCACCATTGACTTATGAGATTGTGGACAAAACACTTCATCTTCTCTTGCTTTGCAACTCTGAAATAGTACTTGTCCCTCTTTATGAAGTGCTTAGAGTTCCTAGGGAGAAGAGGCTGTGGATAAATCACCTCTTTATGTCCTCTCACCCATGCTTGTCACATAACTTACATACAAGTTTTATGAGGAGCTTCTCTTTTTGTTCTTGAGGTATGCTAGAGAAGGTTATTGGGCAATACGAACGTTTGCCTAAACTATTATTTGTTCTGCAGGATGTATGTTCAGTTGAAATCAGCTTCCTGAGAATTTGTTTTTGATGATAAGAATATCAAGTGTCAAAAAGGGCAGGACTGCAGCTACAGTCTTAAAGAATAGCAAGAAAGCCACAACTGGATCCCTGCCAGCTCACATCTGATAGTTATGTCTTGCAGTCTACTGCCCTTTCCTGGCACTAAAAGTTAAGCAAATTTTGTATTTTGTGCCAAAAAAAAAAAGTAACTACGTTTATTGTAAGAGTCACACATTCAGAAATTATCTGCTGGCATTTCATAACATCAAAAGAAGAATATTTTTTGGCTTGTTTTTAGAGCCTGTAATTCCACTGGCTTGAGAAAGATAATGTAAGGTCTAAGGTGACTTTATAAATATCTGAATTTTGTGGTGTCTTCAAACAGCTCAGTAAGGAGTTCAGAGGAAGCAATCACATACAGAAAAGAAATGCCTGACTGAAGAAAAAGACTATGCTCGCAGGGAAGACATGAGAAAGAAGGAGGGGTTGTGATGAATCCCATGCACAGCTCGAAGGAAGCTGTAAAGGGAAGGAAGGGTATCTTGGACAATCCTTTTTCCTATATAAGCAAAATTTCTGTCTCACTATGGTAAGGAACAGCATAACTGAGAAAACAATGAAGTGTATTGTCTAGCAAGAAATGTTCAGACCTTGTTCAGCACTGTCTGACTAGGTGGTGGCTGGAAGAAGGGGCTGGTGGAAAATTGTCACCCAGAACACTTGAGGCAGATAGTCTGCTCAAAGCTTGTTCCTGTCTTTATTTCTAAAAGTTAAAAACGTGCTTTTTAAAAGCACATTTTTCTGCTCTCCCGTACAAATCATGTTACGTATAACTGGTATAGTTACGATCGTGCTAGACAGAAAGGGAAGCATCAAGACTTTTCCTGACAAGCATGATTTTACAGTGCCTGAAAAGAGGATGACTCCAAAGCAGGGCACAGAAAGAAGGCACAAAAGCAAACTCCAGCCTGGCAGCAGAATTTAACAGGGGGAGCACCCTGCAGCACAGTGCTGGGGTACATGATGAGATTTGCTCCTTGGTGACCTTGCAGCACTCTGTCTCCGACTCCCTGGTGGGGAACACCTGAGACCTACATCAAGCACACACAGTGTATTTTTACAGACTCTAAGACTCCATTAGGAAAAGTCATACACAAATTGTGATTAGAAACATTACAATAGCTCAGTCCCTATATCAAAACAAACAGAAAAAGCACCAAGGTGGTATTCCTGAGGTCTTTCCTTTCCATGTTACATATTTGGGTAAAAACAGTGGACAAGAGGAAACCATGAAGCCCACAGAGTGGTAAATGATTTTCTTTGGTCTTCCCTTTCCTGTATGGATGGTGAAACTACTTGGTTTACTTCTCTGCTGTTGGTGACTGTGCAGTGATCTGCGCAGCAAAAGAAGCTGTATTTCTGTGGCTGTTCCTGTGTGGGGCCCTTCATGACCTTGTTATATTGCCATGCTGGAGACCAACATGTGGAAGAAAACACAGGATGTGCCAGTAATCAGTGGTCTAACAGCAGAGCCGGTATTTAGGCAGTATGTGTGGATACTTAGTCTATGTTTTTACAGTTGCTGTATTCCCTAAAATATCTCTCTTGGTAAAAATGAAGCTAGCCACAACTTGGCCATCTTTACCTGTAAGAGGAATTGAAAGGAAAAAAGGTTGCAACTCCAGGAAAACGTCCTTTAAATATAATTCTTTTCTAATTTAGTGTCTGATAAATGGTGCTAGGGAAGAAAGAAAAAATTGATTTTTCTCAGTATTTTTAGTGCAATATTCCTTTTGAGCTGAGATTAACTGTAAAAGGCTACTCAAGGTTAATAGTTTGAAGCTGTGAGGACACATAATAATCTATTAATTAATCTCAGTATTCAACAGCTGTCGTGAAAAACAGTTCATACAGCTAAACATAACAACAGATTCATTGGCTCTTTAAACATTAATGCAAAGAGTTAGCTTAATGGCATCTTATCAGGCTTATGGGCACCCTATCATCCATGGTTTGCCTGCAGGGTCTATTTCATCATTTTTTTCGGAAATTAAGAGGAAAAGATGACAGTTGTTATTCAAACAGAATTGTTCCCTGCCTGAGCTACTCACTAGCTCTCACAGCATCGCAGCAAATTATTTGTATGAGTTCAGTATATTAACTGAAATTGATAGAATTTCATTCAGTAATGCTCGCTTGCTCTCATGGCCTGGGGTTGTTCGTCTGCTGATGTGTGTTAAATCTCTGAAGTACTCTAGGGTCTACCCAGAGAAAAACAGAGGTGCTCTGTAAATGCAGCCCATCTGCTTCTCTCCATAGCCAAATGAATAGGGGGAATCAAATTCATGGGAGTGGCTGTGGAAGAGCCGGGCAGTGCAGGGATGGTCCATAAAATGCAGATTCATTCTGCAGAGCCACCTAGCCTTGCTCTAAAATAGAAAAAGAAAAATGACTGCACAAAGTGGCCCGCAAAGGCAGAAATGGTGGATGAATGATTCTGTCTGAGATGCTATTAATTTCTCACTGTATTGTTTCTGATTATTCCACAAAACCAGAAAGGACAACCTAGATTAGTAATCAACAATCACAGTGCTGCTCTTAAACCCACTGTGGACAGGAAAGGTCTTGTACAAAAGCATTATGCTTTGTTCTTTTCATTTAAAAAAAAAGAAAAAGGGGTTATTTGCCTGGTTTAATTTTCCTTACAGTTTAAATTGTGTGTGATAGTTTATTCTAATTCCTCTACAGTTTGCTGAATTTTACCGAGAGTTGTATGCAGTTGAGATCGCCATATCCTCCTGTGAGTACCACAAGAATTTTTCAACATGGAGAACATTATGGGGACAGTTTTTGCATTTTTAAAGAAAAGATTATGTTGGTAGCAAGACGTGAAGTTGTTTTGTAGATGACCAAAGCAACGTAATTTAATTTTTATGTATGAAGCTTTACTTGGCCTCAATACTCCTCAGAGGATTGGGAGAACCTTATCAAATGCTGAAAATAAAAGCAAGTTGAGAATTTAAGATCTAGCATTAAGTGACAACGGCAATGTGAATACTTCATTTATGCACAAAAAGCCAAAAGCAAACTTTTTTCAAAAGAAGAAAGCAAACCTATGCAAACCGAGACCCCGTGGTTTCTTCCAGGATGGTGCTTTCCTTATCTTTTGAGCTCTGGCCTATTAACAGTGCTCAAAATTTCTTAGTGATGGCTATGATGCCTTATAAGAAGTTTCTAACTGGAAACTGGTTTGGTATATATGGTATTGTCTAGTTCATAGCTCATCTTGTTCTTAAAATTCGGCACCAACAGGACAAACAAGATATTTTAAAATACCTGTCTGTTTGTTCCTTGAAGATGAGTGCCTATAGATGTTAGGTTTCTTGTATGTGTTCTTAATGTGACTCTATTTTAAAGAAATGGCTGGTATGCCAATGTTGTTTTCTTGCTCTAGTAAGTAATGAAGCCTGGCTGGAAGAAAGGAAATACAATTCTAGTGAATAAAATCTGTTTACAGTGAAATTAGGCCTGCTCTGCATTGCTTCATGACAGTTAAACAAAAAGTGTTTGCTTTCTTAGCACTGATTCAAAGTTTAAAACTCCTTGGTCTCTGGCATAAGAAGGAGAGGACTTTCTGCCACTTTAGTGTCGGGAAATAAACTATTGCCAAGGTCAAACCACCAGTGGTGTCCACTTCATAACCATTTCACGCGTGGCACAACAGAGATGACACCTTACCTTTGCGTTTTTGTATTTCAGTAGTTTGATGTTTCCTTGAATGAAAAATATGTTTCTTCAGATAAACATGGAATCCATTTCTTTAAAGGTATTGTAAACACATCCTTGTTTACAGTGGAACAGTTCTGAGCACAGGCTTGTATTTGAGACTGGGGAAAACACACCCAAGCATACAGCCAACAGCTACAAATTAATCAGGAGATGTTTGGAAGTCTCTATTTCCAATCTGGTTGATTTCAGTGTCTGTGTTAGAAGAGCTGACTTGCTCTGAGGTGCTTTTTGTGTCCTTACGAAATCTTGCTTCACCAATCTCCTCATGCCCATGCCCCTGCCCTTTATGATCAGAACGATTTCTGTTCCTAGGATTTGTGCCGAGAAAACTAATCAGTATGTGGAATGTCTCCAGATCAGCTTTCTGATTTGTTTATTGCACACTATAATTTGGATATGAGAATAATACCAATTTTTAAATGTTAATGAAACAGCCAAACTTTGGGTGATTATTTTTTTTTTCCATTCATTTTTAGCCAGCTCTTCTCAGATCTGTGGGAGAGTTGCTTGGAGCCTTAACCTTTCAATTCAGCTTCTTCAATTATTCATAGCACAATAACCCTGCAAGGGCTAAAACAATAGGATTCCCCCTGTTTGTGGAAAACAAATCTTCCAGCTATATTTAATATTTAAAGCACTTTCAAGCTATTACTCAGTGGAACTGGCAGTGGGAAATCACCATTCAGACACCTACACTGATCAATAAAATATCAGAAACAGAATGTATACGCACTGGTCATTATCAGTTGCTCTTTATGAAGCTATAAATTGACTCAGCCTTCAGAAGGTAGTTGTTGCCAGCAGAGCTGAGTCACATCATCCATGCATTAGACAAAATGGGGTGGCTACTTTATTTAGTTGTTTTAAAAATCCTTCTTTGTAGCAAGGCTTTAACTAAAAAGGATCTCACTGAAATGTCATAGATGATTTGCTTTTTAAAGTAGACCCATGCCATAATTTTAAGAGAACAACATGGGCTGTATAGCACAAAATATTTAGGAGAAAGACAGCTAATAGCAATTGCTGCTGCCAGAAGCACTCCTCCTAATGGACTCCAAAGCCATGATGCTCTGCTTGTATGTGCAGAGCCTCTATCCTCATTTTCAGCCTCTGTTCTACATGTGAAAACTATACTTGTACATGTATTATAGTCCTTATTGGCATAAAATCTCTGTCAAAGCTGTTAAAACTGTTCTCAGTAATCTTGCCTTCTTTTGAGAAGTCAGATGCTGTAAATAATTTTTACAGAATTGCTAATTGTGATTACAGTGTTAAAAGAAAAAGGAAATTCCTAACTGAACAAAGAGTTTAAGGGACACTGCACTATCCCGAAACATATTTTTTTCTTCACTTTTGGATAACATCTGCCTAATGCTTTATCCAAGTCCAATAAAGAAAAAATGAGGATGTTAAGGTGGAAAGAGCAAGGCAAGCAACAGGATAACCACTAAAGAGAAGGGCAAGAAAGGACTGAATGAAACAGCCATTCATCAGGAGGAGTAAGGATTGCCAGAGTCAGAGCTTCAGATTTTTTTTTTTTGTGTGTCCTGACCCTAAAGGAATAGCACAGGGGCAGCTTCTGCTGGCTCAGGAGAAGAGTTGTCCCTTTGTTACCTGGCCTCTCGCAAGGATCCCGCGTGCTGTACTAACTGTTTTGCATTGCCGAGGTCTTGGAGACAGATTGCCACCGTAGCCTGTGTAATGAGCCAGAGAGGATCCAGGCTCTCGTGAGCTCTGAAGGCATTAACTGGTTGCTTACGTTAACAATATATTTGTTGTCTATAGTGGAATTGGTGTGGGGAGGTGTGAGGAGGGCAGTTTTTACTGGCCGGTAAGACTGAAAAGAACCAAACCAAGATGTCTTGGTCCATGAAAGTATAGAAAAAAATCTGAAAATAAGAATTGAGTTCTGTTGTCCAGCTAAGGTAAAATAGAGTTACAAAGCTTTGTTTCCTTTGTTCATTGTAAAATGGCTTTTCAGAAGGTTTTAGTCAGTCTCTAAGTTATGACATTGTACTTCAAGATAATGACAGAAGCAACACATGAAAGCATAGGTCTTGCAGACTGGTCCCCCAAAAGACTCCTAGAATAATTGGACAGTCTAAATTAATTGGACATCCATCAAATCCCGGTACCTGGCTCTGAATATTATTTTCTATGCAGTGATAGTAATGGACTTGGTTTTGGTTTTGCTGTAAATGGTCACAGAAAAGAACCACTTTGGTGCCATAGCTGGCAAGCGGCCTATCAAAGCACGTCTGGAGGAGATAACAGTTAATTGTCAACACCAGACCTACCTGAGTATTCAATCCTATCATCACCACCACCATGGAGGGGCAAGCATGGGAATGGCCAATGCAAAGGACAGGGAGCACATGGGACATAGTCTCTGACAATTTTTATTTTAACAAATGACTGGCAATACCTAGTGACGGTGAAAGAAAGTTCTGTCTTTATATCCTGCCAGGGGAGGGATTGTACGGCAAGAAGAGCAGAGCTTTATTGAAGTCAAGGTGAATGTCTGAAGTCAGCAGCAGGGAAGGCCACCTTTAAATCTCTCTTTGCTGGGCTATAAATCCTAGCTCTCCTCCTATCTGGGTTGAACCGTGTTACAGAAATAGCTTTTTCAGACAGGTGTGGGTTTTTCTTCAGGCGTGAAAGCTGTAAAATTCAGGAGGCCAAAGGAAAGCTATTTGAACTCCTCATCTAACAAGTGTATTACTAAAGTCTGTGACATTGGCAAAGTGCTGCTAACTCTCCTCATTTCCAAATCAGCAGGGTAAGCTGAAAAAACTGCTCTGTAAAATAAAATGAATATAAGAAAAAAAAAAAAAAAAAGAATTCTTTCCTGAAATTTGGCAATACTTTTTGACATAGTTTGCCAGTAGTCAAGCAACACTTTCTCATATACAGCAAATGATACAGGTGCTATAGACCTTTATCTCTCAAGATCCTCAGATAACAAATTAACCCAAAACTGGTTTGCATGGCAAACACTTCATACTAGTGTCATCATCCATGAGAGAATCTAAGAGGAAGGGCCTTGGAAAACATGATGATAACATACTGGAAGATAAGAACAAGGGCAGCAATATCTAAAGATGCTCTTCCCATGTCATCTAGTTCAGGTGACACTAGTCATTTGTACTGATCATCTAGTATTAGCAACCTCAGACCGATCCTAACAGGACACTACCGAAGTTCTTTCATTGTGAGCCATTTGCTACCTGGTGGAATTCAGACATCAGGGTCAAGAAAGAACATGTGATACCTTATCCCCAACATTTTCCAAAAAACATAAAGACCAACTGAGGAAGCCTTATCTTTCAGCAGAAGCTGCTGTGACTGATAGTTGATGTCAAAGATGACTTTGGCACTCTCATTCAAAAATATCAAGACTTCAGTCGTCATTAACTCTTGCTAGTATTGTTAAATGGAGTTCTGCAAACAGATGAAAGGGAACAAAGGCAGCTGGATCAAAGATGATATAATGTTCAGGAAATTCTGAACTAGTCAATTAACAAGAGGAAAGCAAGCTATATAATCCTAGATCAAAAGTAACAAATTGAGACCTCTAGATATAATTAGCTAAGTTGTGTTGGGATTTCTTTAACAACTGCCATAGCATCATCTTATATCATCAGAAAGTTGCCTCCTTTTGACTCCTTTTAATATGCTTTCTCTTCTCTAGACTTGCTAATTAACAGCAAAAATGCAAAGGAAGTGGAGGACGAAGACTGTTTTGCATTCAGTAGCAGAAAAGTAAGTAAAATTGTCATGTATGCATTCAGCAACATAGATATAGTTCTGTTTTAAATACTAGTTTAACTTCTGGACAGAGTCTTGCTGTTTCTCTTTTGGATGTGAAATTATATTGGCAAAACAGGTTTTACACCTGGTTTTCTTTGCTTGTCGTCCAGGACATACCAACTAGAAGTCTACATAGAATTCAAGGAGATCACGGGCATTGTATAACTCCTGCCCTTTCATGGTCTTCCTTTTAGAAAACATGTCTTTAATTCTAGCAGTTGTAGATGAAACCTTGGAGACACAGTTTAAGCAAAAGCATATGTAGCCTTGCCACCTGCCACTGCAGGCAGCCTTCGGGTGGGGACCAGTACCCATAGCTGAGATCACCTTGTGTGGACCTCAGACAGGGTTTTTAAGTGAGTATAAAAGTCTCCTTTATACAGTAGAAGTCAGTGAATAGAGGAGTCTTGCCAGATTTCTTGGCTGTGAATGACCCTGAGCACCACCACAACCACCCTATCTTTCCATGTTACTAGAGAGAAGAGAGATAGACTTTGCTTTAGACTTTTCCTAGTTGGAAGCCAAATGCCAAAAGTCTTGCGTCAGGGAAAGCTGAAAAGGGGGCTACCTGCTGCCTGATCTCCACCCATTCCTGGCAGTGGTGAGGCCCCCAGCAGTACCTCTTTGAATGGAAATTCCCTTTTCGAAATTCCTAAGCACAGCTGGAGCTCAACCTCTCTGCACGCTCTCCTACAACAGGATCTTCCATTCAGTACCTCTCTCTCCATTGCCTAGGACTAAGAAATTCGTGGTATGAGAGATTCAGAGTCCACTTACTTCCAATGTCTGTGGACACAATGTGGTTTAGTTTGGCATGATAAAATAGGATCTGCCCTAAGGTTTGAGTGTGCGCATGGGTATTTGTAGGAAGGTGTTACTAAGCATACCAGTTGCTTACCAGCTGAACCAGAAGGCTAGGAAGTTATCTTGGATGCTTCCCTCATGCTAACAGTGCTTCTGAGGAGACTCCAGAGTAGCGTTTCCTACAATGAGGATTATATTGATGATATTGAAATAAATTACTTGGTTTTCAGGAGTCTCCAACTGTACTCGAAATGTCCCTGATCAGTACAGCCTACAATCATCTTCTGAAATTACAAATGTATCATCCCATAATAGGTATCTTTCATCATTCTGCATGAACAATTTTAAATAGAAAATGTAATTCCACCTCCACCTCAACTACCCCTTCTCAGCTTAAGCTCTATGGAGCCAAGAATTTAGGCTACTATATTATAGTACTATGGCTTGTTTTATATACCTCCTTCTCTGAATATATTTTTCTGCAACAAATGAGAAATACTGAAGCCTCAAGACTCTGAGCTAAAGCTGTTTTTTAAACTCAGAAAAAATCAGAAAGACCCATTAATAACCCCCCTTCATTTTGTAGCAACAATACCATGAGCAGTTTCCATGGAAACATCATTTGCAGGAGCAGGAAGTGTTCATTTTACAATTAAATTATAGGAGGTAGTTAAATTTTTGATCAAACACACATTAGAGCATGGAGAATTCCCAGCCAAGTGCCTCACACTGTTAAAAATAGGAGAAGTACTGCAGTATCCATGCAGTGCTGTCTGGAATAATGTGTGGAGAGAGGGGAAATTTGCAGAAAGTGAAAGAGCATCTGCAATTTCCACCAGTGAAAGACTCCAGTTTTTGATTCCTATGTGGCAAGGATCGAGCAATGGCTGGATTTGGCTCATGCTTGCAGTCTGACCTCAGATGCACTCTTTGGCTCATTGGTCATCAGGACAAATGTAGGATGTGATGACTGCAGCATTTTACAATTATCTGGGTATCAGGTAGATAATGCTATAAATAAGTCCTGATCCTGAGGGTCTGCCTACACTGTGGTTACTGCTATGCCATCTTTACTTAACACAGCTCATGTAGATTTGGCTGTATTTTTTACAATTAGCTAGCTCCAGTATATGTTGTAGTCCAGCCACATGGAACATCGCATAGGATAATTAGATGCCTTGAAAGTTAGTTAATTTAGGCAATTATCCTATGGACAGCACTCTATATTGCTGCAAGTAGACTGCTAGTGATACCACAGTTAGCTATTTTAAGTTGAAATCAGGCCTGTATGTCCTAAAACAGTATATACATGCCCTAGTAACTTTTTTGGGGAGAAAGTGGCAAGCAGCAAGAGAAGCTATAAGAAGCTGCGCTGAAGGAAAGAGGCTCAGCAATGGGAAAAAGCAGTAAGTGGAAGGACATTGTGGATATGCTGCTAAAAAGAAGCATGCCTAAAGGCTCTTGGCCCAAGGCGGAAAAGGTCCAGATAGCAGGAAAGGGCCAAGTGTGAGGTTCCTTGAGTTGGGGAAGAAGCAAGTGGAGGATGATCGCCCAAGTATAGAGAATCTGGCCCAAGTGGTGGGAAGGACTAGTGGAGGAGGTGGCATCCTGCTGAACACGTAAGAACTAAAGGCAAGATCCTGTAGGAGTAGAAGACGCAAGATCTGATGACAGATTTACAGAGATATTGTCAGAAGCGTGTGCATGTGCCCACAGCAGGTGTCAAGGAAACTTCTGATATTTACCTTTCAAGAAGGAGCCTGCGTTCTGATTAGTGTTTGGATCAATGTGTCCTTGGGACTCTGTCTTTTCCTGAGCTAGTTATTCATCAGAAAACTTAAATCACTACCTAAGCCGGTGCTAGGAAGTTGGCATATTTCTGCTTTTTTTTAAAGAAACATAAGAAATATGGAATTACTGTTATTAGATTTGGAATCCCAAATTCCAGATACAGTACGAAGTCTTTACTTATCTGGAAGTTTTAATGGTCTTCATGATAACAGATTGCAAGGTTTGAGTTGCTGATCTTCTGATACCATGACTGACTTGCCACGTTCCAAATCGTAGGATTAAAAAAAAAAAAAAAAAGTGATACAGTTTTTCTTAAAAGGCTGTTTTCTCAGCCTTTATGAACACGTTTTTCTGAAGCTATGAGCACTAGAATTTCTATTTCTCTGAAATAAAATTTGAGATTTTTGCATGTATTGGATCTTTAAAGAATGCGCTATCATAAGACTCATGATAATCATGGAATTTTAAGGTACAAAAGTTAAAGTCCACAATTTAAAAGGATTAAGAACCTAAAATTTTTTTCTGGCAGAGCCTTAGTCAACCTGACTGAAAGTCAACTTGATTCTCCAGTGGTGCAAATTCTTTGCATATATTTATGTCTCTACAACATGCTGGTCTGAAAGGAAATTGGATTGAGTACTGTTTTATGTGCATTGCTACATATTAGTGAGTCCACGAGCTGGGAAGTGCCAAGGAGAAATCCACTTAGTTTTGGGGTTAAAGTGAGACGGTGATTATGCTGAGTCCAGCTACTCAGAATACCAGAAATAAGCCATAATTGTGTCTCCAGAGACTCTACAGCAGCTTTAGTATCTGTTCTCTTTTTCCACTGTAAACTATAGCATTACAATTTTTAGTATCAAATGCAACAGTTTGCCTCAGCAGTATGACTAAATATCACTAACTAATTTGTAAAATGACCTCCCAGCAGTCCTGTGTAAGTGAGATAAAAATCCTACGAAAAATGTGAATGGTCATTAGGATTGCATCTCAGAAAGTCAGTTTTCTAATGTGAACTAATGAGTGTAAGCCTCATGGTTTCCTACTGGTTCACTGGGCATCAAGTGCAGAGGTTTTAAATCTAGACTTAGTTGCAAGTAGAAAATCGAATTCACTTATGAAATCACTTCTAACTTTTAGACAAAGTACCCTCTGTCATTGAAACAACTCTAGGAAACAAACTCTTACGAAGATATAGAGATGCAAGCTTCAGACACAGGCATTCTGAATACATGAAGCCATCAACAGTTTGCACCAGCACTGAAAGATTTCTATGCTCAGTGCAGAGCTGGCTGTAAGGATAGGACCAGGTCATACTCCACGGCTCTGCAAAATGCTCTGTCAGGCTCATCAAGGAGCCACGCTCTTTGGGGAGCAGGAAAGTCCATTCAGGCTAGTCATCCTTTTCCTGTTTCAGGTGCTGCTTCAGAAGAACTTATTTTCTAGGTGAAGCTATGATTGCTCCAGTGCGGATCTTCAGAGACATTGCTTTCCATATGGATTTTCTTTTCTTTTTCTTCTCTTGATTTTTGGAATTGTGGATGGAAGGGAAATTGAATGGATTGTGACCCTTACTTAGTCTTTTGCAGCTGTATCCATAACATGCTGAGAGGAAATTACTTTGTAAATAACAGCATTTCAGAAAAAGAACATTTGCCTTAATAAGCAAGACGTGATCCCCCAAGAATACGTGTTATTACTGTTAGTAGCTGTTAGGGGACACCGAACAAACATTTACCACAGTCTGAAATGAATAAGGCAGGACTTATGGTAAACAAATGCCCAATTTCTCTCATTAAGAGAAAGAAATAGTTCAGTAATTAAGACTCCGGCTTAAGCAATGTATCATATTGCTACTATACTGTAAAGGCACCGCAAGGAGGACAGGAAAAGTGCTGGAAAAACAGGACAAAGGCAAAAGATCAGTTTTATCATTTTCCTTGCTTTTTCTGAAAAAAGGATGGAGAAGAAAAAAATTTTCTAGGTATGTAAGAGAAAAGCAGCATATGGATTGACTGACTGCAGAAGGTGAGAAACATTGTTTTTGCTTTGTAAAGGGGTACCAGTGTTAAACTTCCCAGCCTGAGGTTGGGGGTGAGGGGCCCCAGTCCTGTGGGGTTTCACGTCATGCTGCAGCCCCCGGAGCGGGGACCCGCAGAGGTCATGTTAGAAGGACTTCAGATAAACATATAGGCTGTCAGGAAGGCGTCTTTCTACTTCCCTTACAGTTTTTTTGGGTGCATCAACAGGTATGTGAGACAACTAAATAAGACTGAGCTTCCTCAGGTGCATTTCCACTTTCCAAAAGATGTCTCGTTTTTGTCACAGCTTGCACATGTGAATGACAAATTAGAAGCATCAGATCACTGTCAGATACTCATAAATCATTTGATTTGATGCTATGCAATGCATGACAGGTACAGTGCTTCAGCAACATTTTGCTGCAAGGGAAAGTCGGTGATTGAAACCAGAACCGATGACTATTCAGTGCATGCATTTTTTGGGTGAAGAGCAAAATGTAAATAGCTCCAATAAGAACCTGAAGCTGAAACAGACCTATTTCTGCAGAGTATGGAATTACATTATTTTTAATATTTAATTACCCATGAACACCTCCGACAGGGTTTGAATTTTCAATTGAATTCTATAGCTCGCTTCTAAAACCATATCGCTAATCATTTTTCATTCTATTCCACATAAGTTATGAGAATAAAAGGATGAAATGGGTAGAGTTTTTAAATAATTATTATTATTTGCCTAGAATGAAAGCACAAATCTTTCCTAAAGCTTGTTTACATTGTTGTCGTGGTTTAACCCCAACTGCCAACTAAGCATCACACAGCCACTCGCTCACTCCTTCCCGATGGGATGGGGGAGAGAATCGGAAGAGTAAAAGTGAGAAAACTCGTGGATTGAGATAAAGACAGTTTAATAGGCAAAGCAAAAGCCGCGCATGCAAGCAAAGCAGAACAAGGAATTCATTTACCACTTCCCATCGGCAGGCAGGTGTTCAGCCATCTCCAGGAAAGCAGGGCTCCGTTACGCCTAACCGGTTACTTGGGAAGACAAACGCATCACTCCGAATGTCCTCCCCTTCCCCCAGCTTTATATGCTGAGCATGATGTCACATGGTATGGAATATCCCTTTGGTCAGTTGGGGTCAGCTGTCCCAGCTGTGTCCCCTCCCAACTTCTTGTGCACCCCCAGCCTCCTCGCTGGTGGGGTGGTGTGAGAAGCAGAAAAGGCCTCGACTCTGCTCAGCAATAGCGAAAACATCCCTGTATTATGAACCCTGTTTCCAGCACAAATCCAAAACATAGCCCCATACTAGCTACTAAGAAGAAAATTAACTCTACCCCAGCCAAAACCAACACAGCTGTAAAAAATACATTAACTGGTGAAAATTTATAGATTTTTAAAAATTTCTGTTATCTGCAGGAATTGTTACCTTCCACAATAGTAAATCTGAACAGTGGCAATTTTGTAAAATAGAGGTTTATTCTTTAATCTATAGTGATAAGGACTTTATTTAGCTAAAAGGAGGAAAAATGCTGAAGGGATCACATGTTGTTTTAAATGTATGTGGTGCACTGAACAGAAACTTCTGCCTTTGACACACTTCTTGATCTAAGATTCCTCTGATATATTTCAAAGCTTCTTTAATAAATGTCCATACTAGCTACTGCTGGGCAGGCATAAATTGAACAAGTTCCTCCAATCATGTAAAAATTGAAGCATTAAACAAGGCAGAGGGGGAAATTAAATTTCATATTACGACCTAATAAAATACCTTTTTGTGAAACCTGATTAGCACAGTTGCTTTGAATTCAGTGACGAGCACTAGGTCATCAGCCTAATTTCTGTTTCGGAATTATCTGAGTCACAAGAATCACTCAAACAAAACAGCAAATTATTTATTTTAGCATCAACAGCTGCCTTTAATATTCTGATAGTGGCTGAAAATAGAGTTTCTGCACATAATTCCTTGGATTTTGACATCAGGAACAGTAACTGAGTAACAGAATAGGCAGAGTAGGCAGCAGAAGGGCATGTAAAGGGTTACAGGGAGGGGTTAAAGTTGTCTCTAGTCATGTTGCCTGGACAATTTAGTCTGGAAATTGCATATTTCTTGAAACTCTTTTATGTGGGATTTCTCTTCTGCAGACTGAATTTCACCCATGGTGAAGAGTTTTTAAAATTGGCTGATTTTAATTAGTAACTTACTGTTAATCGAAACCATGCTTCTGGCTACCTGGGACTATGGGAACTTGTGTTTGTGAAGAGCTGCTTCTTAGGCCCATAAACAATTATAATTAATTTCTAATAGTTTCTGATTGGTAGAAGGGAGAAAACTTCTCTAAAATATAAACTACAGAGACACTTTAAAAACAGATATTTGTGTAATGGAGTCTACCTGGAAGGTCTCCTTAGGAGAAAGATCTGGTTCTCAAGAGCACTGACTGATGTCAAGTGCTTCTCACAAAGCCTCCATGGAAGAGCTGCTCCCCTTCACGGTTATCCTGTGGAAAAGGACAGGACAACCTAAAAGTTCTAATGGAATAGACCAAGCTTGGTTAAATAAGAAGAGACATTGGAGGTTGCAAGAAAAAAACTTGGAAGAAATTGGTGGCCTCCTACAAGTGTCAATTGTCTGTGATGGATATCTTTGAAAGTCCTCTTCTCATAGAAATCAGAGAAGTTATTTGTCCGGTGCCAGTTCACTACTGGGTGGGAAGAGCAAGCCTCACAATGAACATTTTATTGAATACCAAAAAAACTACAGAGTATGCTAATAAGTCATAGTCATTGTAATATCTAGTCTAGATAATGTGTTGTTTTTCTCCTGTTTGCATTAGTACAGTGTCTCTAAATCTATACTAGATGTCACTGTGCAATTTCTGAAAACGTCCACCTCCGTAAAGGGACTGTAGAGGCTGTTTAATTTTCCCTAGTTTTGTCGGGAACATATATAATGCTCCTGTAGTTTAACTTTTACCTTCCTCCTGGTTGTTGGAAATCCAGCAGTGAATAATTGGATTCAATCTTGCTGAGCTGCAAGACAGAGTTATCACGTAGAGTGAGATTATAAAATCTTAATCCTGTTCAGAGATGGAAAGGAAGTGTGACTGTGTGCATGAGGTTACCTGCCAACCTGGCAGGTCCGTCTGCCAGAAAAAGGGAAAGGAAGAATGTTTGGGTGAGAACAATCCTCTTTCCACGGCTGTTTGGTCATTATTTCTTGAAAAAGGTGCTGGCTGCTCAACCGAACTGAGACAAGTTGACAAAAAAGGAACTTAAGAAAGATGATTTGCGGTCTTTCAGGTGAGGTGGTATTAGAAATTGTATACCCATCCGCCAAGCTGACCGGTTCCTCTGCTACCTTTCTTATGAGTCTGTGGTCCTCTCACAAGTGTCCAAGTTTGCAGGGCAATCCTGGGGAACAGCCTTTCTGAAACAGAAACGTTTCCTCTGTCTGGTCCTTGCTGCATAGGAGTTAAACATGTCTCCTGGACAACGAACTAAATGATAACGTGCCAAAACTCTTTCCCATTAGGAAATGTTTGAAGATAACCAAGCCCAAAGGATGACAGAGGAAAGGGGAGAAAAGCAAAGAGAAAGGACAGAGCAGAAATTGCAAACGGAAGAACAGTTTGAAGAAGAGGGCTGAAATCCAGGAGGCCCCGAGAAGCACCTCAAAAGACAGCTAGTTTCACTGAGTCTTGAGCAGTAGAATTCAGGAGGAAAAATGAGAAGAAATTCAGGGAAGCGAGGAGAGGATACACATGGAAAATGAAAAGAAAGGGGCTAGATAGCAACTTAAACAAAATCTGTAGAGAATAAACTAGCAAGGAAAACAGCCTGGAAATAAGAAAGAGGATAGAGCATATGGGAGCTGGGTGGGCAGAGAGCTGGAAAGGGACAGGTGGCAGATGGGTAGCTTTGCCGAGACAACATGTGCGCGTTTACACTAGTCTGCCTCCTCATAAGTGAATTGAAGGTCTTCATCAGACTTCTCTGAGATTTGCAAATCTTGGGTTTCGCTGAAGCTGGCAGATGTGTCCCAGAGATATTATTGATATACTAGGCTTTTTGAAGTTCTGCTTCCCTGGAGTTTGGCCCCCTAAAAAAGCCATTTGACTTTTTTTGCTATCACCTTAGTGTCCTTATGTCTGGGCTTCACATAACAACTTTATAATATTAACTATCTGATGACAGCTCATTATACATTATTATACAAAGATTTTATTGTTGTGGGTTAGGAATATTCACATTATTCATAGGTAGCAAGGGCATAGCTGTGTTTGGCAAAGAATTTTAAATAAGTGTTGATAAAATGACATGTCCTCATGAATTTTGCTACACCGTATTTCAGAGACATTTGTACAACCTCAGGGAGTTTTAGTTCTACCAGTAATGCGACATATAATTGCTCTTCTCTATCTAAACAGTGTATTCTTGCATTATTTAATCCTGGGGTTTCTTTACTAAGAGAGTTTAAAATGTGTTTGGAAAACCTTTTATGTACTTGAGGTCAAACAGTTAAACCATCATGTATCTCTGTACATGTCTGGACACTCACATTCTAAAGACATCAGACAGACATTTCTGACCCAGGAAAAAGCAGGATGACTTCATACTGAAGCTATAACTATGCTTTTATTAGCTTGTCTTCTTTAAAACAAACTTTTTAAAAAAACCTGAATCATGGCAAAAGGAATTAATCTGTAAGTGTGATAGTTTCTACTATTTAAAAAAAAAACCAACACCCCCCCCCCCCCCCCCCAAATCCTGCCAAGATACAACTAATTGTTCTGCATGCACAGTATTTTTTCCTACAATAGCTTTGTAAAGCATGCTTAGCACATTAATGTTGGCTTTGATTTTGATCTCAGATGGAAATTGGCCAGTGCTCCCTCCATTCATTCTAGGAGGAACGTCTTTCTAAGTAATTAGATTCTTTCTTTAGGACACTTTTTCATACTTCATATGTATCCAGTCTATTGTATAAATTACTTCATTGTCCCTTGGTTTTCAGTGGTGAATGATTAGAAAATCAGCTCTTATTTAAATCATGGGTAGTAGAAACAGGTCTTTGTAGCATAGGAAAGACTGGTTCTTTCAGCCAGCATAGCTCTAACTTCAGCATCACTATGTGACAGTTTAACTGGCCAGGATCCCCCCCAGGTCATAGCTCACATTTTATAGGATTACCATATTTATCTTATATTCAGTTACTAATGAAGGCAGGAAATGGGAGTTCTTAAATAAGTGACGTTTTAAGCTGAAATGCTCTGAACTTACACAACTGAATATAGCTCTTTTTTGAGATCAGTCAACTATAGTGATTTCCACTACCAACCTTGTAACCTAACTACTTGGTAGGTTACAAGTCTCAGCTAATGGTATTCAATAGTCTGAAACATGAATAAAATAGCTGAGATACAGTTAGATTAATAACATAAAATATGACCTAGGTCTCCAAAATACAAGAATGTGGGATTAACAAAATATTGACGATTTAAAAAGCTGTAGGAATGTTCTGTGATTTTTCCCTTAAGTGTATAAAGCTTTGGTATGTACTCCAAGCTCTAGGTTCAAATGCAGAAGAACACAACAACAGAAACTGGGCGTTAGACCAAATTTTTTTGTGCTTTTACAATTGAGCATTATTAACCAAAAATTGGTTTAATGTGTTTAATGTTATAGTGAAAATATTGTGAATGATTCATTATGTGAAGCTTTATAAAGGGTTAAAAAGCATCTTGGCTTAAACCATGCGTTGTGCTTCAGAGGCTTAATCAGTCATCCTTTTTCTCCAAGAGCTGTGATCAGCAAACAACTACTACCACTATACTTATTATAGTACCCACACATTTCAGACTGCACTATTCTTCTTATCAAAGTGGACATGTCCCTGAAGAGGTAAGAATGAGATAACAGATGTCTGCATCCTGCAGTGTGGAAAATCACTTCAGGCTTCATCTTGTTTTGTGCAAAGGCAAACGATGCAATATCTTCATCTCTAGGAAGAAGAAAATATTACTGTTGCATGCCAAGAAGCTTAGAGAGCAAAGGTATCACTCAAGTGTCACAGTGTTTACTGGAATTCATGGCCTCATAGAATGAGATAATATGATGGAATATTTTGCAAGTCATTAAATGTGTTCCCAAGGATGTGAAGCTGCTTCCTGCTTCCCATTATTCTTGATGTTAGTCATCTGCAGTAAATATTTTACCGATGACTATCTAAACTAAGCATGAGAACCAGCCTCTGACAGAGGAGAATCATTACTGGCACAGCGTCAGGCAGCGCTATTGGCTTTCCCCTGTGCAGGTTGATGCAGTAAGGTGAGTTTTGGTGGGAACTGCTCTGCCACAAGATGGGAGTGTTCGGCCGGGCGTAGGGGTCTGGATGGCGGTGATGAAGTGGCTGCCCTGGCATGCAGCTGCTCCTCACCCTACGCAGGCTGGCAGACAGATGTGAGGAGGGCTGCCTGGTTTTTGCCTGAGCTACGCACATCATTAGCTTCTTGCTTTCACAAAGACTCAATTACAGCAGAGATTGCTTTCAAATAATTAGCACCAAATTTCCTCCTTGTGACAACAGAAATTTAATCTAAGCAAGAGCCAGCAGCCTCACTTCCTCTCTCCCTGAAAGTCACTGCTGGGCTCAGATAAGATGCTCTTCTCCTCAAATCCTTACTGAAACTGGAGACTTTGCTGCTGTGCTCTGTAAGCAATGCTGAACGTTGCCTCCTCCTTGGAGGCTTTTCTCTCACTACAGTCATGACGAAGATTGCAGGTTTTCTCTCTTTTTTTCAGCACATATATAAAGCTCCTTGAAGTAATTGCTGAGCGTGTGGTTGTTTCTTTCAATCCTCTCACTTGAAGGTCACTGAATTTCTAAGAAATACTATGAGCGAGTACTGACCTCTGCTCAACCTTCAAATCCTGTGTGGTTGCGGTTCAAATGCACAGACTTTTAGGTACAAAGACAGATCTTGGCTCACATTCGGAGGGTGTTCTGACTGGACCAACTTGCAACTCTTTGCACCAGTATTTTTTCCTCTATTTGCTGTACATTGCACTGCAGGTTTTCAGCTTTTCACATATGAAAAATGAGTCACCTGATCTTAGGAAAGCAGAGACAAAAAAGTAGAGGGTAAGATAAGTAAGTCCCTTACCAACATGACAGGCAGTGATGCCTGCTGGTATCTGCAGACAGCGCAGAGCACTGAGACGCACTGGTGCGGGCTAACACTTGGGATGGGTTAGGAGTCAGACCGCCAAAATGCCTTCTGTCGGCAGAGGGGAGACTGAAACTGCACGTCTCTGTTGCCTGAGAGGACCTGCAGAGATCAGCTCCTCAGCTTGTCCTTGGTGTCTACGTTGCAGTGGCTATGAAGCCCCGCAGGAGGACAGACCTTGGGGAAGGGTCTGAAGCCTAGCAGTGCTCACCTAAGTAACAGTCACCCGTATTTTCCATCTGTTCTTTCTTTACTGTCACAATAAGGATTTTTCCTGAACACATCTGTATAAAGTTTGGAAATAGCTTTTAAAAACTAGGAGACCTTCTCTTTCTTTGTGTATTAGCAAAAGGAGGAAGGAGAAGGTGGCTTTCCTTGGCTTGCACTCTTCTATTCCTCACCCTTTTTTTTCTTGTTTTATCATTATGATGTGTGTTCAGACTATCTCAAGATTAAAATTAGTCCACCTCAGCTTTTCCAGCTAGCTTTAATTATGGTTTTAATCAGCATTTGCAACACATGCCGCCATCAAGTCTTATTTATATGCGTAGAAGCCATTCTGATTCATTAATAAGGCAGACTTGAGGTTATCATCTATTGTAGTCAGACTTAAACTTTTGACACAGGCTATTATTTTACTAAACATCTAATTTATTAAATGAAAGAATAATATGACAACATGACAAATAAAGTCCCTAGAAAATTACTTTTTTCCACTTAATACAATTTTAAATAAGCAAATAACTCTTAATCAAATCTTTCATCCCCAAATCCTAAGTTCAGCACCTCATCAATGGAGACGTTCATACCACCTGTGGCATTTATACCACCATTTGTACCATGTCTAATACATGCTGTTTCTTGTTCAGCTAGGTAAGGATTAAAGACTATCAGGCTCTGAGTACCACAATGGCTAATCAGATGTGAAGATAAATCATGCCTGAACATACTTTACTACCACTATTGGTGAGTACTGGGCTCAGAAATAGGATCAGTAGTCGGCTAAATAGGGATTCTTAGGAGTATGAATCAGTATGTATCCTGCTGAAACTACTTCTTTCTGACAGTAAGCTTTTAGAAGACATTTTTACTGTGAAAATGAAAAGCTAATAGAGGCTGTTTTTACACAGTTGCAGTAAAGAGAGCAGGCTTAAGGAAATTGTCTTATGGGTTATTTCTTTAAAGAATCTGGCTTTTTGGGGTTTAGTTCTGTTTTGAGTAGAGATACCATTAGACAGATGGAAGTTCCCATGGTTTATGGCACTCTACTAAATTACTTTTAATATCTTGAATATAAACAGCAATAACATATGCTTAAAAGTGTCTCAAGGTTAACAAATGCTTAAGAGCTTGTGCCAGTTCAGATGGTTTTGCATTGGGCCTTCAGAGCAAGGAATGAATTCTAAGAGCATGTGTCAGCTACCAAGAAATGCAGAAAAGATAATTATTTGGTCTGACAGTATTCTTTGACAGAAACCCTGCAGCTTAGCAGTGCAAATAATTTCATGAAAAGAAAACTGCACAACAGAAGAAAATGAACTTGTTCACAAGGAAGAGTATTTAGTGTTCAGTTCAAACAAAGGTTTCTGCTACTTGTCTAAGTCTGGAATGGAGCTGACACTGTTATCATAATATATGTAAAGCAGCAATGTAACATATTTAGTGATTTCTCAATCCTCCAGACTCCACTAGAGTTTAAAATGGTGGAGTGTTATGATTGACAATCTGATACAGGGCTTAGCTTCTCCTGTGATAAGTAGAGTTACACTGTTGAAAAAACGCTTAAACAAAAAAAAAGTGTCGGACTCCATATATCCTTCCATCAAGACAGAGGAGATGATACAAACAACAGCTAATACACTGTTGGTACACTACAAATTCAATGTTGTGTTACAAGGTACTGGGCCAAAGAAGTCTATTTATACCCTTTCAATAAAGCTTTCTTATCAGAGTAATCCCTTCTTGCCACTACTCATTAAATTTAAGGTCAATTGAAGTCCTGTGAGGGAGTCTTTCATCTATTTTATGTGCTTTGAGAGAAAACCATAACACGTAAACAGCATCATAGCTTCTAACAGAGCTAAGAGGTGACTGAGAGGCCTTAAAATACAGTCAATAACAGATAGAAATACATAAACAAGAAAATAAGAATTGTACAGTGGCCTGGAAATATGTATCGTAGTTGATTACTGTCAGCACTGTGTGCTACTGTGTTGTACAGAGCACTCTGTAAGGAATGCAGCAATCTGTCATCTGAACTATAAAATCAGTATATAGTTCAGTTAAATTAATTTATAGCTGCAATCAATCCTGTTAATTGGTCAGCATGGATTATAAAGAACAGCAACACCCCTGCACTTGAGAGTTACAATATTATAGAGGATTTAATTTTAGTGTGACAGTAAGTATAAAATTATTCACTGACCGTGAAGAAAAAGTTCTAGCAATATGGGGTTCCTTATTCAAACAGATCTCCAAAGTATGTTACCAATTTATCATTTTGATTGTACAGACAATGAAGCATGTAGCACACTCATGTAAACATAGCATAAACTTAGATTTGTCATTGTTCAAATCGTACTTTTTTTTTTTTAGGTCTAATATTGCAATCATTTGCCTGAGCATGTAATTTTATACCCTGATGTTATTTCCATTGGTTTATGTAGAATCAACCTATTTAGACTAAAGGGATTGAATTACTGTAATTTAGTGTAACACAAATTCTGCTGAGATTTTAGTTTACATTATCTGAGGTACACAAATTATTTAGGAACCTTAATTTATTGTAAGATATGCTTTGCATATCATGATATAAGCAGAATTAGACACCCAGATCCAGAATGGATAAAATGACTCTTCCCACTTATCATTTGCCTGTTACTGGCAGAAACTTTAAAATCCACAGATGGCTATGAGAGTGGCCCAGTTTCACCCAGCCATGACAGGGCTAAGGAAGTGCTAGCATCCTGCTGGCATCCTAAAATGGGGCTTTACTCGAGGATGTGGGTGGAGGAGATCCTCTGGTCCTCTGAGACCTTTCCGGCAAGCTTCTCTGGGGAGCATACCACCGTCAGAGAAGTCTGGGAGACTGCCACCCTGGTGGCATTTTGTTGTGTGTCTGGCAGGTATGAGGTGCACACAAGTCACACGTTTAGTTTTACAGTTTTATTGCCACAGAGCGGCACATACAGAAAAGCTGGACTGAAGAATGCAATTTTAATAAAGAAAGTTTCACATTATTTGAAGGTCAGGTACCCATTGCTAATGGGAAACATAAAGCTCATACACTTTTTCTTCTAAACTGAAAGGCAAGTTATAGTCATACTACAGTAAAAAACCCACACACAGAGAAACTCCCACAAGCTCTGGAGGTTTGGCTTTGTATCTGAATGATGCTGACAGTTCCAGTTCTGCACCCTGAGCACTTACGTCAGTTTTCAATTGACAAGAAAAGGATTAGATTAAGAAAGCAGAGAATTAAAACCAAGCTGCATTAACAGTTGATTGCTTTCACCATATAAATCAGCTTGACTTTATTCAGTAACATTTTTTACTGCCTTTTACCATTGCCATTGCATTAATTTTGGACATCGTTACTTCCTAGAAAGTAATTATCCTGCCTACATGATTCAAAGAACAGATAAAAATCAAAACTGCTACAAATAAATTTAAGCATCTGATGGAACAAAATGATCAAATACTGGTTTTGTATAAGAGTTTCTGAATGTTGAAGCATTCGTTTATAAGCAAATAATCTGTAATTGTTTGACAGGTCTTGTGGAAAGATGTTTGTTTAAGCCATAAGCCATAATTTCGAGTAGAGTGTAATTATCCCAAAGGCTACTGTCTCTATTGTCCTTCCACAGCTATAGGTGTATACAGCTGTAGAGATATTCAGAATAAAAATCTTAATAAAGATCCATGAGCATAAAGCAAGCCCATTCTGCTAGAGAAGCGTGGACGGGTGAGATGACATGAACAGCGTGGGCTGTGGAGAGCTGCAGCTGACTGCAGTTCTGCCTCCATTCTGCCATGTAGCAATTCATAAATTTTGGCTTCAGCTCAGGATATCAAAAGAATATTTCAATGTCTCTACGTTATATGCATATTTCCCAGCATTGTTGTAGTTTGTACTCTAAGACTTATACACAGAAGCATAGATCTTGCCTTCTCAGATGTCCTGTAAATATGAAGTGTTTGTACAATATAAGATGAACACTATACCTTCCCCACTGGAGTAAAGAAAGTGAATGGCGGTGACTTCTTGTGGTACTGTGGCACAGTAAAGCATTGAATTCATCTCAGTGCTGGCAGAAAAATATATCTTTTAACAATTTCACACAGTTAATGGTGGGGTATGATGAACACATGCTCTTATGTTATGGGAGGCCCTCGTGGGTGAGTATATAACCAGCACAGTAACTCACCCTCTGGAAGGATGAAAAGGTGCAGGGAGGTATTTTTACCAGTCAGTGTTGCAGAGTACGAGATAAATGATTACAGTAGGATGCAGAAGAGCAGCTGGTGGAGAGATAAGGGAAGGGCAAAAAGCCCAGGGAACAAGAAAGAGTTTGACCATTGATAGTCCTTAATCACAAAGAGGAGTAGCATTTCTGTTGTAGCCTATGGATGTCTTTATGACGATAGGCTGGGATTGCTGTCAGTTCCTTCTATTCCTTGTCCCTTACAGGGGCCCCAGGTTTGACCACAGGGAGAAACATAACAGACTTTCCCCTCAGGTAGTTTATAATATGCAAAATTTATAAGAGCATCCCTACCATGCTGCTTTGTCTCTCACAACCATCTTTAGGGTCATCATAAAAAATCTCTAAAATAAGTATGCAAGACCTTCAAGCCCTTACTGTGAAACTGGCACTATGTACCACACACATATGAGTAAATTTCCCCTTTTCCCTTCAGTTTCCTCTCTTTTTCAGAGAAAGACTCAGAAAAACCACAAATACAGCAGGTGGAGGACATCATCTTCACCACCAGGCTCTCACCTGTTTTGCTCCTCCCTTGAATAAAACCCCAAATTACAAATAGGAGTGATCTGGCTAGCAAGGTGGGAATGTAGTTGTCTTGGAAGTGAGTTGTGTGTCCGGAAATGGTGTACTATCTCCTGCTGACCAGACCTTGTTGAAATCAGCTACTGGACATCAGCAAAAAGTGAGTAACCCTGTACAGCAATCCAACACCAGCACAAAACCAGGCAGGGCAAGTATGGGGCTCCAGGGGTTGTTCTTGACCAGTGATTGCTTGCTGGATGAGGGCTAAAAAGAGTTTCTGTTACTCTTAGTCTGTGTTTTGCTGTCTGGAAATGGCCATTTTCACTGCATCCAAAGTAGACTGCAAGTAGAAAATTAGGTAAGAGGCAGTTTTGTGTTACTGTTCACAATTCATAATGTGCTGTTACAAATAATGCAGTGTGGGGTACAGAAAGACAAACAGAATTATGAATGATGTTGTGGAAATTACTGAGGAAAAGAGATGTTCAAGCTAATCTTCAAAAAAATCTGACAGTCTGTGAGTTGGGACTTCTAGGCTTTGGTCTGCCAAACTGAAAGGGTTTTTTGATTTTTTTAATGCATTTTTCCAGGGGCTTCATGAACTGATAAGATGCCCTTGTTCTTTCTATATACTCTGTGGGAGGAGATGTTTACTTATTTTGGCTTGCTCCCTGACACTATTACCTTTTTACATGAATTGTTTAACAAAGAATGGTGATATGGGCTCATTCTGCCTGTGCTGGCACACTGGTATGCTCTGCCTGATCACGGAGTGAGTCTGTCTCGCATGGGGGTGAATATATTCTCACCTCTGCTTAACCAAGAAGAAACTTCTGGCTAAAAAAAAAAAATTTGTCTTGAAAGAGAGCAGGACAGAGAATTCATTGAGGTGGGCATACATTGGTGTTTCTGTGAGAAGTTTTGAGAAGTTTTAAGAATTTTACTGCAAATATTAGCAATAGTATGACTTTATGAATGTTGCACTCCAATACAAATATATCAGACCTATCTTGCATCCATAAATTAACTCTCTGAACATACAAATGTTAGACATAATTCTAGAGCAAACAGAAACAAAATGGAAACAGAAGTTTTAAAAATTAGAGTACTAAATGTTATATTGATACACTCTGTTACTTTGAGATAAACATTCTCTGTCTCACAATTAACATAGAGATTAATTCTTCAAACAACTATTTTTAAAAGTTCTCCTAGGATACTCTTTCAGCTTTCTGGAAAGATACTTCAACCTTGAAGAATAGTTGTTTCTGACGCCTGGGGCTACACCTACAGTAGCACTCAGCGTTTAATATCTCTGCAATGTCACTGTCCCCTTTTTAAATGTTACGGTTTAAAAATAGTCAAAGCCTTAAATATGTCCTAAAATTACTACAGGATGACACTTAATACTGGACACCTGCACTTTATGCAGCCATTTTGACCGAGAATAAGGTGTAGCAGTGAGTACTCTGGAATTTTACTTTCAAGACCATGGTTCATTTCTCTGTTACAGTACAAAAATTAATGGTGATTTTGGGCATAAAAATTGGAAAGCAGAGAGGGTTCTCCTCTTACGCTTGCATGCTGGGGGTTGCAGAATGGGTTCTGCTCAAAGGTTGACTGAAATGTCTGTGCTCTCATGTGTCTCTGATGCTGACTCTGATAAGGGGAAAATACTGCTTTCCTACCATTTGTACTTGCAGACCATGTTTGCACCCTGTTTGCAGTGGAGTGGGGGTGGAGGGAAGGATGCAGAGTTTGGCTGGGAGCAAACACAGGGCAGCTACTTGGGTCTGAATTTCCACACCATTTTCAAAGAAACTGTCTTTGGATGCATTGATAGATTGATTTTTATTTACATTTAGATTAGATTAGATCATTATTATTAGAATAATACACTTCACTGATTCAATTTTGGGCCTCTGCTTTTGACTATGAAGATGATATTCATGGCAAATATATTGTTGGAGCTTGTAATTTGGCTAAGAAGTACAAATTGGTTTTGTTTCCATTAGGTATAGGCAGAACACGACCCTCCACATCAGTCTCATGGGTTTTCAAATTGTGTCTTTACTAAAAGGGGCAAAAAAAAATTTCAAATTAGCTATGAATTAGTTTGAAACTTAAAAATAAATAAATAATGTCTTTAAAAAAAAAAAGCCCTTTGGTCATGGCAACTTTTGGACCACTTCAGATGACAATCAGTAAAAATATATCCATTCACAGCAGTGTTAAACTTGGCCCGTTGAAAAAATCTCACTTTCAAAGAGCTCTTTCAGCTACATGGATTCAACCTCTTTTCAAGTGAATAAATGCTAAGCATGCAGCACCTCAACGGTAGCGAGTTACTATGTGTGTAACTTCTAAGAAAATCAAATATTTTAGGACCCTGTTCTGCTGAAAGTGTTCAAAAAAATTAAAAGTGTGAGCTCCATTCAAAAATTTGAATAGACTTTTGAATAAAGAAATATAGTTTGTTACCAGGCCTACAGACAGTTGATCAGTATCTCCATAAGCAATTATTCTTCAACACCATTTGATTCTTACCTACAAAGAACCGAAAATTACCTCAGTCACTACTTATTAAAGTCATAAACAAATAGATAATAAACAGACACATGTTTTAAATAATTACTTCCTTGGAATAACTTATAATGGAAATCATCAGGCAATCCAGTGATTAATTATCACATAATTTACTCTTTCTAGATCCTATGATGCAGCTGTCATTTAGAAGAGATATCTCAGGTTAATTGACTTTTGATTACATGGTACAGTAATTCTCATAGACATCTTGTTATGTCACATCAAAATGTCATGTGGGTATTTGGGACCTCGAAGGCAGGAGAGTCTGGCAACCACAACGGTCTTCCCAGCTCCTGAGCACTATTCTACGGACCTGAAAGTATCATTCCCTTAAAGTCTTCTGAATTTTTGCCAATCTTGAGAATACTACTTTCACTTCTATAATCTTCACTAGTTCTTTTATCAGAAGTTGAAAATAATTTGTTATTCATGGGAGGTTTGTATAGTGTACCCCATTTTGAGTTTTTTCCTCTATTTTTTTAACTAGCTATTTAAAACACTAACTTTCATCACTAGATCAATGTCTGCTGAGAAGTAAAATTGCACATTTGTATGAGGTGGCCAGATACTTAATCAATTTAAACCACCTTACAACTTTTGTGGTAATGTAACAGCTGTCAAAGTATCTATCTTGCTGTATTTAGGTTTTTTTCTAAATAAATAACTGGGTATTTAAAAAAACTTTCAATAGAGGTGCTTATTCTGTTTCTGAATTGCTTTCTACTGGTAATTTTTATAGTCTTGGGAAGTATTTATGTATTTGAATATTGTTAAAATATTGTGTTAATGCAGGATTTCTATGTACTATTCCAGGGATGTTGCCTTCCATAGTGATTTAAAATTTAACATTAGAACTGCCAGTTCTAAGGCCGCTGCTCATTTCTATTGTATGTGTTACTTTGTCCTGTGTTGCATGTCAGTATTTGTTTTACTTCAATAATTTAGTTAATAATGTCAGTGACCAAGTATCTGATCTACAGCACTCTTCCTGATAAAACTTTTAATTCCGTTCACCAGAAGAAGCACTTGGTTTGTACAGGCGCAAAGGAGAAATCAGAGCTTTCTTGTATCCTCTAGTCTGTTTATCAGACTGGTAACAACTCAACTGTCTAATGTAATGTAAAACAAATAGCCTTAGCCTCAGGAATACAAGGACACAAACGGATTATTTTACAGATTGCTCCTCTCTCTAATGTGCAAAAACTGTCCTTCTTACGGTCTAACAAAAGTAAAGCTTGAAGTGATTGTGAAATGATCCATGAACTTCAGGTATTTTTCTTTAAGCCAGCTGACACCTGTAAGTTTTAGTCCTTGTGAGGTATCGTCCATCATCATATGTAATCCTGTGCCTGCCAGCCTCTGTGGCAGATGTGCTCCTGTCCTTACTGCGAGTGCTCAGCATCCGGGGGGAGATGCCGAGTGCAAGTCGGTGTGGCCGTTGCTGCAGCAGGCATAAGGGCATGCTGTTAGAAGCTCCTGCTTGCATGTGTATACAATATAAATCTTGTAGTCTCCTGCTTAAATCATAATTCTTCTCGGTTCCTCTATAGAGAAAAGTACTACTGTGATAATATCACCATATTCAAGTGATAGGTTTATGCATGATGAGGACTTGTGAAGCAATTTGGTCTGGTTGTGCACTTTTTTTTTCTTTGAGCTTCCAAGATAAATGTCTGCTGTTGAATTTGCAATGTCTTCTTTCTCTGGAATGCACAATATTACTTGGTTTCTGACAGTGCATACATACCCCATCACAAATCAGGGTGGGATGTTAGAGATCTAATCACTGTACAAACTGGGCTGCTTTGGGCCCTAAGTGTTAGAATCTCGTTGGACAGAGGAAGACTTAATACCCTCATTTTACAGAAGGAAGATCAAGGTATGCTCATCTAAAACCTCTTCTCAAAAAGAAGCCAGACCTGCAGGTCCCAGATTTTCGACACTATTTGTGTTCCTAGTGAAAACTCTACCCTTTAGATTACTTTGGCATCCTCCAACATCTGCTGTTGAGCTCTACAAATGCCTGAATTCCCTGAGCACAGCACTTCTGCAAAAAGTGACATTGCCTGAAGCAGGGGCTCAAAGTCACCCTGAAGTCCCTGCAGCACCGAAGTGGACTCAAAATAGAGATTGTCCCACTTTCCTTGCCAGCAGGGCCAAGTCACTTAGCTATGCTGTGAGTACATCTGCCTCTACTACTCTTGTGTCTGTCTGTCTCTCTTCAGGAACCCCTGTTAGGTAGTCCTATTAGGACTGTTTCACTTTAGCCCAGTTACTGTTTTACTAGCACAGCCGGAAACTCTGTGGCCAGTGGCTGTGACAGCCAGCTGCGACAGGGGAGCTGAGTAGTCTGGAGATGGGGCTTCTTATGGGCCATAGCTGTCACATCCTGTCCTGAATGGCTGAGTAGCGTCCAAACCCAAGCGACTGTGTGCGTTACAGTACTGGGTGCCCTGGATAACATGCGATCTCATTTTTTTTCATAGGTGGGTTTTAGATATCTAACTCCAAAAGATGACTTCCAGGCTAGGATCCCAAACTGAGATCCTAGGTTTACCATTGAATCACTACCTTGAAACATTGACTTTCCTTTTCAGCGCACTCTAGCCTTATTTGTGTCTATGAAAATAATTGTTATACCACTGAAGTGTCACCTGATAAGGGTAATGAATGTTACTGAAATTAGATCTGTATGCCTTGCGTGTGCTGTGTCAAACTTACGCTGCCTGATCATTCAAGTTGCTTTTTATGGGTGTGGTAGCCAGGCTGGCAAAAGTTCGGGTGGATGGATGATGTGTGGATTTATTCACAAAACGTGAACAAATTCATATTCAGTAAATGTGAGTTGACTCAAAAGGAGAGAATTCAAAGTGACAGGTGAAGATGCTTTATACAGTCTTAGGGTCAGTGTTTGGGACTTGTTTTCTTTTACTATGACATCCTTTCTTCCACTAAATAAGGATGTGGGGTTTTTTAAATAGTCAATGGCTCTGCTAGCCACTTTCATATAACCAACAAGTAATTAGAGCAAGGACCTTGAGATAGTGAGTGACTTCTAGAGCTACTCGTGGAATAGCTTTGGGTGAAATGGACTTCTGGAGGTCATCTAGTCCAGCCTACTCCTCAAAGCAGGACCAACATCAAAGTTGGATCACAGATTTACATTATATACCATTAATTCATTATTTTAAATGTTTACTGTATATGCTTGTGATATATATTATATGGCATACATATATACACCTTAATCTTATATAGCTTATTAATAACATGAAATTATATGTGTATGACTATGAAAGCATCCCATACTTCAGACCATTCAAAATCCATTTTGACTCCTGTGCCGCTGGCCTTTCTTCCCTCTCTTTCAGAGAAGAGAGCCCAACCTCTGCACAGCAGCTGGAGGGGGGTGTGAAACTTTCCTGTTGATAGTGCCGCAGTCTGAGCAGTCATCCAGAGACGGCCAGTCAAATCCAGTTCCCTTCTTGGCCAGAGCCCACGTGGTTTTGGCATCGCTCTAAATTGTTTACACCACAGTGTCACAGCTTCAAGATGTGTTGCTCCTCGGAGCATGAGGGAACATAAACTTGTAGTCTTGCACAAACAGTGGTTGTACTTGCAAGTCCTCCTGACTGCTCAAAGGATTGGCACATTTTATTTTTTTTAAAGAGTTATGGGATAAAAATATTAAGAACTGTCCTGACAGATGCACTAAGGGAGCAGGATACAGACTGATGATTTCTGATGCATGCCTCTTTTTGGATCATTGAGTCCAGGTGTCCCCTGGAGACCATCACTACTCTGTCGCAAGACTGGCTGTGTGCCTCCCCTGCGCCCATGCCACAGAGGCAGGTTAGCTAACGGACGACTGGAGAGCAAGCTGTTAATGGATGTGCAGCATGCGTACTGCCCTTCGATTGCTCCTGGTCTGTAGGAAATGCCCCAGAAACAGCCCCCTTGGTTTTAGAAAGGAAATTTCCTTCTGCTCAGGGAAGGTTTTCTAACTTCTAGCACCATTTTTTAAAGGTGGATATTGTTGTGTTTTGTGCCTACTTCGTAGGTGGTTGCTGTTCTCTGTGAACACTGGCTGTACTGAACACTGTTTAACCCTTCATGGCTCAGCACAAGAGAGCCAGGTTGAGAGGAGTCTCTTTTGAAACCTCTTTTGAATTTTTTTTATTAACTGCAAAATCTAGACTACTACTCTTTGGTGATCATGACAATATAAGCAGTCACAGCTTGTGGGTGATGACAGGGAGGACTGGAAACTAGCAGAATTGGAGAGCTGCACTGTGGAAAGAAGGGCAGCACCGCATGTTTTAGTAGCTGCAATGCCATCAGCACTGCTCCTCCAAATGTGTTATACAACTAAGTAGCCTCCTGAATACTCAGTTCTGCAACATGATCTGGGCACTGACAAAAAGGGAGTTTCAGGAAGCTTTGCCTCCCCTGGAGAACGACCGTTTTCTCTAGCCAGTGAGCAAACAACGTGCATAACTGCAGGAAAGCCCTTCTGGGCTGCCCTCACAGAGTTCCTCAGTTACAAACTGGGAATTGGTCCTTGGGCTCTGCCAGCTGAGGTAGTGATTCTTGTGATGCTTAACTACAACTGTGTAGCCTCACTTCACAGAGGGGTGGTCTATGTTCAATTCCATTCATATTTGTTTGCTTTCTCATGGAGGAAAAGGAAAGAATGATTTATGCTTGACAGTAAAGTCAGTTTTGTAAGGAAAATGCTTCACCTTGATTCTTTCATGAAAGACACTACAATTTTTTTGAAGGATGAGAGCATTCCCTTCACAGCGGCATCTCAGCTTCATGACATGTACTTACAACACATGAATTCAGCAGATAACTCTATCAATCCTATCCTTATTTAGTAGCACCCAACCATTATAAAGTTTGTAAAGAGGAACAGCAACAACGAATTGTTGGTTTGGTTTTATTCTGGATGCTGTACACACCAAGTGGGATGTGGAATTACCACTTAATTTTTTTGATGAAGACAAAGATTCATTTTGGTAAATGCTCACCATGAACTGTAATGTATTTGCAGAGTGGTAAGAGTACATTAGTGTCTGCTACATCAGCTTGACCAGTCACTTTGGCTGGTTGCTCACCTGTCACAAATCACTGTTTTGGAGCCAGGCAAGCTATGTCAGCTGTGGTGATGGTGTAGCTCAGTATATGTAAATATATCCACAAATGCTTCATTTGAAAGGACTGGGGGAAAGGCGCACCAATTACTCTCGCTTACTCGTAATACTAGCAAGATATGAGTAATATTGTGCTCCTGTGTTTCTCATTCAGGGTATTAATCTGATTGTAGTAGCGTAAACTGGGTGTAAATTACTATTTAAACATAATGGTCCCATTTAGTCTTTACCTTGAGCATGTGAAGTGATTGCACAGGCACCAAAGAAACATCTGACACTTTTTCATGTTTGTCTGTGGAGCGCCTGATGTGCTGTTAGACTTACACAAATAATAAGGAAAAATAAAGACCAGAAGGTAAGCGAATCCGAGGCTGAACTGCAAGCACTGCAGACACCTCATCTGAAAGGCAGTGAGATTTGGCCATAGAGGGGTAAATAGCTAGGGCTTCGAGATGCAATTCAAATAAAATTTTTGTGAGAGTCACAGGAAAAGCACTAACTTCTAGAGGATTTTATGGTCACTATGGATCAAAAAATGATGATCTGTTTATAGTGACAACAGGCTGGAAAAATAGCTTTTAGTACAGGCATGCATCTTTTGGGTTATTTGCTGGTAAGTAGAAGTAGTAGTGAGATTGCAAATGTTATAAAACACAAAGGTGATGAATGCTTAAAAAAAAATCCCAAACTGTGTTGCCCACTATGAAATTAGAGAACAGAGCTCACTTTAAACAAGCTCAGTATTACCTGCCCTTCCAGGGAACTGGTTGTTTAATGTAATGATTTTACTACATGCCTCCTGTTAGGAGAGGAGGAATGTACCCCAGTATAAGTTTGAAGGAATGTTTTTCACATCTCAGCATAACTGTTTCTCCTAAGCTATCCTTCTGTAGGAACTGGGAGGACTGCAGAAGTAGTGGTGTCTGAAGGGACAAATGGGAACATCAGGATCAGGTCAGAGCAAAGTTTCACCTAGACAAACGTCCCCTCTTTGGACCTCTCCCTCGTGCTCCTTTAGCCTGCCACAACTCTGCAGCCTCTCAAATGTGCTCTGCTGTGTCCTGGGGAAGGTGCAACCTCCTCCAGCACAGCCCACCTGGCCACACTGCACTGCTTAAATTCCTTTTAGCATAATAAAGACTAGAGAACATGCATGGTATGAAGATATATTGCAGAACAGAAAATAATAGAAGAGTGTCTGGAAAGTTGTGATTCTTGTGGGACCCCACAGATAGCATTTCTCCACCAATAAAGCTAACAGATAATTAGTACCTCAGATTGCCTAACTTTTAATCAATTATTTAGTCAAGTGATGATCTTCTGCTTCTCCCAGCTTCATTCTTTAAGCCTTTGATGAGGGATCAATGCCTTCTGAGAAATAAAATGAGATTGCATCAACGTCATCTCCTTTGTCTACATATCTACTGACATCTTCAGAAATCCTCAGAGATGTGTCATGACTTTTCATTCAAAAAGCTGTGTTGACTGTTCTTCAATATATGTTTTTCATATGTTCACAAACTCTGTTCTTATAGTTCAAACCACTTAACACAGTACAAAGGACCAGTGTGGAGTGGTTTTTTGTTGTTTGGTTGGCTTTTTGCTTTTTAATTCCATCCCATTTACCATCTCTTTTTGTACCTGGGCATTTTTAAATAAGAAATCATACATTGCACTTGCTACTTCAGCTATTTCATGCTTTGGTTCCTTCTGACCTGTTGGATAAATATCCTCCAGTCCTGATGAACGTGTTTTGTAGCCTTTTCTGAACTTCAATCCAATGCAGAACCATTGGGATATCATCCATTAAAACAAAAATAAGGGTGTGTTTGTGTGGCAAGGGGGAAGCACATTTCTGGTGGGAGAATTTTCTAAACTCTTCCACATTCACTATGTATAAAAATTCATTTATCTGCTGTGGCCTTATCTTCTATGAATGCTTCTTTTGTGCCTTGACCATTTATTGTTGTATGGTTTTTTTAGTAGGCTTTTGGCTTTTGATGGTTTTGCAAAAAGGATTTATTATTACTTTTTTTTATACCTTTTGTAAGTTGTTCCTTAAACTCTTTGGCCTGCCTGGTTGTGCTTTTACATTTAACCTGCCAGAGTTCATTCTCCTCTATTTTCCTCTTTCGAACATGATGTCAGCTTTTTAAAGGTCACCTTCTCCTTTCTGAAACCTCATCTAAAACACATGTTACTGATCAAAGCAATGATGCAGTAAGTTAAAGGTGAAGCCACTGCCGGTCGGTGAAAATTGTGGTATTAATGAGAGATCCAGGCAGGATCTGAGGGGAGAGCTGTGGGGTGGTCAGTAATGGAGCCTCAACAGGACTCAAAGCAGTCCAAAAACTCTTTTCCTCTCTGTCAGCTCCTGCCTGGAAATGTGAACAAGCTGCTGTTGCTTGTTGTTGCCCTGAACACAGTGGGGTAAAAAAAAGAGAATTTGTAAATGAGCAGAATTGCATCAAAAAGTCCCCTTTTCTTCAGTTTTTCCTCCTAATGGACCCAAGACCCTCAAAAGTCGGTTATGCATTTGGGTCAAAAAGGAAAATATTAAAACTGCTGAGTGATCTTAGTACCATGTTTAGAGAGATGTCATACCTTGCAACTGTAAGACAATAAAGTGAAGGAATGCTGATTTTGCAGTATAAAAATATTGTATCAAGGAGCAAATGTAAATAAACCAATGTTATGGTGTAGTAGTATTATCAATTATGTTAAGACTACTGTTGCTCAGCATGCTGAAAAGTTTTAAAGCAGAGCATGCACATTAAAAAAAGTAGCACAAATAGGTTCAGCTCTGATTATAGAGAACAAATCCATTTTTTAAATTCCAAAATCTAGCAAGAATATTTAAAAATAAAGTAGGGTTTATTTCATGGAACAAAGTTTGGCTCATCTGTGTAAAATTAATTGTTTTCTCTCTGGATAAAACACTTGATGTGAAATGGCACCTGTACTGACAGCATCTACTCACACTTGACTCCACTTAGGAACATGTAGAATAACATCAAGACTTTAATTTCAAGTATTTTGAAAACTTGGAAACACATACTCAGACATGCTTAGTGCAGATGGGACATCACTTCACTTAAGAATCAGAATAACTGGCAATACCTCTCTACAAGCAGGGTTTAAGAGCTTGGTCTGTTGCAGCCAAGTATTCCAGCAAATTATTTCTCTGTGAACACCAATTGGCATAGAAATATTCCATAGCTATGCTGCATACAGGGGTTTTATTTCGCACTTTTAATTCCCTTCTCTATCGCAGCTTCAGGCTAGCCTATAAAATTCACTTCAGTGTATTGTTAGGTGCGATGGGATTTACATAGATTTTAAAATCCCCTTACAATAGCACTTGGGTGATAATTAAGTTAGGTGACTTTTTTCAAATTGCCTTCATTTATTGTTTGAGAACTAGCACAGACTTTTTATGGATCACAACTGAACGTAGATAAAACTTTCTGGAATTGCAGCAGTGGTATAAGGTGGTAGCTTTACTGTCATATAAAACGCTGTACAGTTACATTAATTGTGCTGTTTTCCACCACTGTGAAGCCATTCGTTTTACGGCACTGCTCCTCACAGTTCCTTGTAGTATCATAGGTATGGTAGTCTCTCAGAGTTTTGTTGTTTTTAACACTTTAAAAAAGAATTTCATTGGTTTGGTGGTGAGAGGAACAAAACAATGAAAAAATGCCTTTGGGCAGCTGGTGATGCAAAATTATTCTTTTGTTCTTGTCATAGATATTGTCAGGACCTTGTTCTCCACTAAATATGTGGTGTCAACTCCCCCATCCACAGAGGAGAAGCTGTATCAGTCATCAAGGAGCTGCAGATGCTTACAGTGTGGGGTGGTACCTCTGCTCTGCAGACCTCATGGTGTATAGCAGTGTTGTGGCTAATATTCTAGGGAATCAGCACAACAAAATTTAGTGTGAGACACTATGGAAGGAGAATGTGATAGTTACTTTAAACAAAACTGATCTCACTCCCTTGCACTCATAGATTGCCAAGACATATACTTGTGTGGTTTGTCCAGGACAAGGGATGCTGGCTATGGAGTCCTTATCTCTCTTGTTTCTTTCGTGATTGGCAACAATCAACTGAATTCTGAATATGTGCTTTATGCCCCCTAGGTGTGGCTGGTGTTTGGATTTCTTTCATCTTATTATTTTTCTTCAGCCCTTCTAATTCTTGGGTGAAACTTTTGTGTTTCATGGTTCTTTTTTGCCTTACCTGTTCTTCATCATCTTGACCCCTAATCACCAGGCTGACTTATTCTTCCTATCTGGTCATTGAAATGAAATCACACATATAGTGCTCTGTAGCAATTAATGTATATCACTGTCTTTCACACACTTCCATTCATGCTTTTTTCATGCCAGTCTTGATATTTCTGTTACAAATCCCTACCAACTAATGCTAGGTATCAGCTATTTCTCAGAGAACAGGCAGAACTGGAGAAACATGGGACCACCAAGCCTTTCCAAAGAAGGGGTACAGAGGAACTAGAGGTTAAAAAAAAAAAAGAAATCTAAGTCAGTTAAGGATTTCTACACACTTAAGCAGGAACTACTTGAAGGGCTACCACTCTGAACCTATCTTCTCTATGTCAGTACCAATGGTTTAGCTTTTCTATCAGAAACATGTTCATGTTTCTACATGCCTTTTTTCTCTTTATAGTCATTCAGATCAGGGCTGGGATCATTTCCCTGTTACACAGATACCTTAGCTCCACATCTTCTCCCCCATGACTTCGCTATCTCTCCAGCCTGTTGTAAAAATGCTGTCTCTTCCAAAATGCTGCTGTTAAATTTACATTCCTGTGAACTCCTGGCTTCCTGTCTCTTACAACATCTCTGACAAGATTCTCTGTCTCTCCTGCCTAGACCCTTGTCTCTCCTATCACAATTTGTAAAGTAACATTTTGTAGAAGCACAAGGAGATATTGTTTTTTTTAAATACAATTAAATGGCCCTTTTAAACATATTTTAAACTATATAGAGCCAAAACCTCCACTAGAACTAAACTTCAGAGATTACTGGCTCCAGCTCAGTTTGCTTTTATTTCATAGCTTTTACCAGAGAATTTCAGAAGCCATCAGCTTGAAGCCCAAGTTTGACCTCTCTACTGAGCTTGCTGGCCGGGTTTCCCTAAGTGTGATTGTAAGCGATGGATAAAGAATTGATCAAAACTTTGCAGAGAAAAAAATTCAAGCAATCCAGAATGAAAATGAGTAAAACTCTGTACAAAAAGTTCCGTGGGTAGTCCCTGAGGAATTTAGAAGCATTCAGATCCCATAATGAGATATTTAATCGTCAAGAGAGGTTTAAATATTTAAAAAATCAAATAATACTTCTATTATGCATTCTTCCTTAGCTGAACAATTCTTGTTTTGAGAAAGTAATTGCAAGACACTAAAGTCTGTTTACTATACATTCGCAAGGCAGAGAACTAAAATCAGCAGTTATACAGGGCAATTTCTCCTAGGATCAAATTTAAGAAATTGTTTGATATATGGTAAAGAAATATTAAAAAAAAAATATATGGTAAAGACATGAGACCAGCACGTGTGTGACCACATGCATGGTTTTGGTGTGTTCTGACCAGAAAACAACCCTGCAAATAACAGCTTGGACCTGAGAATCTTAACCTGGAGCTTTCTGCCTCTTAAGCTGAGGTTTTTAAAAGAATTTTTTTTCTCCCAACCTGTAACAGAGAACACACTTGGAACAGAAGGTATCTGCTATTTCATTTGCTTTATTATACATCAGACTTATTTGAAAGAATGATTTATACTTCTATCACTCTTCTTTAAACCTGAAACACAGTTAAATTCATCCTTACATTGCATGCAATTCTTTGATTAGTATTTTATACTCTATTGCCAAACAGTCATGGAAGGTACAAATTATCTTGATTAATGCAATTGACATAATGGTATATAGATACTGTCATTTTTAGTTACATAGCTCAGCTGGGGCATTAACATATGTAGCTTTACATCGTCAAACAGCCACAACTTCCCCATAGTCTTGTAAAGTAGGAAAACTCATGACTGTATAGTTACAACAGCTTAACAAAGGTACTCCTTTCAAGAGGAGAGTGATCTGCTGTCTTTGTAATAAACACACTACCTCCTGCACTGGTCGCTGGCCACGTGCACGGGCATACTGTTTCTTAGCACAGTTAGTGTACGTTGATTTGACCCCAGGAAATGTTTCAGCTCTTGGCTGTGTCAGACTTAGGCATGGCTGCATAACAGACCTTGTAAAAGCCACATGGGGCTAATGCTCTAGGCTTAGCTAAGCAAAGCATCCTAAACATTTCTACTGCTAGGATGTCAAAACTTTCTGAAAATTGCCCATTAAGCCAGCAGGTGAGTGCAGACAGAAATGCAGAATTCCTGTACTCCAAAAGCTGCTAGGTTATGTTGTTCTGGGTTTACAAAATTGCATAAATCTGACAGAAGTTCATACAGCAGCCCATGGGGTGGCTCTGCTACCATCCCTCTACAGATCACCAGAAGACATTTTCCCACTGACTTTCTTGTGCAGCAGAAATCCTGTTACAGTCAAATGGTTCTCTTCCCAAACCCAAATAAAAACTAAGGCAACAAAACCCATGAATTTTTCAGCTGGTTCAGCTACCTGAGCCAGCTTAGTAGATAGTGTACAAAAGCCACCCTGGCATGAAGAAGAGCAGGGATTAGCACTTGAGGGTTGAGTAGGCTGAGGTACGGGGAGTCAGCTCTTTCACTAGGAAAACAAGCTTATTTTGGAAAAAAGGAGCACAGCCTTAGAAATGCTGGTGTTAATGCTCCAGTGTGGCAGTGCTGTTCCACTATTCTTTGCTCTTCTGTATACTCTTTCTGAATAACTTGAAAACCAAACATTCATGTGTGTAATTGTTGATGAGCATTCAGATGGCATGACTCATAATGTTCCAGTCAGTTTTTACCGGTCACCCGTAGAGTGAGTGTTTAGGACCTCAGCTTAAAAAACATAGGCAGAGGTCTGCAATTTTTCAGTTGGCAAGATTTCACTTGGTGCCCTTCAGGTCTTTATGCCTTGGGTCCCTGTGGGCAAAGCAAGGACATCAGTAGTGCCACCTTGCAGGCATGCTGCGGAGAGTGTCAGCTGCAGGTCAGGAGGAACTTGTATATCATGACTCATGAAGCAAAAAGCAAGCAACTAATCGGTGTCAACGATCAGTTCACTGATGGTCTGAGCAGTAAGGAGGTGAAATTTGCCAAATTACTACAGACTTAGCTGTAATGCCTTCAGTCAGAAACTAGCAACTAGGAAACCAAATATATGGTGGAGACTCTCAGCAAACTCCACCCGAGAGAAGCATTTAAGCATGCTGAAATCTCAAGTAGGAAAGAGAGATGCTTGTGATCAGGACAATAGTAGTCTTGTTGTTCTTATTCTATGCTATTCCTCCATGCATGTCATGTCTCCGTATTTAGTCCTTGATTGTCTTCCAACACAAGGCAGTAAACAAAATAATAAGGGGAAAACAAGCTCTCTCAGACTTACAACACCACAACCTGTTGAGTAATAACACATCCTTTGCAACAGAGCCATGTTTAATATATTTAAATGGCCAACACATGCAAAGGAGAGTATACAACAACAGAAACTTTTGCCTTGGTTCATTATTAGAAATGTTGAATCTTAACTCTTCTTGGTTATGAGGCACCTGGGAACCTTGGGGTTAAATCTGATTTAAAGTCACTTTTCTGAAGGAGTTTAGCAAGAAGATTTTTCCGCTTCCAAAATACCCAACGTGCTCAGGATAATTTGGAATCAGAAGATCATATTTCTCCCTCAACTATAAAGAAACATCCAAACTCTTAGTAAATTCCTTTTTAAAACAAGAATCCAAATTCCTTTAAAATCTGGAAACCTAAGATGCTCAGTTTGTCCTTAGTGCTAACAGACCTTAGTGTCACTGAATATTTTTGAGTTATTCTATAAGATGAGAAACAGTAGTTGGAAAGAGATCTGACAACTGCCTTTGCTTCCCGTTTGTGATCCAGTAGGCTCCAAATGGGAGAGGTTGAGCTGCGAGCCCTGCGATTGCTATTTCTCTCAGCCATTTCCCCTGCATCCAGTTCTCCAGGGAAACTATTAGTTAATCATCCTGAGATCTCCTTTTTTGCGAGCCAAGAATCCTCTCAGTGGAAACCTGCACCTGGCTATTCACTTGAATGCTGAGGGAGGGAGAACCCGTTCGCCCACTTGTTCTGTATCCTGGACACGTCTTCCTCTTGAGATATATTCTCGCTGACAGATGTGACCATCAAAAAGGCTGATTTGACTAAGCTGACTTGTCTTCATCTCAGAGTTATCAATCCACAGCTAAAGCTCCAACTCGGCCCATCCAAGGCTGTAATACTGAACAGTTTTATCTATTTTCCTAGCAATTTTATTAGTCTTCATTAAAGAACATACCTTCCCTTATCCTTGCTGGTGTTACTGCCTGTAACTTTGAAAAAAATCTCTTCTGCTAGCAAAACTACAACCAGTTAACTCCTAGTGCACATGAATAAGGGATCCAAATAGTATATAGCATATACAGATATTTTAAAAAATACTGTGATGGAGCACACTTGCAAAATATTAGTCCAGATAGTCTATAACTCAGTGACTGAATGCTGCAGTGATATTTCACCTCGTGTCTCAAAAGTTCTCATGAATACCTGTCTAATGTTCTCCCATCAAATTAACTTGGCTGCCACAGAATGGTGGCTGCGTGGCGTCCTTCCCCCGGGAGGCTCTTGGAAACGCGTGCCAGATGAGATAGCGAGCCTTGGCTCTGACCTATCTGGCGGTTTTCTGAAAGAATGGCTTTTACAATGCTGGATTGTCTTATTACTTCTAGTGCAAATTCAGGGGGTTTTTGCTCTGTCTAAAACGCTCATGTTCAAAATAAAAGTTGAGACAGCATAGATGAAGGTGGGAGACTGCAGTGCTGGAATGCTATATTTATACCTGAAGATATCTGCTGCTGGTGCCACATGCATTAGTGAACTTTGAAATGCAAAACTGAGATGGGAGCTGTTTTCATGCTTGGAGAGCCAAGGGGCACAAAGGCCTCTGTTGGAAAATGTTGCCATGTTCAATCTCATCTAAGAAGCACTTCTGTAGATACTATTTTGCAGTTCTTGTCACTTTCTCTCCCCACTCCCTGCAAAAAAAAAAAGAAGTAAAAGCTGTCTTGTTCTAGATGATTTCCCTCCTCTGTGGGGAGGGAAGAAATTTCCTTGATTTATTTAAAGAAAACCACTCGGCATGCCCATGTACTCGGGTTTCCATCTCACTGTGGAGGCGAATTGCCAGTCATCAATCCGGGTGACTGACGGAGGAGAGTTTTCTGCTTATGCTTGCATGCACTGCTCTCTTTCCCAGTCCCAAAGCAGTTTAACTGCCCAGTAGAGATGTGGGTTGATTTAGGGGCACTCCTCCAAACGTAGGAGAGAATTAGGTTTCCACAGAACAGAGCTCTAAACTGCAATGTTATATTGCTGAAAATGTCCTCCTTAACAAATGCCAGTGAAATAGCTTGAGCTCCTTCATGTAGGGGAGGAAAGTAACTTATAGCCAATAACTAACAACTGTGATTCCTTTGCTTCTCGGCGCTTCCATTATCCAAATTTACTTGCCAGATAGCTGCTATGAATAATGCTTGGTCTGTAGATTTTCCAATAATATCTAGTAATAAAAACACTCAAATTTTGAACATTTATTAAATACAGAGGTTGCATGGCATTCACATTCTCCAGTTACACAACTTTTAGAAAGAGGCTGCCAGTTCAAGGGTTTCCGATTACAAAATTTGTCTTGCCCAGCTCTTCTGCTTGAAAGTAAATGTGTAACATTTGCTCCCTCTCTAGTTTGTAGTCAGGAACATTCCCGATTTGCCACAGCTTTAGTGGGATCTCTAAGGAGTATCAACATTGCCAAGCAAAAAGCTTTAAACATTCTGATAAATTATTCTTAAAAAGTATTTAACTGCATTTGATCATCTCACTTCAAATGAAAGATACTATTAGCAGATGCAAGCTGGTAGATAATTAAGCAAGAGGAAAAGAATGCTGAGTGATAATTAGGTATTTCACTTGGAGTAGAAAATCAAAATTAACATATGCTAAGCAAAATTAGAGAATTTCTGATTCATGCTGATCCAGCACATTGATGCAAACACCCTTGCTTCAGCCCTCTGACTGCCCTCAAGTATTTCCAAGTTCTCCTACAAAACTGCAGCAGCTACTGAAGTGGGAGCTAAAGGCAGAACTGCCCTGCCTTGCAGCCAGACCTGGATGACTGCTGCTGTGTAGGCTGCAGCCTCTCTCCAGCTGGGAGCACAGGTCTGTCTGAGCAGCTCTGAGGTGTCTCTTCTTCCAGCACCTGCCTTTCCTTAAAGTCTTTAAGCAAAAGGTCTTCTCCTCACATAACGCTGCATAATATTGAAGTAATTTAAATTACTTTAGGCCACTTGAGGCTTAAAAAAACCTAAATGTTAAAGAATTATTTCAAGCACACAATTGTAAGTCAACTTAAACCCTCAAATGCACATCAAACAGAGAACACATTTTGTCTAAAGTCTGTGGTTTTAAAAGAAAATGAAACTAGGTCTGTTTCTACATCTGAACTTCTATGTGATAAGATTAGCTTTTTTCAGTGTACAGCAAACTCTCCAGTCTGTGTACACTAGCGATTAAAATATCTACGGTATGATAAAATGTGATCTCATATCCTATTTGAGTGGCCAAGTTAAATTAGAGGCAATTAGGACTAATTTGGCTTCTTCCTGGGATCAGAAATGTGCAGATGAAAGCTCTGATTAGAGAGCAGGGAGTGTAGCTTTATTTGATTTTTGGCTTTGACTGGCTAATGTGTTCTTACATTTGAAGATCTGAATTACTAAAATGACAGCAAAATAATAAAAGCATCAAAGTTAAATTGATTTTAAAGATTAAATGGATGAATTGAAGTGAAGAGGTACGGATTTTTTTAAGCAACTGGCAAGAACTATTGGTATTTCAAAATACCTTAGTGTCAAACCTTTTGTGATTATGCTGTGTGGCATAAAATACATGAAACAGAAGAAGGTTCCTGAATTTTCAGGTCTTGCTCTTGTAACCTGAGGAAGCAAAATAACTTTCCATTTCTAACAGGGATCCCTGTAAACCAATGGGAAATTCCTTCAAATCCTATGTCCCTGAGATGAATTGTATTTTATGTCAAAGAACACTTTCAGTCTAATTTTTTCAGCTCTAGACTTCATGGCTCTAGACTTGCAAGTGTTTGTTCAGCAAACAAAATAGAGACGTAACCTTCGGTCTTATTTTGAATACAACTTTACACTTAGGGATGGCCTATTAAAATCATTGTTGCTATTCTTCTAAGGCAAATTATTCACATGTTCCTAAATATACAATATGTGTTTATACACATATATATGAGACTGTGCCTGAGTTCTGTAGCCAGAACACAATGAGAACTTGTACATGTCATCTAACTGGAGACTAGAAAAAGAATGTAATATTTATAAATAAGTCTGGCTCTTCACTATGGAAAAAGTCTGTCATAGAAAAAAACACTTTAAAAGAATGTCATAGTGCAGTATTTGAGTTAAATGGCAACTTTCTGCCTATCGAGCAGGTTGGTTGTGTAAGGTGAAGGCACTTCTCTATGTTCTTTTTTTAAAAGCAGATTTACTAAAATGGCCCAGCCCTTAGGTCTCCAGGCACTCAGATGAACTGCTGATCTTTCTCAAATAGGTTTGACTTGTGTCTTGCAAATTTTATACCTGTCTGTCACCTCTGCCCAAGTGAACTGATGAAGAGATAGAACAAAAAAATGGGAAGATAGTCTGGCTTCAAATGCCATTGGCATCTACCTAAAGAATGTGTCTTTGTCTAGAGAAACTAAGAAGTAAATATCACTTATTTTCAAAAAGAAAACTGGTTTAATAGCCCAAGCTATTGATTTAACAGGCAGGTCATTAGGAGGCTGCACTATATGGAGTGGTGCCACCTCTTTAGAAGGCACCAGTTTGGTCCATGTGTTCCTTTATTATTAAGACAGGGCTAAAGGTTGTCAGGCTGGTGCTGGTTTTTCTAGAGAGGCTCTTATTTGTTGCCCAGAGATGCCTCTGAGCCTAAGTAGGCTCAAACCACTTATTAAACTTTCTATTTGCGTATTATCATCTTGTCTGGGTTGAGAACAGTCTCCACTTATGCTATTGAATTCAGGTCATTGTGAAGAAAAGAACGCAAGGTTAGGACTGAAAGATAGGTACCTAAATCAGTTATTTTACTTCTAGGCAAATCCTAAAATCCAATATTGTTAAACACAATTGGCCTACGTCCCCCCTTTAGAAGGCAATCTAGTATCCTTAATCTCAGTCCTCCTAGCTTTGGGAAAAGTCCTGTCTTCTGAAAACACAGGTTATGTCTTCATATGTTTTTATCATCTCAGTTTGGTCAAGCTTTCGTGATGCTTTATGAGCTGATTTGGACAGTTTCTGCACATGGAGCCTCTAGAGCTGTTGTTTCAAGGTTTTTTTTTGTTCTGTTTAAAGTAAATTTGTGTTAACTGTGTCAGACACACATAACCGGTGGATTGTGCTTCTAGATTGTTATTGATTGCTACTAGATTGTACCTTGATTGGGAATTTCCCAAAGTATTCAGCCTTCAGTCATAAAATTGTCTGCAATTGTTTTCCACCTTAATTTTTCTCAAGATCCAGTATCCTTCACCTACCGGGCCAGCAGCATCTGCCCTGCAGCATTTGTTCATGCTAGTTTAACAAGGAGTAATGAGGAAGGGAACAAAAAACCCCACTGAATAGACATGGAAGAAGAGGAGGTGAGTGTGATGTATGCATTACAGACAGAGCAGAAAAGAGGTGCCTTTGAGAGCCTTGAGGATTTTTGCCTTTGAGGTGCAATTTAATCTGTGTCATTACATGCGTAGTAATGAGTGCCTCATAAGGGTTAAACACAGGGTCAAGAAAACACATAAGAAAAACTCAAGTTCTTTTGATGTCAGTACAAGACTTAGATTAATTTATCCCTGAATTGGATAGTAAGTAGAAATAAAGGAACATCAGAGCTCAGTTGATTCCCTTTTTTGACCTCGAACTTATCCATTTGACACCAAAAGCATATAAGGCATGAGTAATTTTTTTTCTTAAACATGGACCCCAGATGGGCTGACTGTCTTATCTTTGCAGTGCCTTTGAGAAGCTCATACAGAAACTAGGGGTTACTTAAGATGCTTTTTGGCTTCATTTAGCTCCAGAGAGAGCCCTAACGCAAAAATAATGTGAACACTCCCACCGGTTTGTCGCCTGTTGTCTTCTGGGGATGTAAGAAGCTGTGTGAGTACATACAGCAGACGTGTAGCCTACTAGTTTTGAACTGTGTGTGTGAATTGCTAATATGTCTTCTGAGAGTGAGGAAACTTGGAAAGAATGAGGTCATTGTGCATAATAAATCCCCCATATGCTTCTCTTCTGCCCTACAGCCCACAAGAGAAACATTTCAGAGAGGGTTACTTTATAATTTACATTCCTATTGTCAAAACTGGGAAATGAAGCACAGATATGGTATGAGGAATGGCTTGTTCATTTTAAGTGGAAGGAAAAAAAAATTGAGATATAACTGCCTGGAAAACAAATCTGAGGTTCATTAAATCAACCATATTTAAAGAGGGTGAGACCAGAGGTAAGGACAAAAGAAAACTTACATACAACATATTTTTTTACTGCCGTACATAGCATCTGTGCGATATCACAGGTGTTACATTAGCCACAGGAGGGCTCTCCTGTTCTTCACTTGAAGAAATATATTAGTAGGAACTGTGAAAACTGCAGGGGAAAAAACAAATTTATATTCCCGTAACAAGAATATTGGGCATACTGCCCTGGTTCACAGGGCATACTCTGCTTGCAAGTAAATATCATTTAAAATGTGGCGTTAGCACAGTAACTGCATGCTTCACTTCATACAAAAATAATCTTTAAAATACTGTCACAAGATCAACTAGTTCATGATCGAGCAGGAAGTGGGGAGGACTCCAAACTGTAAAGAATTTCTCATATAGCTGGGCACTGAGCACGGGCTGGTGTTTAGTCATGAGAGAACGGTAATTACATACGGACATTTGTACCTCTGGCCCCTTGCCCGCACAAGGATTAACCGCACGTTGACATCTGGAGTTATATAGCCTCCCAGGGCTGCATTGTGGCTAAGCAACAGCCTGTTATAGGAAGTCTGAGGAAGAGCTCTGCGTGTTGGCAGCTCCTGCAGGATTTCTGCTTACGAGAGGCAGAAGGTCCCCAGGGGTGCCGATAGCAACTTACCAAAGTATCTGATTGCCTTGCAGTCCTGCAGTTAGTCTCGCAACAGCCTTGGGAAGTGGGCAAGAAATAATAGCCTCATTTAACCAGCAGAGAACTGAGCAGCCAGATTCAAAGAGGGATTAATGCACTCAAGTCCAGAGGCATGATCCAAATCTTTTGCCTGTTCCCTCCCAGCAGCAGCCTGGTCCTGACACCACCTAAATTCACTGGAGGCCTCCGTGTTCTGTCTGCAATTCCAGAAATGCTGTAGGCTGTGCAAATAACCCTAGTGGCCTCCGCCTGAAAAGCTAGGCTCTGTAAGCTAAACGGAGTGGCATCCCTGACTTCCCAAAGGGATTTTCAGGTCCAGGATCATCCATCCTGCTTAACTGTTAGCATTTTCCCTGTCTCAGTTTTGGCCTCTGATAGTCTGCTGCTTCTCACAGAAGACACAGAAAGGGTATGGGGGATAGCATGTGTCAGAAACTTCTCTAATAAGCAGCTTGGAGGCTCCTAGTTTTGCACTGGTGAGAATTTAGTGGATACAAAACAAGTTGTGCGCTTGACCTTCGGGCAAGAAAAAGGTTTTGGAGCTGCTCTGTTTAGCTGTATAGGAATAGATATTTGGATTCTCACAAAGAGAAGTTGCACATTTTCTGCTCAAGGTTTGAGCTGGAGCAGTTGTGGACTACAGTTTTAATCTTTCATGGTAGCCCAGTGGCTACTAAGAACACTTGCCTGTGCATATGGGAGAATTGAGTTCACTTCCATCAGTCTCTCAGCTTTATCTTCCTACAGAAATACCCTAACGCCAGGCTAAGTTTTGCTCTTGCTGATTTTCGTTCTTGACATAGCATTTATTCTTGAAACTGTCACCATGTGGGCAAGAACATAAAATTCAAGACTTAAAGATAAGCAAGATGGAATTTGTTTCTGTAGGCAGAGGTTAAAGCAGTCCTTTGGGGTTTGGCTTAGTCTCATTTGGCTCTGCTTTGTTAAAGGCCATAAAAAAATGAATGATGTTCCTGTCTCAGCTGTGTTTGAACAGGCATGATGATCACTTTTCCTAAAGAGCTCTCCTAGGATTTTCCCTCATTAGAAGCCTTGCTGGAAGTTCTTGCTCCCAACTAGGGAAAGGAGTGCTTGGTTGGATATGAGACCTCTGGAGAGGGGAGAAGCTCATATGGAGTCCTGTGTTTCATTATATTGGCTGTTGGCTAGCTTCAGTGAGTTTCCTGCTCAGTGGCTTTCTTATATCCCTATCTTTTGGAGAGTTCTGGTTTCTGTTGTCTTATACAGGAATGCTAGGTGCCCAGGTAGGGACTTAGATTTCACTTTGAGGCACTACTCAATACAGTTTAGCTTTGAAGCTTTTAGGTCTTTTACTGGTTCAAGTCATTAACATATGGGCATAGCATTAACATACTAAGGCACTGCATTTGGTTTCTAACCATTTACCTAAGCCCTGGCTTGTCCTTCCCACCCTTGGTATTCTCCTTCTTCCATGTCTTTGCTCTGCTAACTGGAATGAGAATTACCTTTCCTGTAAGTCCCTTATGTTACAGTACACTTCAACAATTTAATTCCCTAAAGATCAGAATCTGTAACATTGTCGTCTTTTTTTAAATGCCTTTTCCCAGAAAAGGAGCTCATTTTATTCTTAAGAGGCTAGCGTGTTAAACACAAACTGCCCCAATGGTTTCCAAATATTGCTGAACGACTTTTCTTCTGGTAATCTTGCCATCAGAAAATGTCTGGATCAAAAAGATGCAGACTCTAGATCTTTTCATTCACCCTCCTTGTCAGGTAGCATAATTTTCACTTGTCAGTCAAAGTTGGATTAGTGATTCTTTCCCTCTTTCCTCGTCAGTACTTGTATGTTTGAAGTGTCAGCACTTCAAAGTCCTTGCTTTCCACAACTGTTTTCTTTGCATTAGCCAAAGCTTTAAACCACTATTCTTTACCTTTTCAGTTTCTGGTTTGCCTTAATGAGACTCTATTGTATTTATTGTTGCACTAAACATTCAACTCCGATTCTGCACCTTTTCCAACACATTCATTTTTAGTTTGTCTTTCATTATGATATTTTCCTACATCCTAGTTGTTCAGTTGAGGTTCAACTGCTTTAGCGTTAGTATTAGTCTTCCAAAGTAATCAGGCTTGGGCAATGTAAGATTAAAGGAAGGGGAAGGAGAGAATAGAAATGCTCCTTGTCTTACTGGAAAGGAGTAGGAATATAATGTTTCCTTTGCTACTGCTATTCTAACTTCATGACCTAAGCAATATCATTTGCTCCTAAGTATTCCTCTGGTGCAGTTAGAGGCTGCTGGATCAAAATAGTCATTGCCACTGTCATACTCTTCTCTGTCAATTAATACATTTAGTGTTTCTGGCCATAGCCTTCTCTAAAATGACCTGACTACAAGTTTTAATAAAGTGAGGAGGTTTGTGGATCTCGGTGATGAGGAATAGTTATTTTCTAACATTCCATTTAGTGGAGCCTAATTTTGACATTTAAGCTGGTTTTTAGAGTACTGCAATAAAAGCACCTGAAATTCTTGCTTAGTTTAACACAGTCTGGTGCTTTTGTTTTTAGTGCTGTGTGATGTTCTAGCTGTCTGGATAAACCCGAGGTCCGTGAAACTGCAAGCCATTTGGTGCTTAGATCACCTGCTGTTTGTGGTATGCCACACAAGCATTTATTTCTTTCTGCATCAGACGCTTACGCACAAAACTGTAGGAAAATAAAGCTGAAAAAAAGCTTGGCAAGTTATAGAGTCTGTTGCTCTCCCACAACATTCCTGACTGCCTCTTAAAGACTTCCCGTGATGGAGATCCTGATCCATTTATTCCAGTTCTTTAGTATTAGCATTAAAAAGTCTTTTGGAAGTTCAATTAGCTCGTTTCATCTCGGGTCAATAATTTCTTGTCCTCTCTGCTACAAATATGGCGAATAGGCTGCTCCATTCCTTTTTGAAGACTGTTAGCATAGTCCTCCTCAGTCTTTTCTTTATAAGAAATGATCCCACTTCTTTCTTAGGTCATGTTTTCTCATCGTCCTTGGGATATTTACCCCCCACACACACTCCACCCTTGACTGCAAGGGGCATTACTGTTCCTGAAACACAGCAGTGGGAAGGATCTCTTAGATTAATACTCCCAGGCCTTTTCCTTGAGAACTTGACCATGTTGACCTGAATGTGGACTCGTGTTCGGTCTGTGATCCAGTGTCATCCATAGGAGACCTATGCCTAGCTAGTTGTTTTGCAACCTGTCGTGGTTTAACCCCAGTCAGCAACTCAGCACCACGCAGCTGCTCCCCCCTCCCCCCTCCCAGTGGGGTGAGGAGGAGGAAAGGGGAAAAAAAAAAAAAGGTAAAACTCGTGGGTTGAGATAAGAACAGTTTAATAACTAAAGTAAAACATAATACTAACAATAGTGATAATGAAATATAATAATAATAGTAATGAAAAGGAATATAACAAAAAAAGGAAGGGGGGCGGGGGGGGAAGGAAAAAAAGTGATGCACAATGCAATTGCTCACCACCCACTGCCCGATGCCAGAGCCGTGATCCGCCCCTCCTGGCCAACTTCCCCCCAACTGGAAATTTGGGGATCGAACCCATGACCTTTTTGCATTAATAGCACCACACTCTAACCAACTGAGCTAACCACTGGGCATGACTTTCTGTGCTATGGAATACCCCTTTGGCTAGTTCAGGTCAGCTGCCCCGGCTCTGCTCCCTCCCAGCTTCTTGCACACCTGCTTGCTGGCAGAGCATGGGAGACTGAAAAGTCCTTGGCTTAAGATAAGCGCTACTTAGCAACAACTAAAACATCAGCGTGTTATCAACATCATTCTCTCACTAAATCCAAAACACAGCACTGTACCAGCTACTAAGAAGAAAGTAACTCTGTCCCAGCCAAAACCAGGACACAACCGATTAGATCCATTTAAGTCCAAAAGCTTGCATTCATCCCAGCTTTTCGTGGTTGTTTTGAATTATGATTTTATCTTTCAGCATCCTCCTAGTCCTTCCTGGCTTTGTCATCTACAGCTTTGTTATCCATTTTGTATCTATTTCTTCCTATTGACTATACGGGGAACCTAGCTCAGCCACAGCTGTCCAAATTGGAGATTCCTGAAGTCAGGTAAGGTAATTCTCGCCTGAAAGATGGACAGTTAAATTTAACCCACATAGGAGTAACTGAGAGCATAGTCATTACTGAACAAGTCAATGTAATAAATACATGCATAACCATCTCCTCCAAAAAACAATCAGGCAAAAAACCAACACATCAGAGCCAGCTGATTTTCTATATTCTGTCAAGTGGAGGGAAACACTTGGATAGATCTGAGAAGATGCACTTTGTTTCTTTGCGTAAGAGCCAGCAGTCTTGCAAAGGGCTGGGACAAGGGGGATGGACTGAGAAGCTATTACAAACCATTATGCAGACCACGTAGATTGCCAAGGGGAGATTTTCAGGTCCCTCAGTAATGGCAGTGCAACAACCGCTACTCCCAGGTTCTTGTAGGTGCACTGGTAGTACCATATCAGATACTTCAGACTGCACTGGTTTGGTGAAAAAGTAACCTCTCCTCTTTGTGTTTCATTTTTCCAAACATGACATGAAGTTTCAGATTTCGAGCATAAATATTACATGGATCTCATAAATTATTTATAACCAGTGCATTTGAATTCAGAATGAGCTGTAGAAATAAATGTCCAGTACTTCAGAGGCAGTTTTACTTGTAGAAAATACAGATTAAATATGCATTTTGCCAGTTTATCACCTCCCAAAAAACATGAGGAAAAAAGTGATAAATGAAATTATTAGGATCCAAGAATGATATCAGAGTGCCTGAGGTTTGATTACTTGTAACCATGTATAAGTAATCAAAAGGATGGGTACCAAAATAAAGACTCTCACTATGCCTCTGTTTATAAATAGTGATTTTTGAATCTTATGGTGATATGGGCATTTGTAAAGATGATACATTGAGTAATTTGGAAGGAAAGAAGTAACTTGCAAAATTCCTGTCTTCAATCTGAGCCTGACGTTCTTTTGACTATACCAGTCCCTTGAAAGGGGTAAGGAATAAGCTCAAGGAAAAATAGCAAAAAATATATTTGTCTGTCTATTTAAATTCACTACAGTTCTGCCAAGATCAGCAAGTAGTGTGCCAGACCTGGAACAAGTGAGCCATGGTGCTGCAGAAACTTTACATTGTCCTAAAATCACCAAGGGTGTCAAAATAGACCCTGGGGAAAACTCCTTGCCTAAGAGAACATCCTTCCCTCCCCCCCAACTGTGGCAAAGTGTTTTGTTAGTGGGGAAGAAGGGAACAATAGGGACTGCGAGGTATTGTTTTGGGCTTTGAGGTTGTATAGGGCGATGAGAAGCAAAGCTTTATGCAGACTGATGAAATAGTTTTAGATGGTGCCTGGAAAATACTGTATATGTTCTGGTTATTATTATTCAAATGTAGCTTTATGGTTTTTCTGAGTCTTCAGAGAAAAAGATTCAGGAACAAAATTGACAGTTTTGGCTCTTTGTTTCACATAAACAACTGAAAGGCACTGTTTGCTTCATATTTTCTTGAAGAGGACTTATTGCAGGACATTTTTTAATTCTATTGGGATACGGTTGTTTACAAAAATTAAAAATAAAAAATACTGCTGTCAAAGCATTACCCATTATTCAAAGCTGCAAACCCATTTCTATTCTTTTCAAGAGTCAGATTCCAAGTACATTCATCTTTGAGCACAACATTAATGGTTGGTGCCAACCTGAAGGTTTCGGGGGGAAAATGATGTATTTGAAACTACCCTGGAAAAAGAGCACAAATACTCCAAGTAAGAAAAATGATCTCACAGTTCGGAGAAGGAGAAGCATGAAAAGCTCAATTCCAGGGTAGCTCTAGTCTTTACATTTTAAAGTCTTTCATTGCTGAGGAAGTATACAGTGCACTTTGAGTAGCTTTAAACCGTCTGCTTACAGAACATATATGTTTCAAAATGCCATGCTGTATATGCTGTCCTGTGCTGTGTCTTTTAAGTAGCCATCTCAAATGCAGGTTCAGCACTTATGTAGCAAGTGAGAATCTCCGTTCTGCTGCCTGATGATATCTCTGGCCTCACTCTGGAAAAGCATTCTCACCACATCAAACCAGAGGCTCAGTGCCCTTCAGGATAGGTGGGAGAACCCCAGAGATAGTCCAGATGGGAGAAACAATAGCTAGGTTTGTGGAAAACAGCTTCTGAAGGGAGGCTGAATACATTGTTATTATTTAGTCTAGATAAGAGAATAGTAAAAGCAGATTAATTGTAAGAGGTTTCTGTAAAGAGAGAGAGAATTAGTCACAGAATAATTCAGGTTGGGAGGGCCCTCGGGAAGTCTTTAGTCCAACCTCTCCCTCAAAGCAGGGTCAATGATGAATTCAGACCAGGTTGCCTAGCGTTTTGAACAGTCAGGTCTTGAAAACCTCCAAGGAGGGATAGTCCGCAACCTCTTCCAGTCCATAATGATTCTCATAGTGAAAATTTTGTCCTGATGTCCAGCCAGAACCTCCCCTGTTCCAATTTATGACCTCTGTCCCCTGCCATGCACCTCAGCATAGAGCTCAGCTCCATCTTCTCAGTAACTTTCCCATAGTTCTTCAAAGGCTGCTATTAAGCCCCTTTTAAGCCTTAACTAGCTATTCTCCCCATCCAAGACACTTAAGACAAAAAAAATAATGGGTTGCCAGCAGAAGGCATTCTGTTGTTCAACAGAAGAAGCCCCAGTAGGGAGCACAGAGAGGCCTGAGAATGGGGATGTCAGCAACCTCCTCTGTCATTGGAGGCTGTTAAGAATAAATTAGAAAAATGTATGGTTGTCCACCCATGGGGTGGAAATGCCAGGGGATGAACTTGATGATCCCTTAAGGTGCCTTTCAGCCCTATTTTCTGTTGCTTTGATTCTGTGCTAGAAGAGCATGTGAATACAAGCCTAGTGCCAGCTTACGGCCACAGAGCTACGTACATTGCAAGACTGAGCCCTAGGTGCATAATACATTTCAGCACTTATTAATATTTCAAGAAGTTATGAATGACTGAAAATCACCAGGGAAAGATAGTTATAATGGAAATAATGTTGTAGCCTGAATTATTGCAATGTTAGCAGATGTTCATTCTGCTTATGTCTAGTCACCTGAGATAAACTGAGTCTGGTGCTTTCTTTTTTTTTTTTTTTTTTAAAAGGTCAAGGAATAGGTCTATCAATAAAGACCTTTAAAAACTGTCACCTCTACTACCAGTCGACATCAATTCTTTGTATTTAATAATTTCAATTTAATATTATTTGTCCATATGTCTAAATATCTGTGGAAGAGATTGCTAATAATATTACTACAGATACTATAGGTGTGGAAACCAGGACTTAGAAAGGTTGTCAAGCATGATGTTATTAAAACAAGAAAGAGAAGTTAGATTTGTTTGATGTCATGCTCTTCCAAAGCATGCAGGAATGCAAGTTTCCCCTGGAAATCAGTGAACCAAATAGCTGAGACCTCTCTCTTTACCAGTTAGGTTTTCTAGGTATATGCACAAAAGCACTTGAAGGACTCCAAATTAGTGGCCACTCCTGGAAACTTTACCTTTCGGTTACTCTGTAAGGAGGACGCTTCACAAAGACAGACAAGGATTAAGGGGTAAGCCAGCCCTGAGCAGTCTAACACATCACCTATCCCACTCCGCGCTGGGTAGCGTGTGGGTATGTCTGAAGCAGTATGAAAGCAGCGAGCAGCAAAAAATAAGCCAGGCATAGCTTTGTGCCTTCAGACAGCAGGTACCCCTTTCTGACCTAGTCAGTGTGAAACGTTGTTCTTTGCACTCTATTTTTGAAATCCTTCATTGTTCTTTTCACCACCTCTATTGTATTCCTACAAAGAAACGTGTTTCCTTCAATAAGTTTTCGATACCCAGAGAAAGAACACCCACTTATTCTCTATGTTCGTTTCTGCTCTGCTGCCACAACCTGCTGATTGCAGAGGGAGCATTTCACTTCCATTATAGTTTAAATAAAATGATAGGCTGGCTACACAGAGAATCCATTAGCCTTAAGCAGTCGAGTCACCGTTAATTACAGTTTTTAGACTTCGGAAAGCTGGGTCAAAATTCTCCGTTTTTCAATGGAAAGCTATGTCATTTAAATGCTATCTTCTGTCCATCATTCATTCACAGTTCTGCTGCTCAAAACTCAGCAGCGACTCTTCTGTGGTAAGTGAGCATCTTCTTTTTCAGTCTGTGCCCAGAACAGAACCTAAAGCAAAAACCTCATTAAGCAGAGTTCACTCTGCAGGCGAGTCATTTGTTTAACAGTTAGCTGGTGGGAAGTGGAAAACACCTTGTAAAGTGGAAGCTTGTAATGTTATCTAAGAGATGGAGCTGTGAAGGAGAAAGTGAGGTGGCGGAGGCAGTTTGGAAATAATGTTTATTTCAGTGTTTGAGGGTTTCTCCAGAGCAAAGCTTGAGTTTGGGAGGGGAGCCTGGAAGGGATGTTTATTGAAAATGTAAGCCTTTCAAACGGCAATGGAAATTTTACATAAAACTGTTTAGTCAACTGTCATTTTGTGTTAAGCTTAAAAAAAAAAAATCACAAACACAATGTTTTGCCTTTTTTTAACCATTTCTACTATGCAGTTCAAGGAAATAAACTGTAAAAACCTTGATACTGCAGGTTTACCTTTTTATGGTCTGTTTTGAATGCACTGGCTGAGGCCCTGGTACTCCCATTTGCATGCAGGGAGTCCTGACCCCCCAGAAGAGGGAGGGGGTCGCAGAGTGTATGGCCTCTCTCACCCACCCTTCTTCCAGAACTGCTTTGAAGGTGGGCTGTGTTTGTAGAAAGGATGTATCCTCTCGGCTGGGTGTGTTTGGGCAGGGAAAGTCCTCCTGACTGCGGCTCCCAGGGCAACCTCGGTGCGGGCAGCTTGGGAAACGCCGTCAGGAGGCTCTGCTTTCCCCAGGACAATAACGCAACACAGGCAGGGACACAGGCTGCTGCCTGCCGCTCATCCCGAATCCTCTGAAGGTATCAGGCGATCACAAGGGGAGGAGAAGATAATGAAGCACAGGGCAAATACAACCCTGTTTTCTCCTTAGGAAACCTAAAGGGAGAATTGCTAGGACAGTCTGGAAGTTTGGGGTGTTTTTCCATTTTGATGGTAGTTCCCATGTAGCAGTATCCTAAACCACAAATGATTCAATGTGGCGAGACAGGAGAAGTTGTCCTTTTCTGGCAGTATGTTAAAGTGTTTTAACTGATAGCAGCAAATAGTAGGAAGATTTGCTGAAGGGCATAAAGGGTTCAAATGAAATCCAGATTACTGAAGCCATGAGAATTTTGGTGGGCTGATTCTGTGTGAAACATAGACTGCAGAGCTCTGGCAGAGAAGAACAAGAGTCACTGTTGTGGCATCTTGTCACCTGTTTCTGACTTATTTAATTTTTTTCCCTTTATAATAAAACAATAATTTTGTTTTAGAATAAAATGAGAATTCATTCACTCAGGAGACGGTTAAGTGACAATGTTAAGGCACTTGGGTCAGATATCTGCAACATTGTCTAAACACAGGTTGGTTCAAGAGGGTGAGTTTACCTCCTCATTATACTTGGTTTTCCATTTAATTCCTCTTAGACTATTATTTGATCATGAAAATTCAAAATAGTGATAGAGGAGAGTTTTGGTGAAGGAGGAGCTCAAGCCTCATTTAACTTGAGTAGAGAGCCATTGCACAAGGGTTTAATATCTGAAATCTTACAAGCTGCTAAGTCTGGAGAATTTTAATGATCAATCTTTGAAGACATTGCAGTACTACTTTTGTTGATGCATTTCTAAAGTGTGCTAAAAACGGCAGGTTCTCTATCAGAGTTTAGTAAGAAAAAAAATGAAATGACAATGTAATGTGGTCATACTGTGTCTGTACATGACCTAGTTCTCTCATACTTAAGTTCCTAAACTTTGTGGGAAATAAAGCATTCAGTTTCTTGCACAGTGAGTGTCTAGCTGTGAGCTTACTCTGTTCAAATTTATGAAATAACTGATACATTTAAATGCTTCAGTAGATCAGTACCTTTACTTTTACCAGTTTTTCTTTGATAGTACCAAATAAATAGCAGAAGAATGAAAAAGGATGGGTTTACATGTATCAGTGCAGAGGTAAATATAACATTATTCAGGTGACTTCTCTTTATGACTCATCTTTACAGTGACAATTATTTGAAAGTAATTTAACATCATTTCATGAAAGGTGAGTGGTATTTCTACTTTAAGGGAGATGAATACGATACAGATTTTGCTAGAAATACAAACCTAACCTTCTTTTTCTTTAAGTGTTCTTCTAGAGCAATTTCCTGTGAATCTATTAAGCCATAAGCAAGCTTTTATTGAAGAGAGAAGTCTGCATTAAAGTAAGCCTAACACAATTCAATTTAAAAGGTTGTTACCTAATGTGTCAATGTCCTTACAAAAAGTAGGTGTTCATTTAATTATACTATTAAAGTTCAAAACGAGTGTTACCTCGCAATTTAGAAACACAAAAGATTATTTTCCTTGATCTGTACGGTCATGCATCAAATCCTAATTATGGAGGTACTTCCCTCTAGTGGACAAGAAGGTATTTCAATTGCAGTATTTTTCAGTCCGCTTCCAAATTTGATCAGGATTTAGGGAAGAGCATGCCTTTAAAAAGGTAGGGAGCAGAAGTGGGGATGAGCAGCCACTCCTCATGGGGGAGAGCAGGATGAGGAGGGAGATGTCTGAGAGACGGCTCAGGACTGGTACTGCTGGGGCCAGCGCGTGGGCTGCGAAAGCGGGCGATCACAGGGTGCCACTGCTTGCAATTGCTACAGGAATAGTCAGGACGGTCAAAACAAAGCTGCCTGAGGAACTGCAGTAGGCTCTCCTGATGCTGTGAAGCTGGCTGAGTGATAACACAGGAGGTAGGTTTCAATATTGATAAATGCAAAGTAGCGTACCTGAGTTAAAATAAGCAGATGCAGTAATAGGCTCTGTATTAGCTCTTACCTGTCAGGGAAAGATCCTGGAGTCACTGTGATCTTGGTGTTTGTTCTCCAAAAATATCATCAGTGGTAGAAGAGGTAAACTAAATGTTAGAAACAATTAGAAAAAGAATGGAATTAGAAAGAAATATCATGCCCATGTATGCAACACTTTTGAGATCATAGTCCCTCTGTCTTAAAGATTGAGAAGAATGATAGAAATATGGAATAGCTTCCACGTGGGAAGAGACTAAATCAGAGTGTCAAAATCAGAAATGGAAATACAAGAGGACACTCCAGCCTGAAAAAGAGGCAGCTAGAAGAAGGTATACTGGAAGTATATCCTATCATGAAAGGTAGGAATAAGGTGAATAGGGATTATTATTCCCATTTCTCATATCAGAAGGAGTAAGAGATGTTCTAAAACCCTCATTATCACAAAAGGTTGAAAGTATAAATAGCCTCCAAAAAGAATTAAACGGAACTGATGGAATATAGTTCTGTTGACAGCTACTAACTACAACAGTCTCTTTGAAGTCGCTGTCTGAGAAAGTCCCTGAGCTGCTGACTCTCAGATGCTAGTTGGGTTGGCCATGAGGAAAACCACTGTATGCCTGTTCTGGTTCCATATATTCTTTTTATAAATATCCAACACTGTCTGCAACTGGAGACAGGCTGGCAATTTTAAATGTGTAAGTGAAACACGGACAACCTCAGTCATCCTTACTGTACTGCATATACCCATAGGTTTTTTTATATCCTATTCAAACGTTTATATATCATTTGTATTTTGAATGGATACATTTGCCATGTTACCAATTCTCGAGATTTTTATCACAAGTCTTCCTTGTGTTAGTTGGTTGGGGTTTTTTTCTGACAGTTCTGACCACAGATGATCTTGCAGTTGAAAGTATCTTAAAAAAAAAAAAAAAAAAGACAAAAAAACCAGAGATTAAAAAAAATTCTAACTGCAGTTTGTGTAGAAAAGTTTCATGATGTGTGTCCATATCTTTGAAAAAGAGGGAGTAAACGTTAAGGAAAAAACAGCATCAGTTGATTCCATTTAAAAAAAAAGTCAATAATTTTATGAGCCTTTCCTATTAATGCATGGACTTACCAGCATACCTTTTTACAAAAGAAATGGTAGTGAACTGTTTTAACCATATGCTATGTAAATCAGCATTAAAATCGCAGGTCCTTGTATATGTTGCAGGAATATGGTCTAAATTGGGTCTAGAAAGATAATGTAACTGGTTTCTAGGCAGTTTCTCTTAAGTATAATGTGCATGTTTAAAACTCAGTAACGTAATACATTTCTCTATATACCATGAGAATTTATAATAGTGGTAATAAATTAAGCATCATTGTTTATCTTTCTCCCTTGCTGGCTTAATCACCAAAGGCCAGGAGCTGCTTAATCTCCCCTTGATGAATCTTTAGAAGAAATCAGGAGTTAGTAAGCATAAAAGCAGTGTATATATGTATGTGTTGCACATCACTCAGACACCTTGTACACAAGAGAATGCTACAACTCATTGGAGGAAAAAAGGAAGCGTGGCTGGAGAGCAGGGATGTTTGTGACTGCCGAAGCATAGCAGTAAAAGGACCGAGGGTAGCTGGATGTAAGAAAGGGCCCATGGAAAAATAAAACTGGAAATAGAAGTAAAAAAAAGAACAAACTGCAGAACCATTCACAGCTCACTTATTTCTATCTTACTGGGGTTTTAACAAATTTTATGTTTGAATAGTTTAGACTGAAATTTTCAGGTTCCATTGTAAATAATAATGATTAGTCAAACACATTCTTTTCCAATATTTTCTCTGCTCAAAATGCCAAGCAGAACATTTAACTAACAAGCTATTTCAACCTTCAACCAGTGTTTTTTAGAGCTGTACTTATTTTGTCAGCTCACCCTCTCCTGTGATGAAAGCAGAAGGAAATTCATTATAAGATCTTTTCCTCTCTGTCTGTTCTTTCCTCTGCCACACCATTCCCATTCTGGAGTAAAAGGTGGAAATACTTGTGCTATTCAATGTGCAGATATAGTGGTAAATAAAAAACAGTTAAACTTCCGTATGTAAGGAGTAGGTACTCCTATGTTGCTCAGATTAGGACTGGGTAAGCTTCAATATTCGTGCTTTTATCCTTGGCTACACCAGAGATTTCAACTTACAGAAAATGCCCCTTTACACTTGCTGGCAAAAGTAGCTAAGGACAGTGACCATCACACAGCCATGTTATGGATGTTCTTGAAGCCTTCCTAAATTCAAGACAAGTTCCATGGGACTTTCAGAGAAATATTAACATTTTTTTACAACCTGCCATGGCAGCAAGCAGATCTGCTTTTTTCTAAAGCGGGAAAAGGTGGGGAGAGTTATAAAGAGTGTCTGACAACTCTGAATCATCCCCAAACCTGAACATTCCACTGTGTCCTATCTTCTTTCTTATAGTTTGTACACGTTCCCAAATGAGGATGTGAAAACATATTATCTTTTCCATGGCAAAATCTAAAGCATATAATATTTCATTAAAATAATCCTCTGCTGTCCTCAGGTGATGGCCCATAAGAGTCAGCTCCCCAATAAAAACAGTGTTGCAAGACCCTTAGGGCTTTTATATATTCCCCACTTCTTTGCTGCGTGCCATAGAGCTTTCCTGGCTAATCCTGTTCACTGGAAGACGGTTTGCCTCTTAGACTTGGTTCTCAGATCAGCTGCAAGTGTTTTATTTCATGGTGAAATGTATGGGCTGACCTAGAGCCCCGATTAGAGTTCTGTGTGCCCAGGCATATTGAATGCTGCTGTTAACCAGCTCCTTCAGAATCACTCCTCATTCAAGCCAAGTTAAGATATAAGTAAAGAAAAATATTTATTTCTAAAGCAGCCAACACAGATACAAAGTTTATCAAGACACAGGAGGCAGAATTAAAGATCTGTGTTCAATCTACTTGTGTGGAGATCAAATCTGAGCTGCCTCACTGTGCCACTGGCAGTCTGTCCCTAACCCAGGTTGTTGGGGACTCAGCTCTCTTGCACAGTCTGCACACTCAGTAAATGTGCTGTCAAAACACACGGTCTTTTATCTTAAATCCCTTACTTGCAGTTCCATGCAGCTTCAGCTTTTCTTTTTATCAAAGATTATTGATCTTTAACTTCTCTGGAAACAATTTTGCATCTCTGCCTTCCACCTTCTGAAAATGCTAATATGCCTTCAGCAGAAAAGTCGTGATCTCTTGTACATGACTTATTAGGAAATTGTTAACTTATGAGAAAATGTGAAATATCTCATTGAGAATTTTTTTCCATATGAAGCTTATATTTTGTATTCATATGTTAACCACCAACTGCTCTGATATAAAAATGTAAATACAGTTGATGCATGTAGTTCATTACTGGCTCTGGCTCTCATTCAAAAGCAGAAACCTGGGTGACTCACTATTTTGAGGTGAGAGTGAGCTTGGGGCAACTGAATTCAAACAATGAATTATTTGCTTTATTCCTTAACAAAAACTGTTACCTCTGTGCCTGATGGGTAGAGCCCACACCATCTTGGAATCGGCAAACACACCAGAAATTAAGGGAGTGTTGCATAATGTACCATCAGCATAAGGAACAGTACGCTTGTCAGATGTAAAAATCACAATTAAAAAGATTTCAAGAAATAACACAATTATGCTTTGGAAATGTCAGCATAACTATTAGTGCTAGGAGCAATGAAAGCACGGTAGGATGATTTCTGCTCTGTCTGGATTAGTTGACTAATGAAGGAAGAACTAAGACTTTGCTCTTTAGCATCAGTAAAGGGGAGGAGGACTCTAATATGTCAGCGCAATAGCCCTCACAAGGAAGACAGGCTGGGTTGCTTTTTCCATTGTTGTACTCAAATCCAAGCAATGAAATCTGCTAAGGCACAAAATGTCCTTTGCTTGGAATATCATCATGTTCTATGACAAGTTTAAAACAAGTTGGAAGAGAGAAGTTGAAGATGAGGCATCAGTGTGTTACTAATACTGTTCAGATCTATGAAGCATTACCAACAGATGTAGAGTAAGTGAAAATTTTTTTGTAAAATCACAACAGTGAAATTCAAGAGCCACTCTGGTGGTTTTACTTTGGATTTCTATCCATGTAGCTGACAGAGAAGTACGGTGCAAAGATGCTAAGCTTCTTAAGAAGCAATGCTTCCAGAAGAAACATAAATAAACGAATGAAAACCAATAGTGAAGTAAACTTAACTAAAGCTAACTCAGTCATGTGCTTAGAGGAAACATAAGTATAGCTTTGATTGGGATTTACTGGTTAATCTTTGTTAAAGACACTTGTAGGGCTCAAAACACGTATCAGTACTTGTGACCTAAACCAGTTCAAAGCAATAAAAATCAGCACTGTTGTGCCAAACAGAGTTTGCATTAACAGAAACTAGTGATGTACAGGAAGCAAAGAAAACTTCATTTTGAGTAAGGCACAAAGGGAAAGCATGTGAATTGCCTGCTTATCTTAGTCTATTATATTGAAAATGCTTGAAATGCATTTGAAACAAGAATTCGAAGTGCACCGTTTTCTTGAACATTATAGTTTTCTTCCACATAATTTATTACGTATATGTTACTTTTTTACTACTGAATAATGGCCTGTGCTTACCAGAATATATCTGAAATGAAACTGCATGAATAGGACTTATACTGGAGAGAACTTCTCCTGAGGAACTGAACTGCGCATGGCTGGTGACATTGTTGTCTGGCTCACCCAAAACATGCCCTCCACCTTCTCAGACAAACACAGCAGCGCCCTTTTAGGAATATATTGAAAACAAGCTATTTGAAGAAGTTTGTTTTAAAAAAAGAAAAGAAAAAAGCGCACCTTTTTAAAACTGTGCATTGTATTTCATCTGTTTAATGTCGAGACTCTATAAAGTACCGAAGAGGTCATTTCCCCATGGGCGTCGGAGCAGGTTCTTTTTTTTTAATTTTTATGTGCCACTTATTTCAGGATCATCTGAACTTTCTAGTTTCTGTGAAGCTACAGAGCAAATTCTCCCCCTTCCAGTAAATGGAAACCTTTGATAATTCAATTGTTAACTGCTTTCTTTGAGTGCTCTATTCTTCCTCCAAGTTCTGCTGTGTAATACCACCTTTGCCATAAAGCCTTTCCCATTGAAATTTCTGGTTGAGATGAAGGAAAAAACAAAGTCAAGGAAGAGCAGAAAGAAAGTTCCCAGACAAGTCCTCTCAAGTGACCTGGCAGTTTAAAGAAACATTGCCATTATAAGAACCTACCTGTGAAAAGTATAGCACACGTATGTATATCTAAGCTAGATAGAGACTTCCTAGCTGGGGTATAGGTGCCAGTCTAGTTCCAGCAGTTCAGCTGGATCTCTTGCCATGACTTCAGGTAGCTTCACAGTTCTGTAAGCTATTTCCTGAGCTTTTTGAAATATTATATCCTCTGTGTGCATGCTTACACATGTGTCTTTTCTGCAATTGCTGTATTTCTAGGTACAAAGGAGTAGTCAAATTCAGCAAAATACAAGGAACAAATCCTAGATGGTCACTAAAGCCAGCAGCATCCCCAGCTCTGGAGCTAACAGGTTGAATTACTGCCAGAGTTGCCTAGCCTAGACTGCACTGCGTTTGGTGCTGTGTATAGTGACGGGCAAAGTGTCAGGGTGTTAGGATAGGTGGTAGTGCCTCCTGCCAGGCTTCAGGTGGCTGCTTTTCCTCAACTGGAGCTAACAACCATGGAGTCTGGCCTGACTGGTGGCTCTTTTTCTTTCAGCCATCAGAAAGTGCCAAAGAAGGGCTGAGAATACAGAGAATTTTCAACCTGGGAAATAGAAAGCAGAAAAAACAAAGCATAGTCATTGCTCCAAGACCTCCACTGAACAAATGGTTCTGAGTTAGCCCCTTGTATGGATTTTTAATAGAGCTTGCAATGTCGGTGCACTTCCAGGCCCCCAAAATCCTTTCTTTTGATCTTTCTTCTCTTCTAGAAGTATCTTCTTGCCTGTTTTGAGTTCTTAACCATTTTATAGACTTCCTTAGAAGACAGTGTTCAATCTACATGCTGTGCTCATTTTTGGGCATGTATGTTTTTGGAGATTCGGTTTTCTTGCCTTGAATCTTTAAATTTGACATGTTTTTATGTAGCTGCTTTTTTTACTTTTATAGTTAACTAAACGCCAATGTTAAGCTCTACCACTGTATTTGAAAACGGCAATTCTACTTACCATCCTTTTAAAATATTAGTTTGCATAAATTTAGGAAAAGGGAGGGAAATTCTTTAATGTACTTCTTAAAAACATCTAAAAGTAGCGAAGGGATTTAAAAATACAAGTCCTTTGACTTGGAGTAGATTTCCTGTGGCTTTCTCCCTTTGGTGTGTGACTTGGTGGTTTGTTTTTTTTTAAAATCTTGTGCTATTTGTTTGTTTAATACATATTAAAAAAATGCTTGGAAAACAGCATGAGCCACTTTAATGAGGACTTTAATGATTTAGATGTGTGTGATGTTGAAAAGATACTAGATACCTATCTGGATACCTTTGTTAATTCATTCTGCATTAAAATGCTGAAACTCATTTTGAGTCTTACTTGGCTGTTTGGTGGTTTTCTTCTTTTACAAGTTCTACTCATTTCAAGTTTTAATAGGTTTTTCAATTTAGATTAAATAAGAACAAAGCTAAGGACTAAAGAGAGACAGCATTCTTGGTAGAATTTTCAAAGCCCTTAACCATAGGTCTACATGCAGTCACTCAAATAACTACAGTGTATGATGCAGGTATCTAGCTTACCTATATAATCATTCACACACAATGTTGCTTTGGCAATGCAGAAATAAATTTTTAAAAATTTTAAGAAGGAGTTACACTGGATAGGGACCTATCCTGTATATGACAGGATCTGTTTAAAACTTGTCCCAGTTTGTCCTGAGCTAGTAGTACATTAAGAACAAACTTGCCCTAGCTGTCAAATGTTTTAATTCCACAAAAAAAGGGCAAATATATTTCCCCTAATGTGCAGGATTCATAATTCCCTTGTACATATGCAGATGCATTCTTCATATACTTCATCAATTCCATATGAATAAGTTTCAGAACCACTGCCAGCCCCCAAACTATCCTATTAGCTATGGAATGTGCTCAAATACCGTCGTGATAGCCACAGAATAAGAAACCTTGTTAGGTTTTCTCTCATACTTCCCACATACTCTCCTCAAACTATTAGAGCATTGTTTTGCACAAAACTAATTTATTTATCTTTGTGTAAGTGTTTTAGCATCTTACAGCAAGGGAAAGTCTGCCCTAAATATTGCTTTTTTAGAATAGGTTTATTGAATATACTACACTTCCCATGTGCCTTTGAAAGCAAGAACCAAACATAAAGATCTAGTCCATGAAAAAGAAACATGCACAAGGTCAGAGAAATGAATTTTGTTTGTGATATATTGCCCTCAGCCCAATGTGCAACTAGCAATTACTATCGATGTCTATTGCACGGAGAAATCTGAATTTCTTTCTTTCTGCATTTTACATTCTGCTTGATTTCCCCCCCTCCCTCCTCCACTGGAAACTGCTACCTTTCCCTTTGAATTCTATATTCCCCAACTTTCTTGTAGCTAGAATAAACCCTTCTGTGATGACTGCTACCTTGTTAACTTCAGGAGGCACTGGAGACAAAAAAGGTCGTTTCTCCAGCCACCTCAGAGCTGGGTCCTAGGAAATTATTGTGCCCTCCATGATCCACAGTAAGAAAGGACAGTGCAGCATACAAGAGAGCATCAACATGCAGAGATGTCCTAGCCTCAAGCCCATCTTGGTACAATCTCATGACACAGTGCAGCAGTATGCACTGAAACTGAGGTCATGCTGAAAGCAGTAAGACTAGATAAGCATGGTGTTATGCCCCCCACTAGAGAAAGCTTTATGCACATTATTCCCAGTGTCCTCAGTGATGAAACAACTCTGAGTTTTGCTTCTGCCCCATTCCCCATTGTGGACTGTAGATATGCCACTAAAATCATGTTTTCAAGAGCACGTTGCCAATTCTTCTAAAGATGGTATGTCTATATTAGCAAGCAGTACAGTGCAATAGGAGCAGATCTACAGAACAAAACAGTTGGTGCTGTGGATGCAGCACCCACACTACATGTATTTGTGGAGGCGGGGAGGTGGGAAGGGTAGCTCAGACCAGCTCTTGCCTGGTCCTGTGGGCTGGCTGCCTCTAAGTGGGTTGAATCACAATAGAGGTGCTCCCTGGGCGTGTCTTTCAGCTGAGCATGGATCTGGAAGGAGCCGGGTTTGCGTGCTCCGAGGCAGCTTCACAAGGTGAGCCACAGCACAAGAAATGGGCATGGATTGGAGATTTACTGCAAAAGCACTCTCCCAGTATGATCCAAATATTAATATACATGTACCTGCTGTCCGCTCCCACTTCAGCACCAATATAGAAGGTACATTTTCAAAAAACCTCAACATTTGGAATGTTAAAATCATCTGAAGGTATGATCAGTTAATACTAGCAGGTGAGTGCTGTTAGAAATCTGGGTCTCACCTAGTAGCTTAGATGGTCAGGAAAACTTAACCCTAATTGCAGCACTGGCCATCTGAATACATAGCCCTGGAATCTTAAGAATCTGGTCTGCAAAAGTTCTGGTTCAGCTGCTTATTTGTGAAATGGGGTGATGTGATTTATTGATGCCAGCTCTTAGACTTTTATTACAAATCTTGTGGTTTCAGCATCCTCCATAAACTCCAGGTCCAAGAGTCATGAGACAAGCAGAACACCTCCTTCCTCATTTATGAAACAAGTTTCAAAGCCTACAGTTTTAAGGATGCTTGTGAATCCCATGAATTGAAAGAGATTAATTGTAATTTTGAATATTTTATCAATAGTATTGAGTATTCTTCTACCTACCATTTGTCTTTTTTGCTCTTTTGTGCAATGACTGACTCTCAGTCTGATAAAGAGCTTACTAAAGAGGGCTAAAATAGGAATACAGTTAGTAAAGTGTTGAATAATATTGCACTTCCCCACCATGAAACAGGAAGGATGAAGCAAACATTGCTTTTGTTCCTTTTAGGAAGCAAACCTGATGAAAGCAGAGGTGGCTCTGATAAAATCGTATTTCTCTGAAAAGAATGTACAAGGTTTTGTTTCCCTGTATGCAGTCAAATAAACCAGTAGCAGATCTGTTTTTTTGACCACAGCTTGCAGCCTATCTGATTGTGCACTCGGTCCACAAGCTCCCTGTAAGCTCGTCTTGAGTCTTTCAGAGTGCTCGTCTGGTTTGCTTCTGTGGTTTTCTGTCTTCAATCTAAAATTTGCAAAACTAGGTAGAGAATGCCAACATCTATCCACACATTTACATATGTGCACAAGTAGTACACAATGCTATGCAAATTCCTGAGTGGCCTGGCATGTGCATTTATATTTAATTGTTTACATGCGACTGAGTTTTGATGTAAAAGATTGTTTCATAAAGGAGCTTATCTCTTTCTGATCTTTTAAATAGAAAAAAACCAGTTATGCTCACTTGCTTTGATATGTTTTTCCCAGTTCACAGTAAACAAGGTGAAACTCCAAATGTGAAGGTGTCTCTTTAGGTGTCTGAAAGGTAACCACCTTGTTTTGAAGGAGGTTTGTAACATGAAACAAATTTAAACAACAAGTACCAAGGCTATGAAAATATCAAAATGAAGTAGTTTTGGCAGAAAGTGAAAGTTGAACAGCTTTCATTTAGCACAAGAAGTCCCTAACCAATACTTTTAAATGGTTTGCTAGATAGCACGTCTGCTTCACTCAGCAGAGAAGACAGATTTTTTTCTTGAATAACACAACCTTTGAATCTATTTTTTTTAACATTCTTAAGCTCTCTCCATGCTGTGTTTCAACAAAATCAGGGTGTCTAAGGCTTTTAATTTTTTGTTTGTAACTTGGAAAAATGACATAGCAGCTCAGACTACAAGGGAAACATTAGACGGTGGTTGAATTCTGTAAACTTCGACCTATCAAAAGCCCAGCCTATTATATTGTGATACACACACCTTTCAAGTGGACGTCTAGTTTTCTGTGCCAGAGGAACATTTTAATTATTTCACTTACTAAAATGCTGTTACCTAGCTTAGCAAATTAGCATCCTAACTCTAAGCTTGACCTACAAAATGATTAATCTTTTTACATACATGTTAATATCTTTCATAATACATCAATTCAGCTGTCTTCTCTGCGCAACCACCTTCCCCCTCGTCAAGTTTGTGCCAAAACACAAAACTAATTTTAAAAACAGAAACTTTCAGTTAGAAATGCAATGTTAGAAATCTCCTGAGAATTCATGTGTCAGGGAAGAAGAGAATTTAAAACCAGGAGCTAAAGTGTGGCAGGCTGAGGACATGCCCCTTGCATGTTTGCAACTTGTAATTAAAAATGGTTCAATATAAAACAAGCAGCTCTTGTACTGTGGCACAGGTGACACAGTAGAAGGGACTGTGCATGTTAAGTCAAAAGAGTTGATGTCTGAGCAGGATTTGAGGGCAGAGAGGGATGGAGAATGTAATAATTTACAGGACCATGTCCTGCTTATAGAAAGGTTTGGTAAAATTGTATTTCTCAAACCTTTCTGAGGATTATCCGAAATGGAGGCTAAATCAAATCTAATGTTGTATGGCAAGTGATCCAGAAAAGCAGAGTTGGATTCCATAGCAGGGTAAGCTAAATCCAAATGGAGAGATGAGTAGATGAGCTCCTCTGCTCCTGTTGCAACCTGCCAATCATAAGCACCTGGTTGTAACACATCTGTGCTGTTTTCAGACTGGAAATACCAACTAAAATTATGCCAGCTCAAAGCAAGAGCTCAATATTTGGGGTTTGTCTGCATCCATCTGTGAAGACACACCCTTAATTTTGGTAGAAATCAGTAATGAGCCTGGTAGCAGCTCTCAGGCAAATTATATCCTCTTTAAAAATTCTGTCTTCTGCATTATTTATTGCTAAGACAGCTAACGACCTTCCAACTTCTAGAAGCTTGTAGCTGCTTAGATGGAGCAAAAGGTACAGTTCATTTCTGTCCTGATTTCATAGCTGTTGGCTCAAGGTTTGCCAGCACTACAGGTAATGCTGAATTTTGGCATCCCAGGGAGGAGATGGCTGAGAGTAGGTCAGGGACAGCTGAATCCTGGAAAGTCATTTATGTTTGTACCACTTGCTACTCTAGTGATAGCCACCGCCTCAGATGACCAACCATCTCTTTGCACAGCAGCAGCAGCCAGCCTGGCTTTCCAGGTGCTAGCAAAGGCAGCGTGGCTATGCCGCTCCCTAGGGCATGCCATTGCATTTTTTTCTGGATGGCAACAAAAGAAGCACAAATTCTGTTTGTATATCATATTGTGCTCTCAGTAGAACAAAAGGACTGCCTTTAAAAATCCATAATAGCGAGCTGAGACTCTAACGCCAAAAGTCTTGTTATCTACTGGTAAAGAAATACAAGTGGCACTCATCCAGTAGCTGGATGCTACCTTCAATGGCATGACTGTGGATGATGAGTGACTTTTGTCTTTTATCCAAAGAGCTTTAAGCACTACATATCACTAATACCACTGTATGTATGGTTAAGCTTTCTCTATTACTTTTCAATCCTCTTCTTAGGTTGTGACCCTAAATATTTTTGATCTGACAGAGAGAAAAGTAATCCATTTGGTATTTAAATTAAGTGGCAAGTGTTCAAAATTAAGCCATATCAATCTTGAAAGATAAACTCATATAACAGTTTTCAGTAAGGTGCAAAGACTGTGTAAAGGTACTTCTGAATGCCCGCAACTAATGGTGTGGACTGACCACACCTCCACTACGGTACAGGCGAGCATGGGGCACAGCGAGGTTGCGTTGTAAGGATTATTGATACAAAATTATTAGTAGTAGTTACAAGATTTTTTTTTTGTTTTCCAAGAAGAACAGTGAGGATGAAATCCTGGCTGTGGGGAATGCCAGAGCAAATTTCTGCAGAGTCCATGCAATGGTGTTTTCACCCTAAACTTATTTTTCCTCTGTGCTTTCCTCAGTGAATTTTCTCATACCTCACTTTTCTGATGGGCTAAAGATTTTGTTCACTAGCAGGGCTGTGCATCTCTTTATGCCTAATATTACAAGTCTTAACGGGGTTTGCAGCTCCAGGTTTGACCGTGAAGCTCCCCTGCACGCAGACCAGCTCTGACCGAAGCTAGCCATCAGCCTCTGCCTAGGTGTCGTGGTTTAACCCCAGTCAGCAACTAAGCACCACGCAGCCGCTTCCCCCTTCCCCCTCCCAGTGGGGTGAGGAGGAGGAAAGGAAAAAAAAGTAAAACTCGTGGGTTGAGATAAGAACAGTTTAATAACTAAAGTAAAATACAATACTAACAGTAGTAATAATGAAATATAATAATAATAGTAGTAATGAAAAGGAATATAACAAAAAAAGGGAGGTGGGGGGAGGAAAAATAAAAGTGATGAACAATGCAATTGCTCACCACCCGCTGACCGATGCCAGAGCCGCAATCCGCGCCTCCCGGCCAACTCCCCCCTGTTTATATACTGGGCATGACGTTCCATGGTATGGAATACCCCTTTGGCTAGTTCAGGTCAGCTGCCCCGGCTCTGCTCCCTCCCAGCTTCTTGCACACCTGCTTGCTGGCAGAGCACGGGAGACTGAAAAGTCCTTGGCTTAAGATAAGCGCTACTTAGCAACAACTAAAACATCAGCGTGTTATCAACATCATTCTCACACTAAATCCAAAACACAGCACTGTACCAGCTACTAAGAAGAGAGTTAACTCTGTCCCAGCCAAAACCAGGACACTAGGAAAAGCTTTTGTGTGCCTCCTGCCACTTGCAGAGAGAGACTCAGGTGCTGAAGCCCAATCTTTAGGGAAGCACCCTTGCTCATCAGGGTTCGCGCCCAAAAGTCTCCTGGTCAGGGTGCAGTGGGGGCCAGTGGCTCCCTTGGGCCAGTAGCACTGGGGGATCCCCAGGGTGGCAGGGCAGGGCTTGTCAGCCAGGGCCTCTCCTGTGTGCCACCACCCCAGCCAGGAGCAGGGCAACCGAGGGCACTGGGGCAGCCCTGGGCATTGGACACCTCCCTGGGGATGGGGACAGGCTGAGGCTGGGCTGGCTCATGGGCCCACGGATGGGCCCAGCTTGTCAGGGCCCATGGCCGAGCAGGGCAGGGCTGTGGGGAGCTGGAGACCGGCCCTGCTGCAGTGTTGCTGGGGCAGGGACTGACATGAAGTCCTGGGCCATGGGCAGGTGGGTGGAGAATTGTCACAGGAGGTGACAAAGCCACAATAAGGGCAGGAAAGGAGGGACTCCTAACAGCTTCTGCTGATCGTGCTGCCACTGCAGCAATGGCTGGGCCAGAGGAGGAAGAGGATAGAGAGGAGGCAGGGACTGCCGGCAGCTGTGGAGGCTGTAAAGAGCAGGGACCACTGGGGAGAAGGGGCAACAAGGCTGAGTTTGTCTTGCACTGCTTGATGTGTCCTACAGACTTGTGATCAAGCTCGCAAGTCAGGCAACTGTTCTTACACAGAGAGATTTCAAGTCAAAAACCATTGCCAAGAGGAATGCTTTCAAAGCACCATGGAATTTAACTTCCTTAATCATGTGGGCACTTTCAAAAATGTAACTCTAAAGATCTTTTTGCTTATAATGGAATCCAATCAAAATTTTAGAGTAAGTAGACATTTTTCCATTGGCTTCAAAGGGCTATGAATCACACAGATTAATTTTTGTTAAAATGTTTCTATCGATAAATCAAGATCCTTAAAATGGTCATATGTTTCCAGTTATTCTTTCAGAGGTGATTTTCCCCCTTCTTCAGATAATTTTTCTGTGGCTGTGTTAGGTTTGCAATGACTTCAGAAATCACTAATGATCAAAATCAACAGAAAGTGAAGTTTTATTCTGTGTTATAATTGCTCATTTAAAAACTCTTAAAAAGTTACTGAGCTGGGTATTCTTTTCATTAAATATTTCATGGCAACAACAGTGGCTGAAGGTTATGGTAAATGAACATTTGATCTTTTAAAGAGAGTTAGACAAATCCTGCTAAAATTACAAGGAAGTCTTTCTTTTTCTTCATCCCAGGTGGCTTGATCAAGGCAACCCACTGAGCACTTTATTCTGCATAAAGTCATGTTCAAAACACAGCTATTTTTGGACTGTATTTGCCTGAAACAGCAACATGACAAACTAACCACTGAGTTGAAAGAGTGAAGTAGTATGACGTTGGTTTTGCTTTTACTAGAGAGGTTCCCAGGACCCAATTGAAAAGATGAGGAAACTGAATCCTGATAGCTGATGAGAGACACCTTCAGGCAAATTTAAATTTAGTGAGTAGTATGTGGTATGCAGAGACTGAGGAGACATCATGCAGGTTTCTTTGCTTCCTAGGCTATAGACCAGCCCCAGTACTTGCAGGGGTTGAAGTAAGGGTTTATCCAGTGTGCATAATGGAGAGCGCAGAGATTCCCAAGCTATTTCCAGACAGCTGCATCTGTGCAATACAATGCACCATTGGACAGAGAGACGGTTCAGGGTTTCAAGTGGCTTTGCTATGTCTGCCTGGGCCTGAGTTCATACACCTCACCCTCCCCCTAGTCTTTGCTAGCTCAGATGCTCTGCCCCACACTCCAGTGCACAGCCTAGTTACGCCTTTTGCAAAATACAGAAAGGAGGGGGAGAACTGCAGGTTTCTCTGGTTTTGTTCTGATTTGACTTGGTACAGCATAGCCTCTTTTCCTCAAATGATGCTAAGCAATGTCCTCCTCCTGTTAGGAACTGTGCTGCTCCCTGGGCAGATACGGAAGCAATGAGATCCTTGTTGCTATAGCTCATGCAGCAGTATGGACTCTCATCCATTCCAGCAGCATCTTATGCTGCCTCTGACTAATTCTTGGCCTGCCCCAATGACTGTATCAGTGTTCTGTAGGGTGATGCATACTGTATGTTATGTGGTACAGGCTTTTTGCATAAATGATGCTCACTAAAATGAGGTATATGTACCTGTTCTATGGCTTTTGGCACATATATTTGTTGGTGTGCGCAAACTATGCCACTATCATCTGTTTGCAATCATCTGAATATATAAGCCATGTATATTGTTAACATGGATCTAAAAATTTAATGCAAACACAGCTAAATGTGCCAATGTTTTCACCTTGACGGGAATGGCCCTTTTCTTCTGAAAGCTTCAGAGACAGGTCTTATGCATGACTTACACTGAGACAAACATGCAGCATACATTTAGACTTTGATAGATGCTTTGCTCAAAAGGTGGAGAAACAAAAAAGCAAGAGATCAAAGCAGCACACCAAATCTTACAAGTTTTAATTAAGCATAAGCAGCTGCATCCTGTCTTCTCAGAGAAGTCCCATCATTTGCGCTATGTAACATTAACGCTCACTGAATTGTAAAGCTCAAGGGAACTCCAGGCACAATTTGGAAGAGACAAACATTTGTTTTTCAGAAACAGATTCATTATCGTTTGAAGTACCGGTTTAATCTAACCAGAGATCTTATGGGAATATCTTTGAAGAGTTCTGTCTCTGCAAATCAATTTAATTTGTAAGAAAAGGGAATAAAATGACCAAAAAGGACCAGATTAGTATTGCAAAGAGAACATCAATGATATTTCTTCAAGGAGACAATGACATTTTACCCTTCAGAAAATCATCAGGAAAAAAAAATACCCTAAGAAGAATTTTAAAAAATGGATTATTTTTTACCTCATGGAGTGCTGAAAAACATGACAATGGAGATGATTTTGGCCACAATCTCCCAACGAGGGATTTGAACTTCTGTCTTTTCAACAAAACAATCTCAAAGTGGCTTAGAGCAGTGCTAATAACAGTAATATATTTCTCTAGAGATTCTGGCAACAGAAAAAGCACAGCCTCAGTGTAGCTCTGGTAATTTAAGCGTGGCTTTGGAGTACGTGCTTGCACCCAGGCTATGCCTGCGCTTGCAAGAGCTTTTTGATGGAGTCTGTGGCACCAGATGTGTTAGAAAGAGGTTTTCTTTAAACTGTAATCATATAGAACTGAATGAACCAAACGTTTATCAGACTGCTTAGGTCTGATTGATTTCTGAATTGTACTTGATATCAGAAATAAAACTGATTAAGAAGATGCCTTAATATAAAAAGCTTGTACCGTTGAAAAGCCTCACCAGGGCTGAAACTTTCTAGAAACGCAAAGTAGAGCCAGCTCACTGTCTTCAGTCAGTGAGCACTAGCAAACAACATATAATCAAGGGTAGATTTATTGCCAAATATAGCTGTTCCCGTAGTACTTACATTTTTCATTTTTATTGTATTCATTTAATCATTTTCAGTTTATTCAAAGGAAATTACAAGAGCTTCATGTTTGTTAGCACCTGCCTACACAGCATCAACACTTCAGGAGAGCAATGTGGCCAGGCAGCAGCGCAGGATAACAAAGACAAATGGATCTTGCCAGCTGAGTCAATCAGTCATTACTTGTATTTGAAATGTTGTATGATGTTATTATTGATTGTTAATTCTTGTTAATATTTTTGGCTGAGAAAAGGAAGATGTGGAGTATGGCACCTCAAAGAGGATACAGCCTGAGCTATCTGGAACTGTTCAGTGTGTTACTCAGAGGTTCATATTAAATACATGCTGACTGGTTAGCACTCAGGCAAATCCCTGTTAGACTTCTCAGCTGACAGTGGTTATTGGAGAGTATCAAACAAATTCAGATCCTACGACCAGCAATTAAACTGTCTATACTATTCCCCAAAGTTGTTAGCTTGTGCCTGAAGATACTTCTCACACCACAGTACAATAGCTCTGAAGATCTTCCATTTCTTCCTAAAATTGCCCTAATGATCCCTGCAAACAACAAAAGTAAAATGTGTCTTTTAATCTAATGAAAATATTAGTGTGACTGGTGAACAAACCTTTGACCTGATATTATCCCTTTTTCAATGTTAATTTAACTGGCAAAGCTGTGAGCATGCCCACAGCTAATTGACCAACTAATTCCTGTCACTAGGCAGAATTGGCTGAAGGCAAAAATCCACCTACCTTTTAGGCACAGAAAGGCAGAAAAAGCAGCTGAAACTGGGTGTCAAACCATGAGAAGACCTTCTTTGTGAATTGTCTTTGAATGAAGACTTCAAAATGTGGTGCATTTCCATAAATATGATTTTGAAATGGCAGACAAATACAAAAGATGCTGGAATAAGAAAATCTTTGAAGACAAAGATGGACTAGGAATATGGGGATTTTTAATGTTATAAAAAGAGAACTGCTTGGAAAAGGGGTTGGAGTTTGGGTTTTTTTTAAACCATTAACAATTTCTCTCCCTAAGAGAATTATAAGAATATCTAAGGAGGTCAAACATTTTCTGCAAAAATCTTCATTTGGACTAATAGTTCATTTTTTAACTAGAAGAAAAGGTGGAAAATGTTCAACTATAACAGCTGATTTTCTCTACAGATCTCGAAGTAGAAAGAAAATCTTCTGAGAGAAAAGGAAGAAAAAAAAATTTGAAATAAACCTAAACCTCAAACTATGGAATGCGTGTGGGTCAGTTGCAGACCTGGCTGCTCATTTGTTTTTAACTTTATATAAAAATTAACTTTGTGATTTTTCTTTGGTGGTGTTTGTTTTCTCACTTGAAAAGGTAAAGATCTATTAATTCTCTTTAATAATCAGTCATGACAGCATACCCTTTAACATGTGTTCTCTCCTTTTTCGTAAGAAAACATTTTGATAGTTTTCTTTTAGAAGGGAAGATCGGTGAGTGAGCACAAATGATTGTCTCAGCCCTCAAAAGGAAAACTAGGCTTACTTAACTTGTCCTTGCAAACACAGGTGTGTTGCATCCCAGGTTCTCTTCCAGACTGCTCTCAACAACATTGGCAATTCTCATACCCAAAACGGAACTGCGAAGTCTAGGTTTTCACAGCTTGTCTGCTGGGGAAGAAAATCAGTCTCTAATACAGCTTACACCTTAAGCCAATTATTTTTGTTTCCTAATATTCAGGTTTCTGTCTAATCCTTATTTTTGTAATATTTCTGAATGTTCGGCTTTTATTATTATAATGATGGAATTAAGGACCAGACAGGAACAAAGCCCATGTATGCTAAAAATTTTGCAAATACAGAGCAGCTAGAAATTCTTACTCTTCCGAAGAGTGAAGACTTGAAATGGGAAGGATAGAAAATCATACATAAGCTGTAGGTAAAGCAAGCAGTGGGTCTGCAGCAGTGGTAAGCTTGTTCTTCTGATGACCACTTATCTTTTTTCTGCCCTTGAAAAAGGAGGATTTCACTGGGCTTTCAGAATTTTTTTCCTAATTCTTAGGGTAAGACTTTGAGGATTTTCTACCAGAGAGGAAGAAGAGTGGAAGGGCTGGTAGAGTAATACTGGGATGAGGGGATTACACCAGAAGGAGCCAGATAGCAAGGCAATAAATGCCCAATCAGCAGACGGTAGAGAGTATCAGCTGGATTTTGCCCTCACTAGTTGCTGGGGATTGTTTCTGCTGCTGTTGCTCCTCTCCTTGCTCCTGCAGGAAATTTTCCCTGGTTTGGTTCCCTGCTGCAAGTCCTTCCTCAGCCCAGGAATGGCAGTGCTGGAGGAGCTTGACTGTTCTTAGAGGTAAGCGAAGACCTTCTGAGTTGAGTTTGGTAGTTTCCATGGAGTGACCGTGGTGACCAGCTACACCTCAGAGCCTGAAAGCACAAGAGGAGGCCCTCATGTGAACGTGACTGCAGTATGGGATCCCAGGACCTGGGCTTGCCACTGCTCACTCATAAAGGAGAGTTTAAAACTAAATGTAATCCTGTTAAGGTAGGGTATGATAATGTCTGTAGAATCAGATCCAAACAGTTCTGAAAGCATCACAGCGGAAGATATGCTGTTTGTTAGTCACCTGAAACTAGGCTTGGAGAACTGAAAAGCTGAATTTTGTCTGGAGACTGAGCATAGGGAGGGATTTTCGGATGAGCCAAAGCAAATTTTATATCTCTATGAGTAAAGGTATTAAAACTGCATTAGCTTTAAGATATTCATGCTGTGTGATATAGTGCTGCTGGAAAAAAGTTAATTGCTGACAGTTGTTCAGAGTGCGTGAATTAATTAAAATGACAGTAAATTGGAGTGCTTCTTCAATTGAGTATTTATTTTCATTAGAAGCAAAAGGCTGCTGAGCTTATTCTGAAAGAAAGTATCAAGGTGTATTTTGACATTGCTTGTATAAGACCAAAAAGCTTGTGAAAACTCTGGATGCTTTATTTTGATAGGGCAGGAGTCTGGTAATCATGTGCTCTTGAAGTGTATGGTACTTTCTTTAATAAAATACCTGGTGATGTAGGGCTTCTGTTACTCCAATTGTCAGTCACTGCAATTAAGTTTAGTGTAATTGTCTCCAAGTAATCTTCATACCTCCGGACAGAAAGACCGCCATGGCACAGCGGGTTTCTCCCCAGCAGAAGAGAAGTCAGTTTCTTTAACACCCCTTTATACCTTATGGAAAGGAAGAGTGGGAAGGAGGAATGAAAATACTTTTCTTCTAAAATCTCAAGGGAATCATATCCTTCGTCTCTCCTTGATGTCACACAAGGTTCTCCCCTTCATAGTTTCTGGATTTAAATTTTCTGTAACAGACTCTGCATAGTTGTTTGTTTATTTTGTTGCACTATTTTAAGGGCAAGAATAAAACTCAATATTCTACTAACAAACTATTTTGGGGTACCTCAAAAGTACCCTAAAATATATGAGCTGGATTTCCTGGCTTAGAGGAGAAAGAGTGGACACTGCTAAATACTTCTTGGATCCTCTTCATGAAGTAATGGTTCCTGCAGTGTGAGGTTTTGGAGAGGTTTCCTTGCTTCTTGCTTGCTTGTTCTTTATTGTTTTGTTGTGTTGGTGATGATAGGTTTTCTTATTTATTTATATTACTATTATTATTATTATTATTCTGTTGGTTACCTAGAACATGAAGGCTTTTCCTTCAGTGCTGCCAACTTACAGAAACATCCCTATCAAGACTTCTCTTTCCAAGCTGTAATTAATCTGGTCTAGGTGCCTCACTGAATAATTACTCATCTCTTCTGGCATTTCATGAAGCTATTTAATCTCTTATTCCTTCAAACAGCAAAAGTTCCATAGTTGGCAGGTATCATTTTTAGCTTCTTTCATAGTGCAGAGATAACATTCACTTTGGGGCATGGTAATACCACTCTGCTCACTCATTAGCTTCCCACTTATGTTCTCGCACACTCCTTCAAAGTCTTCATCTGGTTGTTTGTACTGAAGAAATTCATCTACCAAAAAAAGAAGTGTTTAATACTTATTTCAGATATTTCTATGAAGCTTTCAGGCCGTAGCTGTGTTTTGCACCATGACCTCAGATGTCAGCTATTTCTTTGGCAGTAGTGTCCTACAGCTGTAACAGGGACTGTTGTCCTGCACCCTCATACCTGCACGTTGGGTGAGACAGCCCTTCTTCTGAAGAACAAGGAATAAGTGTTGGGCGGCATCTGCGGAGGCGGAGGGAGGTGACTCCTGCCTTCTTATGAGCTCCTCTTGGACAAGTGAATGCTTTGAATTATGTGAGGCAGCAGAAGCCACAAGCTTGCAGGATCTCCTTCTTTGCCCCACACGTACTGTTGTTCATACTTGGCCTAATAAGCAGGACAGAAACACATAAGTCTTTGACTTTGTCTCTCCTTAGAAGTGGCCCTGAGGAAGCATTTAGGTACAAGCAACTGCTATTCCTATGTGGTGTTTTCTCATAGATGTAAAAATGCTGGCCTCTGCATTAGTCACAGCTTTTCCCGTTTGACTGGACACAAAGTAAGTTATTATTTATAACTAGTTTCTAAGTGACAAATAATCCAAGTGTTATTCTTTGTGCCATTAACGAAGTTTAAAAGTAGTTACCAGCACTGTTTCACTGGCTTGGAACCATGCAAAAGAAATGATCAGTGTGTACTCTGCTGGGGCTGTGAAAACAAGTTTTGGCTTCATCTGAACAACTAGGAGGAAGCCGAGGGAGGGAGTTGTTGTTCTTGACTTCTTTTTTCCCTTTAAACAGAGACTGTAGTGTGTGTGTATGTGCACCATTCAAACCCAACAATTATGGTAACTTGTCATTAAAAACAAAGGAAAGGTGACAGCACAATCTCTTCCCCTCCAATCTATTATATACCACAGTGAAGTAGTCGAGTATTCACCTAGGAGAGGATGAAGAGCAAACCAGAGGGTGAGAACATGATGCACAATTTGGTAGTGAGAGCACTCACCTGGGAGAAGGTAGACCTCGGTTTTGGCTCCTGCTGTGTAGTCTGTGCAAAATGAAAGTGCATCAACAAATCGAAAGCAAGCCACTGAGTAGCCTATGGCAGATATTTAAAGCACTTCTCTGGAACATGAGAGAATAGGGTGAGTTTGTAGGCAGGGAAGATTTGAACCTGAATTGCTGTAGTAGTGTAGCCCTTCATCAATATGTGAGCACATACTCTTATTGAGAAGGACTTGATATCGCCTGTGGTGAAAGACAGACTCGGTGGCAAGGCAGGAGAAGAATCCAAGGAAAAAGTAAGTTGGGCAGAACTGAGCAAGGGGAAGATTGGAATTAGAGTCGTAGAAAATTGTAGGTTGGAAGGGACCTCTGGAGATCGTGTAATCTAGCTTCGTTCTGCGAGCAGGGCTCACTTCACTGTTAGATAAGATTGCTTCATGTAAGTGACCCCTCTGGTATAATCGGACTCCCTCTAATCTGCTCTCATTTACAAAACAAAACAAAAAATCTTAGGAAGTGTTGGAAAATGCATCTTCTGCATTCACATTACACTGGTCTAGTTCAATAAAGCATCATATACCAGTTGTAAATGTGGCACTGAGGGAAGGTGTTGCAAGCTATGCCAAGGAGTAATAAAGAACTGTGAAACTAATCTAGGAATTGAAGAAACAAATGATGCATAATGAAGAAACAGAGGAAGGTTAACAGAGGGAGCACAACTAAAAGAAATCATCAAATAGAGCAGAAAAGCTCGGCTGCTTAATAATTTTGCAAAGTGACTTAGCAACTGCTAACATGGAACAGGAGGCACAGAACAGCTTTGCAAATCTTTTTTTTTTTGATTAAAGATCAGGAGATTATGATGTTAGAAAGGGAAGGATTAGGATATCCATAGATTGCTCCTGAAGTGGTTAGTGTGAAGATAAAAGCTATAATAGATTATATGGCTCAGAGTCTAAGAGCTGGAAAATTTTAGTATGAAAACTGGAAGAAGCATTTTAAGGCAGTTAAAATAATGGTATTTCACTGGAAGCATAAACAAGTGTTCAATTTGAAGTCTGTGAAGATTGAACGAAACAGTATTTAAAATTGTCAGCCTGAAGAAACCTCAGAGTGTTACCGTGTCTGTTCTCAGTGTTATTCAGCTTTCAGAAAGAAAAATTATACCTTCATAGAGGGTTTTTGGTGCCTTTGAGAATGGTACATGGACAAAGAGTGTTTTCCTTCTTGCTGTCATCTTCTGGGAAGGGAGACTAAATTATTGCAGCCTAGGGGCTCAGTTTGATTTCCAACTGAAAGGGCTCAGTTTGATTTCCTTCTGCAGGTGGCCAGAAGCTCTAGTCCAGGGGGTAGCTGGGAAAGGAGCACAGCAGAGACCCATCCTCTGTTTCATGGAGTGACTTTCTGAGAAAACTAGGGCTTTGATAGGGCTTTGCTGAACACTAGATCTGGATACAAAAGTCAGATCTTAAACTGGGTAGGATGGTGAGAAAAATGCTTGGCGAGGTAAGGTGAAGCCACATTCTGGTGTTAACTGGAAGAATCACTGGGGTAGCTGTGCCGCTTGGGCTGCATTTCATCACTGCATTTGGATTTTTGTACACTTTTGCTGTTTACATAGCACGAGTGATATGGAGACACCACAAGGGAAAGATGCGTCCAAAAACAATGTAGTTGCTGGGCATGAAAGGTCTGGCTATGCCCACGTGCCTCTGCTCGCATAGGGCTCTGGTGCAGAAACACAAGGAGTGGAGGGGCCAGGAGGGGAGTCGCAAACTGTTCATGAAGGGGGTGTGCAAGGTGTGTCAAAGCAGAAAGACGAGTGGACTAAGTAAGAGGAAGCCAGGTTGACTGCAGGTCTGGATTCTGTCGATCTTGGATATGAATGTGTTTCTTATGTTTTGGGGTAGTTTTTAAGTTTAACTAAATTTCACAAATCACAACTCATTTTCATCACATACTGAAGAGGTTTATTACACTAGGTGTCTCTCTCTGTCTCTCTTCAGATTTCAAAACATATATCCTATTTCATATTGGAATATTTTTGGACTCTTTTTTTGTTGTTGTTGTTGTTTCAATATTCTCCTGTTAGGGAAGGTGTATTGTCTTCCTTTGTCTTTAGTTCTTGTCTTAACCATCTAGTGCTCATGTTTCTTAAATGCAGCCTCAGATAGAAATTTGTCATGTTCCAGCTAGAAAAATAAGGATGAAAAGGTAATTAAAAACTGAAATTAGACTGGAAATGTTCATACAATCCTCTCTGCAGATGTTCTTACATAGTGGTACACAATACTTTGATGAACAGGACTCAGCTTTACAAACAGATGTGAACATAAATGTGCCTATTTTACCGATATTAAAGACTAGACATACAGGGGTTGAGTTGTTTAGCTGAAGTTGTTTGTGTCAATAGTCAGCAACAACCCAGTGCTGTGAAGCTGGAATAACAACGCTACGGAAGAAAACTAATGAGCAGTAATGTAGTCAGATGAGGAAGGATTTAGAACATGCTAGTACCTGGCCTGATTACAGATGGAAAGAGGGCTGTTCAATTTGTAGATAAATTTAGAATAATGAGTCTTAGAGTGTAGACTACAGTGAAAGAATAGCTGCTAATTGGAAATTTGCTGCTGCATGCTGAATAGGAGGATGACTGGCGAGCTAATTTAGAAATATCCCCAGAAGATTTCTGCTTAAGGCTCAATGACAGAAAGGAAGGGACATGAAGATAAGACTGGCATTGAGGGTGAGCCAGAACCTTCTTTTTCAGACGCCTTGCAAATGCAGGATTAGCCTGAATTGCACTGAGACCACCTCCTTGTCCTGGCCCTAGGAACCCCCCTGGTCCCAGGGGACAGCCATCCTCCATTTGCAGGGGAATATATAATCCTGTAGTTTGTGTTGAGGGATTGACAGTGAACCACAGTCTGTGGGTTCTGTGAATTCTAGTCTCTGAAAGAAAAGCTGCAAAATGAAAGATATCTCTGCTCAGTGAATATTTTTGCTACCTCAAGAAGACAAAATGCAAGTGTTAAATGTCAGGAGTGGAGAGGAAGGCTTGGTAATGAGAAATGCCATGGTTTGGGCTGACAAGATTCAGACCGTCTCTATATGCAAACAAATACCATCGGTACCATTTGGTGAGATTATATTGGCAGGGAGGATCTGGCAGTATGATGATGTGGTATTTCAGCTATTTGATCTATGCCAACAAGTGGGAGTTTGTGTGAATTTACCAGCCTGGCCATAAACCAGTCTGCCAGCTATTGTCCCACCTTGTCTCTGGAACAGGACCATGCCCAGGGAGTGGGATGGTGGCACTGAGACTCATCATGCACTCACTGATCTCTCAAGGCAAAACAGTTCCCAAATGGGGTGAGTCAAGGTTACCTCCTCTATCTACCTGACCTGAGACTTGGAGGCGCCCTTATTTGCCTCATGGTACTGTTCAGAGTTTTGGGAGGCAGCCATGGTGCTTCCTTTTGAAGGCTGACCAACAGGAGGGGGAGTGACAGAAGGCCTTTGCAGTCTCGATTCCCGTTCCTTCCTCATTCACTGAAAAAGAGAAATATTCAGTAGGACTCACAGTCCTGCCCTTAGATGGAATGAACTGGAAATTGCGTATGTTGTCTATAACTGGAATTAGGAGAAGGTCAGATTGCAGGCTTGCCTTCCCCTTCATGGTGAGTGTCCCCTTGAAAACAGTCCAGGCTCTATTTAGCAGCAGTTGTCTTGCGTATTAAAAGAGAAGTGCTAACTGCATGGCTTCTGAACATTGGCATCCTTGCTGTAAGGAAACCTCCCTTGTCCTGACTTGTTTCATCACTTTTTGTTTAGAAAGTGATTCAGTGCTCCCTGTTGAGATGTGAGTTAGCAGCCCTGTGGTGGGGGAAAGGACATCTAATCGGCACCATGGTTGAGAGCAATGCAGCACAAGCAGAGCTGTGGCACTCAACAGCTTGAAAGGAGAAATTTCAGACATCCTGTGTGTCTGAATTTGCAACTTGAACGAATGAGGTCTCCTTCCTTCATCCCATGCTGTGTGCGGCAGCCCTATCTGTCAAGAGCAGTGCTCTGAGAGCAAGCCTTGAAGGGCAGGAAGGGCAATTTCTCAGCAAAACTAGTTCTTCCCAAACCTGAGCCCAAATTGCTTCAGAAGTACTTCGCATAAGAGCAGAAACAGGCTAATAAGGAGGGTGAAGAACAAAACAAGATGAAGCAGAATTTTCATCTAGGAGGAGGGACTTGGCTTGTAGCTGACTTAGCAAAGCGTAGAGCACAACAATGCTGAAGGTCTTCCCTTACTCTAATTTACTTGTGGAGTAGATGGGTGCAGTCCTCAAATGCTTTTCCAGGGACTGGAGGATTTTATTCTACAGCAATGCTTTTACTTTTTTTAATACAATTCATGAACTTCTAAAAACTTCCTAGTGGACATGTGGGTCCCAGGTAGCAAATACCAGCCCAACAACAAGCATTTCTGAGAATAAGGCTGAGGCACCACTGAGCTGGGGGAAATGGGGGAAAAACACTTCACTGTGCCGGGAGCTCAGAGCCTGGTGGTTGAAGCTAAACTTAGGCAGTCTGCCTGCCTTCCACCTGCAACTGCACAAAGCCAGTTTCAGCACACAGCCCACTTTAATTGCTTGGACCTTTGTTTTCACAGGCTTTGTTTCTACCTTAGGGTAAAACCCTAGTGTGTATGGCTATTCCTTTTTACCCTTTCCTCAGAAAAGACTTTAACATAAACCTGAAAGCACTCTGAGAGACTACAGGAAGCTGACTTTTTGGTTTTTTTAGGACAATGTGCAACAGGCTTTGTGGATTCTAATCGTATACAGAATTAATGTAATGATTTTTAATGAGACAACATATTATGTTTAAAAAACCAGCTGGTGAATCAGAGCAATAAAAGTATTAGAGGTTTTTATCTTCTGAGTATTGTGAGTTCATAGCTCACTAATAACCTTGGGACTTCAGTTGCTAATAATAATGCTTCATGTTGCTAGGGAATAGTGCTGCATGATACATGGTGAACGCTGTGTGGAGAGGATATACCTAAGGCATGATGGCAACTTGCTAAATCTTTTTATTATATATTGAACACAAATACTGTTTGACGAGCCACAAAGTTGGATGTGGTTTACAGTGTTTGTTAATGTCGCTTGTCCTGATTAAGTGATTAGTTAGCCAGCATTTTACTGCAGCATGGGTCTTGGTTGCTGACGACGGTACTCTAGATGTAGTAGCATGCAGTGAGTAGGGTTCTCCAATGCTCTGGCTGTTGTCTGCCACTAAACTGCTACATGCTCAGTAAATTGTACCTCCTTGTACCTTTGTCTACAAAGACGAGGCTCACCAGCAAGTATTTTAGGGCAAAGCCCATTTCTTGCTCCCTTTTTATACTGCTTAGTATCCGGGGTTCCCATATTTACCTGGGGCAAATACTAATTTTCAGGTTTGTGTTTTTTCTTCCAGATATTTAATTGATATTGTTATCAGAAATGCACATTTACACTGCAGTATAGAATTGCAGATTGGCTACAATGCCTTGTGCCTGGTAGAAGATACAGCTGAATTACAGTACTTTGACAGATGAGGATAGTGATACAGTACCTCTGACATAATGCAGTCAGAGCACCCCAAAAAGGACAGTCATGCTCACAAACCAACTTGGCCATGTTGTTTGGGTCCTATGGGCCATCACAAGTTATACTAGCTAGCACTCTCCCTCCTACAGAGTATTAGTGTCTTGATGCACTGCCATCTCTCCTCTTTGCTTTGGCCAGAGGGCTCATTTGCAGATCTGTCTTACTCTATCAAGGAATAAGGTTTATTGCAACGTAGTGAGTCAGTTATGCAATATGTGATTTAATCTACTGTCCATCTATCATTCTCCCACTGATAAAGATTTAAACCTGCTTGTTGATCTCCTTCAAATTATGGAAAATTAAATTCCTGGAAACTTCTTAAAATTGATGCTTTGACAGAGTAGAAAGCTGAGAGATTTGTGCTCCCAGTGTCAGGAAAAGCAGCAGAATTCAACTGCTGCTTGTGATTTGTGGAGGCTAATTTGCCAGCTGTAATCTTGTCTGTCAGACTGTCGGTAGCTACAGATTATCTGTATGTTGTCTATTACCTGATTAAAATATTAAAAGGGACCTAGGATAAGTGTTACCTTGAAGGGAAAGGAGCAAGTTAGAGACAAAGCATGACTACCATACAAGAGCAGGCATTAATAGTTCTGCTGCGCACAGAGCAGCTTGTCTTTAGTTTTACCTGCATCCTTCCACACTGCCCGGTGAATGTGGCGTGCCCTTTCAGCTTTGGCTGGAAATATCCTCTCTGAAGTAGTTAGTTAATAGAGTTTTATTCAAATATGTCACATGGATTTGGTTTTGACACAAGAAGAACAAAAACACTGGGTACAGTGAAATCATAAGGTAGACAGGCACCATCTGTACAACTGTGTGTTGAAACAAATCAGTTCTCACAGTTTGAAGATCAAAGCCTTGTTGTTCACAAGTCTCCGTCTCCCACAGATGGCCCCTAACTTTTGTGTTCTGCCTGTTCAAAACAGGTACTGAGCTTATTTCCCCCCCGCCCCCGCCATGTTTTACAAACAAGATGAATTCCCAAGGTCAGTCTCGGGCAAAGTAATCATGATGGCCACCATGCTGTAATCCCATCAAGTGCTGAATGTTTACTGTTTCCTTTGCAAAGCTGAACTGCAAGTGTTCAATAATTTAATAGGGGCCATAGTCCTTCACTGGGACAAATGACTAAGAGTTGGTTAAAGACATTGATAGGGCTCATAGTAAAATAAAATCTTGCAGATTTTCAGCAAAGCTCCTACTACAACAATGAAAATGTTTGAATGGAAGAAAGCCAAGGAGAATATTCCATCTTGCCAGCCTTTCGTGTTTCCCTTTCATACAGCCCTGTATAAAACAGACTTTCATTTCTGTTCATTTTTAAAGCTTCATATCCCCTTTGGGTGCTCAGAAATGTTTTTTCTGAAGCCATGTGTTCCTTTCAAAGTGGTGGTCAGTCTTGGCATAATCTTATGTTGCATTAATATTGAGTATTCATCAAATTCAAATGAAAATATTTCAAAGATATGATTATCTTAAGTTTTCCATATTTTTGGAATGGAGAAGGACAGGTCATCGACAAGGAGAAGAAAAACATATTTACATGAAACATTGCAACATCAAAATTCAATAGCTAAGGTAAAACACAGAGGTCAATGGATCAGAAATTATTTTCAAATAATTCTAGCTAGAAGCAGCAGTATAGTCACTTTAATTAATAATTAAGTCTTAAGCACCAGACAGAAAATACTGCTTTATGTTGTGTTATTAAACTCTTGAGTGTTCTGCATCATCAAAGTTCCACTAAACAGTAGAAATCAAATCATTTTAAAGTGTTCATCCACAGACCTCTTCATCTTGAGGTCTATGGTCTCAGCATACGTTCGTCTGAGACACACTTGTAAACAAATAACCCTCTTCACTGAGATGCCTGAATACCCTCGTTGCCTTCTGAGAGAAATAAGCTTCTGCTCACGCAGAACTCTTAATGGTCTGTAATGGAAGGTCTGCCTTCTGCCATCCACTTCTAGACCAATGTCTCCATTGTAAATGTAATTATTTGTATTAGCCCTAATAGAACAGTAAGAAGTAAAACTATTTGGATGATGACTTTGCATAATAGTTGGGATGTTCTAGGGAAACATTGCAGGGAAATTCAGTGTCATAATTTATATCATTTCTGTTCTTTGGATGCCGCTTTCAGTTTTGCCTTTATGAAGCAGAGGCTGGGTTTCAGCTTGTATACTAGTCTAGTTTTATTAAAATCTGTAATAGTTCACTGTAAAACCACACTCAATTTTTTTTCTCCATGCTTTCTTTCTTCCAATCTTCGTTATGCTAAATCAGCCTTAAAATTAGTCTCTGTCCTGATTCCCCATTTTCTTCTGCTTTGTATGCTCTATTCTAGTGCGTACGATCTAGTAATTTAGCCCTGTGAAGGGTAAATGCACTTGTTAGAACACCATCAAGCCATTTACACTAGAGCCAGATGAATCTTATTCTGTTTTCTTAAAAACCTTCTGTTAAGGGGATCGGTTTCTGTGGAACCTAAATGATACTCAAACTTGGATTAAATTCAGTGAATGGTTTCATCTGCACAAGGATGAAAAACCAATAAGAAATAGTGTATGTGTTTCTGTGTGATGGTTTTATTCCAGAAATTCTAGTGGTTTGTGCGTTGGGGGTTTTTTTGTCATTTAAAGCTTCAGAAATAGTATGTACTTTCTTTTATTTTAAAGTTAACAACTTCTGAAAGTTAGATTACCTGAGATCAGTATGTTTTGTTTCAAATTGAATGGACTGCTTTAAGATCAACTTGAAATTGAAAAGCCCCAGAATTTTTCTTACTTTTTCTTGAATTAAAATGTCATTATCCTAAGTTTACTTTGAACAGATACAATAACTGCAGCAGATAAAATAAGTGAGAACCAGGCCTCTTTTTTTTTTTTTGTCCCAAGTCCTCTTGTGCAAGCCATGAAATACATTTCAAGCCTTTTATTACTGTATTGAAATTAATATCTTGCACAGTTCATTCCTAACAAAATGCTATTAATGAAGGATTAATAGAGTAAATCACATTTGATTTGTAACCTACATGACACAAATAGCTAGAAATAGAGGACCGTTTTGCATTTGTCTATTCTAAAAATGGAGCTATTGCAATTAATACTAGAGCTTGTCCTAAATTCTACAAAAATAAAATTTATAGCGACAAGATGATGCTCCATGGCCATTCAGGCTGCCAGATCTGATGGTCTCGTCTGGCTCACAGAACCCAGCTGCTCACCACGAACACAACTGTGAAGTTGCTTATAATTGTTAGTGCCATCGCTATTTAAAAATTCTGCGATATTTTATAACAAATAACAGACTTTGTAGGAGATAAAGGTGGTTTCAGAGTAAAGCTAAGAAAGTTAATACACTTCAGATTTATTCCTGTGTGTCTGATCATAAATTGTTCTTTGTTGCAAAAATTATAGCAAATATGCAGTTACTTCTATATCAGATTCTGCAGCCCTCTTTCATACATCACTCAGGTGAAACTCCAGGCAAAATTCACATGGACTATAATATTTGTCTTCAGTGACCCAGTTGGGTGTATTGTAATAAGTGCTATCAGTAAAACAAAAGGACTTTGATCAAAATAAAAAATTGTAAATGTTATTACATACAAAATGCAATGCAAAGCTTTAAGGAGCTTTGCATCTATAGAAATACGTTATGAAATAACTGTGAGGAACTTTCAATCTTAATTGTGCAAGACTAGTTCTTGCTCCTTCTGCACACTTAAGCGATGACAGATTTTTCATACCACTCTTGCACTCTTTATTTTTACTTCAACAGGGAAAATCAAGTCTGAAAAATAAAACAAATTAGAACAAGGTGGTAGCACCAGGATCAGCCAAAGCATGTTTGTCCTTGTAGTGGGAGTCAAATCAGCGTCCTAGGTTTATAAATTATTTGGTACTCAGTGAAAAATCTTGTAACTTTATTTATATATTAGAAAAAAAAGAGATACTTTCTGCGATTGCTGTAACAGCGTTTGGTAAATGGTAGACTGTGAGTCTACCATATGCAAACAGTGCTTTTATTAAATGCTCCGGTCTCATCACAGAAAACAAGGGAGAGATCTAAAACCCAGCCATGTTGCCCATCTTGCGGCCTCTAGGTTATATTGTCTCTGCAGACGGGACAATCAGAACTGTCTTTGTTTCACCAGGCAGGTATGACAACACAGATTTACGTGGGATACCTTGGATGGCAAAAGGACCATTTTAGTTTAATTGCTCTATAGTTTGAACTATACTCTGTGTCCCGTTAACTTTTCAGTCCCAAAAGAGCATCAAACTGGGTCACATATACTGTCACAAGTTCACAGTTAGCACTTCTACTGATGTTGGCACGAGTCTTGTGCCTGGAGCTGCAGAGGTGTGGGCTATTACAAACTGCTTCATAAGAAAGAAATAGCTCTCTACTACTTGATCTTTCTTATCAGGAGAGATGAAATGTGAAAGGAATCTTGAGAGGGGAAAAATCCATAGGGATTTCCTGTCATAATCTGTAAAAATGGAGAGAAACTCTGCCAGGCCTTTTGGTTTTGGTGTGGGTGTTTTTGTTTTCTGTTAGGGTTTGGGTTTTTTTTCCCCCCAATGCTCTTCACCCTAACCTTGAATGTTTGTGTAACAGATCATCCTAACAGAAACATAAAGGACTTTCTTCTTTCACATGTAACATTTCCACTTTGGCCTGGATTTTGCCAGTAGGAATTAAACTTGGGGAGATTGCTATGCAAACCTGAACCAACATAAGTTCTGCTGATAAAATGGTGAAGAGTATGGAAATACAACCTAAAAATGAGTTTATACCTTGCCAGAAACAAGACTTGTTCTGATTCAGCCCCAGGAGAGAGGATCCATCTGATATATGGCAACCTGGCAGGGCTCTTCTAGTTCTGGCCTAACACTCTGTGTACTAGCAAAGCTGACTCTAAAAATGATAGCATATATAATCCTTGCAATTTTTCACACAAAAATGCATGAATAGGAAAACACTGTTTGAAACCTTTCACAAGCTGTGGAGTTGGAGACCATTGTGTCTCCAGCGTTCACAGCTCTAGGAGAGCAGTCATGCACCTCCTCGCAGTGTAAAACCGAAACATTTAATGAGAAAAAGGGCTTAGTAGCACATTTTTGCCTAATGTATGTTAAAATCCAAAGGTAGACAGTGCAGTAATAGTTAAACTCTAAGTTGTCTAGAGTGGATTTCAACAGGTTAGATAAAAACATTCTTTTTTTAAACTTCTCCTTTGCCTTGTGAAGATAGGTTTTGCTGCGTCTTGCATAGTTTAATTTCTTCAAGCCAGTGGTGCAAACCAGGCAAAATGTTTGTTACAGGTACTAGATTCTGCTTGCTTATTTATTGCTGCTCCTGGAAATGTATTTTTCCTGATGTGCAACTGAAAAACAAAATTAAACCTGCAGGCCTCATGTATGCATATCTGCGTGTTAGTCCTGAGAAATAAAGCATGTAAATGCTCATTCATGCACTAAGTTCAGCAACTTTCAGGCTCAGTTATTAGGAGCAGAACTGTTCATACAAGATAAGATACTACATAGCTCTGTTCAGCAAATGCTTAGTAGAAATACCTAATAAAAGCAATGGAAATTAAAAGAGCAGTTTGGGCTTGATCTAGCATTTGAAGACTCTTATGCAGACACTTAAAATTTACAGAGATAAACACAGATCAGTGATCCTGATGAAATGTGTGTATCAGATGGTCATTTGAGTTTACAGTATGTAAAAACTAAAGGCCATATACAAGTGTTCACACAACAGATTGTCATCTAGCTGGTGAAAGTTGCTGAATTTTGAAAACAGGGAACCCAAAATTTACAGTTGAAATAGTGTACACACACACACATATGTATATATATCTGGAATAACCATCTGACACATGGTCACAAGTGGCGTTCCTAGTAGACCTGCTGACATTCGATGGTGTTCTTTACAGGTGAGCGCTTCATGTAGTCCTGATGGCTTTGTTTCCAGAGACAGTGAGTACCACTTTCCCTTTTCTCTCGCTGCTCGTACCTAAGTGCCAGCCGTGGCAGCTGGGCCTGCTGTTGACCAGCCACAGTATTCTTGAAGGTCTTCCCTTCCTTAGGCCAGTCAGGCATGCGAGATGCTACAGTTTTGGAGCAAACTGCAGAGTCTAGCTGTTTGGTTGCATCCACAAAGAAAGGAATGGGCGCCATGGAAACAAGTTGGTTACTCTGTGGCCACCCAATCTCCCTTGTTCTAGAAGCAAGAAAAATCATACTGTGAATAGGTGCATGATTGCTTGTTGCTTCCTGCTCCCAGAAGAAGCGGCAGGAAAACCACAAGCACTGACATCCAGTCCTGGGAAGGAGGGGCAGCAAACCAGGGAGAAGGGATTATCTAATATCTAGTTAATACTGCTAGTGACAGATTTTTCTATTTTTACTCAGTTCGGTTTATCACATACAATTTAAATAAAGAACATGGGATTTGAGTCTGTAATCCAGGAAATCCGTATTACATAGGTTTTTCTTGCAACCCGTTGGTCAGTGAAAGTAAAAAATATGCCACACAGAAGAGAAATTTCTTGAAGGGCATGTGCCTCTCTGAATTATTCAAACATTTTAATATTGTCACACTTGGATATTGTATTATGATTACATTTTCTACATGTTGCAGTACAGAGGGATCAAATACACAGCTTCTCTGCAGGCAGACCTGATAGGCATTATCCGTCAGGCTCTGCATAGCTGGGAACATGTCTAAACAAAAGTTCAGACCTTTGTCTAGCAAGCCATTCTTCAGTGGCCATGGAAAGCTGTTACAGAGCTCTAGAAAGGCCTCCAGGCGAACTTCTGGGAAACCAGCAAGTCTCAGATTGCCAGAAGTCATTCTTTCAGTCTGTTTTTAAAGTATGCTTTTCTGAAAAGAGAGTGCAAGAACGGCCCGGTGCTACAAGCTGTTTGATTGGTTTCTCCACATTTTGGTGAACCTATGTAGACTCCAGCCTGCTTTATTGCAACGTGGGGTTTTGCTGCTGCTATTTTATGAGAGCCTGAAGTCTTGACTCCTGCTAATTCTGCAGGGTCATGCTGCTAACAATGAGCATGCTGAAGTGTGTTTTTTGTTTTGCAGATGAGCAGAGTTGCTTGATCAGTTCCAATTAGAAGACTAATACATTCTCCTTTGGCTTATGCAAGAATAAGCTAGCACTTGTTCTTTATGCCAGAAACGCTGCCTTTCATTAGTTTTGCTCTCTTGGCTACAAGTCAGGATCAAGTTGGTGGAATTGACAGTTACAACCTCTCTGCTCCTCCAAACATGTTCTCCTTGCCTCCTTCCAAAGAAGTGCTGTTACGGTTTTAGTTTAAGGGAAGACGCAATTTGCACTTATGCAGTATTGTGGATTAGACAATGCTCAACCTTCTCTTGTGAGTAGGCAAGTGACTAAAGATTACACAGATGATCTTCCTTACACGTAACAGGAAGAACTATGCAAAATGCTAAGGATGGCTTTGTGTGGTTGGAAGAACATCTGGTTTATGGTGGCAGGTCATACTGAACTCTGCTATGGATGCTGGTAGCTGTCTCTGCTCTATGCCTCAAGTGAAAGTTTTGTAACGGACGCACATTATAATTAATGCTTACATTTATAATTTTGGCTGCTCAAAATTAGGGCTCAGTGATGAAATCAGAAAGGGAATCCAAGATGTTTGAGGTAGCACCACACCATAAACAGATAAAGCAATCAATAGCAAGATTAATGTGTGTGACTGAATTGCAAGGAAGATATAAAAATGGGTTAAATATACATTTGAGGTAACATGGCTCAAAGCGTAAGAATGTTGCAGGGAAGAGTATTTCCTACATTTCTGTGAAATACAGGCGGGTGCTTGGAAGCAGCAAGTCATTTGATGCCCCTACATTTGCACACCTGTAGAACAGCTTCTTCAAAGACTTGCCACTGTAGTAAGGAGTTCACCTGTGTACCTGGAGTGGATGTGAGTTGCTGGGTCGACAGGATCACCTACTTCACAAAGGAGAATTCTAGGGCTTGTTCCAACTTGCAGAGAAGAAATACATGTGACAAATGTATACCTTCTGATATGAATATTTCAGAAGTTCTCTTGAAGCACTTAGAAACAATTTCATTCCTTTTGTGGCACAGAATATTTTAAAAATGCTGTGAAAAAAGGAAGTAAACTAGAAAACTTCTCATGGTCTTTAAGAATAAAAATGTGGGAGTGAGGAAGGGAGAAAAGTGATGGTGGTATGCAGCTGACATGAAGCGAGGGAAAGTACTTCCCCCTCCCTCCCACCCCCTAGTTTTGCAGCACTGGATCCACTGGGCAAAGTAATTCAGAAAAATGTTTTAGCATGGCGTATCATCTCTCTCTGGAGCCAGAGGATGATGAATGCCGCCTTGTAGGCCAGATACGGGCTGCCTGCAACAGACTGGGTGGGGAGGAAACAGACCCTTGAATTTAACTTTCTTGTATTTTGAGATAATTAATGTAAAAATAAAATGGTTCATTCTGCCTAGTGCTATACCCAAAAGCAGTCTGGGATCATGTAAGAAGCACGAGGAGATAAGATCTGGTACTAGTGAGATGCCATACCAATACCTGATAGCGTATACCCTGTTTCCTGATCCACAGGCATGCTTGCACTCACTTTCACAGCAAATATGCTTCTACTTCTTAGCAATCTGTGCATCACTTGCACTGCAGCTAACTGGAATTGATTCAAATTAATAATCTTTAATAAACTAAGATGCAATTAGTACTGAATATGCAAAATACTTAAAAGGTTGTTCTTCATTGCTAAAATTAATGCTTAAATTACAGGCAAGTTCTTCCCACTTTGCATTTTAGAACAGGGGTTAAACTTTGGCTTCCTGTGAAACTTTTCACTGATGTTAAGGGCTGGAGAGAGAAAAAAGTTAGTATACTATGTCACAAAATGTAGGTAGCTTCTAAATTTTTTTCAGAACAGTTTAGCATGATTTTATACGTAACTTACCCAATACATGCACTTTTTTCTCTTTATGTAAAAGCATTTGCATTTTTTAAAATTTAAGATCTGCAGAGGTAATGGTTTTGTAACAGGAGTGGAAAAACTCATCTGTGACTCTTCTGAAGCCCCTTGGAAAGCTTGAATTTGGAGGAAGAAGGGTAAAGAGGCAGTAAGTACTATGTATATATGTGTGAGGAAACAGCTCTTAAACACTCTCTTCAGCTTTTTGATGTCTGTAAGATTAGATTTCCATTTTCCTAGTTTCTCTTGCTTTTATTCCTTACAGTGCCTTTTAATTTGACAAGCTTTACTTTAAGGCAAGATCAATCAATTAATGTCTTAGTATTGAAATAATCAGTCTATTGAGAATTTAAAATGTTAAGGCAAAAGCCTGTTGAGACTATATGGTCATACTGAAATACTGTGGAGGAATCCTCTCCTTAACATACTTTTATTTTTAAAGCAGCTGAAAGACATACGTGCATACTATCAATGTGTTCTCAAGTGCGTTTATTCTACTACTCCCACATAAAAAGTAGGGAGGGAGATCTTATTTAAAAACCATTACAAAGATATAACTATTGAATTCAAGTTGCCAGAGAGATCATTTAAGAAGGAAAACCACTGTCTCTCAACAATAAGGTAATGCCATGGGGGAGGGATGATTATCCATGAGATAATTTTGTTCCTGAGTATTGTAAGTCTCAGCTGCTTTCCCTTCCAAACCCAGCACCTTGGGGTATAAGAGCTTATTATAATTTATTCTCTACTGTGCATTCAAGCCAAAACACTAGAGTATAAGCAATCACTTAAAAATGCATCTTGTTTTCTCAGTGCTGGTAGGTTGCATAATTTCTAAGACAAAACTGAGAAGGTTTTTAGAAAAAAAAAAAAAAAAAAGCAGAATGTAACACACACATAATGAAGTTGTAGTACCCAAGTCAGATTCTCATTTCCGGGGATGACAACTCAAAATATTGAAGTAGCCTTCTTCTTGATGCTGCAATTCACTCCTGGTTCTCCTTACTTAAGACCTCATTTAACATCAGGCCAGGGACAGACTACTCCTTTTAAAGGTAAGGGTGTTCTTGAAGGCTTAAGAAGATTAGGTCTCTCTATCACAAACAAAATTCGAAACACTTAAACCCTCTTGAATCCTCACAGAAGTCCAGCATCAGAAATATTTTTAAATAGATATTTAACAGAGCTTTTTTTCTAGGAAGAAAAAGGATTTACCACGTTGTAATTTCTTTATGATGACCTCAAAACTAATTGAGAAAAGAGGCAAGATTTTGCTGCCGCAGCCTAACCTTCTGATTACAGCTTGCAAGCTTTCCTGTTCTTCAGAGCACTTTGCTGTGGGAATACAGAAATGCAGTCTCCTCTTTCTCTCACGACTGGAGCCCTGCCCAATGGCTGCAGACAAGCAATGCCTCTTTGTTCTTTAACCTCCAACTGAACCAGGGATGTGAATCTGACAAGCTGAAGCAGCACTCTCATCCTGCTTCAACTGGGTCAGCTTTTTTGAGAAGGGCAAAGTGAAAATAGTTTTTCAAAATCCAAACACTGCAAAAAAAACCCCATGGATTATCTAGTATCTGGTTATTTGAAAATTTGATGGTGTTTTCTTTTCCCTTTAGCATACGTGTTTTAGCTGTTGACAAAGAGCTGGAAAAAGCTAGACCCAGGGCAATAGGAAGACAATTCTGATATCCATAGCTCCAACCATGACCTCTATAGCAATACATGAACCCAATCTCCTAGTTGAGTTCCCTTTAAGAAAGCTGGACCTGAGTGATAAGTCTCTGTTGTTGTTCTTTCCACAAGTACTTGGAAGAGAGTTTCCACTGGTTAATGAGCTATGGGATAACAGTTTAGTTACTTTATCCACACCTGCCTTAGCAACTAGCAGAAAGTTGTTATCCTCTATGTGAACTCTAAAAATAGTTGTTTTGCTAAAAAACAAAAAACCAACTAAGAGCATAGAAATTCTCTGAGCAAAACTCATCCTCATGAAAATCTGTCAAGTTTGTGTGCAACGTATACTTTATTAGAAGATTCTTGTAGGCAGTGCTTAATGTATGATATGCAGGGAAGACAGACAATAACCTACGATGCTGTTTTCTCTTTCTCTCTTTTTTTCTTTCCTTTTTTTTTTTTTTTTTAATTGGATTTAACAGCCTACAGCACAAGATTCTTAGTGCCATGGAAGCATCGGCTACTGAGGATAAAATATTTTATCAGTAGAGACAACACAGCTGTCAATTCCTGGAGAACTTAATTATTCTCTGCTATACTTTAAGTCTTGCTGTCCTTACAAATTTCTTTTTCAGTGACTTAATCTCTCCCATCCTGAAATACCAACATTGACTGAAACCTGAGATCACAGTATAAGCAGCTATTTTCTTTCCTATGGAACAGTAATAAGGCTTTGATGTAACTCAACTGGAAAAAAAAATCAGTGTTTTTAGTAAAAGATTGAAGAAATGGGAATTTTAGATTCCTTTATCAACTGTTTTCCGTATTTACATGGAAGGTGGTTTCTGCACAGTTCTGGGAGAGATGGGTCTTTACAGAGGCCAGTGAATCCATGCTTATCCAGAGCCTGGGTGACCAAGGGTGAACGCTCGATGTTCATAGACAGAGGAGGATCTATCATATTAGAGGATGCTTTTTGTGAAGACTTGTGTGAAACTTGCAGTTCAAGGCTATGATATTACAAGGGAAAGAGAATGAATAAAGGGTTTTATTGGCTTCTCTCTCTTTCACCCACACAGCAAAGGAAATGTGTGTGTATGTGTGTACATAAATAGATATGTGCGTGCACTGAAAATAATACTGAGCTATGACAGTGACCTGTTTCACCAAAAATTATAGTTAAACACCCAATGAGTTCTGAGAGAGGGTTTTAAGAGGATTACCATCTCAAAAACATTACAGTAAGGTAGATGAATCAGTTGTCTGGTTTGAGATCTAGAAGTTGAACTTAAACAAAAGTGTACCAGTATGTTTATTTCACTACCAGGCCAGCTGAAGTGGTCTGAAACTTTCAAGACTTGCCTGTTTTATTATTCATGTAGTTATCTTTATTGCACAATAAGATAGTTTGACAAATGAAAGTCCAAAAACTGGTACAACTGACGTTACAATACTGGTGTACTCTGCTGTGTACAGTGATGCTAACATTTTGGAATAAATCCACTTTAAATGCTCGAAGGAGATAAGCCCTTTGTCCTACCACCAGAGGTACAAATATTTAATAATATACCAGCATTTGGAAAAGTTCTACTGCTACCTACTTATGTAAAATGAGCTGTGTATGACAGAAACAGGTTCCCAGTATGTTATAATAATTAAATGATTTGCTTTTACTGTTTTGGAAACCAGCAGCATCCACTAAAGAATGTGGAGCATAGCACACAAAGTATTTGTCCTCTCCTATCTCTAACATTGTTTAAGTTGGGGGAGGGAAGGAAGGAAGGAAAAGCTTAACTTTCTCCAACTGTTCATATGCTCCTGCAAGACAACAAATGCAAAGCTACAACCATATGTTAAAATGATGTCTTTAAGCCTGTTTATATTGATTTCTAGAACACATAAGGCAACCAATTTAAAAACGTGTTCTCTAAGAAATTTGATCTGAATAATGAACCCTATATGATCACAGAATTAAAGCAAGTACAGAGATACACGCAGGAGGTCCTTCAGAGAAGTGTCACGAGTCCCATGAGTTGTGGTTCATTTACTTTTGGTTTCTTGGTTGTGAGGCCATGTACAGTGCTACTAGACAGTAGATAGTCCCGCCTATTGTTAGAGCCATAGTGGTCCGATAAAGCAGCTTATCTGGAACTCCTCGTTTCAGGTGTACTGGCAGTCCATCTGCTTGCTGTGGGAAGAGTTTAAAAAGAAAACAAACAAAAAAACAAATGAACACCCATACCAAGGCCACAAGGAACAAGCTACCTCAGGTAAATTAAGAGACTTCCATGAGGGAAACCTCCTGACAAACAGGCTATCTACAATCATGTGTATTATGTGTTTTTCATTTAGCAAGACAAATGCACAGGCAAGTTAATTTTATTAGCCAAAGCTGTTAAGTGCAGGCAGAAAGAATATATCTTGAAATATTTCTAAAGAGGACCTGGATGGGAAAAGTGTCACTAACAAAAGAATGTGAAAAGATATGTATAAAAAATTATTCACCAAGTCAGACTGACACATTCCAAATGCAAGTGGCATGTAAGAGAGAAAAGGGAACATCATATAAAGCACATTCTTGATGTTTTTAAAAAAATGCTTAACTGATTTGTTTTACGAGAAGTCCTAGTACGCTTAGAAATTGCATAGCTAACAAACTGGCTTTGAAAACTTTACTGTGCTCTTCTTATACTGCATTATAAACAGCTTCAGTAATATTCACATTATTATACACAAAACAGTAATGATCTGCTTTGCTCCTCCAGATCTGCTTTAAGGTATACGCTTGGATTCCCAGACAGAAAGTGTTTCCAATAGTCAAATAATACAATAAGCATCTTCTGAAGCCAGCGAAAAGACAGACAATGTTACTAGACTTTCCACTTTCTGTATTCATCTCCCATACAAGGCATATATACCTTGTAGTATAGTACAAGTATACAGGCTATACTGTACTTGACACTTTCTTAACTAGACTTTACAAAATTCTGGTATTGTAGAATGACAAAAGTAGTTAGCCACATTAAAATACGGAATGATATCTCCCACTCTCCAGTTTTCTTTAAGTTACTCTCAAAGTTGTTGTTACCTGAAAAAGTTTCTGTAGGTCTGGCACCTTGTTTTTACCCAAGAAAGAATCAGTTGCTGGTAAATCTGAAGCAAGTTTAGTTGTTGTCCCAAAAATCAGAGCTGGGGATTCAGTGGAAACTATTGGTTTGAGTCCCTGCACAAATAAAGATTAAAATATCAAGGTATATAACACTTGCAAATGTACCAATTGTCATGTTAGGCAGGCACACTGCCAGTCGTTACAAGGACACATTACAAAGAATATTTATCTGGTATGAAGACCTGTGACAATGAGCTAAAGACACATTGTTGGCCCACTCATTTCTCAGCTACAACTTCAGGGCAGGGCTTAGCAAGGAGAATAGAAGGCTCCTTTCTGATTTCTTCACGATGTAAATTTATAGCCATCGTAAATTTTTTCTGTGCTGGTACTTGGTCCAAATTGCTGCTTGTTTTTCGCACATAGTCAGACTTTCTAGGGCCCTATCCGAGTAGTAAGATTAGAAGCAGGGAATCCCTGATGCTTGGGTCAGAGCGAGGAGACTTCAGCGAACTCTTCCTCCTGAATGCTGCAAGCAGTAGCCATAACTGGGCCTTAAATAATTTGGATGTATAGTTTGAGGAGGAAAAAAAAAAAAGGGTTAGGACCACTTTTTTCATACAAAAGTAGTAGGTGGTGCTCAAGGACACTCCAGAAGCCCTGACATGGTGGATATTTTACGCAAGTGTAACTACACCCTATAATTCACATGCTGCTGCAACTTTCCACACCTCAATGTACTCCCCATGAGCAGCGTAATTTAATTTCCTTTTGGTTCAGACGGTTGTACTCTACATTTGCCATAATTAAAAACTACATAATCCAGTTCTATGGATAAGATTAAGTGCACAAAGTCACAGCCATCACGAGGTGGCCTCCTTGCCTTTATTATTATAGTTAGATTTAACAGTTTTGCCTGCACACATGGCAGTGACGTTTTACATTATGGCTCTTGAAACAGCTGTAATTTTTTTTTTCCTAACTTGCCACAGAAATTGAAAACATTGTGCAAGTAGGTTAATGCAACAGGTTTTCATTACAAACAGAAGCAGCAATTGCTCTCCATGGGTCAAGTTAAGGCAGCACTGAAATTCTAGTTTCTGTTCAAAGGACTAGTTGATGCATTTTGTATTTAAGAGAACCGCCTGAACAGTATTTGCAGCTGGAAGCAGACTGGCACTCTTTTTCTCTTATGCCTGCCATAGACCAGACATGTTTTTTCCATCTGTAAATTCTCTGCTACAACAGGCATCTTCAACAGAAAGATCAGGTTTCTCAACATCCCAAAATAGCCTATGGAATGGTCATCAGGGCTCCATCCTGAAGACATGGGTCCAGCTTCCCACTTTTCTAGTGCCTGAATGAATATTAGAATCCCTTTGTGACCTTCTTGGTTATCTTTTGAAAGACAGCAGCCAAAACTGGATTCTCTGACACATTCAGTAACTAGTGCCTTCCTACTGAACAGGCTTGCGCAGAAAGTAAGTACTAAATTATTTAAGACTAAGCAGTTCTGGTCACACCAGTAAGAAGGAAGCATCTAAGAAACTATTATTAGAGAGAGGAAGTTACTGGCTATATATTCAAGGCTAAGTACCAGCTACGTCAAAATACTTGAAGAAAGCAATTTTGGACCAGTATTTTTGTCTATAAGAACTTTAAGTACTTTATTAGAGTTGTCTTTAAAAGGTTGGTGATTTGACAGAAAGAACTATAGAACATATGTTTATACCAAATGTGCAGGTGACTTTTTTTCTCCAAAACTTTTCTTGCCTTCTTGATCATTAGTATGGCAGCAATGTGCATCCTTCATCTTCCTTTAAGTTTCCACTTCTGAATCTCACTTTTGCCTTGCAGAGGGCCCAACTTTTTCAGAAGCGGTCTTTGAGATCACTTCAACAGTTACTAGATCATTGCAATTCCTGCTTGCTGTGATCATGTCTACTTCATTTCATGAGCTATCTGTAGTATATAAAAATTGTAAATACTGAGAATTGCAATAAGCTGCAAACTACTTCAAACAGTTCCATGATAAAGATACTTCTTTCATCATTCCTGAACTCACAGATAGGGGGCTTAAAAATGTGATTAGCAACCTCTACCATTTGTTATTAGTGCTAAAACTCCTGTCTCTACAGGATACCACCTGGATCCAAGACACGCTCTACGGACTACTATTAGAATAGTGAAACCAGTCATGTTAACAACTGTAAGTTATCGCATACTTTTTCAGGCTTTAGAAATACGTCCCTGTTCGGACAGTTATAAGATCCCCTTCTGTTGGAGCAATAGGAGATTCAAACCTGACTCAAGTAACTAACTTCATCATGAAATCAAATGAAACCATTTCAGAAAACTCATATAATCATCAGGGTATGTTGTAAATTACTTCCAAAGCAGCATGGCGCCAGTTAAGAACATCACATAGCAATTTAGATAAAAATCATTTATATGGTTCATTGGTTTCAGGAAAGAGTACAACAAAACACATGCTGCAGAAGAGAGACAGTTCAGTTTGCCTAACACAGACACTGCATTAAGGAGGGTCCCTCACCCCAACATAAAATTCCACTTGAATTCCATCCATGAATTGTGAATCTTGTGGTCAGCTCCAACCAAGCTCAGCCAAATTAGTGTAACTGCGTGGCTGTTCCAACTGGGTACTTGTCTGTGTTTATTGAGAGAAAGTGGCAAGTGCTTTATCTCACACCCAGCTGCTTGCTAAGCTTAGCGTGGCTGAAGAGAAATCCTCAGTATTACACAGAAGAATTGCAGTACAGATCTTTTTTTTAAGCAAGTCATTAAGACACCTTAAATGACCCTTAACTGTCACTTGTATTTAACATGACTAAAACTGCAGGTTTATTTAATAACATCAGTGTCTTGCTACGCTCAAGATAGTACCGAGGAATGAATGCCTCTACACATTTGCCCTATGCTTCATAAGAAAATGTTTCACATTGATAATTCCTCTTCTGATATTAAGGTGTTAATCTTTTATTTCTAATCATGTTAACAGGAATTTGTTCCAATTCTTGGACAAAGTACAGCAGATGTACTCGTGCAGAAGAGTCAACATCAGCTGATTTCATCAACATGCTACAGCAATGACTTTGTCAAATGCTGAAGTCCTCAATGAAAGGTCAGGACATGTAGCTAATCCAAAACAACAAACAAAATTCTCTGCCTACCCCTCTGTACAGTGTGTTTGTTTTCCTGTCAGAGGTCTGAAGGTCTTAAGACCCAATCTATCTGTTGGTTGGCCAACATGCTCAAAGTTAAAACAAACTTACGCCTTGCTAGCATGAATTCCCAAGCTAGATCTACATTTTCCTGACAGCACAAAACAGTTAAGGATTTGGAGCACAGTTTAATGGAGATAGCACCACACTTCAGTTTTTAAATGTTAGGGGAATATCTCAAACAGATCAGAGAATGAGAAAGTAGAGAAAACTGAGGTAAGGACCAAAATGAAAAGGGGAAACAGGAAAGAAAGTTAAACTGAGAATTATTATTTCAGAACATGGATTGAAGTAACTTTTATGAACTTGCTGAACCTAGACACTTCTAACCTAAATAGCAGGTCCTTCATAGTAGAACACACCTCACTGTATGAAGTTAAATATATTTGTTACCACTAATACAAGGATGCTTTTAGGTAGGATCACTTGAGGCTTTGTTTGTATTGGCATGACATACTTAAGTAAAAGTAATTTTGTGTACATTTTAAGTATCATCTACAGCATAAAAGGTTAACCATTATAGCTTCTCAGCGAACTCCAAGCAATTCATAACAGCTAAAATCAAAAGATCTGTGGTTTGTGGGGGGTTTAAATAGCTACAAGCAAAATATGTTGTATCAAGTGAAGATATGGTAGTATGGCTGAATTTCTACTAGGATCATGGTCAGCCATGAAGAACTAGGGAAAAGTTCATATAGTCTTCCTCACCTGACAGCATTTGAAACTGGTCCCACTATTTGTACTTTAAACGTAAGCCAACTCTTTGAATTAATAGTTTTTATTGTATTTGTAATGGTTATGGCAGTCATTATCCTCCTAAATACGAGCAGTAGTTTTTAACCTATTTGACTCCTCACCTTACTAGCTGAGAAAGTTCCTGTTTATTCAAACAGGCTAAATTGTTCATACTGCTTTACATAACTTTGTTAAATGCACAATTAAGTCTTCTAAGAATGCTAAGACTGAGATGGAAAGAACAATACAGGTTTCAAACTAAGAGATTTTTTTTGTTAGTATAAGCAGTTAGTTATGTTACTGTCAGCAAAAGAATTTCTGAAATACATTTTGACTGATATTTTGGAAGCCCACAATAAGCGTAAACCTGCATCAGAACAATACTCCATTGGGAAGCATCAGAATGTAGCAGTACAGAATAGAGTGAATTATTATACTGCATATTTGACCAAGCAGAATTTGAATTGCAGGATGTCTTCATTTTTCCAGAAACATCAAGATAAATAGAAGCATAAAAAGTAAACCATTTTACATGCTGAGCTATGGTTTTATTAAATACAGCAATGAAATCAATAGGAAAAAATACTTTGTTTTGGACTTAACATCTACTTACTCACAGGTTTCATATTTTAATCTCTATTTATTGCAAGCAATTTTATCAGACTGATGCGTCTGAATGTGTCACCTGGGAGTAGAGTCAAACTAAAAAAAAAAAAAAATTATACCAAAAAGCTGGCCTAAGAACATTGTGAAAAGGGATTGAAGGTAACTTTTTAAAATGTAGCTATTCTATTGCATAGCACGTTTGTGTGCCACAGTTGAGGACTAAGCCGTGTGACTGGTGAGCCAGATATGAAAGATAAGTGTTTCTTTCATCAATATGAAAAAAACCCCACATTTAAAAAGCGAGACAATATCCATAAGACTTATGTGAAATGCTCCTGCGTGGATACAATCTCATCTTCTCAACTACATACTCTCAAAAATTAGGTTTTATCATTTCAGTGATGACACTGAAATGAAATACAATGCCCGATGATGACCTAAAAAGAAATCACTACAATGTTCTAGAAGAAAAGTATTTCTATTCTTTGGACATTCTCTTTACTGCCTTGCAGAGCACAGAAGTGACATCTATTTAGACGGGGTTTTTTTCCTATCTACAATGATACCTATATGTGAATCTAGTTTTGCACAGACCCTTTACAAACCAATTTTGATATATGCCACTACAGCGTTTTAATCTAGAAGATGTCAAGAATTCAAAATTTATTGTGTCTTTCTGTATCTAGTGCAATGATATTAATACATACCTAATATTCATTAACAGAACAGAATGTGGGATAACAGAGAATTCTGTATTTCCCTCTTATCTTCCTTTTTAATCCCTAAAAAATAAACATGTACTTAAAATGGGATGATTGATTGTTACAATGTAATGGAGCCTGCTGAACAGAAAGGTACACAGTACTCCACAAACTGGGCTCCAGAGGCCAAGAGTGTTGTCTTTAGGACAACTTTACTCCAGGTGGCTACCAGAGCTTTCTGTATTTCTGTGTTGGGGCTTTTCTCTTAGGATCCTAAAAAGGATGCATTATTTGCAGAAGAATAATCACAATGACCTAGAGACTAATACATAGTGTTCTAAGCTATACTCTTCCAGAAAGGAGGTACTTTACTGCTTGGGCTTGAAGCCCTTTCCCCACCCCCCCCAATGATAACCCTAGCCTTTGCTTTCCTCTACACAAAAGAAGTGTCAATTAATGTTTATTCTTTGAATATAACTTTGTGTAGAAGAGGCAAGAAGTGCCCCAAACACTGCAATAGTGGCAAGAGTGTTTTCTAGCACAGGTGCCTGTTGGACATACTCTTAATGAACATACTTTTAGACTAGAACATATTACTTATTCTGCTGTCTTCCCTGTGCCCTGCACCCCCGCTCCCCAATAGCTACCCAGGAAGCCTTCCAAAGAGTGATGGGGAAAGAGGAGGATAAAAATCTTCTTGGGTGTGCTGGTTTTGGCTGGGATAGAGTTAATTTTCTTCACAGTAGCTAGTATGGGGCTATGTTCTGGATTTGTGCTGAAAACAGTGTTAATAATACAGGGATGTTTTAGTTATTGCTGAGCAGCGCTTACACAGAGTCAAGGCCTTTGCTGCTTCTCACACCACCCCACCAGCGAGGAGGCTGGGGGTGCACAAGAAGTTGGGAGGGGACGCAGCTGTGACAGCTGACCCCAGCTGACCAAAGGGATATTCCATACCATATGATGTCATGCTCAGCATATAAAGCTGGGGGAAGAAGGAGGAAGGGGGGACATTTGGAGTGATGGCATTTGTCTTCCCAAGTAACCGTTATGTGTGATGGAGCCCTGCTTTCCTGGAGATGGCTGAACACCTGCCTGCCGATGGGAGGTGGTGAATGAATTCCTTGTTTTGCTTTCCTTGCATGCATGGCTTTTGCTTTACCTATTAAACTGTCTTTATCTCAATCCACGAGTTTTCTCACTTTTACCCTTCTGATTCTCTCCCCCATCCCATCGGGAAGGAGTGAGCGAGCAGCTGTGTGGTGCCTGGTTGCCAGCTGGGGTTAAACCATGACACTGAGACAGAAATTGCCATATCAGAAAGTCACTGGTACCTGAACGTTTACTTAAGATCATAGGGTAATTCAGGGTGGAAGGGCCCTCTAGCGCTCTTTAGTCCAAACTGAGGTGAGACCAGGTCGTTGTGGGTTTTGCCTAGTCCGGCCTTGAAAGCCTTCAAGGATGGAGACTGCACAACCTCCCTGGGCACTCACTCCACTGCCTGACTGTTCTCACCATGAAAATGTCCTTCCTTATATCCAGTTTGAACCTCTCTTGTTGCAGCTTATGCCTGTTGTCTTTTGCTCTCCCACCATGCCCCATTGTGCAGAGCCTGGCTCCTTTGTCTTGATAACCTCCCTGCAGGTGCTGGCTGGCTGGTCTTAGGTCTGCACCTGCCCCCCTCCCCCTTATACCTTCTCTTCTCCAGGTAGAACAAGCCCCATTTCCCCATCCTCTCCTCACAGGGCAAGTGCTCCGGCCCCCCGACCATCTCGGTGACCTCTGCTGAACTTGCTCCAGCAGATCAAGAACATTCCCATACTGGAGGGCCCACAACTGGATGCAGTACCTAGATGTGATCCAATGAGTGCTGAGGCAGATCGTCACTTTCCTTAATCTACTGGCTATGCACATGGTGATACAGCCCAGGATGCTGTTGGCCTCCTTTACAGGTAGGACACGCTGCTGGCTCACACCCAGCTTGCTGTCTGCCAGCACCTCCAAGGTCTCTACCACAGAGCTGCTCCCACTAGCCTGTCGGTTCCCAACTTGTATCCCTGCCAGGGGCTCTTCCTTCCCACATGCACAACTTTGCCTTTTTTCCTCATGGAAATTGACAGTGTTCCTATCAGCTCGTTCCTCCACTCTAGATAGGTCCCTCTGAATGGTAACTCTACTTCAAACATTTTGGAGCCACTGCCTTGATCTCTTCTGTAAACTTTAAAAGAGTGCACTCTATTGCCTGCTCCAGGTAATTGATAAAGTCCTGCAGTAACCTGCAATATTCCACTTGTTACCAGCATCCTGGCAGAGTATGACCCATTAACCACTATGCTAAGCCTGATCATCCAGTTCTCTTAACCTTTCTAATTGTCTATCTATCTAAACTGTAAGATCTTAACTTCAAAAAAAATTGAAAATTAAAAGCTTTGTAGTTGGTCTGAGGCCCCTTGAAACAATTTGAGATTTTACAGAAGCTTAATACAATATTCTTGCTTGCAGAAGATGACTGGATTTTCCAAGTGAAACTTGCATAGTCAAGGATATCCAGGAAAGCAGAACAGTAAAGTAGGTTGCTAACAGAATTAGGCTAAGAAAGAATAAAATAGAAAGAGTTATTTGTGTATCACAACAATACGCATTAGTCTACAAGAATGTAGTGTCTTTCAGTTACCTTTTATTAATGAGTTTATCAGGAAAAAGACAAACCATAACTTTGATTTCACTTCTGTGTGTACACATGTGCATACTTTTTTTTTTCTTAAAAACCTCACGTCATATCAGATATGTTTGCTCTCTGCAGGCAGTTCTTTGGGGAGTTGACCTTTTAAAAATCATTCTTTCAATCCTTAACCTCGAGGTTGGTTTTTTTTATTACTAAACTGTACAAACTTAAGTTTTTCAAAGTTTACTCAGAAACTTGAATGTGGTACAGCAACCATGTTGCATTTGTCCCATGACAAAACCACGTTACAAGTCTTCCTAGTACTACTTAGGAATCTATGTTGATGCACATAAAAGCAAACTAGTTCTGTGATTTCTTTTCACCAATATGCAACTCTAATGTCTTGAAATGGCTGATGCAATCAGGATCCATTCTCCCCTCCCTCAGCTCCCCTCCACTCCCGCAGAATTAACCATGTACTTTAACTATAAAGTATAAGCCTATTTAGTGCAACCTTTAACCTGTATACACTTAGTAAATACATCAGCATTGTACAGAGGAAAGGCGGTTTTTTCATTTTGCTTTAAACAAACTTTTATAGATGTGTGTCCTCTCTAACAAGGGTTTTAATGCTTTCAGTAATTAGTTTTTCTGCATGCACAGACAAGAGAGGGGGACTGGCTGCAGTGCTGTTCAGATCTGCCAGCTGTGATTTTAAAACACCACCAGCCACTGTTCTAGCTCAGGGGCAGTCCTACGTGATGAAAATGTGTTCATTTCTTGTTATAACACCCAATACACCCCAAAACTGAATCAAGAGGTGCACCGCAGGACGAAGCGTCTCGCCTTGCCCAAGGTCACACGACAGGCCAGGATCGCTAGGTGCACCGCGGATGCGCACGGGGGGCGCGGAAGATCCCTCCCCAGCGAAATTAACGCCACCAAGTCCCGAAGGCCCTGCCGGGGACGCCCGGGCCGGCAGGCGAGGCAACCACCAGAGCAGCAGCCAAGCGCCCTCCACCCGGGAGCATGCACTCGCCCGGCACGTCAACTCCAACTCCCCGCCACCCGCCCCGCCGCCACCCCGCGGGGCTCGGCCCGAGCCCTGCCGCCTCCACCGCCTGGGGCCTGCCCCGGCGGCCAGAGCCGCTCGCCCCGGGGGGGGCAGCGGGCCCGGCTCCTCCAGCGGCTTCTGGGGAGCGAGTGGCGCCACAAGGAAGAGGACGGCGAAGGTCACCGCCGCGAGGGCGCCCAGGGCGGCGGCGGCCCCGTTACCTGGGGGTTGTAGGCGGCGGACGCCGCTGCCCCGACCAGCCTCTGCGTGAAGCCGTTGAACTTGTAATACATGGTGGGAGCCACCGGCACGCGCGCTCCCAACGGCCCACCGGCTGCGACGCCTCGCGCGGAAAGGCCCCCGGCCGGCTTTTTGCGACGCCGTTACGTGCAAGGGCCCGGCGGCTCGCGGACCCCCGCCACGAAACGCCTGCGAGCGGTGAGCGCGGGAAACCGCCAAAGGGGCGGGGTAAAAAAAAGTCCGGCGAGACACCCGGGTCGGTACTAACTCATTGGAAGCGCCTGCCTCCCTCCCTCGAATGCCTGCCGCTCTCGAAGTGAGGCTGCCGGCAATTTTCAGCCAGGCAACGGGCCGGGCGCCTAACAGGCCGAGCTGTAGTGCGCGTGCGCGCCGCTGCCCGCGGAAGGGCAGCGGAAGCGGGATGCAGCCTCCCGGCAGGTGGGGCGGTGGGGCGGGGTTGCCGTCAGCCAATCAGCGCGAGCGGGGGGGGGGAGGGGGCGAGGCCCCGCCCCCCCACCGAGGGGGAGGGCTGGGAGGGGAGGTCGCGGCCCCGGCCCCGGCCCCGGCGGGGGCTCTGAGGCCGGCGTTGTGGCCCCGCAGTGCCGTAAGGCGGTGCGGTGGGCGGCTCGGGAGGAGGACGCGCGTGGGTCGCGAGTGAGCACGGGTGAAACCGGGCTCGTGTGCGTGGTGGTTCCCCCCCCCCACGGCGGCCCAGCCCGCCCTTCCCCACCTGAGGGCTGGCGGCTCCCGCCCGCCCTCAGGCCGCCGCCTTGCCGCCGCTCGGGTAGCCACGGGCGTCCGGCGTGTGCGCCTTCCGCTGCTCGGCTCGGGGTGTTCAGCATTTGAGGGAGCGCTGGCGGCTTGTTCTGAAGTGTTTGTTTTCTGATAGACATTTAAGAAGGGACAGCAGCGGTTTTGTTTTCTGGAGCTTAATCTCTGTGTCTCCACGCTATCAAGTGATTCCCTTCTCTCCCACCGTCTTTCAAAAACATCTGAAATCTGTAATTTGTTTCATAAAATAAGGCTTTCATTAAATGAAATCAGCGTCGTGAACTAGGGGGATGTGATACGATGCTGCTTCTGTTGTGAATTTAATCTTCCTGAGAAGTCCAGCAGCCCTAAGGCTGAAGCTACAACACGGTAGGGTTTTGCCATGCTTACAGCTCAAGGGCCTGCGGGCATTGAGTGGTCGTTTGGCTTCCGTGCATGCCTTGGGTCATAGGCGGTTGCCAACTGAGGTATTCTTGTTAGTAATCCAGAGCATCCTGCTGTTGTCAGAGTCTGACAGTGCAAATTCATAATTTGAGTTCACCCTGTGAATTGCGTACTGTTGGTTAAGATTAAACATACTGAGGCCTTATTAAAAAAGGATCATTTGTTGGCAATGTTTAATCATTAGTGACCCGCGCCAGTTAGAGTATTGCCTATTAGGAATCCCACATACAGTTTTGCAAATATGCTTGCTGTAAAAATATCTGTGGTCATGCACTGAGTTAAAACTATTAAAATATGCTTTGCTTATAAACTGGGGGAAGATCTATTCATAGGAGGTGTTTTAGAAAGTAAAATACCCATATAAAAATAAGTATGATATGATTTCTTTACCCACCCGTGTAACGCCTTCTGCTTAGTTTTTAGAATTTGAGTTTGGTGGCAGCAAAATGGAGCCTTGAGTCTTCTTGGATTTATCCCCTTCTGGACATGTCCTATAGAGGATAACCACTGCTTGGTAATGAGGAAAGCCCCTGTGAGCCCTGTGCGTCCATTCGCTTGTGAGAGCAGGGCTATGAACCAGCAGCTAGGTCCTTGCTGCAGCAGTTCTTGGCTGTGCCTGCTGCCCTGCAGGCAGGTTTTCTTCTTGGTGAGACTTCAGTTCCACAAACTCTGTCTCTGCTGTCCTCTCATCGAGAGAACCAGCTGGATGCTCCATACGTGATACCCTGGGTTGATGTTCTGACTCTGTGTTAGGAATGCTAACTGGGGAGGATATGTTGTTTGCTCAGTAAGTAGGAAATTTATGGAAATATTTTGTAAATGTTACAGGAAGAATTGTGAAATCCCTAGCTTTCAAGACTAGGCAGCATTAATGAACTGGAACATGTGCTGCATAATTTATGGTAGAAACGAATTTGCTGATCAGGATTCTACTTATTTCTGAGAAAACTAAACTAGAAGTTATGTTTGATTACAAATCTGCCTGTAATGGAGCAGAAGACCCTGAAGATGGGATATACATACTCTTTTACTCTTTTAGAGTGGAATGCTCTGAATCATGGCTAGGTTTGTGTGTCCTGACCTATTGAAATCCATGGGATCTGACTCATAACTACTCTGGAACCTTCCCTGGGCATATATGTCTGCAGACGCACTATAGCTCCTCCTGTCCAGCTATTTCAGCATTGGCCAGAAGAAATAGGTGTGCCTGGCAAGCTCACTTACTAAGGTTGCTTTATATCTTGCTCTTCTACCTTTTTTTCCAATATTAATACATGCTGTAATCCCAGAGGAGCACAGGTTTTGTGGCAGGTCATGCATGGAGGTAACGCTATTGTATAACTAGTTCTTGCTCCATTGATGCTCTTGAATCAAGTTCTTGAAAAGTCATTCAATATTGACTGAAAGCTGCAGAAAGGAAATGTTCATGCCCTGGAGCTCCGAGGAGGCTGTGAAAAACGTACAAATTTATCCCCTTTTTCAGTTAATCAATTTAAGTCACGATGCTTGAAAGTAAGCTGTGAAACTTTGCTGCTGCAAGCTGTTGAAACAAAACCTAGGTGCTGTCTCTCTCTTGTTGTAGCTTACAAAATTGAAGATGGGGAATTGTTTACCTTGCAAGAAAGATGCATGGGAGGATGACATGAATAAAATTACAGTTACAAATGAAGCTTCTGCTGCTGTTCTTGTAACACAGGAGCATGGGGACACTTCATGAAAAGGAAAGTAAAATCAGAATAGCATAAAGTCTTTCCTTTAAAGGAAGAAACTTTTTTTTGCCTTAGGCTTTTGGTCCATCTTTTGCTTTAGTCTCTAGACTTTTGCCAAGGCTGCTTTGCTTATCAGACTTTTCTGACATAATGGGTAATGAGACTGTAAAACTTACTGCCATAGGAAGTAATTGGGGCAAACTGAGGCCATTCACCCTAGCACGGTTCAAAGAAAGACTGGGCATCTTTGTGGACCATAAAACTATGTACAGTTAATGTAAACAAAGTGTCCCAGAAGGCCTGCATTGGACTTCAAGCTGAGCTCTGACGTTTAGACACCGAGACAAATAATTCATGGGGACTGGCAGTTCTACATCTGGTCTGTCAGGGATTTTATATCTTCATCTGCAGTGTGATATTGGCAGCAGCTAAAGACAATACTATCCTACAGGCTACACCGTAGTTTATTCCATTTTTTCTAGATTTTTAAGGTAACTGATTTCAAACATGCAAGTTTGTTTATCATGGGTTGTTCCTGGAGTAGCGCTAAGATTATGCTTCAAGATTAGTAGATTTCTGGGAGTGAATGAAAGAAGCAGAGTACCTTGAGTTTACTCCTCTTTTTTGTTGTTGTTGCAATTTTTGTGTATTTATTTTCTTTTTGAGGATAAAATAAATAAAAACCCAAGACCTTATTCTGTTGCTTAATGAACAAAACCTTCATATGCTGATCATTATTTCACCACAGATGTCTGTAACTCAAATTCTGTGAATCTGCCCATGCAGCTCTGTTCTTGAATTGCTGAGAACAACTGTGTGGGTGGATTTAGAACATGAAATTGCCGTGTGCGCTTATGTTTTGTTTATGCAGTACTCATTTTTAAGAGTACAAGATTGGATTTGCTTAATATTTGCTTTGTGTGTGTGTGTGTGTATACATAATATATACAAACCCCCAAACTAGAAGATGATCGCCAAGCATAAGCTCTATTAATGCAGGAGACTGTGACATTGTAAACGTGTTCCATTTGAATCAAGTTATCAACTGAAAGAAATAAATTAAGTCTGTGCACAGATTAAGGCAGTAGTTACTTCTAAAACCTCTACCTGAATTTATTGGTGCTTTATTGCCCATATGTACTGAATACAGCACAGATGACTCTTGGAAATGGACTACTATTGTCAACTAAGAGATTTCTCTTTGATAGACTTAACAATACTGAAAATTAATAAAAACAGGTTTTAAGTTTAAAACTGTTCATACAGTTACAATATTAATATAAATTTAACCAAAGTTTTTACTATGTATCTTTCTCATAACAAAATTCTTGCTTTTTTTCTGAGGGAGATGGGATTAAAGAGGCAGCCATTTATATCTTCTCTATGAATTTAGAAATAATTCCATATTTCGCTTCTGTTTCATGGGCACTTCTTTGTCTTGACGTAAGGCTTGTATATGTGAAATACTTGATAGCAATAGTTACTTAATAACAATAGCAATTTTGGCAATAAGGGCATTGTGTTGTCTGTAGTATGATGGGGATCAGGAATCTTTTTAAAGGTGTTGAATTTTATTTGGGGATATCTACCTCTTGTTACATGTGTAATATTCTTTCCAGGTTCTCAGGCAGAAGTTGTCTGTGAAAGTAAATTAAGGAATTGAAAACTTGATGATACAATTATTGTAAAGTCTAATGACTGAATAATGCTTCTGGGGCAATAGGTTGTACTTTTTATAGACCGTTTCTCTGCACTTACATGTTACCTGTATAAAAGCAGAATGGAAATTGTGAAAGCAATGGTTTATTCCAGGTTAGCAATGAAGTATTCTTTTATTCTCCAATCTCCAGATGTGAAAAGCATTATAGGAAACTACAGTAAATATTGCTTTCACTACTTTTCAGCTTCGTTGTCTTTGCTTTTTTTCCCGCTTTATTTTCAGAATTGCAGAAGCGAAGGTAAATTTTTCGTCTGATTGAGACATCAATGTTGGCTGTCAGTAAAATAATAATTACCTAAAAGCCCTATTTATTCTACTTTTGAGAAAGTAATCTTGAAATCCCCACGCCCTATCTCTATGGCTTATAACACTTCCCACTTTTGAAATGCTGTACTGGAAGGCTGGATACTTTGCCTCTTGGTGTTGACTTTGATAGGGACAACCATAGCTCGAAGTTTCTGTCTGCGTGCTTTCTGCTGTGATGTATTTTTTCCTTTACAACCAGAAGAGAAATCTGACGATGGCAGTACCTTATTCTTCCTGAACTTTTCCTTTAAACATTATACAGGTAGTGAAATAAATTCCCAAATAAAGTGAGCAGTATCTCTGGACATTGAGAGGTAAAATGTATATGCAAGGTTTTCTGTTTTCACGCTGCTGCCAAAGTCTTCCTTCACCTCTTCCTTCTCCCTCCCTAGGCTATAAGTATTTCTCTCTCAAACAGTCAACAGTCCACAGCAAAAGTTTATTTTTCTCAGATATGTTGTAGATACTGGGAGGATGATGCATTGTCCTTGTATTTCATTTCTTCTTGTCAGCCTTTTCATATGCAAATCCACAGACTGGAGTCCAGAGACAACTACATCTTTAGTGCAGTAGTGTAACAAACTTCCCTGAATAAGGCAAGATTTATAGACAAAAAATAACTCCTCCGCACACGTGTTAGAGGAAATGTTCTGTACGTTTGTATAGTATGAAGCAGATAGTAGGGTATTGTGATGGGCTGAGGAAAGATCCCGTACACTTTCTCAGTGTTAACAACTAAAATACAATTGTCTTGGAAATGCACGGGGCAGTTTATGCCAGGTGGCTTGACTTGAATACCTAAGTATTTTGCTTTCTTGGTCCAGCGCCCACTTGTTGGTCACTCATACTTAGTTTTAGCTATTATCAGTCACATTTCAGAATGTTCTATACAGCTATGTTTGGGCTTAATTTACCCTTTCCCAACAGTGACACTGCCCTGTATCTACTCTAACAGTTCCTTGAAGAAGGCAATAATCAATGAACATGCAGGATTGCCAGCCCCAGCTGTTCAAAAATCATGAGCTTGGGTTTAAAAATTTGTCAGTTTATTCATGTTTTAGCACGTGATCATGTTTTACCACTTCTCTCTCATGCCTCAGGATATAACAAACAGGAGTAGATGAAAGCCTCATTTCACATAATGAGTTTTTGTAACGACTACCATAGGTAATAAATTTCAAAAGTTGGCAACTTCTGGGTTGTAATTTCCTGAAGCAGATAAAAACTGTTCGTTAGAGCTCCACCCTCAACATAGTGCAACGTGACCTATAGGTACATGCTGACGCAATCCTGTTTGATAGAGTGCATTGAATCCATGCTGTTCAGGACAAAGAAACAAGAATAACAGCAATTCTTCCACCAGAGGATCACTGTTTGCTAATAATTCTTAAGGTGGTGCAATCAAGTAGCAGTACTTTAAGCATCCTTGTGAGAGCACTAGACATGTCTTGTAAAATCTTATGGTTATGTTTTAGCTAAGAATATGTCTAGGATGCAGAGCCAGAGAGTCATCTCCCAGTTTGCTGCTGGACAGTTTTCCGTGGAAGGGAAACTGCTGCAGCCTTTGGCTGAGTCTCTAGACTGAGTGATTAGGAAACGAGGACCATGCAGTGCGCCATGGCCACTCAGCCAAGATGTAGTCTAAGAAAAGCCTGGAGCTGCAACTCCAGTGAAATGTCTGAAGTTCTGTGGATGCACAAAGGTTGAAAACAACAGATCTCCAGTATGTTACAGAGGAGAAACTGAAATACAAGGAGCAAAAAGAGAACTTTCCTCTAGATGTGCTCAACTGGGAAGCTTTTAATCAGAAATATGCTTTTGAAGTGAACCTCCAAGTTATACCTGTGCTTTGGTTTGTATCACTGAGCAGGCTTGGAGCTCACAGATGGGATATCTTTTTGGATGAAGCTGGACTTCCTGGTTGACTGTAAGATGCACTTAAGGAACACACCTAATGTGCTCCAGTTGCTAACGAGTGTTCAGACAATAGGACCAGACTAGAACTAGTCTGAAGTAACCCCCCCTGAAATGTGTATGGTGTGGGTGTCAGGTCCTCAGCATCAGCTGTTTCATTCTGCAACTCTTGTCTCCACTGCTTCCCACAGTAGGCACAACCTGGCAAATTGTGGAAGATGGGATGTGAGGATGGATTTTTGAGATCCTAATGCCTGCCTAGAAGCCCATTCACAGCTACTACCTCTAAGTCCTTCTTCCAAGTACTGCCATGGGATAAAGCCATTCAGAGCTGGCTGAACTATCACCATACTCGGGTAGAAGGTCCAGCTTTGCCCAGATTATTTGTCAGCAGGCTGTACTCTAAGGGTTTTGTATTTAAATTTAGTAATACTAATGTTAACTGTCTGGTTACTAGAGAAATCTTTCTCGTAGAAAATATTCTTGTTTTATGAATCATTTAGCACATCAGAGGTAACGTAATAAAAATAGATTGCTGCCTTGAGATCAGTGTCTCCTGCATTGAAAATAATGCATAGTTTTGACTACATTTATTTTTGATGATTGTATTCTTCCAGCAGCAGGAACCATTACTCTCTGATACCTTTACAACTGACAGTCTCCTAATTATCTTTCCTGCAGCATCCTATAGTCTCACTGACAGTCTATAAGCATGTAACTATTATGGTTTTGTCTCTTCATATGGTAGCGTAACTCAGATCTGTTTCAGGAAGTCTTGCAGGTTTTTGATGTATTTCCCCTTTGTCTTGCTGCATTATAAATGATACATTTTTTTCCTTTTAAAATATTCTGTCAGCTGATGTATACCTGTCTGTGCTTTCTTACTGCCATCGGAATAGGGACACTGTAAAACTGGGACTACAAGCAGATGAAAGAACTATCTACCTCCTTATCGCAGCGTTTCCCAGCATAGGAGAAAGAAGTTCAGAAGATTAGGTAACAGTGTGGGAGAACACTGATAAAGTGCAGAGTCAGGGGAAGAGGGAAGCTCAGTAGCAGCTCTGCAGAAAAGAGGACTGAAGTGTGCTGGAGTGAGTGGAGTAACAGCAGGGAAAGCTGAAAGGAACTCTTTCCTGAGCCAAGTCCTTGCACACATTAAAGGGTTGGATAGTTGCAGAAATAGGGAGCCCTCCAAGTAAATGCTGCCTGCAACATCTGCCTCTGCATTGTGCGGGAGCTTGTCTTTGGCAGAGCATACACTGCCGTACAAAGCCTGTAGTTAGATTGGGGTTCTTTGTACTGCGCTTTGCATCTCTATTTATAGTTTCCTCCCAAGCAAGAGATGACCTGTGTGAGTGCAGGTATGTGTACGTGGATGGAAGTAGTGTGATTCAGTTGCTGGCCACACTTAACATCCGAGTAAAAATTTTTGTTGAAAACATGCCTTTTGACAACATCCTCCCTCCTAAACATTTTTCACAGTAAATTTTGCTGAACCATATCTGGCTCCCTTGTCTTGCGTAGGTTCTGTGATGCCAATTGCTAACCGAGAGTTTCATTTGGCTCAATATATAGGAGCCTGGGCTTTTTTAATGGGAAAATCTGAGTTCTGTTTTCCCAGGGAGTATCAGAGCTTGCAGTACCATTGGCATGTTCATTTAAGAGTGCTATATCCTATTCTGCAGCCTGAGGGAACTGAAAAGGGGTGGTGAGGAGGTGTGGAAACAGAGATTTGGCACCATGAATTTACTTGCTTTTTACTTTGCGTACTCTTGATTGTTTCCCCTCCCCAATTTAGTTCTCTTTTTAGATTTTGCAGTGTGGAGCTGATGTGATTATGGTTTCCTGAAGGATTCCCCATCTCCTTTAGACTACAGTATTTGTTGCTCACTGTTCAAAGGCAGAATGGAAACTTGCTGCTATGCATCTTCAGAATGGCTGGAGGCACCACTTTTACCCCATTAAATTGCTTGTCCCAGATCCAGTTGCCACCAAACAGACAATATCAAATTAATATAATTTGAACCTACAAACTCAAGCTTCTTAGTACTGGCTAAACACTTGCCTTATAGTGTAGATACTACACTAAAATAATGGGAACCAAATTACTCCAAGTTCTTTCTTTGCTTTCACTAGGTTATTGAATTATAGCATCATGTTTGTAGTGCTTCAGGGAGAAATTAATTAGGAGTGAGACCTACACGCTTGCCTTACAGGAAAGTTTTATGGGTAGAGACAAGGGAAACATTCTCCAAATGCTATTAAAAAGATTTTACTTAAGGTCCCATATATTTTCAATGTAATCTAAGAGCTGACTTATTCACACATAAACCAATTTGAACTTTGGAACAATACCTATGTGTGTTCCCTTTTGTTCCTTTTTGGGTGATTGCAGCCTTAAAGCTTAAAAAACTTTCTTAAAGGTGGTTACAAAAAAAAAAATCATAAAATGTGATTTGCACATTTGATAGATGAGGAGGAAATAGAAGACGTAGTAGAGAGTTTATGGATTATTTTTGACTACTGGTAAATAACTGCAGGTTTCTGCAGTGGACTGACCCGATTTTCCCTCTGAACTGTAACATTCAAGCTGGACATCTTTTGATTCAGGAGATCTGTATCTCTCCTTTGAGCAGTGAAAATGCCTAATCAAGTACTGTAGTGCTTATCTTCTTGCTATAGTCTCCAAGACAATTTATGGTGCTTTAGCTGAGCTTTTGTTTCATACTCTTTTTAAAAGCAAAGTAGTAAGTATTGTTTGTAGTATATCCTGCTTTAAAATAGTAGGAGAAAATGGATAAAGATGTGGCTTGGGAGCCCCAGTTATAGAGCTGAACACAGCAGCATTTGCTGCATATGTTATCGTTAGCCTTAGAGCGCGAGGAGTTGGCTGACATGGTGCTGACCACAACTTTAGCCTGTGTAAGCAGCAAAAGGTTGTGTTTAGTGTACCAGCTATCATGATTAAAGGCTAGGTTAGGGATCCTCCATGCTGAGATGGCACATTTTCATGGAAGTTTCCAGTGGTCATCTCTGAAAGGAAAGGATGTGACTTTTGGGGAGGTTTTAAGTCAAAGCCCTCTGTTTGCTTTTGTGTGTATTTTGAGTTGTGGCCTGCAGTCCCTGGATCCCCCTACTGTGGATGCCTCATGCTTTTTGGTAGTCATTAGCACATGACGGAAAGGGAAGCGACTGCTGAATGGGATAAGACGGTGCCAGATTCTCCTTTATTCTCCTGATCTGAGAGACTGTGTCTGCGAGCAGACACATTCAGAAAACATTTAGAGGGAAACAGTAAATCACAAATGTTGGCAATACAAGTTATTGTCACAGTGTGTAATCCAAAGAAATGAGTGAAAGCTTTTCTTTTTAGTAAAGTAGGCAGGTATCAGTTGGGTTACGCTTAGCAGGGGTGAGTGGACTGGGGAACTGCTTTTTAGCACAGTCCCTCGAGGGGCAGGACACTCAATTTATAGAAGCATGTACCTATAGAAATGACAGTAGGAGAGAAAAGAATGGGCAGGATGGGATGGTAGACAGTGGGCTGGCACTGCGATTTCAGAAATATTTGGTGCCAGCGCAGAAGCCTGCCAGTGTGGCTAGCGGCAGAAAGAAAATGAGGCAGCTAGGAAAAGGGTAAAAACCAAAGAGGAAAGGAGTTGGATGGAAAAAGTCTGGCAAAGGAAGAAAGCAGAGATGTGTTTTCAGGAAGGGTATGGCAGGAGAGCAGCAGTGATGGGGAAGAGGGCTGAAAAGCACAGCGAAGTCCTGTTGTGTTTAGTGTCCAAGAGTTATCTGCATTGCATGTTCTTAGTTTTTGGTGAGTTGCTTAGAAAGGACTTCATTACTGTCTCAGAGCCTTTTGCATTGTTGGATTTAGTATTTTTAACCTCTCCCTATCCCTCTACCCCATTTCCTTTTTTCATTAATTAGTCTTCCACCTGCTCTCTGCAATGTTCTTGAAGTTCGCATGACGATCCTGGACTCTTAAGCAGGGATAAATCTCCAAAGCAGGGAACATAAACGTAGTAATTCCTCTTATGGATCTTAAACTGGGATCTTTAATACTAGAGTGAAAGCCTACCAGTTTCCAAGGCTGTTAGTTGCTTCTGGCATGACTCATATGCTGGTGGAAGCGGACCAGCCAGTGGAAACGTACTGTCCAAGCTTGGCCAGTTTGCTTTACAGTTTCTTGGTAGAAACAGCAATTTAGAGTAATCAACCAAAAAGTAAAGTACAAATGTGTAACTCTGACATCCCATCGGCAATTCAGCTGTCAGGTCCACTCACGTTGGCAGGAGTAGGTGGCCAAAGGCAGACAGGTGATCTTTACTGCAGAGTTGTGGGATGCGGTATGCGAGGTGCCAGGATAAGACTGTAGATGAAGGGTGGGATGTGGATGATTTAGGCTATTTTGTATTGCTTTGTAAAAGCTTTGCTTTGCATGACTGTTTCTTCCCATTATATATGACATTTATTGTGGGGGAGGAGAGAGCTGCTTATCCTACACTGAGACAGAAAAATGTATCGTATTTATTCGCAGCTATCTAATCTGGAGTTGAACTGCATTTCAAATGTGAATGGGACAGTCTGTATGAAGAGAAAGCAAAGGTAACAGCAGCCTCAGTCCCTGGATGTTAATGTTTAACTTTAGTGCTCCTTGAGTCAGGATCAGGTGAAAGGAGAAAGAAAAAGGTCTAAGCAAACAAGATAGAGATGCTGAAGATGGAGTCTACTATAAAGAGGGAAGCAGATGAGCTTCATGGTCCCTGGTCTTGTGTTGAGGGTAACCTGGCATTTACATCCAAGACTTTGTCTTCCATAACCCAGATGACAAATAGGTTTTCTAAAACAAAGCAAAATTCATCTTAGCTAGCTTTTATTCACTGCTGGTTGCCTGACTCCCTTGAAGATTTTTCTCTTCAGACATATCTAGTTTTTGAGCCTCTTGAGTCAATGGAGACCAAAAAGCTGCTATGACCTATAGGCTTAGTTTGTATCAAAGGACCCAACAGGTACAACCTAAAGACACTGCACCCAGAGGCAGAGATAGTCAAGGAATCCATATAAATTTGAGGGCTATAAGCAAGAATCTCTGGCAGGAATCCACACTTTTAGATTTGTATTTATTTATTTTTTATTGAAGTAATTTTGTTACCGATGCTTTGCTTTTCAGTGGGCCTCTGCATGACTATATTTAGTGAATACACTGTTGGGGTTGTTTTTCCCTTTTACTCTTATATGGCATCAAGGATTCAAGATGCTATTCTAATAAATGGCCCCAATTTTACTCATTCATAACATCCCATCAAATGACACCAAGTTCAAATATTAAACCCTAAAAACAAATGTCATGGTTAGAGGCTGTACTGTCTTGGCACAGCCAGTACACCTGACAAGGCCTTTAGCAATGTAGAAAAGTCTGTCTTCTAAGTACGTGCTGCATTCTCTGGGAGCCTCTCTAAATTGAAGAGAAAAAAAAAAAAGTATTTGCACACTTAGTACTTAAAAGTATATCAGACTCAAGAGATGAGCTACGCTCATGCTACAGAGAAATGCCATGTTGTTTGCTTGCACTGTTGTCTGCATACAGCTTTTGATTTGTGTTTATATGGTTATCTTGGATTATATGGGTTTTGGGAGCAGCATTGTAATTTTGATCCGTGGCTGTAGAGCACTTAGTACAACAGAAGCCTTGTCCTCACTGTAGTTCCTAGTTGCTACTTCAATATTGGTAAAAGACCAGTGAAAGAAATATAAAAACTGAAGTGGAGGATTTCTGGGGTACAAGGGAAAGAACTTCTAGATTTCCTAGATTTTAATGAACCTTTTTACTGTTTTCTTTTTAAAATTCTTATGGCAAACAAATGTGTAAAATGTTCCCCAAGACAGCAAGAATCAATCTTATTTTGGGGGGGTTCTATGTATTTACAGTTGCATCTCAGATTGCTAGGAGGTGCAAGTGCTGAGCATATCCGTAAAATAATAACGGTGTTAAAACACTAAAAACCCCTTCTGCTTCCAAAATATTTTATAAGTTCTTTTAGAAAAACACTTCTAAAATATACTTGTATGACTATGTGGACACCTGCTTCATTTCTTCACTGACTGATTTGCTGTAAAACTTTTAAAACTAATAAATAAAATATGAGAAGTAAAAACACTCATGATTTTTAAACAAAAAGTCTGTTCATTTTCATAATAATGCAGTGGGCTGGTGGCAGAATAGTTCATAATTCAGTGATCTCTTAACATATTCAAACTTTTTTTTAAAAGAACATTAGTTGTGATTATTTTTGGAAGTACTTTTGAAATGGCTGCATTTAAAGAATCACCAGAGTGTCTCAGATCCGTTCTCAATAATGCAAGCATTGCACTGGTGAAACTTCTGGTTGTTTTGAAATTCCAGAATGAACACCATGTTGATGTGGTTTGGGTTTTTTTTTTAATATAAATACATTTCAGTGAACTTGAAGCCAAATTCAATCCATTTTTCCAGATTTGTTCTTATAAATAATCCCTGAGGAATAATGTATGTGTTACATGGCTGCTTTTTCATTTTGTTTTGACAGTTCTGTTGTCCATAATTATAATAGATATTCTGTTGCTGAAGAATAACCTTCTGTAGGTTTAACTTTATTTTTTGGCTCAGACTAACTTCTGGATCAAATATGCAAATTTTCTATTGAGTAAAAATCCTAGGTTCTAAATGGTAGACTTCTCAGTAGCCAAAAATTGTTAAAGGAAAAAAGTTTTTGCCAAGGTACAATACCAATATGAATAGCCACAGAATTCATTTGTTAAAAAGAACACATTATATAAACATTTCTGTTTTGACCACTAGTCCATGAAATATAGGAACAAGACCAGCAAATTTTATTACGTGATTTTAGGCATCTAATTCTGTATTCACATCAAAAGAACACATTTATTACCTTTTCAAATTATAGTATACATTTTTCTTTACAGATAAGCAAACAATATATAAAATTAATGTTCTATAAAATTATAAACCTTTGTAAAGAATAAAGGAGTCTAAAATGTGTAGTTGCAAACATTCACATTTTATTAATTTGACCAAAGATTTATATTCTTCTTCTTCTGTGGCTCTTAAAATTTCTTGTCAAGCAGATATTGTCAGTCTTAGTTGCTCACTGTGCAGCCTTCTTGATGCTTAACCTATCCTGTCATCTGCAAAAGCTATTCCCTACTTTGTGTTGCACTTCACAGGCCATACATCATCTTAGTTTTTCACTATGAAACCAGCGTTTTGTTGTTTCTTCCATATGGGCTGGGGCAGCTCTTCAGCTAGTGTAAACTTACAGATCTAGCAAAGCTGGAAGACCTTTCTCATTAAGTGTACTTATTTTAAATGGGGATCTGTTTTATATAGCAAGTTTAGCTAGCATCATGTATACTGACCTGCATATTTGCTTTTACAAACAAATGACAGAAAATGAGAGTCAATTTCCTTTTTTAAAAATCATAGTGAAAAATTTTTTATAAAGCAATATAATCTTTTTTGCTATGCATAGCTTATTTAATTGTCCAGGAAATGTCTCCTTAGAAGCTCATTTGAAAGGATAATTCTAAAATTTTCAAGGTACTTCCAATGATCAAACTGTAATCAGTAGTTTTATCCTGAACGTCTTAGGTGAGAGAAAATTCAGAGCACAGCAGACCTTGTTCGTTGTGCTGGTTCCCAGGAAACTGGCTGGTTTGGCTGCTGGATTTAGCTGGCTGGTGTGTGCGTGTGACCACTTCCTGGCAGACCTTCAGCTCCGGTAAGATTTTTGTAGTTGTTACCCAGAGGGGAAGAGACAAGTGTTTTGAACCCATAAGGACTTCAGTTTTATTTTGGAAACATGAGGGTTGAACGCTACAAAAACTGAAGACCACTTCCTTTATGGGCACAAATGGCATACACGATATGAAAACCCAGTACCTTTTCCTTTAAATACATGGGTACCAAGATATGAATCTTACATTAACAGGATTTTTATCTTCCTCAAACTTGCTGCTAGGTACACCAGGATAAGCCCTTGTACAGTAAGAATGAATATCACATATTTAAATGGCTGATCCCTATGCTGATAAAACTGTTTAAAATCATCAGTCAATCAAATTAATCTTTTTTTTTTTTTTTGGTGGGTATTCATCAAGACAGTATAGTTTCCAACTCTTATATCAAGGGAAGTGATAATCCTCCATTCTTTGTGATTTTTGGGATCGTGCTTCATGTAGAACTGTAGAAGGAAAACGTACCCTAGACAGCTTTCCATTCCAATGATTTCATTAATGATCAAATGCTTTCAAGTGGCACGCAGTACCTGGAAGGATTGCAGCCAATATATAGTTCCCACTAGGTCAGTCCTAAGGATTGAACCTAGTATATAACATATGATTAACCTTTGTTGTCATCAAAACATACAATGGCAGTTCAAAACTCATTGGCATTGGTTTTAGTTTTAGATGAACAAAAAGGCTGGATCACAATTATATAAGCTGTCTTCAGTTATCCCCAGTTTTATTATATTTGTGTTTCATCTAATTTGTTCCAACTGTGAATGTTTCAGATATTGAAAGAGGTACTGCCCATGAAGTATTTTTTTGTATAGGGTTCAAACTGGCAACGATTAGAAATGAGCCAGCTTGTCTTCACTTGGCTTCGAAATGCTGTATTTCAAAATAGAGTGCTGCACCCCATGTCTGCATAAAACATGGTCTCAAGTAAACTTTTAGTAAAACAGTTTCATCTGTTTAAAAGTATGCTTATTTTTGACTACACATATAATTCAGGTTTTTTAAAGTGTCACTAAAATAACACTGGTCCACTGAAAATAAGATGACATATATTACTAGAAGTCAGGAACCCTATTTACTTACTATAAAATTCTGTTTTAAGGCTACTGTTGAGATCACGTTACTTCAACTTGGTTTCTAAGGAAACTAAAGTCTACACACTGATAACGGTACAACAATAAAAAAGCAAAACCCCCACCCCAGTATCTCTCCTTAGTGGGCTTATATAGAGCAGTTTCAAAATATTTTATTATAACTCAAATTAAAAAATTAGGTCATTTTGCCATATAAAAAGTGAACATAAGCTGTTAAAAAAAAAAAAGTACAACTTAAGATAATCTCCACAGACTTACTCCTTTACACGATTATTTTCATTAGATAATCTTTTTACACTGGGAAAGGATTCTTTAGCTCGAAAACACTTCATAAAGGATCAGACATTTTGTTTGTAAACCACATATAGCCTGGATCTTTGAAAACTTCCTGTCCTTAATTGCTTATACAAAATGATTCATGGTGCAAATTGGTATTCACAAATTATTATGTGCTTTAATTTATATTTTTTCCTTTGTACGGGCATCTAAAGATTAGATTTATAGGTAGTGCTGAAATGCATTTTATTTTGTCTTGAAATCAAGATTGCAACGTATTTTAAAGTATGGATTCACATTCTGTATGGATTTCAAACTATTGTCATCGTGATGATGGTTTGGGCGTTTTGTGGGAGGAGGGTTGTATCTCAGAGTATTGGTTTGGTTAAATACAATACATGGACAAAAGAGTAAGTTTTAAGAAAGAGTTTTATGAAAAACGGTATTTTTCCCAAGCATTAAAAACAGCATACGAAAATCTGTAAGGCTAAGTTCTTATGTGGGTTTTTTTAACCTGTTTTTAATGGAAAAAAAAATTGGACCGGAATACAAAAAAATAGCGATTTTCTCCTTGAAAATGGCTTTGATACTGTCAAAATAAACTTTTCATTAGAAGAGGAAAATGGCATTTTCTTCAACAGCTGTGTTTGGATTAAAGTCTGAAATTTCAGTTTTGTCAAGGAGGAAATTTTTTGTGAGGAGAAAAAAAAACATTTCGACTGACTGTAATATATAATATATGCAGGATATATATAGGTACACATGCAGGAGTACAGAGCCAGCATCTCCGCTGGTGTAAAACATCTAAGTGTCTCTGAAGTCACAACTTGCCTAACTAACATCAGCTGTGAATCTCACCTAAGAAAGAAATTTTTGCTTATCTCATATTCACCTCTCTGTGGAATGCTGGAGCTGGTTTCTGAACGCCATGATTCTGATATAAAAGGCATAAATATAGTAGTACAGGGAACTACAGAGCTGACCTTCTGAACACCAGAACGCAGCAGTGGCAAGAAACAGAGGTATGGCTGTAACGTTACTTAATAACATAGTCTTGAAGAACTATTGAAGGAAAAGTCAAGCTTGTGTGTAAGAAGGCTACTAAAATTCTTTTCAGGTCTTCAGAAAAATTGTGTTTGCAATGTAATTCTTTAAGACTACTTAAGACTAAGACCACTTAAAATGATAATGAATTTTTCAGGTCTCAGGGTAGAGCCTTCAATGTACTGGTTACTGACCAATGTGGTACTTTTATTTGAGTGAGCAATTCCAGAGATGTGTTGCCTAGGTGGTACTCATTTTACTTCTAAAGCTTTTAACAAATATATATATAAAAGATGCTTCTACAGCACAGTAATAGTAAATGCAGTATTTTCAGGCAAGCACACCAAATTCAACTATGCTGATGACTCTGAACTTCCATGTTAATAAGAAAGCTCCCTGTTGATATTTACTGGTACCCAAATTTGTAAAGCTGTACCTTAATGTGTTTTAGTATCTAACTGCACATTTCTACGTAGCAGCCTTTCAGAATTATACTGAATGATTCTATTAAGCAGTACTACACAAGAAATGTAGTGAACAATATTTCAGAACCTAACTTGATTCATTTTAATGTTCTAGTTACATTGGAGAATATACCATTTTGCCAAGTGCAGCTCACACTTCTATATTTTACTCTCTTTGGTATGCTCTGGGCTTTTTACAGTTGTTTTTAAAACTTCCATTAAAGTGTATCCTTCAGTAAGGATTGCAGAATTTAAAGACGATGAAGAGTCTCATCTGACAGGGAGCAGCTACTCTTGTTTTCCAGTGCTTTCTCCAGACTGTTTCAAGTGATGGAATCTTATAATTTGTCTTAGAGAACTTTCACTATGATATATATGCTTAATTAAATGGGAGGAAAAAAATCTATGCTTATGAGTATGTAACTTCAGGTGGATGGAGTTGAACTGAATGTATGTAAAATTGCGATAGCTCCCCCACTAAGCTACCAGAAAATATATTTATCAATGCCTGATTTTTTTATGCTGATCTTTATAAAGTACAACACTTGTTTCTACTAACAATTTGGTTCCAGAGAAGAAATTAATTGTGGCTGAGGAAGTCCTTGCTACAACATTCAGAGGCGCACTTCTTGCACTTCTTTGAATTATCAAATTCAGAGCAATGCCACTGACTTCACTGGTTTTACAGAAGATTTGTGTGCTTCATCAAAGATCAGAATCAGGCCTCAAGATTTTTGCCCTACAGACCTATATTCTTCATCTTTCCTGAGTTACAGAACCAGCTCTACTCTGTTGCGAAGCTCAAAAGTAGCAGTGATTCTCCTTCAGTATCTAATTCTGTTATCTGAGTTAAAAGTGGAGATACTTCAGGCAAGAAGTTATCGATGCCTCTATGGAGCATTCAGATACTGAAATCTTTGAAAAACTTCTGCTACACGTTGCTTAGAATGGTATAGGATGTAATTATGGGAATGACATATCTCAGCGTTAAGCCCATTTTTTGTTCTGGTTTTGTGTGGAAAGGCAAACTGAAGACCAAACTGGTCTGGTTGAGGACTTCTGAATCCTCTTTTGTTAATTTTGTTCTCTCAAATTTGAAACATCGCTCCCTCTCCCTGCAAGGTGCCCAAGGCAGATGGCCATCCTTCCTGTCTGAATGGTGACGGGCTTTCTCCAGGCTGGCGAGAATGTTGTTCCATAGGACCATCCAGTCAAGGAGGACACGCGAAGGGACCTTCCACCATTCTCTTCTAAGACAAAGCTTAGCAAGTAACTACAACAGAATGCAAGTTTGGTCAATTTAAGAATTCAGCAGAGAGGCTTCTACTGTACCTAGCGGATCGGAACTTGAGCTCATGGTAACATTGCACAAAGCTGTGATAAATGAAAGTGATCGGCAAGGCTAATAAAACGATGCCACTAACCACACAAATTCCTCCAAGAATCCTTCCTGGTACAGTGATGGGACACATGTCACCATAACCAACCGTGGTCATTGAGATGATCACCCACCAACAAGCAGCAGGAATGCTGGCATAATCCTTATTCTTGGTTCCCAAGTCCAGCCCATTTTCAAGAAGCTGGGAAAGTGCACTGAAAATTGCCATAGCAACACAGATAAAGACAAGTAGCATCACCATCTCTCTGTAACAACGCTTCAGAGTCAGACCAAGTGTTTGAAGGCCAATGAAATGACGAGCCAGTTTAATCACCCAAAAAATCCTCATCATTCTTAAGACCCTCAGGGTGACTCCAGCCCTCTGAAGCTGCGAATTTTCCCCTGTGAAAACTGTCATTAGAACAGAGATGTAGTAAGGAGTAATTGCCAGTAAATCAATGATGTTGAGAGGTCTTCTGACAAACTCACACTTGTTTTTGGAGACGATGAACCTCACAATGCACTCTGCAGTGAACCAGCCTATGCAGATAGCTTCAATTATCCTGTCAAAAGAAACAAAGTACAGTATTTATGTTCTGTGCAGAAGCTTTAGTGGATGTTTGGTTTGTTCACAGATATTACCAAATTGACACTCAGACCTTCACAAACGACAAACAGAAAGCCACACTATTTTATCCTATGCATGTAGCACCAGATTTCAGCAATTAACTTGAGGATCTAGTGAGGAGTATAAACTGATCATTGCTAAGAACTCACTCACTGATCATTTTCTTATAGATTGCTACTGGTCCTAATACTGGGCAAAGATGCCTACGAAAACTGGAACCCTACAGGAAATGGTATGCCACCGATGCCAATGTGTAATGTTATCTAGAACACCTTTTTTTTGTTGTTGTTGGTTGGGTTTTGGGGGATTTTGTTTGTTTTAAATCTGTGAGGCCTGATCCACTTGGGAATGCCAAGGACTGTGGATCAGTGAAAGGGCTGGTTATGAACAGCAATGTATAGAACCAGACTGCTAAACTAAAATGGAAGTGAAGATGGAGTAGGCAGAAATCAGCTTTTGCTTTGGATAATTCATGCAAATTGGCTCTTCAGGAATCAACCTAAACCAGTCTGTCTGATTTGCATCCCAAACAGGGGCTTACCTAGAACTATATTCAGAACTTTATAGGTATTGCCACTAAATACAGATAGTATTTTATTCTTCATCATTGGGTACACAAACTAATAAGCTTGTGTCCTCCCATTTACCACCATGCTCTGCATTACTGAATTTTTTCTTTTGTTTTAAATGTAACTCCACCTAAACTGCGTTGCAGCAAAAATGTCAAGGTAACCGAAGCAATAGGCAAGATCATCATCTTGCTAAATACAAATGATGGCCTTAAGAAAAGAAAGCCTGGAAGGTGATTTCAGTATGTCCTTAAATATTTTCAAGTCCCAGCAGTGAATGAGACTTGAGAATATCTCAGCTTGAAACCAGTGGAAGGTAGAAACAGAAGACAAAAATGTTGTTCTAAGATTATTTAATAACTGTTGTGCATGTAGTCTCAAATCTCCCATCTGAAAATAACCCTTTTCTTAAGAATTCAGACTGTGCTCACTTGTGTAATACAGGAGGGAATGGGAGCTAATCTTTCCCTCTTTCCTGTGTTTATCTTTTTTCACCAACAGTTTGAGCACAGAAGAAGCCGATCACCAATGCCTTCTCATACCAACAGGTCTGAAACCAAACAGATGTGAGACTGGGGATTTGAAAATACCACATACAACCAGAGCTTTTTTGCTGCTGCAGGGACCCTAACAAGGTAGTGTCTGTAGAAATGTAATGATTTGCAAGTAATAATCCAACTGTCATTTCAAACCTAAAATTTTGCTTCCCTAACACATTTGCATAATTTTTTACCAGTTCTGAAATCTATTGTTATTATTAAGACAATGGCCTGTTAAAAAGACAATATTCTTCTGTAACTGCTGTAATTATACTAATAGACTCTATAAACTAACTTTCATAAAAGTTTCATACACTAAAGCTTTATTTATTTTTTGTTAATTTCATTTTATTCATTCATTCACTTTAGTTTTACACTAAAAAGTGGAGGAAACAGTAACAGTCAGTTGATGTAAAGTCATAAGGTACACTGTAATTCCAGCCACAGCAAATTTAAATGAACATAAATTAATTCCTTAAAGAAATAGTTATTCACATAAAATCAGACCTTGTTTTTCTTGTTTCATGAATAACAAAGTTCTGTAAGCAAGTGGCCTTTCTTCATAAAGGGCTTATAAAACACTTGTTCATGTTAGCACCTTTTGATGGAAAGACCTGTGAATTTAAAAAATAGCTTGCTCTTAAGAATTATGTGTTCTCTGAAAAATTAAGCTTTTGAAAATACTAGTGCTTCTTTTAATAATGACAGTGAGTGATAACTACCTCAGATGCAGATTTAATTTCTTTTAAAAAATGCTCAGATCATAATGTCTTCTAAACAAAAGTCATGTACAGAACATATGAAAGTTATTGTACGACTGTGGATTATGGTTCATGTTGAAAAAAATCAAGAAAAAAGTTCTCTTAAATCCTTTTGACAGATGATGAGGAAATACCTAAGAGTTTCCCTAGTAAAATCAGTCAAACAGCAAGATCGTGGTAATGGGCACACTGATAAAGTCTGAATGTACTTATACGTTGGCTAGTTGAGATCTCATGTAATGACTAGAAGAAAAATTGTATCTGGATAGAAAGGTGCAGCCAGGAATATTCAACAATTCCAACAGACACTCTTTCATTACATTTTATAAGATTTCTCTTCTAGTGCTGCCTGTATTCTATGACATGGAGCATTTAAATGAAAAAGCAATTCGTAATTATACAATTTAAAGCTTTTTCACTCAGTATTTCCTTCTGATGCCCTGATAATGTTGGAAATGCAATTCCTCCATTTTGTCACAAATTAGGCAGGTTATCTCTGAGTCGAGCTTTAAGGAAGTTAGGTCCTGATTGTTGTGATTCAGTAGAAGTCTTCTTTATGAATCAACATTGATTCAGTGGTCCAGTATAACTTTGGGGAATAGTTGTGCAAGTAAAAATCCATGAAATGTGATCGATCAATTGTTTTACTCTGGCGGTTCCTAGCACAAAAGATAACTGTAAATCAGTTATACTTTAGTAGGAAGGACTGAAGAAGCCTTTTATCATGGAACGGACTTGAAGAGAGCTAAGGAACATCACTGATGCAAAAATGACAAAGCAAGATCAAGACAGTGGGAGATGCATTACTGCCACTCCATTATATATTGCACTTCCATTTCTCCATTCTACATCTATCCTTCTTTCTCATCAATTATATGCATCCTGGCTACGGAGAAGATAATGAAGAAGGGTGTCCTGTATTTTTTTCTTTCCTCTCCTTACTTCTTAGCCACCGGTGAAACATTTTTTCATTTTTCCTCTCTTGTCACTCCTTTTTGCCTGTGTAGATGGATTTCAGCAGTCCTGGTGAATCACATAAAAGTAAGTGCTTTGGTGAGAAGAACTAGAAACCTCTGGCCTGTTGGGAAATCTGGAGTGCTACATACATACTACATTTCCACTTTCAGATGAAGTCTCCCTCTCCCTCTCCTTGTAGTGACTTATCTTTATAGCTAACCTTGTTAATGGATAATAATATCTAGTAAGGAAAGCAAATTTAACAGTCCTCAAGAGAACTTAACTGAGTATGAAGTTAAAGCCAAATAAAATGCATGCACTCGGAAGACTAAAGTTACCGTATCTTCTGTAATCAATTCTTAAAATATTTGCTGCATATTCACAGGACAGACTGCCTTTTATTGCCTATTCCTGGAATAATGCTGTATTAAAATCTGTAACTATATAATTAAATCATGAGCTTTATTTGGTAAAATGTAGTACCTATTTTATAACTTCCATTACAGTTTTTGGTTGTTTTTTTCCCCCCATCAGTTCAGTTTTAAAATAGCTGATATTCAAAAAGGAGAAGGGAAATTAAAAACAAACTCATGAAGTGTTTCCATGAAGATTCCCCACAAAATTTATAAATAGTCAGAGAAAATACTAAGTCCTAATTTTTATTCAGTTACAGGTTATTTCTGCTCAAACTCACTGTTCATTGTCCCAGACCTAAGCACATGAAAGAGGGCTTTTCTCCTAAAATTTTAAGCCTCTTAGTACTTAACAGTCTTTCAAGATTGCTCTAATGAGTCTTTTGTCCATACATGGAAAATCAAGGCTTTGTGAGCCTCATTTCTACTGTAATCCCATCACTGTTCAATTTTCTGTTCCATCTGATAACTTCCTTTCAGAATTATTACACATACATCATTATGAATTACACATATACAAAATATTACATATTTTATGTACAATGAGTTAAACCACTTCAGAAATTATTTTTTCAATCACTAACAAGACTAGTTTGTTGTTACTAAAAAAATCATACTGTGAATGTCTTAGAATATTTCAACTTAGCATTATTCTTTGCCCCAGCATGCCGATTTGCATACTTTGAATATCCCCTGGTGAGTTGGTTGAAATCTAGTCAAAATATTCGTTAGTGGCACTGTTATCTATTAAGCTTGTAATTAAAACATACACATCAACAGGACACATGAGGAAAACAGATGATATGATTAAAGACAGTATATGACAGGATTAAAGATTAAAGTCTGTCAGCACTGATTTGTTAAATTGTTGCTAAAGCCTATTTCCATGTAAAGCACATTAAACCTGAAAAACGTCCAAGCAGTAGCCAGAATTATCAAATTCCTGCTCAGGAAGACTCCTAGTCATTTCAGCAAATGTCTTTTTTTTAATCCTTTTGAAATCATCAACAGGGTTTCTGTCTCACTACAAACTGTAGAGTAAGGGCCACAGAACAGCTAGTTTCCCTGCATTAAAAACCTTGCTGGCTTTTTTCCATTCTGTCCCTGCTTTGGTAGCGATAATATGTCTTGATGCATTAAACTCTGGTGCCTTATGTGGGAGGCTGTAATGACCCAGCACTCAAATGCCTTTCACAGCTCTCAGGGGATACCTGGATATGAACATCTCGAGCCCTGCGGTCCTCTGCATCTTTTCCATATTCTTTGAACACGAGTGGCACCTAGCCCTGGCGAGTTCATTACGGTTCTCCTGTGGCCAGGCAGGGATACACATCTGTTCTTTGTGTTACCTGTATTTTTCAAAAAGCTTGTAAATTCATTAGAAGAATCCATGTCCGTGTTTTTAACTTAGGTCTGTAATTCCATTCTTTACCTTCAGCCTACTGTTTTAACAGCAAAAATGTGGTGTTCAGGTTAGGTCTTACCCAGGAAAGAAGTTCTTTTTTTTTTTTTTTTAACAGATGTTGGATGCAAGCATTCGGGTGTTCTGAAATTCCACCACCATAAATGAATAATGATTTTTGTCTGTCTAAAATTCAAATGCAACTTTTTAAGCTGATGTTTTGCGGAGATGAAAAAAAGCCCACTGGCATCTGTTGAGAGGTGCTGTTTGGAGAAGTTACTGTGTTTATTTGCTTTTGCTTAAGAACACAGCAATCATGTAGGCTTGATAACTGAGTGATTCTTTCAATACAAATTTAATCATGATTAGTAAGTGCAAAAAGGGGCAACAGTCTCTCCCTTGTGCTAACAAGCTACTCGTATTTAGCGTTAGAAAAATAGTTTAAAGGCAGGCAGATGCAACTGTGCTGGCAGTAAGTCAAGCAGCTTCAAATGACTTCCTATTACAGGCTTGAGAAGCTCTCCCCAAAAGATTATGCTTATGATCAGTGTATGGACGGGTCCCTGATCAGAGACTCGCAGTATGCATCTGTTGGCACAGTTCAGAGGAGAGCAAAGATGACTTGAAATTGCCAGAAGCAACAGAAGGGGGGACAGGTGTCCCTGCTGTCTGCTCCTAAACTGTGCAAATCTGATGCAAATCTTTAGCTCTGATAAGTGAAACGTGCCAAGGCAGGGAAGAGAGCAAAAATCTTAAAATGCAAGAAATGTAATAACTCATCCCTCATCCTGAGAGCTGACCTGGGGAAGGCAATCCCTCTGCAAATCAGGGAATTACATTGTCAGTGCCTGTAAGACCTGTGAAATTCAGAGGTCAGATTCCCCATCCCTCTCTCCTTAAAAAGGCTTACTTGTGGAGGTTTGTGTTGCGCTCTAAAGGGTGTTACTCCAAAGGATCAGAAATAGCCGTAGGCTGTTCACCCTTTGAGAGTGTGGTCACCATGAAAAGTCATAACAATGTAATGGTTTCTGAGAAAAGTTTGGCGGACTCAGTTCCTCTTCTGGTGAAGAGGTGTTCATACGAGAAAAATAAACACAGCTGGTATTAGCTGGCAGCCACAGTAACCCTCACTGCAGACCTCATTAAAGAGGCTGATTTTGTAAATTACAGAGTTAGTGACGCCCTCACTTCTAGAGATGATGTCCAGGTAAGCTGGAGACACGCTGCTAGAGCTGTTTTCACTAGAGCTGCCCAAAGCGGGTCTGGGGACGGTTACCACAGTTCAGCCACAGAAATTATCCATGTGGCACCTTTCTGAACTGTAACATAACATCGAGGGAAGGACAGGGGGTTTTATTAGTAAGCATGTGAGAGACTAAAAATATCAAAGTTGCTGAATTTCATGAGGTAGTTCTCACCTCTTCTAAGCAGTGGCTTATGCTGGTCTAAATAGTCGATTACATCCAAAATCTACAGCCTAAGGACTTCTAGATAAGCCCATTCGATTCTCATTTCTAAAACTTTTCAAAATATGCTTTTAGACTAATGTAAAGTCTTCATACTAGTAATTACAGTGCCATGTGAGTCAAAACTCACTTGCATACAGCATTAATGTCACAATTTCTCTTGACAAAAAAAATTAAATTACTGTATTATCATGTTAGATAGAATTTCTTTATTTCAATGAGGAACATTGGTTAATAAACAAAAGACAGAATGTGGCTTCAAACTTTTAAATGTATCAGAAACTAGCAGCCAGATTTTTAAGAGCGTTCTCACCTAAGATGGACAGTATTGCCAGAGTACGCAATCCCAGACACTCCTGTGTGATTTCTGTGGTCAGACTTTCAAATAAGCCACTTTTAGCTACTTAGGTTTTGAAAACCTACTAATTTTAAATGAAATAACTGCAAACAAAAGAAAAGAAAATATAAACAAATAAAGGGAAATAAAGTCAGATGACAACTGGGCATGTTAGGTCAAATCCTATGGCATGTGTAAGTAGTTGTAACTAAACTGGATCACTCACTTAAAAGCAACTGTAGCTCACACCTTTTTTTCCAGCTACAACGGGCTTTTGAGTCATGATGCACATACGCAGTAAAGAAAGGAGTGGCTCCCATAAGAGAACAAGGCCACCTCAGCAGGTGACCAGCTGTGGACAGAAAGGAACACATTTGTATCTGTTTTCCATGTGTTTGCCACTAAATTGCTACCAGTTCCTGTGCAGTGAGAGCGCGTGGGTTAAGTCACACCTGAAATGAACCAGCCTGTATCGGTGTTCATATGCGACAGACTTTTGCAAGAAGATGGTTAGAAACCGTTCAGCCGCAACTTTTATGGTTCTCTCTCTTTTTTTGTTGCAATTCCATGGAGTACTACAACCAGTACTGAAGAAACTAACCCTGGCATTAATAGATCCTTCTGGTTTTAAAAGCAGCCTTCACCGCCCCGTGAAGTGCTTGGCTACGTTGTACCGTACAAGTATTTAGGACATTATCCTTCAAACACTTGGTATACAATATGCAGTCGTTCAGAAGAGTAAAATTATGTGTGTATATAATACACACGTGTTCTTGAAGACAAAGGCACAATGAAAGAAAAATTACACGTCATATGCCTTGTTCCTCTGCAAGTTGAACTCTTTCAGTAAGAGAAAAATTATTGTTGACTCCCACACCATGAAGATGTGAACAAAGATATGGCCGATGTCGTTAATGCTATGGTAGTGTTGCATCTATTTTCCCCTGTCTATTGGGGGTATCTGAGCAATTTGCTGCCTTAGAAAAAGATCACCCAGAGCATCCACCCTTTGAAATAACTTTGCAAAGCCTAAGTAAGGCTTTTTAACTTGGAAGAACCTGTAAGAGCAACTTTTGACATTTCTGAATCTAAGCAGGAATCAACAGCTTCTCAGTCTGTATCTGCTTTCTTTTTGTTCATACAATTAATTCTTTGGCTCATCTACAATGAGAAATACAGGTGCAGTTTTCCATTAAGCTAATGGAAACTATGAAAATACTTTCCAAGGAATTGATCTGGCTACTAAGATATAATATATCACATTCCAATTAACTCTATGGTAAAAGATGATGATTTCATCATGACAAGGCTGTGATTTCACTGTAGGGCCCCTGTAGAAGAGCAGAAGCTGAAAACTTTTTGTTGAAAATCCTGTCTGTTTTAAAAGAAGGGAGAAGCTAGCAAATACAAGAAACGTTTACTTCTTTCTTTATATGTCAGTCTTATTTATGGGAGAAATCCTACCAGAGTGGTCTCAATTCTGTTCTCTAGGGAACAGAAGAGAGAGAGCGAGCAATGATACTGAAGTCAGCAGAGTTGCATCGATGTAACCCTAAGCTGAGGTCACAAAGAAGATGAAAAGGGGTTTGTTCTTACTAGTAAGGCTCAGGATTGAGCCTTATACCCCTTGGTTTCTGCAACTGTTTTGCAATGTTTAGTGTGCTTATACACATTTTAGCTAAGGAAATGTAAACATCTATTACATTCATACACTGGGGCGCTTACACGATGCATTTGCAAGAGCTTAATGCGCAGTCTGATCATCTCCTGTGTTCCCCACATAGAGAATCTGAGATGGAAAGAGGAACGGGGGTAAGGCTGTTCCCACATACAAGTTTTTACAAGAGCAGAACCATAACAGGCACTGGATCTGCTCCAGCAGAAGGACCTGTACGAACACACACAGAGTACATACAGGATTGTGCTTTTCCCAAAGGAAAAGAGCAGGGAATTGCATTCTTTTCTTTTAGGGTTCTATTTCCCTTTTTTTCCCACAATCGTAAGGCCTAATATGATTTTCCGAGTGTTTGAACTTCTCTATGTGGGTAAGGAGTCCCGTGGCTCCTAAAAGGGGGGAAGGAACAGCTCCAGGATCTTGCACAGACGGAGGCACCCTGACAGAGAAGGGGAGCCGTATTCCGATGGCACCTGCTCCGCTGTCAGCCTGCCCGAGACCCGAGCTTGCCTGCCGGCCCCGGGCTGCCCGTAGCACGGCTGCACCCTGCGCCCCCCGGGGCGGCAGCCCTGCCCGCCGCAGGGCTCCGCTCCCACCCCCGTCCCCTGCACTCGGAGCCACCGGGAGCCCGGCAGAGCCCGGTGGGAGCCGGAACGGCAGAGCAGCGCCCGCTCCCCCGAGGCACACCTACATTCCGCCCCCCGACTCCCCAGTTCGGGGCCGGGGTTTTAAGGCGCGCCGGCGATCTCCGCCGGCGGCGGCTACAGCTATGGAGCGTCAGGACGAGGGGCAGGACACACTGGACGGGACACACGGGGACCGGACAGCGGGAAAATAAAGGATCCTCCTACCCTGAGGGCTCCCTCACTGACTCTGCTGTGTACCTGCTCTGCTCCTCCACGCTGCGGTTCTCCGGCGCCCGCCACTCGGGCAGGGTGCTGGCGCACAGCACCACCATGGACACGATGACGAAGAGGATGGAGACGGTGGCCAGGATCTGGGCGGCCACGGAAGACGTGGGCTCCTCGAAAGTCCTCCTCATCCTCTCCAGCCACTTCCCGCCCTCGGCTCCCGGCGGCCGCCGGCCCTTGCCCTCGGGGCCGCCGGCCGGCTCCCCCGGCGGCTCCTCCGCCGCGTAGTAGGTGCACGTCTCGGACATGCGGTCGTCGAGGCGGCGCTGGCAGCAGTAGTCGAGGTGGGAGCCCTCCAGCCCCCAGTAGATCATCTCGTTGTAGAAGGAGAGCTCGCACATGTGCGGCACGAAGCGCAGGTGGCCGTGCCGCACGTACAGCATGATGAAGCCGAAGGCCTCCGAGTGCCGGTCGAAGAAGTACTCGTTCCGCTCCCGGTCGTAGTCGTCGCACACCTCCAGCACGTCCTGCTCCGAGAGGCAGCCGTGCAGGCGGCTCACCCGCCGCAGCGGGAAATCCTTCAGCACCTCCCGGGAGAAGGAGTACCGGGTGCCCCCGACGTTCAACACCACCGAGGGGCCGCGGCCAAAGTTCATGGCTTGGGCGGGACGGAGGAGGGGAAGGGCGGGCAGGGCAGGGCGGCGAGGCGGGGGGCAGCGCGGGCGGCGGAGGCTGCCCCGGCTCCGGCTCAGCTCGCACCGCTGGCGGCTCCCGCTTGGCGACGGGGCGGGCGGGCGGGGAGGGAGGGAAGGAGGGAGGGAAGGCGGGAGAGGCGCCGCCGCGGGCACCCCAGCGGCCGCGCAGGAGACGGGGCGCGGCGGAGGCTGCGCGCCCCCCCGGCGATGCCGCTCGCAGGTGCGGCCGCCGCCTCAGCGCCGGCGGGCGGCCGCCTCCGCGGGGCCCCGCCGGGGCGGGGGCGCGGCCGCGGGCATGGCGGGGCCGGCGAGCTCCGCGCCGGGCACCGCTCCGCTCCGCCGGTGCCGGCTCGCAGGCGAACGGGAGGCGGCGCGGCGGCGGCGGGGTGGGGACACGCCTCCTCCCCCGCCCGCGCACATGGCGGAGCGGAGCGCAGCGCCGGGGGCTGCCGCGGGGCTCCCGCCGCCCCCGCCCGGGGCTCGGCCCCGGCCCTTCGGGGACCCCTCCGGGCAGAGGGGCTTCGGCTGCAGCGGGGGAGAGCCCCTCCTCGCCAGCCCCGCTGCCCGCCCCGCGAAGCGGCACTTGGGCGAAGTCGTCCACCAAACCCAAGTAACACTCTGGGGGCGTTTCCCCCCCCCCCCCCAAAAAAAAAGCTGAAAGTGAAGCGTTTGAGCACGACACCGCTCGCTCCTTGTTCAAGGCAGCCGGCTGCCAGCGCCTGTCGCTCCCGTCTCATTTGTTTGCCGCGGCCCTTCCTAACGGGGCGGCGGGCACGGCTGGGCGGCGGCGGGCAGCGGCTGGCCGCAGCGGCCGGGCTTTCCTGCAAAACGCGGCTTTCTTTTCAGAGCCTCTGTGTGTGTGTGTGTTTCCGCACATCTGGATAAGGAGACATTTCTCTTTTCCCTCCTCACATAGCATAAGGACACCAGGAAGAGTCAGGTGCCTTAGGCAGAGCCTTCTTCCCTGCTTCTGCACACCTCAGCCTCATGTCTGTACTCCTTCAGCTTCCTACATTCTTGTGTCCTACACCTATCTACAACATTAAAGCACTCATCAGCTGGCACGACCCTGTCTGCTCTCTAAAGCTTTGATTTCATTTGGTTGCATTATGTACAGGGAGTTCTTAATTTCTATTTTTTTGAATTTTTTTTTTTTTTTTTTTACCCTAATATCACAATTCTCCAGGCTGAGGTATTTTCTAGGCTTGTTAACATCTGGAGCATCATGGGGTAAAATCAGCCAAGATACAGCTCTCCCTTTCAGTGAGGTGCTTCCAGTTGCGAATGTGCCTCCAGTTGTCAGGAGAAAAGGCAGGTGAGTATATCCTTTCAAAACCGTTGCCAAAGATTTGTCGCTCAAGCGCTGTGTCCGTAAAAGGACATCCAGGTTAAACCAGTGTTTTACCATCCCCGTTCTTCGTCTCTCTAGATTGTCTTTATGGGTTGGGCTTGAGGTGTTTTTATTGTTCTTGTTGCTGCCATGTTACTTTCTCAGCTGAGATTTGTAAGGCACATTTAGGTGTATCAAAATAAATGGATAGGCATCTAATTGTGTCATAAAAATTGTCGTTTTAAAGGAGAATGCGATTAGGCGCTCCTATTTTTAACCCTATTTGTCATCTTCTAAGAAATACTTTGAGAGAGATTCGAATAAATGTCCACGTTACCACTGAGAGAATTCTGCAAGCTCTGCTATGGTTGTTATACAGTACATCCACTAGAGGTCACGGTTAGTCGTTTTTCTCTGTTCATTTACTGCGATGACAAGAAACCCACCCAAACTCCAACTACAAAATGTAGTAAAGTATGCACGCCAGCGTGTTGTTCCACAGGAAGGTCATTTTTGATCTCCGTGTAGTCGTGCTGGTGTCTGTTTTCACATAGCTGGAAAGGTTTTTCCTTTCAGCAGCTGTGTTCAGTTAATGTATCTTGGCTGCCTGTTAATTTTATGAGCAACAAACACTATTTTAAACCTCTTCACCTTTCTTTGATGTGTATGCTTCTGTGTTTCATTCTTTCAGGAACAATTACTAGAATATCTGTTAACAAAAAATAAATAGCAAAACCTGACTAGAACTCTGACAGTGATAATGTCAAAAGTTATCCAGGTGCTTCTGGCTTTGCAATTTGTCATGCTTCCTGCTCCATACGTTTTAACCCCCTTCATTCCTCACAGGGAGCTTGCAGAGGAAGAGAGGAGAGTACAAATAACATGGTCTGAAGACATGTATTTACAAAGTGTATAGAAATATGGGTTGGAGTGTACATTCTAGAAATAATTTCAAGACAAACAAAGCTTTATGTGCTGTGTTGTGAAGCTGTATGGCAGAACAGGTAAGGTGCTGGGCTGACAAGACTTTAAAGTGCATCACTTGATGAGGCATTGTAGGTTGATTTGATGCCTATTTCTGGTTTTCAGTTTCTTTTAAATATAGAATACAATGATTTCCTCCTTCAGAATAACATTGTCAAACATTCAGTGTAAGCAAAGCTAACCTGACAACAGCAATGTTTTCTTTTCCTCTACAGTCTGGCCTGTTCAAGTTTAGTGACTTTAGTTATAATTACTGACTTTCAATTGAGGAGATTTGTTCTAGCAAGCTGGTGTCAATAGCTGTAAACAACACCTTCTTGCACTAGGAGCAGCAATTTACTGGGAACAAAACCTCGGATTTTAGACAGGATTTGTAATTTTCCAGTAAATGTTCTGATTTTTGGCATTTTGAGATTGGTCACCCCATTGCAGTTGTGAAATAGCTGGTTTATAGTAAATTTGTGGTAATTCACATGGTTTCATGGGAATTACTCAAAATTTGCAAGTGTCAGTTCAGGGGTTGTCATGGTATATCTGTCTTATTTTCCAGGAAACTTCAGTGAGTGTAACCTTTTTTTGATGGTGTTGAATTTCATGACTGAAAGTCTTAAGAAATTTGAAAAAATAGGATGGAGAGCCTGAAAGAGACAAAACACTTAAGACTTTGTGTGACCATAAGCAAAACTGTAATATATTAAGAAAAAGACCTTTTTAAAGGCTGTTGTGGAAAAAAAGTGTGTTTGAAGGTTCCAGCTGTCCTGATTTGAAAGATGGTACTTAATTAGTAAAAAAACAAGTGAGCCAATAAATCCATTTAAATAGGTCAACATCGAAACTAGTAAAGAGGATTCAACCTATCTGTTAAATGGTAAAGTATGAGGTGTAAAGTGAGTCTTTAGAAGGACTGAGCCTGGCTAATAATCTAAAAAATAATGAAGACCTCTTTCAAGTAGTTGAGTTCAGGTGGTTGGGGGGTTGGCTTGGTTTCGGTTTGGTTTGGGTTTTTATGATCTGGAGATACACGCTGGGATGTTGAATCAAAGCAATTACTCTTTTCCTGGTGTTATAGTTGTTATCAGTTGCTGCCCAGGAGGAACTTCACAATTAATAGTCATTATGTAAAAATAGCTTTCTTTGTGTCAACATTTATTTTCATGGCTTGCACTGTGCTGTTGCATCCTAGGGGTATTTAATGAACTTGAAATATTTTCTACAGTTTCCAAATCTTTCTGGCCCCGTGCTGAGACCATTGCTCTGTGTTCTGAGTGCAGCTCTATGTTTGCTTTTGGAAAAGAGATTCTTTACTTGCATTTTGTGTGTGAACAAAGTCGTATATTTTGATGGCAGGCATTTTTCATAACTCGGGATGAGATTCTGTTCCTACTGAGGTAGCTACTGAGTGCTGTTGACTTCAGTGCAAGCAAAATTGGCCTTTGGTGGGGTGTCTTCTGTCAGGAATCTCAGTTATTTTTATGACCACAACACGTACGAACTCTAGCTGTGGAGCAGGTTGCCATGATGATAGCATGATCACACAGAACAAAAAGATCTTCCTGGCCAGGAAGTATACAATATGTAACATGTAAAATTGTGGGGGGGAAAAACCCAATGCTTTTTGGTATTGAACATACTGCATTTGGCCACATCTATCCTAATTACTTGAAGAGGCGACACATAAAGACTAGAACAAATGCTTCAAAAGGTTCTGCATGCACAGATGGACTATGGTTTGCATTTATCTTTAGTTTAGGTCTTGGGGAAAAATGGTTTCAAATGGATGTTTTTTCTTTAATCAAACTTCTCTGCACCAAAGCCCCTCTACTTCAATGCAATTTGTGGGCTACGTAGAAAACCTTTCAGGAGATGAGCCTATTACCACATATAATTACCAAACAAACGGTCTAATGACAGATGCAGTTTGGATTGTCAGTGGCACCTGACATAAGAGTACGAGTTCCCTTGTCACTGAGGCACTTATAAAATTCTGAATAATTTTGAATATGAATGTTTCTAAAAGTGGATGAATGACATTTAGTAGGGAGCTGGGTATTCACATGTATATACATGTGCACAGAATACAATCTGTAGTTGACATTTATAATTAGACTAACTTATTTAATGAAATATGCTAACAATTTGGGAAATTTGGCTGTGAACAATTAAGATTTGTACTGGAGACTCGATGTATTTGTAGGTCACACTGCGAGCTTTTTTTAATGTATGTGAGAGACAACTGCCTTCTCTGTTGTCCTAAACCTCCATATTGAGAAAATCCCAGCAAAACTTCTTGTACCTGATGCTGGGCTAATTATTGAAGGCTATTAAATGTCAATGATCATTGAATCAAATTAAGCCCTCTTGGACAGAGATGGTTACTAGCTGGGGTAAACCAGTTTGTTACATCTGAACTCCAGGCAGGCAGATACAAAGCACAGAGAGAAGGACGTTGCTTGCCTGAGGAAGGTGATTAGAAGGAGACTTGCTAATGGGGAATTCAAAGGCATGAACATATTCTCACAGGAGAGTACAACACTGGAATGTGTTTTCGCACCAGTGAGATCCTTTTCTAAATGTCTACCAAGGGGAAGGGAAACTGTCTGCAGAGAAGATGGAGAGAAATACTAGGATTTGGAGAAGCCATGTGTGGGTGAATCCAAAGTATGCTCTTGGAAGAGGAAGAAAACTGGGCCAGATAAATGCATATAAACATTATTTTGTTACGATCTTACAATTTTTTTGCATTAGCTAACATAAAGAGTTACTGTTGTGCGCTTTTTGTAGGGTTTTGCTTTTCCCCTTGCATCCTCAGCAAAGGCTACTGTCCTGGTTTCGGCTGGGACAGAGTTAACTCTCTTCTTAGTAGCTGGTACAGTGCTGTGTTTTGGATTTAGTGTGAGAATGATGTTGATAACATAACTCATGATAACATGATGTTTCAGTTGTGGCTAAGTAGCGCTTATCTTAAGCCAAGGACTTTTCAGTCTCCCGTGCTCTGCCAGCAAGCAGGTGTGCAAGAAGCTGGGAGGGAGCAGAGCCGGGGCAGCTGACCTGAACTAGCCAAAGGGGTATTCCATACCATGGAATGTCATGCCCAGTATATAAACAGGGGGGAGTTGGCCGGGAGGCGCGGATCGCGGTTCGGGAACTAACTGGGCATCAGTCAGCGGGTGGTGAGCAATTGCATTGTGCATCACTGGTTTTTTTCCTTCCCCCTCTCCTTTTTTTTTTTGTTGCATTCCTTTTCATTACTATTATTATTATATTTCATTATTACTATTGTTAGTATTATATTTTACTTTAGTTATTAAACTGTTCTTATCTCAACCCATGAGTTTTACCTTTTTTTTCCTTTGCTTTCCTCCTCCTCACCCCACTGGGAGGGGGAGGGGGAACAGCTGCGTGGTGCTGAGTTGCTGACTGGGGTTAAACCACGACAGCTACGAGCTCAGTTCACTTCCCTGAACATACATGAGTTAGTGCCATTTGAGATGCCCTCCATTTTCTCTGTTCTCCACCTGCTGCTCCAGTAGCGCATGAGCCTTCTGTGTCCTGTCCACCAGCCCCCATGGATATCCTGGATGCCATACAGGGGACACTTCATGCCTGTGTTCAGGTAACTGAATTGAGCCCTGGACATCTGTTATGCCTCATTGAAGAACAGGACGGTAAACTTGGAAGTTGTGTTGGTTGGGACTTGGGTCAGATGCCCTGGTGAATCACCCATGGTCTTTGGGAAAGGAATTCAGACAGGTGGAACTCCAGATTCCCATTGCTGGGAACTTCTGCAGAGCCATTGAAGGCAGCACACGTAGCCCTGCCTGCTCATTTAGAGGAGGTGATAAGCCTGGAGGTCTAATTAGGTGAGACTTAACTACAGTGAGTTAGTGTCCTGCAAGCAGGGTTTTACTGGATTTGTGGGAAAAATATTGTAATGAGAAGTTTCTGGAAATATTGGTTAATTTCTTTTATTCCTCAGTGAGAAACAGTATACTTTTCCATTTTAGGTATCTAAGCTCTCAGGGGAAGGAGAGGAGAGTTAGAAACTCTGTCTTGCTATTACACTGCTCTAAGCTTCACACTTCAGAGGAAATAAAGTTAAATAAGGCATTTTTTAAAACCTTTCACTTGTTTCCTGATGAATAGGGGAAATATTTCCTTCTTAAATACTGCTCGTCTCAAATGCGTTGTTAACTATTGACCACTCGATTGTACTCAGCTACAATAAATGATGCAGAATCAGGTCTTTCTTATATAACACTTGAGCATAGAAAATTCAGTCACTTTGACCCCTTACGTGCAGATTTTTATTTCTAAAAAGAATTATTCATCTTTTTAGTATAATCCTACATGTTCTTCCAGAAGTCCCAGAAACCCTTCCGGTTGACTACACTGGTTTATAACAATGATCAAGCTTGCTAACTTAGATAACATTTGCGTGACTACTTAAAACTTCAAGATGATGCTCAGGTCCTTAAAATACTAAATCTGAAGTCAAATACTTATCCAGTTAAAATTAATAAACCAGTAGTGTCTTGTGTTCTGTTCATAAAGAAATCTTTTGATTCTCAGTGAAAATGAGATCAAACCTCTCTGTAAAAATCCTCTTTTCCTGAGCCTCTCGCAGCACTGGAGAGTGCGGTGTGTTCGTATCCTTCCTCAGGACGTAGGCAGACCTGGTTCTGCCGTGTGATGAGGTGTTAAAACCTTTGCATTATCAGAGCTTCAGGAACAACTGGAGCATAGCTCCATTACCATCACAGGGAAGCCAATAAAGCCGCTCCAGCCTGAGTTTACCACGTAGGATGTTAAATGGCAGCTTGCCTTTCGTGGCTGTGCAGAAATAAGCTAAAGATCCCTCGGTACTTTCTGTAACTTATCTGCAATATATTGGAGAGGACTCTGGCTTCTAGCAAAAAGGTTATATTAAACTGAGTTGCATGTAAGCACTTGTATACAGGTTTCCCCAGGTGCCTACATGTCGTGGTTTAACCCCAGCCAGCAACTAAGCACCACACAGCCGCTCGCTCACTCCCTCCCAGTGGGATGGGGAGAGAATTGGAAGGGTAAAAGTGAGAAAACTTGTGGGTTGAGATAAAGACAGTTTAATAGGTAAAGCAAAAGTGGCACGTGCAAGCAAAGAAAAACAAGGAATTCATTCACTACTTCCCATCGGCAGGCAGGTGTTCAGCCATCTCCAGGAAAGCAGGGCTCCATCACACATAACGGTTACTTGGGAAGACAAACGGCATCACTCCAAACATCCCCCCTTCCTTCTTCTTCCCCCAGCTTTATATGCTGAGCATGACGTCATATGGTATGGAATATCCCTTTGGTCAGTTGGGGTCAGCTGTCCCAGCTGTGTCCCCTCCCAACTTCTTGTGCACCCCCAGCCTCCTCGCTGGTGGGGTGGTGTGAGAAGCAGAAGAGGCCTTGACTCTGTGTAAGCACTGCTCAGCAATAATGAAAACATCCCCGTGTTATCAACACTGTTTTCAGCACAAATCCAAAACATAACACTATACCAGCTACTAGGAAGAAAAATTAACTCTATCCCAGATGAAACCAGGACACTACATAATTGCTGTCAACACCTAAGCAAATTACATAGATGTTCCTTGAGCTCACTGCTGTACCACTGGCATAAGTAGGTATCTGCTTCCGGGAGCAGTAACTTCTCACCCTGTACATCAAATGATTCCTTCCTAAATCACACAAAAGACTGGATTATGTCCCAGAACTGGAAGTTAAAGTGATCACACCATTATCTCTATTACACAGCTAGAAATGTCTCATAGCCAGAACGAGTCTGTTTTTCTCTGCCTTCATTTTATGAAGGTATAATATTCCTCATGACAGTATTTTTCAGCTATGACTTCAAGATGTAACCACTGATGGTCTGGATTAGGTACAAATACTTGCAACAGAATCCACCAGAACGATCTGGTAGATTGATCACCTTTTAGACAGAAGAGAGTTAGCAAAATATCTGAGAATCTGGTTCTTGAGATTAAAACAACTGCATGCGAACATATTTTTATTTCTTTCACACTGTAAAAATATACATTTGTGTACAGTTTTTATGCTGTGTTCTTCTCTGGTATAAGTTACTATCGCTTCATTTTGTGCAAGTACTGATTTAATGATTTTTCTTTTTAACACATATTTTTGACTATTTCAACACACTTGTTTCTATGCTGGCAACTGCAGATCCTACCTACATGCAGACCTGCCCCCACATTTTAAGTCAAGTGTCACTAAAGTCACAGTTCCTGAGTCACTTCTTGGAAAGCTGCAATATGTTCATTAATTGTTCTTTTCCTGCTAATTACAGGAAGGGAAGGTGAACTCCCCACACTTCGCTTGGGGAGGGAGGAGCGGGATTCAGAGGAGGAGCGGTTCGCCAGTGGTATCCCTCTATAATGTCTGCCAAATCCATAATGAAATTTCAGTAGAAAAAGACACGTTCCTTTGCCATCACGGGGTGTCTTAGAAAGTGCTGCTGGTGGACTTTGCAGTGCTCAAAAACAGTTGCGTCACGCTGAAATCAAATGGTAAGTGGGCCACCTGCATTGCTGTAATGGCCACTACCTCTCTGACTCAGCTACTGATGTACCTGCAGGATGTAAAGCTAATCAACCAACATTAGCAATTTAGACATCCCCTAATTTCCCTGCTTCCCATTGCGATAAACTGCGGAACTGAACTGCTGAGGCTGGAGTGACTTTGGCACAACTTTGCCATCAAGTTAAGACTGACACTAGCCTGGATATAGCAGAAAACCAAAAGGTCACAATATTGATGACAAACCAGATCTTTCCTGGAAATGATGGCTAAGAAACAAATTATTAATGCTGTCTGCAGACCTATGCAAATTTATTCTGATAAAGATCTTTGGTAAATTTTCAGTACAACTGGGTTTTTGTATGCTAAGCTGCCCAGGCAGGTTTATAGATGTGCCTTTCAATTGCAAGAGACAGAATAAAATAGATTGCTCATTTCAGATTCTAAATCATGTTTTCCTTTGATCCATGAGAGTTTGTTTTGTGTTTTTTTCTTTTTTTAACAATGGCACAAACAAGGCAGGAGACATCAGTAATTTTGAAATCATAGTAAGAAGGAATTTGTACATGCGTCTTTAGAAAAGCTTAGCATTGTTAATGAGACACGCTGCGTTGTGTTGCACTTCAATGAATATGATATTGCCCTGGTTCTCAAAGGTGGGAAATCATAGTAACAATCACAGAAGCTTGTTTCAGAAGGCTCCTACCCTTAGCAGAAAGTCTCTGCCCATAGACTGCAGCATTGAGCTGGAGGAGCTTCTTTCTGTTTGGCGGTTTGGACTTCTTATTTATTTATTTATTTATTTATTATATTGTGTTGTGGTCTTATGCTGAAGACTGCAAAACATGACCTTAAGATCATAATTTATGATTATGATCTTCCTTAATTTTCTGAAGAGTATTGTTATCAGATCATCAACACATTTTTCCCTCAGCAGATTTAAATGTGACTCTCTTTCTTGCTTCTCTTTTTTTTAGAAATTTCATCTGTTTAAACATTTGTGCTGCCAAACAGACTTCAAACTGGGAACAGAAATCTCGTGTTTGCAGTGCCTTGTTTGTTTGATTTCTTTCCTTCTATAGTTATACCTTTAATTCTGAGATCTGTCTTTAATTCACCAATTTATATCACTGGTTTTCTGTGTCTTCTACCTAACGCTTTTTGTAATTCATATATTAAAAATTATTTTTTCTTCAAAAGAGAAGAAGAATGGGGAAAATAAGCTTTAAAAAAACCAAAACACAAAACAGAAAGAGCCCCCAAAAGGAACCAAATAAAACCCCCAAACCCCAAATACTGATTAAAACATAGGATTGAAATCCTGTGCTTTCGTTTTCCAGGACCCATACTGGGAGCCCTACTTTTGAGTGTCCTCCTCAGTGAGTCATACATTCATCCTCTCTCTCTTCTTAGCCCCAAGCATCTTGTGCCTCTTTCGAAAAAGAGGATGGTGAGGAGTTCCCCACTCAGCCTGGGCTGTGGTCACCCATTCAAAGATGCATACAGTTGCCCGAGTCCCAGCAGAAATTAGGGATGTGCCAGAGCCTGGTGCTCTCTTATTATTTGCAGAGATTATTTGGAAAATATCCCTTACAATCTCCTCATCTCTCAAGTTCAACATTTCAGTGACTTCACAGAAAGTGAAAAATACTCAGCCACTGCCACATATGTAGTTGGATTGTCTACTCATACAGCTGATTTTTACAGTCTCTTACACTTCCGTTATCCCCTGAGGAGCACTCCTTGAAAGCCGAGAGGAGGACAAGCTTGTGGAGCTGTGCTTCCTAACCCCGCACTTCTTGGCAGCTTTGCGGGAGCGAGACGGTTGAGGTGTACCAGTATTCCTCCTCCCATCGAGCTGGGGAGGTCTGGCAGACCAGTTACCAACCTGAAGTGTGCGGTTTCCCATCCCGTACTGGGAGCAGAGCAGACAGAAGTGCAGGCTTCCTTTCGTGGGGTTGGGCCTTAAAGATTCAATCTATTGCTGAATTTTGTAATCACGTAATCAAGTTCTCTTGCCTTCCCCAAGACTGCGATTCCTGTGGATTAACTCAATGGTATCAATAGAGTTATTCTGAATTTACGGTGGTGTGACTGAGAGTTAATTACGGCTCAGTATTTCTGAGTCTCTGTAGGCAAATAAAATAATACATTTTCATCGCTAATAATGATGGTCTGTCTAGTATTCCAGTATTCGCTGTATTTAAGGAATTTTAGATAATAAATTCCATTGAAAGGAATCTGCGTCGCAGAAATTGTGACCATTTAGGTCAACTGGCTCAAGAGACAGATATTCTGAGTAACAGAAAGATTATTTCTCATAGACAAATTGTTTGGTACAACTGTTGGCAGGCGTTAGATTCTTTGCCTATTTTGTTGACATAAAAGTAATCCTCTCTGTCTCCTACAACCGGAGAAGTAATTCCGTAGTAAAAAAGAAAATAGCTCTTGGGTTCTTTAAACCTCACAGGGCAAATTTCAGTCTAGCATGAACTTTTACTACCAAGTTATAAACCTTGGAACAGAGGCTGGTAATGGAAGTAGTGATGGAGAAAATTTTAGTTATGAATATTGACATGATGGATTCTCTGTTCTTTGAAGTTTTACACTCGAAGGGGATTGCAAGACTGGTGTATCTGAAACAGCAGCATTACCTTTTGGTGTTCAGAACAGTAGACTCCAACAGAAAGTGAACACTTCGATTTAATACACAGTTCCAGACAGATCGTGAAGTACTGTAGTTACTTTTGTCCTCTTTAGTGGGGAAATAATTTTGATGAAAGTGTAATGGGGTTTCCCAGTGTTTGTAGGGAACAGCTCATTCCTGAACAGTGAAGTTCTTGAACTGTGCACTTGCATTCAGAAATGTATTTGAATTTCTTAAGGACTAATACAGCAGCAAATATTGCTTTCAGTCCTTGTGATACTTCCATCGTAGAAATCTGTAGGTGAATAAGAAAGCTGCTCAGCAGCACAGTTTGTCCCATAAAAAAATAGAGAGGCTTAAACTACGAGTTGATACTTTCATTTTTACATTTTGATGTATGAGGAAAACTGTAAAAGGCCTTTAAAAATGACTGGTCACCTTTAAGTCACGATTGCTATTAAGCAGTGTACCTCTTCAAGTTTTAAAGTTAGAACTAACGTAAACTTAACATATTCTATGCTTTATAGATTGTATTAAGCTTGCTAAAGAGCTAAGGTAAAATGTCAGATTAAGTAGTGTAAACTCCGTGGAGTCCAGATAACATCCTATAGAAGGCAATGCTACGCCCCTGCCCAAACACCTTCTCCTCCTGCTTCTCCCATCACAACAGATCACTATGCTATATTCAATTATTTGTTGTTTTATTTTCTAAACAGAAAAGGTTGATAGCCAAACACACAATGACTCACGTTCAGAAGAAAATATTCATTGAAAAATCGTAAATAACCTTCCTCATCCCAAAATGTTGGGCAACTACCAAAGAGGAACCCAATCAAAATACCAAATCTTCTTAAAATATTCATTAAAAATGTCATATTCTGGAAGGCTTGACAGTCACTATGGCTAGGATATGTTTATTGCAATTTCCCCCTCCCTGTCACAGTGTACTATTTTCGACTGTTTTCATGGAGAAGTCTGTAGGGAACTGATGTTATGAATACTTATTACAAGAACTTATACAGTACTCTCCAGCACTGCAAAGTTGGAGGGCCTTCTACCTGTATTATACATTATGCATCTTCCGTTTGACGTTCGTGAAAGCAGATGGCATTCAGCACCTGTTAGAACTGAGCCCTGCAGTGATGGGTTTGGATGTTGACCACTGCTTATTCACAGACCCAGCCAGTCCTCAAAGGGATATGGGTCTTCATTTGGGAAGATGACCAGAACTTCTGGAAGCAGATCTGAGAAACATGCATGAGCAGGCCTCTTCTGTCTCGGAGTACATGTGATTTAGCGGCATGAGCTGTGTTTATTTTCTCTCTGATGTCTTCTGCGCATTACACTTACACAGATGTTTGCACTTTGACCTGGCTGCTGGTTGTTATTCTGGTGAAACTCAGGAACTGGCTTCAGTGAAAATAGTCCTGGATAACGTGCTGCCTAATTTTTGGGTTTTTTTGGTTGTGGTTTGTTTGGGGGTTTTGTTTTATGGTTTGGTTTGTTTTTTTTTTTTTTATTGCTGTTGATATGCATTAGTTTAAAAACTTTTACAGATCCCTAAAGGGAAAGTAACTGTAACAGTATAAAAGGGGGTTATTCCAGTATAGCATATTCTTGTGTTTTTAGCAATAGGAAAACAAGCACATTGTATGCATGTGAGCCCGAGACTCCTTACTTCTTTGTATCATGTGTCTCTCTTTTTTAGGAATTTTTTAGTTCTGTCCCAAAGCAGAACTTGCAGGATGAACCCTGAAATATTTTCAGAGTTGTATGGCAGAACCATTGGATCAAGGAATCTAGGTTATTTCAAAGAGCATACTGTAAAAGACACTTCTTTGGTCATATTCTTCCTGAAGAGCAAGAATTTGTGTTTTCCCCTAACAGTTCTCCTCATTGCCAATTCCCTAGTTCAGAGTAGTTGGCTGTATAGCTTTGAGGAAGACAGAGGAATGGAAACATTCAATTTTGGTTCTGTGTGTTAGTCTCAGCTATATGCTGTACTCTTCCCTCCCAGTGGAGCTTCATAAGGAGAAGAGGGCTGATGCACCCTGCCTTCTTGTTTATATTGAAATATAAATGATAAGAACAACTTGTTTGTAAGCACATAAAATATTACTTGGTATTCTAGACAATATTACAGAATATTAAAACTCAGATACTTGCAGACTGTTAATCTCAGGTATCCAGATTTTACAGGTTTCCATCCCTAGCTGTAACCAAGACCCAAGCTGCAAAAGGGTCTAGTTGCAGAGGTTAAAGAATAGTGAGAGGTCATCTGATAAATCGGCCTGAAGACTGTAGAGCCAAAAATCTTCAGTCTGCCAGGGAGAAGAGTAAAACCTGACAGACTGAGCATGGACATGACAGACCTATCAGATAGTACAATTGGCATCTGCTTTCCCGACAAAGAAGAGAGACTTAACTGCAATAGTGGGGAGATTTTGACTCAGTATGGATGTTTCAGAGGCAGGTAATATGTTCAGGTTTTTTGTTTGTGCCTATTTGGTACAAACAGCCAGATTTGGAACAAATTTGCCTATTGTTGTGTCTATTTTGGCACAAACAGCCATTATTAAAGAACCTGCAGGACATATCAGTTCATATGACATGCAAAGTTAGGCTCCTTGCTGTAGTCCTGTTTAGGAAATATGTAAAATCTCCTGTTCCCTTGCATACAGGAGGAATACTCAGGCTATTCTGAGTGCATAAGTGTTCTCCGTCAGTCCATTGTGTGCTATGGGGAAGAGGGTTTTCAAACTGTTTATTTCTTCTTGCCAGGCATAACACACAGCTGATTTAAAACAAACAAAAAAAATTCCAAACGACAACAAAAAAACATGCCAGCTTTGCAACGAGGGAGCCTCTCATTCTTACAATATTTCTTGTGTCATCACCTATTGCCTGGTGTGGTAACTAACTACCTGCAGTAATCTGGCTACCTAACGGTACGTTACTTGTTCTTTCCACTCATCCTGAGAAAATACTTCATGCACTTCACTGACTTCAGCCAGGTATGTGATTGTGTCTAGGTAAAAGACTCGCTTAAAAGCGACCGCCAATACTTTCCGAAATAACAATTACTACCGTTCTGCGGAGTGCTGCTGTTCTTCCTCGCCGGTACCCAGATTGATTTTGGAAGCAAGTCATCTAGTCAGAAGCCCGTTAATCAGGCAGGCAAACTGACCTCCTCTGTGATACCGCCTGTTGTTAGAAATAAAGGTCACTTGAACACAAAGTTAAATTCACTGTGTGTAAGCAGGCATGATTTCCCTGATTTAAGAGGAAGGTGTGTGTACTATACCACTGATGAATGTGTCCCTGAAATTCACCCAGCCATTTCAGAAGTGAAGTTCCTCCTACCAACGGAATAACGAGTGATCATCTTCTCACTGCACTGACCTGGAGACTTGCTACATGCATAAAGAAATTGTTCTGATTTTCAAAACTAAAGGTAAAAACAGTACCTGAGAATTTCAGGTCAAACATGTCTGTAATGGAAACGCAAGGCAGTGTTTAGAGACAGAGTAGGGCACTGAGGGTACATTTGATCAATAAGTGGCGCTTTGGTGTTGCTTGCCTGTAATCATTCAATCCCCAGAAAAACTGAACAGAACAGATGCTGAGTCCTTGACTTAAATTACTTCTGCTCAGATGAATGTCCTGTACTCTACTTAAATATGTGTCATTAAGCACCTTTGACAGCTTTTTAGCAGGTGTTTAGCACGGAAAATAGAGCAGTTGAGAGAAAGGGAGAGATAAAGAGTAAATCCAGCATGGTGTGTTTAATGTCTAGTATTATTGTGTTCAAGCCCAAAATGACTTCATTTAGGAGTGCTGCAGATGTATGCAACACTCCAGCGTGCTTCCAACTGCTCTGATTCGCAACCTTGCTTACGTCAAAGATAACAAAGGTATATAATAGTCTCACCTTAGCCCTACTGGAGTCAACCACAAAACTCAAATTGACTTTAACAGAAAGAAGATGTGAACCTAAGCCTCTTCTAAAACTGGCGAACAGAATGGGGTACAAAACTGAATCCTAGAGCTGTAGGCTCTCTCTCCATTAGGATGTGAACTGCAAACTAAATTGGTAGCTATAACAAAAGCTCTAGATGGGCAAATTTTCTTTGATTTTTTTAAATCTGATTAGAAAATAAGATCTTTACTCTGTTATTGAGATTATTATCAAAACCTGTGAGAGTTATGCCTGTGGAGTGGAAGAAATGCATTTCTTGCATATCTAGTCTTCAGTAGTAGATTAATAATAAACCCTACTTTACCATCCCTCCCTCCCTCTCTCCATCAAACCTATATTATCATTTCCATTGCAATAGAGTGGTTTTCATTAAAGCAAATTCAGTCAGAACAAGAAGACAGGTACATACAGGTCCAAGTCTGCCTTATTTTGCACAAAAAAAAGTCCTTAATTCAATTGTTGATTTATGGGAAATGAAATTATGTGTGGTGTCAAAGCAGTGCCATATGGTACACTATAGCATCTATCTATATAACAGTATGATAGTTATTGAAAAACCATTACCAAATACCTCTTTTTCACTACCCACTCAAATAATAACTTGTTGCCAGCCATAAGCACCATTTTTCTCTGCACATTGATTTAGTGGTATTCATACAACTTTAAGATTTGGACTGAACATCTAAATCTGCAGACTACTGATAATTCAGCAATTAACTTTAAGCTACTGTTTAAATCCTATTTAATGAAAATAGTGACATATTTAGCTAAGAGTCTCTAGAGAGATCTGACTCACAGAGTCAATAAAAAAGCCAACATTATTTCTGATACCAAGAGAAGATGATTTTCTCTTGTGAGAGGGTTGGGATTTTTTTTCTGGTTTATAAAGAATTGATATGGAAGCATGTATTAGAGATTGCACCTAGCTTCTGTTTCAGTAGAGGCAGCTAAAATTTTCTATTGCTTACGATAATAAACATTGAATTCATATTCCTGTAAATTAAATTTAAAAAAATCTTATATAATGTCTTACAAAATGGAAGTTATCTAAGGTTTTTATAAATATAATCATGAGTATTGACATGGAAAAATGTTTTCCTTTGGTGACTAATTAAGTGACAGCAGTATGAATTCTGTTTCGGCTACAAATTCATTAATGAGGTCTTGCGAGCCATGGTGTGTCTTTGCATTAGTAAAAAAAAATAGTGCATGTACTCTTAGCTGCCTGTAAGCCAGTCTGATCGATGTGCAGCTGTATTAGCTGGCATGTTTGTTCACACTAGATGAAAGTGACTTTGTACAGACTACATATTATTTTTGAGCTGCAGGACAAGTCCGTGAACTACTGAAGTCCTCTGTGGCGGTGAATTACTCTCAGTGTAAGTAGGAGTTTAGGCTGATAAGAAATGATCACTTGTAAAGTCCTTTGTATTTTTTTAACTCTCTGCATGGGTTATGTGCATGCAGCCTGTTTATTCGTTGTAGCGACGTTTTACTAGCAAGGGAGCCACGTTGCCTTGGCATGAACTCATAAACTTGAACTGCTGAATGTTTCCTGTGCTTCCAGGTTACCCATGCCAAAAAGAAACTCTAGGCTCAGCCACTTTGAGTTAGGCAGGTCTGTAAGTATAGCCCAAGGATGGGACAGCCTAAATGCCTTTTCCTTTCTGTTGCATCAGCATGAGGGTGAGTCTCTATGCAAGCTCTACAAGGAGCTGAGCACCTTTTATTAAGGTTCAAGCAACTCTCTTCTCCGATGGTTTTGTTGATTTCAATAAGATGTTTATACCTGTAAGATCCCGAAGTATTCCATTCTTAAACACACCTCTATCAATATATTTTACTTTAGACCTCTGAACTGTCGGTTTAACCCTTAAGCAAGTAATTTAGGAAGAAGATTTGTCTTCAGTACTGGTGTCTTTTGTGAACAAGTTTGTGGGGTTTTTGGTTGTTGGTTTTTGTTGGTGGGTTTTGGTGTTTTGTTTTTTTTTTTTTTTTTGTTAGATTCAGGCTTTTATTACCTAGAGAAGATGCTGGGCTGGAACCTTTGAAATTAAGTTCTCTGGACACAAAACAGGACGTTGCATGACAGCTGCAAGGGAAGTTCCCTTATTCTGCCACTTTCTGGGGTAATAAGGTTGTCAGAGTTTTTTGAAACTTTCCTCTTGGCTCTCCAATAGTGGGAAAAGAGCATTGGTGGTGAGGAGTTTTTGTGTCTGATGCAAGAATCTTTGAGGATTTGTCCTAAAACTTCTGAACTAATGTGAACAGCCGCAGTTCTGCCACTGGCTGAACACAGTCTCTGGCTTTTGGTCTCTGAAAAGCTATAGGGAATTAAAAAGGAAAATTCAGGAATAAAATTCTCTGATAGCAGATTCCCATTCCCTTTGTCCAACCAATTCTACACAAGAGAATGAAGCTTTAAATTGCCTATGAAGAAAAAGTGAAAGTTTTTGTATTATCCTGAACAAAAAAAATGTATTTCATCATTGCATTTTTTTAAATACAGTAAGAAAATTGTATAGCCCCAATCAGCTTAATGGGTATTTAATATACATCATTTAGATGCATCTGATGATACTAAAGTGAAAAAGCCAATAAAGAGGATGCAGCCTGGACAAGTCAATAGACACTGTATTGGTAATCCCATAAAATGTCCCCAGGCAGCCCTGCCCTCAGCGCCTCATCTACATCTCCTTCAGCACTACTGATCTAGTGGAAGATGTCACCTTCTAGTGGAAGGTGTCCCTGCCCATGGCAGGGGGGTTGGAACTCGATGATCCTTAAGGTCCTTTCCAATCCAAACCATTCTATGATCTAGCTCACCGCAGGGGCACTTGGTGAGCCTGGACCAGGGAACTGGTCTATGTTTTAAAATGATCCTTTGCACTCTATTCTTTTCTTCTTGGCTGTTTTTTTGAGGAATATGAGGAGGAATGATGGGCTGCTCGGGATGGCACAACAAAAAAAGTTGTGAAATGAAGTTCTCGGGTAATCTGTGTCTCTAACAGGAATAATCTATTTTGCAACTTAAATTAAAGTTGCCACAGAAATGTGGTTTCTTCCGAACAACACAAGTAATCTCAGTCTATAGCTGAATACAGTTCATTTACCAGGTTAAGACAAAGCTCTTATCTGAATTTTTTTCCTCAACAATGTTGTGGCTGAAACAAGAGTTTTCCATTATATTTAATCTAGAAAAATGAAGATGTTTACATAACTTTAATTTTTCCCATTCCGTGCACTGAGATAACACAGAAAATAAACTGTATCCAGGCTTTTGTATACATTACACCAAAGTAAAACGTACTGCCAGTCCTGCAAGTCGGTACCCAACCACAGCTAGCTGTGCCCACTACCTCCCTCAGCTTGCAGCAGTGACTTTAAACTATGTAAATCCAGCAGCATGACACCATACAGCATCAGGTTGTGCTGTCTGTGGCTATACGAACTGTGTTAGTGTGAATAATAAGGCCCAGTGATTCAGTACTAAGGTATATAAACGTCATTCCTTATTTATCTGGTCTGTGATGCATGCCTTAGTCGGGCAACTGTAAATAAAGGTTTTTTTCTTACTATTTTCAGGCTGTCAACCTGAAAGGGCAAGCTGGGACCACGGGGCTTTCCTGGGCTGCTCTCTCATGTTTTTGAGAGGCAAATTCTATATCTTCAGGAGCTGCCTTTCTTTTCCATAGGCCATGCCTTCAGATGATGGAAGCGAGAGTCTGTTTCTATCGAAATCCACTCCTTGCTGGATGAGGGTTCATTATAAGCTTCAAAGTGTGGGAAATTCCTCTAATGTCAAAGTGCAGATGTAAGCTGAGGAAAAGAGCTTGGAGGCATTTTGTTTAATTGATAATGACTGCGACAAGCCAACTATTTGAATTAACTGTTCTCTTGCCTTGGAAGTTTAACCTGTTTCCTTTACCAAGCAGTAAACCACAAGAGTAAAAATAACACCCCATTTAACTTCTAGCTATTTGTATTTAGGTCTCTGCTAAGGTAGTGTTATTGTGCCTCTAGAAATAACCAGCTGGATAGAGCTGCTACTTCCCAAGCAGTGTCTGCAGACTTTCTTTTCAGCTCCCACAGATGTTCCTGTCAGGAGACAAAGTAGAGGAAGATTTCCGATTTTTCCTTTCAGTGCATGAATGTGTTGCTGTTTATTAAAGAAGACTAAATCACTGTGAGTATCATATGCCTACTTCACGTATTTAAGGAATTTGGTACTCAGTTGCCTGTTTGACACAAAATAGTCACTCAGGAAATTAGAAGTGCCCTAAAATTAGAAGAAATCTTAACCTAGTAGTCCCAGATTCACTTAAAGGGGAAAAGAGAAGAGAGCATACGATCATTTAAAACACCAGAGAAGCTCATCCTTCTTCTAATCAACACATTTCCCTGCAGCTCAGGATGAAGTGAAATATTAGCTTGGTAATGCTCAAGCTACACACACAAAAATCCAGGACATGAAACAAATAATAAATCATCACCTTCCTTGCAAGAAAATGATAAAAAGCATTTCTCTCCCAAGGAAGCATTCCACAGCAGGATCAATTTGTTTGTAAAGTGTATAAATTGTTTGTGATGGTGTGAACTTTGTATAAACACGGGGAAACGGCTTCGTGTTCCATCAATATTGATGTTTTTGAAGCATCCCTCTCCTCAGATGATTTGTAAGCATCTCCTTCAACGCTTCCTGGCTCCGAGGCAAGCTGCTAGATTTATCTTTCTTCTGTCGTAGATGCCTTCTGCTGCCTGTTGCGAGCAAGCTGGCTTCTCCAAACGGCGGACAGCTCAGTGTCACCGTGCCCGGCGTGCCCCGGTTGCCGCAGGCGGGCTGGTGCGGCCGAAGCCGCCCGCTCTCCCCGGCTGCATCTTGCTCCGAAGGCGAACAAAGGAGCCGCCAAATCGATCACCAACAGGTGCTGCGCACACATAAGCGTGAGAAACTTTCTCCGGGTTCTTACTAAGAGTTTGCTAGGGGGAAGAGATCCCTCGGCTGCAGGGGACAAAGCGGCGCCGGGGGAGAGGCAACCACCGAAAAAAAACCCAGAGGAGGGGAGATGGAAGGCGCAGCCACCCACTTCTTCCAGGCAGCGCGGGGCTCCCGAGTTTTGGGACAAAGCGGCGGGAGCCCGCAAAACGTGGCGGGCTTTGGGGCACGGCGGGCAGCCCTCGCTCTGAGGTAAGGCACCTCGCTCTGCGCCCGCCGGGCCCCGGGAGCCGCGCACCCGCACCTCCCCGGGCAACGCCCGGCCCCGGCCCCCGCTCGGGCCGCCCCACCTGCGGCCGCGCCGCCGCCCCGCGGCGCTGGCCCCTGCTTCCGACCCGCCCCGGGGCCGGTGCGCGGAGGGGAGGGAGGGAGGGAAGCGGTGGGGGGCGGTTGTTTAACCCTTTCCCCGCCGGGCGGCTCCGGAAACGGCCGAGGCGGCGGCAGCGGCGGCCCCGTGAGGCGCGGCGCTGTGTCCTGTGCCCGGGCGGGGAGGGGTGGCGCAGGGTGGGGGCGAGCGCGGGGCGGGGGGGCCGCGGGAGCCGCTCCCTCCTTGCCCAGCCCGGCCCGGCCCGGCAGAGGCGGCGGGAGGAGGAGGAGGGCGCAGAGCGCAGACATGGCGGCCAACATGTACCGAGTGGGAGGTATGTGGGGACGCGGCAGCGCCCGCCCGTCGCCGGGGGGGCCCTGCGCCCGTCAGCGGGGACGGCGCCTGGCCGGGGGGCCCCGCCGAGCCGCGGGCTGTGCGCGCCGCGCCGGGGTGAAGAGAGGCGCACCGGTCCCCTTCGCCTGCCGCGGCCAGCGCCATGGCCCTGAGCGGGGCGGCCAGGCCCCGGCGGGCGGCGGGAGGCGGCAGCCGGTGCCGGCAAAGGGGCCGCCGGGCCCTCCGCGGGGCGGAGGGGGAGGATGCAGGTTCCTCCCCCGCCAGCCCTGTGCGCCGGGTGGGAGGCCGGCCCCCACCGCCGAGGAGGAGAAGGGCAGCGCCGCCCTCCGCGGGGAAGGGGGGAGCGGCGCCGCCGGCTTCCTGCCCCCTCACCGGGGCGCGGGTCGGGCATGGCCTCCCTTCGCGCCTCGCCTCCTTCCCCGGCGAGCGGCGAAGGGGCCGCCCGGCGGGCCCCCGGCCCCGCCGCCCGCCGAGCCAGCGCACGGCAGCGGGCTGGCCCGCCTGCGAGGCGAGCGAGGGGCGGCCTACCGGGGCCGTGCGCCCCCGGCCCGGGGGCCTGCCTCGGCCCAGCCCTACCGCCGCTTGCGGCCTGGCGGGCCCGGGCGGCGTGGCGCGGGCAGCCGGCGCCCGCCCCGGGGGGCGGCCGGCGGCGGTGCGCTCCGTGCCGTTCCCCTGCCCCCGCTCCCTCCCTTTAACGGCGGAGTTTCTCTGCGCCTTCCTTCGTCTCCCGGGGATAAGTAATAAATCCGGCTGTGTAACCGGGGGATTTCTGTCAGCTTTCCTGCTTACCGACGTGACCCCTGAGGAGTGCGCTGATACGTGACTGCTTGGCACTGGGCGAAGGGGGGTGGGGAGGGGCACTTAGGCGGTAAAAAACACGGCAAATTTTTCTCTTCCCACCCACAGCCTGTCGAAATAAACACTGATAACTTTCCGCTGCCCTCCCTTACGGAGTGAACATGGCTGTGTTCCTAGCGCTGTGGCTCAGGTGCACCGCTCAAGTTAGGTTTTCAGTACTTGGTGCTCAGAAATGGCTTGTTTCCTCCTGCTCTCCTCAACAGCCTGAGGTGAGAGGGAAGATGCAAGGAAAGGAGGGGTGATAGTAGTTTGAATCTCTTTCTGCCTCTGTTTTGAGATACGCTGATAGATCCACAAATCGTCTGTCTGCATACTCCTTCATTAGGGCATTTAGATTGTCATGCTATCAGCATTTACTCATGAAAGTAATCCTCCTCTGAGCAGCCTGGGTAGGGTTTGCTTCTTAGGTCATCAATTCTCAATTTTTTCATTGTAATCTTAATAAGCAATTGTGAACAATATCCAGAGATCCTAGTCTTTCTTTAGAGCTAAATGAGCTACCTGAGGCGCTATTTCACTGTAATGTGGTGTCAAAGCATTGCAGAAGACTTTTATACATCATTATGGTCCCCCCACCCAATTTTTTTAAATAAAGTTTGCAAGGTGCATGGTGCAGAAGTCAAATATCAAATGTAAAGTGTGGTTAGCATTTCACAGGTACTTCTTCATTTGACAAAAAGAAGTGTTGAGAAAACTATTGAAGGAAATGCGCTGCATGTCAATTCTTTGTATGTTACATGGGAGCAGCCTTCAGGATATGAGTAAACTTCCATATACTCTATGAAAATATTTTTATATTAGTGATGCTGTAAGAGATTTTGTCCTGGAAGGACCTTGCTAACCTCATGACTATTACTGCTTAATATAGTTTGCATGTTACTGAACAGAGATGACAACAAAAGCAAGTATCGTAAAATGTACGTTACTCATTTGGACAACTGTACTACCACAGCACCTGATAATAAATGTGAGGTAGCATATTTTACAGAAATATTTATGTCCATAATGTAGAAACTTATTAAACCACTCCATTCTTAAATCTTCCCTAATCGATTGTGAGAAACAGACGCTTTTATATGAAGATTTATGAAGTGTGTGGATTACGAAATTACGATGTAAGCTTCAACACAAGGCATTTAACTTTATTTCAGCATGATTGTTAAAGCACTTGTAGTGCAGTTAGAACCAGAATTTAGGAACAAATTATGTTAAATCTCGGTATAGAAATATTTAACTGTCTTAACATTTACTAAGAAATCTCAGTTTTTTAACAGCTGCTAGGTTTAGAAGAAAATTTTTGCACTAATAATGATATGCTTTTACATATTATTTTTTGGTATTTCAATATCTTTTTTCATTGCAGATTATGTTTATTTTGAAAATTCTTCCAGCAATCCATATCTCATTAGGAGAATTGAAGAGCTTAACAAGGTACACAAGTATCTAAGATTCTTGCTTAACCTTTGACAACAGTCAGTGCACTTTTCAAAAACTGAGAATGATTGCCATCCCATAAGATTTCTATTGCGGTAGAATTTTCTGGTTGTGGGTTTTGTTTTTTTTTTTTTTTACTTTCTTGAGATTCGTTATGTATTTTGTGTATGTTTCAGTTACTGAAATCTTGCTATGTGATATCCTGTAATTCTGCCCTGTTATCTAAGGAAACACTCAGTTGATCATTCCTGGTGAACAGGAGTACTCTGTTGTAAAAATTTCCAAACGAATCCTGTGAATGCTTGAGGAAATGAATGAATTTAATTCTCTGTATGGTGATGACACTGTGAATCCATCTGGAATGATAGCGATCATGTACTGTGTCTGCTTTTGGATGTATGTATAAAGAGCTAGCAGGTATCAGTAAGACTTTGCAGTGATCAAATAACAGAGTATGTGACTTCTGTGGCTGTTTATTGCTCTGCTTATTGGCAGCTGTGAATGAAGGATGGGCTTTTGAATAGAAATAGAGACTGTATTCTCTGTCTTTATCCTGAGTGTATTTTTATAAAGAATGGAGGCTTTTCAGAGTGTCATTTTGGGGAAAGCATGATTATTTTTCTTTGTTTTTGTACTGCTAAGAATGGTGTGGGTTTTTTTTTTTTTTTTAGTGTGGCATATTTTTACTATTTCATCAAGCAGTATTAAAATTACTGATACATTATGTCAAAAGTTAATGATCAAAATGCCTATCGTGATGTAAATAAAGGTAAAGATTTTTTTTTTCCTGTGGTTAGAAAGTAAATTAAAAAATTGGTGACCTGCAAACGATTTTCTTATTAATGGAACATAACACTACTCCATAGCAGACATCAACCACATACCCTGTTAGTGCTGTCCAACACAACATTCACTGAACTTGTGCATGGCAAATCATTTTGGACTTTTATTGGAGAAGAATATTTTTTATTTACAGTAATTGAAGTGATTCCAATTACGTTCTGAATGTAATGTTTATTATCTTTAAACTGCATTGCTATAATTTAATCTTGCTCGTGGATGGTAGAGCAGAGTCATGTATTGATTTTTTTTGATTTTTTTTTTTTTAATTTAAAGAGAGTTTCGAGGATATAGTCCAGATATCTTAATTGTGAATTATGTGCTTTCATGTGTTAAAGGCATTGAGCAAACGTGGAGATGTTACGCAAATATGTAATGAAATGCTTTGGTTATCATTTTACTGGAGATAAGATGCTTTCTTTTTTTTGGTAAGAAACTTAATTAAAAACATGATACTTTCCAGTGCCACATCTTGAGTTTTAAATAACTAACTCAAGGTAATGAACTAATTTTGTACTTTTCATAACAAGAAAGAGGGTACAGTTCTTCAAATATTAGTAGATTCTTTACATTATCAGGCTAAAGAGCGTGATCCCTGTAACGAGTCATGAAAATAACTGTGAACTGAATAGCTCTTTTATCTTACGAGCTGCAGTGAATTTTCAAATAAACCATGTTATATTAGATATGATTCTGAAAAAAATGCTGGAGAACTTTGAAATACACATTTCTGTCTAAAGCTGGGTTGCAAAGAAATATTCACAAGCTTCTAATATTTCTTAAGGATTCTTAAGTTAACATGATGCTGGCATTGCATCTCTAAATAGCTGAATAATATATAAATTCATAGGACTAAATAATTATAATCAATACTGTTGTCTGATCTGAAATTGATATTGGCCTGTGTCAGGAAGTTTTTACTTATTTGAGTAATTCTGTTGTTTTCAGCCTGACTGATCATGTGAGAACTACTAATATGAGGGAAAACTGCAAGCAAGAGGGCATTTAATTTGTATTATTTAGCTGTGGAAGGATACATTCTGACTTGATTTATCTTTCCTTTGTAGACAGCCAATGGAAACGTGGAAGCAAAAGTGGTGTGTTTTTACAGGCGAAGAGATATTTCCAACAGCCTTATAATGCTTGCAGATAAGCATGCTAGTAAGTAGATTGTATAGGGCATTTTTTCTTTCTATCACAGCCTTTTCAGTTTCTGCAGCTACTTAAAATTGCATTTCTTTGGCATGTGGAATATATATTTATATTAGGCATTAATTAATACCCAGTTAGATACTTAGCATTATCTGATACTGGCCCTGCTCCTAGTAGTTGCTTCCAGGACTTAACTGAAGCTGTATTAAAGTGATTGAAAGTCTCCATTTGAAAAAAAATAATGTATTTTTTCATCTGGAAGATACAGTTATATTTCTTTTTTTATGTCAAAAGTAAATCTTGGGTGTAAGTCGATTTAAGCTTAAGAGCGTTCGTGAGGATTTGATTTGACTTTTTTGAGTTAGACATAAACGCATATTGCTTACTGTAAGGAATGAAATGTATCATTGGAGACTGAAAATAACTGGAGATTGTAAAATAGCTGTTACGTGCATTTATGCTGAATGTAGATATTAATCAGTAAAATAGTAGTAAGCATCATCTCATTGGTTTTTCAGAAAAGCAACAAGTGGTAATAGGGAAAAAAGTCCCATTTTCATCATGAACTTAACTTTTTTTGGTAGCTGCCATTTGGTCTACAACTGAAATATGGTATTTTTCCATAACTTCATAGTGAAAAATATAATTCTGAAGACAAAAACAGAACCTAAAAACCAGATGTTTGAGAAAATAGTTATTTGCAAAACATTGCACTCATGTTTGTAAATAACTGAAGTGTTAAATATGTCAATGTCCGGTAAATTTCTTGCCATATACTGTTAAATAACACTTTGATTATAAATGCTACTTGAGTTTTCAAAATTAATATGTGAATAAGTGACGTAGGGATTATAAATGTCTGTACTCTAATTTATCAGGATGAATCTCTTTAAAGACATTACCTGATGCCATCTTTTGTGTGCAGATATATGATGGAGTAATTACGTGCTTAAAAAAATACCTTACAATTTGTTTAATGTCAAATTCTGATAATTTTACTCATATAAGTACTGTTAGTGAAGAGAAACGGCCAACTTTTGGCTTTTGTTTTATTCTTTCATTGATCCTAGAGGAGTGGAGGTGATTTGAGTACGTAGTGTGAAGTACTAGCTTGGTTTTTAAAGAAAGAAAATACATCTTGCTTACGTTCTAAGGGAATGAGTTATTTAAATGTTTTTCTAATATAGTTGGGTACACTTTATAATTATTGGTGACTTATTTTATGGTAGTCTACCTCCACAATCATTATAGTCTTTTGAGTTCTTCCGTATGAAATGTATAGAATCATAGAACTTTTAGTGAGCTTCACTAAGCTTTCCAGCACAATTTTTTTGTTTTTCTTTTCTAATGGAGGGGGCAGGGAAGGAAGAAAAGGATAACAATTTTACTGGAAATACAATTTTTTTCATTTGATTTTTAAAACATGAATCATGTAAATTTTTTTGGTTGACTTATTTTTTAGAAAAGGGTGTGTTAGTTCGGTGGGCATCATTCTATCTGGAGAAGTGAGTAAGATTTTTCTATGTCCTTTCTGAGTTTTAGATTGCCATTTTGTCAGCACTTTGATATAGAGGACTTGTTGCTCTTCCACTATAGCATACTAGGAGTTTGTTGGTGTCAGTAGAAGTACCGTGGAATCTTCTATCACATTTTCTCTATTGAGATTCTCTTGCTGTTTTCTAGTGAGAAAACAGAAATTTAATTTCTAGCTGATTCAACAAGCATCTTTAGAATGCCTCTGCCTCACAGGTCGTAAGTCTTCTAACCCAGTGTTCTTATGGATTAGGTTTCTCTGTGGACGTTTTCTCTGTACGTAATGTTTTCTTTCTGACCAATCTGGAATCTGTACGGCTAAGTTATCTTACGGGATATATGTTGCAGTTATAGGGGACGGCACATAGTGAAGGATTGCTCACCTGGATCTTCGTACAGCTCATACAGCAGATGTAGTTAAATGTCAAATCAATTTAAATGTTTTGATTGTGGAATACCACAGTGTTCTGTTTAAAAATATGATGTATATAAACAAAATATTTGTGTATTTATGAATTAAATGTTCTGGGAATGTTTTATATAGCTTAACATGTTAATGCTTCAGCACTTCTACCTGGTTTGTTATAAAATAACTGCTAAAAGGTGCAAGTTTCTTACAGAAGGGAAATTCTGGTTCAGTCACTGGTTACTCCAGTGTACGTGTCTAGAGAAGTCTTTTAAGTATAAGATCTGCTTGATCTTGCCTGATGACATTTTATATTGCTAGCAATTTTTTTTTTTCTTTATGATAGAGAAAACTGTCCTGAGTAATGTACTTTTGAAGATTTTGGAAGGTGGGGATTGGGTTTTTTGGGTGACACTTCAATTTCTGAAGGTTGTATTTTGTGATGTAGGTATGATCCCATTTAATAAGAGAAGAAAATAGCTTCGTAAGAAAGTATTTTGGAACTTTAAGAACAAATTTTCAATAATTTGAAAAAGTTTCAAAAAAATTTTAAATGGGAAAAATGGAATGAAGTAGATCTGTGACACTGTCACTGGTAAAGAGCCAATATACTGGTTTGGAGGGTTTTTTTGTTTGTTTGTTTTTTCAGTGGTCTTCAAAAAAGTTTCAGGATATGAAAAGAAATAGGGGGGGGGAAATGAGTTTTCCTTAGGCCATTCTAAAATACTCAGGTACAGAGGGGTTCCCTTGATTTCAAAGCATCTGACACTAATCTGTGAGGAAATTGCATTTCCTCTGTTTTTTTCTCTGGTGTTCCTGGTGGAAGTTAATTAACGAGCATTTTTATTTGTCTACCAGCATCATGTATGATATGAGTCTAGATCTCGGAATAGTTCTATAAGCTGACTGTAGCCACTGAAATCCAGGGGTTTGGAATGTTTTATGGGCCCTTGAAGACATTACATTTTTCCCCCTTTTATTTCTGTTACTATAAAATAGAGTTTATGATAAGGCCAACTTGAAAGCCAAAACAAAATACTGGCCAAGATCAGCTTCTTGATCCTATGCAGCCTCCTGAACTGAGTAGAGGAGTTCTGTTGGAGTGTTAACATCCACCAGCTCTTAGGTTGTAGCCATTACCATAGGGTCACTGCAAGGGGGTCATTCCTTTCTTCGTGCAGCAGAGTAAGGCTTACTTTATGGGGAAAAGAAGGAAAAAAGATGAATAGAAGACAGCAGGCCATACAAGAGCTATTGGAACAGATGACTGAAGTACATAAGCAGATGAACTTTGAGAGATGGGACAAAAACACTCAGCTCATTAAAATGGGTGAAGCAAACATAAAAGGGTGGCATAGAGATGTTTTCTAACCAAATGGTGTGATTGAATGAGAAATTGCTAACTGTAGCTGGATCTATAAAATTTAGATGATCCTTTATCAAAACTGGAGTTGATGTAAGTATTCTAGGGCAAGGTTTTAATAGCTGGGAAGGGAGGACTAGCTCTGTACCAGCACTGGGTTTGGGTTACAGTGAAGGGCTCAACTTCTGTGTTTCCTTCTTTTGTAATAGATTTATGCACTGTTGCTTTCTTGAAGCTGAGTAGGGTGGCCTGAGTGCATGATGCCATTTTATACCATTCTTCACATTTTAAATTCTTTATCTGGTCATGTGCTATCACGTAATACTATGTCTGAAGTCAGTCTCTTATTGCAGCTCCTCAAACAGCTTTTGTCTAGTCAACCACCTAGGGAGGATCTAAAAAAAAATTCCTATTGTCAGAGGCCTTTGTCTCCTGATTTATTAAGAGAGCTTGCTTTGACTTAGGTATACTGAGCTCCTGACTAAATGCCCAGAATTTTTCTGGGCCTATGATAAAGCCCATGCACTATGTATTTTTTCTCATTAACAAAATTGATGCTGTTATGAATGAGACAGGAGTCAATTTAAAAGAAATCTGAGGCATATTGGTTTCGGTGACTGAGAGATCAAAGGTAAAACTGAAATTTTTCTAGATTACAGAAGTTGTAGTCAAAATCTCCTTTTTTCAATCTCAATTGCTCTTTGTAGAGATTACTTACTGGCTTTACTTCTCATAGTTGCAGGTTTTTTTAGGACTTTTCTTAGCCTTCGGCTCTTGAACAATCATGTTTCATGTCACATTGCTTTGCAAAATGGTGTTTCAGCTACAGAATTTTTGTACACAATGGATTTCTAGGAAGAAAGGAAGAGTCCTGCTAGTGATCTGGTGGTTGCTGTTGAACAGTTGGGTCTATACTCAGTTCTGACCTTGGTATGACACTTCTGTATTGTGATGAGAAACAAATTAAGTATTCTCTCTGTACTTTAGTTTCTTTATCTGTAAAGTAACGCTCTTAGAAGTTCTTATTAAGGTTGGTGAAAAATATTTAATACACCAATACATTTTTAAATGTTAAAAGATCTCAAAGCACCTTACAAATAAAAACTAAGATTTTATTTTGTATATTAATATCAAGAATGTTCCAACAGTCCTGGAAATGGTTTGATCTTACACAGCAGTTTTGCTGCTGTTGAGTTCTCTTATGTAAAGATGCTTTGTATTTGTGAAAAAAAACCCCAAACCAATTATTTTGCATATTGTCAATCTACGTTAGCATCATAATAATTGCCAAACACTCCAGATGCATCCAAGAGAATAAAGCTGTTAATATTCCATCTGATTTTTGGGAAGCATTTTATTTCAGTAGAGCAGCAGGCTAGCAGGTAGCATAGAAGATGGCAAGAAAATGAGCTCAACTTGAGAAATACTGTTTAATATATTTAATAGTAATGCAGATTACTCATTAGTATTCCCAAAGATATACAAAACTGAAATGTGAATTCCTTTAATATGTCATCAGGTTTTTTAATATATGGTTGCTGTTGCATAGTGGTATTCTTAATACTCAGTTCCAGGAAAAACATGAGAGTTTTTCCTGTCCTCTTCAACAATTGAAGAAATACAACTTAGTTTCATTTTTCAGTATTTTTCCCAAGTGTACATAGAATTAAAACAGGAATAGGGCAATTCAGATATTCAGTCTATAAGAAAAAAATTATGTGTGTGTGGAGACCCTGGGAGTTCAGTAAAGAACTCCAGAGTAAAATGCCTAAAACACTTTGTGTTGTTCAGTGTTCTTTTCTCTTAGTCACATATTTGACTCTGTATCATTCAAAACATTTATAATCTAGTATTACTGGGTTATTTTTGTCCAATCAGATGATAAAACAACCAAACACGTGGTGGGTTTTTTTTGTCGTGGTTCTTTTTCATTATAGTAGTTCTTGTACATCAAACTAAAAAGCTGTTATTCAGAAAGGATATAATGTTTATTTAATCACAGTCCCTTTTCTGAGAAATCACTTTAAGATGAGAGACTTTTCCTGTTACTTACTTTTTATGCTAAGACATTATATAATTTGAATTATCTTTTGACTGGAGACTTTGTTTGAAACCTTAAATTGGCTTTTTTTTGGTCCCACTAGTTCCCTTGAGTACCTGTTGTCTCCACAGCCTATGTTTAGTTAGAAGCACCTTTGGTCAAATGAACGTGAGAGAAATGTTAATTTTTCCATTGCATATGATCCATTTTCTCCACCTTCATAATTTTAAATGTTGAAATAATTCATACTTTTTTTTTTAACATGATGAATGCTTATATTGTTGTATTCAACATCCAGCTTCCAAGGAATGAATTAAGACAGTTTATTCGCTTTACTGGTAGTGCTAGTAGAGATTGACATCCATCCGACAAGAAAGAATGCTCAGAGGCATAGAGAGTTCTTAGTTACTCTTTCAAGGGAATTGAAGTTTAAAGAGCTGCCTGTTTAGCAGGTGGTCCTTTGAATGAAAAGATCATTGTATTGCATTTGTCTTGATACAAATAAAACAGAAACAAAACCTTTTGGGTCTTATTTATGGTCATGTGGATACAAAAAAAAAAAATCTGTAGAGCTCAAGAGTTCGGTTGATTTGCGTCTCTTACAGTAGTGCGTAAGTGACTCTGCCATGGAATTTAGTAGCTTTCAGAAGATTTTCTGTTAGGTTACAGTTTGTTTTTTAATTGCACTTGGTGAGAAGGCCTCTTTTCCTGCTTGCTGTTAAGAGAACAGATGTGTTGATATTACCCTGTGATGAAAGATACCATTTTTCTGGATGTTAGATAGGAGGGAAAGGAGCTGAGCAGTGGAAAGTTGGGAATCAAAAGACAGGAGAATCTCTTGGAGCATTTGTAAGGAAGAAGAAGGCTTGGCTGCTAGATACACCCGAGGAGTGGGTGAGCAGACTTGTGTAACTGGTTCAGTGAGATACTACCTTCTTAATCTCAAGGCTTCTGTAAATATAAACTAGTGTTTGTTTGCAGCTTAGTGTCCCTGGCCCTGTCATCTGTGTCCAACCCCCTGCCCCCCTGGTGAGTACCCAAGAATTAGGAGAAAATGATTTTTGACCTCACATATTTGCCCTCTTTTCTTTGAGGAAAAGACAAGTCTTTCAGAAGTCTGTGTGAGCAAGCCATCAGAAGACTCTTGGGTTTGCTTTGAAGATGGGGTGGTGAACAGAGACAAAACCAAATATAGTAAGCCAGGAAAGTTTTGGAGAATGAGTTCCAATGGCTCTTTTGCTTGAGACTGGAATTTTACATGCTATACTTATTTACAGTCAACTAAGAGAGAAATGTAAACTAAGCACTAGCAAATTGAAGTATGTTATGTTGCTTCCGGGGATCCTGAAGTCTGTGATGTGGGCGAGACACACCCTGGGAGGACCATTTAAGGATGATACAGATAACAAATTCTTTAATCGGTGGCAGAGTAGCTTTTATGCTAAGGTATTTTTATGTTAGTGTAACTACCACTTTCACTGAAAATGAGCTTGAGGAATAGGGGGGGGGGGTGTGAGGAAGACATGAACTTTTTGGTCTCCTGAGACAAGGGAACATGAAGTTTTCCTTCATTTACCCAAGAGAATGCCTTAAGTTGTAATTTATTTGGAGAGGGGGAAAAAATTCAGAACTTGCTGAAATAGAGCAGGCCGTGTCCAAAATTACATCCTTGTCGCCAAGGAGAAGCTTGTCTCAAGGCTCCCAATTATCCTTTTCAAGGGCGCTTTGGGTAGTGTCATAAATTATGTGTTTTGTTCATTTGATTTTTGTGTAAGAACTGCATACTTGTGAATTTTTTTTCCCTCAACGGTAAAAGCAATAAAGAAGCAGTAATGAGGAGCTTTTTGCTTCTGACAATATCTGAGTCTTCTTTTTGTGAATGACATTTTAGAATTAGTAGTTAACTGTAGTGTATATTGTCTCATTAACAAGTTTACTGTCAGCTGTAAGTATCTTGTGGAATTATTAACTGCTGTGGCCGTTCAGACTCTTCCTTTGGTGCAGAATGTCTTGTTAGATTGTGAATGTTAATGATCTCTTAATGGAGTGAATGGATTTCCAACTAAGTTCATAATTTTAGGAGTTCTTAGCGCTGATGGAAAACTTGCATAAATACATTTTTTTTCACCTGAGTATATGTGATCTGCATTTGAGGATGTAGGATTTTGCACGTATAAAAATATTGTCCACTTTGTGCAGTTAGTTTGTATAACTGCATCTGAATTTTTGCATGAACTAGCAAACTAGCTAGTAACTGCTAGCTTCATCTTTTGACCTCTTAAGAATAGATTTATAATTTTGGGCAGCCATACCTAGATTTTTTTTTTTTTTTTTAAATTCAAAAATCTTATTTTATGAACACATAATTTAAAACGGTTGAACACATTGCTGCCAATCTCTGTGAATGTGAAAACAAACTAAAACCAAAATCTGGATTAACTCCATGAGTTTGCTGTGGAGAGTGGAAAGCTGCAAAATATCAGTTCATATTTATGCTTAAAACTGTTTAATAGATATCTGAAATTCAGCTTTTATTACTTAATTACTGGAATTATTTATTTAGTATGTTTCCTCAGTAGGGAGGGACTCAGTGGAGTACAAAAGGTGGCACTTTTTTGAGCTCTACTCACAAAATAAATTCTTTACATTTGAGTTTTTGGAAGGAGACAGCATTCACAGAAAACTGCCAAAGCATTGTGCGTTCTCTGTTTCCCTGTGTTCCTTAGGATTCATTTCCCCATGGTCAAGTTTAAATACATGCATCACTTCTACCATACTTCCTGTTCTGGGTTTTGTTTGATTTGTGGAAAACACGTAACTGTCATCACTCAGCTGCTAACTTTCTTGCCTCCTTAATGTCTGTTAATTGTGCAGGCCAATGATCCTACGCTGTTTTCTTGATGACCTCCAAAATAGTAGTAGCATTTAAACTGATATTATTGATCATAATTTTTTGTCTCATGAAGATAAATAGGATGTTTCACACCTCCTAGATTTCCATAATCTCAGATGGTTCTATTTGTTTTTTTCCTTGGCTCGTAATTTTAAGTGACTCTTCTCACTTTCTCCCCAGTGCACCCACACTGTACCAAAGCACCTGAGGCATACATTTTAGACTACGAAAACATTGCTAGGTTATCTCTATCTGTAAAGCTCCGATTAGAGATGCATTTTACATCTTCAAGGAGTTCTCTGGTAGTCTAATTGAATCAGTAGTTTATATAATTTACAAATCTGAATGATGTAAACTCACTATTAATTTAGAAAGACTTTTTTCCCATCATGCAGTGGCAGTTAAATGTATGAATCAGGGATCAGGTCTGATGGTTTAAAGGCTTACCAGCAGTAATTCTTGAATGTGTGTATCATGCAGTGGAATGAAGTCTGCAATAGTTGACCTCGGTAATACTCATGCATGCCTGTAACTTCACACATGATGGCTTGGGCAAAGGACTGTGTGAGAATGAATGTAGTGCTTCCTACCCAAGCTGATTCATGCAGTGCTGAGTATATATGTGGTGTGAGGTATTATGGAAAAGGTAGAAGTAGCAGATAAGATTAATCTGTAAAGTACTTCTGTGGTTTGTCTGTAAACTCTCTTTCTGTTAAATGTAGCCTGCACAAATAACAGGATATGGGCTCAAAGTTACCGTATATGTTGAGTTTGACATGCCCCGAACTACATGGAGTATCAGAGTGGGTGGCTGGAATGGCTGTGCTGTTTGGTGATGTGATTTGTCTGTTTGATCAATACTTTGTTTTTCACCTCATCTACTGTTTGTAACCCTATCTGAGCAAGGGAAGATTTGTACTGTGAACCTGCTTTGATTCTGGTTTTGATGTGCTACAGAAATGCTTGTGCAAGGATTCTTGCAGAGAGATGTTTTGTACTAATGTAGAATACATCACTCCCACGAGCAAAACAAGTTTGAGGGGTAAAAAGTGCAATTTTTTTTCGGTAAAAGCCTGTTCTACATTATCAAATTCCTAAAAGACTTTGGGGGAGCTAAGTAGTATATTTTGACTGTCACCCACTGTCTGAATCCAAAACTTGTTTGCAGATTTATCACAGTAGATAAGATGTCTTCTCTGTGCAGATTGTGTAGTTGCTGGGCTATGCATAGAGCACTATGTATGCATACATCCAAAGGTTATGTAAGTACACATGTGTTTTCTACTTGTACAACAGGTTAAGCATCTATCAAAAACCAGCACAACTAAATTAGCAGTCCTCCCATTTTTGATATGCCAAGTGATAGACTTAAATTTTCATTTGTCTGTTCTTGTTTCTGTGAAGGATTGTGACAGTGATACACAATGCTGAAGAGAGTCATGTTTTGGTTTCCTGTATTAAAAGCGCAGCCTTGTTGTGGCTTAAACCGGTGCAGAAATTGTTAGTGTTGGCAGGGTCAGTGACCTGTAACCTAGTCCTGCAGGGTACTGTGGCCCTTTGCTATGTGACAGTTCCTTTAGGCCGGGTCCTTTGACTGATGCTGCTGTTAGGAGTGAAATCCTGATGCTGTTATTCTCAGTAGGGCCTCAAGGGGCCAAAGACTCAGTTGCCAAGTATCATACAAGAAAAAGGGCTTTGCTACATGGACAGCTTTTGTATTTATATTTGCCTTCAAAGGGTGACTAGCTTCATATACTTTCATAATGCTCTTCCCTTTTTTTCTGTTTTTTAATTTTTTTTCTTAATAAGAGGAAAAAAAGCCAGGATCAGAATATTGAACATTCAGTGTGTATGAAGTGAATAAATGATGATTTTTGATATTTTACTTGATACTATAACAAACATGGTATTTGAATGTGGTGTCTACAAAACAAAGAGTAGAAGAAAAACTTCGTTCGTTTACTTGACCTTTATTTCCATTTATTTAAATAAAAATGACGAAAATGGCATGTGTATTAAAGATTTGACTAGTTAATACAATGTGATGTTTATTCTTATGCTGTTTTGTTTGTTTGGTGGTTTTTTCCCCCCCTACTGGCATCAGAATTAATAAATTAAAAGGTTTTAATAAAGTGATACATCTATTTATGTCTTTTTATACTTTTCTCAGTTCATATGTGTAGTTCCCATTAATTAGAATCTTAAGATCTCTGTACATGCATCAAGGAAATAATATAACCTGGAAGATAAATCTCTAGCATAGCTGAAGATGGGAAAAAATGATCTTTTAAGTCTTACACAGACCGTCAGAGTGAATGAACTCTTCTTCCTGCTTGTCTCGTCAGGTCTATAAACAGAAAAGCTTTCTTACCATGCTGGCATTGAGCAGACATTATCTTGGATAACATTCTTCTCATTTTAAAATCCTGCACATAGAGCTTTAATGTCTCTTGGTTAAGTTTACTCAAGAACAGGATATACAAATCCTTTTCTTTCTTTTTTTTTCCTGCTTCTTTCCTTCCTGCAAAAAATCAAACAAAATTCAGCCCTTCTGGAAGGAGATACTGTAGAAGATAAATAATTTGTGTTTTATAAGCAGAATCATATGCCATTCTGAGTAGGGGTAGGAAAGCGCTTGTACAATCTGTGCCTTTTCGTCTGTGCCAACAAGTTTTGAAAAGCTGTTTACCTGCTATTGAGGATGTGAATTGTATGTTAGAAAAGCAGTTTAGATCTCTGAAGCTCTGTGGTTATCAGTCACGCAGTGAAAGAAAGTGCCAATGTAGTTCTTAAATGTGGACTCTGGGTTCTTACAGAAAACTTAAGGGATTTTTGGTGTTCTTAGTTCTATACATGATACATTTATTATTTTTAAAATATTTACACTGCATTTTGTTAAGGAGAGGCAACTATACAACTTGTTAACTAACTAGATCAGGCACACCCGTTGCGTATTCTAAAGGAAAGACCATCTTGTTTTAACAAGATACTATGAGCAGGAGGTCTGTATGGAAATGGTGAAAATCCAAGGGATGGGAAAAGTTGTTAATAGCATCAGTCCCATGAAAATGGAAGATGCAGATCTCTCTTTTCTCAAAATCGGGTCTAATAATTATTTATGCAGGTTACATGGCATTGTTGCAGATAGCCTTTGTATTTCTTGAGCCAGATGATAGATTTAAAAAATTATTTCTTGGGCAGTGTCAGATTCCCCATGTGCACTTTTGCTCTGTGGGTGGCCTGCCAGCTTGGATTTGAGGGTAGAACTAAAACTTTCCACTTTCTTTCCCACCACAGCTCTAAACATATTTACACTTTGGAAAAATTACTAATTGGCTTCTGATTCAGCTGATGAGCTGGATACCAGTAACTGGACATTGAAAATATTCATCATATTGCAAATAGCTGTGCCAGTGGCACAATTTTGAGTCTGCTGCTTGTTGCTGCTAACGCCCTGCTTAAAGAAACATTGTTGCTTCACATATCCTGCAACAGGTCGCTACAGCTCAGACTGTACACATGACCAAACACATTTTGAGCCCCGTAACAGGGTATTTTCTCATTTGGAAGAGTTTGCATTTGAATAGGTGAGACAGAAGCCAGGTAAGGGGGAGAGAGGGGAAAAATCTAGTTTAGATTTAGGATACAGAATTGCCAGCTCTTTTACCATTGCCTGCATGTCATTGTTTTCATGCTTCTATGGGACCCTTCTGTTCTGTTGTGTTCAGCACTGCAAACTAGTTTATGACAATAATAGGGTTAAGAAACTATTGTGCTTACTCTTGCATTTATTCATGTCGCCTTTAATTTATTAGGATATATTTATTAATGTAGCACATCATGATTCATACTACTTACGAAGGTAATCCTTCCCTGCCTTCCACCCATGAGCTCCTTGCTCTCAAAAATCTCCAAAACCAGTTATCCAAAAAACCCATCCATCAAGTTTTGGAAGGTGGAGTTTTCTTGTAATGAAAACTATGATAGTTTTCATTAAATATTTTTGCTACAGGCCTATGATAAACATGAGATAGTTAACCGGTTGCTTGTAACTGACTGTCATTCTGGGAATTGTTATTATTGTAACGTACTACTTGGCAGTACTCAAAAAAACCTTTTGCATGGTTTTAGAAATAATTTCTGTTATTGGAGAGTAGGTGTGGCATATTAGTTCTTAATGGTTGTACAGTGTAATTATTTCTTTATTTTGTGACCTCCTTTAGAAGAATAATGATGAGGTAGTGTGGGAGGATCACCTGGATAATTGTGTAAGAAAACTGGATAACCCCTTAGAGGCCAGGGCTATATCTGTGCTATCCAATAGGAACTGAAAGTGCACCTGTTCCCTGTAAACATAACTGATCAGTCTTTTTTTTTTCTATCTGCAGGTTTGCTCAGATTCGCACTTTAGATAGTAATATGCTAAGTGACTCATAATCCATGCAAATTGTGCTTTAGATTTCTTATCCTATCTGACAGTAACAGCAAATATCAAATTGATGTTATATATTCTAACAGCCATCTGAACATTGTACTAACAGACGTGGTGTAAGTAAAGCTAATTAATTCAGCTTTGGTAAACACTTTCTCAGTCAAATTGACAGTATAACCATGCATAGTCTAGCTCACAAAGTTGACTAAACTGCTTTACTACAGCACTAGGGGGTTAAATATCACAGCTAAGTTAGTACAACACAACATGTAGCAAGAAGCCTCCTGCAGATGAGCAAATTGGCCAACTGCTCACCTAAGAGAGCTCTTCATTCACAGTCTGAATAGAGCTGTTCAGATGGTTAGACTTAATGTTTATCTTTTGTACTCAATTTGGCAGTAAATAGATTTATTCCCTCTCCCCAAAATCGATATTTATAATTCTTACTGCTGTAGCATCTAACTGCCAAATGCACACTTGATGTTTTTGCCACAACCAGCTAAGCTTAGAAGACACTTACGCACAGCTGTCTTTCCTTTGATGTGTGTGGTAAACTTGCTGCTGTTTGGCATTCTCAGCTTTTTATCTGTAGGTTTTAAAATATGTTGGTGATACCTATGATGTATATAGTTTTAGTATGAGTATAGAAGAAAAAGGTATAGAAGGAAAGGAAAAAAGTTTAGAAACTGTTCTGAAAGTAAGGCTTAGTGGCATTCTTTGAACTGAAATTTACACTGATCTAATACAATTTTAAAGGTATTTTAACAAACTTAGTGAAACTGCTCTAACTCCACAAATTGTGGTAGCGATTTAAATCTCTCCATCTAAGCTTGCATAAGCCGGATGCAGCTAACCTGAGGTATGGTTTCAAAAATGGAAGCAATTAAGTTTAAGAGGTAGGAAGTTAATGTACCTCAGTTTTTGGTTACGCTGCTGATTTAATTCAGCATCGGTCTACGCTGCTGTTGAAAGGAGTGGTCTTGGTTTTTCCCATCATGTCTTCCCGGTTTAAGTCTCTTATTCCTGCTTTTTTCTGTTGTGCCAGCACTAGCACTTTTGGTAGGCACACCAGGCCAAGGAATTGGAATTGATCTGGATTAAGGGACAACTAGGTGAATAAAAAACTAATTGCATGGTCTGAGTCAGAGTGTGGTGGTTAAGGGTTCATACTGTGTGTGGATTCCTACAGGGATCTATATGGGGACCTATCTTTATCAGTGACTGGAGCAGGCAATGTGGTGCACTCATCATGTTCGCAGGTGACACCACACTTGGGGGGGATGACCAGGTGATACACTTGAGGGAAGGGCTGGTAGTCAGGGATTCCTAGAAAGCAGGAAGAGTGGTCTGTAGAAAACCTGAAGATATTCAGCAGGGACAAATGCCAAGTCTTGCACCTGGGAAGGAAGAGCCCCTGGCAGGGATACAGGCTGAGGACAGAGGGGCTTGGGGGAGCACCTCTGCAGGAGAGGCCCTGGGGGTGCTGGCAGACAGTAACCCCCTGGCAATGAAGTAGGCCAACAGCATCCTGGACTGTATTACCAGGCTCATAGCCAGTAGACTGAGGCAAGTGATTATCCTCCCTGATTATTCAGCACTCGTTGCATGACATCTAGGTACTGCATCCAGTTTTAGGCCCCCGATATGGGAAAGTTGGTGATAAATTGGAGCAAGTTCAGCAGAGGCCACCATGATGGGCACTTGCCCTGCTAGGAGAGGCTGTGGGAATTGAGCCTGTTCAGCTTGGAGAAGAGTGGACTCCCAGTGCCTATGTGGAGGTTATAGAGAAGATGGATTTGGACTCTTTGCAGTGACTAAATTGAAACAGGAGTGATTCAGATTAGATATAAGGAAAAGCTTTTTCACCATGATGGGGTTGCTGGAGAGGTTACATGGTCTCTGTCCTTAGAGATTTTCAAGACCCAGCTGAAGAAAATGCTGAGTAACCTGGGCTGACCTCACAGCTGAGCCTACTTTGAGGAGGAGTTTGTTACCAGAGACCTCCTGAAGCCCCTTCCAGCCTGAATTACTCTGTGTTTCCGTGGTTCTGTGATCCATCCAGGCTCTAGCTGAAAATAACACTGTCAGCAGTTTGGTGGCAACAGAGGGAGAGCTTTCTCTTCCTTTTAAAACTGAAGATGTACTCCTCCCCCCTGAAGATAGTCTTCGATGTTTAAACTAATCTCTCTTACTTTCTGTTGCAGTAGACAAGGGGAGCACATGGTGGGTTATTTTGACTTAGTTAAGGAATAGTAATATGTTAGAGGAATTTAATTTGTTTGCTAGCTGATGGTGAGCTGTAGAGTGGTTTGAGTTGCATTTAAACCTTTAAGTGTCTTTCAGGATTTTTTTTTTTTAGTTATTTTTAAACCAATTTATAGTAAATGGGAGTACTGTGTTTCTAGAGACTTGCCCTCAGTTTATTTTGATTTTAGTTGTAAAAACAAGCAGTTCTTCCTAGTGGCAAGCTTGAGTCATCACATAACTATAAACAAAGACACTGTATACGAAGTTTAGGTGGCATGGACAGTTGTCTCTTGTCACGCTCACTAATAATACCATTTTCTAACAGCGAATCCCACAAATTAAATGCAAGAGGAAAAAAGAAGTTCATCATGTTTTTAAAAGTGGTGATGCATATATAAAATGAGTGAGGATTACAGTTTCTTCCCAGTATCCATTGCTTGATTGAGTCAGTTAAGTCTTATTTACATCAGAGGGAAAAAGGGAAAGGGTAAGTCTGCAGCACTGCCACTGAAAGTATCACCAGATCAGTCTGGTTTTCAGGATCAAAATAAGTATTTACAATTGCTGATGAGAAAGCTCATGTGTAGTAAATAGACCTAAAGCTTTAAAAGCTCACTGGAGATACCTACTTTTGCTCTGCAGGATTTTTCCTTTAAATAATGAAATATTTCTTGTAAACCAGGAAAAGGACTGCAAAACAGCATTATCTCAAACTTCGCCCAAGACCTAAAGGGGATTGTGTCATTTTCAAAAAACTAATTGTATTCATCTCTGTAGTCATACCTAAGACTTTCAAAATATTTTTAAGCTGAACAATTTTAAATTGAATTTTGTTTTCTCTCTAATCTTGGAACAATGAGGCCTGTGTATGTCATCACCATATTGCTCCATTAAAATATTTGCTCACTCTGAGCCATTGCTTTATTTCTCTTCCTGAGTGCTGAAAATGTGCTTAGCTTAGTGCTACTTTATGATTTCCCGTACGTACCTTCCATTTCACTCCTTTTGACAGGAGTAATCTCTCCTTGGATGGCAAATTAAATTTCACATGTGCTGCAAATCTGAGTCAAAAAGGTGAAGAGATCTTTAAAAGTACTGAAAGTTTGTCACCACTTTTCTTCTAATAGGTGTTAAGGCCTGATCTGTGCAAAAACCTGATTCGAAAGCAGCTATCTAAAGGTTTGTTCAGATGCAGAATTCTTTGTATTGCCATCAGGCAGACTGGTTTTGTATTTGTATTGGCCATCAAGCAAATTTAGTTTTCTCACTTCTTTATGCTATCCAGTGTTTCCTTCCCTGGTACAGGTTTGTGTTACTGCTGGGGCAAACTATTACTTGTTTTACTAAATGCTAATCCTACTGTTAGCATTGTTTTTATATTATAACACTGAAGAAGAAAATTGTAAAAGTATCCTGGTGATAAATTATATTGTGTTAAGAGTGGAACTGTTCTGTGTGTGGCCATGGTTTGTTCTACTTACTACTGAGCTTGTCAGATCATCATGAGTAAAACATATATGTTTTGTTTCTAAAAATACAACAGAAAAAGTTACATTGTTTCATGTTTAGGTTTGGAGTGGTTTAAGAGATGTGTGCAAGACATTTAATTTCAGCTTCAGAGTCTTGGATCAACACTTTCTTGGTTTATGTAAGATTAGTACAATAAATACATGATAAAAGTTTTTGGGTTTTTTACAACTATTTCTTAATTTAAATTCTTACTCTGAGGGAGCTGTTAAGATACTTAAGCATAGGTGTCTAAAGCCATTTTAAACTCTGGAATATCATCTCTGGCTCCCTGCAGCCACTTTAAAATGGCACATATTCTCCTGTGTTTTGTGCCATATCTGCAGTCAGATGTTTTGGATATGTCAGTCTAAAATGGTCCCAGACACCTGTGTTTGGGTGCCTAAATTGCTTTCTAATGGACTGCTTTTTGTCAGCTGTTTTCAGATGGTTATAACACAAGATTACCTTGCTTTTGATATTTTTCAGGAAGGAGAGAGGAAATAAATAGCCAGGTGAGAACTTTGGACCTGTAGAATACTACAAGCAGTACATTTATTTAAAAAAAACCCCAGAACAATAAAGCAACCACTGGCATGTCTTGGTATTTTAAGAAGAAATATTAATGCTTGAACTTTGAAATACAAATGTAGCTTGTAATGGTCACTTACTGTAATAAACAGTTGTAGCTATTAATTGCTTGAAACAAACTTTTTAATATTAATTTCTATTTTTTATTTAATTCCTCGCTTAATTAAAAAATGCTTTGCCTTTGCACAGATTTTTTTTTTTAAGCTTTATTTATTGTTAGTATTATAGATGCCAGAATAATTCTGAACTGAGTTGTGGTCTGACTTGAACCTGTACATGTGTCAGGTGAGACTGGGGGGAGTCTTGTTTTCATTTTTGTTTCTCTTATTCTGTCTCCCCACAAAACATGCCAAAACAAGGAAGGTGACTGGGGGGGGTGTACAGCAAGATAGACTTAAAGTGGGTAGAATTGGGTTTGAAGAAGTTGGTTATATCAGAGTGTATAGTTTTATCACTTTTGTGGAAAGAACTATTAGAAGTGGAATGAGCTACACACAGGCATGATTAAAAAAATACTGTGTTGCATTGGGAGAGAACGGTGGTTGCCATGAGGATGCAGGCAGGCTTCATTTTGAGATAGTGTCTGTAGGTTGTTTGTAAAAATGGTTATTGTTGGACAAGCGGATGAGGTGATCTGTTGTAGGTAGTTATGTGAAATACTACCTAATGCTGAGGTTTTGTTGTTTAATTTCTGAGACATATTTTGTAAAGTACACTTGGTTTTGCAGCTGGTGGATAATATAGCAGGTAGAAAATTGCCAAATCTTAGAAAAGTTATTAAAGTGTCTGTATTTTTGCATACAGTATTCATGGAGGCTTTCTGTCCTTTCTGGGAAGCTAGAGGGAGTATAAATTCAAGTTCTGCATGTCCCAAGAATCCACTAGGAAGGCAGATTTTAGCCATGAAGATCCCAGGGTAGCCATTTTGGAGAGACTGTCATCATATGACATGTTAGCAACCACTGTGAACATTGCTCTTTAACTCTGTATGTGACGCTTTCTAGTATCTGCTTTTATTTCTTCCTTTATGTTCCCAGTTTACAGTTGGTTTAAATCTTTAAAAGGGAATGATTTCCTTGGTTTTATCATGTACCAGGTAATACTAGAGAATTTCAGATTAACTAAAAAGATAGTTTTCGACTGAAAATATTCTTCAAAAAGAATTATATCATTTACGATTTGCTGTTATAGGTGCTATCTTCTAGATTAAATAGTGCTGTCTTGTTTACAATAGAAATAATTTAAAATCTTATTTAAATATGAAAATAAACTGTATTTGTTGTCAGTATCTAATAAGGTTAACATAATTGAAGGCAGTAGGCTCTTTCAGTTTTCTTAGACTGCCATTTGGCAGTGTTAGACTGCAACTGTGTTTAGTAAATTTCTGTTCATAGAAAGTATGCTTTTCCCCAGGACTTCTGTAAAAGTTTTAGTAATACAAATATCAGCAACAGAAAATCTAAACTAGAACTGATCAGCAAGCAAGAGGCACCCCCAGAGAAAAAACAGATGAAAGAAGATGAAAAAAGAATGAGTAATGTCAGGATTGTTCTTACAGCTGTGTGAAAGACATCAATGCGTAGTACAGTAGGAGAGGAGCATAGTTTTTTAAAGAGTTTAAGTAGAAGGTATAGAATTCAAAACACTTAATATGCTGTCAGGTTACATAAACTGTAGTCTTGTTAAACTCATCTTTTCTTTGAAATACTAAGGGAGGTTGCTAAGAGGTGGGGGAGATGTCAAGTGAAATGGCTGCAATGGTGTTATGCAACAGAGTTAATTTCGACCTACGCTCTGCTTCTCTGCAGAAGAAGTTGAAGAAGAGTCTGAAACTACAATTGAGGTTGATTTGACTGATAAACAGAAACATCAGTTGAAGCACAGAGAGCTCTTCCTTTCGCGCCAGTATGAGTCCCTTCCGGCAACGCACATCAGGTAAGAAAAAGTAAATATCATTTAGCTGTGTATTCTGTTGAGGTGGATTGCCTGCCAGTAGCCTACCTGCTTGAACACTTCAGCCTTTTATCTTGCAAAAGGATGTGATTGATCACAGCTGAGTTGTGCCAGGTTGTCCCATGAACTGCTTTGGAACCGCCTTTGGTTTTTCCTTCTGTTACTTCATGTTTGAGCCTTGGAAAGGGACAAGAGTCTCAGAGCTCTGGCTTGCCAGTTAGAGCATTAGTTGATACTGTGGTATAAAGTCAGTCTGTTCCTACTTTGGAAGAGTTGGTTTTTTAATTATTCTTCTGCTGGCCAGAGGAACTTTGACTGTTTTGTCTGCCCAGGGAAACCACAGATGGGTTTGGAAAGGAGACAGTGACTCAGTGGTCAGATGTGCAATTTAGGGCTGCAGACATTTAAAAATAGAATTACCTCAACTTACTTCAGTAAATGTGAAGAACTCATGATTGAGTTTGGCTAAATGTTGCAAAAGCATTTCAAGTATTGTTTTAAATTGCCCTAATGCTAATGCAGGAAGAGGCTTGCTAAAGCTCAAAAAGGGTTTGTTGATTTCTTTCTGTAAATGATGTCAGTGCTCACGTCATCTCCTATTTAGCAGTCAAGCAGATTCTTTTTGTGTTGGGGGGAGGGGGCAGGGATGATGTACCTAGAAATGGAAAAGGAAGAGCACAGTGACAGGGGAGAGTGTAGTAAGCGTAAAACAAGGGCTCTTACTTTGTGTTCTGAAGGAATTTTCATTTTCTCATTACATCCAGCTCCCCTCAGCCATTTCAGACCATAAATGACGAGAAGCTACCGAAAAAAAGTGTACATGCTCCAGTAGGAGAGACACTTTGTATGTGCATATGTATTTTCTCTCTCATTGGCAAATGTGTGGCTTATCTTTCTCACTGCCAACACAAAAACTGGAAGTTGGAAATTTTTGTATTAATTTCCTGTGCTTGATTCAGCTACTTGTTCTCTGACTTTGAGAAAGTCATTTAACTGTCAAATCTCTGCTTCTGCAACTACAGCATAGAGATAATAATCCTGCGCAGTTTTTTTACTTACTGTGACATTTAGATATCGAAATAAGGTATTCTCTTCGTAGAGAGAAGATTACATAGAAAAAGTATTGTAAATGTCTTCTCATCTCACAACTCAGGGCACAAATGCAATAGAGGTTCTCCACTACATACTTTACAAAAGCCAGAAAAATGCATGAATTCATAGTACATGCAGCACCGCACAGCAGTCAAATACAGAGTGATGACTTGCATCTACTTCTCAGAACAGATGAATGCTGTAGGGCTGTGCTGTCATGTGTTACTAAGACCTTTAACAGACGAATTCTGGAACAGGCTGTATGTAGTCTAATGATGTTTTAACAATCTTAACTCTATTTTAAAAAGAAACAAGAAGGAAAATACACTGCAAAATATTCCTTTTTTAGCTTTTTAACTTATTAATGTTCAGATTCTGTGATTCTCAGTTGTTTTCATAACTTTTATTAATTAGCTTGTCCTTTTAAAGAGGATAGAAATGTTGTGAAGGTGGTACTCCTCCAACTTTCTCCCATCAGTACTCCAGAATATCCAAGGGTGGAGATTCCACAGCCTCTCTGGGTGTCTCTTCCAGTGTTTGACTACCGTTGTGGTGAAAAATTTTTTCCCATCATCTAATTGGGATTTTCCTTGTTGAAACTTACTGTCCACTGCCTCTTGTCCTGTCACTGTGCTTCTCTGAAAGGAGTCCGGCTCCATCTTATGTATGTATCTTTTCATTAGGTAATTGAAGACAGAAGTAGGATTTCTCCCTTTAATTGTCATACCTTAAGACGACCAAATCCAGTTTGGTATCATCTGCACGCTTGCTGAAAGCGTATTCAGTTAACTTGTTCAGATTGTTAATAAAGATGTTAAACTGTTGGCCCCAGTATCAGCACTTGGTGGATGCCCCCAGAAACCAGCTGCCAGCTGGACTTTGTACCACTCACTACGAACTTTTCAGCCTGGTGGTCCAGCTAGTTTTTTTCCAAACTTGTTGTCTACTTACCTAGTCCATATGTTACCAATCTGATTAAGGGACACTGTGGAACACACTGCAGGCCTTGCGAAAGTCAGGGTAGATGACATTCACTGCTGTTACTAGTCTACCGAGCCAGTTATCTCCATATAGAAAGCTAGCAGATACTCGTGCAATAAAAGTCTGAGTAGCTCCATTCTGTGGGCCTTTGCTCTTACCACCTGCAGTTTTAGCCCCTAGATAGGAACAATTGGATTTACAGGAGAAAATAAATGGTACAGTGGAAAAGTGGAGAATGGAGATCAGTTCTCTCAAGAGCAAGAATACAAAAGCTTGGTCCCTTTGGAAGGAAGAGGAGAAAGCTAAAAGTGATTTTAAGAGAATGGAGGAGGCTGAACCATCTATAGTTGCTTTTGGCAGCTACAGATCTTGAACTTTTACTGACGTCTTCAGCCAAGAAAAGAAACTGACTTTGGTTGCCTTTCTGCTTGTAATTTAAGGGAATAAAATAATTTTACCTGGTATGATAGGTTTTTATTTAATTTTTATTAATATACTTTTACTGTTTTTGTTTAGTCTTCTTTTCTTAACTTTACTCTTTTTACATTTTTAAAACTGAATGGCAGAGAAAATTACATCCCCCCCCCCCCCGCCTCCCGAAAAACCCTATGACTGAGATTACTTTTATTCTAATTCACAATTACAAATACGGTAATGTCTCATTTATACACCTGGTGCCACTACTTTATAGTTGAGGTGCCTTGCAGTTATTTTAGCAGGTTAGATTTCTTTGATGTGCAAGTCTAATTCTGAAGCTCTTTGGTCTGTAATGTTGAGTTTTGAATAATTCTGATGTAATTTGTTTGCTTTTGAATTACTGAACTACAGTTTCATTCCTTATTCTCATACTTTATTTTGCTGTATACATTATATGTAACGCTCTTGAGAGAGAGTTTTCTTATAAATATTGGGATTTTTTGGACTTCATCTTGTTTCCCCTTTACATTAGGTGTTACTATGCCATTTTAGTAGCTTTAGGAAGTGGTATAAGTTTTGGCACCAAAAAAAAAGCCAGATTTAGAAGAGAGTTAGAAGCGGGTAGTGTAGTAGTAGTAGTTAAACATGGCAGCGCTGCCTTGTGGACACAGTATTCCTGCAATGGAATGTATTTAGGGAGGTATAATTGCCCAGCTGAGTGCAGCACCATTCTGGAGTGATGGCATGCAGTACAGTACAAGCTGATGTACTAGTTTGGGTCTCAAAGACAAGGCTTGTTACCTTAGTGCCTACTTGTCAAGTTATAAGTGAAACTATTCCCTCCCCTATTTGCTCAAATGTGTAAGGTTAGTAGCACCCCTCCAGTGAATTATCTCCTTCCTTCCTAATTCCTGCATGTTACAGATGCAGTTTTGCCAGGCGCTGTAATCCCCAGATGTCCTTGTAACAGAGTTATACCACCAGCCAGGCTCACTGAACACTCTCCTTCATTCATGTCACACAGTGAATGCACCCAGAATTCATGCAGATGGCTCCTGTAAGCAATACCAGTCCCAGAGAGGGGCTGACTTGAGCCGAAGTGCTGTGTACTTTAACTTGAGTTTTCAGAGATTTGAGTGTTAGCAAATACAGCATTTTGGAAAGGCATGAGAAGGCACAGGAGGAAAAAAAAACGTTGAAAGTTGTTATAAAGGTGAAATTGTTTGCTAGTGTTGTAAAATTCACCATAAAACTTAGCATGTGGTGAAATGGTCCCTTGTATAAAAACCTGCAAATGGTTATCTTATTGGAGAGATGCACTGGGTTATATGACTTGGGCTTTAAATTTATTTTTCATTTTTAAGGTCTCAAGAGTTAATAGGTGATAAACATGTTTAGATTGCTGTAAAGATTGCAGTAACTTCTAAGATCATTTGTAATTGCTTTTAAAGTTAATACGTGATACGAGTTGTGTAGAAGAATTTATTTATCCATCAGGGTTCATCTTGCCATTTCATTGTCTTTGCTTAGTTCTTGTTTGCTAAAACTGTGTTTCAGTCTTGGGGTTGTGGGTTTTTGTGTTTGTTTATTATTATTATTTTATTTTAAGTGTTTGGAAAGCATACATAAGCCAAGCATTCTAAGATGTCATAATAAAATCAGGTGTGAATCTTTTGGGCTGCTCTATACTGCCATAACACCCCCCCACCCCCAACCCCCCACCCCCTTAGAAAATAAAAAAGAAATATGAACTCATTTATGCAAAGTAAAGAGAGGCTTGTATACAGACTTTTTGACTAAAGTCAAAACAGCTTGAGAATGGAGAAGAGTTTCAAAGAGTGGTGGCCATTTGTGAAGGTGAAAGGATTTCACATATATATTTGGTTGCTATCATGTTGGTGATTTAGTTGGTTGATACAATTTGTTAGAGTTAAAGAATAAATGACTGTGTCAAAATTCTTAGTTACAGCAGGGTGACAAATATTTATCTTGAGTAAATAAAAATGAAATTTGCTAAATTACTTCTGTTCAATCTTTCTGGTAAGTTAGAGTTTGAATACAGGTTTTTAAGAGTCCTTCCCTGGGACCAAAAAGGAGCAGTATAGGATTGTCATGACCTCTTTAGTTGCTCTTTTAGCTGATTCAGGCCACACAATTTTGTGCAGTGACTGTTGACATGATCCCAACTGTTTGTGCTTGAATTAAATTGTGTATTTCAGTGAGACATCCATGCTTGGTTGAAAAATTTCCAAGTGATGGATAATTTACCATATTCTTTATAGTTTTATCAGTTGCTAATTACATGTGTAAGCGCAGGGATTCTGGTCACATAGTATTTTTTTTTTTTAATTTTTTTTTTTTTTTTCTTCTGGAGACTGTGTTTTCACTGAGTACTTTTTGCTTTTCTTGGACACAATTTCAAGATGCTGAAATTCTTGCTGAGCTTGATTTCTGGACTCAACATGGCTGTGTATGTTACCTGTGCATTATGTGCATGTTTGTTATTATGGAGATTATTCAAATAACTGTAATAAATCTAAACCCTAATGTTTAATGGGCAGTATTTATTTAATCTGTTATTGGATGAACTAAGTGTTTCTTGTATTTCCTAGAGGATTGTATTTGTTGCTTGGCATAAGCAGTAATTTCAAGCTTTCTATATACCTATGGCCTTAATTCAGAAAAACTTTCTGAACTCTGATTCGAAAATCTTCAGTTCTTTCTAATTTATGAATCCTTCTCATACATGCCCTTTATTTAAAACAAAACAAAACCAAAAAAGAAACAAATGAAACAACCCAAACAAAACCAAACCCCAAACTATCTTAAGATGCTCTTGGTTTGGTTTAGTACTTCTGTTCCCACACAGAAAGGACTTCATGAGCCTTTTAAAGATTGTAAATGCATTAGATCATTTTATTAAAAGCTGATTAATATGATTGGGGAGAAGGTGAATATTTTTGCAGAATGCCTGTGCATGTGTGACATTAAAGGGCTTCTAAATAGTCTGAGCATGAGAAGAGTTCTTTAATTTTTATCAAGAAATTTGGAGCCTCTGCACGTTTTTACATGAAAGCATACAAAAAAAGTGTAGTTAAACTTCTGAAGTATCAAGCTATAAGAATCTCGGTTTCCCTCAGTTCTGAAGTTGTTCCCTGTATTAGTTTAATACATTTTTACTCTCTTTTTTTTCCCTGTACCTTTTGACATCATTCTGATCACTACTGCAGTCCAGAACACAGTGTCTTCTTTTTTTTTTTTTTTTTTTTTTTAAGAGTTTGGTGGTTTTTTGTTTTGTTTGCTTGGTGGTTGTGTTTTGGTTTTTTTTGTTTTGTTTGTTTTGTTTTGTTAAATTATCCCCTAGCTCCTGGGTGAACTAAAGTAACTTTGGTTGGTACTACTTTGTAGACATATCAGAAAAAATAGCGTAAGTATGTGCGGTTTATAAAAACATGTAGTGCTTACAAACTGCCTATAAGAGTGTAATGCTTTTTAGATACGTAATAAATGACTCAGTTTTATCATACAGCTTTCTTTATGCTGTGCTTTCTTCTTCATGATCTCATCAGGACTCACTAATACTGCTACTTCAAACAACTAAGGTGTAGAGAAATACTTCTTTGTGAATGTGGGATTCCTTCATTTAAAACACACCAAATGGTCTGAAGCTCAAGACAAATAGGGCAGGTCATTTTATAGAAGAAATGTTGTGACTTTTTAAGGCATGGCACCTTAGGATTTAGTGGTATTACCTTAGGATTTCTAGTTTCAGCATTCTTGGCAAGCTGGAAGTTTCTGGCATAAGGGGGCGGGGTGTATGCATTTATATACCTCGTGTGTGTGTGTGTGTGTGTGTGTGTGTATATGAGATACAAATTTTAGCTGATTTTTAAAAGCTTACTTTGAGCCTTATGAGCCTGATTTATTTTCTGGCATAAATTAGACTGGATAAGGAGTGAATCTACTTTGCATAGTATTGTTAAGAATGGAATTCTTCCTTTCTGGATTGAGTTTATTTAGAGCAAAGGGACTTTGGAAACATGTCTGATTTCCCCCCCCCCCCCTTTTCTTTTCTTCTTTTCCAATAGAATTTGGAGAATTCTTACATGAATTAAGATGAAAATTCAGTCTAGGCCAGAATCTTGTTTTCAGATGTGGTCAATAGTCGGTACTCGTAACAGTATAAGAAAAAGTGTATCTATTGGTGGAAGGCTGTCACTTAAATACCTGAAAATCAGTATATATTTCCCTGTAGTGACATAATTACAAAGTAGGAGTCTTTCATATGGTGCAAAACTTCAAGTTCAGTTGCATGGAGTGATGTGCATTGCTTCTGAGCTGGGCGACCTTGTAATGTCACACTGAAAAATCATTCCTAACCAGCCTCCTGTGTTTTTGTTCAATACATGTGCATTCCTGCTGCTGTGCTAAATGGTAACAATTTTTCTACTTTTTAGCATGAATTAATCCCTAGAGGAAAAATGTCAATGACTTGAATTTCCTACAATAGTTTATAGAAAGTAGATATATGGTTATGCTTATTTTGAGATATCAAAACATGTAGTTTTACTGTGCCCAGACCAAGAAAACATTTACCTCTCTCCATGGCACTCAGTACATTGTTCTTTCTACTCAGTGTTTTCTTGCAGACCCTCCTCAGCTACAGAACACAAGATTCAGTCAGTAATGTAGACTGGAACAATATTAGTGTAAATCCAGTTTTAAGGGATAATGTGTTAAAGCTTGTTTGAAATGTGTGTACGTTCATAGATCCATACATTTACCTCTTAACATTTTCTACAACTATTAAGGTAAGATCTTCTAGTAGACTTGTTGAATGCTTTGGCTCTTCAGCTAACAGCGTAGTAGTTTAAACATACGAACTGCATGAATTGTTACTGAATGCAAAGTCTCCTTTAATTTTTTCTTTTGTAAATTTGTTTCACATTGGGAATGCTTCTTCCTGTTTAGATTGTGACTAGACAACAGTGGTGAGAACTATATAAAAGTTGGAACCTTAAGGATATGCAAAAAAATTTGAACATTATCTACAGATTACTTTTAAATCCATGTCAGTTGTGCATGATTGCTCCAAGAGACTGCCTTTAAATCTTACAAATTTTGAGTGCTCAAAATCAGCACTCCAGCTCTAATTAAGATTAAAATTCTGAATTTTTTGACTAAAAGCCACATGCAGCAGAAAAAGCCTGGGCCATCCATATGATCTATGCATATGTTTAGATGCCAGGCATTTACTGGTTCATTTAGATGTACATAAATCAATTTGCTGTGCATTCTGTTTTTAATTTTATTTGATCAAGAGTGTGTTAATCAGGTAATACCAAGTTTACTGATCTGTCTTTTGGCCACAGATACACAATCTTGTACTGTTTGGGAGATTGGTATCATTTTGTTGGAGACACACATCCAACTGGTATTCACCTATCAAGTGTTTTTTGTTTGTTGTTTTTTTTTTTCTCGTATTTGAGACGGCTCTGTAAATGAGCAGACCCAAACTCGAGCCAATTAATTATGAATCAATACCATGCAGATCTTTCTTCTGTCAATTCTAGAGATTGATTGAATATTTTAAAAGTCAGACTCTAGTTAGGGGTCTGTTGCAGATTTAATCACTATGATGATGCTTTTATTTTCTTGATTTTTAGTGTTGTGCTTGCTCTCCAGTTGTAAATATCTTTGCAATCTGGAGAACTTGAAATTTGCTATAAAGACTTTGGTATGTGTCTGTCAGCATCATTCTGTGCCCCTTAAACTGTGCTTAAAAGTAAAATACACAAATACTCTTAGTATTGTCTTCCCATAACTGGGGAATCAATTTCATATAATTAGCAGAAGCTCTTTGGACAGTTCCTAGTCTGTGGTTTGGTGATCATCATTGCAGTTTAGACTGCTTGTAAGGGATCAAGACTTGGCTCGAAGTGGTTGTTTGATTGGAGATCGTCAAAACACTTTCCCATCTAAGACAGTTCAGGAAAAACCTTTTTTATTTAAGGTAGCTCTCTCCTCCTCTATTCAGTATCTGTACCTTTTTTCCCCCTTCTTTCCCTTTATGCCAAATATGGGAAAGTTTAGTCCTGAGTTCTACTCCTGCACAAAGCCTTTCTACCCCTCTTCATTATGTACCTTCTTTTTAGTTTAATCTCTGGTTGTCATTGAAGTAATAGCATATGTTAAAATCAAATCAAATTTTCCTCACAAGCATAGTATTTCCTAATATTCTTTCCTGTTATTTTATTCTCAGACTGTCTAGCTAGTGACCCATACTTCTGTGTTCCAAATCTCTACTGAGGGACCAACATTTCTTGATGAAGATCAGCAAGAGACAATTGGTATATCTGTACAGAATTACCCAACATCATTCTGTCATATTCAGGAGGGCAGCTAATAATTGTTAATAGCAGAATTTGAAAGTCTATGGGGTCATGCCTGCATATATTATTTTCTTTCTTCAACTTGTATCTGAGTGACCAATGCATATCAAGTTTCATTGACTTGGTGGAAACCCAGAGCAGTGCGTTCTGAGAGTTCTTACGCTGCATCAGTCTCACCCAGACTGCATCTGTGTTCTAATAGGCAGCTTACATGGCACGATACCTTACCCATGAGGTTGCCTTTTCCGCTTCTGTGGTTTGTCCTTGTTAACAGGCATTAAGTGTTTTGTTTCTTTTGTAATTTCTTTCTGTAATTTTTGTTTGCATACCTCCTGTCCCAAGAAATCCTTATTAAAATAAGGTTTGTAGCTCGTGGGCTGTCTTACTCATTTGGTGAAAACATGAAGAAATAGCGGGCAAGAATAGCAGAACAGGAGTTGTAGAGCTTTCCACTGGTTTAAAAGTAGGAGCTGTGCTGAAACAAACAAGGACTTTAAAAGATCAAAACAGTTGCTGTTGATTTCAATTAATTTTGGTAGTTTTAAAAGATCGGTGTTTGTGTCAGTTTTTTAAATTTTGGTAAAGATTTGAAACTCTATTTTTGATTACTCTAAGAAAAAACTTATTAAAGGACAATTACCCAGACAGTGCAAACAAGAAGTCTGATTCCCCCCCCCCCGATATGCACGAAGTGTATCTTCTGGAGAATTTGGTGTTTTGCTCGAAGTTGTTTAACCAGGCTATATTGAAATCTTTTCATAACTTTGTCTTGTATAATAGCCTTGGTATGACTGTTTTTGTACAGCTTAAATTCTTGAGCTGGTTATCATAGTCTTGTGTCTTCATGGGAACAGGTTAGTAAGGGCAGTCTTGTTGTACTTCTCTGTTCTAAATATTGATCGTTGTCATGGTCTTGTCTGAATTATGTTCCCGCATGTTTTTCATTCTTCCATTGGGGCTCACTCAAACATGGGGCTTTTTTGTCTTTAGTTTTCAAGGCCTATTAGGTCCTATCTCTGCTTACTCTCTTTGAAATCTCTCCTTCAGGACTCACATACTAACTGACATCTCATACAGAGTATTAATTTTCATTAGCTCCTTATTGAATTGTCCAAGACAGTCTTATCTATGAGTGTCTCACAAAGCTGCCATTTATTTTCTACTTCTTTCTTTTTATTCTCCTTTTCTTTGTTCCACAGTAAAAACAAACAAACAAAAACCACAACAAAAAAAACCCCCACTGTCCTGGTTTTGGCTTGGATAGAGTTAATTCTCTTCTTAGTAGCTGGTACAGTGCTGCGTTTTGGATTTAGTGTGAGAATACTGTTGATAACACGCTGATGTTTTATTTGTTGCTAAGTAGCGCTTATCTTAAGTCAAAGATTTTTTCAGTTTCCCATACTCTGCCAGCAAGCAGGTGTACAGGAAGCTGGGAGGGAGCATAACCAGGACAGCTGATCCGAACCAGCCAAAGGGATATTCCATACCATAGAATGTCATGCTAAGTATATAAACGGGGGGGAGTTGGCCGAGAGGGGTGCATCGCTGCTCTGGCATCGGTCAGCGGGTGGTGAGCAATTGCATTGTGCATCACTGTGTTTTGGTTCCCCCCCCCCCCTTCTTTTTTTTGTTATATTCCTGTTCATTACAACTATCATTATTATTATATTTCATTATTATTATTGTTAGTATTATATTTTACTTTAGTTATTAAACCGTTCTTATCTCAACCCACGAGTTTTACCTTCTTTCCCGATTCTCCTCCCACTCCCACTGGGGGGGCAGGGGGGGAAGTGAGTGAGCGGCTGCGTGGCGCTTAGCTGCTGACTGGGGTTAAACCATGACACCCGTGAAAAATAGCTCTCCAAAACAGGGAGAGGAAAAACAAATAAAATCCTTATGTTCACTGCACTGAGACTTCTACCTACCATGATGACTAGAATGTCTTGCCATTTCCTTATAGTCCTCATTAGTGACTCTGTGCTTTGCTGTTTCAGTTGTAGATGGTTAGCATTTTGGTTTTGGGACTACATGGTCCTGGCTTTCTGCTAGGGCTGTTAAAGAAATCCTTTTTGACAAAATCATTAAGGCATTTTTTCCAAAGTAGTATTTTAGAGTATTTGTGGAAAGTGTTTGAGTCTCATTTCTATATTGTAACAGAAGGGCTTCACTAGAGTATGGAAGGAGGTTGTAGGTATGGAGAAATAGGTTGTTAGGCATCCCTTAGCTGATGGGTGTAAATGATCAGGAATTGTCAACTGGTGGAGTCACCTGAAACATGTAAAAAAAATTACAAGCAGACAAGAGCTTCTGGCAAATGAGAGTGAAGAAAGGTGTAACGTGAAAACAGCTTTCACATGGTTAATGCTTTAAAAGAAAGAAGAAAGGTATGAGTTGTAGCTCTGGTTCCTAGGACAGGGGAAGCAATTGAATCCTGAGTGGTTTATATGACAGAGGCTGGTAATACCATGAGTATATATATAGGCAAGCTTTGTTGTCTTCTTTTACTGCAAGACCTCTAAATTACTTTTTATTGCTGACTGATTTAATAATATAACAAATTTTGTTGGTATTGTTGTCAGCTCGATGGAAGAACTTTTTATTTGTGACCAGTTTAAATACAAAGTACATCTAAGAGCAGAAAGGATTCTGAAGGGACAATTTAGTCTCATCAGAATTAAATTGTAAGCGAAGACATAAAAGCTAACTTATTTTTTTCTTTGCGGTTATTTGTATATTGCTGAGGTATCCGAAACTTTCCCTCAACATTCATGCAAGATAAATTTTGCCTAATTCTGTAGGAAGTAAAAATAATTTTTCTGAATATTTTTAATTTGAGAAAAAGGTCAAAACCAGATATGTAATCTTAACATCATTGAGACCTTCTGATGCTATTTACTAGTAATTCACCTTGTTGATACCAGTTAAGAATGCTGCGTGGTGGAGAAATATAGCTTGAATCAGAGTCAGATAAGAGGAAGAAGGTTTCATATCTGAATAAATACTAGACAACTCTCCAATTTTTTAGGTTTGGGGTTTTTTTTTTCATTTCATGAAAGCTGAGTAATTCTTTGTAATTTTTACCTTAGTTTGGTTAGTTTTTGTGATACATTTCAGGCAGGAGACTCCACCAATAGAACAATGAAACTATGGCATTATACTCTACCAGTCTAAATAATACTCAAAACTTTCAGAAATCCTAGTGTCTTTGCAAAGAGAGTATAATTTTATTTTCGTGTGTAACTGATTTTACAGTCTGGTAAATGCAGTGTATAGTCTCTTTCACTTTACTTGTCTCTGTAGGTAGGTAGCACCCCCTTTCTTTTCCTCTGTCTAGGTTAGAATAGTCAGATTTTATCCTGTTGTATTGATTGTTTATTTGATACAGCTCCATCTGTCCCAGTTATCTGAAATTGTTTAAAAACATTAATGAAGGAAGTTCCAGAACACTGTGAGGAGGAGAATATAATATTTAAATCCAGAGAAGCTCTGGGTTTTTGGATACATGCCTTAGAGAAAGAACTTAAAGTCTTGTTGTGATGTGGTTTAGACCATGTTAACTTTCTCTCCAGGGCATTTTGATTATTAGTATTGGAAGAAAGGGTGGAAACTGCGGCGGTGGTTGGAGAATATTTAGGGACATATCATTGCAAATCTGTATTCACTTAAGTTATTTCTTAGACATCCATGATTGAGAGATGCCAGAGACAATATAATGAGCTAGATGCTTGGTTCAACCCAGTAGGCCATTTACAATAGGCTGAGAGGATTTTTCCTCTGATGGGAAAAAAGAGAAAGAGGAGATATATAAACGGTAGGCTTTTTTGCATTTGGAAAAGATTCTAAATCATTTGTAATAAGTATTGCAGGTTTCTAGATTATAGAAACTGGTAACTGTAATACAGATAACTTTTTCTAATTTTGACTCTGTGTAATTTACCTGTTTTCAAAATTTTTTTTTTTTTCATTTTAGTGGGGTATCTACTACTGTATGTCTAGTATTGTCTTTTTTGAGACTGTAGTCCATGCATGTGAGAGATCATATATGCATATAAAATGTTACCTGTGTGTGTGACTCCATCCATTAGATGGTTAAAATGATGTACAAAGAAATGTAACATCAAATAGAAATTCACTCACTTAGAAGACATGCTGGGGGGATTAATCGTGTCTCTTAATGAAATAAAACAGAAATTTTTAAATTACCAGCAATAAGGTATAAGGTCAGTGAATAAAATACTCTTGCAGTCACAGTGACAGTGAAGGAATGCCTCTGCAATAATTGGAGTTAAATAAGAGTAGGCTGTAGTGGAGAGAGAGTGTACTATAGAGGTATATGGAATAGAAGCAAACTGGAAAGATAAACTCCTGTTTAGCCTTTAACACTAAAAAAAAAAAAATCTCCGTTAAAATAAAGTTGTCAAACTGACTTCATGGTACAACTTATAATTAATTTTTAGAAATGAATGTTCTGGAATTATCAAGGCCAAAAGTTTCAAAAAAAACATTCAAAGACATAGTTGGGTTTCCTGCTTCTCTACTGCAAGAGTCTTTTCCTCTGCTGTTGTGTATTGTGCTCAGATTTTCCTTGCTCGTCTTCCCACCATTTCTCTTTGGTGGTGTGGTTCTCCTGGCACCACCTGTGCCACCTCCTGGCAAATACGGAGATGAAGAGAAAATCAGGAGGCTATATACTGCAGACTTCATGCGTGGTTTAACCCCATTTCCTATGATGTGCAATGGTAATGAGTAAGACATTAGCTGGGTATGTTTGCTTAATGATCAGCCATTAACAATAGGCATCTAATGCTTATGGTTGAGCTTAGCAGTCAACGTTCACTGAAATGAACCACGCTTTTTACAATAGCTTCTCTGGTGTTATCTTAAAATCAAGGAGGTCTTTGCAAACAATTATCTTTTCTGTATTTGTGTGCTGGTCTGTTCCATGGGAGAAGGGTGTTCGGGGCAGAGGTCCTATAGCCATATGTATAAGGCCACTGGAGGCTCCTGGTAAATACCGACTAAACTGGTAGAAACTGAATAAAACTTAGGTGCATGAAATACAAGGTAATGTATGTGAGGGGTAATAAATATATATTATTATAAAATGATAGCTCAGTTGAAAGTGATAGCATAAAAATGCCAGTTGCTAGCAAGATGATTCAGCACACTTAACATTTTTCATCCACATCTATGTCTGTTTCTTTAAAATACCATTTGTTAAAAATAATTCTGCAGATTATTTGCAGAGAAGTCGGAGGCAGAGGAATTTGAGGCCAAAGGAATGTTGGGGGAGAAGGGGATGAGAAAGAGGGGAGGGAAAGGGGTGGGATTAGTGGGGTCAAACTCCCATTGTGTTATCTACATGTGTTATACATGGGCAGATCTGTACCACTACTGAATAATGGGAAGCTTTCTACTGGAAGCCTGCACAAAAATGTGGTAGTTAGCATTTTAATGTGGCCATAGAAGAAATGAATGGAATTCTATGATTAATTATTAGAAATAATTCCATTCAAAAGAGAAAAGTACTTTATTTTTCCAGGCCATTCGTAAAACCTTATATTGTTTCTAGTTTGGGTTATTTGTTTTCAAATTAGGCACTGAACTTACTGGAGGTGAGTGACTTGGAGGTGATATTTCATTCATCCAGGCCTTTTTATTAATTGTATGTGTATTTATTGTTTGCCATAGTACCTCTTGTTCCTTCATTGCTTCTCTATTTTTGAAACTGTTTCCCAGTTCTGCAGAATTCTTATGTATTTGAGTGCTTGGGTCAGTACAGCCATTCATTTTGTTGCTTTGATGTTAATGTTGGTATCTTAAAAGTATGGCAAAGTGCATTTTACTATATTTTTAATGTAAAAGTTTATAAAGTATGTCTAGATCATTTTTTTGCAAATAACTTTTCTGACTTAATAAAAATTTGAACTTTTTACAAAGTAACAATTCTTCCTTATGTTTGTGTAGGGGAAAATGCAGTGTTGCACTTCTGAATGAGACAGAGTCTGTGCTGTCATATCTGGAGAAAGAGGTAATACGTGACTTCTATTTGAGTAAATATTGGGATGGGTTTATGGGCTTTTATGGCTGTACTTTTAATAAAGGGGCAAACAATACTTTGAAAATCTTTTCTTGAATGGTAAGAGAAAAATTATGTTATTTAAAACACTGCTTTTAAAAGTGTTGCTGGATAAAAATTGACACTCTTAAATGATGATTTTATTATGAATATGGTTGTATTTAGAAAATAATTAATTCGAAGTAATTCATATGGTATCTTACAAAAGAAAAATATACAGACTTTTTCCTGTAGTGGATACTTAAGGGGGAATTCACATGGCTTCCCCCCCCCCTCCCCCCCCCCCCCCCCCCTTTTTTTTTCCTTTTTTCCTAGAGGTGTTCTAGAAAGAAGACTCTTCCGTAGTCAGTGGACAGAGAGAGCAAGAGAGGCTCCTGTAGAGGGCAACTTAGCATAGGAGTTTAATTTTAAGGGCTCTGAATTATTGTATGGAAGGTGTCTCCTCACCCTTCATTTTCTGTGGAAGGAACTTAGGGTGCTTAACCTTACCAGAGGGGAAGAAAATTCCCCAAGAATTTGAAAGATAATTGTCTTGCAAAATACCTTTCAAAATAACCGTATTTTTCTTCGGAGTGTCTTAATATAACATCAGGCAGACAGTGTTTTTTAGCTGAAATTAGCATGTCTTTATTTTTAAATTTCTACACCAAAACCACTGATAATCAGTAAAAATGTTTCTGAAAACAGGACTTGCCCTATACTTCAGGTCACTGTACCAGATACGCCAATACTATTTTTGTGTAAGCCCTTTTCAGACACTGACAGTGTTTTATGCTTTTTGAGACTAATTGATAATGCAAAGTCAGTATGGTAGAGGTATTTAGGAGAGGAAACATGTTAAGTTCCGAAAGCAGTTAACACTAATTCTTTTCAAATCCATTGATATATTTTTCTGTGTGAATCTTATCATTATTGCTCTGTTCTGAAATAACTCCTAGCAATGAGAGAACCTTCAATTAGCCATTTAAAAGTATTCATGAAACGTGCATTATTTAAAATAAGGATTAATGTACCAAACCTGTGCTCTGTAAAAGTGTGCGAGGGGGGTTACTTTAATAATTTCCAAGTGGAAGGTGATACAGATTTACAAACCTAATTTTAAAATCATTATGCTGTTGCAAATGTGTGTTCTTTTTTAGGATACTTTTTTTTATTCATTGGTATATGATCCATCACTGAAAACGCTTTTAGCAGACAAGGGAGAAATCAGAGTGGGACCTAGATACCAAGCAGATGTGCCAGACATGCTCGCAGAAGGTAAATATATGGTCTTTGATTAGTCAAAAAAAATACCCTCATCTTGCATTATTACTTATGCTGACTTTCTGAACTAAACTAATCAGCATAGAGGCAGAGAAAGTAAAATAGTAGGTCTTAGAAAGTTGATGAATACCAGTAGATGTTAGAAAGAAAGGATACTTGAATAGCTGTTGAAAAGACATTGTCCTTTTCAAGGTTGTGCATAACACAATTTAGGCATTCAATGTTTGTTTATTTAATTGTACCTTCCAGTTAGTTCTCTGATATAGGCCTTATGGAAAGATGTTGAGGACCAACCTGTTTTGTAGAATAATGACACGATAACAACATAAGTGAAAAATGTATTCTTTCTCTCCCGTTTAAAACAGGCTCTGCATAGAGAATGTGTGACTCTGTGCCTTCTTATTTTCAAATACTGGCTTTCATCAAAGCATTTTGTCTGTTTTGTAGCAGGACTGAAACAAATGTTTCAAGCCTTGGCATATCTTTAAAATCACTGATATTTTTTAAATTTTATTTTATTTATTTATAATCTAGCACGACTACTTGTGTCTTAGTCCTTTGCTACGTAGGAACTTTATTCTTTTAAACTAAATTTCAAGTACAATGTTTATTGAATGTTTGGATGTTATTTAAGGTGCATGAGCAGCTGTGTCTTATGTTTGCAAATATATTTACTTAGTAAATTTTAAAATTAGCTGGTTTTGTCAGTGAAATGTGCACTCTACATTGAGTGCTAACAAAAGAAAAAGTTTCCTAAGAAGTATCTAGACATAGACACTATTTTGAAGAATCTTGGTATTTATTCCTTAATAAGAAAAGATTTTGTGACAGGAATATCGCTTGCACTAAGTCAAAGGAGTTCTGAATGCCCCAAATACATATATTTGTGACCTTAACTGGTCTCTTTTCCATTCATCATGGGCTTTTTTTTTTCTGCTATACTTTTTCTTTTGTACAAAACAAGTATTACTTCTATAAAGCTTATTTAATAAACTGTATAAAACAAGAATGGTTTGATTTCTGCCAAGTGGCAGATTATTTTGCGATGGATGCTGTTTAATAGCTCACCTGCATTATTATTCTGACTCTTCTTTTAATAACCAGAAATAAACTGTAGGAAGTCTTCTCCAGATTTGTTTATAAGGCATACAGACTTGTTTCAGAACAAGTTTATGACTAGAATATGATACACTGCTATTCTTGCTGTAAAATGTGCCTGTCATGGGGAAACAAATAATTATGTAGATATCCATATGCTCAAGAGGAAAGCTTCCCAGAGGACTAAGAGAAAATGACTGTCTCAATGTGTGTATCAAGTAGCCAGGAAGTATTGATGTGCTTCCAAAGTAGCTCGCTGAATTGTTGGGTTTTCAGGACGAGCTGGGGTTGTCTGCCAGGCAGGAAGTCTTTTCTGCTTCTTAAATTACTAAAGACAGAGCTTAATTATGGAATAGTGAATACTACATATAAAGTAACTGTTTTTCCCATGGAAATTTTACTTACTTTTTTCCTAAAACTAAATTCCGTATTTATTAAAAGTTAAGTTACTAAGTTCTTCTGGAGCTTAACTTTCTGAGTTAAATCCTTGGTTCAGTTAAATGAGTAGATGATCTTTCTCTTATGTCATGAAGACAGGATTTCACTGTGTGTTACTGTCTTGTTTTTCTCACTCCCCATTAACCCCCAAAGTGCAATAAGTGATGCAGTCTTCTTATGTCTTTAGTAGGTAATAATAGTCCATTGGTTATTAAGGTTCAGAAACCAAGTTGCCCACAAACCAAAGATCTGGTAGTATACAGAGCACTTCTTTGGCAGTTTAGTTGGATTAATCTGCGCTTATTTCCAGTGGCTGGTGGAAAAAAGAATTTGGTTTTAGGAGGATAAAAAAACTGAATTATTGTAGTTTTGACTGATTGTCATCTAAACGTTTCCGTAGCCTTCTGACCTCCAAGGAAAAGGAAAAGATGATTCAGCTGTTACTGTGTCTTTATGTAAGCTGACAGCCTGAAAGTTAATCCGTTCACTGTCAAGCTTTTCATTCATGAAAACAAATCTAAACAATGTTTAAATTTAATAGAATAAAATAGATATGTTTGGAAAATGCGGGATTCTGTGAAGATTTCTGAATCTTGAAATAAATTTTTCAGCCTGTATTTTAAAGTGGCTAATGATCTGTACGTCCAAATTATTATGCCATAATGTATGACTCTTTAAAACTAAAAGCCTAGAGCAATCACGTTAAGTTAAAAGAAAGAATTTGGACAACTTCGAGTCAGTTAGGGATCATTTGAGAAAAATTAAGTTTTATGCCCTCTAATAATAGTATTATATAATGAAATAGAAAGCATCGCTAACGTTATTCACATGTAAAATTTGTCACATCAATTTTAATGGAAGTATGCCTTTTTGAAGATTGTTGGTAGGCATATTTTATGTTTACAGAAGATCCCCAAAGCCATTTTAAAACAAAAAAAAAAAAATTAGAAAAATCGAAGATTCACACACCATCAGTTATTTTATTTTAAAAGTTGCTGGCATATAAATCCAATCCAAATGACTGAAAACATGCCAGTTCAGATTAGCTTTCAGAAGACCGGTCACAAAGTGGCTGAAAAATGGAAAAGTTCTTTGAATTGTGAAAGCCCTTCCACATCTTCTATAAACATTAAATTATTTTGATGTAAACACGCTGATGTATTCTAGTAGATAAAAATTCAGATTGCTTGCATTTTGTCTATACTGTGATAATTTATGTTCTATCTGAATGGACTACTGTCTTTTTTTAGTGTTTGTTACAGAACTATATGCTTTTTGTGTGTGTGTGTGAATAGATTTCCCCCCCTCACCCCCCGCACTGATGTTACCATTTTTCCATCCTTGAATAAAACCTGGTGCTTAGGCCAATCTTTGGATAATGCAGCATACCTTCTCCTCCCCATCCCGCCCCATGAGTGAACTGGATAACTTTATATTTCTCTTTAATTTTTGCAATGAATGTTTTCTTTTTAAAAGACTAAAAGTTTTATTAAAATCAAGATACATAATAAAGTATTACAGATCTGTTTTTCCACTTTGAGATACAGTGAATCATAAATCCTTTACACAGTTACAGTAAACAAATACAAACAAAGTTTAAATCTGGTTGAAAATGCTTAAGCCTTGTTCATCTATGCTGCTTTTGTTTGTAGTGGTTTAGCTAAACCGCTTAGATTACACATTTAGTGAAGACTATAACTTGGAGAAAGACCAGATTTCTTTCAGCAGTCTCTTTTATGACTTTTGTTATGAGCATCTTTGGAAGTAAAACTATGATCAAAGTTGTCAGATTCGAATGATATTATGGTTGTGTGAAACCTTTCCTTCTCCCGCCAGTGCCAAGTGCTCCAGTCTTTCTAGACTCTAGTTCGAAGATTTTGAGAGTCTTTTTAGTTGCTCTTAGTACACTGGAGAATAGGAGACTATATTTTGCAGCGTTGACTTAACTTCTGGCTACCATGATACTAAAGAAGGTCCTTTCTCTGCTTTTAACAACACATTCTCCAGTGGCTTATTCTGTGAATATAGCAGTTGTTTATTTTCAAATCTGTTTCCAGTGTGGGGTAACATTCTGCTTCTCTGTACAAAGCAAGAATAAAAAGGTTTATCTCTGAGAGCCAAAGCATGCATTTGGACAAAGTATCTTGTTGCAAGCATCCCTACTCTACAGTCCAGGAGCAAGGTACCTGGTTCTCTGCATGTGGTGGCCAGAAGCTGCTGTCTGGTGCATCCACCTACTGTATTTGATCAACAACTCATAAAATATGTGACTAGTAAGTTCAAAAAACAAAACAAAACCCCCAAACAAACAACAAAAAAACCCTATGCAGTTTTGCTTTGGGCAAGTCATTATCTCATAATGTTCCCATAAGAATGGGAGTAACAGGGAAAAATTTTTTTTTTTTTTTTTTTTTTGCTCCACAGGATTTCTTTTAATGCGTTACAAAAAATTGTCTCTCATATGCCTGCACTGGTCTTTCTGCCTCATGCATACTATCATAGGTCTAATTGTAGTTGTCACACAGTAAAATGCATGACAGCTTAGCTAAACAAATACAGTCCAAGTGTTACTATAGATAGGGAAGCCAAGTGTTTAAAATAACCTCATTGGCCAAATCAGTAATTTCTTAAGTAAAGCTTACTTTTATTTATTCATAGGGTTGTGAATCAGGTAGAAAGACTGGGACGAGGTCAGCAAAGGTCGATGATTGTTCCCCTGTCTGTCAAAGCTTGATTAAAACTTCTGAAGCAAAGGATATTTTCTAAATAAACCTAACAAAGAACTTCATCATGACTGTGTTCTGGTCATGATATGTAAGTCTAGTGAAACTATTTGGAGTAATTATCTGACTGAAAAAAACCCAACCAAACAAAAAAAATACTAGATTGTATTTTCAAGAAAACTAGTAAAATTTGGAATAACTGTCTCCTATGATTTTAAAGAAAATAAGAGAATAAGTGTAAGTTGTTGAAATAAATTTTCTGAGGTTACATTTGCTTTGTCAAGCAATAATGGGTGAACCTTTTGTGTACCAGGATTTGGTAGGACAGTGCTTTGTTAGGCAATGTAAAATGTTTAAATGTTGAAATTGGCATTTTCAAGAAAACTTAGCCCACCAGTGTAACAACTATACTGAATCAGGCCATCAGCTATTTATCCATGCAGAAGATCTTGTCTCTTGTGGTTTCTTAAGGCCTATTAGAAATCCAGTAGGCTGTCACCTTGAGCTTCCTTACATACCTCTATGATCTCTTTGCAGAACGTCAGTAATTATGTGAGGTGTGATTTTTTTTCTTTATAAAAGGCATGCTGACCTATCTCCAGTATATCTTTGTTGAAATTTCTACTAATTTGGCTAGTATAGCTGTGAGCCTTGACAGTGCTTAGTTGCCCACATTTTCTTTAGCCCATATACCCTCCTTCACGCCCTAGGTAACACAAATGGATTTGAGTTCACGTTATCACTATTAGTAGCTATTGTATCCTTGAGTTCCTGTAGAAGTCTTGAGAGGATGCTTGTCCAAACTCAAATAACTTGTTCATGTTCATATTGTATAATTGTTCTGTAGCCTCTCCTACAGATGCTTCATTTTGAGGTAGATCTTTTAGGTCTGTCATGAAGCATGTGAACCTCTCCAGTTTTGTCCAGTCATCACAAATGCAGAGAATTAACTGTTAACAGAGAAATCAAATTAACTTGAATTTCTCTTATTGCTCCCTTTTTAAACAGATCCCATTGCCAAGGTTTTAGACCCTTACGTAGTTTATAGACCTTTTGACTCTATTGATTATCTGAGAAGACTTTAGTCATTGGGATGCCCTCCGAAATTTTGACAATGTTGTAGCAAATAGGAGGATGAAAGAAGAGTGACAAGACTAAAAAAAAAAAGAACCCTACATCTGGTAGTGTGTCTCAATCACAATGACAGTGTTCTTCCTGTGTGGCTTGAGATGACTTTAATTTTGTTCTAGCTGAAGGGAAAATTATAGCATATGAAGGTACTCTTATTCATATATTTCATAAATGTATGAAATTTATTGGAGGATGAAGGGGCTGAGGGGAGCAACTCTGTGGGAAAGACCCTGGTGTGCTGGCAGACAGCAAGGGGATGTAAGGCAGCAGTGTGCCCTGGCAGCAAAGGAGGCCAACAGCATTCTGGGCTGTGTCACCTGGCACATAGCCAGTAGATGAAGGAAAGTGACCATCCCCCTTTACTGATCATTTGTTAGATCATACCTAGATACTGCATCCAGGTTTGGGTCCCCCAATATGGGAAGGTTATTGATAAACTGAAGTAAGTTCAGTAGAGGCCGTCACACTTGTTGGGGCTAGAGCACTTGCCCTGCAAGGACAGGCTGAGGGAATTGAGCTTCTTCAACCTGGAGAAGACGTGGCTTCAAGGGGGGGGACCAACAGCAGTCCCCCAGTGACTAGGGGAAGGTTGTTGAGAAGACAGAGAGGTTCTTGACGGTGGTGCGTAGTGGGAGGATGAGATAAAACAGACATAACTTGAAATGAGAGGTTCAGAATGGCCATGAGCAGAAATTTTTTTCGCATGAGGGTAGTCAGGTGGTGGAGCAAATACCCAGGGAGTTTGTGTCATCTCTGTCCTTAGAGGTTTTCAAGACCCAAGTGGATAAAGCTCTGGTCTGATCTCACAGCTGAGCCTGCTTTGAGGAGGAGGTTGGGCTAGAGACCTCCTGAGATCCGATCCCTTCCAACTTGACCTGATCTGACTATGGTGCTCCAGCATAACAACCTGCTGATGAGATTCAGCCCCCAGTCTTCTGCCTTTTACCCTGGGGAAGTCCTTCTTTATCTGTAGAGAAAGAGTTGGGACTGGAAGTGTACCTCTTGGTAAACAAGCATGTGAGTGGACAGTTGTTTAATCAAAACACCTATGCTTCAAAGGTGATCTTAGGCCACATCTTTTTCTGTGCTTACCTACAGTCATATTTCATTAAGAGAAGCTGCAAGAGAAACCTCAAATTGCTACTTAGTCACCTTCCCTCCAGTGATGATGCTGGGTAGTAGATAACTTCTTTGTATGTGTTCAGTCATTGCCTTTAGCATGCTCAGTTTCAGCTGACTTTTCCATAAAGGCTTGAGACAATATGTTGAGCTTTTGGCAAATCTCAGTCTAAAAATAAAAGGAACCCCTGAAGATTAGGGAGTGCAAACACTGATGTTAAGCTAACAGCATTAATACCTACCAAAAAGTCTTCAGTATAATTAGATTATAATACTGCAATATAAGAAAAAGTATAACATATGCATAGTATGATTCAGTTAACAGAGCAACTACTAACCTTTAAAAATTTTCTCTCTTGTAAAAACATGGGGCAATTTCTGAGATTTAGCACAAAACCACCAGCTTGAAAGTAGATTGTAGAGGGAGTTAACCTCTGAACTTTCTCTGCCTGTCTTAAGTTGTTCACGTGGTTAAAGGGTGTCTTTGGGCAGATAAAGATTCCCAACCTGTGTTACCCTGGGCAGCATCACAGTGTCAGCTGTTCGCAACTATCAGTGTGCACACGCTTACCTGAACAGTGGAAGGTGCCTGGTAAGAACGTTTTACTGCTAATTAATTGCCTGTGTATAGCAGCAGCTTCCGTCAGCTCATCCGGCTCTGCTCATAGTGCCTGCTGTAAGGATTCTGAGTGCTGAGCAAGTAAGTTATACGGAGCTAGAGATCACTGGGTAAAACAGAGGCATGTCAGAGTGGGAAATGTGATGATGGATGCCTGAAGGGTTAGGGTTGATTCGCAGTTGGTGGGAAATTATATTTTAGTCTCCATGCAGAGGTATATGGAAGGAGACAAGCATCAAGACTTTGACAGGTGTGGTGGGGAATGATAAGGTTTAAAGGTTTATCTAGAGAACTGGCTGCTAGTCCTAATTGAGTACTGCCACCAGCAATGGCAAACTGTTTGCAAATCCCTGTTTTAGTTAGCCTGGAGGGCTGAGCCTAGTTAGAGTCACTGTTATGGGGTTGTCTGTGTATTGCTTCGTGGAATTTTTCTCATGCTAATAATGGTCTCCTCCCAGCTGCAGTCCTGTTCCTAGCTCGGTGCTGCTTATCTCTTGTATCTGGATTTAAAAGGAGACCACTGTGTTCTGGGGAATTCTTTATGGAGCAGGGATCCGACACAGTTAGGTACTCTCTGGCTGTTTAAAGCAGTACAAAGAGTTTGGAGTTGGCAAGGAAGAGGACTACCCCCTTACTAAGACACAGAGAGGAAGAGGAATTAGAGTCTCTGAAATGGAGGAAGAAGCAGCCTGTAGGAAAGACGTTCTGTTCAAAGCTTTTTTTTTTTTTTAAATAAATAAAATGATAAACTATATTCAAAGTATCTGTATGAAAACCCAGAGTCCCTCTTGCACATCTGAAAATATCCAGAGAGTGCCTAGAAATAGCACTTGCTGTGCAGTCAGTTCCATTTCTTGAAGGCAAGGCATTTTAGAATTAATGGAGTTCAAGTAGCTGAGTGCTTAATAGGAAGAAGGGGAGTGGTTGGGGAAATTTAAGCTGTAAATTTTGGATAATGTACAGAGAACTTGTATTCAAAACTTCTAAAACTTTTCTCTCTTTTTAAAGAACAAAATAATTCCTTAGAGGTGTTTTCTAATGTCTTCTCTGGTTTTGTGCTTCTTACTGCAACTCAGTTGTAAGAGCACGGAAATTATTAAACTCGGAGTTCAAGCCTGTTAATGTTTGGGAATATTGGAATTCCAGGATTTTAAGCTTAAACATAGTTACAAGTAAAGAGACAGATAAGAAACTCATCTGCATACCGTTTGGATTTTTAACATTATGAAAGTTCAGGATGCTTAGACTCAGTGTATTGTATTTTCTGGTTCTTTAAATGCTTCCCATATACACTAAATTTTTATTTTCATTTAGTACATGAAAAATATGTTTTAGAATAGTGGATCTCAACTGTAATCTCATGAGGAGGGATCTGTTCTGTTACTTCATGGTACATAATACTCCCATTTATTGGAAGAACCACTGCTGAATTTGAAAATCACTCATACTAGCCAGAGACCTGCAGGAGTTGTTTGACTGGTGCATCTTATTCTCTTGTCAAAAGTCTGTGTGCTGGATTATCTCTGTTAGTGTTGATGTAGTTGCAATGATTTCTTTCTGTTGTGAGAAGATAAAAATCAAGCCTTTTTAAAATCAGTAAATGTGAAATATTTGTAGAAGATTCTGTATTCAAATATTTAAGTTAAAAATTGGAGAGCCATGCAATTGTTAGACTCTGAAGACACATAATGTGTGGCTGTGAGAAACGTCTGACAGGATAAACAAATACTGTGTCTTAGTGTCCTGTCAATTTTCAGAAAATGTGGTAATTTGTGCTAAGTGATCAGTTTTATGGCAATTGCTGGATGTGGGAACTGGACACATTAATGCAATAGGCAGTTCTTAGAAAATAAAATTCAGAAAATATTGCCTCTTCTTTCTCGAGTTCGGTATTTCACAAATAATATATGTCTAGCCTTTTAACTGGCTTTAAGAAATCATGAGGGCTGATGATTTTGAGGCCATGTTAATGTTTCCTGTGTGAGTGAACAAAATTGCAATTACAAGAATAAATTAGTGGATTTAGCATAAACCCAGTTGCTTAGGTACAATCATCAAAGCAAGAATTGCTTTTTCTGTACATGCACAGAAGGTGACAACAGCAGCAGCTTTAGGCTCTTCGATGAGCGCTGTGGTGGCACGTGAGGAGAAGATTTTCATGGAAAAAGCCGTCAACCATAAAGTACTTCTTTGGATGGGGTGGAGGAACTAGGTTGTGTAGTAGCTTGCACACCTCTCTTGTTCTACATAGAGCAATTTGGGAGTCCATAGTCTGTTGTCTAAAGCCAGATTTCTTGTCAATTCAAGGATCTAGACAGTAAAGATCTTCACTGGGATCTAGACAGCAGAAAGCAAAGCTCAAATTCTGAAACCAAAACTACCTTCAGGAGCAAGTATAAAAGGAGATGTTTATGCCTAACTTGCATTTGCTTCAAGAAGATGCCCAGGAACCTTGTAGAAATCTATTCCACCAAGTTCAGTGTGAAATGCCTTGAAGCTTCAAAGTTGTTGGAAAATCTAGTAAGTTAGCAGCACAATAAATGATTACTTCAAAATATGTCAGAATATGCCAGAAGCAGAGAGATCTTTGAGGGCGATTGGTTCAACTAAGAGATGATGGCTTTCTATTTTAATGAATTTTTCAGAAAGAATGCGTGGAAAAAAAGATAGAACAAGTAGATTCAGGAGTTCCTACTTGTGGAAGCTGCAGTAGAATACCAGACATAAAAGGTGTTATTGTCCTAACCCAGTAAGACTTACCTTTATGGTCAGAGTAGAAGAATGTTGCCTAGACTTGGTTCATCTCAGCTGAAGATGGATATCTAAAATAGATCAGAGGATGATTAAGGTTAGATGAGATGAATCTTGACAAAGGTAACACACCAGAATAAAACTCCTGTTTGTGTGTACTCAAATATATTTTGTTCTTAAATGGAGTTTCTGTTGGTTGCACTTTTGACTTCCAAGTTTGCATGAATTTTTTTCTGTAAAAGAAGGAACTGTTTCTTGAGGGTTAGCAAATTTAAATATGGTAGTCACTTGTCCAATTTTTTTCTTGTTATTAAGCTCAGTGGAGTAGATTTTGCATAAATAACTGTCAAATGCATGATCATCACAAATAGTAAAATACTCTTTACGGTGATGTTCATGTCAAATTGTAATAGGATTATAATGTCCTTTACATCAGTCTTGTCAATCTGTCTTCTAGGGAGCTGAGTTAGTGATTTACGTGCTGGGCAATTAAACACATGTTCATAGATTTTTATCAGTTTTACTATAAATTAAACAAAGCACATGTAGATGACCTCTTTGTGCCTGTTTTCAGTAAAGACTTCATTTACTTCTGCCTAACCTTGCAGATGCACGGGGAAATCTGTAGTTTAGGGCTGCAGCCACATATACTACAGAAGCTCAGTTAGGTATTTGGAAGCTTTGCGTTATAGAACATAGTGTTTTATGAAGTTTTTTCAGTAATGTTATTTAAAATATTTGTTGCCTTTTGATACAATTCGTTGAGGTATTAAGTGCATGTATAATTTTGATCAAACAAGCAGTTACATGGATTAAGTTAGTTCTTTCCTTCCTTATATACTTACTATACTTATAAATACAATTCTTATGCAATGTGGTAATGGAAATTTCTGGGCTTCAATTCTCAGATCATTCACAACTTCTACTTTAACAGTCAAATGATAAATTAGAAGAGTTGGAAATTGTGCTGTTTAGCAATCAGATCTTATAAAAACTGTTCAACAGTTGAGGTGAGTTATGCGGGTTGTTCTGCTTGGGGATTGTTGGAGTGGTATTTTTTTCCCCGTCCCTGCCCTGAATTGTAAAAGCAGCTCTACCTTTCTCAAGTTTGCTTTATGCTTGAAGAGAAGTCAGTTGGAGTTTTAGTCTTCATAACAAGAGAGCCATGATTTCCTGCTGTCTTTAGCTTCTTGAGGAGACTTAGGCATCTGTTCTCATTCTTTTTCTTTTGTTAGTTATGAACCTATTTTTCAACAACTTAAAGGAAATGGTTAAAGTACCTGTCTTCTCTTTTGCCTTCTGGTTGCAGTGCAATATGAATGGTCTGTGCTGTGTTGTTGGTGTGGAAGGTCGTGCGTGATTGCTGTTGGAAAGATTTCTTTATTAAGAATAGCTGTAGAGCCTTGGCTGAGATTGACTACTTGACAGAACTCATTTAGTATTTGGACAGTCTTACGAAGGGTACAGTTATTTATTGTATGCTGTGTATGTGCTTATTATCCCAACTGATGTATCGCAGTGAGCACTCAAATCACCTTTCAAGCAGCAAAATCTTAGGGTTTAATTGACTTCGCTGGTTTTTTCTACCTCAGTAACTTTGCCTAAATGGACTTATTGTAAGTTCAGATGTTTGTTTCCTTTGCTGTTTTCCTGTAAGTCTGATTTTTCTTTTTAAGTTATTCTGTAGAAAATGAAAAACAAATATCAGATGCAGATGAAATGTGTTTTTTACACTTGAATAAGTCAAAATACATTTTATCCTAAAGAAAAAATTCTTTTCGAAATTATATGTTTAAATTTATGCAAATGAATAGTCCTATTTATCTTTAGAATACTATAGTCACAGGGAATTTGCATATTCATAACATTGAGTTTATTTTTAAAAAAAGTTGCAGGACCAGAGATTTCATTTTAATTTAGTGGTTTTTTTTTTTTTAAGAATACAATATCTATGCATCGTGGTATCCCTCTTTCCAAAACAAGTATTTTAAGTATTGTTCATATTTATATGTAGTATGGTACTGTTATTATTTATACACAGAATCATTTTCACTATGCTTTCCTGAAAACTGTATTACCTCATATGTTATTTTAGGAATTCAGATGAACCATTGCAATCTTTCAGTATTCAGATTGGAATAGGTGCTAGACCACTGTACAGTGTCTGCCAACCAAAACATCATCTAAAATGGGGGTGAGTGGTGGGGAATCTTGGTGCAAGTCACATTGTTCAGGTTTATTCATAGATATCAAAGGAGTACAAGAAGCTAATTCCAAAATAAAGGTGAATTTCAGGTATCTTTTCACTGGTTGAATACTTGCCTTTGAACTGAAGGTGACTTTGTAGTTTTATGCAATATATTAATTTAGGTCATTGCCTTTAGATTTGCCATAAAAAGCTAAAATGAAAGGGCTGACTTTTTATTATTTCATTTCAGTGACAGTGGGGATTCTACCTAAATGTGATTTAATGTAAAGACTATAAAGTGAGGAACGGTGTGATTTTAGGACATTATGCCTCCATGTTCTCCGATCTGTGGAAGTTCCTTTTGCATACTGTTCTGCAGGGTTTGGGGAAAGAGGCAACCTTATTTGTTCCTTTCTTCCAGTACTGGACATTCCCATAAGCCAGCCATTCTTGATGCAGCATTATGGAGAAGTTTGTCATTACTGCGTGGTTACAGTTTAGTTTATTCTGAGCCCAATTGTAATTCTGTCTATTTCTAGGAATTTAGAACATGATGAATTAAAGCTCTTTTGAGTGCTTTGCGAGGTCTTGTCTGTTGATCATCAGTGGTTGATTTATAAGCACTGCAAGGCTGACCACTGAGAGAGCTCTAAGGTCATTTGGAGTTGGAGGCAGTTTAATTTGAAAGGGATTTTTCAAGTGAAAAATGACTGAATTTTTTTTTATACGCTAGAGCTCTAGAGGATAGGAGGCAATTGGGCTATGCATGTTTTATTGGCTTAGAAAACGCTCAGTAGCAGTTCCTGTAGACAAATAATGGGCTTGTATCACCTGGTATCTTTCATTTGTAGTTTCTATACATGTAGTCTTTATATAGTCTGTTTTTCATTTCTAGTCTTCATACATGTGTTATGTTCATAAATTGAGTTTTACCATAAGATTTGTGTAAATGTACAACTCATTATCTGAATGACTAATTGAAATCTTGGATATACATCTGTTAGGCAAGCTAAGTGGGGGGAATTGTTCTGCAATTGAAAGGTAAACAGATAATTTGCCTTTTGCCTACACTTTTAAAATAATCGAAGCTTTCTCATGTTACTTTAATCAGAGAAGTTATTTGCACATAATTCAGTTTTATTTTTTGCAGAGTTGAGTGTAAGTTTTTGAGCTTTTTTTCCTGGATGATTTTTGATTATCAGTACTGGCGAGAATCACAAATCATTTAAAAAAAAAAAAAAAAGTAATAATTCTATGTCTGCACAGCTTTTATAGTGAGAAAGGTTGTAATTTCTGTTAGTTAAGACCAACAGTCAGCTGTGGTTTACCATGAATTCAGTTTATGCAGAGTTGAACTCATTAAGTGTCAGTAGATAAAGTTTGTACATCCATCTGAAAGATGTCTTTCCTCCTATACCTCACGTAAAACTTACTTTCCCAGTGGCAGTTACTAAGACATTTTGTAACCAGCTTTCTCAGTTAAGCTGTACGTGCCCCCCCCATCAGTTGTTTGTCAAAAGCTGTGTGATGTTTTGTGATAATTAACCTCTGTGTGTGAATGTATAGTTCATTTTATGCAGAATGAATATGCTGAGTGTTTTAGAGGGGAACTAGTGAACTTTTCATTGAAGGAGAAAGCTCAGATTTTACTTGAGACAGGCTTAATGTCTGGAACTTTGTTCATAGCTAGACAGTATGAGAAAATCCAGTGTGATGCTATTTTTCTCATCTGTAAGTTAGAGAAAAAGTTTGCAGACAAGCCATCTAAATAGCAGCATGAGAAGGTGGTTCATGAATTGAAACCTCTTTTTCAGTGATTAGTTGCCTATTTTTACCATGTGACATAGCACATGAAGCTAAGTTCAAAAAGACGTTTAGGATTACCTGCAGTTAGTGCACTGCCCAACAGTTCCGACAAAAATCTGCTAAATGCTGTATCTACTAAATCTGATCCTGTATTTCAATAACAGAAATTTCATTGTGTTGCATGCTGAACTGGACTAAGGGAAGATAAGAACTGACAAATATCTCTCTTCTGCAGCCTTGCAATGTAGCTAAGAGATACTCCTGTTTCACAGGTATAGAACTGAAGCACAAAGATTAAGACACTGAATTTACTTCTTAGATATGTGTCAAGCTTTAAGAATATAAACATCTACACAGGCCTTCATGTTTATGTGCTTAGGTTTCTAGTGACTGTGGGTAATTAATGCATGAGTCAAAACTCCTGGCTGATTTCAAGAGATTGTATCAAGCCCTGAATGAATTTCCATAGTAGGAGGAACTCTGTGGTACAAACTATGGGTCTGTTGTCCAGCTGCTGTCCATGGATATGTCTGCCTTCTTACTATGACCAAAAAATCACAACTACAGATTTTCTGTCCCATGTGATTAAGGATCCAGAAGCTGATACCTCTGTTTTGCGTATCATGAAAGATGGATTCACTCAGAAAGCTGAGCACTGCAGGTGTTTAGTTTATATGTTTGGATTGAAGTGACTGCTAAATTACTTGTTGAAAAGGAGAATAAAAAGATATTTTGAAAAATAGTGCAAATTGTGCAAAATACAAAAAGGAGACACTGTACCTGACAAGTGGCGTCTCTAAAAACTGTCCTCCTGGCTATTTTTCAGTCAGAAACCTCATCAGCTGTTTGTAATTAAAAGTGGAATTGTCATTGTTCTCCTGAAAACCATTTTTTAAAAAATCCAACTTTTCTAGATTTCATATTTCAGTTTCTTAAAAGGATACAATATTGCAGCATTGTTGTATATCTGTAAAATTAAAAGACTTGCACTCTTAAGAAAATGTTCATAGTTCATATTGCAAGTTATTTTCTTTTAGTTTGATATGTTGTAAGAAGAACATAGAATCATGCTGAATCTAATGTACTAATTACGTTGGGGGTATTTATCTGCAGGAAGTGAAGTCTAAAAGACTAAGTAGATCTTTAATTTCTTGCAGTTCATCTTAATTGCATTCATTTAAAAGGTGCATTTGATTTACTTCTGTTTTGTAAAATTTTTCTTAAAATTGTCTTCTGGGGGGGCATATCATGCTTTCCTCTGTTTAAAATGACTAACTGAAATGCAGAACTTAATTTTTTTGTTGTTGTTAAGAAGAAAATAACATTTTGCTTTTTATTAGAAGAGAACCATGAGAAGTAAGGCATTGAATGATTGATGAGGAGAAAAACAAGCATTTCTGGCCATCTACTAATGTTTTCCAGTAAAATTAATCTTCAGGATTAGATTGGCTATGATAAAATTATAAGCAGCATTCAAAATAAATTGGATACACTGGTATGTCATACCAGCCATTCAGAAAAATAGCCTAGCACTTCTCAGAAGCTGTAATTGGTATGTTGGTGGTGGTGAGGGAAGGTAACACTTGTAAAACAGAACCTGAGAACCTTCTCAGATGCAACACTGAAAATGTTAAAAGTTAAACTCCCCCATTCTGTTTGTGTCCTGGAATTTGCAATATAAGGAACTGATACTATGGCAACGTTGATACCTGTTCAGTTTGAATTTCTTATAGTTCTGTGTCAAATTCAACAATATAAAAGATAAGTGTAGAGGTATTAACAGAGAAATTGCGTCTTAGTTTTAAAGGGGTCTGCCACGTTAAAAATCCTGTAGTGTAAGGTGCAGGCATGATTAACTAAGGACAGACAGCTCAAGGAAAACAGAGGGGTTTTTATAATTACTATTTTGAAAACAGACCTGTGGAAAGAAGACCTGTTTATCTTATGTGATCCTCCTATATGGATTCTTTCAGTACATTCAAAGGAAGTAAACAAAATTTTTATTCCTGAAATCAACTTTTCAAAGATTTCTACAGCGCCACTTGACTGCCTCCATGATTTCATCTGTTTAGGTTACTTTTCTTCCTGTTTAAGTGATAATATCCTGCCATTTAAGTGGAAAATGAGGAATGAAGCGTTTTTTGTAAGTGTGGTTTGGCAGAGACCACGTATCTTCTGGAAACCTCTGTGTCTACCATTGTTGCAGTAATATTTACTATTGCAAATATTATATTATATGTGTTTGGATTCTTTTGGTATAGATATTCTGTTGCTCGTATCCTATTTATGTCTACTGCCACTACAAAATACTGTTTGACAGTATTTCAGATTTACCTTTATCAAGAGTTATAACAACATTTTGTAGTAGCAATTGTTTAATTACCTCTAATTGAAGTAAGATGTGTAGTATTGCAATTTTTAAAATCTTTTTGCAAACTTGATTCAGGAGAGTGACACGTTGTGGTTGAATACTCATGCTGTGCTTGTATGATGTTTTCTCTTTGTGAGGAGTATACCCTGCCTGAGTATTGTTATGATCTCCAGGATATGATGTCCTGAAACAGTTAACTAACATTAAAGATATTTAAAAACTATATATTAACAGATTGAAATGAAGTGCTCGGAGATTATTTATAAAATGTAGAACATCACCCACAATGTGTCTGTCACAGATGGAAAAAATGATTATATTGACAGGTGTGTAGTCCATTGAATAAGTTTATAGACCTAAAATCCTACCCAAGATTGCCAGAAATTAACAATTTGTCTCCAGTACTGGATGTGAATTAGCTTAAACAGAAGCAGAAGTCCCATTAGGCAGGCAATTCTTTATTGCCTTCGTATCAGAAGAAATTTACTGTGTTTTTCTGAGAATATGACTGTGAAATTTGTTCCTGAAACATTAGCCAGACAGCATGGTGCAGTTCTGACTTGTGTATTTGGTAGGGATAAATATATACCACATTTTCATTTCCTTCCAGAATGAATGTGCTAGAGAAACTTGCCATATATGATCAGATTTCAGAAGAGCCAGTGCTTGGTTTGCAGTCTGCTTCCAGACTCTTAAGTGTACAGGTTATTTCATGTCTTGATGATACTGTGCATGTTTAGACTGGCTGTTTTCATTAAGTCATAAGAAATAGCACAGACTAAAGTGATCTTCTGTGTGCTCAGAGATGTACCTACACAGCCTAGATTTTCAAAGGAAATGGAATGGCTGTATTTGAGAACAGGTGTTTATTCTTGTAGTAGCTCATAAAAGTTAGAGACAAGTACTGGCAGCCAACTAAACATTGGGAGTTTTTCACATGTTCACTGAAGGAAGAACATGCTCGTATTCTAAAATACGAAGGAAAGACAATGATTTTAACTTTGCTGTTGTCATCTGTTGTGGCCGCATCCCACAGGTAAATCTTCGCATACTAGTAGTTGTGCCTACTTAATCAGCCGTTCTCATTTTGCAGTAGAAGTTATTGGTGTAGTAGTCAAGCCAAGGTTTAAGCTTCCGTATGAATGTGAATCATCGTAGCATCTTCACGCTTCACTGTTCTTCCAAGCAGTATAAATGCCATACTCTTTTAACAGTGAATACGGGGCAAATTAAATTTTGGAAACCACCACCATTGTTTCGGCCACGTGCATGTAGACAAATTGCTGTTCAAACAAATGGAGTTTGGAAATGATGAGGTAGTATATAGTAACTTTCTTGTGCTGTAGCCTTACATATTATTTCATAAGAGAACATAACTAGTCAACGTACACAGCAATTTTAATAGTATGATTTGTGTTAACAATACAGATAATGTAGTGGCTGAGAGCAAGAGGTGAAAAAAGTAATGTAGTAGACAGCATTTTTCATAATGATTTTTGTTTTGGGGGCATAGAGTACAAATTGGATAGAATTTAATTGCTAAAGCTGGTTAAGTGTAAAATTAATTTTAATATGGCCCAAGTGAAACAGTAACTTTTATATAGTAGAGAAGCAATTTAAAAAAAACGCTGGTTACTTAGGTTATGGTTTCAAGTTTATGATCACATTTTATTGAAGTTCTTTGATACTACGCCTCCTAAGAATGCCTCCTTAAATTGAAATGCTGATGTTAAGGGAAGATATTTATTTTACTGATGCTGCATTATGGTATTTAAATGGATAACTGCTGATTGTTAAGTACTGTGTGTGTGTATTTAAAAATGTACAATGTCTCTTTTAAACATAGTACAAGAAATACACAGAGAAAAACATTGTGAGTAATAAGTGTTTTGTCCCATCTACCTTTTGACAGGAGAATTAGATGACAGAGAACAGGCAAAGCTGGAAGTAAAAGTATGGGATCCAGATAGCCCCCTTACTGACCGTCAGATTGACCAGTTTTTAGTTGTAGCACGGTAAGATTAAAATCCTCTAATAAAAAAAAAATTCCTTTTCCTTTTCCTACTGACTATTTATTCCCCTATATCGTGTTACTCAACTTGTTTGCCATTTTGTGAGCCCTTCTCTTTCCCACAATTAGCTAAAAGAGAAAATCAGACCATAACATTCTGCATATTTATTGACGCTACCAATACAGAAGAGAGAAAAAGAGAATGAGTTTTGGAATAATGCTACACTCCCTGTTTTCAGGTTATAGTAGAATTTGATACTTTAAATGTAGACATCAGTCTGTTTTCCCCTCAGAGTAAATGAAACAGGATTTCAGTGCTAATATTTCAGTTTTGTATTATAGTACTTGGAATTCCGTAGTGTCAAATAAAAGTTAAGAGTAGAAATAAAGAAAATGTTAACAAATGGAATGGATACAGAACTTGCCCAATTTGCATATAAGCTGAATAATACACAGTGCAATTATTTTGGATGAATGTTGAAATAAAAGTTTTGAAGTGATGGATTTCATTAGTGAAAAAAATCTGGTCGGTTCAATTTTATAAATTAACATATGATTATGCAGATTTATGAGAGGAACATCAAAGCCCTTGGAATTCATAAATACCTTTAAAAATTATTTCTCTACTTTAAAAAACAACTTCCAAAACTCTATAGACTTATTACTGAAGGACAACTCTACACTCATAAGATACAGCATGTTTTGCCTGTCCTGTAATTCATGCTTACAAATATAGTACAAAGGTACTGTTCTAATGATGGCAGAGAACTGTTAATCACAGCTAATATAGGGATTTTATCCTGAATCACTCCATCTCCTGTATTTTCTGTAATCTGATTGCAGAGCATGGTCTCAAATCTTCTTAGGCAAATAATTCTTTTACATTGTTTCCAGTTTTTGTTCTTTATTCTTTCTCCCTTTTGAAGAAAGCATTTCAGGAAGGAAATAGAGAAGTTGCTTTATATTTTCCATCTTATATGTATGGTGAAATGGGTTGCTGATTTATTGTTTTACAGTTCAGATGCTGATCCACCTGGGTTTCTTCTTTCTCCCTCACTTTGTAATGCTGTGTCCTTTATATACAGTGGTAAAAATCTCCTGCCCCTGTTGAATTTCCAAGCAAGCCAGCGGGGTATAGGTTTTAACATACATCTGTTCAGAAGATCACAATGACTGGTAGATGCTCCATAGAACAGAACCCAGAAAACAGAACTACTTCTATCACCAGCAATATAACAACTGGACATGTATGGGCAGACTGTTATGGGGTGCCCTAAAAAACCATCTGCGTGAAGATTACATGCGTTTTTGAAGAGTGCCTTCGCATCCCTCCGCTCCCCATTTTGCAGCCACTCTGGGGAGCTGAAGTAGTATACTGTGAAGCTGAAAATGTTCCCAGAGGAGTGTACCAGTAAGCAGTCTACTGGGAAGTGACAGAGAATAAATGAGATTTTTAGAGAAAAGCATTCTTCTCTCTTCTTCCCCTTATTTAAGACATCCTGTGCAATGCTGTGCTCTGACCAAGACTGCATTTGTTTAGAAGTTGACAAATTTCTCTAAAGAAGGTTTCTGTTATGGCGGGAATGGGTCTTGGTTATAGCTGACTAATTGCAGCTATCCAGGATCTTGTGCTAGGCAGTCACTAATGAGCATCTGTAATGAGATGTTATTCAGGTACCACTTTATTGATGTTCTTCCACAAAACTCCATTCATCTTTGTAAGCTGCTTTTGAACTGACAGAAACTATTTCCAAGCGCCTGTATACTTGTATTCACAGGCTGCAAGATCACATTTCTGTTGCATTAAGTGCTTCTGAGACAGATTTTCACCAGTTTCTGGAGAAACAGTTCTCTGATGATTGTGGCAGCTTTAAATTCAGTATGTTGTGTGCTTGCAGGTAAAAGCTTTCGTTATACTGGACCATTAAAAGCTGCTTGAGTAACAGTGGAGTTGGTATTATGATCTAGTAAACTGTGCTTACAGACTCAGAAGATACCTCTGCTGTGGCCTAACTGCAGTTCACTGGGCATTGGCTGTGCCTGCTGGGTTTCCAGTGAGAATGGTATTTCTCTGCTTATGTTTAGTTTTGCAAATTTGAAATTCTGACAAGAACAACTTTTTCTTAAATGCTTTCCTAGATGTGATTTTGGTTAAGTGTGCGTATGCTATCTGTATTTGAAATTTTAAAAGCATTTGCACATGATCCTTTTTACATGCTGCATCAAAGGCATTGAGTATTTCTTCTCAGTTTTTTCAGTCTGCTTGGGTTGAAGGAAGAGTTGCCTTTATCCATATAGGCTTTAGCTTTTTCAGTCACATAAGCAGGCTTTGGTGGTTCTTCAGAAGGTGTTTAAATACTCTCTTTTTCTATTTGTGTTGCCCATTTGGAAGAACACTTATACTTGGCCTCGGACATGTAGATTTTCCCAGTCTTACAAGGTTTGTTTACTGTCTCAGGAACGAGAGGCCTTTTTTCTACCTTTATATGCTTCGTCAGTCTGGGCCTGTCACTAAGCCCTAGTATGCAATAATTTTCTGGATATAAAGGTAGAAGAATATGCCTATCCTGTCCAGAAATTGGAGGTAGCAGTGCCAGAAAAATCTATGGAGATTTTGAAAAAAGCATAAGAGTACTTGAGCAGGAAGATCCTTAACCTTGAGCTCTCTAAGTAGTCTTGCTTGACTGTGTGGATTTACAAATCTTGACAGTACCTTATCGCTACTACTGAAGCATAACTTGGACAAGGGCTCTTGCTTGAACTAGCAAAAGCATCTGTTAGGAGAAGCTTGTGGCATCAGACTAGTGTATTCTGATTTTGAGTTGTTTTTTTGGGTAACGCACTGTCATTTATACTCTGGCAATGAGAATTCCAACACCATTTTCTACACCATTCAAGTAAGATACAGCTTCATCAACCAATTTTTGTTCTGTCATATATATTGGAACAGTTCTTCTGTGTCTACTAGCTTCAAAGAACAGGACTGTCGTGGTTTAACCCCAGCCAGCAACTAGCACCACGCAGCCGCTCACTCACTCCTCCCCGCCCCCCCATCCCATGGGATGAGGAGGAGAATTGAAAACAAGTAAAACTTGTGGGTTGAGATAAAGACAGTTTAATTGGTAAAGCAAAAGCCACTCATGCAAGGAAAGCAAAACAAGGAATTCATTCACTACTTCCCATCGGCAGGCAGGTGTTCAGCCATCTCCAGGAAAGCAGGGCTCCATCACACGTAACAGTTACTTGGGAAGACAAACGGCATCGCTCCAAACATCCCCCCTTCCTTCTTCTTCCCCCAGCTTTATATGCTGAGCATGATGTCCTATGGTATGGAATATCCCTTTGGTCAGTTGGGGTCAGCTGTCCCAGCTGTGTCCCCTCCCAACTTCTTGTGCACCCCCAGCCTCCTCGCTGGTGGGGTGGTGTGAGAAGCAGAAGACGCCTCGACTCTGTGTAAGCACTGCTCAGCAATAACGAAAACATCCCTGAATTATCAACCCTGTTTCCAGCACAAATCCAGAACATAGCCCCATACTAGCTACTGTGAAGAAAATTAACTCTACCCCAGCCAAAACCAGCACAAGGACTCTGAGAAGCTGCAACAGCAGGTTAGATCTGTCCACGTTAGCAAATAGTACAATATGGTAGAAGTGGATTTGTAGAATTGAAATGTTTGGTGTTGAGGACCTAGCATCCACGCTATGCGCTTTTTGAGCACTTTTATTTTTAGGCTAACTGTAATCTGGTCCTGTGGACTAAATATCTGTGAGTATGTGGAACTACTGTTTAACTTAACAGAAATCCAGTTTGTATGCTACGAGAGACCTTTGGATGTTGGTTAAAGTGCAGTAGATAAAGACGCTGGGGCAGTTGCTTTGAAACTCCATTCCTAATTTGAACTAAAACACTGATACAGATGCACCTTGTTTTCTCCAATCATCAGGCTCTATCATTCCTAATATACAAGGAGTACTTCATTTCCTTGTGAGATCTAATGTTCTCTTTCTAACTCTGTTCCAAGTTGCATAGTATTAGGAAATAGAAACTTTCCTATTGTGTGTATAACATAATAGTCCTGCCTTTTTTTTTAGTTGTCAAGGAGTCGAAAATGGTCCTGACCAGACTCAAATGTGGTAGGAGTTGTCAGCTCCAGTCTGGACAGATGCTGAGAGCTGTAGACCTGACCCATTTTTTTTTTTGTTTTCTTTCTATCTGCTAATTTGGTCTATAATTCATTACACGATACATTTTTTGGTACATTCTAGTTCCATTTATGTACTTTATGATGCAGTGAAACAGTTAACAACTTAGTTCTTTTATTCTGCTTCATGTAACTACATTATCAGCATAGTCTTCTGGAAGGAATATATCTCTAAATCAGGTTATTTTCCAGACATTTGTGGTCCCAGCCTGTTTCCAACTAAACCAGAGTTTTGAAGACTAATTAAAATAGCCTTAAAGCATTGTATCTCTAACTTAAATTTTGTTCTTTGATTTCTTTGAAATTAAAATGGCATTGCATACCTCCGGCTAACATATTTCTCTTCATTTGAATACCTGCTTATTTTTTGATGTAAAATCACAGAAGAATGGAAAATTACATGTTAGTCATTTTTGCATTAGAGCTTGATCCTTCCTGTGGTGTTTCCACTTTTCCATTTTCTCTAAGACAGTGATGATATTCATTTTCTGTTGGTTACTATTGATTGGGTTATAAGTGCTCATCATATATGTAGGTGTATTTGTTACATGAATTTATCTTACAGTGAGGAAGGGAATACAATGCAGCTTCAACTAGCAATGTGTCTTTCATCATATTGAGGAAAAGAATACACTTGTCAACTGAGAACAATAACTAAAAACATTTGTAAGTGTGCTCAAATAGTAATACTCTGTTCTTGCAAGATAATTCAGTGTAGTCAGTGGCAGTAGACAAGACTCCCAGAGCTCATCAATGAAAATAAATACATAAAAGTCACTGGTTTGAAAGCTTTAGTTTTAGTGTGCTTCTGGATTCTCTTTAGGTGGTGAGAAGTAAGAGGAATTGGAGTTCATTAAAGAGGTAATGAAATTTAATGGCAGAATTGCAACATAAAATTATGCAGTAAAGATGGTGAAAAATCTTGATGCCAGTGCTGCATTCGCAAAACTACATGTTTGCTAGCAAGGTGACTTACAGCATCTAATGGTAGGCAGATGGTTTGGCAATAAAAAGGAAAATATGTTCACATCAAGTTTACTAGGAGTATCAAAAATACTGTGTTTCTGCCTGTCTGTCATGCTTGGCCAATACATGTTTATTCCGTTGTGCATTTTATGTTACTGCGTTTCTTCTTGACCAAACTCATTTGAAAACAACTAATTCAGACTTGTAGCTGAATTTCTTTTTGCATCTTTTTTTATGAATATTGATCTATTGTATTGTAAAGAAAAAATTTCTGCAGCAGCGTTTTCATGGACCTGCTTTTTGGGGGCTGGAGATCTCCTGTGTGACTGAAATTGCAGGGTGGCGTACAGATGATCGCTTAAATCGTCCTGTGAATTAAATTACTTGTATGTATCAGATTCTATTTCTGTTGAATAACGAAGATTTCACGTATGTTCCATTTCTATTCATTTAGTAACAAAACTGAAGGTTAGTTGTGGCGCGTAGGGGACATTACACATAATGCCGCTCCCTACCCTAACTTTGAGAGTCTTTCAGGGAAAGAATAGTGGCAGGTGACTTTTCATGTTTATCATGTCATCTCCCTTTGCACTGTAAATATCTGAAGTGATAATAACGAAGCGTAGCACTGTACAGACAGTTGCTTAGAAATGCAAGGAAAATGTGTCTTCTGGAACAGCATCATTTTACTTTGAATATGTTCTTTATGTCAGATTTTGTGTTATCCAGTAGTAAAAATCTCAGGGGTATTTTTCAATTTTAATTAGCGTTGTGCTGGTGACATATATCTCCACTGAAGAAGTATTTTTTTTTTTTTCTTCTTTCCAAGATTTTAAGTGTCACGAGACTCTCTTAAGGAGCAATCAGATATTAATTGGCTGTTTGTAAAATGCTGTTATTGATAGCAGTCTAAGAGGTCATCTTTTAGGACTGTTTCCAACTCAGTGAAGGGGAACATTGATGTAATAATAAGGAAAACAAAAAGCTTTCCTAATATGCAGGAAACCACCAAAGATCCACTTAATTATTTTCCTCAAAAACCTTAACTCTGAGGTGATGCGTAGTTCTCATTCATTAGTTTGCAAATATGTGAGGAAGATTGTGAATGTGCAGATTCGTGTATGCACAGAGGTAGTTCACTTTAAACAGATTTGTCCAGAGTATACCCACTACTCATCTTGTATCACTGAAACAGAGAAACAGTGTATAAAAGTGAACAATTTTAAAATAAATATCCTCGGATTAAAAAGGATCTCTGTCTCAGCTAGATTTTTGAGAATGCAAGGTAGAAGAAAATAGAGTTACTGGCCTGGATCCAGAAGTTTCTGGATCTGATTTGATGCTGGACTGCTGTTGCTGGTGGGGAGACTAGTGACTATTTTTATCCTGATCTATAATCGCAGCGGTTCCAGATTTTCTTTGGTAAATAATGTCCCTTTTCAGAACTAGTTACTGTTGAGCAATTGAATCTTTAGAAATGTGTTATGATAGTCTCTTGGGTTTGCTGCTTCATAATTTCATTAGCTGCCACTAATACTAATCTTATGCAAAAATTTGAACAATTACTTCCTTTAATGTCTTAGACTTGAGTTATAAGAAATTTGGAGCAATGCATTTTCTGTGTTCAATACCTAATCTGAAGTTTTGCCTGAATGTAGGGCACACAGGCACAACAAAATGATGGTGAGCTACTTCATCCCTAGAGAGTTCACTGTCAGGTTTTTTTGAACGTAGATATTGTTGAGTTTTGCTGAGTTTGTGGATTTATTCCATAGTCTTAGACCCTGGCACTGGATTATCTTGATTTGTTTTATGTTTGTACAGTTGTCAGCTGCAATCTCTGTTATAAGGCCTTGAGAGAACATTCTTGGTTCTGGTCTTTAAGATAATTAAAACAAGGAAAACCTAATTAAGGTAACACTGGATCGTTTGGTCTAGCCCTTAAAGCTCTTATACCTGCTTGCTGATCCAGCCTGTGCAAAGAGTGATCCCTCTGCTGATAATCATTCCTGTCCGTCTCTGCCACCTGTGTAATTCACTGTCTGTATGCCTTTTGGCTTTAGCTTATTTTGGGAGGCATGGGGAGTGTTGGTTTCTGTTTGAAGTCACAGTACTTTAATTACTCATTGAATAACTAATTTGACTAGCTTACTGAGCACATTTTTTTTTGGTTACATGAGTTTATTATTGTTATTATTGAATTAAATATAGTTTCAATTACATATTTACAGTTATTCTTTGGATTCTACCAACTTAATGGAACATTTACGTTAAAGAGTCTGTTTAAAAGAAAAAATGAGTAGTTAGGGTCTGACTGTTCAGCCTCCGTTGGCTTAATACTGAGTTTTATTTTGGTAGCAGGTAGGTGAAGACAATAGTTTGTCTTCTGGAAATAGGCATTAGTTAGTTATTTTTTTCCTTTTAACATTTTAAAAATAATTCTTTAGTGGTATTATTAGGAAAAAAAAATCATGCAAGGAAAAATGACAAAGGAAATGTTTTACCTTTGTTTCAATATGTTCCTCATATCTGCATTTTAAATGGAAAAAACATGAAAATTAAGGTATTTCAATGATTTCTAAAATTAATATTGAATTTGGATTTGGATTGCATGGCTAGATTATGCAGAGCACTGTATATCACCGTTAAGTTTTGAGACTACTTACTACTTAATAGCCCAATGCTCTAGAATTCCTACACTTACTTGGGTTGTCTGAAAAATTACTGTTTTTCAAAAGTTTCCAGGGAAAGGTGAACTGGAAGTTAATGGCCACAGGCACACACACCCCTCTGTGTGTGTGTCCCAAAATGGCACACTGCCTGCATTTCATGGTGATTCTTGTTTTGCACTCACATACACCATGCTCCCACGCAGCATTCCTCTGACGGTTGTGATCATCTCTACTCAGTACAGCACTGGAAGCAATGTCAACTAGTGCATCAGTTCTTACCTCTTTATCACTTATTTGAGATAAACCTAACTTTATCTTGTGTCTTAATTTTTACTTTACATACTGGGCAACATAATTCACATATGCTTGGGCTCTGAAGTCAGCCTAAAAAGTTGGAAGGCAGCTTGATGTGTTAGAGAGTGACTTGTGAGGACATATTCTTCGTAAATTTCATAGCATACTCTGATTTTATTTTAGAAATATGGTCAACAGAAAATAGTGTTAATTATGCAAAAGGAAGATAAGAAGCTAGTAGGTAGCAGCAGAAGGGAAATACAGTCATGCCGCATGCTGCTTCACTGGTTTGAACAGTAGCGACAGAAGGATCACAGGAAAGACTGTTTAGTTACAACCCTCCTCAATGCCAACATGTTTAAAGGGGTTGACTGACTATCAGGAAATGTGTTCACAATAGAGCCTTATTCTTGGGACTGATTTGTGGACAAATACTGTTTTATGTACTGCCAAACTTTTTAAAAAAGAAAATAGAATGTGTGTGTGTGTTCTTGTCACATATTCGCCATCTCTGCAAAGAGGGACCAAAGGTTGTGGAACAACATTTGAATATAACTTATTTATTCCACAACCTTTAGAAATTTAAGCAGTTAATATCTGGAGTGTGAATCACTGCTGTTGAATCTTAACTGTGTGTTACAAGTTTTTGGCAGCAAGTACTGAAACATGCATTCAGGATTCAAGATAAAATTGCAATAGCAGAGGTTATTACCAGTTTCTCCACGATCAATAATACACCTTAGCAAGTTAAACTCTTGATGCACATTACATTATTTTATTGTTGAATATCGGGTTTATAGTACACAGTAATGTGACACTTTCAGTGTGTTGATCTCTGTCAGTGACATTCCTCATTGGTATAATTCTGCACTTACGACTTGTGTGGAGTGTAATTGTTGAGTGAGGGTCCAGTCCTTCGTCCAGAGGCTTAAACTGTATTAAAAATGTTAGGTGAGTAATTGGGTCTTTGAATTTAGAAGGACTTACATCATGTCGTAACTGCAACAAATAATTTTTTTTCTAATATCGTAGTGACACAATGCACCTCAAGAGTCATTATGCAACTCGGGGTACTGGAGCGACTTCTGTTCTATTAATTAATAATTCTTCTCACGTGTCGCTGCATCTTTGCTCATTTCCTGTATGACATGCTGAGCCCAGTCAAATACTCTTTCACATCTTTCCCTTCACTGTGCATGATATATAGATGTGCTTCCAAGAAAAGTTTGCAGTTTAGAACAGTCACTGTCACACTAATTCTCCATCTCTATTCCTTATCTTTTGTTGCTCTGGTAAGTATAATAAAAGCTGTGTACAATTCGTCAACAAAAGTGAAAAAAAAAAAGGTAAAGGTTTGGGAAAAACATGTCCATTTCAATAATGCTGGAATGCTTTTAAGTAGGCTGAGAGATCCATTTATTTCATTACTACTTAAAACCTGTGACAAAAATATGATTTTGGAGGTACCTTAGACTAAGCTAATATGCTTTCTTTGCCTCACTAATGGAAGTAGAAGACATGCATTACTGAAGTGAATAAAATGTTATTAATTTCCTCACAGGAACATGGTGAACCCCCCTTTTTTAATTGTATTGTAATTTGTTAAACAGTGTTGTGGCTTTTTAATTTTAAAAATGATAGTCACAGTTGTAAAACCCAAACTGAGTAGGATCTAAAAGTTTGTACATTTAGAATTCTCTGAGTATCTTTTGTTTCCGTGCTGTTGTTACTTTTAGGGGAGAAGGTCAAGAGTTTTTACTGCAGTGTTTAGTGATTTGTCTTTATCAAATTGTCCTTTGTTAGCAAAGATCTGAAATCTTAAGAGTATGTGACTTTTATTTTTAGAAGGACACTTTTATAGATGTGACATAGTCTGATAATAAAAAAGAGGTTACATCTTTCTGTGTATTTACTGTCTACCGTTTCTCTGTTGTAGTGCGGTTGGCACGTTTGCTCGAGCATTGGACTGCAGTAGTTCTGTCAGGCAACCTAGTTTACACATGAGTGCAGCTGCTGCTTCCCGAGACATCACACTGGTAGGTGGCTTCTTAAAAACCCTACAACTTTTTTTTATATCTGTGAATACAACAGTATCTGTTACTCCAGAGTCCCCATCCTCCGGATATCTGTTTTCCTTTAGATACCTGCGTGCAAGGTGTGTGTGTATGGTAGATAATCCTGTGTGTTTTCTGTAAGCTTATTGGTGCTGCCCTTGTAATCATAGTGTAAATCACTTGACTTTAGCTGAAATCTATTTAAATATAATATCTTCATATGTGATAATTTGCCCAGCAAAGTGGATAATACACATTGTATAGGGATTCATTCAGTATAATTGATAAATAGTGTAATTTAAAGTATGTGGTAATAAAGCTGACTGAAAATTGTTTAGATAATATTTTGTACTTACTAGATGTGTGTGTCAGTAAATTTTCTAAAGGATAAGCGATCTGACTTTCTAAGCAACTTGTTGAAGAACATTTTACTTAGGATATCCTTAGAATGTTTCCGTAGTTTGTTGAAGTATTCACTGTAATGTAAGCACCTGCATCTTTTAGAAAAAAGTTTAAAATATATCAGTTACAGACCCAAGTTTTGTCTCTGTATATTCATATTAGCTGAGATTATAAGATGTGCTACAGTAATAAAAGCGTGCCAGGAAAACTATGTGAGAACAAAAAATCTTACTGTTTCGTAGAATCAAATTTGGTTTAGATTTCTAAAGACATCAGCAGGAGTTGTTTATTATTTTAGGTATTTGTGTACAGAATCATGAAGATGATAGTTGAGGCTAAAGTAGATCTGCTATTCATCAGATACTTGAGTATTTGAACTAGAGGACACTCGATGAAACTAACAAATCAGTTTAAAATAGTTAAGGTACTGCCTTATAAAATGGCTAGAGCGCCCCTGGAATTTAGTTACACAAAATTTTGTGGGGACAGACAATGTCAGCGGGTTAAAGGAAGGGCTTAGAAAAATTATAGACCATGGGTCCATAAATGGGTACTGAGGAGAACAGGGAGAGGTGTACCATCCAGCATTCCTAATTCCCAATATTTATAGATGCTGGTGAACAAAATGGGAATTGACCTCAGACTGTGGTTAGACTTACCTGCATATTTTCTCTAAGTAACATCCCTTGGTGCTGCTGTCAGAGACAGCATGCTTGGCTAGATGGATGACTGGTCTGATTCAGTAGGGCAGTTCTTATATTCCAGATAAAATATATTCGTCAGTATGATGAGAAAAATATTTAACTTCTTACATTTTGCAGTGTACTCAAAGGCTATTAAACAGAAAACTGATTTAGTCTGGACTATGATAGTGTAGTAAAGGCAGTGGCAAAATGCAATGTTTTCAGTAATACTCAAAATGAGTTTTCAGTTTCACACTTGCTGATATGACCTTACCAACATAATTCTGTTCACATTAAATGCTTTATTTTTTCCATCAAAATAGTTCTTTAGTTTAACATTTTTCATTTTATTAAGATTTCATTGGATTAAGAATTTCTGATAAATCCCACACATTGCGCATCCTTCTTACTGTATTCAGTGATTAATAGAATAGATTCATCCTTATAGCAATTTCTTCTTGTTTGAAAGCACATGCGCACTGCTGCTAATAAAGGGATACATTTAGTGTTTGAGTGCCGTATAAATGTTTCTCCATTGCAAATGATCCATTAAGTTCCATTACACTTAATGAAAGGCATAGCTTATAACGAGGCACCAGAGGGAGCCACCCCAGGTTTAATTATTGTGTCTGTTCTCATTTTCCTACCCCCTCAGCTTTTTAAAACCCTTCTCTTTTGCTCTTTGGCAATGTGCTTCCTTCTAAGTTAAGAAAAGACGTATTTGTCATTATAGTAGTTACTGTTTCAGACATTCCCATGTTAATTGGGAGCATATTTTGAGCAGCAGTTAAAGTTAGTACAGACGTTTGCAGAACTTGTGATGTATCTCATTTATGCTTTGGAAGGGATGTAGGTGCATAACACGAAGAAAATTATACTGTCTGTATTCTTAATGCAAGGCAGATAACCCTTGCACCTGAAGTGCTATTAATGGGATGTCTGTACACTACACCTGTGGCTTTCCAGTATTCCTAATTAGTTGTTTCAATTAGAGATGACTGTAAACAGACTGATACTAAAAAAAAAAATTACAATAAATGCATAGGATATAAACATGATTAAATTCAGGGTGGATGTACACATTAGGGAGGTCTTGCAGCTTAACAGCAAGTGAGGGGCTACTTTCAGGCTTCCTTATTTTGAAAACATGGGGAAGGTAATGAGACAAGGCAGGAAACTACCAGTGCTTTTAGAAAACCCTACTGAAGGACATGAAACAATGTGTGTTTACCACCTTAGATGATAGTAAATGTTCTTTCTTACAGTGATAAAGACTTGAGACAACCAACCAACTGAAACTTGCATTTCTGGCCTTCTCAGAGGCAGTGTTTTATTTTATAATGAAAATTGATCTCTGAGAAGAGAAAGAAACTGGGAAGACTTCCTGTTTCAGATACCTAAACATTGCTTAGTGCATACACTGACGATGAGAGCCATTAAAGCAAAGCAGGTTGATGGAATCACTGGCTCCTTGTGGTGGGCTTGTTCGGAAGAGCCCGTGCTACTTTACTGTAAGGATGTAAATCTGGTTTTGGACGTCTCTTCAAAATGAAAAGTCTGAACAGGTTTTTCCTTTGCATTTTGAATGACATCTTTTTAATGATTTTTATTAGCCTTCCATATATGTGGCTTCTAAGATAAACATGCTTAAAACATTATTGAATTATAGAAGCCATACTCTGTTTCCAGTTTGAGCGCTTTGTTGGAGGCAGTTCAGTCGAGTTGATTTAACTGACTGCTGAAATTGCAGCTGGTTTGGGAACTGTGTGTTACAGCTTGTTTGCTGCATGCCCTGTTGTTCCCTTTCTTCCCAGCTCCATGCAGCCCTTCCTTAGCTTTTGGTGGATAGTTTCTTCCTTTACGTGCTTAAATTTGGACTTGAAGTTCCCTCTATCTGTGTGGCTAATACCTTTCCTCTAGCGGGACCCCTTGTCTGTGCTGGACGGTATGCTCCGGGCAGGAGTTCTTAGGGAAGGGTGGTTCTTCCTCTGTCGTTCAGGTTCCTATTTAGGAGAGGCAATGCCAGGTCTTCCCAGCCTCCTGCTCCTTAGGTATCAGGTACCCACTAGTTGTTTCTTGCAGTCCTCTCATCCTTGGGTAAAGCAGATAGATACTCCAAGACTTTTTGTCTTGGGCTCTAGTAATGTCTTCAGGCTGCTCTTGCTTTTGCTAGCACAGTTTACTCACTGCAGTGTGGGAATTTGATTGCAGGTGAGGGCTGACAAACCTGCAGAAGGCAAAAAGTTGTTATCATGGGAAGTTGTCAGTGGCCTTCTGTCACAGAACAGCTCAGTGAAGACAGTACTCATCCACAGAGTTCATTATGAATCTTTTCTTTAGTAATATCAAAAAAAGCTTTATGGAATCAGATGTTTATTATAGATGGAAAAATGAACATAAGGCAAGAGCAAGACCCTGATTTATTCACTTCTGTTGTCATTTTTGAGAAAGCTGGTATCAGTGAATAGATCCGGATTTAGCAGCTGCTCTGAAAATGGCCGGTATGTACTGCTTTTCCACAAGGGCTGCAATTTAAACAAAGATTTAAACCTTGGTTACACATATACTCTAAGAGTTCAGTCTTTAGGCCTGAATGATAAGCAATAAACCAGTGCTTTCATTTTACATTCTCTAATCTGAAGATTATGGATTTTAGACATTAAGTTACGTATTTCCGTATTAAATACTTCACTTTAACAATGGCTTTTTCTCAAGGCTGGTGAATTCAGCTTGAACCATGAGTAAAATGATATATTGTAGGATAATAGTGACATTACTTCTTGCAGACAAAACAGTTCAGGAATCTTGTGCTGGGTAGCTTTCAAAGAGGTATATTGAAAGCTGGAGCAAGACTTTAGCCACTCGTAGGAGATGGCAAAAGATAAGGAGAATTCATTATTTGCAGTACATATGTATGCGCAAGCTCAACTGGAATTGCTCTGTAAGTTATACTGACACATAATGCAAGAGTGTTCCTTCCTTGAAAGGTTTCGGGTGCCCCCTCTCATAAGATGAGTTTAGGGCTGTGTGAGAGATTGCATGCTACAGTTACAGCTCTTTGCTGTGGTGGGGCAAATAGGTGGGAGACTGATGTTACACAGTCACACACATTATTGCGCCTTATACCTCTAATACCTCCTTCAGCACAACAATTTAAGATTGTAGTGATGGGGTCTTTTGGGATGCTGAGTCAGAAAGGCTTCTTGTATGTTGCTCATTTTCCCTGCGGGTGGATTTGTGATGTAATTGCTTACTTTTCATATTCCCCATCTTTGGTTAGCGATGTGAGCGTTCAGTGTTACCTGTAAAGTGAAGAATGCTATAACTTGTTTGTTTTCTGTTTTCCTCTTTTATAACAGGAAGTGAATTAACCAATTAACCATTTCCCCATCTCTGACAACCGAGTTTAGCAAGGGACAAAAATCTTGCTTGTTTTTCCGTATGATGATAATGAAAACAATAAATGGCTTCCTTCCCCAGCAATGAGAATATTGAGCACACACATGTCTGGGCAGCTGTTTAGCTACTATTTAGAACTTCTGTTAATTGAAAATGGCCCCTCAGTCAATACACGCCACGGTCTACCAACTAAAGATTCTCTAGAAATGTTTGCTAGTAATTTGCAGGAACTAATAAACTAATGTCATTTTTAGTAAACATTTTATTAAGGCATTTCCTTTCCCAAATTAAGTAATAAACAATTTATTTTCCTTATGTTCCACAGCAGAAAATGTATGATATCCAGATAGATTCTAAATTTAGCATTAGTTGAGGCTTCTTGCATGGCTTATAGAAAATAATACATTGAATGTGCATTAACTGAAATGGACTACTGTCTATTTAAACACTTTTTTTTATTCTCTCCTTCTCCTTGCTAGTTTCATGCAATGGATACACTGCATAAACACAACTATGATTTGAGCAGTGCCATCAGTGTGCTAGTGCCACTTGGAGGGCCTGTCCTGTGTAGAGATGAAATGGAAGAGTGGTCAGCATCAGAAGCTAGTTTATTTGAAGAGGCATTGGAAAAGTATGGCAAGGACTTCAATGACATTCGACAAGACTTTGTAAGTACGAAAGTAGTACACTTTTCTGTTCCTGTGTTTTCTCACGGGGGAGCATAACTGCTTTCTGTAGGTTTGGAAGATTAGCTAGAGGAGAAATCTGTGTGGCTGATATATGTAATTAACATATATTTTATCTGGCTGAAAGTCAATACGCTTTCCTGTTTGGTGCCATTCTTTGTAAAGATGTTGACAGAAGATAATCTGTTTAATGGTTTAATACCAGGTAGGATGTCTCACACTGATGTGTTTTGATAAGGATTTTTACAAGGATTTTACAAGCATCTGAAAAAGTTCCAGCAGCTTTTCAGAACTTTTCCACAATTTCTAGTGAAATTCATTAGCAGCTACATGGCTGACTCCCCTGAGTGTTTTTGGAAAGCTGAGGTTTCCTTCTACGGTTAACAGAGAGAAATTTATATTCAGATAGCTTTTAAACTGCACCACAGGGAGTTATTTTGACATATTAGGTATTTTGGCACTTCTGAAAAGTAAAGGAAATGTTTTCCAATATGTTCTAACTATACTGGTTTTGGTACTGAAGTATCAGACTATAGGGCAGCAAAGCTTTAATTTGCTGAATTCTAATGCAGAGTAATGAAATGAAATTGATTCTAACACTGATTGCTGGAATTGCTAGTAATTTGTCTGCAAATCTTTTTGCACATTTCTTGGAGAGCCTCTTTCTTTCAAGGAAAAAGATTTCCTCTGTTGTACTAAGTTCAGGCTGGGCTTTGTGAAAAGGTTGGGATTTGAGCCAAAGGAATTCCATTATTTAAGACTGAAGTCAATTGAAACGTTTTCACAACAATCTCATTCTGCTTAACTCTGAAAGCTCAGATTTTTTTTCTTTGCAGAAGTTACTAATAATCTTTGTGAGGGGAAAATGGTACTGTATGGGGAAGTGTAGAAGTCCTTCCAAGATAGAGTGCGGGACAGTGGGAGGAGGCTTGGCACTGAGCTAAGCTGTCTTTCCTTCACTTTCACAGTTCTGACGTGAAACAGATAATCGAATGAAGGTGGGAAGGCTATTGTTTTTCTGAAGAACTGACATTTTAACAGGTGTATTATACCTGTGTGCTTAATTTTGAGATTCTTGAGGGAGAAAATGTTCACTGTGTTCATCACATAAAGTTGAAAAGTGCATCGTGGATGAAATAGCTCTGTTAAGCTCAAGGAAATATGATTGGAAAAGAATATTTTATAGAGTTTTAGAACTGAAATCTTAATGTAAACTACAGTTCCTTATTATTTCTTGTTATAACAGATAAATGGTCCTCAGCTGTAATTGTACAATAGTTCAGTAGCTCTGTCTTCTAAATAAATGTTTCCTAATACATAGTATTTGGCTTTTCAAAATGCCTAAAGCATATAATGCAGATTTTAGTGGCTGTTTACAAGTTGAATCCTAACACAATTTGTGACCAAGTATACTTAAGCCTTGTCTTTGGTATTTATGTAGTATTTTGTGTATAATTTCTGAGGTATGTAACATGTAATTCTGTTGATAGGCATACATTAAAGTGATACAGTAGAGTAATGCGTTGCAGGAATTGCTTATGCGTTTGTAATGTTCAAATGCTAGATATTTGAGTCAGTCTACTAGAAGCTGTTTAAAATGTTCAAATTTTATCTCAGGTAGACTCCTGATACCCTCCCTCTTTCACTGAATCTTCCTTCCCAAAACGCAGATATTTTCCCTTGCTCTCCTCCGAAAGTGAGAGACATGCATAGATTTGGAGATAGGGTTGCGTAGCCTACTGAGGGCATGTTAATGATAAGTCAGAGTGCAGCAGAAATGGATGTGGAGCACTAATTAATTATAGTCTCATTTAGTTAGAACAGGGATGTTGTCTATCCTTAGTCACTTTTTTTTTTTTTTATACCTTTGGAAAAGTGGCATGTCATTTTTAAAACATCATTAGAACATCTATTTTACATATCAATTTATGTGGTATTGGTAGCTTAGTGCACACAGTCTTGATCTAATTCTATGTAATTTGAAATCTTTCGGTTATATTAATCGTTGTGTAATCTTGGGATATCTTAATTTCTCTAGAGTAAAATTTATGTGTTCTCACTTGCTATGTAGCATTCTAAAAGTATAGAGATTTGAAAACAAACATTTGGTTTTAAGTAATCATCTAAAATAGTCCTTCAAGATTTAGATCATGGATATATTAAAAGTTTCTGCAAGGTGAGGTGGGTAGAAATATGTGGCACTCTAGCAGTGATTTTCCATGAGAATACATTTATCTATTACCATCTCTCTCTTCAGTGGCTAGTCATTGAAAAGTAAGTACTCTTACATGTGTTGTAAGAGCATGGACAAAGAAGCTAATGCACTGGTAGTGTAAATGCGAACTTGTTCGAGTGTCCACGTAGTAGTGTCCATGTCTAATGATAAAATTAGATCCTACGTGGCACTCGAACAAGTTCTAATTTTATCATTAGATCCTGTGGTGCCTGAGATTAAACTTGAACCTAAGCAGTTACACAGTGGTGCCACAGTACAGGCAAGACTGTCATGTTGCGTGGCAGAAAGTGGTTGGTAGCAGTCTCCTGAAGCAGAAGGGCTATGTAGTACCTGCTGGAGTCATATGCCAGAGGAGGTACCTTTTCTGAATTGGCCTGGATTTGCAAGGCATGGTAGCTGCAATTGCAGCCCTTGCATGATAGTTCTCTACAGGGCAGGTTCATTTGATTTTCCAGCAATTGGTAAGAACTGGCACTATTTGACGTTCAATGTGCAGCTCAAGCATTAAGCTATAAACATTAAATATTACTAAGACAGACAATTATTATAAATTAAATAGTGTAAAGGAGTTTACCTTTTTTTTTAACAGACAGGAGAAGCTCATTTGTTATCAAATTACCAGTCTAGCCTTTGAATAATCATTTTCATCAACTGTTGACTCATCAGCTTTCATAGGAGCTCATTTGTTGAGGTTCTGCTGTCTTTAAGAACCTGTGTGGATCCTAATCAACCTAAACTTTTTAAGTTAATTGATGTACTTGAATTACTTCACATCCCAGGGTAGCAGAATGGAAGAAGACTGAATATTTTATGTTCTCCAAATATAACTATTTTCCTAACGGTAAGAGGCAGCTGTTATGCTTGTTAATTCTTAGGTTTTCATTATCAACAGATTTCACAAATTTATAACTGTTACATCTCAAATATGGCACGAAAGGCCTTGGGAATCAGACTTGAACCGTTTGTAGAAAACAGGAACAACTGTTGTCCAACTTCAGATAATTGTGGAAACATGCCTTAAAGTTAATATGTTCATTTTAAGATACTTTATAATCCTAAGTTTTTCCTGCTGGTCTGATTTGAGTGGTCCATTTTTACCCTGAAGAAACTAAAGAAACTGAAAATTCCCTCTCCCTGTTTTTGTACTGCTGACACCTCTTTGCTAATTTGCTTCTACAGAAATGTCACACAGATGGTCGTTTTTACTTCTTTCAATTAGTGTTTAATAGAATTTGTTAAAGAGAGTACATTATTCTATGGCTGTTCACGGCTTCTCTGGCAGTTCAGAGCAACCTCTGGAAATTCACGTGCCTCTACAGTGTTTTGTCGTTTAAGTGCGTAGGTAAACAGAATACAGGATATTCATATTCAGTCTGTCTAACAGGTTTTCTGAGTTGTGAATCAAAGTGTAAAAGGATTATGGTTATCCAGTCCAAGCACCTTACTTACATTTCTTTAATTGTGGATGCCTTCCGAGTGAGTGAACATGCTGGTGTCACAATCATAGTTAAAACAGATTAAAGTATTTTCTAGAGAAATGGCAAACATAATCTGTGGCATGAATGTGTTAATAAATGTTCAGGAAGGAGAATAAATATGGAGGCGCTCAAATGTACTCGTTGACAGTGGCAGGTAGTTGGGGTGATGGTGTTTCATCTGGATGCCAGGAAGAATATGGACCTAGAGACTTGAGAAGCAGCTCATCTGTCACCTCCCACCAAACACATGTTCCTGTCACTGGCCTTTTCTTGGGCAGATTTCTCTTAAGGCATGATTTACCTGAGAAAGTAAAAGGATTTTAGTAAACCAAACTGTGTTGCTATTTATTGGAACATCAGCTTATGCATTTGTTACACTGCTACTTTTTAATTAAATGCAAATAGACAGGGATTTACACACTGTGGTACACTGCCTGAGAAAGAATTCACAGCTGACTCTGGACCTGAATCCCAGCTCCTGAAAGGCGGAGGTGGGAGCCAGAGTCAGTTCCTCTAAGTGTCCGCAAGCAAGCAGCGTGAAAAACTGGCTGTGAGCCCCTGCATGCAGGGAGAGGCAGCTTGATAAGGTATTCCTCTTTTGGTTTAGGAACTTAATTAAAGGTTCAGGAACCTATTCTTTTTGCTTTAGACATGCAAAAAGCCCCAAAGTGGAGTGAGTAAGGTTGGAAAGATAAGTTTCCATACCTGTGTTTTCTGGGATTTCCTAAAAATCGTCCTCATTTCTGGAAAGCAGAGAATATTAGCGTTAATGCATGCCTCTAGAAAATACCATGCACAAAATAGTAGCATGTTTCCAGGTTATGAAGAAAAATTGCATGAGTTTTGTAAGAGGAGTACTAATTTAAATTATAGAAAGAATTTATGGAGTTAAATAGATTATTCGGTAATAATTAAAAATGGCTGCTGTATGCTTAATTTTCTCCCCTAAACTTAGGCTAATACATTTTTATTTTACCAATGAACATGTGCACCCAAAATAATCATCATCATAATCAATTGCCCTGAGTTTGCACAGAGATTTTTGTGAAATATGCGTTGTCGGTATCACTCTTGTTGCTCGAGGTAGCATTTGTCCCTAGCATCCTTTTGTTTCTTGTTTAATGGTCGAGAGTATGTGGCAGTTTATGCAAAACTAGTGGTATTGTATGAGCAGCTGAGTTATGTGACTTGCAAAACCTGTGAACAAAGTACAGTAACCATTGTATTTTTTTAAGAGTAAAATTATTGTGAGACTCCAACACAGTCTTGTCAGGATGATTTATTTTGGTCCTGATGATGTTCTCCATCTGATACACTTTATAATAGAGATATTACCTTCTGTGTTTCCTGATGGAAATCTGGATTCTGTTTTGATCATTTTGTTTAACCGTATGGCTTAAACAGAATAAATTACATTTGGATTTGGATGTGTAATGTTGTTGTAATTCTGCATCCTTGTTAACTATAAAGAAAGGTTGTGTATTATTAATAGTAATATGTATTCATTTGCGTATGGATTTTAATGTAGGTATTTAATACATTAACATTTTAGTATTTGTGTATCGACTATACTTGATTTTAACATGTGTTTAATAAGATGTGGACATTGCAATTTCTTGGAACCGCTTTAATTTGTAACAAATGTTTTTCAGCTCCCTTGGAAGTCACTGACTAGCATCATTGAGTATTATTACATGTGGAAAACCACTGACAGATATGTGCAGCAGGTAATTTAATGACTATTTCAGCATGAACCAGTCTTCTAAGTTCTTAAAAAATCTGAACATGTTAAAGCATAAAAATCTGTTTGTGTTCTTAAAAAGAAATATGGTGGTAGGCCTATGGTAATATTTTAAGCTATAGAACAGTGTTTTTGTGCTGTTCACAGGGTGCATTGTCAAATCCTCTGATGCCTACTGTACATCACATAGTTGTGAAGAGCTTTTTAAGCCATTTGTATTGTATGCTGGTTTGTAGCAATGTGATTCCTGGTTCTTACTGCAGTATGAGATAAGAAAGAAATGGGCTGCAGAGCAAATGCTTTAGGCTGTGAAAGCTGTGCATGGGACTGAAGGAAAAGGAAAAATACCTTGTGTTGAAGTGGCTGCTGGTGTTATGAACCTTTTATTGGTACTCCACAATAAAACATTACTTTGGCATTACCAGGATTTAAAAACAAAATTGAGAACATTCTGCACACAGTGGATGTGTTCATCCTTCTGATTGAATGTTCAATTGTTTGGGTTGCTCTGGAGGAGAAACATGATAAGATTATATTATGTACTGACACTGGCGTATTTTCAGCAGGTTTAGGCAACATTTCAGTGTTGGTGCTTTTTGTATATTGCACTCTCTATATATTTACTCCTTGGTTTAGATGTATAAAATATTTTAAAATACTCCATTTTAATTTATGATTTAACATTTAAGTTTATAGCTCCTTTACTTGCTGCATAATTAGCGGCGATGTTATGTACAGCATGTTGAAAATAAATTTTATGCTGTAATGGTTACAGCTGTATTGTTAGATGGATCTTTGGAACTGTTCCAGATTTTGTTACAGTGTGTCAGAAGGATGATTGCTTCAGGTTGTTCTGGTTTATTTGAAAGCGTTTCTACATCATCTTGTTAGGGTATGGAAAGTTAAGGGAAAAGTCTTTTACCACGTAGTAGAGTCTTGAACTATTACTAGGACCTTTTAGTTCTATGGATAATACAAATAGAAAATGATACGCTGTGTATGTTTTTCTGGGTTTGTTGCCATTCATTTCACTTCTAACACTTTTTTTGCACTGTTAATCTTTATCCTAGAAAGGTATTGCCAGCAGAGATTTGCTGTGCTGTTTCTCAGCTCTTAAGGATTGGGCAACGGATGATCTTGAAGAATCACATAAAAAGATTTTACTGATACTGAAAGCCATGGAGTAAGGATAAATTGAAGTGCAAATTGACTTTTGTCAACACTCTTAGGTTGCTCAGGGACTGATCTTGTTTCCTGTGAAATTTTTCTGAAATACTTGCTCTGGAGTGGTTGGCGAAAGACTAAGGCTCCCTTTCTAAATTTCTCTAGGGCTTTATTATGATTCTGTTGCTACAACGATCAAGGTGTGTTGAGTTTGTGTATCCTTTTGCAGGATTAGGTTTTTAGCATCACATACAAGAAAAACACATAGGCCTTATGGTTATCTACAACTTGAATGCTCTTATAAATGTCTGTGTTTTACCTGTAACTAAGTAAACTTGCAACATCCGAACTCAGGACATGGCAATACACCACAGGATTGAATGCTTTAGACATGTTCTTTGAGGGTCATGCATATGATCATCAATAACAAAACCAGTGTAGGCCAAATACCTCGTTTTTATCCTGGTTAACATTTCTGTAATCCTTCCTAACAAGAGATCAGAACTTCATCCTGCCTGTGTTTAGTTTGTTCTGGAATGGTAAAAATAATACAGTTCAGTAAAAATGATATCTGTAGGTTTTTTTTCCGTACCAGAACAAGCTGTGATAATTGAATGCATTTCAGGGAGAAAATATGTTCAGTAAGAAAGTGGCAATTTCAGAGTCATTCTTCTCTAAATATCATGCTTGAGGGGTAGGGCAGCTTGGGGGAACGGGAAGACAAAAAGGTTGATGTACATACTTGAATCTTGTTCATAAAATAACAGCCTCCGAATTCTACATCAGTGTGATTTAATATGAAAATCTGCTCTTTTAATTAAATTTGCTCTTTATTTCTTTGTGTGAATTGGCTGCATTGTGTCAGGCATAAGAAAGGTTTCCTTGTCATAGTTGGTACTAAATGTTATTCTTGCTTGGTAGCTAAAGGTGGTGATTTAATGGCAGTGGAGATACTGCTGCCACCTTGCCTTCAGAGCATGTTCCCTTCAAGTCAAGGTGAAGGGAAATAGATATGTTAAAGTTCTCACTCTGTGCTGAACCTGTCTAGCAAAACTAATTCAGGCCTTGGGTAATCGTTCTTGGTGATGTGGCACTTTTCATGACCACTACATTACATAGTGTTTGAGGAAGGCCAGGTAGCTGATTCCATGGCTGAAATGTGTTCTCATTATTTGTGGTGTTCTCCTTAAAAATCTGATTCCATGCAAAAAGACTTTTACTGAGACTTTGCAACAGAAAAAGGGAGAGCATATGTAAGGATAACTAAATCACTGTACTACAATAATATATTACATTTCCCTTTCATTTATTTATTTCCACTGTTGAAAACAGTACTAATGTAGGGAAATGGTAATTTCTTGGGATATTTGTCAGTTGATATTCATAACAAAAGTTCTTAAAAAGAAGTAACATTCAATTTCAATGATAGTTGATTAAAAGTAGTAGAGCCCAGGTGAAAAGCTGGGTTAGCGTAGCTTGACCTCCCCTACAATGCAGTCTGTAAGACTTGTTTGAAATAATTACTGTTTAAGATCAGATGTAAATTTTATTTTCAGGAAAAGCATCAACTCTTTGTTACATTTCTCCAGTGATTTATTACCCTTACCGTTAGAAACCGGTGGTTTGCTTCTTGTCTAAATGTTTCCAATTTCAACTTCCAGCCTTTACAGTTTACCAGTTTTCATCCTATAAATTTCAACAGGCAGAGGTTTCATCTCAGAAATTGCAACTATTTGTTGATAGTTTTGTTTCTGCATCCTTTCTTCTCTCTCAGTACTTAAAAGTTGATAGGTCAGTGTGAATTCAAGCTGTGACATTTTCTGTTGCGTTTAGAGAGCAATATTAACCATCGTTTTAGTGCATAAAAATATACCTCATACTGAAATGGCATTGTGTGATTATTTTGTAGAAGGCAGTATATCATTCACTTTGGTAAATAAAGGAGGAAAGCAATTGCTAAAATTGCATTCCTTACCACCCCCATGCCAGTACTAAAAGTATGCTAAAATTTAATTAATGTGTATAGTCACTTCTCACTGACACTGCCATCAGAGCTTAATACAGATTCCTACAAATGCCTTTACATTTTGGCAGTGCTTCACAGCTACTTTCCTCGTTTCTTTCCCTTTATTGTGTTTTTCTCTTTTGCTCTGATGATCTTGCTAGGTGTGCAGCGAGATTTATTTGTTCTTTTTGTAGAATGGGACCAGTTTGTTATGAACCTCTGTGGACTGCATGTTACCTGCTGACCTGCAGTCTCGCATGCTTCTTCAGTTTGAAAACAAATTCTATATTGTTGGGTCTAATATGAAAAGGAAAAAGAGACAGTTGTGGAAAGCCTGTGGCCTGAAGCTGTTAAGCGGAAAGAGTTCACTGTTGAGAGCTCTTCTGCTGTGGCTGTGAAATGTTCTCAGATTAAAAACTGTCCGTTTATGAGACCTGGAGCGTGCTGGTGCTGCTGTTCTTCTTGCTCTTGTAAAAACTGACTTAAGCAGGCAGAGCACACCATGTTTGCATTTTTGCTGTGGGCCTGTTCAAGGTAGTGCAGTGTTGCCAAGCCTGGTGCTGGGGAAAGACTGCAACTGCACCAGATGTATCAATGGAAGTCACTTCTGTAGCTCCAAACATAACTAGGCATCTGTGAACAGCAAAAACCTGTTTTAAAAAAAAAAAAAACAACCTATCTTGGAAATAAATGGAAAAGGGCTCTCCTGTTGCATGGGAATTAATTTGTGGTGGCAGGGACTGCTTAGGAGTCTGTTAGTCATAGATTGCTCCTCAAAGATGCAGTTTTTATAAATTATAGTTATGGTGATGGACAGCACAGAGGCAACTTTCTGAAATGGGAAAGAGCAGTGGTTTACATGAGGAGGCTTACTTGGGCTACTCAACCAGTAAAGCTGATTAACCCTGTAACTCGCCTCATGGTTCAGGCAAGCGATTCTCAGAGCAGAGTCTTTTGATGATATTTTTCTCAAGGTGGGAAATATCTTCCTGGGTTGTGAGCCTTGCAAAGATTGGATATCAGAAAATAGGAGTATAGCAGAGAAGAGAATTGGCTGTTGTAGGAGAAATGGACGACTGGGTTTTAAACACCTGATAAAGAAAGGGGAAAAAGGGGGAATCTTGAGAGGCAAGGAGGTAGTGTTGGTTTATTATTGCTGGATATCAGTCATCTCGTCCCCGTCCCCCCCCCTTTTTTTTTCCTCCTCTGTGATAAAATTGACCTTGTTTTTTCAACTCCTTTCCCCCCCGCCAAGTGAACAGAAGTAATGTCTTGAGTACAAGAAGAGCAGGGAAATAATATTTTTTCCTTCATCTTTGACATACAGACAAACGTTTCAGATAACCAGTGGACATCTGACATCTGTATTTCTTGTGCCATTGCTGAAAAAAATGTCTTAGTTACTTGTATAATATATGGCAATAATTAAAACTTCTCAACATCTTAGAAGTTAGTATTACTACCTTGAGTGCAATGCGTTTTGAGTTTGTTGCAAGTATGAAGAAAGTAGTAATTTAGTAAATTCACAGACTATATTGATAGTAGTGTAGCTGTCCTGCTACTGCCGTGTTCCTGAGCTACGGTTTTAACGATACTTAAGGGAAGTAGATGTTTAGTTATTTCTAACAGTCAGTGGACTTTACTATTCCCCATCCTTATACCACTTATAAAATACTAGCCTTAGGCTTGACAGTGCACAAGAAGTATTGAGTTACATGACTGATGAGGAACTCATCGCATGCAATTTCATTCATTTATTTTCTACTTATTCTGCAATGAGGGTTAGCCACAATGTTGTACATGTTTATGTAGAAGTAATTTATGTAAATTTTAATTGTCTTTTTTACAGTTTTGTTGTCATATGTGAGTTTTACTGGGGAGGACAGTATACTATAATTTCAAACTACTAATAAAAATAGATAACTCATTTTTCATGGTTTTAATCTTGTAGATTTCTACACTTGTTTTGGAGACTCTTGTGGAATCACAAAATAGAAATAATTTAAAGATGGATTGTGTGCAGTTTTATGAAATCTCGTTCTTGAATATAATAAAATGTTTTAATGTGTTAATTTTTCAACTAGAAACGTCTGAAAGCGGCTGAAGCAGAAAGTAAATTGAAACAAGTATACATCCCCACCTAGTGAGTATAACAATAAAGTCATTTTTTTGAATAATGTACACGTGAAATTGAAACAGTAATATGCAGTTACATGCAGGAACATGCATGCTATTTTCTTAGTCATCTTTTTAATAGTTACTTTCTAAATATTTGTTATATACAAAGAGAATATACAGAGATATAATCAGAAAGTGCCACAAACTCTTGTCATAAGTGAAACCTTCGTAGTTAACTGAGCCTATCGTCTTTGACCTGCAAACTGCCTGTTCTGGAATGGTGAGAAGTTTTACAAAAGGTGATCAAGTGCTACGTGGACGGCTCACGTGCAAGAGCAGCCTTATCATTTAAAAAGCAGTTTTTCCAGAATAATCGCTTCCAAATCCCTGTGGCACACCACTTCATATTTGTGTAAATGCAATATTTCAAAATAGACGCAGTTGTTAATGTAGTTAAATAAAATCAGATACTTTCCCATTATGGTTTTATCTTGCTGATACAGTCTGTTCTTCAGCTAGAGACAAGAGATGTTCTGACTGTAAATTAAAGGTAGCACACAGCCCAAAATCTTTTATCTTTGAACGAGTCTTATTAATGAAATCTGTTTTCTTCGGAGGAGTTTTTTATCTGGTTGTTTTTGTTTTTTTTTTTTTAGATTTAAACCCAATGCTGTATCTGCTTTTGTTAACATGTAGTTTACAGAAACAAGATATAATCTGTCTCTTTCATATTCATAATTCCCTCAAGATTGTGAGAAGAGAAAGGGTTACAGATGACATTCTTTTAAGCTTTCTCTGGGTATATTCAGTTTACATATATGTGAATTTCCCATTGTTATGAGTGTTTGTATAACGGAAGACTAGAATACCAAATGAAATACTTTGAAAATCCACTGTTGTCTTTTTGATGAGTTGTATAAATTGCATACAACAGAGCTTCATTTCCATATTTCATACAGACTTTTCTCTCTTAAACAGATTAATGATACAAACAGCAGACTGTTAAATTCATTCTTTTAATCTCGTCTCTGAAGACGTGTTGTGAGTTTTGAAGCTCAAGTCTCTAAAAAATGATGCCTTTTAAAAAAAGCTGAAAACTCTAGCGTGAGCATCTAGCTGAAAACTCTAGGCTGAGCCTAACTCTCTCAGGGAAGTGGCTGCTTTAGGAAAACTGTAAGATGCTCAGTCTTTACGTAATGCTTTTTCAGTTTAATTTCCTTGGTCCATGTGGACAATTCAGGACTTGCCAATATGTTCACAGTAGGGACTAGTTGTATTGGATGACGAAATCTGTTTAGAAAAGTAGGATTTTTGTGGTTTTTTTTATCTTTTCTTGCTGTCTGTCTTTTGCCTCTGTGTCAAGACAAAATCCATAGTGAATGGTAAGAGGGTGGTAGGACTTCTCGCGTCTTTGATAACTGTGCAATCTGGGGCACTCGTGGGCAAATGGATTGCTTAATGCTCTGTTTCAAGACTGATTTATTGTATTTGAAATCTGAGTAAATTGATTCTCAGAGCTGAATACCTTTTTGAACTTGATCATAAGGTATTTCCTGTAAAAGCAAGGTTCTGTCCTCAATACCAGAGTGTCCCTTTCAATTCATGGCTTCTCTGGAAGGTAGCTAAGCAACAGAACATAACGTGGGAGACTTAATCGTCTCTTGATCCCTTCTTTTGTACCTTGAGCCCAAAGTACTTGATAAAGAGTATCTGGAAATTGTAAAAGTGTCTGTCACTGGATGTAGTGCAAAAGGAGAAGGCAGGAGATAAACTTGCTGGCATTTGGAGTAGAGACTTGATAGAGAAAAGGTTTCTTCAATTAGTTATTTTAACTAATCTTGAATATATTCTATGCTACTTAAAGTAACGAATAATCATCTTAGGAATCAATGTATCCAGCCTTGCATTGTATTGAGAGTATAGCTTGTCAAAGGGGTAATTAACACCCACAAATTTGGAGCTTTGGAAATACTGTACTTAACCTAGTGAGGAGTATACTAATTCTCTCTGAATTAACTGACCTGTAAAGTCCTACTTCACTGAAGTATTAGTAGGTAAAATAATCACTATAATAATATAACAAAAAAAAAAAAAAAATCCAGAAATGGTTCTTCAGCCTTCTCAGAGAGAAAGTAGTTTAGGACAGAACCCAGACAGAACAGCCTGATCTTATACGGGCGATCTTTGCCAGTGTCATAGGACATACACATTTATTGCAGTTGGTGGGAAGGTATGTACTTCTGCTTGAGATAGGAGGCAGCAGACCCTCTTCTAGGGTGGACAGCCTTGTAGTGTTATAGGCAGTGTTACTTCTCGTTACACTTCACCCAAAGTCCAGCCTCATCTTGTGAAGGCTTATCTGTTGACTGGAACCCCCTTCTTAAATTCTGTGCCATGTCAGACTTTTGTTAATGCTTGACCCTGAGACTTGGTCTTTTACTAGCTTTCCAAGTAGCTTAGACCATGTCAGAGCATTTTACAAAGATCTGTAAATTTGAGTATCAAAGCAGCTCTTTACATAGCAAGTCTCTTACAGTGCTGAAAATACTAGAGGAGTATAAAAATGAGTCTTGTTGTTTAGAGCAGATTTTACAGATGTTGTCACCACACATCAGAATTCCAGAATTAGATTGTTTGTTTTCATGTTGACTAACTGGTTAGTAAAATCACTTTTTTTTTTTTTTTTTTTAAAAGCAATAAGCCAAATCCCAATCAAATATCCAGCAACAATGGGAAACCTGCTGCAGTCAATGGAGCAATGGGAGCCTCTTATCAGGCACAGGCCTCACTAATAGGTCGGGCTTGTGAAAGCTGCTATAGTAAGTAAATTGGATTTTTTTAATAATTCAGGAGTTTGGGCTAATCTTAATATGCACTGTTTTTTAAAAACAAATGTATGTACTTTTGTTTGCATGCTGTAGAGGATAATTTTCAATGATTTGTGTGGCAGAAATAAGTTAGAGCTGCCTTCAGTATATTGATTAAATGTCAATATTCAAATCCATTTTATGATTTTTTTTTTAACAATTCAGAAAGTACAGAAAGATAAAGTAGTATAATATGATGGCACTGATATGTTATTCCTTTACCTTCAGAATACTAGATTCAAATTTATTTTTGGTTCTCCTATAAGGCTGCAGGGTTTTTGAGTTGTTTTTGGGGGGTTGTTTTGTCGTGTCATCTTGTCATCCCCCCCTCATCCCCGCCCCCTATTGTTGGGGGGTGGGGGGGAGAGCATGTTGGTTTTTTTCTAGTATTTTGTGTGTTTCTGATGATCCTTTTTGGACTTCTTGAAATAGCAGCCTTCAACATAGGTTATATGAGAGTAGATATAATAAAATCCAGAAATTGAAAGAATTGAAAAGGCCTATCATACGAGAGTTCTTCACTTATCATTGCTATGGCTGCCTGTCTCTTAAACACAAATTAAAATAAAACCATATTTTGTATATAGAAAGTTCCAGTTATATACTTTGTTGTTTTTCAAATCACATTTTTTAAAGAATAGTTTTCTTCCGAAAGATTATAAAAAGAAAAAAAAAAAAGGTTAAATTAGTGTTTCCTGCTGAGTCCCCACACGCACAAGATAAAGGTACATATGTATCTTCAAGATCAATAGGAGATGTGCTTGTCCTTCTTTTATATGGATCTTGATTTGTAAGTACTCACTTTGCATGACTTGAGCAAAAAACCCCAGATCTTAAGTAATTCTAATAAGTAACAAGCAACCTAAGAAGCCTGTCGTCCAGGGTCAGATTAGAAATAGTGGAGGACTTATAAGGCTTTTTTTTTTTTTTGGGGGGTAGTCTCCTGGAAGAAAATCTCTTCTTGGCAATACGAAGTCCCTCGTTTGAAATTAAATAGGGAAGCATTTTCAAAATTTCCTTTTGGAGTTGAATTCTGGGGTGCTTTTGTAAAAAATAACTAAAAATTCAAGTTCTTATTTTCTCCATGTCAAATGTATTAAATATTTATCCATATAATGCTCTTATAATGCCATATATTATGGCCATTTAAAGCCATCTATTACAGCATTTGGATTTATTATATTGAATGTAGCATGCACCAGTTTACCTGTGCTGTTTTCTCCTCCTTAGCTCCACAGTCTCACCAATGGTATTCTTGGGGTCCTCCTAATATGCAATGTAGATTGTGTGCATCTTGCTGGATTTATTGGAAGAAATATGGTGGCCTGAAAATGCCCACACAGACAGATGAAGATAAACTGTCTTCCAGCCAACCTACAGAGGTAGAATTGTGTAGATAAACTTTCCTAAAATGAAATGTGGTGCTTTCACAAGACTGCTGTGATTTGAATATTTAATGGAATGATTTTTTTATGTACGTATTCAACTTCGGTATTACAAAACTCAATTTATTAATCCTTTTCCAGTCTTAAGTAGAACTGAACAGCGTGCAGGTCCTGCCATGTCTTTATTTGACTAAGTCTTAGATAAACAAACAGCCACTTCATGCATTTTTGGTGGACAAATGTCATCTTGTCAATCAAATGGTGTGTTATCTATAAAATGTTAATATGCCATTCTAGATGGGATATTGTATAGTCATTATATATCCACTCACAATAGAGTTCTCTGTGTTTTACAGCTTCATACATAAGCCCTAGTTTTTTGTATAGTGCTTATACGTATTATTTGATTAGTCTTGTGAACTGATCCAAATTGTGGGTTTTTTTTAATGCTGTAATTCAGATGTATGTGTTACGATTTTTTGTTTGTTTTTGTAGGAATCCCATGTTAGAACTCACATGTCCCGGCAGGCCACACAGGGAACTCCAGTTCGTAACACTGGAAGTCCAAAGTCAGCAGTGAAAACGCGTCAAGCTTTCTTTCTTCACACAACGTGTTGGACAAAACTGGCCCGTCAGGTCTGCAAAAACACCCTCCGGCTGCGGCAGGCAGCGAGACGTCCCTTTGTCCCTATTAACTGTGCTGCCATTAAGGCAGAATGTAAGATGTTTTTTTAATTCTTAGTTCTGTGTGCTGTGCTTCCCACCCATTTTTGTCTTTTAATTTTATTTTCTTTTTCAATAAACATTTCTTGTCTGTACACTTTTGCTTTTCATTTTTTTCATTTGTCCAGCATATCACCAACACATTGGATAAAGTCTGGCTGCCTTGAACAGTTTTCAGGCTGGGGAAACATTTCAAATGAATTAAAAAGGGGATAACTATTACCTCATTCACTTACAAAAAATTGTCATTAAGAAAAATTCAGGCACAGGGAGGGGAAATCAATGCCATGACATAGAAAACATGCTTCCTACTAGGCAGTGTGAAAGAAGTTGGCTTTTATATTGTTCATTTATTCTTTCACTGAGCGGAAAGTATAGATCTGTACATGTTTTACTTTTTCTCAGTGGGGTTGGTCAAGGAATAAGGAGCTGAGGATGCATAAGAATTTAAATCTGGCCTGTAATACAGCCCTTTGTTACTGTGGTGATCAGATGGTGGTGATAGCCATGTTTATTATTACATCATAGTTGCATCGCTTTTTTGTGTCTGTTCCAGTTTTAAATTTTAGTTTTAAATAAAATTTTATATTATGCTTGTTCTTTTTGTAGCCAAAATACAAAGAACTGATAAATTCCCTAGTAGTATGACAAAAGGTTATGAGTTGTTGTAGATAGCAACAGTAAGTTTCTTTATGTGCATATGTGTGTAAGTTCTGCTGCAAAGTCACTGAATGTTTCAGCAGGTTTTGTGTCTGCGCTGAGCGCGTTGTTTTGCTGCTCACGCTGTTTGGTTGTGTTTCCCAGTCTTCCGTAGATGCAGTTCTTGGAGCAGATCCTTGGTGTTCCAAGATGAGCCGTGGTGGCTCATCATACTGTCAATTGTATTAGAATTGAAGAGACCTTTTTAGAATATTAGATGTTGGTTTTATAACCATGTTTACTAGATTAACGCTAAATGTTTTCCCAGCATATTTAACTGGGATGCCGATGATGTCAGTGTTGATTATAAGAAATTTACTCCATGGAGGCTTAAAATCTGGTTTTGAGTAATTATTTTCCCCTTATGTACTTTAACACTAGCCATTCTTCACATGCAGACTCTTCACCTACGTCTGCAGTCATCCAGAACTTGGTGAATATTTCTGTTCATTGTCCTGGTCTTATTTACTTGTCCTGTTGGCAATTTTCTTTCTTCTTTCAAAGCTATGCAAGTCAGGAGCAGCTTTCAGGTTTAAGGAAACCATATGTCCACTGTGTGGATAAGACGGGTTGTACTTCATGGAAGAAGTGTGTCTAAAGCTGGACTAGGATTATGTTTTTAATCCTTAAAACAAAATAAGAGTTGCTTTCCGAGAGAAAAGCATTGTACCTTTTTATTTATGTAGTTGGCACTGATTTCTGCTGAATCATGGAGGAAAATTAATTTTAGAAGTTCACTTGAACCCGGAGTCTTTTTATCCATATCCCTATTTCTTCTCACTCACTGCAGTAGCTCAGTTTGAAAGAACATGAAGCTTTTGTTTAAGGAAGAGAAAAAAATAGAAGGAAAACAATGTTTCATCCAACTGTTAATCATCATACTAGAACAAGTGTTACATACACAGTTCAACTTTAAAACACAGGAGTGAGAAGCTGAGCTTTTCAGCAGGAAACAGTCGTTCTTGTATCAGACTGGCAGTGCTGTGAGTGCTTCCTCTTTGTTCCTTTGAATGAAAGAGTGCCACATCAGATTAACAACAAGAGCAGAAAGATTTTCTTTTTTCCTGTAGTCTCTGTCTTTCATTACTCTTTTTGCTTAAAGCAAAATTTGGACCTTGCAATTTTGTCTTTCTGAATGCTGATGCTTCCTGATTAGACCTAACATAGATGGGGGGGGTGGGGGAAGTCACAGTTGTCAATGCTTTTTGAACACAACATTGAAATTATTTTATACTGGTGGAAACCAGATTATACCTCATTTAATTAAGTCATGTTTCTTTGTGGTATACACACACATATACACACACATATATATTCTGTTTCTGGCAATATGTCTTTCTGTGGAATCGTACAGTGCTCTTACCTGCGTTGTCATTGTCATATTCTTACTCTAGTAAAGCCTAGTAAGTAAGTAAATAAAAAAAATTGTTTTCTAGTTTTGTTCCTGTACTTGTATCTGGTGACCTGTGTTCAGTGCATTCTGTAGATTTTAGTGTTACAACTAAATAGGCTCGCTCTTCCTGAATGCCTTGAATCCTTTTCTAAGGATAGCTTGATGCAAGTAATTTTTAAACTTTTTAATTTTTAAATGAGATATTTCATTAACTGTAATGATTTTCTATCTTGAATACTGCTGAGTAATTACAACATTGAATGAATGTCTGTGTTGGTGTTACAAAAGTTACAGTCGTGCTTAGATAATAACCTGGCCAGAGTAGCAGAACACCCGTGATGTGATATGGCATGAGATGGTTAGGACGTCCAAGAACTGATTTGAAATTTGTTTTCCATGTTGGTGTGCTGAAACTTGAATCTAATGACTGCTTAGATGCTTTGTCAGGCTCACCTGATGCTTTGTGTGTGCCAAACCAGTGCTTGAAAACGTAACTGCATTTCACAACTATATTGCAGTAGGCACCATACCAACACTCAGAAACCATAAAATGTAAAGACAGAAGGATGGTAGGGCACTTACCCCAGAGCGTACCAGGTTTTATGCCTTCTTAGTCATATGCAATTTGTTGAAGTGCCAGGTTGTAAATGGAACTGATTCCCAGTTCTGAGAAAGACAGACTGAAAAAGCCAGTCAGAGCCAGCTCATAAAATACATTGATTTTTGCAGTCCACCTGAACTCATCTGCAGACGCTTCTTTTGTTTTGGAGGGGCATGGACGCTTCCGAGAGTGCTGATCTCAGGCCCAACCATCTTTTAGGTGAAACCAGATTTCAGACAGAGCATTTTTTTATTATTGTAATTCCACCCACATCGTCTCCCTCGGCCCATTATATCCACTGGCAGAAAACAAGATCCTATTCTATGATGTTCTTCGTTCCTTCAGTTAACGCAGAGAATTAGATTTTTCTCATTAGTGAACCATATAGCCTGACCCCTGCTCAGATGCCAGCAGGAGGTAGTGGAGACGACGCATTTACATCCCACTTCAATCCAGGGGTGGTCACCAGGAGGTTGAGAAGGCATGGCATCTCCTGCTAGGAGCACAACCCATTGTGGAACTCTCAGACTTTGTTCTGCCTGAAGATAATAGACTCGCTGTCGTTGTTGACAATAAACTTGTCTGATGGATTTTCAGGAATAATTAGAATTGGTGAGCTGTTTTGGTAAGAGGAAATTCCCATGCTCTAAATTAGGTAAAATACCTTCTTTTTAGTTTGAATATGTTGCACGTTTTTTAGAAAGTTAAGCAAAACTATCCTGGCTGTGGAAGGTCTCTTAATTAGAGCAAACCAAAGTGGGCATTCTTCTCCAGACAGTCACTGACAAGATTGGATCTGTCTCCAGCTTACAAGCATGTTGATATATGCATGGCAGCGAGCCATGCATCTGTGAACCTTATTACTTCAGCACAGGCAGATTTTTGAGGGATTTTTTTTTTTCTTTTCCTGCTTGGATATAGTTTTATCAATATAATTATAGTAATTTAAATTTGGGTAACTACACTCCATCTATGTAGACATGATTGTCAAAACGTTTTCAGTGGATGCTAATATATTATCTGTATAATATATGTAGTTATCTGGAAATGGGTATACTGTTCATGATCAAAACTTAACATACCTTTAAATCTGCAGATTTAATAACAAGTTTGGTACACGGTACTTGCTTGTTACGATCTGGTTTGATAAAACAAAGACAAGTGAAAATTAAGTAGAATATGCAAAACGTTACTGATTTGTCTTTGTAAGCATACAGCCTATGTTTTACTGACATAAAACTAACCATTCATCTGAAGTGAGTAACATTTATGGGTATTGGTTCACAAACAATATTTTGCGTCCTTGATTTTGATAGCTACGGAAGATCTTTTGGCTGCATCTAGGATGAAAATATTTTCTCTGCTGTTACCTTTGGTTACAATTAGTGCCAGATTTTAGTAGCCAGTAAAATAATTAAAAGAACACACTATTTTTTTCCCCAAGTTTCTAAGAATTCTGAGTACAATTCAGGGAATACATAGAGCACAGTACATTCATTTGATAATCTGAATTTTGATAGAGAGATGGTGGAATGTCAAAGAGAGAGAACTCCCCAATGAGAGTCTCTCTAAGCTTAAGAGACTTACAAATCTAGTTTAAAAAAAAAAAAATCATTAAAAAAACCCTTTCAAATCTAGAAGAATAAGCCGCAATCACTATTATCTTCTCTATAGCATTCTGATTTCAGTGACCTCTGTAATACCCACAACAGTCACCACTTTTCTAGGTTAAGAACTTGGTCTGTTTAAAACCTCATAAAGAATCCATTTCACACTGTGTTTTGTAATGTTGTTCCCTGGAGTTTTTCTGATTGTACTGTATCCTCTTTAGGGTTATGGTGCCCCAAATTACATGAACTTCAAGATAGAGGTTTCCCATCATTTTAGAGAGCGTCACATGTTTTCTATTTTCCTATCATCATAATTTCTAGTATTCTGATTTTAATTTCTTTTTAAGTGGCCACTTTTTAGTATTGTCTAGATATTTTTAGAAAGCTGTTGACACTGACTCCATGAATTCTCTTCTGCATGGTGGTGGTGTAGAACCCATCATTATATTTGTATGTTACAGTCATTTTATCCCTTAAGAATTAATTTACATTTATTGCTTGATGCTGCTGATAGCCTTTGCAATCAGTTTTAGCTTTGATTATGCTTAGTAATTTCTTACTGGGAAACTTTAACTCTCTAATCACCTCTTTTCCTGATCTTTTATATGTTGAACAGCACAGATCCTTTGGGGATTACATAGACAATTAATTTTAATCAGATGCTAATCCCTAAAAAAACTTCTCTTTTACCCTGTAACAGCTGCACAGCAATGGTCTTTGGCGACACAGTTTGTTAAAAGCTAATTGAAATGCCAAGTTGGATGCCAGATCAGCTGCCACAATTCCTTCAGAGGATCCTGGCAGACCTGCGACACTTGCAATCGCTGGTTTACAGGACATGTAGGTAGGAAGGGACCTCTGGAGGTCTCTGATCCCACCCCCTGCATAAAGTTCATGTGCTCATGGGCCTTTTGTCCAGATGAGATTTGTGTATCTCCAAGGATGGAGACCGCGGCTTCTCTGGGCTCCTGTTCCAGTGTTTGATCAGCCTCACAGTAAATAATCTTTTCCTTACATCTAGCAAGAATTTCCCATCTTCCAGCTTGGGTCTGTTGCCACAGACAGCAATAGTATGTTGTCCTATCCCTATGTACCTCTGAGAAGGGTCTGGCTTGGTCTTCTCTGCTCTGCCGCTAGGTAGGTACAGGTGGCAGTCAGGTCTCCCCTTGACCTTCTCATCTCAAGGCTGACCAGACCCAGTGCCCTCAGAGTCTCCGTGTATGTCCTGTACTCCAGCCCCCAACCAGCTTGGTGACTCTCCAATAGCTGGACTTGCTCCAGTATGTCCGTATCTCTTTTGTAGTGGGGATCCCAGAACTCAACACAGGGTCTGGACGTGGTTTCACAAGGGCCGAGGGGAAGGGTTACCTTCCTCGCCCTCCTGGCTGCACTTGTGCTAGTAAGACCGGGTATGCAGTTGTCCTTGTTGCAAGGAGACACTGCTGAATGATGTGAACACATTAAAAATGTTTTCCCTTTACAAGGTCTTTGTTGGCTCCCTTGATGTTTCCATATTTAACTCTATGCCTCTATTAATAGTTCAACCCTTTTGCCAGTCTGCAGACCTACTTACTGAAGAATGTTATCACATTTGCTGTGGTTTTGTTCTCTTGAACTGAGACCAGTTTAAGCATTAGTTAAACACCAGTATTGTATGTGCTCAGCAGTTTCTGTTTGGATGAATTCCACCTGGTCCTGGTAACTTGTTTTTATTCATTAACCAGTTTGTTTTGAAATATTTCCTATCGACACTTTGATGTGACACAGTTCTCAATCTTCCCTCGTAAAAGGATTTTGAAAGTGAGCTTCTTTAAGTTCTTCTGCAGTGAAGGGCTGGAGCACCTCTCCTATGAAGACAGGCTAGGAGAGTTGGGGTTGTTTAGCCTGGAGAAGAGAAGGCTCCGGGGAGACCTTATAGCAGCCTTCCAGTACCTAAAGGGGGCCTACAGGAAAGATGGAGAGGGACTTCTTACAAGGACATGTAGTGACAGGACAAAGGATAATGGCTTTAAACTGAAAGGGTAGATTTACATTAGATGGAAGGAATTCCTTCACTATGAGGGTGGTGAGGCACTGGAACAGGTTGCCCAGAGAAGCTGTGAATGCCCCATCCCTGGAAGTGTTCAGGGCCAGGTTGGATGAGGCTTTGAGCAACCCGGTCTAGTGGAAGGTGTCCCTGCCCATGGCAGGGGGGTTGGAACTAGATGATCTTTAAGGTCCCTTCCAACCCAAACCATTCTATGATTCTGTGAACACTGATGCAAAGAATGCATTCAGCTTTTGTGCCGTGCCTTTATCTTTCTTGTGTGTTTTCCTCACACCTTGATCATCTCCTACTGCTACAGGCACTAGCACACTTTCTGCTTTTGATATGTTTGAAAAAATACACTATCTAGTATAATATTCCTTTTTTAAATTTTTTTTTCCTCATCGCTTCCACTATTTCACTGATCTTACTAAGATTTTTATTGTTTATGTGGAAGCCCATATTTGATTTTTGGGACTTGTTATTAGTGTTGGTTTTGACAACTTCCTACCTAAATTTTATTCTATGGTTTTACACTTGAGAGTGATGCACAATCTAACTTTTGTCTTTTTCTGTATGTAGTGCATAAAGATCATAAACTTTATTATACTTTTTATGGGAGTACCATAGTGTGGATTAAAGTTTGCTGCTGTTAAACATATTTAACTGTTTTAATAGATAAGTGTGCTTTGGAATACCCACACGGTACCTTTGGTGAACATGCTTTGCCGCAAGCATGGAAATTGTGCTCTCTTTGCAGTCTGTTCTCAGTCAGAATATTAATATCTCACCATGATTCAATGTCTTTTTTTACATTGAAGACATGTAGATGGAAAATTTTCTTGCTAATTACTTCTTAGGCGATGCTTTGCTGTTCCCAAAGTAACTATAAAATACTTACTGTATAGTCTGTGCTTATTTTACTAAGGGAGACAGTGGAGACACATCGTTCTACTCTGTCACTTAAAATATTTCAAGTGTTGTGGAATATTAAAAATATTCCAGGCACCAGGTTCAGTGCATTTTTTTTTTCCACTGAGAACAGTATATTTTGTTATTAAGATAAAATAATAAAGTACTTTGTGTACTCAGCATTAGGGCTCTGGAACCTTTGGGCTGTCAGATACCAGCTTGCATTTCCAGAATTTCAAGTAGATTCCTTAATATATTGAAATAAGTTGTGCATTGTCTGCTGCATTGAAAACATCTGTGAACATACTGAAATACTTATTTCAGTCATTGCTGTGGTTTCATGACCTACATGTTTTTTGCACAGAGCTAGATAGAATATATAAAGAGATGGTAATTTTTGCTATATAATACCTTATCCTCTTCGTGTCACTATGTACTCCATCTCGTGTGCTGGAATGAAGCAAACAGGAACATTTTGGTAAAACACACGGTGGAGACAAAGTGGAATTACAGTTGTTATAATCTGTTTATAACATCTGGCTCCTGTAAAGCTCATTAGAAAATGCAGATCTGCATGTGCATATGTGAAACCTATACAAAGAAAGGTGTATGTGTAGGTATGTATATGTGGGATGTAATTCCATGGGAGAGAATTGTAGATCTATACAATCAACGTATTAATGCAATTTTGTACAAAACAGAATACCAGTGTTCTAGGGCTACTGGAAGCCCTATATGGGGATTACTTATGTGCTTTTGGAAAGCAGATAAACCAATCATTCTGAGTTGAATTAAAAAAAAAAAGATAGTATAGTTCCAGCAGTCTTGAAACTATTTACTGAAACCTAGTGTCTTGTGAATTTTTGCCTTAGGTTGATTGACTCCGCTGTCGAAGCGTGAACCTCTTCTTAGGAACGCCTTTATGTTTGGGGCATTTAGACAGATTCTCTGCTTGCGTATTTGCAGTGCCTTTAAAGGTGTGAGTTCATAGTTGTAGCATTAAGTTTAAGGTAGTTACTGAACTGCTTATTTTCATTTACTTTGCAGGAAGTTACGATCTTTGAGGCCTTTGAGCTCTGTCGTACTTGGTTACAACTGACCACTTTGTTCAAAAGTTGATAGTAAAGGGGTTTTTTTGTGGGGGTTTTTTTTAAGCTTCATCTTGCCATGATAGCCCCTGTGTTCTGTTTTACTTACTAAGAATTATATGAATCACCGTACCATGTGAGTAAGACATGACAGAAATCAGTAGTCCCAAATTTAAATCCTTCTTACCTCTGTGTTACTCCATTTAGAGCCAGACAAGCTTGTAGAAAACAATGAAGAATTCAATGTAAATTATTTTTAATAGCCAGAGCTGCTTTTATTTTGGTACTCATGTTTTCATCTGTGTTTCATTTGCCTAGCTGACCGTCTCCAAAAAGACTTTGTAAGCAAAAAATGCAATCAAATTTGTATTAGAACTTACATTAACTTTAAAAAAAAAAAAAAAAAATTAATAACATCACTTGCATGAATGAGGACATGACCTGCCTTTAAATATCCATCATTATAAGCGTTGATGAAAAAAAGAACGTGTGCTAAAAGGAAAAAAGAAATTTGTGGTAAAAATGCAAGTCAGAAACTGGTTGGTGTGTCCTAATTATATTTATAATGGTAAAATATTTAAACTGAGTTTTATTCTTTAAAATTCTCAGATGCAGATCGACATTGTGAACTTGCTGGAAATCCTCTGAAGATAAAAAGCACCAGAAAACCACTGTCATGTATCATTGGGTATTTAGGTGCGTATCTGCCTCCAGAGAGTAATGAACCAAATGAACATTCAGTGTGTACTGATACTTAAAAATCCCATATACATAGAATGAGAGACTTATGCTTTTAGTAACAAGAAAACTAAAAAGTTAATAAATTAATAAAAAGTCTGGTCCGCTATCAGTTGCAAAACTGCATGATTGAACTTGCAGGATGTAGGCAGAAGGCCTTCTGATACTGGTTTAAAATGGCAGAGTGAAACCTGATGTAATTTAGAATGTGAAAAGGAGTCTGGTAATCAAAAAAAAAAAAACGCTCAAAGAGGAGATACTCAGTATGCTCAGTGCTGCTCTACTGTGCCGCTTGAATCCACTTGTAGTACTCCTATGTACTTAAAAGGAGGAGACCTCAGCCACACTAAGGCACTGATCTTTTAATTTGATGACATAATTTTAAAAGATGCGATGAAATCTGTACTGAGCTCACATGAGATAATGGGGAGAGAAGAAATTCTAGCGATTGTGATTCCTTATTAAAAAAATGAAAATCATCTTCTTTGCAAGGAACCACCAGACTGTTAAATATTTACACAGTCATATAAGAATTGAGATACACCAGCGGCTTTCTATTAATCCTTAAATGAATATAGAAATCAATTCATTGATCAGAGAAGCAGTGAATAATTCTGCAGTGTATTAATCCCATTCTATAGAAGTGAAGCTGAGGGTAGAGCTCAGTCTAGATGTTTTGCTCAAAATTTCAAACAGGAGGTTTTTTTGTACTGGAACAAAGTAAACAGTAACAGTCTCTTGACTTACTGAAGTAGAAATCAGCTATTAATGTAGTTATAACTGTTCTTCCAGAACATCAATTTTAACAAAATCCAAACTTCAGAACACTGGATAATGAAGAATTAATGCCCACTCTCACTGAATTTTGATTCCTCCTGCCCTGGAGTTCAAGAAAAAAGCCAGTGATAACTTCCTCCAGGCATCCCAGCTGCGTGCGTTACGTACGTTGTCATTAGAGTGGATGAGGAAAGGACTGCTTTGATTGACTTGGTGGAGCTGTGGTTGTAAGGGGGGGCAGTCGGACAGGAGATGGTTCATCCGACTGACCTGTCTGTGCAGTCAAAAGAAGAAACGGCAGCGTGTGTAATCTTAGGAGATACTGCATGTTTTTAGTGCCATGTTACTTAGTCGGTGAGGGGTCGTCTTGGTAACTCTGGGACCATAAGTCTGTAGGTTTAATGGGAGTAAATGGATGAACAGTGTCAGACAGCATTATGTGTACTTAGGTTGAAGGTTTTGTAGAAGATTAACAGTGCTAAAATATACCAGGTATCTGTAGAGTCCGCTCAGCATTTGACTGTATGGGAAGTGAAGGTATCTCACTACAGTTGAAGTCAAATAATATGTGTTGCAGGGATATGATGCGTACCCAGTGTAGTTAAATACATGCACCTGAATTAGCTGTATAAGGATGGCTATAAAATGGCTTTTTGTTTGCCATTTAGCTTGGTGGGGGTTTTTTTAGTTTTGTTTGTTTGTGATTTTTTTTGTTTATTTGGGATTTTTGCATGTTCCAGTGAGTAAGTAATGCTTGCATTACTTTTCTCATAAAATTTAGTATTAAATATCATGTCATAGCTTATACAGGAGGCTTTTGTGTTCTTTTTAAAATTCCTTCCGTGCCATTCCCGCAGACGTTCATTGGCATACACTTAACTGTGTGTCTTAGGGCACTACTGATTTCAGCCCTACTGGTAAGGCAGAGAGGATTTCGGTGCCCTGCACATCCTGGGTCATCGCTTCCCTTTATCCCTGTTCTGGTGCTTGGCTGCCAGTTCCACAGGTGAGGTAGGTTAAGCATTAAAAGTAGGCCCTGTTCTCTAGAAAGCTGGGGCTCATCCGCTGTAATCTCTTCAGTCATCAGTGTGCGTACTAAACAAACCCCCTAAGGTGAACCCCTGGCTAATTAAATGTCCTATATTACCTCCTAGTTACGAGGAAACCAGCCTAACGTTTCCAGCTGGGATGTGTGTTGAGGAGATGAGGTGAGAGAGAGGTGCAGCTGCTTAAGCACCTCTGGAATCTGGGATGCTTATTGAAGCGACTCAGTAGGAGACTTCAACTTTTCTTTGTTTGCTTTGGATTTTTTATTTTTTTACCCTAGTGACATTAGCAGAAATGGGAGAAGTTTTTAGAGTTGTGTCCTGGTTTCGGCTGGAATAGAGTTTTCTTCTTAGTAGCTGGTACAGTGTGTTTTGGATTTAGTGTGAGAATGATGTTGATAACACGCTGATGTTTTAGTTGTGGCTAAGTAGCGCTTACCTTAAGCCAAGGACTTTTCAGTTTCCCATGCTCTGCCAGCAAGCAGGTGTGCAAGAAGCTGGGAGGGAGCAGAGCCGGGGCAGCTGACCGAACTAGCCAAAGGGGTATTCCATACCATAGAACGTCATGCCCAGTATATAAAAGGGGGGGAGTTGGCCGGGAGGGGTGGATCGCTGCTCTGGCATCGGTCAGCGAGTGGTGAGCATTGTGCATCACTGTTGTGGTTTGGTTTTTTTTTTTCCCTTGGTAATTCTTCCCCCCCCCCCCCTTTTTTGTTATATTCCTTTTCATTACAAATATGATTATTATATTTTTTTATTATTATTGTTAGTATTTTATTTTACTTCAGTTATTAAACTGCTCTTATCTCAACCCATGAGTTTTACCTTTTTTTTTTTTTTTTCAATTCTCCTCCCCGTCCCATTGGGAGGGGGGCGGAGTGAGTGAGCATCTGCATGGTGCTTAGTTGCTGGCTGGTGTTAAACCACGACAAGTTGCTATTGCTATTTACTTGTTTGAGGCCGCAGCCTGGTCTTATAAGAAGAGTTCCTAATACGTCGTTCAGGTATCATTTCTTACTCCTGTTTTATTTTTATTTCAGAAATGATCATACAATCTGAATCTGGCCAACTGGTTATTTGTTGTGTGGGTAAAGGGATGACTTGGGTTATTTGGATGTTATAGTTAGTTCTCTGGGTTAGCAGAAGGTGCAGGTGGCTAGGAGATTTTCAGTGAAGTACTAGGCGCAAGAGAACAAGGATAAAAGCAGCAGGAATGAAAAGATCCCTAATTACTATTATTCCATAATACAATAATACGATGAGATAATTCAGGCAAAAACCCTGAAATGCCTCATTACCCCTCTCAGGTATGATGAAGCAGCTAGTTAGAAAGTGCTGATCTAAAGCATGCAAATATTGGAAGCAAGTCTATATGTAAAGGATGAGTGAGTGTAAGGTGTGAAGACCCCACAGGAAGGACTCAATCCATAGGGAGTGGTCCTGGCTATTCAGTTAAGTTTGTTTCTAGAACTTAAAGGGAGAACTTGGTCTTGCTACCTTCCTCTACTGCAGAAAGAGAAAAGACAGCCTTTGTGGTCAACTAATGGAGGATTCGTGACCTCCAAACTGAAGAAAAGTCAAAGGAAGGAAATGCTTCTTTCTTCAACTGTCTGCTTATCCTGAAAATATAAAATTACATCTCCTATATGCTGTAGACAAAAGGAGTTAATGAGTTCTCATATGTTGATGCAGCTGCTGGGATTATTGTGGATGCTGCTGGAGCTCTTTGGCAAATAAGATAATATTTTAGTGGCGTTAGCCCTGAAAATTAACCTTTTCCTGCAGAAAATTCGAAAAGATTGCCAAACAAGCATTTTAGAATCCAAATTCCAATAATCTTCAGCAAACAGTGCAAACCTTTCTGTTTCAGTTTAAAGTTTTGCTTTAGCAATCAGTAGTGTTCATAACATTAAGCACACCTCTGTTCCCATTTTAGTAAAAAAGCAAAAGAGACGCTGGTTCTCTCCAGCATGAAAAATGGGACATGCCATGAAATCTGCTGGATGCTTGGTGTTCCTAAACTCTTTTATATGAAAAGCAGATGAGTACTGCAGTGAATGGCAGTAAAAAGCTCTCATCTGAGTCAGTGGTGAGAAGATCGGTGGCATCAAACTGGCCTTTACACGCACACCCAAATCTACAGGACTGCCCTGAAGCAATTACCTGTACCCTAGCTCTTTGCTATTCTAACGCCTGCCCATGCATTACCCTATCGTACTGTTTCTTATCTGACCCTCTTGAAGCATCTTGGATGAGGATGTTCATGCTTTAAGAGCATGATTGCAAGCTCTGATGAAACCAGTGGTTAACAATGAAGTAAGTCTTTTCAAATGTGAAAATTGTTGGCATCGTCTCCTCCTGGCATGCTGTTCCCACTACAGCCTGGCCAAGTCACTGTGGCCATCCTACTCCTTTCCACCTATTTGGATACTGATGAAACTGTTTGGCTGTCCAACCTTTATGTATCTGCCTTCTCAAGGTTATCACGACTTCTCAGAGCGCACCTCCAGCCTCCCCTGCAGCCACGGCCGGTTGCTAGTTGGGGTGGGTGGGCTGGGTACCTGCAGGCTGCGTGTGAAGGCTTGCCGTGGGAGCAAGAGCGTGAGGCCGGGCGGGCGAGCACTTGGATATCAGACTTCCTGGGCATTTCTGAAAGAGGAAAAATCTGTTATCGTGGTGGACTTTGTGCAATGGTTTCTGTTTCTTCTGCGTGATAGCCGTGAATGGCAGAGGCTGGAGGGCCTCCTCCTTCGATACCTCGCCTTGCTTTAGATTTCGCATATTCCTAGGTTCTATGCTTTATTTTATAAAGAGAAAAGCAGAAAGAAGCACTCTTCAGGAGGTGCAAACCTGGGCTACAAATGAGAAGGTGCTTTATTTTTGTCTTCTGATCTTACTCCCCTTGGGCAGCTGACTCTCCTGATCTGTCTCCCAGCCCCTCTGCCCTCACGTTCTCAGCCCAGAGAGCTCTTCTGCTCCGTGGGGAAATCAGGTGGCCGGCTGTAATCGGGCTGCAAGCGCCTCGCAACCTGCGCAGTGCCGGCAGCTGGTGCCCCGCGGCTGTGTCAGAGGGACGGGGACATGCCCCCGGGCGGTCTGACTTCCCTTGCCAATTTGGGTCTGTCCAAGGATGGCAGTGGGTGGCATTTTGAACCCAAATGTGTGATGGGAATAAGTTAATTGGTTCAGGAAATTCCTGGTGAAGGACAGGCAGACTCTACTGAGGCTTCCTTTTGCCGCTTTTATCTGGCAGATAACTGAGAAGTTTCCATACAGCTGTACCAGCTTTTGGCAAACACAGCAGCTGCCACCCTGAAGCGTGCTGGCCAGATGCGTTTCATTGCCTCTTACCCACCTTTCTTCCTCCTTCTCCAAAATAATGCTGCTCCGTGAACCATATTAGGTACTCTGGGACTTTTGAAGCTCCCCAGTAATGACTCTGTATGGGAGTCCGGCAGTACCTGGGGAACCCAGTGCAGTCTACACCATTTTTGTGTTCCTGCTGCAGTTTTGGGGTAGTTTTAGCTTCAGAGCCCTGCTGTGGCTGGCCCCCTGACTCTTGCACCTGGTGACTTGTGTTTGGGAAGATCCCTTAAAGCTTGTTATTGTGACAGAAAATATTGAATAGCTTGAGGTACTGAAGCGATTTCACTATAGTAAAATGCTTTTATTTGCTTGCTAAAAAATCTGTAGGCGTGTAGCTCCCATACACACCTCAAAAGGGTAGGAAAATGTAAACACAGACCTGTTTCAGATTGATTTGCATTATCTCTTCAACCTCTGAAATCCTTACACATCTACACCATAGTATTCAACTTGGGCAATCTAAAGTGAAATAGATTTTTCTTACTTGGAGGAACTGTAGGTATGAAGACTTGTGTTTGAATTGTTAGTCAAGGTCCTGTAAACACACTCATGCAGAAGAAGCTTTCTTTCCTTTCACTGGAAATTTAAATGTAAATTTAGAATGTTGAATGGACTATTTTTATTTCTTTTTTTAAATCAAGTGTGTATAATCTTTCTCTCTCTCTCTCGTCTCAAACAGAGATTCATCCTGCAGTGAAACCCAATGTAATCAGGTCAACACCAAGCCTTCAAAGTCCAAGTGCAAAACGACTGCTTGCACCCTCCAATCACTCTTCATTAAGTATTTTGGGAAAAAGAAACTACAGCCATCATAATGGTCTTGATGGTATGTGAAGGAATAGAAAAGAAATATTCTTTAAGTCTTTGAATTGCAAAACTTCCTGTGGACCTGAGATGACATTAAGGGGGTACAGACCAACAGAAATGTAAGATTGGATAGCATGTTTATAGCATTGATTCTTAATGCAATGAATGGTGGTGCTTATTCATTGAACATGGAGATATTAATGCCATCTCTTACAAACACTCCTTTTACCATTTTTCTTACTAATCTTGATATAAAAGAGCAAGAAAAGAATAAAACAAATTTGGTGAAGGCAGAGATGCAATATGTTTTATTTTGGCTTATTGCATTGCTTTTTTATTTGAAGAAATATTTTGCAGAGATATGCAAGACCTTTTGAATTACTCTGTGCAAAATTACTTGATACGTACTGGACCTGCTGGTTTACAGCCAATCTCTTTGCTAGTATGTGAATTCTAAACACAGCTTAGTCTGGATTCTCAACGGTGTGATTGGTAATGGAGGGAAAATATCTTCTGGCATCTTGCATCCCAAGACTGGTGCCACAGAGTCAGTTAAAACAAGAAGTAGTCCTGGCAATAAGGACTGGTGGAAGGTAGGAGCTCCTTAGAAAGCGTCTGTCCCTGCATTTATACCTCTGGCAGAGGAGGAAGCAAAAGGGGTGTCACAGAGGTACAGGGGAGGCTTTTCATGTACACTGTGCAGCGCCAGAGGTGATATTTAAGCCTGGTGTATCCAGCCACTTCATTACAGTATGGTGCAAATGGAGAGCAGATAGGAAGCTGTGCAAAAAAAGATGGAAATTTGTGGATAAGGCTAACTTTTCTCAAATAATCTTTACTTTTTATTCTGAAAAGTGACTGTGTATTAATGATTTTATTTTTTTTTAATCATTACCAAAAAGAAAGATTTTCAACTGGAACTGTGAACAGTTTTACCTCATGTCCAAATAAGAGGAGAATCCAGCAGGATATAATTTGTTTGCACTGAAAAGAAATGCATGCGTTCCCGAATTCTCTTTTTGTGAGATGTGACTTCTGTAAGCCATTAGCATATTTGTTCTGTAATTGAATAAGGTTGTTGAGATTAGAAATCTCTGATATAGAATGTTCAGGACACGATCTGCACAAAAAAGGTGACTGTTTTCATGCTTCACAGAATAGGTCGAGGTAGCAATGAGAGGGACTCGCCTTTTAGACACGCTAATAGAAATAGTATTCCAAATACAGGAAGAAAAACTTGATCCATTATCCATCATCTTCCCATAATGATTGTGTTTTTCTGTCATTGCCAACGCTATTTGTATCTTGCAGTGAAAATACCTGCTGTACGTTTAATAATACCTACATAGAAATCACTACATACTTTGACAAGAAGTGGTTATTCAGTATACACAGAAGAGAGGATCTCTTGGACCTCTGCTCAGTGTGCAAGCAGCCATTACCCAGTAGGCAAATAACATGTATGGCAATTGTACTTGGAAGACAAGATGATGCCTTTAATAGGCTGTCCTGGTTTCAGCTAGGATGGAGTTAATTTTCTTCCTAGTAGCTGGTACAGTGCAGTGTTTTGGATTTAGGATGAGAATAATGTTGATAACACACTGATGTTTTTAGTTGTTGCTCAGTAGTGTTTATACTAAGTCAAGGATTTTTCAGCTTCTCATGCCCAGCCAGCAAGAAGCTGGGAGGGGACACAGCCAGGACAGCTGACCCAAACTGGCCAAAGGGATATTCCATACCATATGACGTCATGCCCAGTATATAAACTGGGGGGAGTTGGCCAGGAGGGGCAGATCGCTGCTCAGGAACTAACTGGGCATCAGTCGGCGAGTGGTGAGCAATTGCATTGTGCATCACGTGTTTTGTATAGTCTAATTCTTTTAGTAGTATTATTGACATTTTATTATTATTATCATCATTATTTTCCTTCCTTTCTGTCCTGTTAAACTGTCTTTATCTGAACCACGAGTTTTTGGTTTTGGGGTTTTTTTTTTTTTGGTTTGGTGTCTCCCCCACCCCGATTCTCTCCCCCATCCCACTGGGTGGGGGGCAGTGAGCGAGTGGCTGCGTGGTGCTTAGCTGCCGGCTGGGGTTAAACCACAACACAGGCATAGCCATAAATGCTTCATTTCCACTGCCATCTTTGAGTGTGAAGTTCTGCAGGGGTGGTCTGGTAGTTGCCGCATGGGAATGTGAACGAAGGCTGCTTCCCCCCTCCACCAATGCTGGCCATTAGACTGGGCTCTCCATATGAGCTTTGAGTGATGAATGACTTTCACCTGGAAATAAAGATGGTGTTACATTTCTACTGCAGAGAAGGCTGTAGCAATAAGTTCAAGGTAAACATTACTATGATTATGTCCCTATAAGGAGGCACGCTTGGAAGTCTTGAAATTTTTTCTTCTACTTAGTAGAGATGTTCTCTTCAAAGTAAAGAGTGTATAAAACCAGTCATTAGCCACACTGATTAGTTTGTGTCAAACAGTCAGCTACCTGTGTTAACGGCAATTTGCACAAAATAACATCTCATTTGAAAAATTAGTATTGAGAACTGTAAGTCATTGCTTTAGGAGATAACTTTTTCTGATTATCTATTTTCTGTGAAAACATAACTGACTGGAAAGCATATATCCTAAATAACTGAAGTCTGCATTTTGTTAGCATAAAAATGGCTATTTTAGTATTTAAAAATGGCTATTTTGGTTCTTATCCTAGCCCCTCTCTTTAATTAAAAGCCTGCAAAGTGTAAATAAAATGCAAAGAAAAAGCAACAAACCAGTGGTAATGATACTCAACAGCACAGGTCCTCTGTTCCTTTTGACTTAAAAATGATTACCTTTAATATTTACCATTTAACTCCTTCTCTGGTTATTGGTAAATATAAAATACATTTTTTTGGCTGTAATTTATCCACCTTCTCTTCAGTACACAGCAAAAACTCAGTGACCAGATCAGCTTGGGAAACGGTGGTTTCTGTGTAATTGCACTGACCACGGTGTACTATTTGTGCAATGAAAGGTTTTGCCAACCTCCAGAGTTTTTGTGTTACTATAAATATACCAAAAAGCATTTTTGGTTCCAAAATACCATTGATTGTTGCAGGGTTTATTGCGTTGTATCAATTAACAGTATCCAGAAAGCCTGCTATGGAGATGATGATATATTCTGTCTTTCAATGCATGCTTTGATGAAATGAGCAAATAAAAAGGAGCGCAGTGGGCTTATATTAAGTCTTATCTCTTGCTATTTTCATAATCTTAATGTTATTGACATAGAAATGTCTGCATGTTCAGGTTTGCTTTTTTCCAACAGTATTAGAAATTTGTTGTAAAGAAGCCATATAAATATGTTTACTTAAGATATGCAATAATTTGCAGCATTCAAGTAAATATCACTTAGGCTTGTGCAAACATATATTTAGATTGGCATATTTAAAGTCAGTCTTACTGCCTAGGTGAGTTGAGTGCCATATTTTGACAGAATTTGTTATTAACAAAATAATAATTATTGGCTCAGAAATAAAGCAATGTAGTATGGAAATGGCACTTCTTTATGTCTGTATGGGGGAGTGGGGGAAGATTATGAGAAACATCATTAATATTTGGTTTAATGCTTTTAAGAGTAATAAACAAGAACACGATTAACATTTCTTAGAGAAGTCTTACGTTGGCTTGAGTCTTGATTTTGGCCAATGCAGCGCAAGTTTCCCTTTCATTTTTCCATGGATGCACCTCCAGCAAGAGTCTGGTGCAACTGATAGGAGTGAGGGAGTCTGTCATTTGGGACTACTATTGCTCGATCTTTGTCGAGAATGATGAGGGAGCTCATTTATCTCTTCATAAATGGTGAGGTTTGTGCCCTGTTATCTTGCTATTAACTGAGCTGAGTGTCAGTCACTGGTGGCTGAGAGATGTAGTTGTAGTTGTGTGCATGAACCCGTGTATAAGGCATAGACATAAGTAAAATTGCACTGCTTAAGCATTGTGTATTGTAACTAGGTAGATAGAAGATCTGGTAGTTGTTTGTGTCCTTTACTGTAGGAGGAAGACTTTTTTCTGGATGGTCTTAGAAAAGTGTTTTTCCTTTTATTTTCAAACAACAGCAAATTTCGCATTCTGTAGAATGGAATGAAAAATGCCAGAAAGCTTTTTTCCATTCCGGAAAAAAAATCACAGTACTTTGGGGAGTTTTCGTTTAATGTGCATGCTGGTGCTTTTAACTACTCTGAGATGCAGTATTTCCATTGCTGCTGAAAATAAAGTCAACACAAGATATTTAAGTGGTTCTCAGCAGTGAAGAGAGTCTCTTTCAAATGGGAAAATTCCGTCTTCAGAAAAGCACGACCTTGCAGAATGTTATGTGTATCCAATTTTATGACTGGAGTTGACGATGGGAAGATTTAGGTGTGACTGTAAAGTGCTTTGTAGATATTTTGAATCTGGTCTTTAAATTACAGTGTCTGAAATTATTCCGAGCAATTACTTTCACCCACGAGCTGCTTAACTGTGAGCAACAGTACATCCAAGTAGTCAAGTTTCACGTCAGGCTATTGTTTTGGCAGGGTAAGTAATGATAATTTTCCTTATAATATTTGGAAAGATCAGGTAGAGGTATTTTACATGAGTATAATCTCTGTTAGCTGACAGGTATTTCCTTACTTTTACATGCGTCAGAAGCAGAATATCCACAGGATGTCCAAGATATTAACGTCACTAATGAGGTACAGAAATCAGTCTGTGCCTGTTGATAACATTTTCATGACTTGTGGGCAGAAATAAGACAACCGGTTGTTCATAGCTGAAGAGACTTTAATCAACAGCCCTGATCCTTCTTCTCTCTTCCCCTGCCCAGACCTTTAATGCTGTATTTCAGGCTGAGATGTCCTGATACCTTCAAGAGGATTCTTTCAACAGTCAAATTTGTGTTCCTGAATATACTGAAGTATGCAGCTACATCTAAGAATGAGACAGCAATTTTGGGGTCCATTTTCCTAGGAACCCGCACATCTCTGGCACAAGAAGATGAGAAAGTGACACGAGCAATTGGCAAAGGGAGAAAGATCTCAGAAAAACGTACCTTCTCTCTTAGATGCTATTTTGGTCAATCCTTCTCTCTCTGCTTATGACTAACAGTATTGGCTATTGAGGAGATAAGCAAGGAAGAAAGGCTTACATTTCACTCCTATTTTTCCATGGGGAATTTGAGACTCTCCCTTGACAAACACATGAAAATATAAGCAGCCTAACTGACAAGCAGGGAGACGAGCCTTTCCTGCCCCAAATTTTCTTGAAACAGAGAACGCAATTCTAATATGTGCTTCATCACAATTAACTTCACGTAACCCTACGTGAAAGTACATTAGAGGGAAGGAGTTTTCACTGTAGGATGGAATTTCTCAGGAGAGGGAGGGGTTTTTTTGTTTTCAAAAGTGTCTGATCGTTGTTATCACAGCACTATTTTTCAGTAGAGATGGAGATCTTCTACTGTGGTGGCAGGCTAGCAGCATGAAATGCATACCAAAAAACATCTGGCTCTCCATTACTTTAAAAAATAAAACCTTAAATTTTCTCTTATGTATTAATAAAATATAAACCTACCTAAATTGTTATAAACCTCATTTTACATACCAGTGATTTCCAACTGAAAGAGAAGAAATGAGAAGTGAGAAACAAGCTACTATGTGAATCCACTTTTGCCATTTCTTCCATGCTGAAACACAAAGTATGATTAATGTTGAATTGTGTATACCCACTCTTCCCAAAAGTGAGAAACAAGAGTTAGATATTGTTCCACAGTCAGTTTTTCCTCTGAAATTTACTTTGGGCGTGTGCATTGTAGCTTTGGTCCTTGGTATAGCCAGCAAATGTTTTGAAATATTTGGCTACAGATCTCGTACTGAAATGTGTGCACTGATATCGATGGTAATGTGAGCATGGAAAGTAGATCTCTCTGGAAAAACTGATGTTGTGTTACTGTCATTTATTGGAGAAGCAGAGGACTATGAAAAGGGTGTTTATGACTCTTGGTTATTTCCCAACATGTATTACTCAGAGCGTTCATTTATGTCATGATATGAAATGCTTTATGGTAAGAGCCTTGTCGTGCCTTTCAATACGAAGTCATTAAAGCCATCTCTGACCCTCAAGAGATTAACCTAACAACCTTTTTACCTTTGATTTTTGCAACTTGCACAAGAGTAGCCAATTTCTGTCTATTTTCACTGTCCAATCGGAAGCAATAATTTTAAATATTTACTAGAAAACTAAAATGCTCTAAAGCTTGCATTTCTGTGATCAGTATATTCACTTGTTTTTGCAGAGGTACAAATGACGATACTGGAGATGATGAACTAGGGACAACTTCCAGAGCCCAAATTAGGTACCTGGAAAATGATGCAGGCCTTAATTACCCCAGGGTGTTACTGCTTACATTGTCAATCATTTGTAGAACTAAGCTACTACATCTCGTGTTTGCACGTCTCAAGCCATTTTTTTTTCTATTTAAATTTTTGTATTATAAAACAATGTTTTTCCTTCAGTTTGTTTACAATGAGTTGATGATTCCCCCCTCCCCACTTTGGTCTTCGTTCCTCCAACCCCAGTGATGCAAATGACATTGTGACTTAACACAAAAAATAATCAACTAGGAGGAAAATATTTTTGTCCGAAAAACAGAATTATCTCCCTCCCCCCCGCATTTCTTAAAGTTGAGAAAACAATTTATTGTCTTGCAATGATAAATACGGTCATCATTTGCCTACATTGAATTCACATTACAATCATCTCCCAAGTATTTGAGGTTCTTTGATTACAAACAATAGTCTTCCATTCTGTGTCTGAAGACTGCTCAAACTGCAGAGTGTTTTTTCAGTGGGTAAAGGTAAGCAGTGTGACTTCTTGATGATGAATTTGGTCACAGGAGGACTTGGGAGGAGCAAAACCATTTCTGCAAACCCATGTTTCCTTGAATTTCCTCTGAGAAAGAATTGTTCCTAAGCGTTAGCATAGTATAGCACTGTGTTGTGGGTTTTTTAAATATAGACAGCGATTGCTTTTGTTTTGCCAAAGTCAAAACACAATTCCCATTCAACTATAGGTCTCAGGCTTACTGTATATTTTGAAATGTGAGTTATTTCCAAGGGTGCAAGTACACTGGAAATTAAATAGGGGATTTTTTTTTCTTGCTTTTATTTTCTTTCTTTCAAAAATGTATCTTTGGATTTGTAAGGCTTCTTTGCTTACATTTGATTCACAAAAAGCACAAAACTAGAACCGCATTCATGCTTTGACGCACCACTTTGAGTGTGCCATACATCACTTACATTTTGTTGTGCTAAGGAAATGAATGCTTATGAAAAGATTATAGCATTGTATCTCTGTATTCACCAGTGTAACACGTACTCCTGATAACTCTGATAACAGCAGAGTTCAGAAGCCGTACTTCTGATAACTCTGAAAGAGCAAGCTGTGTGGGATCACAGATGGAGGAAAGGGCACTTCATGGTGAACTGCCCCATTTCTGCTGCTGAATCAGTGTTTCTTTTTTTATGTACAGGTAATGTGTAGGCATGAAATTGCAGTAACACTGGCTTTTCTAATTGGCAGAATAAATCAGCTCTTAAAACAGCAAACAATAAGAACAACACTATAATTACGTTAGAATTTAAAACACAATGCAGATAACCAGAACCTAATTCCTGGAATCACTACTTTCCCCTAGTATTATTTTAAAGAATTCAAGTTGCAGAAAGAGAATCCTGTCTGTTGGATAACAGGATTAGCAGTGTATTACCTCATGAATTATGTGTTCTGGATTCGAGATCTGGAGTTCATGCTTAAAGTGCTTCTGTGTATGATTACTGTCAAGTAGGTTGATTATTTTTTGTAAGCTGTGATTGCAGAGCAATAGTTCTTAATAATTTTAGTACATAATGCAATAGAGAAGGCACCTTCAGAAAGTGCTCAGGCAGTGTAACTGGAAAGAACCTGCGTCTGGGGAAAATGCTTTGTGATAACTTTGTACGTTTTTGTGCTTTTTGCTTTTCTCATCTGTATATTGTTTCTCCAGTGTTTCAGATTTCTGTCTTGGGGGACTAAGGGTCTTTTTCAAATTAAGTCAGACTCAGTATGATTATAAGTTATATATATATTATTATTTTTTTAATGATACTTTTTCGAAGCAACACTTAATGTCACTTGTTCCATTGCTACAAACTGGTAGGAAAAAAACAGTTATGTTTGGTTACTTAAAATATTCATAACCCAAGTGGAGAAGAAATAACGAAACAGTCTTCCTTTCTCAGCTTATTTCATAAGGTGTTCCATCCTGGGTGAAAAGGTTCTTTATAGTCCTATGCACCATGATAAGCTGAGAGTGTTACTAGGATTAAACACCTCTGTTATTGCCTGTCTGCCTTTATTTTCCACATGTCTAAATGACATTATCTTGAAGTATATTTATTCTGGAAGGTTTTGAAAACGGGCACCTTTCACCCACTAGTATTGCTGATGACCCCATTAATATAAAAGGGAAAGATGACTGTCAGGTAACTAAGTTTCCTATCAGCAGAACTAAAGAACAGCACATATAAACATAACACATGAACAGCTGGAAGAGGACTGGAGTGTTATTAAGGATGTGGTTTCTGTCCTGGCTTGAAGAACTCTTAAGGGAAAAAAAAATAATATGTTGCTGGGGAATAATATGTAAACTTGAAATAATTCTGTAGCTGGCACCATCCCTTAGCAGTGGACTTCTTCTGATTTAGCCTTAAGTGGTTTTACAGTGGGAAATTTTATAGTCTCCTAGTGCCCGTAAACAGGGAGAAACACTTGATTGTTCAGTATGGTTGGAAAAGCAACTTCTACTGTGAGGAAATTTCTTTTTACAACTTAGTAAATTCTATTTGAGTTCAAATAAATGTGTTGTAGAAAAAGCATACGAGCATCTTAGGCAGTTTCTGCTGTTGGTGCATTGATTTCTCCACAGTAATAAACTTCTAAATATCTTGTCAGTACTGAAGTTGCATTTACTGTAATTTACTTGCATCACATCACTAAAACCCCTTGTTAGTGATGTAGTCTGACCATTTCTGTTTGGAGTAATCCACTTCACTAGCACTTCATCAGCCCTAAGGGGAGAATCATTCTGTATCCTTTCTACTGAAGAAGTGCAAGTACAGATTATTGCCTTGCACAAAATCATGTGCTATAAGAACTCATTTATAAACCAAGTGTCCACTGGTGCCAGTTTCACTGAAATTCGAGCCTGATTATTTAAATTCCCTAAGGCATTCTAAAACTTGGCAGATAAAACTGAAAATCCAAAGTTTTGTTTTCTGTTCTGTTGAACACCAAGACATTTGTGGTTTTTAAACAAGCTCTGTTGCCCTCAAGCTGCATTGGAGGTTGATTGGAGTGCAGACCTTTTGTAAAACACGCCTTTTTGAATGCTGCATGACTGCCTTTTTAATTGGAAGCAAGGGCTTTCTTCCTTAGTTGCCTTAATTAAAAGCGAAGTTTTCCACAGAATTGGCTGGTGTGTGTTCATGCATAAATATTGATCAGAATCCTGCCAAATCAGGGTGTAATTATTTTCTGGAAGAAATCAGTGTCATCTCAGTTCTAAAATCTGAATATTTGGGTATCAGAGTATGTAAGAGTTTAAATTGTGTCACAACGGCAACTAATTAGTAGGCTCTGCTAGATCCTAGGATCTTTTGACTATGTCTACTTATTAAACAGTTCTTTCCCTAGCTTTTTATTTATGGATATACTCAGGTCTTTCTAAAAGATGTTTGGCAACTTAGATGATATTTCAGTATTACAGCAATAAAAGCTAAGAAAAAGTTTGCAAAAAACGGAGAATGTTTTTACTGTATGATATAACACCGGGATATTACTCTACAAATACAACAGATCTTTCTTCATGTTACTCGGTTTTATTAATAGGTTATCAATATGGTAATATCCTGGAGTTAACAGCTGTTGGCATTGCATTAAGAGTGTCTGTGAAGTATTCTTCAAAAATATGCTGTTTAACAGCCTCCAGGTACATTCAGCTGTTCCTCAGTTCCCTTTACAGAGATGTTCTCTCGTTCACTCAGTTGTCTGTGGAACTGAGAGGGTGACTGGGTATTTTGGGACAATCATGGCTAAGCATAGTTTTTATAGATTTGGCATATAAAGCTATGCCAAAAGCATAGCACCTCTGAGTAAGAGTGAAGATTTTATTACTGTAGTGTCTGAGTATAAAAAGCATGGATTTTCGTTTGTTCGCTTGATCTTTCTGGGGGTGACTGGAAGTGCTGTGTAATGTAACTTCTCTATATTTCAAGAGGGAAGAAGCCCCATCCTTTTTGTTTAACCTGATAATTCTGCTTAAGTTGAGGATTCCTCAGGAAATGCAGTTGTGCTCTTGGAGATAGGTTGGTGAGGTTTTTTCTGGGTAGTTGGGCTTATAAACAGAATGAGTCCTTGTCTCAAGAGTTACTCAGGTGGTTATACCTCCATGAATGCAGTCTCTGGGTTTTCTCAGGAACATTCGGGTCCTGAAATGTTATTTCACTGGGATGTCAAAAAAATAAACAAACTTGTAATAACAAAAATAAGTTTACTGTGAAGATAAAAATTGCACAGATTAGAGTTCTTCACTCTACTGTGATCTTCTCTTACTTTATAACAGTGCCAAATATATTCAGGTATCAGGAAACAGTAGACTGTCACAGTATTTAATTTTTATACTAACAGTTTAAAACTTGCCTGGAGGACTGGTGACCTAAATGTATTTTTATGTATGATAATTTTTGTGAAAAAAAAAAAAAGAGGAAAAGGGGGGTGGGAGAGGAGCTCACAACTAAAATATCGGTGGCTTTAGGTAGGTTGTCACATTGCAGAACCTTTATTAATGGGAAGTTATTGATCTGTATTCTTTTTTTTTTTTTTAATTAATTTGATTAAGGATGAAGACTTGTACAAATCTAAATGTAAACTAGTGTTGTGGTTTAACCCCAGCTGGCAACTAAGCACCACACAGCCGCTCGCTTACTCAGTCCCCCCCGGTGGGATGGGGGAGAGAATACGAAGAGTAAAAGTGAGAAAACTCGTGGGTTGAGATAAAGACAGTTTAATAGGTAAAGCAAAAGCCACACATGCAAGCAAAGCAGAACAAGGAATTCATTCACCACTTCCCATCGGCAGGCAGGTGTTCAGCCATCTCCAGGAAAGCAGGGCTCCATCACACGTAACGGTTACTTGGGAAGACAAACACCATCACTCCGAATGTCCCCCCCTTCCTTCTTCTTCCCCCAGCTTTATATGCTGAGCATGATGTCCTATGGTATGGAATATCCCTTTGGTCAGCTGGGGTCAGCTGTCCCAGCTGTGTCCCCTCCCAACTTCTTGTGCACCCCCAGCCTCCTCGCTGGTGGGGTGGTGTGAGAAGCAGCAAAGGCCTTGACTCTGTGTAAGCACTGCTCAGCAGTAACTAAAACATCCCTGAATTATCAACCCTGTTTCCAGCACAAATCCAGAACATAGCCCCATACTAGCTACTGTGAAGAAAATTAACTCTACCCCAGCCAAAACCAGCACAACTAGATACAGGAATTACTGTTGAATATCGGATTGAAGTTTCTAAATAGTTTGAGATGTTTAAAATGGCTTATCTTTGTTTCTATCACTGATTGAACTACACCTTCAGACTGGTTAAGATGACTCCTCAAAATGAAAGAGAAACACCAGTTTGAGAGTGTAATTACCATTTTTTCAGAAAGAGGTGTGCAGCTGTTCTTTCTCATATCCTTTTAATCTCTTTAATACTATTTTTAACAATAACAAACCCCCTGGAGAATTCTTTGTGTAAGTAATGCCTATTGGGACCCCCATAAGAATCGCAATTTGGAACCGGGGCAAGAATAACTAACCCATTGTAATTATCGTACATTTATCTCACTTGCAGAATTGAGACTCTGCTGATTCAATTTGTGCAGAATTATGTACATTTTACTCAGAACTGCATGTAGTGTTGCTAAATGTCTCTTCCTTAAGAACTCTGTGTACTATAGCCGATATGATGTCTTACCCAAATTTTTGAGCAAGTCTATGAGATTGCTAGTAGCATCATCTTGCGCCTTATAGATCAGCAGCAAATTTTCTTGCAGGTTTTTTAACTGGTTAGGAGGATGTTTAGTTACTGAAGTTACACTACTTCGAAAAAGAACGTGGCTGTAATATGACAACTGTAGCGTTTTAAAGCCAAAGAGGGTGAGATTTCTGTCCTTGGGGGGGAAGCAAACGGAATTTAATTTAAACAGTGGGGTGAAATCCATGTTAGCTCTTGGCCTAGACGTGATTCCTCAGCAATTTTATATAAATATAACTGTGAGTTCAGTTGAATGACTCCTGATTTATCATATAGGAGAGAATAATTAAGATTTCTGGATGTTACACTTCTCAATATACTTTGTCAATTTCAAACTGAGAATCCATCTGAAAATTCTCAGAAAAAGGATTGTCTAGTTTTATAAAGCTTTTTCAAATGGGAATAGTAATGGAATTATGCTGATACTATTTGTATTTTTTTCTGCAGAGCTAATCCTCCATGTTAAATGATGCCATATGTTAAAAGCAAAATGAAAAAAACGACTTCTTGAAACATGAATTATGAATTAGTTCCATTTTTGTATTTTCTTGCAGAAGAGGATAATTAAGCAAAGAGAATGAGTGCAGTTAACAGCATACTATAGTGTGCCGTATATTTTCAGGACCAGTGATGATTCTCATGCTCGTTTCATGAGAAATCTTTCCAATCTCTGCATTTTTGATATGTTTGTTGTTGTAGCTGAGCGGTAGCATCTTAGCCTTCAGGGTGAGCATCAGAAAATAGGGCTTTTATGGATAAAGACAATACTCTAATACGCTGTGGTTCTTTTCTTTTCCAGAATCATCCAGCCATACAACAAGAACAATAATGGTACGTATAGAGGAGATTATAGGTACTGATCTATTTATAGATACGATTTTTCCTTTGAAAACAAAGTGAATATAGTAGTATCCTAAGCCGTTGGCATGGTTTTTTATGAAGTCCAGTATCACTGTAGAGATAAAATTAGTCTGTCTGCTACTGCATTTCATGGGAAATCTTGGAAAAAATGTGAGGTTGAATAGCTTAAGAGGTAGCAGTGCTGTCGGTTTGAATAGGTGAAAAATCCAGTTACAATTCTGTGTGTTATGTGTTTAAGTGCTTTTTGATTATGTCAAATTAATGTTGAGAAAATCTCTTGCATTCTATGTGTATCACGTGTGTCAGAGCACATTTGAAGTTCAAAACATGTGCTAAGTAATTTTTTGCATCACATTCCTGTGAGGCCAGTTTCTGACTTTGAGTTTGATAGTTTGGGTTCCAGAAACAGAGAAATGTTTAAACGGACAGGTACATCTTCAAAAATGAGATTAAAAAGTGTTATGCATAAAAATATCATGGATTTAGTGTCTATCTTGTGATTTTATAGGATGAGAAATTTTATCGGTCTCTTTCTGTTACAAACTCCTAATAAAAGTTAGATAAGGACTGAACAAAAATTCACATAAAGAAAACCTTTCTCTGACTGGGAATGATTCATGCCTATCCTGTAGATATTTGGGGGAAGGGCTATCCAGTTTTGGAAAAAGACCAATTTTTGAGGCATGTTTTGAAATTTTAGAATAAAACTCAACAAAACATGATGAGAGCTTGTTTGTTTTCACTCCTACAGTTTTCAGGGTGTCCCTTCAAGTTTATTACCTCTTCTGTATGTGCAGCATTTGTGGGACATGTAAATTCCCACACAGATACTTGTTTCAACAGGGGACAAAGAGTAAATATAGTTCATTGCCTTTATCATTAATCGTCATTAATAATCCAGTGCAAATGGATAATAAATAGGTAAGGACTACAGATCACAAAAATTCAAAATAGCAGAGATGTGTCCGGAAAAAGTGGTGTTTCTGTTTTCTACTGGATGTGATGTAATCCTTGTTTGTCATTAATTTGGTTTAATTAGACCCATTTCACAATGAGATGCTTAGTTATTCAAGTGTATTCCTCTGCTATAAAATTTTGGAAGGGATTGAAAAATTTTTCAATATTTTTCCAATTCTGCACTGGTGTTGGGAAAAGAGCTAGAGGTTAATGCTGAAGCTGGTGAAAACTTCACTCTTCATTTCCCTTTATTTTTTTTCCTATTAATTTTACTCTGAAGACAACACATTTTGTCAGTCTCTCTTTTCCATTAGTGTATCAAAACAGCTCTAAAAACTGACCCAAAGAAGTGGGGTTTTGCCTGTATAACTGTGTCTTCACACCAAAACATGGCCAAACTTTAAAGAGATAAGAGAAAGCTTTTTAAATAACTTGAGTTCTTGAGGTTCCTGTGTTGTGAACCTCTCCAGACCTCTGTGCTGACAACTCAGACCACTCAGACTAATGTTCTGCAGTCAGTGTGCAGTAATTGTCCATAGCACTTAAATAAATGAAAGTACAATTAAAAATAAATATTCTGTTTAGTGTGAAAAGGTTATAACAGTATGTCCACTCTTCTCTGCAATTAAAGCATAGCTGAATGTGTAATGGAAAATTTCTTACTCTCCAATGAGTAGGTAGAATATGTCAGTAAAGCCAGAAAATACACTATTCCTTGCATTAGAAACAGTATGAGATTATCTATTCAACACAGACATAGTAAAACAGTACTGCTGAGATCCATTTTTGAATGACTACTGCAATAAATAGTTACTCTGAAATAAAGTCCCCTTTTTCTGACTGATTATGTTTAATATTGTAACAGATAAAAAGTTACAATCATAGAATGGTTTGGGTTGGAAGGGACCTTAAAGATCATCTAGTTCCAACCCCCCTGCCATGGGCAGGGACACCTTCCACTAGACCAGGTTGCTCAAAGCCCCATCCACCCTGGCCTTGAACACTTCCAGGGAGGGGGCATCCACAACCTCTCTGGGCAATCTGTTCCAGTGCCTCACCACCCTCACAGTGAAGAGCTTCTTCCCAATATCTAATCTGAATCTTCCCTCTCTCAGTTTAAAACCATTACTCCTTGTCCTATCACTACACCCCCTGATAAAGAGTCCCTCCCCATCTTTCCTGTAGGCCCCCTTTGAGTACTGGAAGGCTGCTATAAGGTGTCCCCGGAGCCTTCTCTTCTCCAGGCTGAACAACCCCGACTCTCAGCCTGTCCTCACAGGGGAGGTGCTCCAGCCCCCTGATCATCTTCGTGGTCCTCCTCTGGAGTGGCTCCAACAGGTCCATGTCTTTCTTATGTTGGGGGCCCCAGAGCTGAACACAGTACTCCAGGTGGGGTCTCCAAGTTGATCCAAGCCTGATCTTTAGTCAATCAGAATGCGAGAGGTATAGCAGCAAATCTGTATACTGCCTCGGATGCTTTGACGTAAAAAAGCTTTTGTCTTACCAAGGTGAAGTATTTGAACTCCTTTTAAGTTGCATTTATAGATGGTGAAATAACGTAAGTAAGGCATTAAATCTGATCTTGTCTCTGAAGATTTGCATTTATGTTAAAATCAAAGCCAATGAGGAATAGAGTGTACTTTGCTAAGGAAAAAGAAGTGCAGTTTTTTCTGAGAACATTGCAAGAATTCTTTTTCTGTATTTAAATACAATGATGTCTCCCTATTTTCTGTTTCAGATTCTTGTTCATGAAAATAAAAACTAGAAAATTCTTTAAGGGTCTGTGTGAGAGGAGGTGGAGGGAGGGGACCTTCTATGTTTTAAATATAAAATAAATTTTCTCTTATTCTGTGGATAGATGCCTAGGTTAGTCTTTCATTACTAATTTACTGATTTATATAAATAAATATTTACTTCAAAATGCTGCTTTTAAAGACATGGTTTATTCAGAGGTCATATAGCTTTTGTGTAACTTCCAGGAAATACAGAGGCTATAAACATTGTAGTATTTTAGCCCAGATGCTTTGGAAAGTCAACTGTCACCTTTTTTTTTTTTTTTTTTTCTTTTTTTCCTCTCCCTTGCACAGAGAAGTCATTGACTTGGATTTTCAGCATTACATCTATTCTAGGTGTTTTGTGAAAGGTTTGATAGCAAATCAGGAGGTTCAAAAGTAATACTTGTGTTGACTATTTGGTTTATTTGTTGTATATGATCTGTTGTTTGAAAATCTTCTTTTTAATAGCCTTTGGGTTTCTTAAATTAAATTCTGTACCCAAAATGAGTGTGTGCCTGCATGCTAGTATCAACATTTGCAACTCCATGCTGTGTGGAGACTGCGTTCTGTAATTTTTGCGTTCATCTCAAATCTCTGTGAATGAGTAAACTAAACCAGCCCCCAGCTAAACCCCCTGCTTATTAGAGGTATAATGCTAACACCTTTGCAAATAAGAACACTTCAGGTGTGGCAAAACAGAATCAATACCTGATTTAAGCTTAATTTAATTTAAACATAATTCTACACTTGTTTTACACTATATCCTGTATAATTAGGTCAATGCAAAATATATTGAACCAATTAATATGGATTATTACCAATCATCTGAGCATGCCTGATTTCTTCTAGTGATTTTTTTTCTGCATGTAGTGAGCTTCTTTTGTTCTGCTTGATTTGATTTTTTTGTTTAAAGATGTGACAAAAATTTTAAAAATGCTAATTTAAGGCAATGGGAATTTTTTCCTTTTTGAAAGGATGGGGAAAAACATAAGAGATCATAAATTCAGGTCCACTTAGGAATTTATGATAATCCAGTTAAACATTCTTTCAGCCACAGCATAAACATTCACTGTTAGTTTTTACACTTCTAATGGCTGTTGGTGTTATGTATTTATTTCAAAGCTGGATGTCTTTTCAGAATCCTCAGTGGCTCTCAATGAATAAATGCTCGGCCACTGATGTGCCAGTACAAGTTGAGAAACTTATAGACGGGAACATCGACTGTGATTTGGGATCTGAGTCCCATTTCTGAATTTGTAGAAGATTCCTCTCTTGACTTTCCAACATGCATCTTAATATCCTTGTGCTTGAAATTCCTTTGGGAGCTAGTGAGGATACGAGATTTACCCTCCATAATAAAGATGCTATTAAGTTGCCTCTTTAATATAGGGTGTTTATGGAGTATCTTTGTAGGTGTCTTTGGAATAGTATCCAAACTTTGTTGGACTGATAGCTGCCACTACAGCACATATCATGTGTCTAGTGATGCCATACAGCTAATTCCTCTGTTTCCCAGGCACAGCAAAGCCTTATGCCTAGTGCACCTTGTATTGAAAGACCTGGATTTACAGTTAAGCAACTGATTGAATTAGTAACTCTGTGGTGCTGCTTCCAGAAGTTTTGACAGAGAGAAACACATTCTTATGTAGCTTCTTCATGAAAGAGACTATTGCATTCATTGAACATTGGAGGTGTCTCAGTTGCCCACTGGGAAATGAATGTTTGTGTATGCAAATGGAAAATCCATGCCCCTGCCAGGTGAGTTTTGATGAGCAGCCCTTGCAAGCAGCTCTCAAAAATCGAGCTGTGCACCAGCCTGTGAGAGAAGGACCTGAGAATGGTGCCCACAGAGAAATGTTTTAGGAGGGGAGAGGTGAAGCTGTGAAGATATTATAACAAATGGTCTTCCCATAAACTTCTCCTTGTTGAAGACCTTGAAAAGATTGCCTTTGGTCTCAGAGGTCTCTGAGGAGATGTTCAGTGTGCAGCATGGAGACCTCCTGTTCAGCAGGTGAAACTCTTCCCAGAGATAACTCTGTGCTGACTTAAATATTTGTGTTCTTTATTGGATGTAATATTGCCTGAACCAGAGCTCCCTTAGCCTTGCGAGGTTTTTCTTTCAAGTGAACTCAAAGATAGGTTTTCTCATGATGTCTTTTGGGCATGGAACAATTTTGTCCTAGAGGTACAAGAGATCTCAATGAACGTACCCAGATTGAGACGAGGAGAAACTTGGGAGAAAGGAGTCACTCGGCACGGAGGAGGATTTGTCCAACATGCAGTTAGCAAACTCTGGGTAAAGCTCCTGCTGCTCAGGTCCTGCTCTGTGATCTGCCCCTTGTATGCGGACTCCTAATACCAGTGGTTTTGTTGCAAAACCACAGCACGGCTTATTAGTGATGTACACAGTCAAAATCAAAATGCCAGCTGCTAATTGCATACGGCAGTGTTACGACAAAATTATTGAAGCTTTCTGCATGAAGGGTTTTTGAATGAATAGGGCTTCTGTGGTAGTACAGGTAGTATTCCTGAGGCTTTCATAACCTTTCTAGCGTAACTGTGTGCTAGAGGGGGAAAATTTAAAATCACCATAACAAAAAAAAAAAAAAGCATTTAACAAGTACTTTGTATGAAAATTCATTTTGCTCTTAGTGTTGATATTAGTATGACAGTGGCATTGAATGCTCACTTTTATACACAGTGGTAAATATATTTTTTGAGAGGAACTAATGAGCTGATTTTCTACTCAAGAACTTCAATTGTTTTTATTAACTAGAAATTAAAGATAATGTGGTCCCTAGCACAGACTGGAGAACAATGACCTTATTTTCTCTTATCCTTAAGTGAAATGTAATTAATTTCTTCAAATAGCTTGAAAGAACCAGGGGAGAAGGGAAATAAAAGAGAAAATTCTAACCAGCATGATGCAACAGAAATGAGATTATATTGTAACCCTTGCACCATTTTCTCTGATGTTATCTCTTGCCTGGAATAAGAGTTAGGGTCTAATAAAAGTAGACAAAGCAGAAGTTCAGAACTAGTAATGACATCTGTCTCTGCCAGGGGAAAAGAAATTATGAAAAAACACATACTTTTTCCATCAGGCTTAACTGTTCTTCAGAGTTTATGCCATAGGAAATACACTTTTTGTACCTTGTACATTTCCTGAACATTTTTTGCCTGTGCATGTTGTCTTGAGTAAAGAAAACATTCAGTGACGTATTAGAAAGGAGCCTGGGAAAAGATATAAACCATTATATTTGATAACTTAAACCCATTTCTGACTGGGGAAGCACAGCAAAAAATTGCCGTTTGAGCCCTTGAATGTTCCTCTCTAACGTATGGCACTGGCAATTGCCAGATAAAAATAATTAGTGTGAAATCTGATGTATGGCAGTGTTTTCCATGCATGAATTCTTACTCACTTTTTGAGCACTATCCACTATTGAATGTGCACTATTTTTGAGCACTATCCACTTATTGTACACTAAGAGATCATCAGTTAAATACCTTTATGAATTTCTAATTTCATCCAAACTATGTATTTTATCCTGAATTTATTCTAAATAACAGCTGAATTACTTCTAGTAGCATGTCCTTTAGTTCTTCCTCCCCACCAAAGCGAATACAAAAAAAATATGTGAAAACCAAACTGCAGTCTGGACACTGAATGAAAAAATGGAAAAAAATTAGGCAAATATTTAGAGGGACTACAAAGATAGATTTACAGCCCTATGTGCAACAACTACATTCACTGTAAACCTTGTTTGTCTCTAAGACAAAGGAAAATAGTTTAGCTCTAAGGAAGAGTTATATGTGACTCACTCAAATCTGATGTCTTGTTGCTCTTTTTGTTGTTGTTTGGGTTTTTTACATCAGATCTAAGGAATTGGAGGAGATTGTTCAGTTATTTGCACTAAAATAATGAACACTGGAATTTTTTGTCAAATGCATAAAATTTGTCCTACTGGAGGGAGCAAATGGTGTGGATCGAGGTGTGCTGAAAGTTGCGGCATAATGTGAATATAATGCATTGAATACGAGCGTAAGAATTGTGCAGAAGAAATGAGGCCCTTGTTTATTGTTTTTGGCTGTTATGTTTTTATGACATGATTTAAGAGGTCAGTTTTGCGTTCTGTTCTGCTAGTCTTTGTGGATGCTATCAGCCCCTTCCTTACTCAGTGACTGTGGAATTGGTCCCCTAATTAGAGGGTGCTCCCATAAATGTGCAGCATTGTGCGCATTTTAGGAATATTATAAAAATGCTGTCAGTAATGTGGAATACTGGTATTATTTCACCAAGAAAATGGTGCTTCTTCCTAAGAAAACAAGGTGTTGAATCCATGTGAGAGAAAGTAAGCAAACTTTCATCTTTGTATAATGTCTTCTAACATATCTGTTTTAATCAAATAATGTTATTAGTTAGTCCTGCTGATAATCAGTTATGTGGGAAACAAGATTTGAATTTCCAAGATTAATATATTTGTCATGGGATATTTTTCCAAAATGCTACCTCTAGACAATATAGAAAACATTATTTTCCCTCTCTCCTTTTCATATATCAGAAGGCAGCTTCTCTCATTAGATCTGAGTACTTGCTCTCATTGCACAATTATTCCAGGTAAAGGTTTAGTGGAAAATTAATGCATCATTTTATGTTTAATGTTATCTGTATTAAAATCAATGCAGGTATATTGCAGTCAGCTCTAATATATAATGACTGGTGAGTAAACCTAAGAACCATGGCACAAGCTCGGTGATATAAACGTTTGTTATCCTGCTTCCATTTAGGTTAGCAGCAGGACCAAACTACTTGTCTTATTCAGTGACTTTTATTTAAAAAGACAGACAGGCAGAGTAAGGATCTATGAAGTGAGAAGTACGGATTTTTTAAAATTAGATTAATGCCATACTTGGGTGAAAAAACAAGTCTCATCTCATTGGTTGGGATGCTGGGTTTTTGCTCAGAAAATGTGAATTCTCTCCTAAAATCAACAGGTTTCTGTTGCGGAATTGCTTAGTTCATGGCATTGATTCATGCCTCAGTTTCTCTTTGTATAAAATGGTATTAGCAATAGTTAATTTAGTTTTTAAAGAGCTTTAAGACCTGTGGATAAAACACGTCAATGCGCACAGGGTGTTAATCTGACCCCCAGGTACTTGTTGAGGAAGACTTAGCTGGTTTTTGAGAAGGGTGCTGTGTGTAGGCTGCCCTTTACAGCAGAATTAGTTAACAGAATTATGCTTATTCTCAGGCAAATATCTTTCCCTTTTATTATGATTTCAGCATGCTGCTCCCCATGTTCATATGACTAATGGTAAGGCCTTGCAAGCCAGTGCAAGTGCCATTAAGACAAGCACCATTCCAGTGATCAAGAGACAGAGGCAAAATTGGCTTGATGCTTCAGATGATGGTTTCTTTATAGCTACAGAAGAGACCAGGTAAGAGAGATGAAATCTAAGCAGGGAACGAGGCTTCGCTGCATACATGTTATTGATCCACTATCTGAATAACAGGTTTTGACATTATTGTTTGAGGTTGTGTTACAGTGAAGAGCAATGTTACATCAAAACATCCACCCAACTTTGCATCTCTTGCATACTAATATTATCAGTATTTCACTAATAAAACTTATTCAGTCAGGGCTACTTCTCTGTGGCAAATATTAGAACTTTTTAATTGTTACTAATTGTAGTTCATATACAATGAAGTTTAAGGCACCTCTGATCATTCAGCAAAATGTAAATGCATCCACGATGTAGGTTATACTCTAAAATTTTCAGAACTTGAAAAATATCAAGCACACAATAGAGAAATATATAGCAGATAGCATCTTTTCCAGGCTAGAAATTGATTTCCTTTAAAAGCAACTAAGATTATAATCTTTTTCAGTCTTTCATTTACAAATTAATTGGTAAAATTTAATAAGCTTTTGCTTTTCCCAATAGAGCTTGCTATCACGGAAGAGTCACTAGTTTTCTGGAGGCTCTTCTGTTCTTTTCTTCCCTTGTTAAGATCTGGCCATTCCCTGATTTCATTCAGACTAAGACAAGAAGTTACAGTCTATTTTTGTAAGCTGTGATTGCTGGGCCTGTTATTTAAAAACCTTTAAAATCTTGCTTAAGCAAGGGGATTATTACGGGAAGTAACATCAGACTGCTCCTTACTTCTGTGATTATTTCACAAGCTTAGAAAAGCTGGTAGTTGAACAAAAATGTAAATAATAAAATGAGGGAAGAGAAAGAACATAAGTAAATATAGAGCTAACCAAGGAAAATGTGTATATTTAGTCCCATTTATGGTAGATTCAGCTAGGGAAGTCAAAATACTAGTACGTGACAATTTGGTGGTTATTTCAAGATCAATTAAATATGGCACTTCATTTTTCTTCTGTGTGAGGAATGCAACAATTCAGAGAGAGTGGTAGGAGAATGATGAGCTCTTAGGCTTCTGATATCTAGCCCAGATTGATAGCATTCACTATTTTGAGAGTTGTTTGATGCAGAGAGCTTAGTAGTATCAGACTAATCCCTAGTGATTATACCCTCAAAGTGAGACTGGTAACCTTTCGAAGTTTTAGAATTTTCAATTTTTTTTTTTTTTTTTCAATTATTATAGAGAAGTGCCTGTCGAAGGATGAGATGAGTCCTACACTGACAGTGTTTGTCTCTCCCCACTGATCTCAGAGGTAGCCCAGACAACTGGCCTAGACTAGATGTTTAAATTCAAGGTGATCGAAGTATGGTGAGATGAGTCCTGCCTTTGCAAATCACTCATCCGTGATAGCCCTGCCTGTTGCCATCCTAGGAGATCCCCCTCCCCACTCCCATGGCTGCAGACACTGTACCCGGGCCAGGCAGCAAGGCAGAACTTGCACTGTCTCCCCCTCTGCACCCAAGGTGGTGGATAAACAAGGGGCTTAGTCCTCAGGACTCTGCGTCTGCTGCTCTTCTCCATATCATTAAAAGTTTAAAGAGTAACATTTGAAATCTCCTGATACGGGCAACATAGGGCAGTTAGACCTCACTGATACTCCCTCAAACAAGGAGGTCCCTGAAAATGTCATGCTGTGTCACGCTGGCCGCTGAAGCACAGCAGGGAATACTCAAGGACTGGCGTGGGTTGAGCCCCCCCAGTACAGCTGTTCCCAGTCTGACAAGAGCTAACCCCGTAGGTTCGATGCCAGTACATAGGCATGCACCTTCCTTCTGTGATAGCAACACACAAGGAGTATTAGTGCCTCACCTGCAGTAATCTTCAAAACTGTAACTAATGGGAGACAGCAAGTTTTTATCCTTTGAAACTCTGTTTCACATGAGATCTGTTCCTTCTCTCTCACAGGGCTTTTCCTTTCCCCCCCCTCCCCGCCCCTGTTCCCCCCCCATCCCCATCCCATCCCCATTGATTCCTTCCCTACCTCAGGCATGCTTTCTCCTTTCTATCTTTTTCCTTTGATCCTTTGATTCCCTCCACCTTTACTCCAAGATTATTTATAAGAGACGGTGTAGCTTGTTCTCCTCTCGGCTATCACTTGCCTCCAGCCTTTACAGCTCGAAGTGGAAAGCACTGCCTGGTTCTGCTGCTAGGAACGCACTGATGCCCAAGACGACAATTAAACGCTCTGCTCTTTGGGGCAGGAAGGAGGAAGAGGGAATAGACACTAGTCCCTGACAGCCAGCCTGTCCTGTGATAGGCGTTCACATAGCTGAGCACGACCGTGACAGAGTTCAAGGCAATAGAATTGCAACGGGAAGAGATATCTAGGGACAAGACGTTTATGAAAAAGCAGCACACAATTTATCCAGTCCTGCCATAGAATGAAAAAAAAAAAAATCAGTTGCCAGTTTGCAGCCATTAGGTGTTTAAATATGTTCTGAACACTCAGCTCAGAAATAATTACCCCATTTGAGTCAAGGTAACAACGCGTTCTTTAGGGCACTTGTTTCGTGCTGCATCAGGATCCGGACTGTTTTATCACGTGTATTTGTTCATTAAAAATACATGTAAGGCAGACACATGCTACTTACAGCAAAAGGAAAAATATTTTTCAGTATAATTACAGCCTGCAAAAGGGAAAATATTTTCAGTATAATGTTTTGTTTGCAACAGTCCATAATGCTTTTCATTTCTCCATCCTAAAACATTTTTGTTTGTGCAGTGAATTAAGGTTTAAGATGCATATTCCTATAAAACACCACGTAGGGAGTCTAGAGGGTAAATTTTCTCAATTAGCTAAAAAAATTATACTACAATAGTCGGTTGATACTATCTGAGAAAAAAATTTAATACTGTTGCTGCTAAACTAAATGAGGTGCCAGTCTATTTCATGCTAACCGAGCCAAAGATGCACGTGAGCATTCTAAATTTTATTATCCATCAATAGATAAGGTGAATATATGTATTTATGCCTATAGCTCCATTTTAGAAGATATTTTTAAAGAAATTATCATCCTTTTCCCCTCTGAATTTAAGCAGCAATTGTATTTCTGTAAAGTTAACTATTGCGTATCTGATTGCTCACAGATTCGAGATACTTGTAGCAATAGATGAGTAGGGAGCTAAATATTCAGAGCAGTGAAAATGTGGAAATTATATATCATTTAAGCTTTCCAAGGTAACCCTTGGAGATACCCTAGAATTTTAGGGCAGTGCCCTTCACTCTTCACTCAGGCCACAGTTCAACGGTGCCTGCAGGTACACTTAAAATTTAGTGTGAGCATATGTATCATTGAAACAAAAAGACTGGAGTTTACGTCTGAAATTCAACATATTTTACATGCTAATCTGCTCTCCAGAGTAGGACAGGAATGTACTTTATAACAGTTGTAATATGCATCCTCATACACTTCAGCTTTTTTTTGAAGTTGTAGCTATTTGAATGCAGTTTCCTCCCTTGTTGTGTATCGGTATCTGCACATCTGGGGAAAAATGCCAGCATAGTTCCCATTTGTATTCCCCTCTCTCCAAGCCCAGAGGCCTCTGCAGAGCTGGGCTGCACATTAGCATGGTGCTGAGCCCCAGTCGTTCCAGCCCCTGGCCAGTTTGGGGAAGGGACAGAGTGAGTTTGCATCTGCCTACGTGTTAGTGCCATGAATGAATCACTCGTATGAATTTCTTGATTGATCTATATCTATATCTGTGTAGATCCCCTCCTTGAATACCTGTCAGCATGCTCAGTGAATTTTGCCAATAAATATAGATGTCCCCAGTTTTGCTATTTCATCTGTAGTGACAAGCTGCAGTCTCCATTCAAAAACCTTCCTGATGCCTGTGTGAGTCCAGCTCACTTGGGATTTCCACACCTCTGTTCAGTCACAGGCTCACAGCAAGGATTAATCTAGGCAGAAAACCAGGTGACAGTTCAAGAACACTTACCTTGACATGACATCATAATTTTATGTTGACCTTTGCTGGATTTAACATTTTTGTATTTTTCTTTATTCTTACCCTTTTTTGAATGAAAAAGGAATTCTCATTCCCTACTGTGAAATAACTTGCTCAAGATTTTATTCTAAAGTGCAAATCTGTTTACACAATTCATTGAAAAAAAAAATCACTCTTTAAAGAGCCTTACATTTATCGCTGCTCACCAAGGGAGTGTCCTTATCTCTTTTTAATATACTTAGATATTAGCTGCTAGGATTCTCCTAGCATCCTAAGTGCATGCTTTAGGATCAACCAAAAGTCTCATAACTATAAAAGAATTTTATTCGGGACATTGTACTAAATCACCTTCGCTATAAGGAAGCTTTTTGGGGTTTATTCCCCTTTTGTTGACTAGCTGTGATGTGGATTCTGTTGTAGGCCCTGTTAGAGGTTAATGCAGAAAATGACTGTATTGTGTGAAATTAAATTCTTTATACTGAATCACCATTCTGGGAGTTAAATAATAATTGAAAAAATGGGACAGTTCGTGTAATGGTCTCCAGAAGTTTAATAAAAATGTAATATATCAGCTTAATATCTATTGAGTTATATAAGACATAATCATAATCTATGAATAAAATTAGTAATATAGCTGTTGGATGTCAAGGGAAATGTATCTGTTGATTAAAACTTTACTTACCAATTCTAGGTGTGCAGTGTGCATACAGTTCCTATACACATGCTCTGTCTGTAACAGAATGCATGTGCATGCTAATGATCATACTTGTATAGGGACAGCTAAAACACTGTGTGGAAAATGAAATTTTTTTTTTCAGCATTTGCATTATAAGAAATGTGTGGAAATGTTTAGCTGAATGGGTTATAGCAGCAGATTCCATATGCTTTCCCTTCATGGGCCAAAAAGCATATTTGCATATAGAACTGCAGTTGAATGACTCGATGCTTGTTTCCTTTCAGTGCTGAAGCAGTTAGAAACCTTCTCACGGTAAGTGCAACTCCATTGGGAATGAGTTAACTGCAACTGCTAAAATTAGAACATGATCTTTAGCTGTTACCAGCAGACATTGCTTCCTTTTTGCTGATAAAATGATTTGAGAGGCATCCCTGTGGCAGCATTGTATAGGCAATTTTCATATTCTTCACTTCATGTTCTGTCTCCAAAAGGAAAAGCTTCCCTTGATTTGTTGAGGTACTGCGTAAGAATATCATAATTGCTGTGATAATTACCTGATACCACTCATTTTTATTTATGCATGTCTCATAGCACACACAAAAAGCTTAAAAACCAAAGTTGCATGTTGAGAAAGAAGAGAACGTGAAGCTGACAACCAGCTTCAGCAAAATGTTGAGTCTTGCCTTGCCGCCAGCGGTCTGGTTCTCTTGCAGAAGTCGGGGAGAGTCATGGTAGTGCTCACAGCCCTTTGTGCTCCTGCATATACTGCTAGCACTCTCTGCATTGTAGCTTTATCAGTGTAGACCCTAACCTGTACCTTTAAAAGCAAACTGAAAACTTGGGTGAACCAAACCCAATATTAAGAGTTGTGAATGACCTGCCCTTGACCCTTCTCCCTCCCACATGTGTTTTCATCAATGTTTAGATAAGGTCAGGCACAGTGTTTGAGTTACCACTTGTAGCACGTTGTTGGGAGAAAAGGGAAAAGTGGAGGAGTAAGTCTCCAGTGCCCGGGGTCTGATATACAGCGCACAGATGCAGGTCAAGATCAAAGTCAGAGTTCCAGTGCTAACTGCTCTGCTCCTTCTTCCTCTTCGCACGTGCAATTCGTATCACAGAAATGTTCATAGGTATGTTTATTCTTTCTTTTTCAGTTGTCCCCAACTGTGCAAAAAAATTTGTGCACCAAAAAAAGTATTTTTAATTTACACTCAGGGCTGACCTCTGCTTTTCATAAAGACAAGGCAATTTGATTTCAATTGGGATCCTGGTTTTGAACTTCACCGTACTTGGATCCAGGGCATAGTGCATTTTCATTTTTTACCTGCATGGCACTGTGGCCATTAGAACCGACCCTGTAACCGACTGCATGAAGACGCCTGGCTGCACCCTTGGAGCATCAGCTGCAAGCCTGAGAGTGTGATACACCAGCTACTACCCTCTAAGCAAAAAATCAGCCTCTAAGGATGTAATTTTCTCGTTCCTTTACTTCTGTTGTATTACATAGTTGTCATACATCTTGAAAAGCAGGGGTTACAGAATATATCCCTTAGAATTATGTCTAATCCTTGCTGATAGGATTGCAAATATCTTATTGATTGGCTGCAGCTGAGTACAGGTGAGCTGACAACCATATCCAGTCACTGTGACAATACTGCATATGGGGAATTTGGGGAGGAACTGTCCTTGCTACAATTTAGGAGCAGTCCTACTTGGCTAGCGACTGTTCGAAGTTGTTATATACTCATGAGAGTGAATAATAGTTTCTGTGAGCTGTTATTTTGACCTTATTTAGTATGGACTTATTCATGGATGCTGTGCACTGTTCACACCTTACAAATCATACTTCTCTGAGCTCTAGCTGAGGTACTGTGATACAGAATCACAACCAGAGGTATAGAAACTAGACCATAATCTCTTGCCATTTGTTTCCCATTGAGCAGCTTTCATGGGTCTACAGATATTTTCTTTCACTATTTATCTACATGAGTTTTTCCTCTGGCTCCTTTTACAGTAGCTAGTAAGTCAAAGTAACACTACTGTGATAATCCAAAAGTTTGTTTTTAAAAGCAGGATCATTCCATGAAGCTAAAATCAACTCATTTGAAGAATGTGAATATTTTTTTTAACTTGTAAAAGGAATAATAGATATATACATGGAAAACACGTACGTAACAAAACCCAAAGTTCAGTATAAGTTGTGCCATTAGTTAGAGCTGGTAGGTTTGAAGAGCATATAGTATTAAGTGTTTTGCTTTTTCAGTCTTCAGAACAAATGAAATACAACCATTCTAGTTTGGAGCTATGTATTAATCTTCTCACAGTTTAAGATGAAGTTTCAGTGACATTGTAGTAAGCTACTCACCCTATTTAAAGCTACATGGTAAGGGAAAGATGTTGCAGTGGTTGGAGTGCTTACCTAGGACTTGGGAAAACGTGATTCAGTTCCCTGCTCCCTCACAGACTTCCCGTGAGACCTCAAGCAGGTCTTTTAAGTCCATATCTCCAAGCATTTAGATGCCTAACTCCTCATATCAAAATTAACAAGGTGCCTAAATACTTTGTTGAAGATTTAGAGGCAATTGGCAATGTACCCTCTGTTCTTTGCCTGAAGAATCAGATAAAGAGTACTTTATTCTTTCACAGGGCTGTTGTACACGGAGCAGGTCAGAAGCCTTACAGGGGATCTTCTTTCAGAGAAAACTTTTTACCTTTATTGGTAATAAAATCCCATGAAAATGCCACCCACAGGAATCCAGAAGCTGTTGACTGACACTGGGTGATTGGTTACTTTCAGAGGTGTCTCCACTGATTAGCAGGTGAAAATTAATCAGTGCACCGCTTCAGTGATGACCACAGGGAGACTGAGGCTAAGAACAGATGGTTGTAAATGACCTAGTTACTGCTGCCTGAAGAGTCACACCGCTGGATCTTGTAAAATGACCTTGTCTGATCCTACCCTGTTGTGAGCAGAAATTCAAACATGCTGCCTCTCTATGGTGGCTTAGATACCAAAGTATATTTTGCAATTGCATCTTAGGTAGGAGTTTGAATGTGGTTAATTCACATGACTCAGCTAAAGAGCAGTGACACATTTAGAGGTGTTACTCAACCACTTGCAATCTTCTCCACTCTCTTTGACAAAAGTCATTTCACGTTGAGACAGTAGCTGCAGAAGTAGCCGGAGCATTTCATATTTGGGAAGGGAAATATTATTTCTGAAGTGAGACTTTTTGCAAAATTTTATTGTCCTGGGAAACTTGGGGAGAAAAAAAAAAAGAACTTAAATGAAACACGAGGATGATAATAAGTGCATTAAGGATTGTCTTAAACATAGATGTTGGTGGAGAAGCTCCTGTATTTTCTTAACTTAACTTTTCCATAAAACTTGTTCACTTTGTTAGACCTTCCAGACCCAGTTCAGCAAAGCTCTTAAATGCATGCCTGACTCCCACTGAGTGCAGTCTGTTGGCTAGAGTACATCATGTAGTCAGTAATACACCTTATATGTCAGATGTTAAATTGGAATGTCATGCAATTCTTTTAACCTGTTTTCTTATGGTTCTTGACAAATTTTGAATTTCCTGCAGTATGGTTGGCCATTTCAAAAGGTTTTCCTTCAGAAGCTGTCTTTTGTGTTTGTGCAGAGGATTTGAAGTAGCTGAACCCAATCCTCTTTACAGGATGTTTTAACTGAAGGTCTTAGGGCTTAGCTTTTTGTTAGCTTGCTGCTCAGCTTCTTCCTAAATCCACATCCCCAGTGGAAATGTGTCATCTTGTAATATTTGGTCATCTTCTATTGTGGGAGTTAAAACCGATTTGGTTGTGAACAAGAAGAAAGTTTGCTTTCTATAAAGAAGCATCTTTGTATGGGAAGCCAATTTCTCTTTCAAAGCCTTGGGAAACATAGAAAATAACAATAAAAAATGCTAACTTGTCAGACCAGCATAGTCTTCTGCATATTTAAGTATCAAAGAAGATAGACAAGATTAATTACACAATTGTTACCTATAGCAATGCTAGAGTAACACTAATTTAGGACTAAAATTAGCCTACTGTCATCATTCCTATGCCTAAACCACAGAGGTTTATCACATTAAATCTTAACTATTGATGATTGTAACCCTCAAACACTGCACAATATCAGTCTCAAGAGATCTTTTTCCGTTTTTACAATTTCTGTGCCATGTGAGCAATAGTAATTAGTAGAAGCTGGACACAGGGTTAAGAATTATTTCATCTGAAGGCAGAGAAATACACAGCAATAATGTGCATGTAGATATAGAAACTAGGTAAGTCCTGTGGTGAACACACTGTTGCTAAAGTTAAATAGCAAAGAAGATGATAAAACTGTACTGTGGTGAATATGTTCAAAAATGTAATGTCAGTGATTCTCACAGTCTTAAAATTCACACAGAACTGCTGCCCACTACCTTTCGTTTATAAGTTCTCCTGTATTGGATTCTTCATTTCAAATTACAGATAGAGGACTTAATTCTGAGCTAGTCTATATTTCAGTGTGTGTATTTAATAATTTATTCTTATTATTTTCCTCTGATAGTTTTTGGGGGGTTTTTTTAAGCTCATTAAGATCTTTTAAATGCACGACCCTCTGGCATTAATGTAAGTAAGGCTGTGGAAAAACAAATATTAGTTGGTGTCTTTTTGTGAAAGAGCTTGCATGAGTAACTACATAGGCATTTTAAATGTAAAATACCGAAGAGAACATAATGACTGTGACTGTGAAAGCCAATCACAGAGATAACTATCAGTTCTTGTCAAACATCTAAGGAGAGGTGGCTGGCTGTTTTCCTTAGTTGTGCTATGGATAGAGGCTAAAACATTTACCTGACAAAATACAACAGAAGTGTTGTTCTAGCGGAAAAAGCACAGATCAGCACTGTAAAATTCCTACGTTGCCTCTGTTGCTTGATGTGAGACACCAGACAAGTAATTTAACCTCGAGTAGCTCCACCTTTTTGTCTGTAAACTTGAATAATATTGATGTATACCTACTCTTAAGGATGGTGTGCAGTTTTTAATTAAGCAGTCCAGCAAGCACTATGAGATACTGACATGAAATGTGCTGGCCATAAGAGTGGAGAGCAGGATGAGTGGCAGAAAATGAACTCGAATAGACCTTTCGTAATATGAATGTTAAAAAAAATAAAAATCCAATCTTTGAAATGAAGCTGACCTTAGAAATTAGCATCAAATCATTCTGTGGCAAAGCTTTCCTCTGTTGATGCCACAGTACAGATTTCTAATCCATATTCTGCATCGGAGCTTCTATGTGTAGAGTAAGTGCTGATTATGCAAGAAATTGATGGTGTGGAGCAGAGCCCCAGGGGACAGTTTTGTGAGGGAACTTTTGCTCTCCAACTGTTTCTGGTAAGACTGATTAATTTTGATTTTCAGCCCTTGCTTAATAGCAAGTAGCCAGAATGCCAAGAAGCTCCTCCAAATATACCCTATTGGTACATATATTATTCCAGGAAAAGTATATGCATAATTGATAAAGAGGAAAAATATTGTCAATTTTTTTGAGCCTCGGGTAATATGATAAGCTGTAGTACTGTAAACACAGTGTCCAGGACAAAAACCTCAGATGAAACTTACCCTGACGTAATCAAACAAGGTGAGGAAAGACAGAAAGAAACAAAGAAACTAATAAAAAGCCATACAAAAAGTTCTGTGTTGAAACAGTTCTCCTAATAAATAAAACACTGAAGTAGTTAAGATGGGGTGTTTAAAGTGTGTTAAAGTTGGAAACAGCAACAAAAGTAAGTGATCTCTTTTTTTCCCCTATGGAGCATATAATAGAAAGTTTTCTGTTATCTTGGACTTAAATAAACATATATAGTTAAGAAAATATTTTTGAAAATTTTCAACACGGTATTTAATGTTGCTGGGGAAATGGCACTTAATGCTTGTAGCCCAAGGCCAGAAACAGAAGTTGTATATTCTGAACATTTTTGTCATCTTAAAGTCTGGGATAACGCTGGAATTGTGAATTAATATGCAGGATGTTTGGGGAGTAGTTGAAAGCAACATTGCGTTCCACTCTTAGCCAGCTCTGATGCATCTTCTCTCCAACTTCTTGCCTGTCTCAGGAAAAAATATATGCTGCCATGTGGGTAATATTTTCATCTAGTAGCGGGTGATGTTTAATCAATATACAGAGTGGCCATCCTCCTGCAGAATAACTAAATCGTAATGAAAATTCCTATTGGTAGAGTATAAAGTTATGCAGTGTAGGAATTCACCCACACCCTGCTGATATAGTTAGGAAGAATAAAGGAGTTGCTTTGAGGTCTTCCGGTGTTTGTGCCTGTGAGCTGTAGAATTTCTGGCTCCTTGGATTCCCAGGGTGCCTACGTATTGACAAATCCGCAGTGATCTTGTGCGTGCATTCATGGGGAGGAGAGATTAAGCAACTCTTTCTTTAATAGAGCAGGCTTCATGCCTTAGAACCTCTGAAGCAGATGGTAACTAAGGAGAGGCTAACGAGTTTCAGATAAGGTGCAGAGCAGCTGTCCCATAGCTCAGGTTACAAGTCTGTTGAAGCCTGAGCCATTGTTTTGTTTTAAGGAGTATGAATAATTTACTTTTTACCCATTCCATCGAGCTACCTTTGCTAGGACTTAGCGGTTCTAATCCACTCTACGAAGCTGGATGCTGTCGTGAAACGCCATGAATCCAAGGACAGGCCTTTCTCCCTTCTTCAAGGGGAAAACTGCCTGAGGAACATGGCTCTGTGCGTGCCTCTGTCATCGTCACTGCTGTGTGGTGTGTAATGTGAGATACCGTCCCTGCTGACTTAAAGCTCCACCCAAGACACGGGGCGAGTCCTGAGCTACTTCATCCATGTTGAGCTCTGTGGTGTCCACCATGCCTACCAACTAGATCAAGGGGGTTTTTTAAACCGTGCCTACCACAAATCAGTCTGGTAAGGCCTCCATGCTGCTGGCTTCTGCGAGAAGTCAGCGTTGCACCAAAACTGATGTGTAATCCTTTTTGTCCTAGCCATCTGCAGTAGGTAACTTTAGTCTCTTGGTGGTAAGTACCGAGCTCACAGATGAACTGGGAGGGTAATTTCATTGCTGATTGTTAAGATTTAGATTTAGTCATCGTGTGATGACTGCTAGATGACAGCATCCTTTTGTAATGTTTCTTAGGGGTTAAAAGTTTTTCTCAGTTTCAGCATTCAACCGAAAAATTAATAGTAACGCTGAGAATAAGACTTTGCACTTCTTTAATTCCTTCTCTCCTAACATCCTAAACCACTTTAAAATATTAATGAAATATGCTATTTTCAGGGGAAATAAAAGCATGGAAAAATCTGTCAAAGTGATTTTTCCAAAAGCCATGCCAGTTGTTTGCAGTAAAACTGGATATAAATCATTTCAATAATGGGTAAGGTTCCTGTTGTTCTAGGCACTCTAAAAATGCACACACAGAGATGGTTTCTGCTCTGAGGAAATTTTGATCCGAGTAGATTTTAAATCAGCAGCAGGCAGAAAGAGACAGAGAGGTGGCTTGTGCCAGGCAACAGGTCAGGCATGACACAGTCATAGAAGTCTGTGCTTTAAACACTTGACCTGGATTTTTCCTCCCAGTAAAGAAAATGCTCAAAACCCATTATTTATTGCTTTATATATATATACACATAGTAGCTATAAGCTGTTGCTCTGAAACACAAAACATCAGAGAAGCCCTCAAGATGGTACAATGCTTGAAAATGCTATATTAAGCTCCTTAGGAAGATCTGACATGGTAATTTGTAACTGGTATGTCTATAAATCATTGTTCATAGAGAACAGTTTTGTTCCGTAAATATTGATACCAAATTGAAAGATAAACACCAGCAAAGAAAACATTTCCTTGCTAGGAGGAGAAAAATAAGACAAGCTCTTAAAACATTTAAATGATGTTGGCATGTCTACAGTAGCACCTCTTTAATCTTATAAAGGTTGTACCACTCTATCTGCCATCTGTATGAGTTTTATAATGCAACTAAGTGGATCATGGCAACTGCTTTCCGGTAGCCCGATGCTTATTAAAACACTTCCAGTTTGTTTTATAAATGAACATTTCACAAAGGAGCTTATTTTAAAAAGATGTATCAGTGTCAACCCACTTCTACCTTCCAAATATATTTCTCCTAATTTCTGTCATTTTGAGGTTAGATTAAAACTTTAACAGAATATGGGTAAGCTTTAGCCTCAAAGTGCTGGGGGGGGGGGGGGGGGGGGGAAGATGTCTAAACCAGCAAGCCAAATAGTTAAATAAAATACTTCTCATTTCCACACAGGTAGATATGTAGGAAGTGCTGTGAGTCATTCAGTCTCTCTCTAACCTTTCAGGTTTCTAAGGATCTGTGCCTACAGCTTCATCCCAGTTTCCCAGTTAAATTCTCTTTGAGGAGACAGCATTGCACACATTTTGGCCTTTCACTTTGTTTAAAAGCCTGTTGAAATTAATCGAAAGCCTATCAGCCTCCTAAGATAGTGCCCCCTCTTGTAATTTAATCCACTGAATAGTTATAGTGTGCCACTGGATACAAGAAACCCTCAGAGAAAAGAGTGATAATTGGATCTAATAACCCCCAAGGAATGAAGGTTATTTTTAAATAGTTGTTTTTGCTAACTGGCCTTGAGCTTGCACTGAAAATTTACATTGCACAAAATTTACATTGCCCTGGAGCAGCAGCAACTTCATGAATCGAATCTTTGTCTAGAAGACTTTTTTTTTTTTAGTTTAGTTTTTCTCTCTGAATGTCGCAATGGTTAGGCTGATTGCAAGTTTCACATAAAACTTGTGCCAGAATGCAAAATCCTGCATTGCTGTAGTTAATGTCTAAAACTCCACCTTCTTCCAGAGCTGGCAGTATTTTGTGCACCTGGCACGTTTAAGTTGCTGTTTACAATTGGCAAGTCATACCAGAATACTTCACCCCAATCTAGAGATTAGGTGGAATTTCAGCAATGATTGTCCAGGGAATCAGTTCTCTTATGCCTGCTGCTGACCTGTGCGCATTCCTTGTGCTACCAGCAACAATTGGGTAGTAATACATTTCCACAGCACTAGGTCTTTGTATATAAGGATGTTGCTCAAATGTCATCAGTCTAAGAAAGCCTTGGGCAAAAATATCAAACTAATTTACGTATAACATAAAACATAATGCTATGCCCTTCAGCTTAAAACTCTGTAGCCAGGTGCGTATTAGGTTCTTGATATATTTTTAGTGGAAACAGAGCATTAAAAGCACTTCTGGACCTTGGTATTTAAGAAGAATTATGGACATCTCAAAAGCGTGTGTGTGTTGGGGGTGATTCCCCTTCATAGGAAAGTGTTTGTTTCTTTCCATTCACTTTCAAAACAAGGTTGCTCATCTGCTAGAACTTCAGTGGGCCTTTACATGCAATTAATTTCTCTCACAGTAAAAACTTCTGCCATAACTTGAATTTATTTAGTATTACTTCTTAAGTACTGTTGGTATAGCTGAATAGACCAAAGTCACTCTAGTCATCACAACTCTGAGTCTAGTGCAGAGGAGGCAAGACTCATGCACAACGGTTTATATATAGAAGCAGTAACAGACAGATACGCCTGATATCAACAGAGCTAAAGCAAGTAATGCCTTTAACTCCTATTAGAAAAGGCTTGAAAAACTCATTCTTGACTAACATCAACTGAAGGTAACCTTTCTTTATTTTATTCAAGTTTAAAAATTGCTGCTGTTTTAATGCGTGGCATAATTAGAGCAGGGATCTTTGAGTCAGCTTCTACAAATGAGAAATTTTGTTACCAGCTATCCTGTTCCTGAGAAATCTGGATGTAACAGATTATATAGGATTGTGCTTAACTTCACCAGATGGTTAGTTACATGGAATTCACTTAGGTCCTGAGAAGGGCTTGGTTCATAGAAATGGTTTGCCTCATTAAATTTAAGCATGGCATAAATGCCCTATACAGCCTAACTATTATTTCTACCCAGTGGGTTCCAGTCTGTGTATGAAGCTTGCAAAGAGAAGATAGGTCTTAATAGTGTGTGGTACTTATGTACATTTCCATATTTCCCTGAATAGGTGCCAGGGATCTTGCATACCTTTATCTGCAGTTACTAATTGAAGTATCGTGCAGACTTAAAGAATTTGTCTTATTCCTACATCAGCAGCAGTGTATCACGTTTGACATAAAAATGAGCACAGTGGGCTTTATATACCAATCACCTATTAAAAGTTTGATTCATTCTCATACCTTTGGTCTCAGGAGGACTAGAAGGCTTTAAAATACTTTTTAATTCGCATTTCAAATGAAGTCTGTAACACATCATACTTCAAGCACTAGTACAAAAGTCAAAGGAAAAAGCAGGGGAAAATGGCAATTACTCGTTCATAACACTGCAAAGGATATTATCAATGCTACAGATATTAAAGCCGTTTACTTGCCATCACCAAATAAAAGCTTTATGTAATTAAAACATATGGCTGGTATTAACTGAAAAAGGGACAGGAAATTGAACATTAAAGGTGACTCTGCCCTCAATTCACTGTATCGTTGGGGGAGGGAGGAGAAGTGCTCCGAGTGAAAGGGCGAAGACAACCTTATCTTTGAATTTCCTGCCTTTCATCATCTACTGTTACAACCTGCATGTTTAAGTGTTAAAAAAACCTCTGAAGCATTATAAAACCTGATCAGTGCCTCTCAAAGAGCTTGACTGTATTTAGATGCTAAATTCTTCAGTGTAAAGAATCAGTTCCCTCCACCCTCTATATTTTTTGCAGTAAAAAGAACAGTTCTGGCTTTTAGTGAGATGGTTGTTCAAATATTACGTTTAATGAAGTTAGTGGAAATTTCCATTCTTCCAATTTTATTTCCGAAAGGCTGTATCCCAGAAAGCTAATTTCTGGAAGCATTTTCACAATCCTGTTTAAATAGAAGTGCTGGATTGTCTTTTTAGAATGCATACCAGATTAGTTCTTGTGACAGTCTATATAGAGCTACTTTCATTTAGACTGAGGAGTTGACTCTTTTTGTGGTTTGCTTGATTTAATAATGTGATGACTCCCCCTTTTTTTGTTCTGCCTTTCTTCATGCTCGTTTCGAACCAGTATTTAATAACTGCATCTTTTGACTTTACTGTCCTTAAAAAATAATCGCAAATTGTAATCACAAATACTTTCCTGTCCTTACATTTAGTGTCAGCTGCAAATTGCTTTCATTAGTAGGAACATCTTGGCAGTTTATGAAGTTGCCATATTAAAAATTCAGATGGGCAGACAATTATCTAATATTTTCGTAAACTGTGGGCTTCTCAAGTGATTAATGACCACATTCATTCTGTAAATAAATACAAAGTTTTACAAACAAATATATCAAAAGGGATCCAGTTCTGTAAGCTTTTGCTGGAATGATCCCCATTAATAATCAGTGTGGGTAATGGCTATTGTCTATTCACATGAATTTATAAAACGTAGCTGTCTCATTATTTTAGAAATACATGTTTCTACCAGTCTCAGGTTACCTTTCTATGATCTTACCATTCTGGAAGGTATGCAGTATCTTGTCAATCAGTTTAATATCTTCTTAGGCCTAATTTAAGATGACCGTGTAAAGTAACTACTCAAACAGTAAGTTTGTGTCTCTGTGGCATTGTGTGAAAAGCCTGAACTTAACTTTCTGCAATTCCTTTCCTTTTGTTCTGTTGTGCTTATTACTGAATGATGCTAAATCCTAATTTGGTATTCCAGGCCATGAGATCCTGACGACATCCTTCTTTCAGGCAGCTAAAATGAATACTTCTCTGCACTAAATATGTTAACCAAAATAGATGTATTTTTTCGGGCTCCCTTTAACCTCTAAGAGGACAGTATATTCTCCTGATCTTTTATTTTTTGTTTTGTCTTTGATTATGTTCTCTTCTGTGGCCCATTTACTTGACTGGAAGCTTACATTCCTGGGAAATACTCAACCAGTAACTAAATATGTGTTTGAAATTTAATATGCAAATTATTATTTTCGTATTCAATAGAACTTATTTTAAGCTGGTCCTGTATCTTCAATGTCATGTGCCACCATTTTTCAGTTTCAGAGTTAACAGCCCATTAAGATGAAAGGGACAAATCACTTCTTGAGTTACCATCTCAAAGCTTTGATGCAGGTAGGCACATCATCACCCTGTAGTTTGTAGTCAGGTCACATTTTCAACTTGGAAAGTTTGAATTAGAAAGCCTGGTCTCATTTAGCATTAGAGGCCCCAGTTTGCTTTAATTCATTTCCATAAGCTCCAAATCTCTGTAATTTATAGAACTACCCGAAAGCTGGGCTTCTCGACTTAGGTGAATTCAGAAAATAGGTCATTTTCCAGTGACATCTAATGTTCAGGACTCTGCCAATGAAGATGGTTCTTGACATACTCTGTGTGTGTCATTTCTGTGTTTCCTGATGCTCTACCCTGGATACACTCAGCACTGTGGTTATTGATTTATAATAGTAGAGAGACAGAGAAGTTGGAACATAACAAAGCTTTTTGCTTCAGAATTAACTGTCCTTGGATGTATAAGATTACAATACAAACAACATGGCCGCCTGTAGTTAATATGTTTGATTTATCGTCTAAAAGTCTAAAATTAAAGTGAATTTACTGCACCTGAAAGGCACTATTGAGGGTGCAACAATTGCTCCCAGTCCATCACTTTTACAGAGGTAACAAACTCACTTGGGTGCTAATGAGCTTCTTTCTTCTGTGGTCCTTCATTCCTGTATTGATGTCACATGTGAGGATTCACCATTTGAGCATTCTGGCCCAAGATTTCATATAATGAAATGTTATTGTCCAAATATTGTCTAACACCAACTCATTTTTCACTGAGCAATTATAAGTTACTAGTTGGAGACAACTGTGAATCATCAGTTGATGGACAGGGCTCACTCTTGTTGACTGCAAGTCTCTTTTCCATGCACTAGCCTTCCTGCTCTGGTAAGAGTATTTGTTATGTTTGTTATTGGCTCTTGAGCAGTCTTCTGTTAAAGACTGAGATTTATCTCTTCTGTTGTCTCTCTCTTCTTTCCCTCCTTTCCTCCTTCCCTCCTTACAGAAAAATCCGTAAGAAGTTCACCAGATCACAGCTGAAAAGAGCTTCCAGAACGCCTTGTTCTCCGATCATTGCAAAGACAAAGTCTCTCATGAACAATAGGCAGGCACGAACAGAGCCAGAAACCATCATGCACTGAAGATATAACAGCATCAGCACCATAATCATGTCAGAATCATGTTTAATTGTGAATGCAGATACAACAGGACCCTCCACATCTTCAAGACAGAAACACTGTACGGACAGATTGTGGCTGGGTTCTGTGTTCTGGGCAGGATCCAACAGCAGCCCTTGTTTTCCCTCATCTCTGCAAGGGCTACTTCTGGTTCACTGTGCAGGCCTATCCTGGATTGTCCTGCTATTCCCTCCATTCCCAGTCATGAGCGTTGGCTGGTCAGGGAGGGACTGTTTGCACTGACCACACTGAAGGAGTATGGATGCAGAGTCCACCCACCACATTTGTCTACGCCTTCTAGTGGCTTGACAAAAATATGCAGCTTTCAAAACTATTGCAGTGTCTTTAAAGCGGGATTTAGCCTTGAGGGGCTTGCATTTTCAAAAACAGTTGCAAACTTTGGGTGTTCATATTTTTCAGTATTGGCTTGAGTCACTTTGGATTTGATTTTCTGAACTGCTGAGCATCCAGACCCTGAAATGAGGACAAGGAATTGTTTAGCAGTTCTGAAACTTAGACTGAATTAGCAAGTACCCATAATTAGCGGCCAATTTTCAAAATGCTGGCCATATTAGCTTTGGTTAAAATCCTGGAAAGTATTATGTGTGGCAGCAAACATCCAGCTGGACTAGTTGCATGTGTAGGAACTGGTCCCATTGTCTATATATTTGCAAGCATCCACCTATTTCTTTGGGTATTTTTTGCATTTCTTGAAGCCTATTCTGAATAGTGAAAACCAGCAGAACACCATTCCCAGGAAAACATGAAGAAATAGAGTATTTCCTACTAGAAATGTCTCTCCACAAAATAATTTCTACATTTTGATACATCTGGATAAAAAGATGTCTTGCAGAATGCTTTGAAGTTCATAATTGTCAGGCTACAGGTGGATACTTACCATGGAGAGATGATGTGCCTTTTGAAACTACTTGTAGGAAACTGTCAGTCCCCCTGAAAGTGGGAATGGCAACAGAGGCAGGTCTTTTTTCTACTCAGGTACTTACAGGTGAACAATCTCTGCCCTACTTTGAAATCGAGAGGGAACCAGTGTGTAGCACTGCTGTGTAAACCTAGTTGGGATATGTCGATTATCGGAGGCAAGTTCTGTCCTTCCATAGGTTTGGTTTCCGTATGGCTTTTTAAGAGGTAGTCAGACACTGAACACATCATAGTAAGCTGAGAGGAGCTTCAAGACTTTTTTTTCTGTCTCTTTATTAGGTAGCTCTAACAGTATAGTATAGATGTGAGGTTTTCATCTAGCTCTGGATGTGCCCTCAGCTCTGTGGTTAGAAAGACAAAGATGTAAGTGGTGTCTCATACCTCTGGGTGATTCCCTAAAAATTATTTCCCTTCTATGTGATTTATGGTTTCAGCCTGAAAGAGCATCTGTGATCTCAGCCTATAACTAGCCATACTGTCCGTGTAGGATTTTGAGCTCTTGAGACAGTGCCCCAGTTGCTTCTTCAAAAAAGAAAGCACCTTGACTTGCTGATGATTTTCTGGAGTGATGGATCCAGGTCTTGTCCACTGTCTTTCACCAGCAAGAAAAGGGTGAATATGAAGGAGAGATTATGACATGAAGTGCTCCTAGTACCCTGAGCACCCTAGTGAATGTCACTGATTTGGACTCAATTGGAGAAGACCTGGGATTCATCTGCTTACAGTTCTTTCCAGTAGCTGCTGAAGTGTGCAGCCCTAGGAGTCTCTGCTAGCCACAGGATCTGCTTTTTCCTCACAACAGGAGGGCTTTTCATCAGATAACTGAGCGGAGACAACCTATTCTTATTAGTAAGAATTGCCTTTATTAACTACGACATATGGAAACACCTTCTGTATAATAGCTTCCTCACCCATTAAAATAAAGAAAACATGATTATTCAGCGATCTGTTTGACTGAAAGTATGAAAAACATGAACAGAAAGAGCTTTGTCTCCCTCAGGCATCAATGAAATCACACACAGCAGGCTCATTTTCAAAGTGTCATTAGCTGTAAGGTGGTGGATTTTTTACCCTGCCTTATTAAGCTTGTACTCAAATTATTTCTTTTAGTCAGTGTGCTACGGTGTTTAGCCAGTATTTTGTAAAATCTCTGTGTGTTTCTGCTTTTGACAAAAGTATTAGTATCCGTAATAGTCTGATGTGAAGTCATTTTTCTTCTTTCCCTCTGAGGAGAGAGAGAGATTGGTAACACAACTCCTTGTTACGCAGCCAGCTGCCTGATACTGTTATCTTTTGCATCAAACAGCCAAGGTAAGGAAGAATCCTTTGCAGCTTCAAGCTGAGGTGCTTCATCTGGATACACTGGAAATAATGCTGTGCCCCTGCCTGGCAGAGTCATTTCACAGGTTGCAATAGCCAGCCCTTGAGGTGGGTAAGGGACGGAGGAGACTGCTGGAATAACTTCTGCTCCGTCTTTAAACTGTTCTGCATGCAGCTGCACAGAGACTTTCCCTCCCCTAAAATGCATGCAGTGCACAGAGAAACTGCACGCCATGTATTGCACCTTTGTCTTTACCTGCTCTCTCTCCATCCTACCTTTCCTGCAAGATGTTCTCCAGAGATGGATACAGGATTTACCTGTGAATTTCAACCAAAAGTGTTGATGGAAGATTAGCTGAAGACATGTTCCTGCTGAGTTTGGGCATAAAGATTTACATTTTTGTAGAAATTGTGACACTTCTTACCACAATGTCATGCAATTCCATGCTTTCTGTTGAGTTAAAGATTTTTCCACTGACTATGAGCAAAGATGACACATTCCTGTGTAAACTGTAACAGTATATCCACAGCAAATCAGAGCTCAGTTCTGTTTTTATCAAGCTTCCCAAGATAGTTATTTTAAAACCAGCTAACATATATCAGTCATCAACAATGACACTGAGTATAAACATAAACCTCAGAAGCAAGGACAAGAAGTTTGGTACTTGCCATGGATGTGAGCAAGAGAATCTAGGCAGCATCAGCACTGCATTTGCAATATGATTTATTTTCCTGTTAGCTAAGTAAGAAATCTGTCTGAAAATCTGCCTCTCCTCTTACAAATATGGGGCTAGAAAACCATGCAAAATGCACGATCTTTTTGTGTCCAGAGGCCTCATATAAAAAGTAGGAAGATTGTTTTAACGTTTAAAATGTCTATGTTGCTGATTTCAACTATATAGCTGTTCTGCTCTCTTGAAATATTTTGTATATTGTTTTCAGATTATTTTTAAAGGCCACTATTTAGTGATGAAAGTTTTGGTTCTGTAGGATGGAAAAATGAGGTTTTGAAATACTTGAGACTGCTTGAAATGTATTGGTGATATGAAAACAACATCTTTTAAACCAGTGTTTTGATTAAGGGCAAATGTAGCCTTCATTTTTGCAGTTCAAACCTTGCAGCATGTTATGAAAAACGGTATTGAAACTGAAATGAAGAACAAACAAGCAGTAGAAATGGTGAAATGGAATCTGCACTTACAGAATGTGCACTTTTTATTAAAGTAAGATATATTTTTTTTAATAAATATAATTTCAACACAGCTACTTTCCTAATTATGAAGGCTTAAATAAAATGGAATGGCTGCATAGTAGTTTCTGATATAGTCACAGCATCACATGCCACAGCCTTGCGCAAAGAACAATTATAGTCCTTCAGAAATATTATATTGCAAAGTACAATATAGTGGACACGGTGTCTTTGTATATGTGTACTGCTATGGTAATGGAAGTGTTAGAATCCTCTGGAAATTTCAGCAAAATAATATTCATCTTTCATTTTCTCTTGAAGGTCCTTTATATAAACCTGTGTCTTCATAAGCCAGAGTGGGTGTCAAGAGATCTGAGTTTATATAACTGCACAGTGGAATTTTTTTGAGTAAGTCAGGACTTTTTTATTCAAATGTTGCATGTTGAGGGAGGAAACCTAATTTTGGAATACATGGGTTTTGGATAAGAGTTTTGAGGTTGTACTATATAGTGATCAACAAATTTGCAGAATATGCTCCTGTTGCTCATAAAGGTTTAACAGTTGGTATTGAAATACAGTATTGATTAAATAAAAAAAAGAAACATTAAAGAGCTGTCTTTTTAAAATTCTGTTGTTTAGACTAAAAGTGAATTTCTCGAGGGAATGGTAAAACTGGAAAGCTCAATGTTGAGTGTTTAAGGATGTGGAGCACCTTAGAATGAAACATAGTACTATTTGATTTGCATTAAAGTGTCTTTGTGTATAAACTTTGTGACTCTTGGCCCTTTTTGCAGAAAACCAAATTTCTGCATTGACACTGTCATCCTGTTTTACAGTAGACTCTTCAATGATCAAGAGACTGAAAATTGACGAGCTGTTTAAACTGCACTAGAGTTAAAGACACAAGTAGTTGAAATGGGGATGGGGAAAGAAGACTCAAAAGTCAGGGATAGAGGGTCATGAGGTGTTGGTCATTGCATTGGAACACTAGAAAACTTCTTAGGATTGAACTGAAATCTAGGCAAAAGGACTCATAGTCCAGAATAAATACTAGAAGTTACAGAGCATTGCAGTCTCCAGTGCATTGGCCCATCTAAACTGTGCAGGTCGGCATTAGTGTCAAAAACTTTCCATGTTGTTAATTTGGTAGCACCTAGAACTATGTAAATATGGGACGTAATCTGAATCCTCTTCCTTACTAACATCTGAAGTAATTTCCCCAAATAAATTGGATGTTTTTTGCAGAGGAGAAGAATTGTACAAAGGGCTTCTGAACAGAAGTAATGGCTGCTACTTCACAGGTTTGTTCAAGGCAACTCTTTCCATCTCCTAATTCCCCCATCTGTCTTGGGGAAGGCAGGATTTACATGGATCCATACTGCTTGGTCCACACACTAACTTTTGTTTCAAGTGCATGCATTAGAATGAATTATCTTTTTCTTTCTTTTCCCCACTCCCCTAAAGAGGCCTGTCCAGACTCCAAGTAGCAAAACTCAAGTTCTTCTTTGGTGGTTGGATTTATTTGGCAAGATGAGTTACATTTACTAGTCCTTTTGGGTGAGTTGCATTGGTATCAAGGAGGGGATAATCTCTGGAAGCAGTCCTTTGCTGGGGGAACTGAGAAAATGGGCATTTCTTTAACCAGGATTACAAGGAATCTCAGTGAAAAAGGAGGAGGTCCAAGATACTGATCACTTCCAAAGTATGACTGTAAAGCCTTTCCCTTGTCTAGTTGAAATATGTACTTGAGGGACCACTTTAGTCTCTTAATTCTTTAGTTCACTGTAAAGGTATTGATCACACATACAAAGCCTCAGCAATGAAAGGACATATACTTAAACTGTTTTTCTTTCCCTTGCACTAGCAGTCTAAAAAAAATAAAAAGATTAAAAAAAAAAAAGGCTGTGCTGTCTACTTGAAAGCAGAAATGATTGGACAGGACATTTTACTAGGAGCTGAGTTCTGTTTTGGTCCTTGGTATATGCAGAGCTTTCATAAAACACTGTAAATGCAGAATACATTTTCTGTGAGACTGGTTTGACACCATGACGCTTTCCCATGACGTCAGATGCACTATGGCTGTTTTATACAATAGGAAACTAGCAGATGAGTGACTGTTACCATTTCAACTTAATGTAAAAGCCCTACATGGGCTTTAGGACCCTGTTATATTACAGCCACTTGTTACCACTGTGGCAAGACCAAAGGTTCTTCAAATATACGTTATTTGTGTATACGTTAAATGTGTGTTCCTTATAAGCTAAGCAGAGGGATCTTTATGGAAATTAAAACTCTTTATTACTCATTTAAATGATGATAAAACCTAGATGCCAGGCCAAAGCACTGTCTGTGGCCAATAATTTTTGAGATACACACTCAAATCAAAGTCTGCTTTGTGTAGCTGGGATGTTCCTTAAGCACTAGAATTGGCACTGATATTACGTGATGAGGACATTTGTTTTTAAGTGGCTTAACAGAGTCTTGTAAGGAACAAGATCTCCTGCAGGAAATAAATCTTAGTCTGTACTGCTTTGGGCAATAGAACAGGAGGAAAAAGATTAGAGCCAGATTTCGATGCTGATTCTTTTCCTACCGAGTTAGCAATTCATGGCTGCAGAATTTCCTCCCCAAAGCTAAGCCCCAGTGAGCTTGGAGGAGTATGATGACTCCCTAATTGGTTTGTAGCAGTTTTTTCCACTGCTTGCTAGCTGTGTTATTACTTTGGAGATTTACTCCTCAGTAATCTGAATCAATAGTTTCATTAATGCGGAGGAAGCAGTTCATATCACCTTTGGGCTAAAAGTGGCTCTTTCCCTAGTTTCTTCTGCTTAGGCACATAAAAGAACGTTCTGTATAATAATAGCAAAAAAAGGAATTTCACAAGGATTTCTGTGAAGCTAATAAGTAAGTAAAGAGTGTACAGCCTTAAACTAGCAGGATATAGCAGAATAGGACACTGAACATGATTTTTTTTTTGTTACATGAGTACAACTGTCCATGACTGAAAGATCATTCTTTCAAGCAGTTCTTTGTGTTCTAGTTCTCTGGACACTGCACTTGCTTTTGCTGTATTCATCAAACTCCTCCATTTGTGCCATTTGCTCTGCCCAGTATCACATACTGGAAAAAGGAACTACTCATACTTTAACTTTTCAATAAGATGCAATGGAAATTTAGAGACTATAATATTCATGAATGGCTCCATATTTGTTTTCTTTCCTTCAGTCTAGATTTCCATTAGAATTTTAATCTCTTGTTACACTGAATGCCTTTGATCCTTAGGATATGCATTTAATCCATAATCCATAAGGTAGTTGTGTTGCACAGTCTGCTTGCAGGAGCCTGACTCTGTACTAGCTGTATGTTAATCCTGCCTCATTGTTTATTTTCCCTGTTAGTAACAGTAAGCGCAGTATTGATTGGCCTTTTCAAGTGGACTAGACTCCATCCTGCAATTTGTACATGCACAGTTAAGGCACGGTTAAATATTTTCGTCTTTTTTATGGTCTCTGCTTGCTCTCCTGCTTCTTGTACATGTTCAGAACAAAGGAGAGCTCGATGCTGCTCCCCTTCCCAGTATGGGTGGGTTTGGCTCAGTTGCTGCTGAATGCCTGGGAGAAGGCAAGGCTGGATCACTGCTGACTGTCCCTGTGTGCAGGCTGTGTACAGGGCACTACAAACCACTCTGATACTTCTTATTCTAAAATTCTAAGTATGGGGACAGCCTGTCTGGCTGCTGCTGCTGTCACCCATAGCAGAATAGAGTCTTGTTCTGTGGCTAAAGCAGGCTCCATGGCACTGCTGCAGTTTGGAGTGTAATAAACGGTTCAGAGTGGCTGAGCCCTCTGGAGATACTCCCATTCCGCTGCTGCATAACTGGAATACGCTGCTAGCCCTCATTTAATGGCATATTTGGATCCTAATGGCGTATTTGGATCCACTCCCCTTCTAAGCTGCTTCACCAATGCTCAGGCACCCTAATCTTGCCATGTTGTGTTTACTTTGCTTCCTTGAACCCTAATCTCTATGAATTTTAACTCACTTTTCAGAATGATGTCAAGGAAGATTATAATTAAGATGCTATAAGCACCTAGAAGTTTTTGCTCCCTCACCCCTTCTTCGTTTTCCAATTTAAGGCTGTTTTTATTCCATTACTCTTTCCTTTTCACCTTCCTTTCCATTGGTCTTTCCTTTACTGATAAAGATTCATCTAATATGCTCAAATCTTACTTGAAATATGACATGGTCTTCAAAATCACAAATTTGTACCTATCGGGGTGAGGGCAGTGAACATTTGACGTGGGCTTATAGCTCAGTAAGCCTAGATGGTGCATTGGCCAAATCCTCAGAATTCAAGTCCAGATTAATATTTTAAACCTGCCCAGTTTCTCAGGTATTTGGAGCCAGTGGTTTTGTACTGTCCCTTCCAAAGACTGGGGCTTGCTGCAGACTGGCAATCTCCACATGTTTGGCTTTTTTATGCTTCCTTAAGGCTTAGAGGAGTTCTGCTCTAGGGCTTGGCTCGATTGTACCTATTACACATGCCTTGCCAGCCTGTAATTAGACCTGTTACTTGAATGCTGAGTAGCTTTCTTCTGTTTACTGTTTGTGGGGATTAAATTTGAAAGATTTCAGTAGAAGAATATAAATGAAGTGACTGCCTAGCTCTGGATTTTCTCCATCTTCCCTTGATACACGAATGAGAATCAATTGCAGTTGCTTATTATTTTTAAATAGCAGTTAATTTGAGAAAATCTGATTCACTAGCTCTTTTCATTTTGCTGATTTGATTTCAGCCTTCTGCCCATCTGGGCCAACCTACGTATACTGTTCTAAAACCAGTGTGTAAACTCATTGGTGCACATCACCAAAGTCAAAGACACTCAGCCTGACAACCCAGCAAAGTGCTGTCTGCAACAGTGTACTCCGACCTTCTGTTTTCTTATGGGTAAAATCCTCAATGAAAGAGGGGGCTTTACTCTGCAATTAGTTTTCTCTTGTCCCTGAGAGAGAATCAAACAGACTATCCAAAAACGTCCCATTTAACCGTTCAGTTCTCTGGATGTTCAAATCTATTAACAGTATATAAGACTGTGGAGTTGCATAGGCAAAGAAATTATTTCCTGAGCAGATCAGTTTATCCTGTCTGGGGATGTTCTGAAAGAGTCCCACGCTCACCGTAAGAACTGTAGAATTAATCTCTGTAAAGTTGCATGACGCTTCTAGAAATGGCCTTCTGGTCAAACTCCTGCATCTGTGCAAATCCTCTTGAAGGGAACAAAGAATCCTGAAGTAGGATTGTAGGCTAAGCTGTAAGCTCTTTAGGTTAGGGCTAATATCATCCTGTAATTATTAAAAAATGCTTTTTAGATTTATAGCTTTGTGGTAATGTCTGTGATATTAAAAAAAAAAGAGATTCAAGAGCTGGTAGTAGATATAAGGTCTTTAGCGATGGACACAGGAGAGGATGTCACTAGTTTCTACAGAAGAGGTGTGCTGTTATCTGATGTGAGGAAGAAAAAAGATGTATTCTTCTTCTCTGAATCAAGGGGTGGGTGAGGGTTACTAGCTCCTAATGGTCTCCCCACATTTAAATCCATGGTGATTTCTGTTCACAGCTTTTTAAATGCTTTTCACTTCATGGCAAAAAAAGATAGGATAATACACTGGATGGTTGTATGTGATGAAACATTGCTTTTTTCATTATACACACACAAGGAAGTTGAAATGTTATTTGTAAAGGATAAAGGTGAACTTTGCTCATGATTTTATGAACTTTATTGCACAGTTCTCCTTGTGCAAACAGCACTTGACACTCTCTTGCCTTTTGTTATTTCCAGCAGATTGGAATCATTTGTTTTTTAATGCTGAACTGTGACAGAGCAGCAGGTGTTGGATAAAAAGAATCAAGATCACTTTCAGGTTTTGTGCAAATATTTAGGGGGATTTGTGAAGTACTGTAAAATTCAGTAAGATTTGCTTCCTACCTCCTTTCCCCTAGACCATTGATTTGCAATTCTGGAATAATTTGTCATCATTTTTCCAAAATTGGACCTGGTAGCTGGACTGGGCTAAGGCTGTGGGGTTGGTGTTCACTTTGCAAACAGCCATGCTGACTGAAGATGTCACCCTGGAACAGCTACTTGCTACTATCCTCTGCTGGGGGGTTCTGCCCTCTCTGAGCAGAGAGAATAGCATGGACTCTGGTGTTTTCTGCTTCAAAGTTAGCCTGACAACTAGGCTTAACTGTGTGGTATTTTCTGAAATGAAAGAAAGAGGATTCATGTGAATCTGCTAACAAGGAGGGAGGGGAGTAGAGAAGAACCTCTGATGGCTATGGAAGACAAATAGCTCAGGTTAGTAGCATCTTCAGCTGCACAGCTAGATCTGGAAGAGGACATTTGTCTGCAGCCCAAGTTAGCCTCTGGGTTTACCTAAGGAATTATTAACCCTGCAGAAATAAACAACTTCCCATGAGGAGCTATTAAGGTATTGAAAAAGTAGAAAAGATCTCAAATTAATCAATGCAATGTCATCAACCAGATTGAAGCATCTGTATGTTTCTAATTCGATGTCTGCATGTATCTCTGCCTGTGACCAATCCAGCATTGCTGTCAGTGTCTGCTCCTCACCAATTTTGTGTTCTCATCTATGTCTGATTGTGACCACTTGTGCTCAATCACTGCCAATTCAGGAGGGTCTATCAGTCTTCAGCCAGGACTGGACACCTATTAAACAGTGTCAGACTCTGAATTGCTTAGTCCTTTCTCTCTGTGCTGCTTGTCAAGAGCCTGATTTGCTCAAAACTCAGACTGCAGCTAAGATAAAGGTCAGTGACATACTTGGTACAGTTTATCTGTTTGAAATGTCAAGTAACATGATAACTTTTCCATAAACTAATAGGTTAATCCAATATGATCACTGAGAAAGAAATAAGTCTATTTTCAAATGTTTCCACAAGCCAGTACTGTCATGAACACAGATATTGAATTTCTGATGGCTGGTGAAATGTATTTCCATGTTGTTTGTAGCTGTGTACTTATATTCACCTAATTCATTCAGCTCTCAATAATGCAGGATGTTATAAGTGACTGCAAAAATTTCATAAATATGCAACTAAAAATCAGTAGTGATTATGAACAAAGCCAGTGAAATACAATTTTAGTAAAATGCGTGATGATCAGCAGTCAGGAAGAGACTCAGGTAAATAGGCAGTTTTTCCTGATTTCTTGTTATAAGTACTGCAAAGGAAGAACATGTATTTTGCTAATCTCATAAAAAGTTTATCGAAGTTGCCACTTATTTTTTAACTTGAGCACCATCTAGTGTGCATGATAAAAATAATTTAAAAAATAAACAGAAGGCCAGTTCATTATGGCACTTAGCAGTGGAAGGGCTGGCATGTTTTCAATGTCAAAAGGAAACAAGCACATCAGAGCTTAAGTCCCGCTAACTTTCAGTAAAACAAGCTTGAAGTGACATACATTCTTATGAGCCCCCTCCCCCTTTTAATTTGCGCCTCACTTAAACACTTGCTTGCACTTAAAATAAATGCAAGAAATGAAATGCACAAAACCTAAAGGTATCTATTTACAAGCAGGTTAAAAATACAAAAATTAAAAATCAACAGCTGTTTTTTTCCAAATGCAAATACGTATTTGTATATTCATGCAAATAAAAATGCGGAGTCCTGCACATTGCTGGAAGTTGATACTGTCTGCTCCACCAAACCCCTAGCTTTCAGCTAAATGTATCTTGGCAGTTGTTCTCCAGATCTTGCCCAGACTTGGAATACAGTCAGAGATGAATTTCTTTCCTGTGTGCCTGGATCAGAGTGGAGTGCATTTATGAGAAGTTCGGTGTGCTGTTACTTTTCCTATTAGCATTGCTTCATGCATCATGTGCTCCATGGCATACTATGGGAGAGGCCCATCCATTATTACTATTGCTAATGAACTTCACACTGCTGTTTGCAATACATTTTGTTTGCACCTGTGTTGCGAAGTCCCTCTGGCAGTAACTTCTGCCCTCTTTCTAGTCACCTCACATTCCTCAGTATAACAAGATTTACAGCTGCTGCTGGGGAGTGTTACTCATTCCCATGCATCCATCACCAGTCATGGTTCTGCCTCTTGCTACAAGAGTTCCCGTGATGAGGGAAAGATCTCCTGCTCCCATGTGTACTTCTGGCTTCCGAGTAGTTTTAAAATCGGAGGAGATCAAAACCTACCATTAGATTTTTAAAAAAAGCTTATGATTTGTTCATCAAGCGAATGATTCTTTTGGGAAGTGGAAGGCAAAGGAAGGTGACATTACCAAGATTTTTTTAAACTTTGGGCTGAGAGCCTATTGATTTTTTTGCTGCCATTATTTTATGAAACAGGGGCTACTAAGGCAGACAAGACAGTATTATTTTAAGCCCTGAAATGAAAGCCGAAGCTGGTAAAACTACACCCAGAGAATCAACTTTTTATAGCACTAAGGAAAGAAAAAAGCTTATTTGGGGCATTTCTCTTTCTCAGTTCGAACAAGGTAGGGAGGGTTCTGGGAATGGACATCACCGGTCTCAACAGGCCCATGTGCTCTGCCAAACTTAAGAGCTCCTTGCTTGTGTTTCTATGTGACCTAGCTCTAATCTGAAAGAATTCAGATTAATAACTGCAATTTTTAATGTTTAATAGCTATATTTGGGTAAAGCTTTTGAATTTGACCTATAATTCACTGACTTGCTACCCAGTCATCTAGTCTCTAGTGCAGCACAAACTGCAAACTTTTCACCAAAGCCACACATCAAATGAATTTTCAGAATATATTGTCCAGATAATAAGTAATAAAAACTACATTATGGTGCGTGACCCCATCGCCCACTGGGGTTTGAAAACTGTTCATCACCTTGCATATGTGAGTTGTACGCCGTATGATCTAGGGAACAGATTTAGTAAATGCTTGTTTCAGGGGAATCCTCTGGTGGGAATTACCTTCTCCATCCAAAACACTTTCCTCTTTCTTTGGACTATGCTAAGTAAAGACCATGCAGTGTGAAGTAACCTCCTTAGGCAGAGGAAGTTATCCCTTTCTAGCCATTTGATACACTCCAGAAGTGAGGTACCAAATGGAAAAATACTGGGCTAGAAAGAAAGGGATGGCTCAGTGTAAATTCAGGTGAGATGGTAGAAAATTGAGAATGCCAAACATTCATGAAAATAATTTTTTAAAATTGTTAAAGTTAGATCCCCTACTCTTATTAGTGTTGTGTTTGCTGTCTGCTAGTTCTATGATGACGTTTATTTCAGCTCAGATTGTGATATCAATACTGTTGAATGATTCATAATAGACTAATTCAGTTTTTCGTTTGGAAGGGAAAATCTTGCTGCAAACCAGATGTTGTGTCTGATCTGAACTTCCATGGGTACTTTGTCAGAGGCTTGAAAGTGGACAGGAACTGCTTGTTTTCCCTTAAGTGGAAATATGTTGAAGAGAGCAACAGTGAAGTGATTTATAAGGACTGTAAAATTGTCAGTCTTCAACCTTACTCCCCCCACCACACACACATATCAAAAGACTTGCAGTCTCCTACATCACTAAGGCATGACTTCCATTCCAATCTTACCAAAGTTCAGGCGGAGTTGTTGCTTTCTGGTATGCAGCATAGGAAATGCCACCAACGTAAGGGTTAAGCATGTTGCTTCCAGCATTACTGGAATTGGTTTGCTTAGCTGAAGCACACAGAGCAAAGAGAATTTGGTGGTGCAGTCTGTTAGAAAGCTCTGCTTCAGTGGTTCTCCATTTCTTTGTGTAATTTCTAAAATGTTCAGCATTTAATTCCTAGGTGTTTTAATACTCCTTGCACAGTCAGCTATTAAAGTTATCTGCATGGAAAAGAACCGCTTCCCATTAGTGCTTTACTGGCAATACAGGATTTCAGTATCTCACAGAGGATTTGGCTTTATTATTTGGAATATAGTTCGAGAGCTTTGCCATTCTTCCTTTTAATCAAAATTGTAATTTTTTATGGGATTGTTAAATGGAGTTTCTGTTTGCAAGCAGAGATATGTATTCTTTTCTTTCAAGGGCGTGGTTTTAAAAGCACTTAGATTTGGCGTAACTCCTTTCTTCTTCAACAGTTAAGTCTTCTGCAAATATTCATTGGTCCCCACCCCTTCCAAGAGTTTATTTAAAAGACAAAATCTAATGGATGGGTGAAGCAGCTTGGGCCATCATATCACATGGGATGAGGAGGGGACATCTGACTTCCCAGCATGAATTGCGGTCTGAAGGCAGACAGAGTTAACACCACAGAGCTCACAGTCTGCGTAGCCACGTTCAGTGCTGGGGCATGTGCTTGTGCCCCACAAGTCTGTGCTTGAGTGCTTGTGACAGTCCCATACAAAATATTAAAATAGGAACAATTAATTCTTAAAGGCAGTGAACGAAGAGGAGAGCTGCTGGTCTGATGCCAGTGAATGGGGAAGTCTGAACACCAGCACTCCAAGCTTCCTATCAGAACAACTGAAATGGCTTTCACAGAGGTATCCTGAGAGGCACAGTATAATTCTGTCAAAATGTTGTCATTTTTCTGTCATTTCATTCTGTGGAAAAAGTAGCAACTAGTCCTATTCCCTGAACTAGTCATCTGTCTATGTGCTACTGGTATACCACCTGTGAAGTTAAGGAATAGGCTGAGCTCACTGAATTCCCGTCTTACCAGATGTTTGTTATCTGTTGATATCTCATGAAAGAAGACAGACTGCCTGACTGAACAAATGGGTTATCTGCATATATATTTAAAGTCCAGGGACCTCAAATCTTCAACTGTTTTTTTTGATCATAAGTGAATACTTCTTTGTGCCAGAGTCTGAAGGCCATACGCCTGCATGTTCCCATTTCCTCACCCTATAATTAACTCCTGAGAGCCGCTCCCAAGAATACTTAAAATCTTATTGATCTTATAAAAATGAAACAGCCAGCCTTAGAAGAATTGGTTAGTTTAACAGGCAGGGTTTCTGTAATGACTCTGAACAGGGAAATTAAGAACAAATGAGCAGCAGACTAACATTTGGCTGTGGTTATATTGAAGAGCATCCTTTATGGAAAATTCTAACTGCTATTTTTTCATATAGGTCTATTGCATATTGTGCTTTCAGGAGTAATTGGATTAGATTATGTTAATCCCTTCCCTGTTTGTGTCTGGTCATTAACGTGACCGATAATTTTTATAGTCTGTATGTGCTATTCCTGAAGGTAATCACCTTAGCTATCAGTGAGATAACAGAAAGTGGAAATAGACAACAAAACCTGTTCAAATGTATGTGTTGCTCATTGTTCTGTTTAGAGTCTTTACCATCAGCAATTCTGTAACCCAACAGTGGAATTGTGCCTTATAGCATCTTCCCTGCCTGCAAGCCTAGCAGGGGATTTCAGACTGATACAGTCTCATCTAGAGCTCTTCAGTGTATGCTTTAAGATTCTTCTTCATTAGCAGGCACAAGTGTAGCCTGAGATGGCCTAACAAGTTTGTTTTAGAGAGCGTATTTACTATTCTGAATACTTGCTGCTGAACCATCACAATTTAAAACCCAGCATATGAAAGTAATCTGACCTTAGTGCTTGTTCTTCTAAATACTTTGGACTAATAGCTATGATTCAGTATGTGCTGCATCAACAGTTGAGTTGTTCCTGCAGCAGAGCCACCCTGCAGCAGAGGTGATGCAGCGGTGACTATTTTGCTTGAACTTTACATTACTGCAGTTGGCAGCAGGGCAACAAGAAATTGTCCTTATGCAAGGTCTCATTTTCCTCATGTCATCATTTTTTCTATTAATTCAATGCAACCCTTAAAATACTGTGCCACAGGCATTAAGGATGGTTTCTGGTCTGGACGTGAAAAACAGGAGAGAGATGTTGGAAAGAATCACCTGCCAGAGAAAGATGTGTAAGGACAGCCCAAACAGACATCTGCTTTGGTCTGCCTGTATTTGGAGTTTGAATGGTCATTTAATGCATGTATAAGAGTCTCCCCCAAACTGTCCCCAACCAACACAGCTCATATGAAGGGTGTAGGCCTTGATCAAGGCAAAACTCCCAGTGATTACAGTGGGGATCAGGGACGTGTGCTTCCTCGTATCCATAAGAAACTTGTCAATGACAAGGTAAACTAAAGGGACTCACTCCGGGCTGTCATGTGGGAATGGGGCTTCTCTGGAACCCGCAGTAATGTATCCATACTCAAGGTATTCTACTAAGAATACTTGCCCTTAACAAACTACTGTTTATAAACCAAAAAACTAGTTAAGAAAAGGCAGGAATAAGTGGCTACCAGGTTTCAAGAGGTAATGCACTAGTCCAATTTTAAATGATCCAAGCCCTAGATACTTTGTCAGAGACTAGGTACAATCAATCTGGATTTTGCTGCTTAAAACAACTCCCGTCTCTGTAGATTTATCAGCACAGAGCTCTGACTCCATTTTATACCATCAGACTTGTCTATCATGTGAGATCCACAGCTGACTTTCAGCAGCTGTAAATCAATGCATCTTTTTTTAATTTCAATGTTAGTATGTTTCCTATTAATCAGCTGAAGATCAGACCAAGAATTTGCTAACTTTCTTTCTCATCTGGGTTGTATTCTGTATTTCTAGTTAGATAGATACTTACAGTGACTGTAGTTTTTCTTCTGGCTTTAACTTTTGCTCTGGGTTTATTTGCTAGATTAAAGCTGTATTTTAATGCATTCCTCCTATTCTAGCAAGTTACCTTGAAGTAGCTTACTGAATCAGAAAGCAGAGTAGTATTTTTTGATGATAAAAAGAAAATGTGGAATCTCCATCATAAAATGTCCTGTCTTCAGAATTATTGCCCCTAAGTAATTGGCACCTTTCTGGGCTGTCCTTTACTCCAAACTTTATTTTGATTTTTTTCATCCACCATTTCCAGACTGTAGCAGACAGTGATGAAAGACTGGTGCATGAAGCTGTGTAACTTTGTGCCTTAGGTTCCTTTTGACAGGTGTAGCAAAAAATCTGGAACATGTCCTAATATTTCCATAAAAGCAAACAATTGCAATGTATGAAATTCAAGTTCTCTGGTTTATCGCTTCCTGTAGAAAAAAGTTGGAGCCAGGTATCTTTTCTCTGGGATCTCATGTTCCTACTAAAGATCTTAAAAATCCAGAGATTATGATTCAAATACATTTTTCCTTGTGTATTTGAATCATATTCAGATTTGTATTTTCTTGTATTTTGTATTACAAAAGCAGTATCTCAGTAAGCGTTTGCATACGCAGCTACCATTCTAAGTGTGTTACTAAGGGTGAATGTTCTCTTAGTGCTCGTACCTTTTAGCAGTTGTGCATGTAGTCCTCCTTATGAAGAGACAGTTCTTCTGAAGAGGCTCACCTCATTTTTCACCTCATCCAGAAATCAGAGTGTCTTGAACTGCTTTCTTCTGTTCAGAGCTTTCAGAGATGGGGATGCCAGCTGGAAAGGGCTTTGTCTTCCCTTCCCAAGTGCTTACTCAAGATATGCTCTTGCCACTAAGAAATGGCAAGTGTTACTTAAAATAACTAGTGTAACTGCAGATAGCGATCTCTGCTCCCTTCAAAACTGGATTATAGGTACTCCTACAGCCACTTAGGAATGTTCTGGTAGAGAGTAAGAAAGGTTTTTGAGAAAGATGGGCAAACATTCTTCCCAGGGTCTCTTTCATCGTGAATAGTTGTGATGCTGTGCAAACATGGTCAAGAAGGGAACATTAGCTTCTCTCTGTATCCCTTTTATTGTTTTGTCTTTAGGACAAACTCCTTCCCAAAAGCATAACGGGGAAGTCTTACCTGCTAACAGTAAACTCTAAACTTCTGAAGAAGCTGGTGGCTGCTGACAGAATCTGAGTCACGATGTGACGCTCACTGTGATATGCAGTGTCATGGGTTGACTGTCATGCTCATGGAAGAGGAAACAAGGGAACTCTGTTTTCAGTGAACAGGAAGGGGAATGAACCTCCAGCTCCTTGAAAGTAATTCTTTTTAACAATCCATTTCAATTTAAAATGAAGTCAGTTGATTACAGTTGTGAAAATCATGCGTCCTCAAATGATGTGTCTCCTTGGATGAGCAGAAAGAAACTGGGCGTTTGCAATGCCAGTCATCTTGAAGAATGCACAAGCATGCTGTTAAAAATGTCATCATTACAGCATAGACTGCATGGCAGAAACATACTCAAGGACTAAAAAACAGCTGGATATGAGAGCCCAGTGTAACGCGATCTCATGACAGTTTGTGGATAATTTGCAATGGATGGAATAGAACCTTGTTCTCAATAGGCTCTTGCTAAGTTTCAGAATTAGAATTTTGATAAGGTTCAAATATGAATGCTATTTTCATCTCTGTGAAATCAGTGACCCTCCTGGATAAGGTGGGGGATAAATGGCAATGATTGGTTATGTCTTGCATGAAAATACAGCTTTGGGTGTTATGTCTGTATTCGTAGGAAAGGGGTGCCAGCTGCTTGTAAAGGCTTCTTTTTCGATCTAAGTGTGCTTATTAATGACTTAATTTTTATCTCTTTCTGACAGCATGAGTGTTAGTAGGAATGCCTGTTGCAGTCGATTCTGTTTTACCTCTTTTTGATGCTTGGATATGGCCCAGGAGGGTGGTAAGGGAATTAATGAACTCTTAGAGCTGGGAAGTGCTTCCAGGTCCGTTGTTAACACAGATTGGCTGTGGTTGGAGTTTCTAACCGGAGAGTCGGTGGGGAGCTCTGGTGTAATTCCAAGGGACAGCTTGGATGAACTGCTCCTTTCTCTAGAGGGGACCGTTCATCAGGATTCCCTGTATTAGGGAAGAGAGGGCAATATCTCTACTGTACTGAAGACATCAAGTGTCGTATCTGCCCAGACTGCATGAGTAATCTAATATCTGAACAAGACAGAAATATCCATTAGGGCAAACAAACAGAAGTTGAACTGACATAAAGTTGTAGTATCCCAATCAGTAAAACAGCTATGGTTTGTATTAGCATTTTATATTAGCATTTATCACAGGATCACAGAAGGGTTGAGGTTGGAAGGGACCTCTGGAGGTCATCTTGACCAGCCCTCTGCTCAAGCAGGGCCACCTAGAGCCAGTTGCCCACAACCATGTCCAGACGGCTTTTGAATATCTCCAAGGAGGGAGACTCCACAACCTCTCTGGGCACCTGTGCCAGTGCTCAGTCACCCTCACAGTAAAAAAGTGTTTCCTAATGTTCATAGGGAACCTCCTGTGTTTCAGTTTGTGCCCACTGCCTCTTGTCCTGTAACTGGGCACCACTGAAAAGAGCCTGGCTTCATCTTCTTTACACCCTCTCTTCAGGTATTTATATATACATTGATAAGATCTGCCCTGAGCCTTCTCTTCTCTAGGCTAAACAGTCCCAGTGCAGCTGTTTATTCTGCTTCACTCTTTAGGAACCTTATTACCTTTTAGACAGTTTCTAGACGCTTATTCAGTAGCTGTGATCAAGAAGAATGAAAAATATTTTTCCAGGTTTTGGCTTTGGCCCTAATTGCAGCATTTGCTCTAATGCTGTAATGTCATCATGATAATGATGGCATTCCATCTTTGGGTTCTGAATTCTGCAACACACTCCTCTTTGCTTTGCAGGGCAATATGTAAAAAAAACATATCACAATTAGATCAAAAACTAAATTTTGGCCATGGGCTTCCTTGCTGTGGGATGTGCCACAGTACTTTGCTCTTCTGTAACCTGCACTGGCTGCCCATTCTAGCTGACTGATGTTTGTATCTGTGGACAAAGTACTCACGGTCCCTTGATGAGTTCTAGAAGAGGTCCATAGTTGAGCATTATTGATATGGTAAATTTGAATTGACAGGGCAGGTAGGGTATGGGGCAAGCTCTTGTGACATTTCTTAGCAAATGGAAAGCAGTCACCTGAAATTACTTTTGTGTGTAATGACAAAAATGATTAGGGATTTTACCAAGACAGAGAGAGACTGAGAACAGATCATGCTGTTTCCCCTGCTCTGTTAGGAAGAGCATAATGGAGACATGCTGTGGAGAGACAAGCCTCATGTGGTAATCACCAAAGATTGGTTATAGAATATCATATTTTAATACTTGAGTATGTGAGAAATTTAAATACATTTCTCATTTTTTACAGAGGTCTTCTTATTTTTCAGGACCAGTAGTGTTGTGTTTTGTGTGTCTAACCTGTGTTGCTTGTTAGGTCAGAATAATCGATTCCTGGCAGCTGGGGTCCCTATGCTTCCTTGGACCTTCACGGGACTAGAAAAGAGGGGAGCCGCACTCCTACCAATGCCAGTATATGTTCTAGAGAGCAGCTTTTCTGCCTCAGCTGTCAGGGAAGTCCAGTCAGGAAATTTCATACTGCCTATTCATGGCGGATGGAGCAGCTGCTCATCCCATAGCCCATCTGCCGGTGACACATCTGTGCAATCCCAGAGAGCTGCCTCTGGGAAAGAGCTGCTGTGCTTTCCAGCTAAAGCTGACTTGGCAGCCACTCAAGAGTTCTGCATGAATTTTGACTGTGCCTTTACACCAGAATATTCTGAATTCCAGTGGAATTGTGCTGGTGTCATATCAGGGAGAACAGCATGTGCTTCCCACTTGCTTTCAAATGGGTTTTTAAATGAAGATGTCGGGTTGTGTATATTACAGACTATTCCATGCAGGTATAACAATCCTGATGTGTAAGTACCATTGCATACAATGAATTGAAGTGAAAGACACTAATGAAATTCTTGCAGTATTTTCCAGGAACTAACTTTTAGGTCATATGGATCCCAAACTAATTAAGAAATTGTGTAGTAAAAGCCACTGGACAAATTGATATCTAGTTTTTTCAATGTATTCTTACTCTACTGTTGTTTAAAACTTGAGGTTATAAATGAAATAAAATTATAGAACAGTAATTAATCTGTTATACGATACATTAAATGAAATGTCTAAACAGACATTTTTCAATGACATCTCTGTAGCAAAAAAACCCATTAGGGTAAATATGCAAAGTTGGATAACTTTACTAAAGACTGCATGCTACATTTGTCACTGCCACTGAATTTGCTGCAATTCATTTGGATTGCTATTTTTTAATTAAATTTGGAGTTTATTTCATTTTTTAGAAAATACTACAACAAAAGTCCAAGAAGAAAGCAACAAAGATGCACATAGGCTGTGTACAAACCACATCAGGAAAAAAAAAAAAATCTTTTCTTTAATTCCAGAAAGGAATTAATAGGTACTCTGGAAATCACCTTCATCAGGAGACTGTCCTTTGTTCATAGATGTGTAAGGGCAAACAGTGTAACTTCAAGGGTGCGACACAGTGATTGCCAAGCTGCTTGGCATCTCCTTCTCCACTTCCTATGCTTTGCATGGAAAAATTGGAGGGAAGGGGTAGGGATCAGGCTAAGTTCTCCTAGAGGTATTCAGCCATTTTCCTAGCTATGTGAAACCAACCCCATCTATTTCTTGATTTCAGAAGACTTCTGTATCACAAATATGAAAGAATGGGTTTTCAAAACCAAAACAAACTGGGGGTGGGGGTGGGGGAAGGGAATTTAATTTAGGGATTGTCTGAAACTTAGGAAAATGGTAAAAATCTTGTTTTCAAATTCAAAGGAAAAAAATGCCTTTAATATGAGTAACTTGCACCCAGCACTAATATTCTGTTGATAAAAGTGTAAATTTTGATATTTTTATGTTACATAAAATTGTTTTTCCAGGACATGGTATTAGCCAGGAGTTTACAAGCTTGAGCTCAAGCATGTTATTAGAAACATAGTTGTCACAATATGCAAGATCTCATAATCTTTTATTGCTAATCCTCCTCAAAAGATAAAAGTAGACAAAAAGCTAATGAGATAAAAATATTAAATGAAACAATCCCAACGAATTTTCTACTTTTCTAAGTTTTTAATCTAGAGATCTTATGTGGTCCTAAACTTAGTCCATGGAAATACCACAGGCCTGCAAGTGGATGGAAGCACTTAATTTCATATGGTTTGATTCTGATATTTGAATATCTTATCCCCATCTTTAGATAAATAAGGAATATCATTAAGTTGGTTGATCAAGACTATAAGGTCCTTGGGGCAAAGGCTTTTGCAAAAATTGCTTTTTTAGCATTCTGTCAAGACCCATGGTAGTATTAAATGCATACGAAGAACAAATCCACACATTAGGTTGCATAATTCTTATTAAGTAGTGATAACCTGCATGAATATCTTTGTATTAGTATAATGAACTCCTTATTTCCTTTATCATTGGCTACATTAAAATGGTTAAGCATTTTTAAGAAACAGTTTAAATCTCTGAAAATCAATACTCAATAAATACTTTGGAGGTAAAGTATTTGAAGCCAAACTGATAATGTTTATTACTGGTAAGTACCAATAAATGTTTCTATTTCTATCACTGGGAAGAGTCTTCTACCGGAAAGCTAGAAGCATCAATAACTGCGGTTATTCTAAGGCAAAGACTATTTCTCTTCTGTGCTGGAGATCTTCTCTCCCCACTCCACATGTTAGTATTGTGTCCAAATCAATTATTTCACATAATGACAGTAAAGGCATGGTAATGGTTCTGTCACAGTAGGAGTATTTCCCCCTTTGAAAATGAATGTCTTGTCTTTTCTGTGTTTGTTGACAATGTGAGGGAGACCGTTTATTATTGAATAACATGGCATTATCTCTTCACTAAATTACAGGAGCCTTATTCAAAGACAGCTTTTGTTCAGCAGAGTTTCTTTGGCAAGCAAGGAATGGCTTGTCCTAGCAAAGTGCTGAGTTGCACATGCAGGCTATGCTCCCAACATTTCGCATTTTTTTTTTAAGCTTCTATATATCTGTCTCCTATCTTATTGCAAGAAACCTAGAATTTTAAAGACATGAACTAGGAAAAAGAAAGCTTTTTTTTAAATATTCATTGCAGCTGCAAACAAAAATTCAAATCCTCGAGCAGTTCATTATATTTTTGTCTGAGGTGCCTTCCAACCTGAATTATCCCATGATATCTTTTAATTTTATTTTTAAAGTATTCAAAGTCACTTTTAATTAAAGGTAGAATAAAGTATCAAGTGCCCCTTTCTACTCAAAGCTTACTTTATTTTGAGAAATAGTTATAGCTGCCTTATTGCTGAAATGCTGGGGATTTTCAAAAGTATATGCTGTATTTGCAGGCTGCTATGCAAATAGGCTCCTGTATCCTGAAATAACCAGATGATAGTTACAGTTACAGGTACGTAATCTAAAGGTATTGATCATGGAAAAATTGAAAGCATTCTGTTGCTGTAAGAAATACAGGCTCGGCGAGAGCTGCGCGTAGCTGGACTCTTCATCTGATGAGGCATCTGCGAGCACTCAGAGCTGATTACCTGGATGCAGGCCACAATGCCGTGTGGCACGTGTTGTGGGGCACGTCAGTACATTGAAATGGAAAGGGAAGGCAGCAGGAAACGTGAGCTCTCACCACCCTGTCAGCCCATGGCTTCCAGCTGGGAACAGCTCTGATGGCAGGGAGCCCTGAAATGGCAGCCTTGGAATGGCCACCCTGAAATGGCCGCCCTCCAGGGGAGCTGCTGTGGAGGCTAGTGGCTGAGCGTGCCTCAGGTGGGTCACTTGGGACGGCCGGTCTGGGCCTTGTTGGCCGCTGTTTATAACACTGCGCTCAGGGAGAAGCACGCAAATCAGCACTGTGGTAGAATCTCAAGAGCTGGTGACAGACATTTTCTGGGTGTGCTACAGGTATACATGATTTATAATGGGGTTTTCAGTGACACCGGTAACCCTTCCTGCCCTGGCCCCCTGCTTTAGGAGAAAGCTTTTGAAAATCTGGCGCACTTTCAGTCACTTTAAGACTTTTGGCCTGGCTGTTCCTGCAGCAAGGTATTCCTTGTAGACCCCGTGGGCTGCTAATGGAAGTGGGCAGCACTTTATGCCTGCCTTATGTCTTGCCCATAACGAATCACTCTCCAAAGTCCATTACAAACCAGTCAAGAAGGGGCTGTTGCTTCAGCAAAATGTTCTGTAATGCAGACAATTTCATTCCTCTGTCTGGAATGGAAAAAGTGGCTTTTCCAGTGCCTAACACCACGAGAGCAGGGCTCTTTACCACATTAGAGACCCACCCTGTAGCATATTAAATAGCTGACTTCTCTTGCATGAAGAACAGCTAATCAAACTCCCGTAAGAAAAAAATTGTCAGAATGGACTTAAACTTCTAAAAAACCCTCCAGGCTCAGTAAAAATAATTACTTTTTTTCAAAAAGCATTCAGAGCTCTGAAACACAAGGAAATGCATGAGGCATATTCTCAAGCCTCTCCACTCTCTCTGTTGGCTTCAAAAAGTTTGTTAAATTTTTCATATAATCCCTGAACTCTGAGAACTTGGGCATCAAAAATTTACTCACCGTAGTAATCAAAATATGAGGATTGACAGTCTGCTGATCATTTTCTTCCTGCATAGTAGTTTTGTAGTTTTGGATCAACTATGGAAAATATAGTTAAGAGAAAAGAGGTGGATAAGTAAGGTAAAAGAAGCAATGAAAAGCCTTCTTTCTAGTTACTTTTTTTTTTTTTTTTAACTAAGCCTCTGCAAAATGCATAATTTTGGAATGTGCTGTTTTCTGTGGCTGGCTTATGACAACAATTTGAATTAATAATTTGGTAATCTATTATAAGAACCATTTTAGAACTAGTAAGAACAATTTTGTTCAAACACATTTCAAATGCATTAAACATTCAGAAGAAACAATAATAATCATGGTAGATGGCAAGCAGAGACATAACTAGCTTTGAATGCAAACCTGCAGTTTAGGCAGCCATTTTGTTTGCTCAAAGGTTGTCTGTCAGAGGCTCTTGCAACCCAGATGCATGCAATTAATCTCACAGAAATCAATGAAATTGTATGTGGGAGTGTAAGAGAAAAAGATCCTTTTCAAGTAGGTAACTATTCCATTTAATAAAGTTCCCTGCTTATGTTTATCTTGCTTCTACATTTCAAAGGCTTCTAAATAATATTTAAACAGTTGATCTGTGTGTCACTCAGTCTGCATGCACAGTGTCAGAGGAAGCTGTGGTATAGCTTCTTTCTCTGCCACTGTACTGCTGGCGCAATATACTGCCATGAAATCCAGCCTTGCCAACAGAAATAGGAATACTGTAGCACCCCAAATGCAAAGTTAAATAGGTAAATAACTTCCCTAACCAGTGTAGCTATTTGTATTTACATCCATTTACTCTGAATAGTCAGGCTGATTGTATTTTTTTCAATAGTCAATATTGCTGTTTTGTAGAAAAAGTGTTTTTTGACAAAATACATGTTTTCACAAGTATCTCACTTGGGTCTATTATTTTCCTTCAAAATTACAAGTGGTTGAATATGCCAATATTTGGTTGATAATAAGACATTTCATTCAAAAATTCGGATCACGGTTGTCTTTTCTTAGATTATAAAACTGGGCTCTCAAGCTCCATTAAATTATTCTTGATGTGCTCTGACCACAGACTTCCATGATATACCTGGCTTCTCTCATGATGTGAAAGATTATGTTGCACTGTTGAAAATGTAGTGCAACCTAGAAGATAAATCTGTGAGGGAGACTAGTAATATGAAATATTAGAACTACAGTTCCTCGGATCTCCCAGTTGGCAATGTTTCTGAAGTGAAATATTTTGTTTTCTTCTGAAATAATTTTTGCTGTTAGGTTTTCTTTTGGGGGGTGGGTTGGTATGGTGGTGAGAAACAGAAATAGTTCCTTTGTCGTGGTTTAACCCCAGTCAGCAACTAAACACCACGCAGCCGCTCCCCGCTCCCCCCTCCCCCCTCCCAGTGGGGTGAGGAGGAGGAAAGGGAAAAAAAAAGTAAAACTCATGGGTTGAGATAAGAACAGTTTAATAACTAAAGTAAAATATAATACTAACAATAGTAATAATGAAATATAATAATAATAATAGTAATGAAAAGGAATATAACAAAAAAAGGGGGGGGGGGGGGGGGGGGGGGGGGGGGGGAGAAAAAAGACCAGTGATGCACAATGCAATTGCTCTCACCACCCGCTGACCGATGCCCAGTTAGTTCCTGAGCCGCGAGCCGCGCCTCCCGGCCAACTCCCCCCTGTTTATATACTGGGCATGACGTTCCATGGTATGGAATACCCCTTTGGCTAGTTCAGGTCAAACTGAACCAGCTATGCTCCCTCCCAGCTTCTTGCACACCTGCTTGCTGGCAGAGCATGGGAAACTGAAAAGTCCTTGGCTTAAGATAAGCGCTACTTAGCAACAACTAAAACATCAGCGTGTTATCAACAGTATTCTCACACTAAATCCAAAATACAGCACTGCACCAGCTACTAAGAAGAGAGTTAACTCTGTCCCAGCCAGAACCAGGACACCTTATAAAAATGCTGATAGCTCTTTTTCATTGTTTTTCATTTTTGTTAGCATTTTTCTGGAAAAAGTCCTTTTTTTTCTACCAGCTTGTTTAGTCAGGTACTTAGTATTCATGATTAATAATGAAGCTGTGTGACATGTTATATTATGAATGTACATTACTGTTTTAGTTCTTTGACTCAACAAATGAACCTTTGAAAGTGCCTTACACTTGAAACAAAAAATTTAGTCTCCTTATGTATATCTCAACCATGGACCCAGAATTCATTTCTGTGAATATTCCTACGAACAAAATGTCAAACATATGGATGTTTTAAAAAGGAAACAAAAAAGGGTGGTAAAAACATTAAATCACATTTCTAATTAGAAGCCAGTTGAATGTCTTTGGTGATGTTAATGCTACTCACACAGTTGCACCGGCAACTCTTGGCAAATATTTATTTTTAAAATAGTGACTAGCCTGTGGTCGTTGCAGGGAACTGACTTGAAAGTTGTATTTAATGCTGGTAAAAAGGACACGACTGTCTAAATTGGAGTTGTGAACATGAACTCCAGGTTCAGATGCGTACGCTGGACTTCTGCCTTGGTGCTTTCTTCCATGTGGGAAGGAAACGTGGTAATGAGAGATGGAAAGGAGCTGCAGTTCAGGCCACCGAGCTGAATGTCCCATGGAAAATATTTGGGTTTTGCTGAGTAAGATGTGTAAATTAGATAACATGGCAGCTGCATAACTGTAACAAGCATAACGGTGAATACCTAATAAAATGATATGGCAAGTATTTCTCAGGGAATCTATGGTCTGCTTTATATTCCTAGAAGTAATTGTTTTAATATCTCAAAAAAGCAACACATTACTGATTAATAGAAAGTCTGCGCGTGGATAATTTGCAAGAAGGGAAAATTGTTAAGAAGTACTTCAATCAATGTAACATCTCACTGGTATTTGATGAGGAAGGCCAGCACAGTCAGCTGAAAGGTAGTCTACTGAACTGAAATCTGTAAGTACTGGTTTCTTATCCCAGCAGGATTCCCAGCTCTGAATTGGTAGTCTCTTTAGGTTGTGCTGTTTTTATCCTGGCTAGTCTTTGGAGAAAGGACTTTTTCTTACTCTCTGGTATCATGTGAGCTGTAGATAATAACAAATGTGTGAACTGTACACTGTAAGTAGCTCATCTAGCTCTACCCACATTCCCCTGTAAAGGAAATGTCACAATGGCACCTGGAAGGAGAAAGCTGGAAATATGTGCCAGTGGAAAAGAAAAAAACCCAAAACCTAAAGCTGAGCAATAAAGACTGTAGCATAGCAATAGCATGATTTAGTAACACATACAACAGCCATAATTTCCAGATTAAAGAGGAAAAGTTATTTGTTGGGTGTCAGGATGATCAATGGATTGTTTTTACATTACATCAACACAGCTTTTTTTCAATATGTTGCAGCATTGAATCAACATGTTACAGTTCCTGAATGCAGCTCTAAAGAGAAAAAGGGTTGTTAGGCCAGTAGCAAGAACCAATATTTTTCTTATCTATGACACCTTCAATTATTACAATGAATAGGTGCCCCGAAAACTTAGACTCCAAAAGCTGGTGTCTGCCCTGTACTTTGAGAGAGATGTTGAAAAGCTCTCCTGATGCCTGTTCCAGCTGAGGATTTGTCTGTCGTCTTGGTATGTGCAAATTGCCTCAGGGTTGCCTCAGGGGTTTCTTATTGAAAGGGTGTAAGCAGTAAAGTCAACAGCAAACAGCTTGTGTTGAAGGGAGATCATGCCAGAGGATCATAGAAAAGCAGTTTGGAAAGGACCTTATAGATTGGAAAGGACCTCTGAAGGGCATCTGATCCAATCCTCACTCAAAGCAAGGCCAAATTAGAAAAGCTTTCTCAGGGCATTGTCCGGTCAGGTTCACGCAGGAACTTGCTTTTGGAATAGGTGCATCATCTGCTATTTGACTGTTTGCACAGGCACTCTGAGTAGAGTCTGGATGTTTAAGGTGTATCTAGACAAAAGGAACTGAGCTCTGTCCAGAGCATGTTGCAGGAACATCTTTGTTCAGATTTTCTGGTTTGCTTCTATGAATGATTCTTCCATGAGGAGGAGAGACTGTCAGAGGGAAGATCAAGAGGAAAAAGGGGCCAGGCTGGTTGTTGCTGTACCTTCATGACCATGCTTTGATCCACAGTTGAGGATAATGAGTAATAGCTGACAAGAAAATGCAAACAATAACTGAGTATATTGAGCCTTGGCATGGGCCATGGATCAACGTGTTATAGAAGCACATTATTTGAAACTGCTGGAAAGATAAGACAGTGGTATCGCTGAGTACTGATTTGATTGGCAGCCTGTGCCAAATCCTGGCTATAAAACCCTCCAGTAATTGAGATCAAGGGAAACATTGCTATGCAGACATCCAACGCTGTGTAGAAGAAGGAGGACCCAAAGTGAAACTGTTACTTGTTGGTGCTGAGCCGCTGAACAGAGCCTGACACTAGATCTGGTCTCAGTGGGTGTCGTGCTTCCTCCAGGCAAGACTGAGCCAACCCGCTCAAGTGGTAACCGGGGTGGGTCTTGGTTTGTGTGTGTGTGTGTGTGTGTGTGTAAAGCTTTTCCAGCCAAAGATTATCCCTCGCTTGGTCCACTTAATAAGCTGAGTTTAGCAGTCTCACATTGCCTGGTGTTCCTTTTCCCTGTGACACTGGTATACATCTGAATCTCAGGATGACAAGGAGTCCAGATGTCGCTGGCTCACATGCAGTCAAGCTCAGGAGCTGGAAAGTGCTATTTGGCCCTAAATCTAGCGTCTCAGATGCTGAGACTGTTTCTCTATGGAGGTTTGCCTTTGCTGCGATTAGTGGTCTTGTTCTCCATCCTTCCTCTGTGGCTCAGTAGCTCCCAGTGCAGCTTTTTGGCTGCTGTAAAACATGGCTAGGCTGGTGCAGGGTGCTCACAGATGAGCAGATGTGGATTAGCTGAAAATTACTTTTGCATGAAACACAAGCACACGTCTGCACCCCCTGGTCATAGAAGCAGACTGCTTGTAAAGATAGAATTTTAACAGTAGTTGAACTTGCATCCCAGAAATCTTTCTTCCTTTCTGAGTTAAGTAAAAAGCTTATAATTAATTCAAAACTCTGAGGATTGTGTTGCAGATAAAAGTCTTTATTCTTTCTGGCTTTTGAGTCTTGTATTCATAGCATTAGGTCAAAAGAAGGCAAAGCAAGTGTAAGATTGCTAGCTAGACAGAAATATTTTCCATTATTGTTTTCGATTAATAAATGTTGCAAAAAACCATGTATGCAAATTTCCTCATTTCTTGACCAGGACCAATGAATGTAGCTGGTTCGTCCCTTTGCAGGGAAAAGAATGCAGAAAGTGTAGGCATATCCTTAAGTATAACTGAAGCACCTGTCATTGACTGTTTTGACAATCTGACTCAGAATGTATGGTAGTAATCTGTAGGCACAGGAAAACTACTTCGTGCCAAATAGGTTGAGTGAGTTTTAATTTTGCACAGTTATGCCCAACTACAGAAAAGAAACATTCTTAGCACACTAAGAATAATAACCCATTCAGTGAGGAAAACATATGTGGTCAGGTGTTTGGCGGAGAACTCTCATAGCGTACAAGAATTGCAATAAACCTGATCAGTGGTTACCAAACTTTTTGGAACAATGCCCACTGCATCTTACTCTGTACCAGCCGACAGCCAAAAATACAGCGATGCCATACTGGAGGAGTTCTTAACAGTTTAAAATACTTCAAATTTATATCAGAAGATTCCATACCATCAGTTGTACTTCGGTTAACTTCATGCCGCCGCATAGCATACAAGATAACAGCAAATGAAAACAGTGCTTGGTTCTCTCTGCTCAGTGTCTGGCTACCGAAAATATCATGAGATGAAATTAAATATTACGGCGCTATTGCTCTAGCCCAAAAGGAAGGGGCTAATTCCACCGAAAAATGAAGGGCTTAAGGAACTCAGCTGTGGCTCTGAACATGTGCAGGGTATGAAACTGACCATAAAAACCCAATGTGCTTTAATCAGGATTTTTAAACAGCTTCTCCATTTAAAGCATGGGGCCTGACTCTAATCTCATGATATCAGCATAAGGTAGATTCCATTCAGTTGGAAGAAGATCAGATCAGCCTTTTGTAGCAATATGGCATAGTCTTTCCTTCTGGAGTTTTTAAATGAAAATTGAAGCTGGATGGTAATTCTGAATATATCCACAATAAGCCTCTCTGATAAGAATTACTGGTGATCTGCTACCACCGTCCATCTAGCAGCCTATCAAGGAACTAATTTTACAACAACCCCTTAAGGCAGCAATGCTCATTTAAAAAAAGAAAGGGGGGGGGGAAATAGCGGAGTTAAATTATTTTTCCTTGACTGTTTGAAGGAGAACACCTAGAAGTTTGAAGTTCTTCCTACCATCCCTAGCCATTAAGTTTACTTATTTAGATCTGGAATAAGCAGGTGAAGTTAACTGTATTTCTCCTACTGCTGGCGTTTTTTGTGGTAATGCTTTCAGCTGCACAACTATTGCCTGCTCTACGATAGCTGAGAAATTTTAAATTAAATTTGAACCTTGGCCAGCTTCATAACTGATATAATTTGACATTGCTCCATTGACTTTGCAATGTTGACTATCACTAAAGGAGGAGATGACACATGATTTCTAATGTTTATGAAGGCAAGAAGAGTTCAGCCATATAAAAAATTTAAATACTGTGATCTTTAAATGAAGCGTATGAGAATTCTGATTTAATACCAGGTTAACACTGAGTTAATACCAGGTTAATCAATGCTAACAGGACTGAACTGCTGCTTTAGAAAAATACTGTGAAACCATATGTCCTGGTTTCGGCTGGGACAGAGTTAACTGTCCGAAACCAGGATACCATAGCTGGATCAGCTAGTGATACCAATAAAAATATACTCCTGGGTTATTTTCTGCATGATTCAAACAAGATATCTCACAACATGATATATGCTTCCTAAGAGAAACTGGTCTTGCTATTTAGCTGGTTTCTAGAGATTAGGTAATAATGTAAACAATGGACTTGGACCTGACTTCTCACAATCTGCTATTCATTACGTTGTTTGTGCATTGTTCATTCTGCACTGGACACAAAGAGAAGCAAATTCGGATTAAGAAATTTGGCTTGATTCTAGATTGTGATAATCAAGTCATGGAAAATTGATTTTATTTCTTTTCTGGTAAGCAAGGCAGAATTTACACTATGAGAAGCCAGCTTCTGATCTTAGTATTTGAGTGTCGGTCTGGAGTGCTCCCATGACTTCAAAGCCCTGCTCCTCTTTTTTCTGCCAGTGCTCCATCTGTTCACCTCTGCTCTCACTTTATTATTCTGTCTTCTGCTTGATACCTCAGTGCCTCTTTTGATATATGTCCTGTGCTTGGACCAGCCTTTTATTTTGTATGTCAAGCATGTAAACTACATTATTGAAAGTGCTTCTCAAAACCTATTTCTTATACCTTGGTTTTCATCTCATACTTCTATTTCATAAATGAAATTCTGACTTCATTGAAGATAATTGCAAAACTCCCATTGGCTTCCTGAGAGACAGATTTAATTTTCTGCGTCTGGATTTGTCAAAGAAGGATTGAAAAGTATTTGGGGCAGAGACAACTGGATAGATTTCCAGTACCTACAGTGGTACACTGGCCAGATTTTTAATTTTTTAGAGTGCTTAGCTCTTCTAAAAAGATTTTTCCACTCCTGTTAAATGAAAGCTGAGTCCCTCTGAGATTGGAACTTCAGAGGTAATAATGTTCACACTCTTATTCACCCTACCTACTATCAGCAATTTAGCTAAGGTCTCTGTATCAAGAATTGAGTCATGCTAGATTTCCTCTGTAATCGGTAGGTGGAGAGAAGCAGTCTAAGGAGACAGGTCTACTTCTCTATGATATGCATCACCCTCTGGATGTGCTGCTGTCTCTCTCTAGTGGCTACAGTGGTGTTTCTGCTGGTTAGACTCCAAGCCTGGGCAACTCAGATTTCATCTGAAATGTTAATGTCCCAGAAAATCAAACCAAGCATTAGCTGAATACATACAAAATTAAGTGAAGACAATTCAAAACTCTGAGGCCACTTGACTTGTCCAAAGTTTTACCTGCTGGAAAAAGACTATAAATGTTTACCAAGGATTCCCTCATGCTCTTCTTTCTTGAAGTGCTGGGCCATGATGCCTTATTGTATCCTAGTCACACATGTATCCATGATGCCATATTGTATCCAAAACCCAAAAGCACCCTTTTAATTTAGTAAAGAAAAATCAGGAGTAACAGAGGGATGCAAATACAATTCTGAAGTAGTTCTACTGTCATAACATGAACGCTTTGAGAGACTGCAGTCTTTGTTCTACATTACTTGCTGAACTCTCATCTGTTACAGGAGTCTCTCTAAATAGGTGTAGCTTTTTTTTTCTTTTTTTGCATCTATTTATGAACCCTGGACTTTAAAAGCAATACATACTTGTTCAGGCACATTGTTTAGGTATGTAAAGGTAATTGAAGCATGGAATAAGGTGACTGCAATACCAACAGGTTTTGTAATGCTTTCCACAGTGCCAATCAGAACAAACAGAAGAACAGGAAAGAAGCAGGTGATATATATAACAATGAACAAAGAACAATGCCTATTAGAACTTTATAGCTCTTTGGACTGTGTTCCTTTCAGCCAACTGCTTCAGTTTGAAGGTAATGCAGAAAATACTGAAGAAAATGCCTAAAAAGCAGAAAAGAAATCAAGAACAAATTGAAGTTTTATGCCATACAACTGCTGCTTGTATCTTACTGGTCAGGTATGTAATTTTGACAAGATTTGTTGTAATGAAAAGCTTTCATGGCAACGACATGGAGGTTCAGCAGCACAGCAGTAATCCAGACCGTATCTGCTATTTTTATAGCACAAAGGTTTGATATTTTATTCAACTAGTGGTGCAGATGAACCAGTTTAAATAACCAATCTAATGTGATGACAGTGAGAAATACAATACTCCCTGTCCTGTTCAGTGGCAACATGAATAGATTAAAACTGCAGAGAAGTTCTTTGGAAATCCAATATTCTCTTTTCAGGTTGTACTGCATATGAAATGACAGACTAATCATCAGTAAGAACTCAGCAATAATTATGCTGAATAGGTATATGGTGCTTGGTCTCCAGCTATTCCTATAAAAGCTCAAAAGATGCTCAAAGCAATTCCACTGCCAAGCACAGGGTCAAGAATTATTAAAACTGTATAATAGCCACTTGTCATTTTAATCATTGCTGCAATTCTGGAGCTTTTCCTGGCTTCATCATCATCGTTGTTGTTGTTGTTGTTGTTGTTGCTCAGAGCCTACTGCCCACAGTCAATTGGTAAATTGAGCTGTTTTCTAGCCAAGAGTCTGTGAAGTGAGCTGCAGAGGAAGCAGAGTGAAGTTTCAAGATGTGGTATATTTATATGCAAATTATGAGTCATAGTGAGTATGATGGACTATTTCAAACTGTTGAGAGAGGTGACTGGTGAAATATTTGCTCAGATAAAGCATTGCCATAGCATGCAAAACCTGGCTGTACTGTTTTTAGGTCTCCAGTAAAACCACATGTACACTAAAACCATTAATTTTTTTCTTGCTTTTGTTCAGTCTCATTCAGTGAGAACTGGTCCAACACCAACAAGTGGTTTCCTTTATTTGGGATACTAAATCTGTAGATCAGTGTTCATTAGTCAACAAGTACAGCATAATTGTCAGAGTCACATTTGTCAAAGCGTTTAGGCATCTGACTTCCTTTTGAAGTACATTAACGTCCATTAGTCTTTGTATGTGTCTGTTCAGTACTTTCTTTCTACAAGTGCCATCAACAGCAGTATCACAAGGAAGGAACTCTGTAGCTAAGAAGCCAGGTAAGAGAGAAAGACTCCTTGCACTCCCTCATCAGATGTACCAGACTGTTCCCTGAAACAAAATGTTTAATGTTGTAACATCTTTTTAAATTTTAAATTGTCACTAATTAAACCTATCTTTTTTTTCCTTTTGTCTATTAAAATATTAGATTCCCAGGGAATCTTTCTAAGCTGTTCACTTTATTCTTTTTGTTCTATTGGGTAGCAGACACCGTTTGCCTGGATATGGTCTTCTCTCCAAACGGTTCAATTTAAGTATGAACTGGCGCATGGACTTAAGGTTTATAGGAAGTCTAGGCATAGCTGAAGCTATCTCGTAGAAATGAGTTTTACAGGCACGTCTGTACCTTGTAAAATAATGTGTTCTTATGCATTAATTTCAGGTATGTTGTCTTCTGGAATATCCCGTTTTTCTTGAGTTGTCAGAGGAAATAAATAAGAACAGGATCCTTTATTTTCAAAGCAATTATCACAGTGCTTCTTATTCATTTCATCTGTGATGTGAAGAATTATGTTTTTATGATTATATCACAGCTGTCAGAAAACCAGAAGAAATTCTTAAATAGAAACAAATCATTCTGAAATAGAAAAAAAATTTGACATGTTGATTTTTGTCGTATAATGTGAATTAAGACCTCTGTTTTGAAGAAGAGAATAAGAAAATGATGATTTCACCTTTATAAAACCTTTCGACAGTTCTCTAGGATGCTTGGAATCCCCAAAGCCTGTTAGTTTGGTAGCTTAACAGCTGTGAAAAGCCGGGGACAGACGTTCTTAGGCTTCTTCATCATGGGGAGTACCCTGCACTTTACCCTCCCTGCTGCCCATTCTGGGAGTCCACGGGGCCTGTATTGGCAAAGACCATGAAGCTGCGCATGAGATGAGCAAGCAACATTCAGGCTATCGACCAGATGTAAACAGCGCTACACCCATGTCACTTGGCTCTTGACCTCCAGACCAACCTTAATGTGGGAAAGCAGCACTTAAGGGACAACAATTTGCCTGCCCTTTCTTCCTAGAGCTAAATTTTTATTTGTGCTCTGGTCCATTTCATTTTGCATCTTTCACTAGTCAACTAATTAAGGATCATGACATGGTTTTGTGAGGATCCTTCACTGGAACCTTTATAAATTACAGTCTTTTTCCAGTGTCTTGCCTATGATGCTTTGAAGGTGGGAATTTGCTCTCTGTTATCTTTATTATGCAATGTTATGCATGCAGGGTCCATGCCGTGCCCCTAAGGTAGTTGGAGCTCAGTGCTTCTGTATGGATTTAATTCCTGAGACATTTTTGAGATTCACCAAAAGGAAATTGCTCAGTAAATTTGAGCTAACAGTCATATATTTGACATAACAGCAACAGAAAGATTAGAGTGAATGGTTTCTTAGCATAACCCATGCCTAAAATGTACAGCAGCATTTGTCTTTCATGGCGTATTTCAGAACTGTTACAGAAGTTGTTTGCTAATAGAAAAGTTTGCATCATCCTGCAAAGGTTTATCAAGTTTAACAGGATGGTTTCACTTGCAGCGGTTCTGACTTTCTTTGAACTGTTGTTGTCTCATTATATTTTAGATATAAAGTGCTATGGTAATTCTTGATGCAACTTCCACACATGCAAGAAAGTTACAGCTTACACAAGATTTCTCAAACATGTAAAAAAAACTTTTTCCATTTACTCACAGCTGTCTTTGGATAACATCAGGCCAAATGAAGCACAGTTACAATTCAACTGAAATGTGTGATTGGCAAACCAAGATCCTGGATGTAAAAATGCAACAATAACTTCAGAACTAGGCTCAGAATATATTTATATTTACTGCTCAACCATTTAAAATTAATCTTGGGAAAAGTTTAGATGCAAAATGCCATTCTTATTGGTTTTGGGCAGTCATTGCAGCATGCACATGTGTGTTTATAGAATATATAAAAAATCTATAGGATGGTACCCAGAACATTTTGTACATTGGTGCCGTACTATATTCCTAATATTCTTCTTTCTTCTCCCAATATTGCTGACTTAGAAGTAGTTGTGAAGAAATATACTACCCTGGAGTGTTAGGAAGAGCAAGTGTTAAGATCTGTAAAAACCAGCTGATTTTGTCTTATTTCTATTCCCCTTCTTCCAGTATTGACAATAAAAAGGTGAATCTAATTAACACAGGAAGTTACAGAAGGGCTTGCGTGGCACGAATCAATAAGATTAATTTTGTGCACATAAATCCCAATGAAAGTTTTTGAATGTCAGATTGTCCTCTTAATTGAAATGTGTTTGGTTGTGAGAGAGAGGGGGGTGACAGTGACCCAAGTGACTTCTGTTGGTTTAAGTTTCATCACATGCGTTGCACAGTTGCAATGCATAAGGAAATTAAATTATAAAAATATAAATATCATAGAAAGCACATGATAATCCAGTGCGTTTGGGCTCTTTCTCAGGCTTTTTCTTCTTCTTCGTCTTCTTCTTAGTATGTGCCTGGATGTGGGGGAGAACAGAGAGACAATCTTTTCTTTCCTGCCCTGGAAACCCTCTGAAGCAGTAAGCATCGTTTTTGGGCTGCAGTAAGGCTGCCTCCCACAGGCCCTACATAAACTGTCGTGTCTTTATGGGCTCTGGAAAGGGCACCAGTGCTGAGCAGTATGAAATTCACCCTCATCTTCTGGAGACTCTGCCTGCAGAACTGCCAGTGGAGGTGCTGGGGAGACTTTGCCTCAGGAGCCTGTTTGGCCTCTAAATTAGCAAAATGAGTTTAAGCTCAATTTGATTGATGTATTTATTAATCCTATGAGAGATACTGTAACACTGTTTTTTGAGTTAAAGGAGCTAGTGAATAGGGGCAGAAGCCATAGTGCGAAGTAGAAATAATACTCATGTCTTACACTTTTATGGCATGGATGATTTCTTGCTGTGTTTTCTATTGAATACTTTATTTTGGGCAACACAGAAATTGAGTGATGCTGTTCCCAGTCGTGTGAGCTTTATGATTTGATACACGCTTTTAATGACAAGATCGCTTTTTTTCCTTCAACCATACCAACATAAACCCATGTAAACTTAACTCCAAACCACATTGAGGGCTGTGAACACAAACAAATAAAGAACGTTGTCTCTGTTTTGCTTTATTTTTACATTTTAATTGCTTCTCCATCTTGAATTAGTTTGTTTAGATGATGAATTGGAAAGATAAAGGCATCTTTTTTTTAGACAGCTATGCTTTGCAACCAACAGCTAATATTTCTATTTTTGAAAAAAAAATTATGGATAGCTTGAAATCTTCACAGATTTTACTTCTAGAAACCTCTTGCACTGTTCTGATCACCTTCTACTGCTGGACCATGCAATATAACAGATGTCTGACATGTCTAGTTGTTTAGCTGGTTTGTGTCTGGTACATTCCTCCTCCTGTGCTAATGCCCAGCGTAAAGTTGGGTTAGGTTTCAATTTCAAGGTTTGCATGTATTTTGTGAAGAGAGGGCAAAGAGGAGCTTATGTTTTCCTTGGAGCTTTAGGGAGTGAGGGTTTTTTTTATCCCGAGTTCTTTAGTCTTGTGACATAGTTTCCTCTGTGATGTTTATGCCTCCCCTGACATCCTATTTCAGAGCTCTATCTGCAAGACACCACAAAAGAAGAGGTCATTGCAGGAAGATCTGTCTCAGCTGAATATCTCTAGAGAAGGAGAGAAATTCAGGAATGTGAATGAACGTAGAAAGGCAATGCCTGCCTCTCCTGTTTAGGGCCTGCCAGAAGAGGTTGGGCCCTTCCTGCAGTCTACGACACCTGTACATCCCTGCTGCCAAAATGCACTTAATACTTGTGGCAGCCAGATATTGTGAGAGTATAGGACACACAACTCTGTTCAACTGCATTTCAACCACAATTGCCTCAGAGTGAAAGGTGGCTTTTTGTTCATACGTGTGTCTTTGGACTGCAGGTTTGGAGCCCATGCTTTCCAAATGCAGTGACTGAGCACTTGCACGTCCTGTCTCGCTTTGCTACACCCTGAGCCCTTCCTGTCCAAGCAGACGCTCTGAGTACTTTGTTGTTTTTATTAAGCTTTTGCTTGAGAAAGGAAACAGGATTATTGGACTGTGGCTTGGCTGTACATAACCACTGTTTAGTTTTTGTTCCATTATTGCAACTGTTTACATTAATTGAATTTTTAATAAAAGCCCAAGCAATTCACACACCAGGTGTTCTCTAAGGCTAGTCATAGTCTGAGGTCATCACAGCTTTCACAGGCAGTTTTGCATCTTTTTTATTTGTTCCCTGCTGTTTTGTTTTGCTTTGTTTTCTATAAGTGCCCAAGAGAGAAATAATTGTGTGTTTTCTTCCTCATTTACTTTGTTTGTGGAGGGATTGTACACCCTTCTGATCATTCCAGTACTTCCTCAGTGAGTCCCTCCTCAGATCATTGTGGTGAAGGTAATATAATGTGCTTTTCTACCTGCTAGCTCACTGATTGCTTGTTTTAGTCTATTTTCTGTTTTCTGCTATTCATACCACCCATAATTCCATTGATTTTTCTAGCTCCCCTTTCCAAATTAGACTTTGGCTAATGCAGACTTCTCAAGCCTCTTTTCTTCTGCCCTGTGAGACTCTGAGCACTAATCAGTGTAAGAGACTTGACAGGTTCTTATTTCTTTCATGTACTCCTTCCTACCAGAGCATCACACAAAAGCCATTAGACAAAATGCCATATTTTTTTTTTCCCCTGTTTTGGGGGGGAGAAATAAGAGTGAGGCATCGGCAAGTATCTGAAATTCCCAAAATGCAAAGTGGTCCCTAGGGCACAGGACCCTTGCCAGCATTTGGGTCTGTGGGTTTATGCTCTACTGAGCAGGGAGCATTGTGCACATCTCAGGGCTGCAGCTCCTACGTTTGTTTCTCTGCACAGAAACTCCCAGATAATCTCTGGAAGTTCACCTTGATTCTTCTAAGGCCTTCAGCTGGTCTGGATCTGTCTGTGAGCTTCCTGGCCCTGTATATTGCAGCAGGGTGCCCCTGAGTTTGCTTTTCCATTATTTATTAAATGGTTAGTTTTTAGTTACCCCTACGTCAGTTTCAGAAAACTCAGTGTTGCTACTTCAGTTTCCCTAAATATTTATATATTTACATGTGCTGTGTTGTCTCTGGAGATACCAGCAGACTCCAAATCATGTGCTTCAGCATTTAAGCTGCCAAATACTGATAGATGGTAGGCAGGAAAATATTAAAGCACGATCTTGTAACAGTCCTCCTGATACTGACAGTATATAACCACTTACTGAAAATCATTATCTTCCTGTGATAGTATCTTCACATATCAGTGAAACCTGAAGATGGCTTTCTCAAAGATGAGGGTGACTTTTAGGACCAAGATCTTCATGCAGATGCATTTACTTCAATTTATTTTTCTAAAAAAAAGTTAAATAACCACTGATGAGACTTCATAAGTACTGTATACTGAAGGTTTGGTCTACACACAGTTTTTCTCCTGGCACAAAAGTTTTTCCCAGGTATGACTTTTTTTAATCTTCTCTTCCAACTTAGTTATTCCTGGTGAAGCATTATTTGAATGAAATTGCACTGGTATAATTTAATTTGCTTCTCATATTGTAATTAGTCTACAATAGTGCTGTGATTGCATCAGTACTAATGGATGTGAATAAAGCAATTTTTCTATGCACAGGCAAGCCCTAAAATATATATTTCCCCTAACATTTAATATCATCGAAGATCCTACTAGTGTTTTGAGAACATTAAAGGAAGCTAGATTAACTATTTTATCTTGAAAATAGTCCTACTGTCTTTCCTTGTGTGCCGTGAAAAAGGCCAGCTCATGTTAATAAAATCCTTCTATCTCAGCTTTTGAAATGACTTTTTTTCACTCTAACTCCTGAATATGTGAAAAACTTTTAGCCTTCCAAAACCAAATTCCAGTTAATTCCACTCTAAAGGAGCTGAGCTTCTTCAGTACTATAAAATTAAAAAGAATATTATAGGGGTAGAAGTGAGTGAAATGATCTGAATTTTACAAATATACTCCAAACTCCCTATTTTCTGATAAAATTTTTTTTTTCATCATGTCTTTACTTAGTGGGCTGTATGGAGACAGAAGGGCTCATTAGAAATACATTTTCTGCACATCAAGGTTATGCCTGCACTACCTTTTCCGTGTTCAGGGAGAATTTAAAAGCTGCGATTGCCTGAATTGTGACCTTGGTGTAATACTTTGACAACAGCAGTTTTTTAACAACTGACCATGGACTTCATTTATTCTTTTTTAAAGAATAATTGAGACCTTTGGCTCTTGACTCTTTTTGAACAAGCTAATTTGCATTCCTATCTCTTCTCCCAGTATTTATGCCTCACAGCTCTTGCTTAATAGATACCCAATATTGTCTTCACAGTGTGAGAGTGGTACTCTTTAGCAGCTGACAAGACTGGGTAATGTTTGGTCACAAGATGTCTGTACTGAAGATAGGAAAGGAAGTGGGCTCTTCTGATCTCTCTGAACATCACATTCTTGCTCATAAGAACCTTCTTTCCAAGGGACACAGGCATCTGTGATATGGTTTAGCATGTTTGGGTGTTTAATACAATACTAGACATTTGAATATTAGTATTACGTATAACCATCCTGATGATAGCAAATCTGTGCAGAGTTTTGAAATAAAAGAAATCTATTGTAATACACCACAGAGTAGGCAACTAGATAAGTCTGGTGGAAGGTCCTGATAGTTTCATGCAGATTCTTCCAAATGTTTCCTTATGATGATTTATAATGATATAGGGCCTGTATTTTCTTTGCTTCTAATGTAGGAGTGATAGCGGTATGGGTTCAGCTGCTGCTTGAGGCAGCATATAGATCTGTAGGTCTTACAACCCTAGCTGCAGCTTTGCTTTCCATTTCTGTTGCACCAAGCACTTTAAGGGGCCTGTGGTTCAGAAAAACAGTGCGCAGCCAAAAAAGAACTATAATGTAGGCTGGTCTTTTTTTGTTTAATTACTTTGTTTTTTCTTTTTCAAATGCAGCTTTTGGTCACGTGCCTAATCTGTGTCCTCATGTTGCACCTTGTGAGCTGATAACTCACCCCTGCACCCTTTCCCCTCCCACACACCTTTGCACTCCAGTTCCTCCATTGCTCCATCTGGCAATATTCCCTGTAATAAAAATTGGTAACTATCTCATACAAATGAGAAGGGAAAAATATATTTCAGTGGAGATGGGCTATTGAATGTATAATGGTGTCATGAACTTTCAGTCTCTGATGTTGGATTTTTGTGCCATATGGGAAAAGCAGCATAGCAACATAACTGCTACTCCTAATTATATAATATAAATGTCAAGCTTATTCAAAATTCAGGGATTACACACTGCCAGAAGAAACTCTCTCTTCTGTAGACTGAAGCTTTTTGGCAACAGGGTCTGAGGGAAGAAGCACTTACTGTCTGTGATCTCATCAGCCTATTTCTTAAACAGCAGGGAGATGGACAGAAAAAGGCATTTTTACAATGTCTCTGCCAAGAGACGAGATAATTTCTTGTTTTCAGCTCTGAAAAACTTCCAAGATAGAAAAAATTTCAAGTATACACAAATCTAAACATTAAGTTTAGAAAAGTTAACAAATATTGACTGGATGTTTAAGCATTAACAATGTTATAAAGCACATTCATGGAAAATTCACAGATGGGTATAACCAGCTGACTTTTAGGTTGCAGCAATGTAAAAAAAGACTTAGAAATTATTCACTGAGCATTTAGCAAACGGTTATAAATTACTGCTGAGAAGGTCTAATAGGTATTATTTTTATAATTTTACTATCGTTCCCACTGGAAGCAATAAGAAATACTATGCAATGCCTATAGTAAAAGGCTATCGCTATCCAAGGATCTTATGAGCTTAAAAGCACACAAACCAGTGTGTTAGAAAGAAAATAGTCTTATCCCTATTGCACAGCAGAGAATTGAAAGTGAGGTTTATGCCAATGTTATCAGGAAAATCTTTGGCAAAGCTGATCACCTGTTAAGTGAGGTCTTGGAGAACTTCAGAACTGTTTCTTGTAGAATAGGTCATACATGAAAAGCCAGGTAGGTGTTTGCCTTGATTCATATTGATTCTGAACAGCTTTTAAGTTATTCATAATAAACTTAATAACTTCCAAAGTGATTGTTTCATAAATAGTGACAAATCATCTGGATGTGTTAAGAAACCTGGTTTTTTAATAAGACTGCAGATCAAAGCATTATAAGATAAGTTATTTTAAAAGGCTGTTTCATGCAGTTATGCATAATAAAATTACCTGAAAAGACAGAATTTTAAGTGACTTAAATGATATTTTTTCTTTATATATAAATGGTTAAGGAAATTCCTACAGGACTTTTGTATTTGTTACCTAGTATGGCTTGATTTAAAGCCAGCAAAGCATATAAGTCAAATTTCTGATTTGATCAAGTGGCAGAGAACACACATATGATGTATTTAGAATTGGCAAAGGCTCATCTTGGTGAAGAGTGCTGTAAATTACTTTTGATTAAAAAAATCAGCAGAGGAAGTGAAAAATCATTACTACCAGAACAAGAACAATAAAACATTAATGCTCTGTGTAAAGATTGATGGGTAGTTGAGAAGTTGATTTGTAAAAGTCACCAGTACCACAGGGCATGAGTTTATTAAGAGTATGAAAGAGGCACAGTAAAAAATGAGCTCATACTTTAATCAACAGAAATGGAAAATAAACAGCTCAATATTTGTAGGCTTCTTTCAATGGAATTTTAGTGTGAGGGTAATTGCCTCCGCAAAAACCCCCAAAGACTTTTACCGCTTGAAAACCAACCTCCCCCAACCCCAATTTGTCCAAGGAGCTGAAGACAGTTAATAATGGGTGGAGAGGCAGATGGGGAAGGCTGATACTTCATCTTCTTTCTGATAATTAAAATATATAAGGAAATGGATGGAAAATCTGTGCCTTTTCTTGTTGCCCTTCTTTTCCTACATGAGTTGTCTTTTTCGTATACTTATGTGTATTATATGTAGTACCTTACACAAATAAATAAACAACAACAATAAACAAATAGACAACTCCAGAGTGGGATGAGCTATGACTCATGCAAACATAGACAGGAGAACGAGGGCCCTAGATCTGGAAACTGTTGGTGGCTAGGATCATGCCTTCACATCTGTTTCTACACAGGCACCCTATAAATTGTGCTACCTTACTGAGAGGGTCCTGACCACTCCTGTGTTATACAAACTGATAATAGCTTTATCTCCTCAGGAAAGAAGTAAAAGGCCCAACAACTTCAGTGAAAACAATTGGCTAAAAGTTAGCAATCAGTTGACCAGACCTTCATGGTCTCAGAAACAGCCATCATATGTTTGACACTAATTGTATTTGGCATCCTAGCTGAAAATCCAGAGCAGAAAGTCCGAGGATCTCACAGGCATAAAATATCTTCTATTTTGAGAGATGAGTCACACAGATAAGAAAGTACAGAGATGCTGGTGACTACATGTATTTCTGTGTACTGTATCCACTGTTGATCTAGAACAGGAAACTTTCTTGATAAAAGTCCGTATACAAAATTATACTCTTGGAAGCTGCCAAATTGACAGTCTTCATACCACTGGCAGAGGTAACATGCGTTTCGTATTCTATCTAGCCAGTATGCCTATATTTAACTCTGATCTAAAAGCACTGAAATACAGTGTAAGGAAGATATTTTATCCTCTTGCTCGTTTGTGGTTTACTGCAAGATGCTGAGCTTTTCTGGGAGCTGGTGGAAGTCTTTAACTCCCACTAGTTTTGCTGAAAATTTGGCGTAAATATTTCACAAGAATGCCTGCCATTTTGTGGAGACAAACTCTGAGCCCTTCACCTGTCCTCTGAAGTTTTATGAAACACTTCAAGATGATCAAATACATTGATAAACTATCAAACAGAGGCTTCCAGGTATCTAATTGTTTAGTTAACTTCTCTCACAGTAAGCTTATTTCTGTGCCTTTGTGTTTGTGTGATTTGATTTCATCTAGAAGTAGGGCTAAATCTAAAAAAGACTTTCAGTGCCTGATAGTGAAAAAAAATCACTTAGCCTTGGAAAAGCCTCAAGTTCAGAACCAGTTCCCTCTTTGGCCTGAGAACAAGTAGAAATGATCACTCTTTTCTAAGAATGCATGACATGACTGTCTCTGCCTGTCATATATATGATAATTATATATAACTACTTCAGTTCATACTTCAATACCATTTACAGTTCTTATTAGTGGGGTTTTATGTGTTTATATTGAGGGGTATTCATTATTGTAATTTATCTCCCAAGAGCCTTTATATTCAGTATACATCAAACTTTTACAGCTTGTGGATTATATGCTTCTCTTTCTAAAAAGCTAAGTATTTTTTAAAGGTAAATGTGTGGTAAATGTCTCAACTTGAAGAATAATGTAATAATCATGTTTATTAGACAGTAAACCAAATAAAATGACACTTGGAGAGAAGAGGTACAGTGTTTTCCTAGATTAGGGGTGCTCTTATGGGCTCTAGACAGTAGAAATATAAGGAACAAATTAGTGGTAGCAAGGAACAAATTAGTCGTGTTAGCTCTCCAGAAATTAGCTTTCTCTGTGTGTAGTAAATGAAGCTTTGGTACCCTGGAGAAAACAACTACCACATGAGTATAAAGTTTTCAAACACTTTAAACAGTAGGGAAAACATATAAGGAGTTAATCTGGGTCAATACAGTGTTCTTGTGTAATAAAAATATTAATACATGTCCTGGTTTCAGCTGGGATAGAGTTAATTTTCCTTTTAGTAGCTGGTATAGTGCTGTGTTTTGGATTTAGTGTGAGAATACTGTTGATAACACGCTGATGTTTTAGTTGTTGCTAAGTAGCACTTATCTTAAGCCAAGGATTTTTCAGTTTCCCATGCTGTGCCAGCAAGCAGGTGTGCAAGAAGCTGGGAGGGAGCAGAGCCGGGGCAGCTGACCTGAACTAGCCAAAGGGGTATTCCATACCATGGAACGTCATGCCCAGTACATAAACAGGGGGGAGTTGGCCGGGAGGGGTGGATCGCTGCTCGGGCATCGGTCAGCGGGTGGTGAGCAATTGCATTGTGCATCACTTGTCTTTTCTTGGGTGTTATTTCTTTTTTTGTTGTATTCCTTTTCATTACAATTATATTAGTATTATTATTAGTAGTAGTAGTAGTGTATGTTATTTTACTTTAGTTATTAAACTGTTCTTATCTCAACCCACAAGTTTTACTTTTTTTTTCCCCCCCTTCTCCTCACCCCACTGGGAGGGGGGAGGGAGAATCGGCTGCGTGGTGCTTAGTTGCTGGCTGGGGTTAAACCGCAACAATACACAACTTTTTTTGTTGCTTATAACAGTGTTTGTAAGATAGAGATAGTTGCATTGCTGTTGTAAACATGATTATCTGAAGATCCAGGAGATACAGAGCTTGTAGGGGAGGTGATATCTCTTCTTGCACCTGTACACCAGGTGGACAGGCAACAAAAACATATAAGAACCCAGACTGTTCTGGTTATATGCTGGTATATTGCCAGATTAAATAAAACAATGTGAATTGCAATATGGGATTAATAACTTATTCTTCACAGCCTTGCTCACCAGACTTCCAGTTGCAACACAATGGGGATTCATGTAAGTTGCTTGAAGGTTCCTCATTCTTCAGCTCCTACCGTGCTTAGGTCCAGCCACAATTTTTACTGGGATTTTGCTTCCAGTTTACAATATTAATAACATTCAACTGACAGATTTTAAATGTTCTTCTCATGGAAGGAGCTAAGTCAAACCAGTTTTTGTCTACTTTTAACTTTTTTTCCTAAGAAATCCCACATCTGTAATGCCTCGCTCCTCCTTTGCTGCAGTATCACTTGTGTCTTTGTATCCCATCCATAGCAATCAGAGCTCTGACTAAATTTTTACGTCTCTTTTATTGATGTAGGAGGCGTAGGTAAGAAAGAAAAAGAGAGAATGTAGTACATCATCTGTTCTTTTAAACAAATGGTGTTACCTTGGTGCTACCAACAGCTGTAAGTTGCCATTTCCTTGTGGGACCAGTGGATATCATTGCAAAAAGAGATGACAAAGGGTATATCTATGCTGTCATATAACACAGCTTCCTGACCTGGTTCCTGGTTCCCTGATTATAAATGCTTGTGGATATGTTAGTTCACTCCCCAGCTCTCTTCTGGAGGGAACTAATTAGTTCTCTTGGGCTCTGTCTACATTTGTAATTCAGCACGCAGGAGTGGAACAGTAGATCAAAACAGATGGTGCTGAGGATCCTCATCTCTCTCATATTTGCGTGCTACCAGCGTTGTGAAGGGTGTCATGGGCTGCTGCCCTCCTGTGATCAGCTAGCTGGGATTCCTGCTGACATGAAAGTTTGCCTTTCTCTCATCTTGCATGGGATTATGTTATGGTGTGCTCTGCCTCTGATGTGCCATTAGAAGCAACGGCATGCCAGCATGGCCGCCACTGTTGCCCCCAATAAAATGATGTTCTAGGGTCACAGGCATATGACATGGGCCCCAGGCAAGAGTTGTGCCTGGCACACCTGGTAGTTTATGAACGTGACTAGTCAGATAAAGAGGGAGAGGAAGGTGGACAGAAGGAACTGAGAGAAGGACCCTGCATTTAGTCTGAGGACAGGAAATCACTACCTTGAGTGTGAGACTTTGAAGAGTAAGCAGAATTTATCTGTGTTGCTCTAATAAAAGATATGCTCTCTTCCTATAAACTTCACTTCTCATTGAAAGGAACGACATCTTTTATGGGATTCTGTAAAACTGTCATGTATTGTAGGTAAGTCTGAAGATTTATTTTTTAAGTCCTATTCTCAAGGTCTCTGTGTTTTTCTGAAATCTGGCTGTTTAAGGAGTCAGTCTTTTGCAAGTTTGGCAATCTTATCTGTGGTGTACTCTTATCTCCTCTCAGCCAGTTTTTCTCACTTAGGAGGGAACTCTCTGCCTACTCAGGAAGTACAGAGTGTCTTTACAGGACAGTATAGGAAATCCACTGCAGCATGTTGTATGGCAAGTTAAAGCCCATTGGTAGTAATTCTTGCTGAAGAAACAGCTACTGTGTGCTTGGAATCCAGAACAGTAACTTCCAACACCTACAAAATACGCCCCACACGCTAAGACAATTTATAGTCTATGATGCTGGGGGGAAGGAAGGAGTGTGGTGGTAAAATTATTAATATTTAAGATTGAGAGGTCTGGCTAAGAAGCAACTTTTACTTAAAGAACATTCCTTTCAACTAAAAGCTAACAGTCTGTGATTGTTTCCAACTCCCTGCTTCTAAGCTGAGCTAATACTGGGTGAGCCACTCCTATAGGCTCCACCAAGAGACATCTGTCCATATTGTCATGTTATTTACCGTTTGATTCCTTAGAAATGTGGCAGTTAGCAAGCGACTTAAGGACTTCGTCCCTCCCAGTGATGGATACTTGGCTTTGTTAACATTGAAATGATTGTTTTTCCTCACCTCTTCCATTTTTTTCTGAAACAGTACATAGGTTGGGTCTCTGCAAACACTTGGCAGAGAACCGGGGAGCAGAGGGAGAGATGCTGTCCCAGTGTTCATAGTTAATAAAGCTTCTGTCTGACCTGCCCTAAATTGTACCTGTATTATTACACACTTGCAGTTCCCAGATTCTCCAACAGGAGTTAACTGTCGCCTTCTGAGATGACAAAATTTGAGTCAGATAGGTTGACTAAGATACAAGGTAGGGACTATACACATACACACATTTATGCAGACACACTCTAATGAGTGCTGCAAACATACAGGACTTTCAGGAAGAAGCATTTTAAGAAATGATGTGGCCAGATACCCAGAACATTAATTTAATTTCTTTTCAGACATCAGCAGGAATAAAAAGGCTGGAAGGATCTCAGGAAAGGAACTCGTAGAGCAGATAGGGATTCTTTCAGGAGCATGCTATTTTTCAAGGAGACACTTGGATACTACAGAAGTCCCGGCATACCTGCTATTCCCTGGACATTAGCAATAATGAATGTCTTGCTATGAAAGCCAAAGAAAGCAGCGTCATTTAGGACAATAGTACAAAATGTGAGCCCATCTGTCTGTGTGATTAATGGAATGAGCCCCTTCCAGAAAACAAATGGAGTTACAGAGGCCTTTCCAGAGCTTGTGGAATGTGCCCGGTTTAGCAGAGGTGCAGAAAGGCTAAGAATTCCTGTAGCTGTTGATATTACCTGGGAAATATCAATAGAAAGTGCTGGGTGATTGAACAGGAGATCTGATCCATGCACCTTTTTCATGAACAGAACTAAAAGCCAAAGGATCCACTAAGTCCAGCCTTGTAAAATTCTTTGTAGAGGAATGGGAGGGGAAAAAAATTAGTGGTAAACGATGTGATAAAATTTTCTGTATAAAGTATGAATCACTCAGTTTCCAGTTAACTAACTTAATTGCACAGAGTAAAAAAAAATAATTTACCTGGTCACCCATGAGGAGGCAGATGAGTAATTTTGCAAATGGTCCATGTCTCAAATGATATTTATAAATTAATTGTACTCTGAAGCCAGAGACCTTGCCCCACAAACCCGATTATCTGCCATGACTGTTCAACAACAGCTTACCCTAAAAACTGTTCCCACTTACAAATACAGGAAAATTCTTGATCTGTTTTAATCTGATCTTCATTCAATGATACTGAGATGCTTTCCCCAAAGACCTCCATGGGAATGAAGTACCTAGCTTTTTTTGGCCCTTTTCAAAAACGGTTTTGTTTTGTTATGATGACAGGGACCACCACCAAGATTAAATTAGTGAGTCGCGTCCAATGACAATATTGATAGGCCTTGTATCTGAAGCTCTCTTTCAGCAGGTGGCACACATACTCTGGGGGCAAAGCATACCCATCCCAGTCTCCTCCAGGCTGAACCACAAGTTCTCTTGCCTTATCATTCCTTGCTGAGCACAAAACGTGTTATGAAAACGAAAGTCCTTCATCACTCAAATCTGTGATCCTGAGCCACAGTTGAAATGCTGGATTTATTAGCATGTTTCTCTGGCACATGGTGTTGAACAACTGTTTCTATGGCTTTAAGGAGACTCTTTAGTCTTAGACTATTTTAAAATAGCAGATATATTTGGCTGCATTTTGGTATCACGTTGTCATCTCAGTTTCTGAAACTTCTCTAGAACACTGTAGAGGAAATGTGTTCTCTATGATGCTGTTAATTTGGGTACATGCTGAATGTGGCTTCCAAAATAGCACTGTGACTTACCTGCTAGGATGCCACTAGGGCATCCCATGCTAGTGTCTAGGGCTTGGAAACTTACATCTCTCTTAAACATATAGCTGCACTTTTCAAGTTACTGGAAAGGGAACATCTATTCATGGTTATGGCAGTATGATATTCTTCTATATTTACCAGTAATAATTGCTCTCTTCAGCATTATGCCTTTCAGCCCTGTAGGAACCAGTAGAAAAGCCTCTTCTGAGAGTCACTGTTATGGGCATGTAATTATTTTCAGTGGGGTTTTTTTGTCCCTCCTTCTTCATCACTGTTACCTTTTTTTATTCCCTTCTTCACACATTATCTTCAGTCTGTGCTTGTTCTTTTTCTTCTGTTCAGCCTTGAGTATCATGAACTATTGCTACGGAAAATGTTTCTGGTTACCTTTCACAAATGAGTGACAAGCATGAACACAGGACTGTTGAGTGTACGTCAGTGTCTTCAGTAGTCCCGTGAAAGGCAAGACCTGTCTCACACTGACCTCAGTGATCTCTTCTGCTCTTCTGCCTGAGACTGAAGAGCGTTTGTGTGACTTGAAGAAGCAGGTCTGTTGAGAGAAGGCAGAGTTATTGTATTTAATTGGGGGTGGGGAAGAGTTTTACCTTTAACCTAAACTTAGAGTTGTTTTCAATTTCTTGCCTGGTTACAAATGTCCTATTTTCTTCCTTCCAGAGACTGCAGTCTTTTCCTGCCTGAAAAGAAAAGCTAATTTGTGAAAGACAGGAGTAAAGTTGGAAAGCCTAACTCATCAGTGACAGGAAAAATGCTTTAAGATCTGGACAGCAGTGCTGGATATCTGTTGTTTCTGTGATAGTTCATCATGACAGAACAGGAATTTTGGTCCAGCCTTGAAAGATGCCTAGTCACTATTATGCTGTCTTCTATCAATAGAGACTGTGGTAACAAAAATATTATATGGTTAAGAATTTTTGTTGAATGAGAGAGGAAAAAATTGCCCCTCTAGAAATCCTGCAGAAGGCCTACGTCATTTTGGTGTCTTTTAAGCTTTGGTTTGAAAACTCCTGGCCCTCTACACAGTAATTACTTCCTTTGAGGAAGTGCACACATTCTGCTACTCACACTAATTACTGATAAGGAAAAGGCAGCAGAGCTCAGTGATGAAACATGTTTCATGCACTTGTCTTTCTTTTACCAAGCCAAGTTCTGCAAAGCTGGCAGCAGTTGCAAAAAGTGCCTTCTGTAATCATCCCCCCTCACTGCAATTTGAAAATTCCTTCTCTTCTTTCCATCAAAAGTAACAAGGCAGCGGCTCATATCTTGTCAAAATGGGCTTCACATGCTATGTGTCCTGAGTGGCAGGCAGGTAGTTAGGCAAGAGGCCATGCAGATGAGTAAAAAAAGGGAAAATTGCCTCATTTCTTCAACTTTGCTACTCACTAGGAAGATTGAGGGAACAGATGCTGTTATAAATACAAGGAAAGGGAAGGAGCAATGGCTGGGCTGGATTATGGTCTTGAACCCTAGACACCGAGTTTGTCATTTTAATTCTGCTAACCAGGATTGCCAGCTCTTCTTCAGTCAAATAATACTTGGCAGCAGACAGTGAGGGAGGGAGGGAAGGATAAATTCCAGCATATTTCCTGCTTCCTAGATGTCTCTAGCTCTTGAGATAATGCTGTAAAGTTTGTAAATGAGATCGGTTAAACCTTAAAGCAGATGGGTAAAAATGGAAATCTTAAATACTTTTTTATTTTTACAAAATATGATTTTTAAATCAGTTTTGTGATTAGGATTTTTAGTATCTGAAAGAAGCAATATTGACTGTTAAGGGGTAAACTCTTAAATTTTTGCAGAAGGCAACTGGTTCCATCTGAGATAATAGACATTGTCTATTTACAAAACCTTTGTAAATGTGTCCTTTGTTTAGGAAATGTATTCTGAAACAACTTCCTGCTATTGAAATCAGTACCAATTCCCCTAACTTTACCTGATATTACTTTAGATTTACTTTAATAGAAAGTTGGGCCAAATAGTGAGGCCAAAATTAGACGATTTACATCTTGCTATATGTCAAATCAACATGCCTAAAAATATTTAAAAATCTAGGCACCCTTAATATTTGCAGAGCAGTGGCCAAACATGAAGAGTCTTGTCTGGAGTTTACAAGGTTTTAGAATTTCTTTAAAAAGAAGGCTAAATTGTCCTCTGGGGAATGAAACAGTAATTTATGTCCTCTTGAGCTGCAATGCCAGAAGTAGAAAACTTTTACTCAGATTTTATTATAATTCAGCATTAACACTGGCTGTCCTTTGGCCACTTTGAGGTAATTTTCATTGAAGATTCTTGACTTTTGCTTGGTAATGTTGGGTAGAAACAGCTCTCTTCTTGTCCGTTATGACTTCCTTGGTATCTGTATCAAGGCATGAATAGGTCAAGTCTTTCTAATTTGAAGAATGACAAAAAGAATAAGCACCTGATACAGAGACACTCCTTTACTAATCTCAGCCTTTCAGATTTTATCAGCCATACTTAAAATCAACATTCATGTGGAGAATTAGCCTGTGTTTAATTAATTCCCCCCCCCAAAAAAACCTGATATAGACAAGTTTTTAAAATCTAAAAATGAAATTTTGGGTTTTAAAAAAAGCATAAGAGATTGTGGGAATCTTTGGAAGGTGCTGTGCTTTGAGAAGTCTAACACATAAACTTTATATGAAAACTCATGAACTCATCTCATCATGAACTCTCTCTCATCTCTTCCATCTTAGTGGAGAAAGTATTCAGATGTTGCATATTAATCAAAAAACCTAGACTGACTTTTTTGCAGGGTGGTTGTTTGGGAGCGGGCGGGCGTAACTGTATATTGCCTCCCTCCCTCCTGAGATGTGGTAGCACAACTGGAAGCAAGACTTTACCTGCAGCCTTGTGAGTCCCCCATAGTCTGGAAGGAATTTCTTCACGATTTTGTTTGTGCATCTCAGTACAGTCTGTTCTTTCCTTTCTAATGCCCTGCTGATGATCCATTTTCATCTTGTGATCCACAATAACCTCCAAATGTTTTCCAGTAGAACATTCGCATAGCAAGTTGTTGCCCGTGTTTTTATGCAGTTGATCTGTTTGTGCTTATGTGCATTCATGGTTGTTCAGTTGTCCCCACTGAATTTCACTCTATTGTTTTTAGGACTTTCTACAAATGTATCAAGAAAGTTTTGAATTCTAAGCCTGACCTCTAGGATACTGGAATTATACCTGGTTTGGGATTGTATGTGTTTTGAATTCATATGCTGTCTATTGCATCATCCAGATTACTGTGATTTATACAGCATTGAATGCAAGACCATTTTGCCAGTCAACAGCTAACAAGTCTCTGCAATATTTTATTCAACTAGTTTTAAGTATCGCTTGAAGTTCAACTGAGAGTATTTTCACCAAACAATACTTTCTTGATTTGCTTCTCTCCTATGTGGACCCGTGTCTAGGGCCTTAGCGGGGTCAAAATATGACAGTTACTATTTCTCCTTTATTTGCCTTGTTAGAAGGAAATTAGATTGGCTCGACCCAATGTTAGTTGTTGTTAACTCATTCAAGCAGTTGTAGACTTATACACTACATGTATTTTTGTGGAAAAATTACTGTTTTGGTACACTGTTCTATGCTGGGTAATGAGAAGACTAATAAGATATAAAAAGATTCTTTAAGAAAAACAGAGATTTCCGTATACCATACATAGCATCAGTAAGACCCAAAGGTCAAACAAGGTGGACTGTTCCTGGTCAAACCAGAGGGAAGTCAAAGTTATTTATTAAAAATATAAAACACGTGGATCATTTTCTTTGCTTCTATTGAAATCTTGTTTAGAATAGTTAATGATCTCTAACAAGAATTGGAAAAAAGATATTTTAAGGAAGCTCAATGGAGGTTTTTCAAAATCGCATAATATCTGGAAATTGCAAATTTAAATTGTGATGGAACAATCCCATATTTATTTAAGTGGATTCAGTAGCCAAGATTGGACTATAGAAGTGTTTTGATATAGTGTGATGTGAGGGGGGGAGAGCTCTAGATGCATATGTTCTGATTCTTATGTTTATATGGTTTATTAATTCTCAGAAAAAATAATATAAAGTACAGCTGAACAAATGCACAGAAAAAAAGTGGGACAGCCAGTCATCCCTGGAGAAGACAGTAAGGTAAAATGATGTGATAGTGCAACTGCAGTACTTTACCATAGAAAAACTTAAGTATCAATAGGTTTTCAAAAAGACTTTGTCGTATAGCCATTTCTGTCAGATCTCAAAACAGGTAGTGTTTTTCTAAATTCCAGCAGAAATGAACTGCTTAAAGAAATCAAAGCTTTTATTAAACGGGGAGGGAGGGGAGGGGAGAAGTACTCTAGCCCTTGTCATTGCTGAGAAAAATGAAATGTAACCTTACTTCAGAGTAAGGCCTGAGAACTCAGGATAATAAAATGAAACTCTAAGAAATTGGCATAAAAATAAAGATGGTGCTTGACCTACTAGTCTTTGAGTGTATAGGGAGTTATAATACTGAAATGTACTGCTAAACCTAAACATATTGTGTTAGGTTAGCAGTGCAAAGAAAGACCAGACCACAGAGAGCCATATAGCAAACAGATGATATGTACAGAATGATTAAAGAGAAGGTAATGTGATATTGATCACTAAAAAGGTTGTCCAATAAATCTAACTCAATCTCTCTTAAAGTAAAGGCATAAATATTACGGGCAATAAAAATCTAGTGTATAAGGGTAACAGACCAAGAAGCAATAAGCAGCATGAGCTGATAATGGAGGAAAAATCATGTCAGATAAACTTGATTAATATTTTGGAGATTGAATTACAGATGGCTGCAATGGAACAGATGTAATTTGTATGGCTGTCAGATCCTGCTTCTATTTATACAGAAGAAAATCCCGACTGACTCTGTTGACATCCATTGAGTTTTGCTGACTGAGCTCAGAGAACAGGGAAGACATCCCTAGTGTTCACTGAAACATTTTCATTGTAAATATTCATTCAAATGTGGCTATGCGTATTAGCATAGTCAGGTAAATTTATACATCATAGAAAGAGGATAAATGTATAAATCTGTGCTTCTGGGGGAAGTAGGAAATGAGCTGTGGATAACAATAACGCAAGCTTGTTTTGACTTGAAAACAAGATGGTCTAAATGAGAAGTTCCTAAAAGATAGCGTGTTTACTGAGAGGACATGGTGCACTTGAGGAGTTTGTGCCACATGTTTTATGGTCTGGGATGTGGTATGAAGGTATGCCAGGAGTGATGGAGAATGCAAACCATGGTGGGGTAATGCCAAAGGATTGCAAAGGCTGGAGGGAGACAAACCTGTAACCTCATTTATCCTGCAGGGAGTGGTCCTTAGGAGTGCTCTTCCCTCCAAGTACTCCCTAAGTTTGAAGGGCACTAGCTGGAACGCCCCAGAACAGAGCTGTGTGATGAGACTGGGAACAGCTCTCAGCTTGCTTCCAGCACTTGCCTGTTCAGCAGCAGAGATGCATCCTGAATCACAGGGTAATCCAAGACAATTTACCGAATGAACTTGTGCCATGCTCACAGTTCCAAAATATGAGTAGTTTCCTTTTTGCAATGGGAATTAAGATCCCCTAGACAATGTCTAAACTGCTGATAAAGTACGTACTCAGATTATGAAGGATACTACGGTGTGAGGTAGTGACAGGACAGTAATATTGCAGAAACTGATCTGATTAAAGTAGAAATATGGGTAAAAAAAGAAAATTACATAGAAGTTATTTTTTAATGCTAAGAAATACTAGGATTATTTTGAAACTGGTTTGGATAATGCTGGATTTCAAATTGCCTGTAGCAGATTCCAGTGGAATGTGTGAGAGAGCCATCAGTGTATAAACACAGGTCTTGAAGTAACATTTTGGCTCACTGACTCCCACATTACTGCCGCCAGCCATGGCATACGGTTCTCTCTATAAAATGGAAACACAAGTGCTGATAAGCTTCGGAGTTATCAAGTTAGTACAAAGGGATAGAATAATTGGAATTTAATAGTGTCTACAGCATAGGGATATTTTTAAGTATAGTCAATGCGCAGTGCACCAAATACTGAGGAAGAGACAGTAGGACAGGAGAGCATATAGTTGTTGCTATATAGCTGGAAGGAATTACTTGATTGCTGTATTACTGCTCGCTCTGAGAATGTTGCTAATTTGATGTTTACACATCAAGAGGTAATATCTTGGTACAAAAGCAATTAAAGTGGCAGGAATGTTTTTCTTCCTCGTCTCTGTTCTACTCTAGATGTCTTTTTCTCAGCACCTGAATTTTCACAACATAGAGTGATTAGAGAAGCAAAGTTTTAACACAATAACTCTTTAAGTCAGAGGACTATGCACTCTTTGTTTCTCACTGCTGGATACTTAGGATAAGTACTGAGCCTACAGACCTTCGGAAATGCCAGCTCTGAGAAGAAACAAACATATGCTTTGGGTGAAGGAAATGGAGGGCTAATGAGGCTTTTGTCAGATGCCTTTCTCTGCTTGTTGTGTAGGTCCCTTTCTCTAGCTTGCTATTTAGCCTACAAGCCTCAGGGAAACAGATTGTCTCAATCTAAGTTTTTACAGTGCCTTGCTGAGCATGGGAGCCTTAGAGTATTTGCTTTATTGATCACTCAAATATAGTGGGATTTGCCTTCTGTGCAGCTTTTCTTTTCCTTTGTGGTCTCCAGCAATAGCACAAGCCTAAGCAGAGAGAGGGTTAACTTTCTCCCAGAGGACAGGGAATCCTAAAGAAAAACTCCTCTGAGCATGCAGCAATAGCAATGTCTATCCAAGCCACACGGGACCACACGATGTCTTATCCACATGCTTTGTAGCTGTATGTGGCACTGAATGCAGTAAAAATCCTACACATAGCATGTTCAGGAACTCAATATTTTCATCCCTGGTGAAGAAAAGCACTTAATGACCTCGATGGGAACAAAGACAGGGAGGATATGCCATTCTCCAGTGCCCAGGTTGAGAGGCAGTGACATGAGCGGCGGGGGGCAGCAAGAATAAATATCCGCTCTCCACTCAGCTCTGGTAAGGGAGTTGTTTCTGCGTCCAGTCCCTGCTTTCAGGACACTAGCTGATGAGCAGGTATAGGAATTTGTGCATTAACTCTGCCTTTGTTCTTCTCTAGGTCAGCTCCTCCTTTCCTTCATCCCATTTGAAGGGCACCCATAGCAAAGGCTCTGCTGCCTATCACTGCAATCCTGAGACAAGTCCCTTTAAACCTTGGCAGCTTCCTTTTTCCCAAGAGAGTAAAAGTTAAAGTATTTTTCAGTGCTAAAAATAGGCAGAGTAGAATTGTTCAGGGAGTTCATGTGCAGCCTGGATGTTATGTGGCTTCCTCCAGCTGATGTGCCTGCCGACAGTCTGACTCATTGCTCTTCCTTGATACGTTTCTCCACCACTATTATGTCTTTCATGAATGAGTCCTTAAATGTCCTTTAAAATGAACAATATGGTTTTGTCATTGTTTGACCAGTCAGAGGATAAGAAGATGAGATGGTATATCACGGAGAACATTTATTTCCAGGCATTTCTACTGTAAGAAACTGCCTCTGTGAGCATAGCTCAGAATAATAACCCTTATACGAAAAAAAGGACATCTGTTCAGGCCTTCCATGAAGTGACAGTAATATCAGCTTAATGGAGAAACCTTCCAACAGGAGACTATTAAGCTTTTCTGAATAAATTAATGTTATGCAGTTTTAATGGAGGTCTGAAATAGATGGGAGAATTAAAGAGAATATAAAAACTAGGTATTCTGTGGAGCTTTACTTGATATAAAATTCACTCTTTCAGATGATTGCATAAAGTAAACTGTATTTTTCAAGCTGGCTTTAATGAGCTATATCAACTGCACTATATTGCAGAAGGATAGCTTTTCAAGTATGACTTTAGCTGATGAGTAAAGGTATCAGCCATCAGCTCTGTGAGATGAATACATTCAGCTGGATCAAGCAATCACCATGAAGACCAGGGCTGAGAAGAGTTAGTTGGGGCCAAGTGGTTTTAGGTCTTGTTCCCTATCAGCCCCATCCTATTATAAATTAACCTTGGATTGCGTCTATGCTGGCTGGTTTTGATCTCTAAAGAGTCTGCAGGTTGGGATTGGCAGAGTGTGCTTAATTCCTGCCCCTGACTCATGCCTGGTAAAATCAAGACTGCACCTGGAGGGAAGGGAAACAGGTATAAAGAATCTGGCTGCTCCAGTTTTGTGTTTGCTAAGGCAGGTATCAGATTGTTTTTTCTTCTTCTTCAGTCTGGAGCAATGTCTGTTAATTTAGGTTCCCCTTTTTACTGCTGTATCATGCCAGAACTTCAATTTGTTGTAGCAGCTTCAATATACGGGTGAGTACTTATTTTTAAAATATTTTAATGACCATTGAGCACTTGTCATCTCTTTGGAATCTCTTCGCAGGTGAATTTCAATAGACTTGGAAATGTTCTACAAAATCTGTTTTTGTGCCTCTTTGGATTGACCATGGTATAATCTTCTTCATGTAGACTTTCTGTAGGCTACCTGATGTACTGTATACTAGGTAATTTAAGGAACTCATTATTTCAGCTATATGTGTATATGTAAATGTATTATTGTTTCTTGTAAAAAATTAGATAGAAAACGTAAGGGGTTTTTTAACTTAGTGAATGATTCTGAAGTTGGTTCCTAGAGGAAAAGGAAAGTTAGTTTACTTGGCCCTGAACAAAAGATCTCTGTTCAGGTGGCTTACATGGTATTATTACTGTAGCTAATCATGTCCCTGGGCTCTCAATTTCAAAAATGAACACTTATGTCACTTTAAGTAGTTGCCATGGAAATCCTCACAGCATGAACCTCTTCAGTGAAGACCTTATGGCAGATAACTTATGTCTATTATTTCCCTGAACACATCAGGCACTAGAGTGAAAGGGGGTTTGCGTGCCTTTAAAACACATGCACAAGAACTACAAACCTGTTCGTAAGGTTTCCTAACCTTACTTCTTAAAATCAGATAAATGAATGTCAGATTCTAATAGTGTGCATTTATTCAAGAAAGTAAAACAATGAATTAAAGAAATCTTTTAGCTCCAAGTCCCCTAAAATATTTTTAGATGAACCTCTTTCTTTTTTTTAAAAGACTTCTGTATGCTGAGCTTTTAGCAATACAAATATGGGAGACATTATTGGCATTTGAATGCTTGCCATTGCTCTACTGTAGAGTCTGCTCTGAGCAGGTGTAATCTTTGCTAGGGCAGGGCCAAATCTAAAAAATGGAAAATATAAATGGTCTTTCAGTTTCAATTTATAACTCTTTTTTGTTTAGGTGATTAACAAGCTAATTTTAGAGATTGCTTTGGACTACACTTAATTTTTAGTTGAATTCCAAAATAATGAGAAAGAAGGTAGTTAACTGACTTTTTTTTTTTTGAGATGTTCTCATTGCTCTCCAGTGCTGTCTTCTCCATGTATCTAGATGTTAACATTGACATCTGGAAGCTGTTCCTTTTCAACAGAATGCAGCTAATAATTTCTGGTTTTCTAGCATTTCTGTAAAGACTAACTCAGCTGTAATAAGGGTGTTAAAACACCAAAAGTTTTGTTCTATTATCTTGAATAAGGTACATTATTAGAGTGAAGATATAACCTGCAGATTAGAAGTGTCATATTGGAGTGTACCTTGTGTTAAGCAACCTTCATGTATCAATGCAGTTCCATCATTGTTTCAGGCTTTAGCTATAATGCCTACGTAGACAGAGAGACAGATTGTCCTCTGTTGTAGTGCTGTCAGGTCAGGGTAATTCCATTAGCTACATATTTACACAAATACAGCTGAGAATAGCATTTGTCCCAATGTAGACATATGAGGCAATTAATAAAACGGGTTCAATGCAAAATGTTAAGAAATAAATATGGAAAATAGCAGTTTAATGACAAAACACACAGGCTATATAAAATAATCAGTAACACAGGTTTTCAAAATATTTTCTACTGTTTCTATGTGTCTTGTTTTTAAGCAAGATGAATATTAGTACCTTTCACAAAGAGTATTTTTATTAGTCCTGCAGGGCAAGGAACTTGAAGATGAATCTTCATGTGATCATACAAACTGTATTTATCTCTGTCCAGCTCCCACTGCACTGATGTTGATGTCCTGGAAATAGCATCTGTGACTAACTTGGTGCCAGCTGCAGCAAAGGCCAGTCTCAAATATGGGTGGAGATGGCACTCACGGTGGGTTAAAGCACACAGATGAGCAAGAACAGAGAAGTGTGCTTTGCCACTTAACAGCTCCCCCCATAGTAGATAAAAGGAGTACTTCATTCTCCTGAGCTTTCAGGCTGTCTCTCCATTCACTATGTTCCCTTTTAAAATTGAGTCTGTTTAGCTTCCCCTGCCAGACACTCTGGCACAGTTCCTCAGGCACTTAAATATCATTGTGGATTTGGGCTTCTGAGCCTACATCTTATTTCCCTCTGAGGGGGAGGAAGATTTGCAAGTAGAGTTAATTTTGCTATAGAGGAAATAAATGCCATGAAACCTTTCTATTAGATTAAAACTGATAATAAAAAAAAAAAAACCTTTGGCCCTCCATGAGGAACGTCTGTGAGCTGCACAGCCCCACTGCCTGGGATGCTGTGAAAAGGCTGGGTTAGGTAGTCTACATTTAGTGTAGTCGGCTTCCAGTGAAGCCCAGGATAGTGCTTCCCTCTTGTACAATCTGCTTTTTCTGTCCTCCAGCAGTATGTATGGAGTGGATCCAACCCACAGAGAGCACAGATGTAGCTGCTCCATAAAAGCTTCTGAAACATCCTGTGTCTGACATAAATAAAAATGACCTTTAGTATCAATCTCTATCTCTCTGACTGCCAATAATGGGCTAGTCGTGTTACAAGATGCCAAGCGCGCACGGTATGCTTGGCACAAATTTCACCAGTATGGGCAAGATACAACTAATTACTGCATAAATACTCGGAAGGCATATATAGGTGTGTTTGTATATATATATGTGTTTGTGTGTATATAATGTGCGTGTATCTATATACAATATAAATAAACTTGGTACGGTATTTTGGGGGATGGAGAACACAGCAAAGCAACATTTGCATTATTGTAGTGTAGCCGCCTGATTTTGTTAACATACTGGCATAAATCAGGGCAGCTGCATCTAAAATGGGAAAGATGTTAAGTAGTGGCAAATTGCTTTCAGTGAAGAATTGGGTGTAAATTGCCTAGCTGATATCCAAGAGATGGAAGAAATAGCATTAGACAACTGAACATTGTCATCCATATTGGAAATAGAAGCCAGAGTGGGTTAATTTTCATTTTAAACTCTAAGTCTGATGGGATAAGGCAATCTGATTCCTGATTTCAGTGCTGGCATAGTTTCCTATCTTGGTTTAAAAGTAAAGCTCATCTAGTAGTTTTTGGTGGATTAAAAAAAGACATGAATTCTTGTCATTCTGTGGAGCTTTTGCTCCATTTCATTCAGTGTTTACCATTCTCCTCCTGAAGAGAATAACAAGATATTGTCTGATGAGGGGACCTGTGCATTGAATGTTTATTTGTCACTCAGTAATAAAGCATATAGGATTTGAACCATGTGGGTTGTTAGTCACCAATATCAGGAAGCAATCAGTAACTGTTGACATTTTTCTTAGGTTGTCATAAACAAAGCTGATCTATTTGTGGTTTGACAATCTGCTGATTATTTTTTTCCCCAAGTCAAAATGTGTTGTTCACCTTCTTTTTGTAATGTATGCCAAGATGCTATAGACAGCTCAGATCACAAATGTATTCAGGCAAATAATTGCCACTGGAACAATGGCTTTGTAATGATATGTGCTTTCTGTCAGTACTTGCTTCTACCTTATAGAGTAATATTTTCTGTAACTGTATTTGGGGAGCAGGAATTACCTTCTAGCTCACTAGCAACACCATGGTGCTTCCTGCATGGCACAATTGATCTTGCTGCAATGCTGTGGAGCTGTACTAGGAGGGGGTGGAAATGCCTCTAACAGCGGACCCTGTGACTGGGATGTTCCTGCAGGACAGCAAAGATTTGAGTTTGACTTCCTTCTCCTGTGCAGAGATGGGAGCTGTTCCTGGGGCTTCTGCTTCTTGCGAGCCTGCTCTTTTCCTGGGACTATTGGGTAAAATGAGGTTATAGATCTCTGGCTGTGATTTGCAAGAAGAGAATGAGCTTTGCTTGGCTCTTGGAAGAAGTAAAGTACAGGGCCTTGTGGCTCCACAGTGGAGGTGGCTCTCTGCAGCACCCTGAGAGCAGAGCATGGCAGGGTGGCATTTAAATGACCCTCCAGGCATTTCCTTGTGGTTCAGCCGTGGACAGCTGTATGTTGTGTGTGCAATTCTCTGCTCAGCACAGTGGTTATTGTGGAGCCTATTTGGAGGTGCGCAAATCTGCCTTCTGCATAGAGTCCAGATGCTGCCCTGGGGTTTTTGGAGGAAGAGAGAGATACCAAAAAGCTAGGTAAGGTGCAATGACTATATTTCAGGATCAAACCCCAATAGTGTTTGGAAATTATACGCTGAAGCTTTCAAGCTTCAGTTCTATGCATTGGCACATGTTTAGTTGCTTTACTCAATTGGATTGTCAAATTTATTTTCAAATCATAAAGCACATGGTTTGAACTTATGGGCAATTTATCATATAGAAGAGTTTAAGTCTGCTATGAGTAAAGTACAAGCTTCATCACCTAGATGCTTTAGTATTGCCTTCTAAGCAAACTAGTTGCCTTGAAGGGGAAAAATATTAAAACATCAATAAATAATATTTTTGCTATAGTTGTACAGCACTGCAGAAGTTCTATTTTTCTCTGACATAATAAGGATGTACTCAAATTACTCACTGAAGCTCCAAATGTGCTTATGCTTAGTTTACTTTGTCATAGCCGTGACATCTTTCTCAGTGGCTTAAAGGTTATATAATGTAGTGTTTCAGAACCCAAATAATTTTGCTCCAACTTCAGTGTAATTTATCTCCCAAAACAGGGGCATAATTATTTAGCTGTGTAATGGCTGTGTACATGCACCTATTTAGCAACTCTAAAAATACAAAGCAGTGTTCAAATCTTCCAGCATGCGGTTCTGGTGCAACTTACAGTGAATTACCGGGCCAAAGATCTTGGAGATGTATTTAACCTAGAGCAACACCCATTTAGAAAGAATTGTTCTATGATTTGTAGACCCCAAATAGGAGAGCTGTCTACAGAAGGGAATCTGATGTGTGCATTGGGATTGATTTGCCTAATGACTTCGCCATTTCAGGGCTTGTTTCTGGGAAGGTGATGAATACAAACTGTCTGACCTCGTGTGTGTATATATTCCCCTAGCTTTCAAGCTTCAATCAAAATTCCAGTAACATTAAAAGGGAGAGTTTTTATGCACTTCCACACTTTCTGGACAATCACTGAAAACATTGCTGAGTGGATCCAGCATAAGATCTTTCTGTACCAGATAGTGCTAGGATCTGTAGGTCAGGTATTTACTCTGAGCTGCAGGATGGCTATTAACTTTGTCGTCTTCATTATTACTTTAAAATCAACAATTTTACTTTGGGTCCAACCAGCTATTATTCTGCATACTTTGATGTTGAAGAGTAGCTCTACAAGTACTTGTGTGTTCAATCAGAAACAGACCAGGAGGTGATGACCTTCATTAGCCTGAAGTGTTCATTCAAGTGCACTCTGGATTATTAACCAACAATAAAATAAATAAAAAGAAACCCCAAAGCCCTGAAATGTCTGCATTATGAACACAAGCTGTTTTTGTAGGAATTTAAGTAGCTTAAGTAATTTTTCTTCCTTTACTTATATGCAATGATGGTGGGAGGGTTGCTTTCTGTGCATCTGTTCTACAAAATAAATGTGGCTGGAGAGCTGAAGTCTGAGTACAATGAATGTTTTTAACAACAGAATGAAAGTGTTCATTATCTTCATGCAAGAAGATAAGATTGGTTTACAGGTGTGAGTAAATGCTGTGTAGGTTTGAGGAAAGAGTTTACTACAACACACCTGACTTAACCGGTTTACTGATCCACCTTGTCTAGTTTTTTGCCTCTGGTAGGGCTTGTTACTTCAAAGCAACAAGCAAGATCTAAAAATAAAGCAAGCATGGAGGAAGAAGAGTTCCTCTCTTGACTTTTACAAGCTGTCAATTTATGCATTGCAAGATGAAATATAGTTAGCATTAGATCATTATCTTGCCTTAACTGTTTTTATGTTGTGGTTTTTTTTTTTTTTAATTGGACAAACTTGAGCTCTGCTGTTGAGCTCTGATATGTTTACTACATGATCTGTGAGGGTCATTGTTTTCTCTTGTAGGTCTCAGAACCACAAACGTACGTGTTTTGCATAAAGTTGATTTTTGTAGGTGTTATTTCAATATTATAGAAAGAGCTGGTGAAGACTTAAGCTTTATTTACTGTACCATGATTATTTCTTTTTTAGGTATTATGATTACTTCAAGCAATACTAGTTGTTTTAAACTGGTGCTGATGTATAATGTAACCTTGCTAATCAACATATTTTTGTTCTTGTCTCATATTTCAACACTTAATAAGGAGGAATATAGGGAGACACTATCAATTTATTTTCATAATTCATGTAAGTCAGCATTGCTCAAAATAAGAACATAAGTACCCTATCAGGTCAGGCCTGTCTAGCTTAGTGGCAATAGGAGACACTAACTACTTTAAATATTTTTGATCTATATTGCTAATTTACATGAACTGAAAGACTGACTATAAGATGTAAGTTACTTGCTCAATTTGAAGTACTATAATCATGCTTATATCACTTGTTATACCATTTAAATGCTATAATAATAGAAATCAAAATATATCAATAGCTAAAAAGGAGTGTTTTATTTTTCTCTTTACAAAACAGTTTTCTCATTGGGATTAAACATTTTAAAGGCACTGAACAACCACAGCCTCTCTTGATACTTTACTCAACAACTGGCAGCATTGGGCCCCGTCACCTTTTCCCATTTGAAGTGAAGGGGAAAGCTCCTGCAGACTTCCATGATAGGTGAGATTCAGGCTTGGAATAACTCTCTGTGGATGCTTGTAGGTAGACTCAAACTCCTTTGTCTGCATTTCTAAGCTTTCACGTCAGCTCCAGCTTGTGACTCCAGACAATCCTGCATGTGTGTTAAGGTAATAATTTATGAAGCATGGTGCATGTATGGCTTCTGGTCTGTCTAGGCTTTATTGTAATACTGCTTAGAATATATATTTGTGTAAAGGCTTTGCTTTTGAGTCTCGGAGAAACAGTAAGCAACAGATGGACTGTCTATGCAATACTGTACTAATAAGGTTAGCGCAATCCTGCCAAAATGTAATAAGTTTATTAAGTATGAGGTGACACAATATCTGTATGATTCAGATAGAAAATGGGTGCCCAAAACAGGTTGCAGGTGCACCTTGTATAGAAAGAGCTGTAAAGAAAAACAGTCATGTATATGCATGGGACATGGTTTTGTGCTGGTGTGTTGTCATGGACATGCATGAACAAGCACATTGTCAACAGGAGTGCATTAGGGACTTTGCAGACAACGTGCCTAACTAAGCCTTTGCCACTGACCTAAGCCTGAAATCCTTCTTTATGAGGCAAGATTAGCATTGGAGTCCCCAGACATTGGATCACCCCAACAACTCTGGTCCCAAAGTGTCTACTGAGCTGACCACACATACACAGAAACAGTGCCTAACAGCTAAAAGGACTCCAGGAACCAAACTTGCATCTGGTCAACTTCCTCATAAGCGTGAGCGCATCTAATTATAAATGTACCATTGTTGGGACAGTTTACTATATATAATATGGTGGAAGAATAAAGCACCTGAAAGATTCGCTGACTGATCAGGAGCCCCCTGGAACTATCTGAAGACTTGGAAAAAGAAAAGTTGCAGGTTTCTAAATCACAGTGGTTAAGCATCTTGGAAGGAGTAAATGACAAGTTCTCTGTGTGCTATCATTTATGCTCTGGCTATCAAATAATTGTTGAATTGCCGGGGAGGGGGGGCGGGCGGCAAGGAGAAACAACTGAAGTAATTCTCAAAAGACACACAAAATTCTCTTCTCCCAGTACTTGTTATCTAAGCCTTTTTATAAATCTTCTCATGCTGGTTTGATCCTGATTCTCAGGCATACTTATGGGACTGGACACCTCTTACCTAGTTTTTAGATGGCAGCACCCCCTCAAAAAAAGTTGATGACCTGCTCAGTCCTGGTTTCTGAGCACAGGCAGTGGCAGAACTGTGGGTAATGGAGCTCTGGCTTAATGCTCCTGGTCTGGCTCTCACTCTGATTTGAGGCCCCTAGCATGAGACTTGGGTAGAATTCAGGTATTCAAGCACAAGTTGTCATAAAAGGACTTCATTGCAAATATAGTTTGAGTGGAGCCTTAATTTTAAATCTTGGGAGGTATCTAATCCAGAGGCACCTTAATTTTTATTCTGAAATTTCTGTGGTGCTCAGTGCCTCTGGATGGGTGAAGAGCTGTTGACTATTCTGGACATTGTTCTACGTGTTGCTGTGTTTTATTCACTTATCATTCAGTGTGAAATATAGAAATATTTCTGTGGTTACCCTCTAACTAGTGAACTAAAAGTATAACGCTTTGGTACCCTAGGTCCCTCAACCATAGACATTCACTCAAGGAGCAGGCAGTTCTGCAGACACACCAATACCAATAGTAATCAGATAAATTACTCCCTTGTTCAAAGAGAGTGTTATAGCTCCTTTTCATATGTGATAGCTCACACACATAATAGCCTTAAGGACTAGGCTCAATTTCTCAAATTAGGTCATCTGTTATTAGGAGGATGTAGCAAAACTCTGCTGTATGCTTTTCTAGAAAAGCTAGTGAACTTACATTTAAGTTATAGATTAAAGTCAATCCATCTGAGTCTTTCTCATCAGAAGAATGAACACTTGAATAAAACACATATGACATCTCAGTTTAATGAGCTTTGTAGGTGATAGATATATTAAAGAAATATTTTCTGAACTTAATTAGAATTACAAAAAAAACCAAGAAATGGTAACTTTTTGCTTTCTCAAACATGTAATTGATAATACCTGCAGACATTTAAGCAACCTGTTTTCTGATGTTAATTATGTGAAGGACAATTAAAAAACGAAACGAAAACCCCAAAACAAACAAAACAAAACTCCCTCAGGAGAGTTCCTGGAATAAAAGCAGGAAAAGATAATTTGACACTTATTTCTGCAAGAAACCTCCTTGTTCAAAAAGCAGCAGCACTTAAACTGATTATAATAATTTTTCTGCTCCCTTGTGCCCCAACACACTTCTTAGGCTACTTTGACTTGAGATTGCTGCTGCACAAGAACACCCATGACCTGGATGCTCCTGTGTTGGTCATATTGCAGTGCTATGTTCTTGATAGTGCAGTGTGTAAACAGCATCCAGCATGGCATGTGTGGCATGTTACTGATAACTGTGATACTGCATTGCTGGATTTGGTAAACTGATAATAAATTACCTGAAGCAAGTACAGTGGTGATCTAAGTAATGCTTGATGTTGTTGCAGGTACAGCTTCCTCCTTTACTAATGCACCTTCCTCACTTTCACAAAGCACTGAGATCCTCGAGCGGTGCAGCAGATAGTTTGCTTTGTTTTTTAAAGGGCCTTTTAGCCAAAGATCTCAGAAGATCTGTGAGCTACTGCCAATTAAAGCTCCACTGCTGTGGGCTGAGTAACTAACTTTATACCCAATTTATTACAAATGATAAAACTGAGACAAAAAATGAAGACTGCTACCTAAGTAGGCATAACAGTATCTGTCCTATCTCCTTTTCTACATCTTGCGGCAGAGACTTGCATTTGAAAAGCCTTTAACTTATTCTAGATAGTATCATATATTATTATATAAGTAATCCTGCTACTTGGATCTGTTTTAATTTCCTTTCAGATAAGAACTATTGTTCTGTTTGTTTTTTAAAAAAATACTGATTGTAGATTTTGCTGAAACTTTAACTACTTTGGGGAAAAAAGTTTAAACGGGGCACAGCACTTGAATCCACTTAATTCAGTGTAATGATTGTGTTAGACTATTCAAATTTCCAGGCATTTTGACTAAAAGATCATTAAGATAAGACAAGTAGGTTAAAACTTAGTTATCAAAGTCAACTGGCACAGGAGCTAGGTATAAGGCTGCTTGCGTTTTGGATCCTGAGCAATGCAGAGCGCGATACACTCTTCTGTTCTCTTCCAGCAGTACCTGGAAAAATAGAAAGAGAGATGATCCAATGTGTATGGGGGGAACCACACACTCAAACCAACAACTAAAACATTGATGCTACTGAAAAATAGGGGAAAACAAACAGGTTCTGTTCTGATTACATTTGTTCTCTTTCCATATTGGTATATCTTATGATATTTCAGGGAATTACTCTTCACCATCACTAATATAAGCCAAACATCATGACATGGTGGGGAAGAATGTATATTTACTTATGGATGAACCAAGGGGGAAGGCATCTATTCTGATCTCGGTGACATGAGGATTGGAACAGAATCACCTCAGTACAGATACTATTTTAATGAAATAAGTATCCACAAATTCAATAGTATTTTTCTTGTGGTCATCACTTTTGTATTAGCTGTTTCTGTGCCAGTTGCAGAGATGGCCAGAGATCAATCAGTGTGCAACAGTGATGCATACAATAAAAGGTGCCTGCTGTACAGATCTGATAGACGTCTTAATGCAATATGAACTGTGCTGGCAGATCTCTGCATGTGCATCATGCCATGATTTTGAAAACACACGCTCATTGATTGGACTGCAGGACTGGGAATTAATTTAAGATAACTGATTTCACAGAAGTGATGGAAGTAATGGTGAAGGGAGGAGGTGGCTATGTGTTGGAATCACAGCTGCAGAGAACAGTTCTATGCACAGCTGGATGGTTTCAGCTCTTTCAGCAAATGTTTTTAGTGCTGTACAAAAGGTGCAAATGTCAGCACTACTACTTATTAGATTTTTCCTGTAGGAAAGAAGGCCATTTTTATCATCTGCCTATAATCTGCTGCATTGCATTACCAGTAAGTATACAGCATCCTTCGTGTTCTTCATGGTGGGCACTTTATCAGCTTATGCCACTCTTCACAAGAGTTGGCAAGTACTTTCCCTTTCCGTTCTCTCTGGAAACTATTTTCATGGTTTTTTTTCCTTTACACATATCATGTGTGTCATGATTATGAAACAGCCATATGCATCCTACTCCAGGAAGAGAGCTGTGTTCTTAGTCTGAACCCCAAATCTTGCTGCATTGATGTTGATTAAGCCTGGTCTGAAGCTTAGAGGATCTGCTGTGCTTGCCGATCAGTGTATTCATGCCGTCTACCTTTATGCATGGTCTTTTGCATGCTGCTTTTTCTTGGTAGTGCTTATCTTCTTTATTTTCCCTAGCTTTAACCATAAGCGGTGAACTAGAATGAATGTCTGGCTCTGTTTTCTCCTGAAGACACTTTTGCCTTGAGGAATAATGGAGTCTATTGCAAATCCTGCATTCACAGATGCTATGTTTCTGCACCAGCTGATGTCCAGCCTGGTGTGGACCAAATACACAGAATTTATGTTGTTTGAAGCTGGGAAATCACACATTGAACCACTGTTCATCTCTACTCACGTAGACTGGGCATGGACAAGCAGGCTGTCACCAGCAGATAGAGTCAGGGTTTTACCATCCATGGTAACAGTCGATGTGCCCTCCTGAAGGGAAAGAACAGATAACCAGCTTTTAATTTTCCATGTCTTGTCACTAGCAGAAAGAAAATGCTGCAGGTAAGTATGGAAATCTTTCCCACTGAAAGAGCACTTCAAACCTGCTCTGTATTATGAGGCCTAGCTAAATATTCAGCTCATCTTCCCTGTCCAACACTATTAGTATCAATTAAAACATGCTTCATTGTTCATTGTTCCCCATCATAATGCAGCAACCTATTGCCTGACTCTTGGGGTACACTGCTACCAATCTAACCTAGCAGCCTGCAAGTCGGTACTGCTCTGGAAATTACAGAGATAACATCCTGGAGTACTTCAAGCTCCTCTTCTACTTTTCTGATTGCTAATATCTTTTTAAGTCTTGAAAAGCAGTTCACAAGTCAGCAGGGAGCTGACAAATCACTAATAGGAGTCCATCCCCACTGGAATGGACTTGTCATTATCTTGTTAAGCAGAGGAGCCAGGTTCTTGTCAGCAACAAGGTCTTGATTGCATAGGCTGCTGTAAACTGCAGTGTAAACAAATGTCTTTCAAGATTACTATGTCTTTAATTAGTATTTGGTAGTCCTTGTGAATTTCAACAGAACAGGAACTGATAGAAATATGTGCCTCCCAAGCTAGCCTGATTTGTGTAAATGAAAACTAACTTTTCTCTGTTTTTCCCTTGGGCTGCAAATGTTTCCTAGAAGCCAGTTGAATGAAGGGCATCTGGATCACCTACCACCATGCTTTAGTATAAACAAGTTCTCAGTTAGACTTTTTTATTAGCTTATTCTACCTGATTCCAGTTTGACTTCAGTTTGAGGACAAATGCTTCAAGGCAGAAGTAATAGGTGATGCTTTTTTATCACTTGGAGGCATTCTGATATATTTACAGGATACACCCTAGGTAGGGCATATTAAAATCCCCACCAAGACCTGATGGAGGATGCCAGTATCTCTGTCCTCAACATACAAGATGAGGAAAAAGAGAGACTGTTTTTATGGTGGCAGTAGTTTAGTTGTTTTTCATCATAGTTTAAAGCTGAAGGGTGGTGCCTGTTGATGATCTTTTCTATGAGAAGGAAGGTAATCATTTTAATTTCTGCTGCTGGTGCTAGAAAGCTTTACTACTGTTCAGTCTGCTCTGAACTGAAACATGAACTCATTGGTTAACAAGTGTGAATTGTCACATACCAGCTGCCATATCCAGATATCTGAATTCTTTTTACTTTTCTCAGTTGTTCCTGGTCCATAAGCTATAACCTTTAAAGAAAAAAAAAAAAAACAGGGAAGAAAAGTAATGGATTCATCCCAGTGACCAAAGTGTACATATTCATCTTCCTACAGCATTTAAAACATTCTATTTTTACAGAAAAATGTTCATAGAAGATGATGTTATTTCTACAGACATTAAAATTCACATTATGTTTGGTATTCTCATATTGATTCCTACTGATAAAAAGGGAACTGATCACACCTGCCACTCCTTATGCTCCTCTGCATCCTCACTTATCTATTCCTTCTGCCTCCTCCCACTCTCAGCTTTGCATCTATATCCTTCCTGCTTCTGTTCTTGGAACAGGCACTTCCTCCTCATGAACTCTGGGCCCTGTCAAGAGCCTGTTGAAGTAGAAAAGATTCTTCCATTAACATTAAAAGAGCTGCAGACTGGACCTTATTTTTCTCATTATCTGCCCTTTCTGTGTTCTTCCTGACAGTCCCACACTCTCTGTCACTTTGCTGTCAAATGTATTGGATTCTTCCGAGTGTGACTCCGAGTCACCCAGGGAAAGAATATGTTTTGTAAACTATCGTGCGTACAGCACAGATATCACATGGTGACAGCTTCATTTACACCCAAACTAGACTGTGTTTGACTAAACTGAGAAGTGCAATGCTTTAGCACAGCCCAGGCTCTCTGGTGCTGTCCGGTTCTCCTTGTTTCCACTTCATGTAGATTGAGGGGGAGGAAAAAAAGTGTATTTACACACCCAGATTAGACTTGGCACCAAGAATGCTGTTCAAACATATAGGGAAGCCGAACACACTTGTGAGTAGTATTTGCATCACGCTGGTGTTTCTGATTTGGGAAATATAGGGGGGTAGGGGGGTGGAGAGAGAAAGCTGTTTCAATCCCAAAGGAAATGGATGGAAATAAGGTTCAGGTTGATTCTGTGAACGGAAGTATCTGAGCTAGGAAGCCCCTGCTCTAAGCTAATCAAATCAATGGACGAAGACAGGCACTTCCGAAGGGCAGGGCAGGCTAGGACTGAGTTGTTCTGTAGGGGTGCGTAACTTTCTCTGCTGACCACATATTGTTCCCAGGCCTGGATTCACTCAGTCTGAACAGTATTGTCTGTACCTTTAAAAATATCCCTCTCTTTCAGAGAAATTAGACTTCCCTACCTCTGTTTCAAAGTTGTCTCCAAACATACTCAAGGATTTCTTCAGTTTTATTTTGCCACGATGATCATTTAACCAGCCTTGGAAGGAAAATGGCTCCATAACAGAAGTGGAATTTAGTGGGAAAGGTGTTTCTTTCAGGAGTTCGTCTGTAAGCAAGGCAGAGGGCTATCAGTGACGCTTGCTTCCCTTGATCTTTGCAAATATTTTACTGTTGTTTACAGCACAATGGGTTCAATTTACAGATATTTTCTAGTCAAAAATCAGTTATAACAGCAAACAGTGCTATGGTCATTATCAGAACTTCTTACTTGTGGTTGTAAGATGCATATATATTTGTGTATCTTTTCCGAGTTGCTGCTTAGAAGCTGTTGTCAGAACTGTTGTGCATCCACACTTGTTAAAAATGCATTCAAACAGTATGCAATAGACTATCTAGTTCTTGCTGGCAAATTCTTCATTCTCTTTCAGATCAGCTTTTGCACTGGTAAAAGCTGATGTATCATCTCTGAGCCTTTGCTGAGTCACCCCTTACGTATCCCCATATAAGTGGAATTAGGACCATAGAATCAGCTTACTCTACGTCTTTTACGTAGTTAGTACTGGCTTTTATGTTTCTACTCCCGTATGTGTTTTTTAAATACACTGACCACACTGGAGCAAACCGGTTATCACAACCTTAAATTTAATAAAATGCCTTTTTTGTGGTGTTCCTGGAGTTGTAGCCGGATTTAATTTCCAGTAATTCTCCTTCATAACTGATTTGATTTAAAATAGCTGGAGGACTGAATGCAGTTTCAGTGTAGCTGGTGAAATTCAAGATTTGTGCTCTGTACTGCTGGTATATGAAATTAGCTTTAGTTATTTACCAGCTCACAGCGAAGTGCAGAGACAGCGCAATTGCCTTGGTGATCCCAAGTAGTTTGTTCCAAGATGCCATGGGGGAACACACATAGAATAATTTCAAGTGATAATGCCAACTAGATGCAGGAAAAACTCACTAGATGGCTGTCTCCCAAATGCATTGAGGTAATAAACTTGCAGCCAAATCTTAGTCTTGGTACCAGTAATAGAGTAGGAGTTTTTAAAGTATTAGTGTGTTCATTATGCAATGTTCTGGTTCTTTTCTAAAGCTGTATTTCACTGCTCTACAGTGTTTTGAATGTATCATTTCAGTTTTTCCTGGAAGGCCATTTTGCAGGCAATCTTTGAACAATATGTGAGAAGGTCAGTGCATCCAAGGGATAGCAGTGTACTGAATAAGCTACTGCTGTTTAACAGATCATAATAAGCAGCGAGTATCTACATCCAACTCCAGACAATCTGGATGGGATGCTAACCCTTTTATTGTAGAAACAGGTTTTGCCATTCAAATTTCTTCTCCATTATACTAAATTAAATGGAAGCAGTCAACATGTTTCTGCAAATGATTTGTCTCAGCAATGCCTCTTTCAGGAAATACTGAAAGCAATCTGAAGAAATATGCAGCAAAATAGGAATTTTTTTATTTGAAAGCTTTTTGCCTTCAAGCTTTTAAAAAAAAAAAAAGCATCCTACTTTTACATTAACTCAAATATTTAACACGCTTTTATTGAAAAGCAAACTCCTCCAGAGAAATTAAGAAGCACCAGAAGGAAAAAGAAAATGTTTACATTAGATTTATTCTAATCTGGGCCTGGAAACACTAACAAGATCTAGTCTGAACATTCTATATTTTATTGTTTGATAATACTAAAAAGTAGTGGTAAGGTCATTGGTGATTTATCTTCACACTGAATACTTATACACTTTTTCCTTAAATTATGGATATGCTCAACTATAGCTATATTGGAAAGTTGGTTTTTGGCTAGGGCAAGATACAAAATAAAGGTCTAAAATATTATGATATATACACACACAGCAGAGGAGAAGAAAGACATTTTATCAGAAGGTACTCAGTGCAGTTAGTATTCCAATAAATTTTTAAATATTTTGTTTCATTAATAGCAGCAATCTTTACCTTCTAAAGTAATATGAAGATGACAGAGTTTTTTTCTGTTATCAGAATAAAACAGGTCACTCTTGAATTTAGAAAAGCCTTTTGGAATAAAAGAAAGTTACCCATTGGTAGGGCTTTCTACTAAAATGCATGTCCTAGTTGAGACAGTTTAAAAAAAAAAACAAAACAAAACCCAAAAAACAAAACAAACAAACAAAAAACCCAAAACCCGGTATATAGCACCTAGTAGCGTAAGAGAGACATACCGAGAAGCCATGGGTATCCTGCTCAGCTCAAGGGGACACATCTTCTCCACAGGTTAAGAATTCCAGCATCAAGCTAACAAGTAAGTTCAGACTTCATATGCTGGAGAATGGATAGCAAAAAGCTGAGTCTCTAGGGTGAGCACTGTGATGTTTTAGGCAAGCAGAACTATGAATGCTCCCCATGAGCTGCAAGGCATTCGGGGTACAAAAAAGCCAAAGTACTTGTTTGTGTTCTGACCAAGAAGCAACACAAATCTAACAATAAAAAGTAACTATCAACTTCTAAGTTTGTAGCTTAACTTCTGTCACTTATTGCCTGTACACATAATTTTGCTAGTTTTCCTCCTTCTAGTGATCTCTGACTCCAGCTGTCCTGATCAACAAGGACAACACACACAAGACAACAGTAAACAGTGACCTGTGCATGCTTAGTGCCAATGTAATGTGTAATACATCCTATGCTTATTGTGAAGCACTGTCCTTTCTTGCTTGTGATGTATAGGCACTTTCTAACAGTTTCATTTACTTCCAAGTAAAGGTGGGCTCTTTTTTTTTTTTTTTTTTTTTTTTTTTTTATTTAGACTTTAAGTTCTTCAGGAGAACAGCTGTCTTTTGACACTTGTCTTGTCAGCGGGCCCTGGTCTCTGATGAGCTTTTAGCTTATTACTAATTTGATGTTAATGACACTTGCCAAGTGATAGCATAACAGCCTTTGAAAACTGAGTCTGCACGAAATGAACCTTTAGTGGGATCCCGTACAATGATTTGATTACCTGTTACTGCAGAACAAATAAGAGAGGACTGTGATGGTGAAGTACATGACGTACGTCTGTATATTATTAATAGCCTACTTGACTGTGTCCTCATTTAACCCTGATACTTATCCCTTGCATGATGCTGAAAGCTGCAGGTGCCCTAGCACTTGTGAACTTGAGCTAATGAGCTACAATGAGGAAGATCCAGTATTTTGCGATCCCACACATATCAGAGTTGAAGCCTGGTGCTTCCAAAGGAACTGAGTGTTTCTTATCAGGCTAATGGCTTATATTTAGATACTGTTACATATATTTCTGCTTAGCCTGTACATTAGCTTTCAATAATATCTCAGGAAGTGTGAGTTGGTGTGCTTCCAGAGTTCTTATGCTCTAGTAATACTGTGAGACATGGAGACAACATGTTTAATGATGGTAAAGGTAAAAATATGCCAGCAAAATGCAAGATGGCAATTCTAAGCTAGTCAGCTAAAAGTCTTGTGTATGTATCTCCAGGTAATATATCACTAAGTGGAACATCAAATCTAATATTTTCTTACGTGTTCAGGAGATCCATTTAAATAGTTCAATAGTAAAGTCCATTTTTGTAGATCATTATTATTAAATATTCATATCACAGCAATGTGTTCTTTATGGGTTTTATAGCTCTTTTCAGCTTTAAATTAGAATGTGATGATATCATGTTAAGCTGAAAAATACATCATGTTTGCCGAATGAGTTTGTAAATATTTAAAAAAGGAAATTACAGGGTTTAGAGGAAGTTGATTTCAGTTAAACAATAGAGACTGTACTGAGACTGAGAATATGAAGCTGTGCAAAAATGGAGAGAACAACTTGCAAGAAAACAGCCAGTGAATGTACAGGTAGTTACAGCCTCAACAGAGACCATCTGAGGAAGAACTTGAACTTGCTGGGAGTACTGTACTTCTGATAGCAATAAAGAGGACAGGTAAAAGAGGACTGCCGCTGGCCTACCAGGTATATGTGGGTGTATTTGCTTACCCCAAACTCGCACGTTACATGGAAGCTTCCCATTCCCTACCCCAGCGACGTGCCTAAGCTTTCTTGTCAAGAAATCGGACCATCTCATTCTCCCAGAGTGTTTCTTGAGGCCTACTATCCCCAAGCTCTTCCCATAGCTCTCTTGCAAACCTTGTTTCTTCGAGATTTGTTGCAAAGGAAGAGAGCAATAAAGCACATGAAATACAGTATATTGAAATAGTGACAACTATCAAACTGATTACATGTTGGTTTTATGAAAAACTATATTTTTCAGTGACATGCCGTCCTTCGCTTCTAGGCAGCACGTTCTAGATGGAACAATCTTCAAATCTTTACATCGCCTTATATGTTCTTACTAATTATGAAAGCCCGTCCACCCTAAGTTACTGTGCTGCCTCAGAAACAGTCTGTCCCTGCATGCTGTGGCCCCATCTCCATGCAAGGATATGAGAAAGTTCCTTACAAATGGTGTCTCCCTCTGTAAAAGCAGAAGACATCCTTATCCAAAGTGGGGTAGTTAGATCCTCTTTGTTTTGTTATCCTTTAACTGAGGATAAAATGGTCCGGACTAGGAATAAACAGCTCATAAGTTATTTTAGAATTATGTATTCATTTATTTCTGTCCACTTTCTAATCATCCCTTCCATCTCTTAAAGAATACTATATCATAATGAATAGTTCTGATGTGACAGTTTTGCAGCATTTCATGTTTAATTGCCAATGCCAGCAATAATATATACCCTGGGATGTTCTTCCCATATGTGCCTACCTAATTCCTATGAAAAGTCTGCTTTATGCTCAATGTTAACAGAAACGTCAATGAGACTAGTAGGAGTTTAATACCTCTGGAAATAAAACCTGTAGACTGAGGGACATAATTTCAGGCATCTGGGTTTGAAAAAACCAAGTAGTTAGTTCATTCCATATAAAAATCCAGAGTGAAAGTACTGATGGTGACTGACTACTTCGGGGGTAGTTGGTTCATTTCACTGTTGTTGAGTATAGATGCAGAAACATTTAGCTGAAAATACAGCACTCGCTTGGTGTAATGATACATTTCCCTGTGTAACTATATTTGTTTTTGTAGCATGCCCTGAGAATTGGCATGACTGCTAATTTATGACTTGTCCCTGTAATTATTTCTAGGCACATTTTTCTTTGTGTCATTAAATCTATGCTGGAAACTAAACAACAATTTTTTTTTTTTACCTAATTGAAACAAAGAAGTTTGAGGAAAGATTTGAAAAATATTTTTGTAATAAAGAAATATAGCCTCTTCAAAAGGAGGTATCACCAGCCAGAAGGAAAGGAATAAATTAGAACAACAAAATTGCAAGATTTTTTTTGGATGATACGCTGTAGTTTGGGATTAAAAAGTTTAGTAGAAGTTTTCATATGGCAAATTATAGCAGCCATACTCCAGACATTATAATTCTACTTTATTTGTGTATTAAATGTTGCTGACTTAGGTTAGTTTGTCTGAGCTCTTAATCTCCAGTACTGGCTATATACTTATTTGGGACCGGTGTGGTGTGGAAAGTTGTTAAATATGAAGGGAGGGGAAATGGATGAAGCCAGTGAGAGGATGCATGGTTATACAGGATTGAAGGTGTATATTAGATGATTCTATTCACTTCTTCCACCTATGTACCCTTTGCAGTTCAAGTGGGCTTCAGGAGAGAGATGAACGTGACTTGGAAGTTTCTTAAAGGATTTAGGTATGACGGGATAAAGATGAACAGTGTATTTATGTAGGCATTTTTGCCAGAATAGAGACAACGAGGATGATATGAAAAGGGAGTAGATTCAAGTTGCTGATAAAAGTTATAGAGACAGTGTCTCAGAGAATTGTACAATTATGGTGGGTCTAGATAGTTTAAAATGATTGACTCTGTATCAGTTTGAATACTGTTCTGTCCTGGAGACCTCCTGGTGGCTGTTTGCAAAATAAATTCCCTAGAGGAACACTCTTTAATATCTAAATGCTCATATGCTGTTTCTTTTAATACAAGTACTCAAAGCAGAAAGAAGTAACATATTATAGGAGAGAAGGAGCAATCTATCTAGATATGTTGGAAGCCCTTAAAAGATGAGAGGAAGAGAGAATCAAATATTCAGTTTTCTTAACAGCTTCATAGCAAATAAAACTTATTTCCAAAATCATCATTCTTATTTAAAAAAAAACCCTACAGTGATAGTATCTTTAGAATTATTTCAATATACCTACAACAGAAAGGCACACATATTTATACAGTTATTTTAAGTTCAAAAGAATGGCCCTATATTTGCTCTAGTGTAAATGAAGACAGAATTTCTTCCTCTCCTTGTTTTTATTTTTCTGAGGTAGTTTTAATTGAATTAATACTGCCCACTAGCCAATTATCTTTATTCCTTAGCTTTTTCTTATTTTCGGTTATTAACACTCTTCTCTTTTGATGTGCTTGTTTTTATACACCAGTGAAACAAGACTGAACAGCAAATACTGTCTACAGAGGTTGCACTGGACTAGCTACAGAGGATGACAGTACAGAAGCCGATTTTTATAGCGCTAAGCTCACCCTTAAAACTTGTGTAATAGCACTACTGAAACCAGAAAACGTTTGTTTATAGACCATGCCCTAGGCTGTATGGTATTCCTACTCCAACTGACTGAAGAGAGCACCCAAATTTTCATACTCATTCAGATCCTTAGGTTTTGTCTGGTCTGAATCACAAGCACAGAACTGTGCTGTATTCTAACAATACTAACCAGATTTTAAGTCCAGACTGTAAATTACCTTAGATACACCCAGAATCGATGAAAATTTTGCTAGTGAAGTCACTACAGGACTGGTTTTTGTATTATGTATCTGTATGTCCACTGACAATAAAGCTTTTATGGGAATTAAAATTTCATTGATAATTAGAAGTAGATTAATTTGGATAAACAAAAACCTGACATTCTACCTACACCATTAATGTTCTTAAAGATCATTTTTAAACAAGCCTAACTTAGGAAAAGTCTTTTCTTGCACTTTTTCCCTTCAAATTTCACATAAAAGCAGCCTGGATGATTTCAGTGAGCATGGCAGGATAAACTTTTGAACTTCTGGATACTTTTGTGAACAATATTCAGCCATCACTGTTTATTAGAACTGGGGTTTGCCTGTCTGAACTGTCTATTGTCCTCTTGACTATAAAATTGGGATGAAATAGAAACCTTGAGAGAATCTTGCTTCCAGTCTGATTCAACTGAAAGTAGCAAGAGTTGTTTTGATAACTGTGATTCCTCATCTCAAAAACTGTGTAAAGTAAACTAAACCAACTTATCTTGAGTATTCCATGATTAGAGTATATCCTAAATATATTCATCCTTATTGATAAAAGGAGGGGAGAGTTTTCTCAGGCTTTATTTCTAGACATGGTAACAAAAGAAGCTAGTAATTCAGTACAAAACAGTTCCAGGGAATATGCCTCAAGTAAGGATTGCATGCAATCTATGTTTCTGATTGTATTTCACCTGATGGTACTTGAGTCCCTCTTCTAAAAATGTATCTTTTTAATAGCTACTGCTGTCTCTTCATATATTCTGAGTACTCTGCTTTCAGAGGGACTTGCCCTACTGTTGGCTGAGCCAGAAACCATAAATAAATCAAGAAAAAGTCTGGACTTAGGTATTTTTTTGTGTGTGATTTTTTTTTTTTTTTAAGCAATTGGAGCTTGATTGATTCCATTTATAGCTTTCCTCTGAGTGAGCTGCAATCAAGGGTTTCTTTCAAGATGTTTTTCTTCAATTTTATTCCATTTCTCTCTAAAAAGGTGAGGTGCTAGTTCAGGCTTATGTAGAGATGAACCTGCGAGTGCTTCAGCTGGCACTTTTAACTGAGGGGATTCTGGATTTTCAGAAGAGAAACTGAAAGAAGAGGCTGAAACCCAGCCCTCTGCACAGGCCAGCTCATATCTTGTTAAAATCTGTCTTGAGTGAAACATCATGAGAAACTGGTGGTAGCTTGTTATATGTTACAGGTGTCGTGCTGGTTGCTGAATTCTACTTCTTAAGAAAAATACAAGAGCTGCTGAGGGAATAAATCCAAAGCATTATTTCTCTATCAGTTGGGTATGCCTCCAGAAGGAACATATTACCAGCTTACTCAGATCTCAGTCAACTTTGTTTGAAAAAAATTTTTTTTTTTTAACACAGGTCTCCCTGACAGTTACAGGAGCTGCTAGCTAAAACTTAACTAAAAATCTGGAGTATTTTCCTCATGTATAAGACATCGCTGAGACTTTGAGCTTCTTATTGTCCATGAGAACTGAAAACTGGAAAAATGGAGCTGTTCCCCAGGCTGAAAGCCTGCCATGTAACTCCGTTGACTGCTCTTCGCTTATAGCAAGAGTTAAGCCAAGAGCATTTCAAATATTTGTTATCTTGACTTAGCGGCTAATCCAAGAGGAGAATCCATTCAGGGGAAAAAGACGTATTGAGCTCTGAGCAAAATAACTACATTTACTTGCCTTTTTTTTTTTGTCTTGAAAAAAACTTTTTTCAGCTTTAATGGAAGTCTCTCATGCCTTTTAGCCTTTTTACAGCTTTTGAATAAATTACAAGGAAAGAGCTTCTGTACTGGATTTATCAATAACAATTTCTCAGAGTTCTGTGTTTTAAAAAAAGTGTCAAGATGTATCATAGCTTCTGATTGATTGTCAGGTTTGTTCTTTAGCTCTAATCTTCTGCAAAAATATTAACAATATAAATCTTTAATGTCCTTTTTTTCTGCACTGATATAATTAATTTGTTACTGACATATAAGCTCTTAGCTCAGACTGGTGAGGGATGCTTATTGGAAATCACTGTATTGAACAAGGATAGTATGTGTGAGATGGTTTTTTTTTTTATTACAGCAGCATCTAGAGGCTTCATCTGAAATTATATTTCATCTGCTAGACACTGTATGAACACACAGTGAGAGACGGTACCTGCCCTACCTACCCTCCCTCCACCCCCGCAGAAAAAACCTCAAAACAACAAAACCCAAACATGTCACACAGGTGACATGCTCAAATTAAATAAATACATTTTGATGGTGCATATAACGAAAATATCTTGGAGACGACAACATTTTGTTTGTAGGAGACACAGAGCCTTTTTCTGAGAAGTACATTTTCTAGTCAGTCAAAGAGGCAATGCCAAAAGCTGGTTCAGCTGCAAAGTCTTTCAGGCAGGGTTTCTGACTGGCTTACCATTTCCTAATTGCAAGGGCTTGTAAGGTTGCTATCCCATACATAGGACTCTTCTGTGAACTTTTCATTTTGGTGACGATGATTTCGTCAACTATTTTTAAGAAAGGTGATGTTCATGCAAAAAAACATCTTTCCCCGATTTTAGGATTTGAGTAAGAATTTTGTTCCATTATTGATTGAGACAGCAGGCAGTAACATTTTTATGGTGACTAGCAACCTGAGAAATGGGATAGATGTGGAAATAATGTTTCGCTCAAACTTTTGTCTCTCTTAGAGTAATTCATAAAAATCATCTTATTTAAGACAGTTAGGAATGAATATGGAGATTAAGGACAACCGGTTCCAAAAACTTTTTAGAGAAGAGAGTTTATCTTTAACTTGTGGCAAGAGCTATGGAATTTAAGTTATGGGTGTGACTGAAGGATGACATTCAATTTTGTCATGTAGTTGTAAGAGTAGCTAGCTGGGTATTATGGCTGTGCATGTGTGCACACGCAGTGCACCTGAGCCATAAATTTCCTGGTTGGTGCAGGACATCCCCCAGTCAGTCATCTTCATAGATGAGACAATAGACTGATTTGAAACAACAAACCTAGTTGAGCAATGGGATTGACTGAACTGGTGGCCTTCACAACAGCATTTGGCTAACTGGTGCAGGAACTCTCCAGGTGGGAATCTCAGGCTACCCTGGAGATCCCACAGGCAGCTCCTTCTGTGCTTATGCTGATTTGTACTTTTCCATGTGTCGATTAAGAACCTCGCAATGTCATGGAGACTCTCCAGGTAGTTCCTGCAGCAGAACTGACCAGGTTGTACCTAACTAAAACACTTGCAAATAGTCCATAGAAACTGTTCCTGCAGGTGCAGAAATGGTCACAGTGTAGTCTTTTGTACATAGTTAAGACAGGTGGGTGGTATTTTGCACATAGTTTACGTTAATCAATAGCAATGGATCATGCATGTGCTGGATGTTCACGTAGAGCCGTGGGCCAACAGGATTGTAAAACTTCAGCAAAATAAGTTTCCCACTGAAGGTGCTGTTGCAAGTATCCTTGCAGTAGAGACTTCAGTTGCCATACAGAAAGCAACCATCATGTTTGAGAGATCTGATTCCTAAAGATAGTAATAAATTAGTTTTCTTTAACAGTCACTCTGTCGTATGTCTCTGTCCAACAGACTCAAGAGTGGAGTTACGACTGGAGAATCTGTTCCAGTGTGGAAGTTGCAATCACTATCCACAAACAGAGGCAAAATAAAAAATAGGGCAAGACAGCATGGAAATAAAATGTTAAATGGATCAGACCCTACATGAACTAGAAGTATCTGTCTTTTTCTAGGTGTCCTTATTTCCCAAGAGTGTATAGTTATTTCACAGTGTATGGTTACAGGTAAAGGAGTACAAGCAGGTATGGAGTGTATAGATTCAACTCACAAAAATCTCATTCTGCACAGTGAGAAATTAAATTTTGTTAGTATAAGACTTGAATGGCATGCAAGCATAGAGATATTGAGATTTCACACTGTACAATTACCCGATAGGTCATTATGATGGCATCACATGAACAACCAAGATGCTGTCAGTAATCACGTATATGGATTTTATTTTGGTTGGGGTACTGAAAGTAATTACTTCCCAAAGTAACTTTAATTTACATAATCAGAAAGAAAAACAGAAACTTAGTCATTTTATGTAGAGAGAATCATTGCTGTTCAGATACAATAATTGTTCTAATTCTGAAATTAATTTGCATTACCTGGGTTTGGTTTTCCAGTTTGATATTGTCTTGAATTGAAAAACCTGGAATAATAAACATTTAAACACTAGTAAAAAGTCATGTTCATGTTCTTAGTTTAACAAAGACTAGGCAGTAATACTGGCCATTAAGCTTTGTGCTGAGAATGGATGTGCCAGATCCTCAGCTACTATCACATGTATTGAACAGGGCTATACCTATTTCATTGACAGCGGGTTTGTCTGAAAGTCCTCCAAAATTCATGTCACTAAACAATTTCCTTGTTCACCTTTAGCAACTGTTTAACAAATTGATTAGTTAATTGATGACATTCACACATTTCCTAGAAAGCAGTTCTCTACCAAATTTGCCACAGTCCTGATTATTCATGAATAATATCGATTAAAAGTACTTAGATTAAAGCAAGAGTGAAAGAAGCCCTAAGGCAACTTAGTGTTTTACCTAGTTAACCTAGCATCAATTCAGTGTTAATTTTTCATTCAATTCTTTTGGCGTTTAGCAGCAGTGTGCTTTTACTTGTTCAAAAAGTATGTTCCAGATAGATGTGAGGAACACTTGATTTTAATATTTCTTTAAATCTGATTTAATGAGTTTGGGGTATACAAGATATGATAAAAAAGTTTGTAGACTAGCAATTAACTTTTAACAAGTCTATGTAAAATGCAGCATAAATAGAAAATTAACTACGTAAGTCACAGACTGATGAAGATCTATTAGATCATTTTGACCGTTCTTTTAAAATTCACACAGAAAAAAGCTTACTCTTGAATTATTGGTGTAAGTTGAGTGCCGAGATCTTCACAGTGAAACCATTTTTCAAAGAGGACATTAGTTGATTCTCCAACATAGTATCTGACAAAGTAAAAACATTAGTCAATCCTTTTATTAACTAACTGATCAGGCAGTTTCAGTCTTTTGAAGAAAATAGCTACTTGATGTTGTGTAAGAGTGTGTTATTCTCAAGCCTGGTGTACTTTATTCTGAAGAATGGTTATTTAAGGAAGCTTTCTGTTTCCCTGGTTAGCTGACTTGGTGGATGGGGTGCTCAAACTTCTGTGGAGGGCCTTGTAGTTCTGCTGATCAACCACAGATAAGTCACCAAATTCCTTTAGCAAACTTTCCAGATTTAATCCTGAAAACGATTGGTGCCATAGTCCCTTGGGACCGATAACTCTCACTTTGGATGTAGTTACTGCAAAAATAACTGGCCTCAAATACCATTTCCAGTAACTGCTTCCATGCAGCTATGAGATAAACGCTCATATTTAAGAGAGTCAGCTTGCTTATTGCCCATGCATGGACTGATAAGAAAACAAGGTGGCTTATGGACTTGTTTGCAAAAAATAGATGGTTGTCAGCTGTGTAAATTTGGGAAGTGTTGTTTAGCTCACTCCTCTGAAGAGGAACTTAGTGCTTCACTTGCATTATTTTATGTCTTAACAAATAAATAAATTGTGTTGAGATCAACAGGTCAAGGTTGCTGTAATCTATGGAATGGCAAATACAGAATTTACCTACAGATTTAAAAAAGACTGCATGGACTGGCAAGAGAGTGATGCTCCAGTACAGTCAACTCATATTGCGACGGATTGTAAATAGGTCCTATGTGTCCTTTGGGTTAAAGTCACTGGAATGTGTGTTTGAAGAGGGAAACAAGGGTTATATAATTATACTGTGCATATTTGTGTATTCATGTCTGTCTTATGTATCTATATACATGTTGTCCAGAAACTTTCTAAGAGCTCCCCGGCTCCTCAAGTTTTGCAAAAACAGGGTACTCGGAAGAGAGTAACATTATTAATGCCTCCAATATGGAAAAAGCTGTGCTACGAGCACAAATTTTGAACACAGAGAATCTACAGAGAGATGTTACAAATGTCTCAGTTGGGAAAAGGCTTTGCACCTGGGAAGGACTTTGCACGTTACTAGGTGTTAAAGAATCTAACCACACAACTAACATCAAACTTAGTTGTTTCTGTACTTGTTTACCATAGGATTAAGATTAGCTAGTGCATTTTTCTTATAGTACAAAGCATGTAATCATTACTTAGGCTGAAACACTGGGGCAGGCTACTTATTCTTCACTTGTACAATAAATGGCATGCTGGGGGCTCTGATTTATGACTGAGCCTTGCAGGCATGATAAATAATGGAACAGTAACGCAATATTAGACCTTAAGTCAGCGTACTTCAAAGTTAATTATGACTTCTTCTTGTACAGTCTTTGCTGCAGGTGGCTGGGAGTGAAAAAAGTTTGAGATTAGAGGTTCTGTTTGTAAATCCCCATCTCTCCCAGGAGCACACAGAGAGACAATGTAGGTTCAAAAGTATGACATGATTGTTCACTTCCAAAACTTCAGGTGTCTTTGTTCATCATGTCAGTGTGAAAACAAGGCCACTAAAAACCTCTAAGTGATTTATTTTCAGGCACCTGATTAGATATTGTCAATTAAGAGTGTGTTTTGTTAATCCAATTTTTTTTCCACCTGCAAACCATATGGCAACTTTTAGTTTAATTTCTCCACAAAAGCATAACTATATTGGAGTGCAAATGTCTAGATCTACCTGGCATCCCTAAAAAGGCATTCAGCACCTCTCTAACTCATACCATTCATAGACTTCATGTACAATGTAGGTTATTGTACTTAAAGTTACCTGAAGCTACTTATGTTCCTTTATTACAAATAAACATTGTTATCTGAATCACTGGCCAATTGTTTCTAGCTCAAAATATGTTTTTAATAATGTAAGTGCTCACGATCCACAGACCTGCAATGAAAGGGAAAAAAGGGACAAGTGCATAGATGAACAATATTTTAAATGAACTGCATTTGTCTTTAGCTTAGAATCCAATCAGGTGTTTTTTTGAATAGTCCCTTTCTTAGTTTCTTATTTCTTTCTTTAGCCTTTTTTGTTTGAATGAAAAACTGTATCTTTCTAGCTCTGCATATTCACAATCTTCCTGCTGTGACACCACCCATGCAACAATCAAAACTATAGGCAAAAGGACAGAAACAGTATGTTACAGATATTACTGCAGTTTTAAATCTTTATAAATTACATTAATAGCTGTAAACTCTCTTTGGTCAGTTGTATCTGGTTAATATCAAAACAGCTTTTCTAACTTGGCTAATGTTACTGCTGCGACTTGCCTTCTCAGACTTATGAATTCTGTATCACCACAGGACAAGGCTTAGTCCTGCTCCCACTAGGATACAAAGTAAACCTCTCATTTCTTTGAAGATGTTCTCGTAGGGCAATAAAAGCTAGGCAGAGGTGGGTACAATGTAGAGGGGTTAGTGTTAAGAAAATTGACTTTTGTTTCCAGCTTCCCACACACTTGCCAAGAAAGCTCCTCTTCATCTTTTTGCTTTCAGTGCTTACAAAGGAATTAATGTTCTGCTTGCCAGAACTGATAAAAAAATCTTTTTTGATTTGTGTTGTTACAGGGCTCTGAGATTTTAAAACTTAAGCCGATAGTAGTAAGCAATACATAAGTAGATAGCAATAACCACAACATGCACTTAAGACATTTCAACATGTTCCTTGTTTAACTAAATCAAAGGCTAAATGATGTCTCTGTTTATGTGTGTATAGATAAATAGATGTGTGGATAAAATTAGTACAAAATTGTCAGGGTGAATCTGATAAATTATCATGGGAGTAAAATACAGTATTGTATTGACATGGGAAATTAGTTTATGTTATGAATCCTAACAGATTAGCCAACAGTTTATACTTCACCTGAGCCCATCAATTTCTGTCTTTAATCTTTGCCTCTCAATCACAAGGCCCACAGTGTTTGCATATCTCTGAGGAGAATGAGGTATCCTAGCAGGTAGGAGGAACATCTGTTCAAAGAAATGGGACAGAATTAGTGTCAGGAAGTCTTTGTTCTTTGTGTTGTCCTTCCCCTGCCCCCCAACCTGCAAAATCCTCTGCTCCTTGCCCCACTTTTCCCTTACTCTTTGTTGATCCTGTGTTGCTCCTTTGCAGCTGCACCCACCTTGGTACCAACAGCCCAGCAGATACTGTTTCTGGCTTTCCCAGTGAATGAGGACCATTGACTCTGCAATCAGCACTGCCTTTAAGGCAGTCAGGTGCTGTCCTCCCAGTTCGATCATCATTGCTAGACACAATTGAAATGAAAATCTAACCAGTTACTCATCCAGAATTTATAAATTTACTGCAATTTCTGAGTAGCAGAAATGGAAATAAAAAGCAAGTTTGTCAGCTCAAGAAAATGTCTAAACTAATCAACCACATGTATCCCACCAACACAGTGAGCACCTGTGATTGCATGATGAGGAGTGTTATTCTCACCAGAAATAATTAACAAATATGAGGGGCTAATTACTCATGCAAGTGACAAGGCGAATAGGCAACATTTGGCTGGGAGAAGTCTATTACTGAAGTTTGAGAATAAACCTTTTTCTAGCAGCTATCTGGCTATGTAGGAAGGTGGTAAGCCTGTACTGTTCTTCAGCGCTACAGATTTCTTAGCCAAGTTTGGGCAAGTCATTACAATTTCTCTGCCTGCAAAACAGAGCTATATACATAGCTCTATATACATGATAGTGCCTCACTAGGACTAGTGTCAGTCTTCCCACTAAGGATATTGTGTGCTCCTTTTCATTAATGCTTCTGGTACATGCCAAGATCTCAGTTGGATGTATTTCTCCAGTGTGAAGTGTATTACCAGAATCTCACTGTCTATAGGTTTGAAAACATAGATCTGTTTCTTCATTGAAAATGTCATAATACTTTTAATGACATCAAGCTATTGGGTCTAATATATGTCTTCCATTTTAAAGGCTGGCCCCACTAGATCTAATAATCCTTTCAAAGACAGTGCAGTTCAAGCTTGTGACAATAATAATGAGTGGCAGTTGTAGCACATCTAACAACTTGTAGTAACACCAAGTAAAATATCTAGTCACACTCTCATTAAGAGCACTGCAATCTATGCTTTAGCAAGTCCACTACTATAAGGAAAAATAACTGAGTGCAGCTGGAATCATTTTATCCATAAATTCCTCTTTTAAAACTGTTCTCATATTGTGACGGTTGCAAAGGCTAGCTGTGAGGACTAAAGGCTGAAAATAGCTGAATCTCTTAACTTTCTAAGTTCTAGGTAGTTCGCTTAATGGTGTGTTTGGGTGGGTGGGCAGTATGTACCTGACAATGTGTAAATAAAAGACTGATCCTCTTGAATTCACATGGCAGATTCCATGCTATGCAGGGGAATAAGAACTCTTAGTTCTTATAGTCAGTATATTCCTGACTATCTGAATGGGCATCCCAAATGCTCAGAGAAATTTTTATCTGTTACTGAAGTCATGAAATGTTGAAGACAGTGTATTGTAGTTTGCTGTTAATTACATGGAATTTGCTATACTGCATTCAAGATTTGTTTTTTTTATCCTGATGCCATCTCTTGCACAGCAGGGATAAATTGATTTTTAAATACTTCATAAAATATTAATTTAACATACCTATGTACAACAATAACAGAAAAACAACCCTGTTTTACCTCCCCTTCTCGGATGACAATGTCTTTTTGTTTCCCATTTTCAATTATCTTCAAACACATATCTCCTTTAACCTGGTAAAAAAGCTGAAGGAATAGGAAAAAAACATTAAGGCAACTACTCTAAAACATTCTGTACTTCATATTCTGTATATAAAGGATACATGTATAAATACCTTCAATTTGTAATTGCAAATATTTACAGGTTTTTTCCTAACAATAAATAACAGAATTCCAACCTTTGTTGCTTTTGAAAATGTTACTAAATATGTATTATTTCCATTATCTTACATACATTTGACTAAGAGGTCTGTAACTGCTTACAGAGCTATTAGTGAACCCAGTGGAATTCCATTGCACTGTCTTTACTCCTGGGGATTACTCTTTGCAGGGCTGGGATGTTATCGTTCAGACATCAGTTAATTACACTGTATATAAAGCTTCATTTCAGATGTAGCAGGGTCTTCACTATTACATTCAGTCAAATTAAATGTCACTTTTCCAAATATGTATGCACAGGGTTTTGGGGTGTGTTTTTTCATTTTTTAATGGAGCTTTCTCATTTGGGAATAATTGCCCATTTGGAGGCTGTTCTGCTTGCTTTCTGTGGATACCCTCGAAACCCAGGAACAGCTGCTCCTCTTCCTACTGTGTATGTAAAAGGATTACATTCGAAGCATGTATAAGGACAGAACCACTGAACCCATAATTCTGTCTTCAGTGACCTTTCCACAGCTCTGTTTTCAGAGTAGCTTTGTGGGGGCTCTGAGGTGCTCAGACCTAGCCTCATGTTTCATGGCAGAACTGTGCTATGATCTGTAAGCAGGTCTCTCTGACCTGGAATAATGGGCACATTTTTCCTCGTTTTATATAATACGGAGCAGTAATGCTTCAAAAAGTCAACTTTACTTTTCTGCCACTCTCTGCCAAGCTTCTATATGCTTTCCATGTTCTGTTTGCCATATCTAGACACCAAACAGATTAATTCATATAATTGCTAGTGCAGCTGAAATTGTCTGAAACCTGATTAAAAGTTAGAACTATAACGAAAATAATTTTATTTATAGTAATTCACTACAATTTTAGCAAAATGGAAAATAAATAGGGGAAAGAAGAAACCACCAAAGTATATAAAAACCCAAACTAAACCTTTTCCAACATTAGAACAGCTTAATCTATTTTTTGAATCAGAATTATTTCCAAAAGAGTTTTGAAATATTAATACATGCCCCTGACAATTCAAGAAACACCTCTATGAACATAAGAAAGAATAAATATGCTGCCAAGGGAATGAAACAGTAGAGAGAACTGAAGATGTACTGGAAAAGAGCTCATGCTGAGAGCTCTTACATAAGTGAAAAGTTCACCTTGTGCCAGGGACATCACCACGGATAAATTATAACTCTTGTCTAGATGGCCACAGTGTCAGGCTACTTATCCTCCTTGCGCTTCATTTCCCCGTGTTCTTTTCCTGTCATTTTCTTTGGCGTTACTGAATGACCGTATAAAATGCTATAGTAGCCCTCATTACAGAGCACACCGGGCAGGACTAACGGCTCATTGTACAACATAAAGTGATTTGAATGGGGAAATGATGTCCCCTTCATTTCAAAAAAGACTTATCTAAGACTGTAACATCCTGATGGATTATCACACAGGCCATTGGTAATATGGCACTGGTAATGCTGAAATTGAAAGATCCTTTTTGAAACATTGAGCTTTGGAGTGTTATCTTCCCTATAACTACTGAGGGAGCTATTACTGAACACACGCATGGGACATGTAGGTGAGGGAAAGGACAACAGAGGCAGAGTTTTATTCTGCTTGTGACCGTGAATCATGCAGCTAAGCAAACTTTCTGGTAATGGAAGGCTAGAGAGGGAAAAGGGAACATCCAGTTCAGTAGTCGAGCATCACAGTCATAAGGAAAGATTCTGAACGCTAAATTTTGAATTAAAAGAATTGTTTTGCAATGGGAAAGGAGGAATGAGGTGGGCTACACATTGTCAAGAAAAGTGTTTTTCTGACTGAATTTAAATAGTACCTTTCACTGTAAATTATGGTCTATTCCTCAAAACTTTTTTTTTTGAAAAATGTCTGAGTGCTTCAGTCATCCATAAATCATCTGACGTAACTGTGATTAATACAAGTGGCAGTAATTACTGCATCTGCTGCTGTGCTTATATTATACCCTGAACTTTTATCAAGAAAACTGTCAACTGTTTAATATCTCAGTGAGTTACAGTCCATGCCCATTTCACAGGAGAGTTTGGCAATACAGTATTGTACTGTCTGTTTGCTGGAATGTGTTGGGTTTTTGTTTTTTTTTTTCCTAAATGCTGACTGAGCTTTGCCTTCTGGGCAAATCTAACTTTTCCCTAAGTATCTCCTGGAAAAATCAAGGCCTGAGTAAGGAAGTACTGGTGTGTGGGGGGGTCCGTGCACACATGTATGTACATACACAAATACATATGCATATATAGATAGACAGTAAGTCAGTAGAGTTCATGCCACCTGAAAATATAAGCTTTCCTAACTGGTCTGTTTTTACTGGAATAATCTGGTATCCATTCTCCACAGTAGTACTGAAAACTGAGGAAATGTGCAACATTTTGACTCTGTTAGCATCTTATTAACAACAAGGTCTGTTGTTACATGTTATATATAGATGTCCTTGCAGAAAAGCCTAGATTTGTACATTGCTAATGCATAATGGGTCAAAATTGGACATGGATTTGTCTTTCTGGGTGAAAAATGTGGCTCAAGGAAGAAACAAAGGTTGTTCACCAGTATTTTTATCCCTTTTGTTACTAAATGTGCTTATTTGTTTATTATCTCCTTCTTTTCTTCCTTTAATTTTCTAGACTTTTGCCTTTTATTTAGCTTTCCTGCTTACTATGTGGCATCTTCTCATTATGATTACACTAAAAACACCTCCTCTTGCTAATTCTCACCTTACCTCTAGAAGTTATGAGCCACCTAGAAGTCATTCTTTACCCTAAGCATAACATTTTTTATAACATTGCTCAATATGATCATTAAAACTGCAGTTATACCTATGAAAACTAAATTGAAAGCCCCTTAAGATTGAGAGTTTGTTTTTTGACTTATTTAATTTTCCTTAAATTCTCTTCACTGTAGGAGAATTACATCCTCCTTCCTTAGTTTGCTTCACCCTTCTTGATCATGGTTCAAACCTGATAGTATTGTGTTAAGCCGCAGTGAAAGGCAGCATGACCAGTGCTGAATCACTGTCAAGTCTGTAAAGGGGTATTTCACTCAGTTATGAAGACTCATAACATAAATTATGCAGGCATTTCTGGAGACAATAGGTGGAGATGCAGAGAGGTGGGAGTTCACTGTTCCCCTCAGTGGAAGCATCACTGAAGCTGCTTGTCTTGGTAGGAATTCATTTCAACAAGGTAGTAGAAAGTGTGGATACTACCTTAAAAAGAGCACTATCATCCCCACCATATTAACGTGGTGAGAATTCTATTGCTCCTTCATCCAGGTACATGTATCTTAGCAGAGTAAAGAAGCAGCATGTGGTAGGGGAAGAACACAGTATTTCTCATTGGTTTGTATAGGCCAATTAAAAAACAAGTCTATTTTATTTTATGTACAGCGATGTATGTAATTTAATTTAGATCCCCCTTTGATATCAAACTCTGCCTAGATGTAGGAGCCCAGAGCTCTGTGAGGGCTTTTGTAGCTGAGAGCTTATTCACTGACCTCTAAAGACACCTGCAATTTGCAGTGTACTTTGAGTACTGACTTCTTCTGAAAGTGGAATTTGGGATTGCTCAGCCACTTCTGGGATTAGGCTCTGACTTGGCATATCCTGGCTTGTATTGCTTGTCAGATTGCTAAATACTAAATTAATTTGCAGAGCAAATCAAATTCTGATGTGGGAGGAGAGCCTGGGTGTTGTCCAGACTTCAGTGGTGACTGATCTATTTGAGCACAGAAAAACAATTTTCTCCCTCTTTCATCACTAGGTTTTTCAGCCATCAGAAGTCTGGAAGGCAAACAGATGAGGAAGGTAGAGAAAACTATGTTGTGGGGTTTTTGTTTTTTTTTTTTTCCTCTGCTCATTTACATGTCATCTGTGAAACCTGAATACTAGCCAAAACTCATCCCAACAATTTTATGCAGCAAACTTACTTCTGAAGATACAATCTCTTTCTGATGCAAAAGGATCATCGCTCTTATTACTTTGTAATAGGAGATTTGTTTCTTATTAAAATACATTTATCTGGTGAAAGCTCTTTGAATAAAGAAGCGAAAAAGTTTCTCTTGCTTTGCTGTGACTCATGTTCTCAGTTTTATTTGGGAGATAAGCACCACAAAACTACCTACTGGAATGCTCACCTAGCCCCTCTTTCCCCTCTTTCTTGGGCATCTAGTATCCCTATACAATGCAAAGGGAAAATTGAGCTGCTAGGGAAGAGTTTCTCAAAAGCATGCTGACTAGAGAGCAGCATACGCTAGAAGAAGGGGTCAGGCTTCATTTAAGCAGGTAATTTGTCACAAACTGGAGCTAAGTCTTACTTGTGGTGTGTGTGTGAGGGGAAGAAAAAGAGAAATCAAAACTCAGGTTAGAAAACCCAGATGAGCTGTGGCAGATGTGACCTCAAATCTGTATCATGCTTCAGAGCAAGACGTTACTGTATCTCAATCAGACCGTGTAAATATGCAAGAAGAAGCTGAAGAGATTGGCCAAGATGATCAAAGGAGAGGGAATTTCTGTTCTGAGAGTCCTCTTTAGGACTGCAGTGTAAGGGCTCTGATCTGTGGGGCTGCATCAGTACTTAGGTGGCTCTATCCATAGGAAACAACCTAGATGCTGAGTGCAGAAACTTAGGGTAAACTACACACAGCACAATGAGAAGCAGGGCTTTTAAAACCAAGCTGAATATTGTGCCAATGCAAATGTGTTGCAGGTGGGAGATGAAAGGCTGATTTGAATTTCTCTGCATGGAACTGCACTGTTTTATGTAGACTCAACATCAGAATATAAATTGTTAAGAAATCAAAGTCAGCTAGTTGACATTCATTGTGTTTAAGTGGTGGACTGAAGTGGGTAAAGAGACAGAAGCCTAACTACTTTTGTGATTCTAGATTTAACTGTTAGTATATTTCACTTTCCCCCAAAGCAGCCCACATGATGCAGTAAATAAAATCTAAAATTCTTTTACTATAGCTAAGCTTTGTTATGATCGTGGTTTTTGTGTCATTAACTTCCTCCAAAATATACAGTCTCCTTCAGGTTTCACTTACCTTATTTCTTTGGAAGTTATATGATGAATTTATAAGATAAGAGTAGAAGTTTTTTTCCCTCCCTCAGGATTTGCCAGCAAGCAAAAATGCAGTAAATGCACCATGAAGTCTGTGAGCTGTGTAAGCGCCGAAACTCTTCTTGTCACAAATGCTACTGCATGATGAAAAGTTCAAGAGACAAAGGTATGTCAAGGACTGTTCCCTGGTACCCAGGATGCACCTGCTACCCCGTAGCCATGAGGGGTTGAGCATCATCTCAGGGCCACCACAGAAGCTTTCAGTGGTCTCATCAAGTTGACTACACAAGAATTGTAGTCACTGGACCATGTAATCCAAAGCTCTCTTGACAAGTGAGGTACACTGGAATAATGATTCACGTGAAAACCTCACAAAACTAGCTATATAGCACAAACACTTTCTTTTTAGTGCATATTAAGAAAGTTTTGTCTGTATAGCTATATAGGTGCATTCTCACAGCAGGTTTTTTGCCATGTTTCAACAGAAGATGTATTTCCCAAAGCAATTTAGTTTCATTTTGAGAACGAGTCTGATTAAAAGGCAGAGAATGTCCAAGTAGATATTTGTTGACTGTATCTCTGTTCTGATGGAGAAGGGAGCAAGGGGGAACTGAGCATTTACAAATAGGAAAAAGAATGAATATGACATAGTGGTAAAGTCAAGCCAAAGAATGTGAATGGTTTATCTCTTGTAAGGTGCAGCTTGATTTGGCTCCTTATAAAACCTGTCCAATGGAAAACAATATCTCAGGTATGAGGCAGTACTTCCGTGCAGAAGGATGGCAAATAAGTAGTGCACAGAAAATTAAGAAGGAAGTGAAGTAGTACAGAGAAATCTAAGAAGGAAGAAAATGTTGAATTACATATTTAGGAAACTCCTGCTTGTTGAGAGGAGGAAAAAAATTGTGCGAGACTAGCTGTCGTTTTAGCCTAAATGACTGTTCAGGGGAGAATCCTAAAAGGCTTTGAAGAGAGTCGGAATCAAGCCTCCATTTTTTTCTCATAATTAGCCAGTCAGAACTGATCTTCCCGACACACCTGCACGTTAACAGTGCCAGCAGAGAACAGCTCGGGAGCAGGAGGATGTGAACCCCTATCTCTGCATGTGAACCCCTTGCTGCTGTGAACTGCAGGCTGACAAGCGCAAGTTGTGCCACAGGACACACTATAAGCTGTGTGGTAACAGGCATAAAATAATGAGTGAACAGATATAAACAATCCTAAATTTCACTTTCTTTTCTAAACCAACACTTCTTTGCTATCAGAATAATACCGGTAGAATACCATCAGCTAAATTTGCATAAACGATTTGTGGGTTTTCACATTAATGATTTGGCCTGTTAACAGTATGCCTATATAGTTTATCTTTCAAATTATCACTCAGAACTATAAATGACCTTTTGCCTGCCAAAATAATGAGCTGAACATGGTTTTGAATTTTTTTTTTCATCTCAAGTCTAATTTAGGAATATGCCCTTTTACTAGGATACTCTCTGCCTCACAATTCTTCTCTAATGAAAAACATGGATCTAAATTAGATCACAGGAAGGTGCAAATGTGTCTGATAAAAAGCTGTGGTAAAATGCAACGTATGACTATATTGTACCTCCATAAAAGTGGACAAAATTGGCCCATATGTTAAACTGATATGTAACTGATAATGCTTGTGATGTGTATATTGCCAATTTTCCTATCTGATAGGAATTTTGTCTCCATTTTTAGTTGCTGAGTAATTGTGGGAAACTTGCTATGTAAATGAGGATGTATTGATACCTAAATGTCTAGTATCCAGTTGAATTAGCAATAATTTACTATACTGTTGCATACTGATATAAATTATGCCTTTATAGATATGGCTAACTTTTTATACTGTTGGAAAGTCATATAATGGGTTTAGGCTTATTAAAGGCAGGCCAAATTATTTTCAAACAAAGGAACATCTTGCAAAATAAAAAATATGAGATAAATTATATTAATCTAACTTTCATTTTAAGGAAAGGGGAGGAGGAGATAAATTCAAAAAAAATGAAGCAGCACAGGAATGGGTCGAGGACCAAGAATAATCCAGTATGAACTAGGAGATGCAGGGAGAGACAAGATCATAAAGAAAAGAAAAAAAATACAATATATTTAATATTGTAGTGCAAGCTATTGTACCAGTTAAACTTCAGCTCATTTTTGTATGTTCCTCTCTTAGTGTATAGCTCTAATGTATTCTTCAGAGCAAGAAAATAAATTAATTGCATAAAACCAAGCAGGTTAAGTTACAGAAATAATTATTTGGAATCATTACCTTCCATACGTACCTTCACGTACTTTCATTTTATGCTTTGTCAAACCTTGATGTCATTGACCTTGACAACAAAATTCACTCGCTCTTTTTTAATCTAACATATAATACTTAACAGTATACCATAACAGCAGCATACAGATTAGATACTCTTCTCAGTGCTTTCTGAGCAGTCATACTACAGATGCAATTGCTCCTTTCCCAGGGAAGTAATCATGTTGACAAAACCACATTTTGTTTTGCCCAGCTAAGCATCTCTGGAATTTCCTTGTAAATATATGATGGATGCTAAATTCTTCTGGTTAGCAACAATCACTTCACACGCGCTGCCCTGAGACCTGGCTTGCCTCCTTCCCAGCCCAAGCAACCTGATGGCATGGTCCCGGGTGTTGTCAGAGCTCCCCCTGCGCAGCTGATGAGAAGGGACATAATGGAGCATTGCCCTGGTTTCAGCTGGGATAGAGTTAATTTTCTTCTTGGTAGCTGGTACAGTGCTGTGTTTTGGATTTAGTGTGAGAATACTGTTGATAACACGCTGATGTTTTAGTTGTTGCTAAGTAGCGCTTATCTTCAGCCAAGGACTTTTCAGTTTCCCATGCTGTGCCAGCAAGCAGGTGTGCAAGAAGCTGGGAGGGAGCAGAGCCGGGGCAGCTGACCTGAACTAGCCAAAGGGGTATTCCATACCATAGAACATCATGCCCAGTACATAAACAGGGGGGAGTTGGCTGGGAGGGGCGGATCGCTGCTCGGGCATCAGCCAGCAGGTGGTGAGCAATTGCATTGTGCATCACTTGTCTTTTCTTGGGTTTTATTTCTCTCTTTTGTTATATTCTTTTTCATTACAATTATTATTATTATTATTAGTTAGTATTATATTTTACTTTAGTTATTAAACTGTTCTTATCTCAACCCACGAGTTTTACTTTTTTTTTCCCCGATCCTCCTCCCCATCCCACTGGGAGGGGCTGTGTGGTGCTTAGCTGCTGGCTGGGGTTAAACCACGACAAGCGTGTTGGGTAACCTGGTACGTGAGGGACGTGCCTGTGCCCACAGCCGCGGGTGGGCTGCGAGACCGTGGTGGCAATCCAAAGCAGACAGGGGTCAGACAGCGATAAGGTAGCATCTGCTCTTTCAGAGCGGTACGGTTATAATGACTACAAACACCTGCACAGTACAATCATAACAGAAAATTAATGAAGGCTGTTGTGAAATGGTTGGGTTGGTCTTGTAAGAAATGATTCAATGAGAAGTAAACACAAATTTTTGTTTCTTTTTAAAAGGATTTATTGAACTTGACTCATTTCTGCCTTGAACTATGTAGATGCTTAGGCTTGGGTTTCCAAAGGTACTTAAAATTAGGTGGCCAAATTTTATTGGAATTACGTGAAATTAAATTACTCTGCTGGGAAGCAAGGCAAATTGTCTCCCATCCTGAAATCCTTACTGCCAGGCCTCTAGTGTCCCCTTTCCCCTAGGGTTCCTTTGGAGCCAGTTGTGATACCTCTGACTCAGAGGAGTCCTCAGGCCAAGCAGGCAATTCCATGAAAAAGGCAGTAAACAAAGTAGGTGTAAATTGTTAAAATTTGGTAGGTTTCCACTCATTCTTCCTATAGTCTGCATTTGGCACAATGGCTACTCACAACTCAAAGCAGTGGGTCGGCTTTCTTTTGATACAGAAGATGTGCAGCGAAGGGGACTGATCTGAAAAATATTTAGAGACTCTATTCTTTAACCTTCCAAACCTGAATGAAAGCTGAAAATGCTGGTATTTTTCACAAAGTCCAGAAAAATATAATTTCAAGCCAATCAAAATATTTAATCTTGATTTTTGAATTTCAAAGTTACTTTTGAAAGTTAGATTGATCTCCTGCAACAAAATATCACTCTAAAAATATTGTTACCTTTCCAAAGTTTTGTTCCAAAATGTTGAAATGAGACATTTTGTCTCACTTCCTCTAGTTTCCTGTTGGAAATGAATTATAGCAAAATAGATCTGATCTCATGTGCTTGTTTCAAAGGAAATGCACAGATGGTGTATGGTTCTGGTGAATGATTCTGTTTAAGTCTTTGAATAGATCTAATAAATACAACATCACTGAGCCTGGCATTGCTAATCTGTAGCTTCAAAAGTAGCTGCATTTTAATCATTATAGATCAATTAAAGCAGCAAAATATAAACAGCCTATAGGTTACCTCTTCTCCTTCTTCAATATGATAATCCTTCCTTTCATTTGGCCCTCCAACAAACATCACATTTAATTGATGGCGATGCCTAGAAAAGAAAGTGACATTTTAAAGCTACCTCCACTCATGATGTTCTTTATTTCGTATAACTTTTTTTTAATTCTTTGAGGACAGTGAGTCAATGAAACAATGCTGAGTGACAAGGAACATCCAGAATGAGAACTCAAACAACCTCAGAGACATCTCTGTGCTCTGCTGCTGTCTTGCTGGGTGACCTGAGGCCAGCTACCTCCCTCCTGGAAAGAGCTTTGAACTGTAAAGATAAAGAATGCTACGTAAGAGACAGGAAAATGTCTTTTCAACCTGAGCTGATTACATCAGGATTCTGTAAAGGTAAAACATTTTTAAAGGTTAATAAAGGTAAAAACGTACTTTTTTTTCCCATTGGTAGAATTACCAGAGATACTGATGGTTGGAATTATCAGCTAACTTCTCTTCTATTTACACTGGTTTTGCTAAGGTGGAACAACATTACAATGGTTTCATTGTGGTTGTGGCTAATTCAGAAAAGGAGATTCAGGCCCTTTATCTTAACTCTGCCCCTTTTAAGAGCCCCAATGAGCACTTCTCTCAGCTGTCACAAAGGATATCACCCCAATTATCTATCAGTCCACTTACACTAATAAAGAGGTAAGGTAGCAGATTTTCATTTGCTAAAAAAACCTATAAATCAGGCCTGTTAGCTGTGATTCAAAATTTGTTCTTAAGCTCGTTTTGACATGTGAACTGAGGTGTGTTGACCTCTGCTTCTCAGTGAGGAGATTCTGGGCAATACTTGGGCTAACAGGAGATCCTAGTAACACAGAACCAGCAGAGCCACGCTTCCCTGCAACACGAGGAAGAACGATGTGCCTCTGTGTCAGCACCTCATAAGCCTTACTTGAGAGAAGCTATTCTGAATGGCTGAACATATATATTTGATCTGCTACCATTAACATGTTTACTTTGAAGAGTATTTAGATGAGAACGAACAACACAGGGACTAGTAAAGCAGAAATAACAAGTAACAGTGACAAATTAGTTGGTCGAATAAAAGTCTAAAGAATTAAATTAGATTACAATTCTTAAGTTGACTATTTTCACCATAGGAAGCTGTATACATTATAGCACTTGGCTTCATGCCCGTATCCTAAAATAAGGAACTGAAATCAGAACTGTTTGTATCATGCAGATTTAATATTTGCTTTCAAGAATGCACTCTAATACTTCTGCATTAATGAACACTTCTACTAAAGAAGGGCAGGAAGACCAAACAGTAACAACACAGCTAATGATTAATGAAATAAGTTAAAATCAACCCTGGAGACTAAAATAAGAGAAAGGCACTCTATGGGTATCTTGTAGCCTGCTGTTAAGATGAGTTGATTTTTTTTATAGAAACCCATACAGTTTTGTTATTAGTTCAATAATTAAAAGTGAAAATATTGCTCTAAAAATCATTGTTGCTTAACTTTTTGTTTGGCAAATCTACCATTAATTCTGTTACCATATGGATTTAGCTGGGTTTTACATAATAAACAGGCAACTATAAGTTAATCATTCCTATAGTTAACAATTACATCAAAAATTCCATCAAAAAATTCCAGCTATGAAATACAAGCAGGAACTCCAATAGGTTTGTTTGTCTATATTGCTAAATAAAGTTGTCTGGTTAATATAGTGGCATTAAGTTAAGAAGAAAAATCATGAGGAAGGAAAGTATTTTCAGTTAAGACTGCCAAAATGCAGTTAGAGTATCATAAAGGTTTCAGGGGTGTGAAAATTACTTGATTGCACTACTTTTAGAATGAGGTGCTAATCAATGGTCTATTAAGTTTTATATACTTTTATATTTCTCTTCTTAACCACATAAAGAAAATGGTACCAGCAGGCAACCTTTTAAAAACATCTCAAGACCATGAAGAATCAGATAGTCCATGACCACAGTTAGGTCTCCTTATGGTAAGTATCACACTCTGAACTAGAAGAAGAGCTTTAAAAGTGCCGTAGCTACCCTGTAAAAATCAGCTATGTCAAGGATTCTGATTTTGCACTAATTGCTCATTATTGAGGTTAAAAAACATTTAAACTTGCAAGATAGTGTCATTAAAATACATCTAATTAAATTGCAGCTCTTACATTGTATCCTTTTCTTCACTCTGGTAAGACTCTAAACAGGTGGTGATTCAGGAATTGAGGTTTTGTTTTGAAATCCCAAACAGGTATTTAAAACTTTTGATCCTCTCAAGTGTCTGGAACACATCTGAATAAAAGCTTGAAAGCCATAATAAATTTAGATGCCAAAAGTCCTACTGATTTGATGTAAGACCTAGATTTTAACCGTTAATTCTCTCTTGAAACATAGGATCATAAGTTACTTAAACGTTTTGAGGTGGTTGCATTCCAGTGATGTAGAAGGCAGTGAGAAGATTGCTTTATACATCTCTACTCAGCACATAAAGGATCAAGCCTTTGAAAAAATGTTGGAAATCTATTAGTCACTTCTTGGAAAATTGCCTAAAACCTTTTTGGACAATCCTGAAAACATTTAGGTAGCACCAGGAGCAGGTGGTGAGAGACTCAGAATCTGTATAGTAGATGGCTTTCCTCTCCTTCATAGGCTGAAGCTATGTTGGAAAAATGGATTTATTTTTTTTTAACATCTATGCAATTTTTATCACAAAAAATGTTCCTTGTTTCACTGTGGCTTCTTGCAGTGTTTATGGGGAAGACCTCTGATAGATGTCACGTTCCAGAGTTACTTCAGGATTACACAGAACTGCTGGCAGGCGGTACAGAACAGTGCAGTAATAACAAAAAGGTTCATTTTACTGATGAGGAAAGAAAACCATGAATATTCCATATATGTAAAATACTAAAATTTTACCACCATCATTGGTAAGCGTTAGAAATGGATATGCTTTACAAAATCCTTCCTAAATCTATTTTGAAAATGAAAGAAATGAAAACACTCATAAGGAGAAGACACTTTCCTCATTCTCTCCCACTGTGAAACTATTGTAGTGATTCAAGTTTCATAATTTCTCAGTTAAACACACAACTGTAGTTTCAACACAGACATGTCAGTAAGGATGTGCCCTTTACCTTATCTTTGTCTTGCAACCATTGCTTTGAAAAGTAACCCTTGCACCTGTGAATGGAAATTAATACCACTGCTACAGTACTGCCCGTTCAGCTTTTGATTAGAGGTAGCACTTCAGGGTAGGGCAAGAGGCATGTTCTTTGATGCTTTTTTTAATGATTAAAATTGTAAAGCAAGATTTTTTTTTTAAATTAAAAGCAAGAAAAATGCTTTTTATTTTTGTTATAAAACCTGGGTTTATATTACTCTTTAGAGAGAATCCTTTCTTATGAAAGTCTTCTGTATATAGAGTTTTAGACAAAATATATTGTCCTCAACTTCAGTGACAAAAGAAATCCTTGCTAATATTGTGACTAGAAGGTGCCACACATTGGACTATTTACACTGGAATCTGTTCACGAGCTTTGACACTGAGAATAGGCATGCTGTACAACTGCATAATGCCCACACTTTTTTCTTATATTAGCTGTCTCATTCAGAATATGGTTCATAGCTTTAAGCTGCCTCTTCAGCCTCCCTGCCCTGCCTTGAGAGCTCTGGAAATGCCCTGGAAACCTGCTCCTCCAGTGCCCCTGCCCTTCCTTTCTTCTTATCTTTCAGTGATAGGTCCCACTGGTTTTGATTTCTCCTGCAGCTTTGGCTGCTCTGCCATGTTGGAATGACTCTCAGTAGCTCTAGCAGCTGCTTCAGGTTGTAATTCAGTAGCACTAATCTGTTAGCTAAATCTTATCATTTGTGGATGTGATGCCATCTCCTCTGATTTCTATAGTTTATTGTCACAGGGCCTGACACAAATTCCCTTAACTCAGTCTAACTGCCTACAAGAGACTTTGAGTTGAGGCAAATATCTTCTATTCAAGTTGATCTTTACAGCTTCTGCGGAGTTACTGCAAAACAGATTTCAGTCACTTTCTGTTCTTCAAAACAGCACTCTGACTGCAGTCTGAGAGTAACTACAGTTCCTTACTAATCTTTACCATGTATGCATTTTAGCAGCTTCCTCTTATAGCTAGGAATATATATGTATCTAAGAACTGGGTAAAAAAAAATAAATCTTCATTTACTTACATAAGTTTATTGCACACAGGTGGCAAAAAGGCAGTTTTGTTTTCTTCTATCCATTTTCTTACATTTACAAGAAACTCCATGGTCCACCAGCTATGAAACTTTTGACGGAGATATTAGAGTTTGCAGAGTGCTCTTTCTGTGAGCAAACTGCACGTGATTCCATCCCCAGAGCTCAGGGGATTGGTTGGTAGAAGAGGTGTCTTCAGGCTTCAGTGTCAAAGGGGACATGTCCATCAGCCAAAGGTTACTTTGTAAAGAGTACTAATGCTCCAGCAGCTTAGCTAATAATTGACTAGTGTTTTTAAAATACATATTTTCATCAGAGACTGATTCTGCCCACAGGAGGTTTCTTAATTATCTTTACTGCATCGACTGGAGTGTGTATCCTCCCTCTCTACAAAAATTGCCTTGTTACATAGACAAACTGAGAGTTAGGAAAATGGGCAAGACTTGAGCATCCACATCCTTCAAGTCTAACACAGAAACAGGTTTCAAAGCTAAATGCAAGTTGAGAGCAGTTGCTCAAAGTTTAGTTATATATAATATATAAAAAGTATTTTTATACATGCATAATTATATATAGGTATTTCAGGCTTGATAACAGATCCCCATTTCCTTTTCACCACCTCCCCTCAACCTTCTTAGGCTGAATGTTTGGGGGTGTGTGTTTGAAAATATGGGGATCTTCTTCTGCCAAATAACAAAAATAAAGATGTCTCTTGCATTTGTAAGACCAAAAGCAGCTGTCCATAAACGCTCATTTTAATTTGATCCACTCTTTGCCAATGTTGTAGCAGGGTTTGTTGGAGAGCTGAACCTGGTTCTGTGATGCCCTTTGGGAAAGTGCAGCATATTGTCATCAAATTATCAGGCAAACAAGAAACTGAGAACTACCAGGCATTCCAGATCTGTATTAGTCTTTATTCCCTCGCTAGTTTCTGTTCAATGTCTACATATTTCCTACAGGATTGCTCGCTCTTTTCCCCGCCACCCCCATTTTTTAAGAAGCAAATGTATAAACATTTATTTTCAGACTTGGAATACATGAAATGGGTGGTAAACAAAAAACCCCAAGACATTACAAGATTTTAGCACTTTTCAGTTGCTCTTGACATAGCTTAGTCTTCTGATTATATCTACACCGTGCTTAGTGGGTGAACGCGTATGGGTATAAGGTTATAATATCATTTGTTTAAGAATGAGCGGTACATCCTCCATGGCTTGTGCATACGAGCAGTGCAGCTGCTGGACTGAACAGTCAGCATGCTGGAACAGCACAAATTTGGGAGTTCTTTACCTTATACCATTATAATTTTCCAATGGAAAAAAGCAATGGAGTGTGAGTTTTAACTAATAGCAACGCTCTTATTCCAGTACGTGTAAGGGTGATTCTGTTTTACGTTCATATCTATCACTTCTTTGCAGTTTAGTTTAAACTAATTACATAATTGATCAAAAAAAAAATCAATTTATTTTGGGATAAAAAGATCCACATATGGCTTACAGTTCCACTATATTAGTACAATCACAATGGGACTGGCAATAATTTCCTCTGAAATAAGCCCAAGGGAATTACTATTTCACTCAGTTATAAAAAAAACCCCCACATTATTTATTTGGCACACAAAATCTCTACCATCAGGATGGCTGTGGTGAGACAACAGTGCATAGTGAAGTCATTAGGCCTGTTTTTGGACCTACAGACATGGAACATCTCAGTGCTTTTTGTACTGTAGGCTACTGGCACACTATTTAGCTGTGAAGGAAAGAGATCTTCTATTTAAAATGCACTTTCACTTAGGGGATTGTGACCCAGCCTTGCGGGACCAGGAGAACTGAAGATACTCTATTTTAATGACCACGGTTTTGTAAAGCTCTACCTCATCATTAGTAACATGTATTGCAGAGCAGGACTCCATTTGTTGGGCATGAAAACCAAGAGATTGTACAAAGCCACAGCAGGAAAAAACACAGATCCTGGAATTGATATAGCCAAGCCGTGTTCACCACAATATTAATGTGCCAGTTTTAACTGCAGGGCTATTGTCTGCAACCCCTACTCTAATCCCTAGTCTCTACTTTTTTTCCACTAGGCAGAATACAAGGTACTATTACCCGCAGAGAAAACTATCTGTTGCAGGCTGATAAATCCATTGCAGCCAGAGTGAGGTATGAAAACCCAATAGGTAGACCTACTCAGGGAGGAAACAAATGAAGGTCACTTATAAAATTCACCACTAGTATGAAGCTGAGGTTGTTATCACAGGGTAGCATTTTCTGCAACCTTCTGAAATCAACAGGTTTCGAAAAATGCAGTTAATGGCCTCTCCATGTGTGTAACAGGTATAAGAGAACGTTGCTTTTGCCTTTTTTTTTTTTTTTTTTTTTTTTTTGTTTGAGGAGCGCTAAGAAATGGTCTGCACGGCCTGGAAGTACTGAGCTATGAAACTCAATTTCTGTGAAGTGTATGGGAGAGGCAAAGGAAAGAGCCAGCGTTACAGTCTGTGTGAGACTCAAGTAAATACGTACACCTCGTGACCTGACTGGGGCCTGGATTTTTCTTGCTAGTCTACTTCGCAATGTATGCAAAGGTAAGGACTCGATTTGTCAGCTTTTGCTGCCAGAGAAGCACAAGACTACTGAGGCACAAAACTGCTACACAAAACCAACCCATCTTTTGCATTGAGGGTGCAGGAAAAAAGTGGTAGTAGAAAAAACTAGTTTAGGACAGCACCTACTCTGTTTTTCTACCTTCCTCAACCACCAGACCTATCAGAGACTTAAATGTACTAGCTGGTGTCCAGCAAGCAGGATATGTTAACAAAAAGCACATAAGCTAAATAGTGTTTCTCATTAGAGGAGGTATTCAAGTTCGTTGGCCAGGATTTTTATCTGTATTAAAGTGATATTTGGTCATTTTTCCATTACTCCCTATATTAATTTTTTTTCACCTAAAGAACTGATGATAAAGACCTAGAATTATTTAGAGCGCCTGGGAAGGGGAGAGGCCAGCAAGCACGGATGCTGCCTGCTCCACTCTGCCCATTCTACTCTTGAAAGGAAACAGCATTGTGAAAATTGTCTCTTAAGCCTTGCTTTTTTCATGTTTAGTGCTAAGAAGTATTCTGAAAAATCTTCACCAGGGGAGGTTTGCATTCACCAGCAATTTGAGGACAAAATCCTTTTAGTATCATTTCCACTTTGCCTTTCTGTCCCTGTGCAATACAGAGACTGATTTATCTACATCGGTGTTAAAATAATGGCGCTATACTGAAGTGATAATCTGGAGATTCTGCAAGCAGCAGGAAGCGAGTAACTTTCTGTGGCATTAGGACAGCTTTAACTTCTGCTTTTTATCTTTTTTTTTTTAATGTTGTGAAGAAATGGAAAAAGGAAGACCTAGATATGACTCAATAATCCATTTCACCTGGTTGAACACCCTTCCTATTTTTGGTCAATTCTGTGCTTTTTCTGTTTGTTCCTTGAGAACAAATACAAATGAAGTACTTTTTTTAAAAAATGAAAAACTATTTATGTTAAAAAACCCCTATATAGTTGCTGAAAACAAAAGTTCAAATCAGTAACAAACCTACTACTTGAATCCAAGTCCAGTTATGTTCCCACAAACTAATTCACATGGCCAAATTTCACTGCTATATTCATAAACATACTATCAAGGGCCTCAGTCTCTGTGAGGACAAACATAAGAAGCAAGTGAATCGCTTAGCACAATAGAAGAGTTAAAGATCCCACAAAACCTACTAGAACCTTCACTGTTATCACTTACTTTTATGGGAAGGCTGATTAAAATACAACAAGCAGTGATTATCATCTATATAAACACCAAAATGAGACTCACTGAGTCCTCCCTGTTGCCTGAGTCTAAGGTTAAATCTGCAATAAAGAGCTTGTCTGTATGTTCATAGCTTCAGCTTTGATTCTTCCTCACATTCTTGTATTTGCCAAAAAAGCACTTGTTTGGATGAAATTATGTTCACAGCAATCTTTGTGTGGTATGGAATATTTTATTTTCTAGTGTAATGATGCACTGCTAAGGGTAATGAAGGCAGCTGCTGTTTTCTGGTATGCCAGCTAAGCCCATATGATGATGGAAAATCTCTCTAAGAAATGAACTGTCAGCTTTCTCTTTTTCTCCATGCCAGCCACCTTCATCAATGGTCAGATACAGCAATTGCATGTTACTTCACCTGTCAATGGTGTATACCACTGAAACATACTCTAAGTAATGCCTACAGTAATAGTACCAACAGCAGAACAACTTTCTTGACAAGTGAGAAGCACCTTGTCTCCATTCAAAACAGTCTCAAAAGGTTTCAGCTCATTTATGGATCAGAGGTGGGGGGAGGAGGTAATGAAGTCACACATAACTGCCGCTCAATCTGCCAAAAATAGTTGGGAGATCAGTGCTATTTACTTAAAACTGGCTGAGTGCCTGTCACCTGCTGCCGGGCCACCAACAGTTCATTTTTAGAGGCCATGGAAATCCAAGCCCTCTGTAGCACTCTCTGCAACCATCCACCCTGTAACGCAATGCCCAGAGCTTGCTGCTTTGCCCATAGTCAAGTTGCTATAGAAAGGAAAATGCTTTCTAGTTAGTACTTATGTCAGTAACCTAACAGAGCCGTCTAGGAAAGTAAATATGGTGACAATGCCTAACCGTGGGTGGAAAAAAAAGAGAGTATGTCTCTGTCTCAACTGTGTAACAGTGTTGGAGCATTGCTTGGGTTTAAATATCTGCTGATGCTAATTAAGTTTACCATCTTCCTGCCAAATAAAGATAAGACAGATCTGACTGCAGAATAAATCCATGTTACCGGTATACTTGAACCATAAACATGTGCATAAGGCTGCGTGTTTTCTTCTAGTAACTGTTTCTAAGCATCTAATATATCATATATACACTGTGTTGTTTCTATGTGTAAGTAATGTTAGCCTTTTAGATCTATTATCAGAGCACCTGACGCCATCCTTGAATTTTAGGAAACAGTAAGACAAAAACTTCAGGTATTGAAACGAGCAGTTTAGACTCTGTATATGTGACGTCTTTATATTACAGATGCTCTGTACTTAGTAAAGTACTTGTACTACAGTAAAGTAACATGAAGTCAGTCCAGAGGTAAAGTAAGCTAAGCCCTCAATAAATTATCCATATGGAATAAACCCCAATATTTTTGGTTATTTCTATTAACTATTATTCAAAAATAATTTTATATGATTCCTTTTAACCTCTACTACTTGTTTTGAAAGGGCCGGGCATCCCTTGTGTCACACACAATGGCGGTGGAGTAGCAAGTAGACTGCAAAGCCCTAGGGTGTGCAGCTAGTGATACTAGAGAGAGAGTAATTTAATTTACTGGCGGTAACTAGCTGCTTTTCTCTCTGGCTTGGACCTGAGCATGACAGACGGGTGCGTTATTTCCCCACCGATGTGAATTAGCGTGCGGATGAACTTCGTTGACCTAGCGGCTAATGCCTTTTACCAAAGGCCGTCAGCAGGTTCGGTCCCGCCGGGGCCTGTCTGCCTCGTCTCCACAGTACGGAACTGCGGGGGCCGCTTCAGCCGGCAGCAATTGCCTGGGGGTGGAAGGGGGGGGGTGAGCGGCACAGGTCGCTCCCACTGCCCGCCCGTCACCTGCAGCGGCCCCGGCTCCCCGCCGCAGGTGGCCGGAGCCCGCGTAGGGAGAGGCGCGGAGCCGAGCCGGCCGCGGGCCGCGCTCCCTGCCCCGCCCCGTGCCGCAGGCCCCGCCCGCGCGGCGGAGGGGGCCGAGTTCTCCCCGCCGCCGCCGCCGCCGCCTCGGGCGCCGCGCCGCCCGCCATCCTTCCGCCCGCCCGGCGGGGAGGCAGGGGGCGGGCGGGCTTTGTCGCGGGCACCGCAGCCTCTCTCCTTCCTCCCGTGCTGGGGCGGGGGGGCGCCGCCTTCCCCGAGGGGCGCAGCGTCCACCAGCTCCCTTCTCTTTTCCCCGCGCCGCTGTTAACGGCCGTTAACGGCGAGAGCGCGGCCCAGGCAGAGAACCGGGGCGGCGCAGGGCCGCTGCCCAGCGCGGGGCGCAGGCGGGCGTCCCGCTGCCCTTCCCCCGCCGGGGCCGGGCGAGCCCTTGATAAACCGTTCGGGAGGAGTTGGTGTCAGGGCTCCAGTGGCGCAATCGGTTAGCGCGCGGTACTTATACAGCAGTACAGAGCCGAGCAATGCCGAGGTTGTGAGTTCGAGCCTCACCTGGAGCACACAGCTTTTTGGGAGGGAAAACGGGCTTTTTTGGGGCTGGGCCGCGCGCTCCGGAGGAAGAAAGGAAGAAAGAAAGAAGTTCGCGGAGAAATTATGCAGGCGTGGCGGCAGCGTTGGGCCCGCACGCGTGCAGCCTGCCGCGCCCACAGGCCTACTGCCTGCAGGGCCGCGCTGCTGTGGGTTTTTGGTGTGCTGGAGCGGCGGGGCGCACATTGCTGTGAAAAGTGGCTGGTGGTGGTCACACAAGTATGGGCAGGGAGTGCTTGTGGGGGGCTGTTTGTTGCCGAAGTTGGCATGTATACGTTTGGTTATAGGGATACGTGCTTGCAAATCAACGTGGGTTTGGTGTGTTCAGAGCAGCTTGTCAGTGCGGAATAACAAACGCTTTCCTGGCAAGAGCTGCTTGTGTGCACCTGCAGGAAGTAAAGGTTATTTTATACTGTGGTGTTTAATACAGAGTGCAAAGAAATATTGACTGGTGCAGTTACTACAACTGAAGGGTAACAAAATCTCCCCCCTTTGCCTCCTTCGGCAGTGACAGTCTTTGTAGCTGCTCATTACCTTGGTAATGCTTCACAAATGTGTGGGCCGCAGCAGGAAGGAAAATAATTCAAATAATTTCAGATTCCTTTTCACAACTTGAGAAGCGGCAGGGCCACGGGAAAAGGGCAGCTTCCTGAAAGAGAAGGTTGGGGGACACTGCCTGAATGTTTAGGCCCAGATCTTGTGAACCCACCTCTATGTTAACATCTAGTGTACTACTTTCACAGTGCAATTTATATCAAAAAGTTCAGTGAGACCCTCAAGATCATGCATCCAGAGGTGCCTTTATTGCCCAAATCAGCCCATTAGTGTCTGTACTGCAGGCGTTAACTCCTTGAAGTGCCACTTTAAGGTTTTTAATTACCATTTCTTCCCTGTTCTAGTTAGTGCTTTGTCCCCTCTGAATTTTGCATTAACTTCATTGACTTCAGTGACAGTGCGGTCATGCCTGAAGTGTGCGCCTTATCAGTATAAGGAAGTCTAAATCAACAAGAGAGATCTGTAATATATCGAAGAGTAAATAAAATTCGTTCTTTGCTTGCAGCGAGTTTCACGTTTTCTCCTTCATGCAGGAGCGCCATGTCCCAGTGCTGAGGAGTACAGACAGTACGGAGGAATATTTGCAGAGGTACCGAAAATACTAAAAAATGAAAATGCTGCTTTTGTGTAACTGGAAAAAAAAAAACGTAGCAGAGGGAGAGGGACTCCATTCCCTGGACAGAGACCACTTTTTCAGGAAACTGAGTGGGGACAGCGCTGCTCCCTCCTACCTCTCCCCCTTCCCCTGTGTGCCTCCAGGCACAGGTGGTAGCTCCTGTGCTCCCTCACCAAGGAGGAACTGCTGGTTTTGCATTTGGGGTCTTGCTTTGGTGTGCTGGGGGGGTGATTGTGCGATTTTTGCCAAATATGAGGTGCACGAAGCAGATGTTGTTTGTTGCGTTCACAGCTTTTTTGCGACTTGCCTCTGTGGTGCCAGAGAGCAGCCGGGACAAGCAGCGAGAGCTGTACGGTGCTGTGGCCTTCTTCGCAAGACCTGCTTCATCCCCTTGGTCCTACCTTGGCTTTTACTCTCACTCCAAGATGATTTTTCTGTTGCCTCTAGGGGGAAATAAAAAAAGACCAAAATCACTGTATGAGGCAACACTTGTTTGCATTCCTGTGGCAGAGGCTTTACCTCCTGATTGACTCCTATGCCTGACACTGGAGGGAAACATGTTCTGAGATGGGGATTTCACACTGAAAATGGTGCTAAATCAGGACAATTTATGGGGATTTACTAGAAATTCCTGTACAACTAAAGAATGTTATTTATCTAATGGGTATTTACAAAATAAAGTGAACTGCTGCTAAAGCTTGAGGGCTTCCTGATGGAGGCAGGGCTGTGAAATAAGATGAAATAAACCCCAGTGGAGTGGTGCAGCTCGTTGTGGCCTGGCTGTAGGCACCTGGGCAGGGGCAGTGCTGGGGCCTCCTTCTTCCTCCTCCTCCTCCTCCTCCTGCCCCAGCCCTGGGGAGGTGCTGCTGTGGGGCTGGTGCTGGTGCTGGGGAGGCCTCGCAGAGCCTGAGGAGGAAGGGCACTGTGTTGGAGCTGAGGTTAGTAAGTCTGTTTTGTGTTCTTCCCCAGGGGGCTGCTGTGGGGAGCACCTGTGCCCAGGGAGGGGGACGAGGCTTGGGCCTCGGCAGGGTTTCTCCAGGGTGTGTGAGGAGCCTGTCCTTGTGCAGTGCTGAGCTGGGGCCACCATGGTGTTCATCACTGTCCTCGCAGGTGGTGGCCAGGGGAGCCCTGGCCTCAGCCTGTGGGCTGCTGGCAGCTGGTGAGGGGCTTGGACAGGCCATAGGTGCTCCTTTGGAGGAAAGGTTTCCCCATGGTGAGCCTTCCATGCTGCCTGGTTTATCTAGGGGCCTGCCTCTTCTAGCCTATGCCGTGTTCTTTATTTCTCTATTAATTTGCCTGGTGTGGATGGCATGCCTGCAGGCCTGTATCTCCCCAGCTCTTCTGAAATCCTTCCAGGGTCCTTTTTAAAAAGGTCGCTCTTCTTAACATTTGTGTTGCTCTTCATTTAACGTTGAGTGTGGACTATGCGTACTCTACAGGCTTATTCTGGCTGCTCTGAGTTCCCACTGACCAGGGAAAGAAACAGGGCTCACTTACAGATGCAGATAAACTTTACATGCCTGTTGCTTATTAGTGGAGGGAGAATTTACAAAAGATCTAGCTGTTGCCTGATTCTGGAGAATTAATAGTAATCAAGTTAGGGAGCAGGCTTTGTGTTTATCCCTATATGATCTTGCTCAAACAGGGAGTCCCACTGGAACAGGAGATGCAGGATCCAGGAGAAGGAAAGACAGGCTGATGCAGGATAGCCCTTCCTGACATTTATTTCTAAAAGTGGCAACTTCTGTTTCTGGTACGTTAGTACAGTTTTGGTGTTTGTGAGGCTCTTAAGTGTTTGCTTAACTTAAGTTTCTTTGAATGTATCATTCAGGATCTTTCCGTAATATTCGGGCTTGCATAGCCTAACAAATGCCTGTAAAAGCCTACGATAAAGACTTGGCCCACCTAATTGTTTTGAAACCGAAGTAGTAAATATATTTAGTCTTAACTTTACAAATAGTGAATAGCCAATGAGAGTCTGCTCTTCATAACTTTTCCAATAGATGGCACTGTGGTCCCACAAAGTGAAAAAGAAAAACCAAAGCAAAGCATTCCCAGACATTCTAAAAATAGAAATCACTTGCCAAATGCTCCGTTGTGCACAGCAGAGAACAATAGGCAAAAATTCCAAGGGTTGCTTAGAAAACAAAGTCCACTGGAGGTATAGATGCGTTTGGGTTTTGTTTTGGGTCCGTTCCCCCCCCCCCCGCCTTGTATGTAACATGTTGAGGACCATTCTGAAATTATAATCTATGGATTACTTGTGTTTGGAGTAACAGAGGTGGTTGGGGTGTATCATGTTTTTTAAGTCTGTATGAATTCAGTACTGTATCAAAGTGCCAGCATAGCAGGCCCGGCTTAGATTCTCTTGAACAATTTTTTTAAAGAATAGCTGGTGTTAGAGGCTTCCATGCAGTGCTGCCTAAAGTCCAGGTGGCTGCTTCCCACTGAGGGTGCCCATGCCATGGGCTACCAAGCCCATGCCCATTGGGCTTGGAAGCAGTAGCTGGGAGGAGAGGAATACAATGTAGGTGCTTGCAAAGCATGGGGAAGGACTTTTTAAAACCAAATAAACAGAAATATGCTGCTTTTGTGAGGGGAAAGATAAGGGGGGGGGGGGAAGTCAGATGGAAACTTCCTTGGTGAAGAGGAGGGCTGAGAGATGAAGGGGATAGTTGGGCTCATACAGGCTGACAGAGGAGAAGTGAGAAGAACTTGTAAGATCGGTAGAAAAGCAAGCTGAGAAAGAATTTGTGCATTGCTCTCTGAAACCAGGAAAGTGGATGTTACAAGGAGAGAACAAGAACAAAAGAGAAAGGAGAGGGAGACAAAGAAAGAAAAGGAGGAGGGAACAGAGGGAGCAGGTAGAAGAACATAGGTAAGGAGGCTTTAAAAAAAAAAAAAATTGGGTTGTCTGGCTATAGCTATATGAATGTGCTGCCTAGGGCAGTGAAAAACAAACGATCGAGTGTTAGCCAGTCAAGCCAACCTAAGATGGAGTTGCTTTAGAAAGCAAATTGGCCTGTGCATTGTGCTTGAGCAAAGAGTGATCTCAAGAAGCGGGTTTTTCTTCTCTGTGTGTTTTGAGTGGTTACTTTAGTGTGGCAATATAAGAGACCCCTTGGTCTCTCCAAGGATTGAAGCTGGTGTTGGGAGGGCTAGGGAGCTTGGCTTTCTGGTTTGGAAAAGGAAGGAAATGGACAATCAGTACTGGATTTTGTCCCCATTTAATTTTCTTGCTTATGCTGAGTTTGCTGTGTTAGGCTCTGCTTTTAAGGTGGAAAAAGACTTTTGGTTTCTTCAAATAGTTTTGGTGCAGCCTAAATATTTGAAACCTTGGAAAAGTCTCAAAATACAGCAAAACAAACTAAACCAGACCCAGAGAAAGAACAAGCTGGGGAAGTGGCTGAAATGGCAGGGGGTAGTTAGAGAGTCTGTAATTAAAAATTTTGGAGGAGAGATGCTCCCTTGAAGGAGGCAATTGAGCCTGTACTGCCTGCTTTAGCTGAAAGATCTTTATACATGGGATAGTAGATTTATGGTAGTGTTAAGAAATACTTTTAGAAATTTACTATGAAGTTATAAATGTGAAGATTGTGGGGGAGGATAAAGCAACAATTTTTAAACATTTGTCTTCTGAAAAGGCTGTATAAAATTCTTAAGAGGCAATTGTGCTGCAGGTCATGTGGCTATATGGTGTAACTTAGAGACTTAGATGGTTTTCTGGTTTTGTGAAGAGAGGCTGTCAAATTAATCATAAACATGAACATCCAAAATTATTTGCAAGGTCTCAGAGTCAGTTGACTTCACTGCTTGCATTTATTTTGCATGTATCTTACCCATTGAAATGGGGATGAGAGTTGGTTAACTATACGTCTTAATTTTAAGCTCTATTTAAGCTCTATTTAAGGGAAGAGTTTAAAGAAGGATATACATCTATCTTTAAGGAAAGTCACATCACACTTGTGCCATCATATATGAAGGCCATTTAATATTAAAAAGCTGTTAATAATGCAAGTTTATGTAGCTTTGTCAGTGAGCTGCATCCTAGAAAATGGCTCTGTCACTTTTGTGAAAACTTGTACATTGTTGCAGCAAGCTGAAAATGTCTCAGAAGTGAAAATATGCCTGCCTCAGTGTTTAGGGGATTTTTGTAGGAAACAGATGCTGGATTTGAGGGTGCTTTCAGCCAAGGTGAGTGGGGGGGTGTCTGTATTAAGTGCCCGGATCCAGGGTTGGGGAATTACTCTCTTGCATGCTCTGGGCTGCCCTGCCTCTCTCTGCCACCTTCCCCCTCATGGAGGGGCTCAGCCTTGATAGATAGAGGGTTGCCTTGAAGCTGGCACTATTTTAGGGAAGGCATGAAGCACCCATTCAGATGCTTCCCTCCCCACCAGCTTCCCTCCCCATACTCCCAAACTGCCTCCTGAGGGGCTCAACTTGTCTCCCACTTTGGTCAAGTGCTCTAAGGGTTTCACACTGCAACGTGAGGTCCATGCCAGTCGCCTTGTCTTGATGCAGCTGTGAACACGTTCCTGTAAATCCCCGTGGAGCGGCAGGGGGTGCTGCGCTTCCCGGGGTGGCTCAGGAGCAGCTGCGTGGGCACGGATGGCTGTAGGGTGGTAGCGGCTTGGGCCAACTCAGTGGCCAAGTCCTTTGTTGGATCCAGCCCCAACACCTCAGGAGTACTTGTTCCTTCTTGAGACTTACAAAGTCAATTAAGCTTGGTGGCTGTGTCCCATTGAAATCAATGCCGGTAAAAACCGCCTACATTCAGATCTATTGAGATTTATAGGTGCTTGCATATGTATTTAACACCCTAATAGCTTTGAAAATTTGACTGCTAATACTGAACTGTTTGCAAGGCCTATAGTAGCCTACATCTGTTTAAAATACTGCTGTGACTGATGGGTGTATCTGATTGTGTCTGTCATTCTCACTTAGCTATTCTGCGCCTGCAGTGTAACCCAGCCAAAAAAATGGTTACCACTATTTATTATGATAAAGGAAATGTTTGGTGTGGCTGTGTCGTTATTTCTTAAGTTCTTAACATATAGTATCTTTGAAAATTCAATTTTTTCTGGAGTTGGAGACTTGTGTTTCATTGGGGGTACTAGGAGTGCTATGGTGTGTCTTTGTGTTTGAAGGCAAATTTGTTAATAGAGAATTAGGGTACTTGCTCCATTGTCTTTAGGTTCCTAATAACTGTAGCCCGTTGACAGGATTCTTACAACACTTGGACAAATTTTCAGAGCTGTTTAGGGATGCCTGCCTGATGTTGATGTTTGTCTGCCTGCTTCTAAGCAGCTGGAGGTTGTAAAGGATATCTAGCAAACAGACCTCTTGCTGCAAATGTAATGTATTTGAAGTATTTTTGCAGGAGTAGCCTCTGTCATCTAAATACCGCTGAAAATAAAAGCCAAACTGTCAAGGAATGAAGATTGAGGTGACTGTTTTTGAAATGTAGTATTAATGTATAATACAAATGGGTGCATTTTCACTTATGTCAGTGAATTTGCTTCATGTTCCATAAGAGGATAAAGATTGGCCCAAAGTAATGGGAAGCTTATGTCTGGCTGCAAGGAAACCAGGAAATTCATGGGGCTTTAAAGTATGACCCACTGCAATATTCAGTATGTGTGATTTTTGGCATGATACAGCAGTAAATACTAGTTGAAAACAGAAGCACAAATTATAGGGTAAATAATTCAGGCCAAAGAGAGGCCTCCTGCTTATGCATATATAGTAAAGGAAATGGAAGTAGAACCGCAAAATACAATTGCTGGGAAGAACAGCAGCAGTTTGGAACATTCACTGCTAAAACTGTGGAAGTGATCCTCCTGGATGACACCTGAAATCAGAAGGGCATAATCATCTCCTTTGTATGTTTTTGTGTGCACTGACCAGTAAATCGTGTGAAGACTGCTGCGCTTGGCAGGCATCATTTTGGAGGGGACTTTCTGTTCTGCGGCCGCTGAGTTGGAGGATATAATCAGCATAATGCTCCTTTGGTAGATGATCTAATAAACGTCTGTGACTTGACTTTTAAAACTTTTTTTTTCTTTTTTTTTTTTTCCCCTTTTTTTTGTGGTATTGGGCTAGATGCATCATGCACTGGAAGAAGAGAACTTCTTTGTACTAAATTGTTGTTCTCATCTTTCACTTTGCATTTCATTTAGTATTTAATAGATAGCTTTGGCTGCTGACATAAGGCAGTGCTTGTCTCCTACTCTATACGTAGAGAGCCACCTAAGCAATGTTCTTACATGTCATTTGATATGACAATGTTTTTACCTTCTGGCAAAAAACAGAGCCAAGGTAGTCCCAACAGATGTGTTTGGCTAGCACTGTGGCTGAGTGATCTGGCTTCCGTTTGCTTCATTTGGGATGAGGAGGACCTTCAGAAATCAACAGCTCCCTTTCACAAGTGAGGTGCAAATTAAGGCAAATAGCAGAATGAACCGTTAGCACAGTAAATTCTCTAGCTTGGGCATCTTTTAGTTGCTCTTGGAGCTTAGATTGTCTTGGCTTAATGTGTACCAGGCTTTTCACAATGGGGAGGGGTATGAATGGTGTGTGACCTCTTTAGAGCCAGCAGTTGAGGAGTATGGCTAGCAGAGTTGATCAGGTGTGACCCATGGTGAGCTGTTGCTTCACGATTGCTTTCTTGTGCGGTGTGATAATTGGAAAACTACAATTCCTTGATATCTCCAGTGAATGCTGGTTTGAAATACAAATTGGACTGTATTTAATTTTTATATGGAATATTTCTACTTATTAAGTTGCTTGTTTTCTCTGGAAGCTAATCCATGGGATAATGGGGTGAAAATTCCTGTAGCTTACTCCATTAAATGACTGCTGGACAATGTAAGAAAGTAGGCTTTAAGGGTCAATTTGGAAAGTAACTTAGACCAGAAGTTTCCAATAACAATTGTGGTTTGGATACAGTTGAAATAAATTCAATTGTACTTGCATTGGCTAAGTAATAATATTAGAGTAGATGTGAACAATATGCGTTGGAGACTAACAAGCCATATCCTGAAAGAAAATTATAACTGATACAGACAAACTGGGGAAAAAAACTGGTGGTGATTACAAGCTATGAAAGTGCTGGTCCTAGCTGTCCCACTCAATAAATAATCCTGAAGAGGTATTAGCAGCATTAGTAGTAGCAGCATTTAGCCATCTGGCTTGGCTTCTGTGGGAGGTTTAAAAAAAAAAAACCAAACAAAAAACCCCACTGTTAGTGGAACTGCATCCATTGAAATCGTAGGAGGACTTGGCCCTGCCTTTTAATGTTTCAGTTCCTTGTGTGCTGTACATCCTGCACTTGGATCTCATGTGATCATTTGATTTGATAGGGCAGATGTTTTCTTGATGTTCATGGACCACCAATGGTCCATGAAGTCCTAGTTAGGGGTCAGTTCAAGTTAACCATGCATCAGTCTACCATGCTGGTGGTCTGCAAGAAACCTTGAGGTGACTTCAGACCTACGAACCTTTGTCCTGTGGCTGCATTGGTGGCTGCAGCTTCAAGCTTGTGTTGCCCGTTGCACTGTGGACAAAAAAAAAAAAGCTGTTTGTGTCTCTTGTGTAATCAAATCTACTGTTTTTACTGTTTCCTTGGCTTGGAATTGTAAACATGAGTGGTGATCTGGCAAAAATGCTTCTTGCTCATTCTTTACCGAGTGGGTATTTATGAGCTACTCTGAGTGAATGAGTCTTTGCTGTAGCTTAGTGTCTCTGTGACTGCGTTTCCCACGCGTTCTGTTTGTGTCTTGTTTTACTGATAAACTCTTCATCTTGTGTCTGTGTTAAACAACGTAACGTTCAGAAATTATCAAGTTAAGTGTAAAATGTCATCTAATTTTTTTGACTGACATTTAATTTTTTTTCCTAAAATTTGGCTTTCTTCATCCTATAAGAAAATGAAGCTAAGGATGAACGTTTTAATCTCTGAGCAAAGGCTTTTTTGTGTTTTCTTTGTGCTACTGCTAGAACTAAAACTGCCTTGAAATACATAGTTGATAGTATTTCTTGGTATGTGATTCGTACCATAATCAAACTAACAGGCATCAATGGAGCACTTAGAAGTTTATGCTTGGAATTAAGTCCAGTAAAATGCTTCTGGAATCTCCTGGTAATTTCCTTTTATCAATGTAAGTGATGCAGCATGAATCCATCATAATTACTGTGGAGCTGCACCAAATTAGATGATATGATTGAGACTGAATTTTTCCAATGGATTTTTTGAAGAAATGAGAGATGGTGACAAAGGGGCAGGCTGTGTAACATTCATCAGTTGATGAGTTTGTCCTCCTGTATATAGAAGAGACGTATTTCTTGTGTTCAGCGTTCCCCATTAGACTGCTTACGATCTGTTCAAAGTGATATCAGCTACTATTCTAATACAGTAGTGGTATATTATAATTCTGTTCTTGTTTACTTCAGTGCAGGGAATAGACAAATCAGGATTGTAATGTTAAGCATCTGTATCTGGTAAAGCCGTGCGTGACTAAACTTGGTGCAGTGGCTCACATCCTTGATTTGTTTACACTGATAGAAATTGAGGTCCATGTTCTCTCAGCTAAGCTGAGTTATTTCAGATTTATACTGGTGAAATGGGAACAAAAATATCTGGTGTGCGTTTTAAGTGTTGTACTAGGATAAACTCTTTAGTCTCATTTATCTGAGAAGTGCCAGTCAAACAGTAGAGGACAGGGCATGAATGTCAGACTGCTTCATGGGTAACGGTTGTGCAAGACAGACCATACTACGTGAGAGCTCTGTATGGATACCTAAATTTAGTTACCGCAGCTAATCTAGGTCACAGTGAAAATGACATTGTGGTACATTCACATGAGTTCCTTTTTTTTTCTTTAGCAGCTTTTGCTAGGCGAACAACTTTGATTTGGCCCACAGATGAAAAATGTTGTCTCTTGGCAAATTGGATATGAATTTTGGCAATTACAGCAGACCATATCAATCACTTGGAAGAGAAGACAGCTTGTCATTCCATGATTAGATGTGGGAAAATACAAATCAATTAAAAATATGGACTCCTAAGTTTTACAGCAAGTCTGCCACCCTTGGCTGCAGCCCTGGTAACTGGAACACCAGCGCAAGCTGCTGGAGGGGATGGTGTCCACCCTGATGTGCAGCTTTCCTTTGTGCATAGCTAGAGGAACATGCAGGCTTGGATGTCCTATACCAGAGTTGTCACTATGCATGAAACATTACTTTTGGGGCCTGCTGCTGACAGGGGGAACCTTCTGCAAGGCTACGGTGCTGCATTGTATGCAACACATGGAAACGTGTGTTATTACCAAGTGTTGGGTGGCCATCCCATTAAAGGGAAGTAGAGCTACTGTACTTGACTACAGTTGACCTTGTATCTGTATGCACAAATGCTTTATCCAAAAATATTTGTTACTCTTCCTCAGATTGATCAGAGTAAATAGGTCTAAACAGCTTTGAATGTTCAAAAGCTTGTAACTGAATCTTTGGAAATAGTAATGAAACCATTAAGACAACCAATTTTCAGCAGATGGCAGCATTGCACTCTGTAACTTCATTTTTCCAGCAGTGGTTTTGCAACTCTTTATTACTTAGGCTGGTAGGAGGCTGCCAGCTAAGAAGTAATCCAAAACCGCTTCTAAAATGTTTTGAAATACAGGTCTTAGTAGATTATGATAATTGGGTATTGTTTCAGACTCAGGGCTTTCATATGGAAAATACCACTGTGCTGCATAAGAAAATATTACACTAAAAAGCGATGCGAGTATACCTAAATCTTTTCTGTTAACTCTTTAAGTAATTGCTTTGAGACAGGGGAAGGCTGTTTGATAAAAGTGTTCTTATTTGTAAAAATATTAGCAAATCACTTAAAGATGCAAGAGTTCAAACTGGAACCATGTGTGTAGAGCTGTAAGTGACTTCCTGCATGTTATGTCTTTAAGACTACAAGACTCCCCCATTCCTTCTTTAGAAAAAAATATGCTGACTTTCCTAGTTCTTTTTGTACTATACCTTTTAAACAACATGCAGCCTGATCATCAGAGTCCATACCTAGGCAGATGTACAAGCGGACATACCCTTGTTAAAAGTTATCAACTGTTGGACAGTGTTCAAAAGTTCAGAAGCAGTGGTTAACTTTTGTCTGTGAAACCTCAATTAAGAATATTACATTGTGTACACGACATGCTTGATTGTACATTCAATCTGCTCAATTTATAGCAATTATGGCAAAATTGGAGAGGTTCTCCCTGCCTGCCCCACCTCCCCCATTGATTCATGGGAGTTCCAGTAAGACAGTGGAAGAAATGAAAATTGTTCCTGCTGCTAAAGGGAAGGGCTGAGTTCAGAGACCTCTTCAGAAAAAAACCTTCTAGTTCCAGATAGACAGACATCTGTCTGTGATGTACTGCTATATACATAATCCTAAACTGCATTAGAGATTCCATTTTTCATGTATTCTCTTAGGGAGAATATAAGGCTATTCTTAGGTTTGGCAGAAGATGCACTTTGAGAGTACTGCATTACAACCAGCTAGCACCGATGTAAATGGCAACACAAAACACAAGGCAATAATAAAAGGAAACTAGGTCAACCATCGCAGCCATTCAGAAAGAGGTTAAACACATACTTCTCTTGCAGATTATGCCCCTGCAACTGTTGGGTAGAAACAAGTACATTGATATCATTTAAATTGGTGGTCTCTTCAGAAAGCTTTATGCACCTACTTCAGAATTTGGCTTCAGAGTGAATGAAGAAACCTTCATCTTTTCCCTCTCCTTTCTGTTTTTTTCCCTGCAGGACAAAATAATAGTATAAGTAAAACCGAAGTTCAGACTGAATCACTTGGGTTACACTCCAGTACAATTCTGCCTTTTGTCACACAAGTGAACCACAATGAAAATTTTTGCAGTCGAAGTAGAATGCTGCAGGTGCCAGGCTATTTTGCTGAGATGAATGAATAGTTTCTCAGCTATACGCTGTCAGGATGTGATCATCTCAGTATTCTGGAACAAATTAAGCATATGCAAATTTCACTTGAATGGGAGAATTTCAGGAATATCAGCACCATGGGATTTGGTATTTTGAATTGATAGGGCTCCACATACTATTCACATCCTCAGAACATGGTCTGGTGGTCAGAGCAGTCTAATGCACACATTTTTTTTTTTTTTTCCTCGAACCCCGTAAACGCATTAGTGAACAAAAGTTGTGTGTTATGTAGTAGAAATGTGTAGCAAGGGACTTTTCAGCCTACCTGGACTCCCGTTGCAACTTGAGCAGAGTAATAAGAATTGGAATTAATTTCCTGTCTTCATCAATGGTTAAATGGAGCTTGCATAAGCCTGTTTAAAACAAAAAGCAAAAGCAAAACAAACAAAAAAAAGTGCTTGGTTAATGTTGCAGGAGGAAGTACTTTGAAAAGATTAGCAAAATTAATATTTTATACTTTAAAGGTGCATTGAGAGACTGAGATTCACTGCCGTGTGTGCGTATATTGTGAAAGGGTATTATTAGTCATCTTTCATCTTCGTCGCATCTTAAAACTTTGGCATGAAGATTTTGGATACTTTGAGTAGAGTCATCCTTTACTTTCTGCTCTCTACAGTTAAAGACATAGTATTATTGTATTCTCATTCAAGGGAGCAATGGGTGCTTTGTAAAAAGCAGTCGGTATTGTTTCTCTTGTGTAGTAACATCCCCCTCCCCCAAAGCGGGGGGGGGGGGGGGGCTCTTAACTATATCTGTCCTTCCAAAGGTCTTGCAGAAAGCCAAATAAATGTCAGGAGTGTTTTTGGTCTTGGAATTAAATCAGACAATCCATCTTCCATGTCTCTTTGGGTATTAAGTTTGTGAGATAAGTCACTCTTTCTAAAACAGCATTCACAGATCATTTCAGAGTGTTGCACACAATATTTTTTTAAAAAGTGAGACACAAACGCTCTTAAAACAAAAACCAAACAATAAAAAACAATCCAACCAACAAAAAAACCCCCACCAACCACAGAAGTTAGGTCTTGCTTTGAGAGACTTGTCTTTCCAGCTATGTGGACTGTCTTCCTTTGCTGTGCTGGACTGAGCAGTTCTGGGGAGGGCAGCTACTTTGGGTGGCTTCTGCTGCTGGAATTTTGTCTGGAAGAATGTCTTCCACTGTATATCGCTCTTGTTTTGCAACAGCATTTTATATCAAGAAAAGTTGCACCACGGTAACAATAGGCTTAATAGTGCATTAATTCCTGATGTCACTTCAGTAACACTATAGAGTGTATCCTGAATTTGAGATAAAATCTTAAAGGTGAAATAATCTTCCTCATCTGTAATATGCACTTATCTGTGCTTTTTCAGGATTGAATGACACACTTGCTTCTGGTCTGCTTGAATGACCATGTTTTCATATTTTAATGAAATACTGGATTTTGTGACTCTGGTCTTCCAGAGGGTACTATAAACTGCTTAAATAATCTGGTTTATCTTTGAGATACTGAGCAACACTTACTGTGAAAATGAGTCGAGTGTGTGGATATCTAACAGTTCCCCAAGTCCCTGTTGCAGTTGACATGGTTGATGTAGTAATTAAGGACTGATCCAGATGACTTTAGATGATACTTACCATACCATGGGGGGAGTTCTGGGTGTGTAACTGAATGTGGAACATCAGTTCCATGTGGAACACTTAGCGTTTAGGGGTTATGTACGCTCAGTATGACAGGAGATGCCATCAGTTTCCTCTTTAATACTCCTAATGAATTAATTTGTGGGTTTTTTTCCCAATAGCAAATAAGCCTGCAATTTTGTGGGCAATGAGTTTGATCTTTGTTTGCTAAATATCTTCTTTCTTAGTCGATTATATGTCATTGTTGCCTACATTTCCTGAATACAAAGTAAGTGTTCTCCATTTACATATTCAAGAAAACAGAATAAAAGATGTTTTTTCATGTGTTACAGCTCTTTAATAGTTATTTGCATATTGTATACATTTTAGAAGGAACCTATTCAAATAGCTATGTAAACCATTCAGAAAGACTCCCTTGGGCTCTGTTTGCTTTTATAGGGCGGATAATTTAAGAATTGTTTCTTTTTAAAGGATTAACAGCTTTAAGAAAGTGCTTTCTAAAGAGTTGCTTTTGTTTTCAAAGTGGGACAAAGTCGGCTGGCAGATGGGCTTTCAAAGCATCTCAGTCCTGGTGTACTTTGGAACTTGCCTAAAGAAATTATTTCCTGACCTGTATAGCCAACATTTCTTCTTCAAAATAAGACTTTTAAAAGCCTGCTAGGAAAACTCTCTCCAGCGTTTGGATAAAGGAGAGATCCTTATAGCTGCTAAAACTGTGAACTGGGCTGGTAATTTTAAATATGTTTAATATACTGAAATTGGACAAATATTGGACAATATTGGACAAAACTCAAAATCTGTTTTATCTTTCCAGGGAGAGCAAATCATAGCGTTCTGGGATTTTTTCTTGTTGTGTGGTGTGTTGCGTGTTTGGCAAAAACTGTTTAAGGACACAAGGAGGAAAGGCAAGGTTTGTAGACAGAGTTTAAGTCTCAATAGTTGGACTGGTACAGCTGGTAAAAGCAGCCAAGCTTTCAGGTACCCAAGGCCGGGCACCTGCATGTGCGCAGGAAGCATTGGGCTTCAAAGCTAAATACAAGGGGGAACGTGACTGATCAGATCATCTCTGTAAGAGGTGCCATCTCGTACCTCTGGAGCAGAGAAGACACATGAGACAGAGGGGTGGTAACGAGGAGGTAGCTGTTTTGGTGTGGGAAAGGGTTCTGACAAATGAAAAGGTGTACAGTTTGGGAATGGGGGAGAGGCTGTATGCGGGAAAGCCGAGGAGACACGTCATACCTTTATCGAGTGGGATGTGTAGTATCCAGTACAGCTGTGACTTTCACTTTCCAGGATTACTGTTCAGTGTAATGGCATGAAGCCATGATGTAATATAATATATGAATCAATGTTACTTATATATTACAGAATGAGGAAATCTAAAGGATTTTTACAACATCTATATTCTACTCAAGTTTGGTGGAATCAAGGAAATGATTTACGCTGTTTCATCTGCAGCAAGAAGACTATAATAATCACTGATGGAAGGGTCTGGTTGGGACTCTGGTGCTGTGTACAGAAATGGTCTCTGTTTCACTCTCAATGAGAGATGAAGTATAGGAGTGTTTCATTTTTCAAATGGGAAAAGTGATAACCACATGGAGAGGATCAACCTTTAAGTGTTAGCTTTCAGCTAAAGCAGTAGGTCAAGCTTGTTTCTGTGGTCCCTCTCATCTTATCTGCAGACATTTTCTATGCGTTGTCTCTGTTAGCTCACTGCTGTAACATCCCACAAATATTTAACAGATTTATCTTATAGTATCCCTTCAAAATAAAGACATAATATTCCCTTCTTGCTTAAGGGGGGGGGGAGAGGGAAGCAAAGGGATCTTTGTCTCTTTGGAGACAGATATTTAGCATATTAAACTTTTCTGGCAAGAACAGAACAAGCATAAAATAAGGTATTTGCTTCAATGCAGGATTTTTTTCTTATTACAATTTTAAAATCTTTTGGTTTTGTTATGCTGCAGCCTGCAGTTGTACATAAAAGTTGCAGTGGGAATAAGAATAACAAAAGTAGTATTTATCACTCTAGAAACACAGGTTTTTAAAGTTGTGCTTGGATGACTGCTTGTATCTTCTGAAACATCCTAGTTACCAGCAGGAAAGCATCTTTATGGTGAAGACTCAGCTTCTAAATGAGAAAATGGAGCACTCTGCTATCTCAGTTGTGCAGCATGAAAGCAGGGAGCATGTATTTAATGTGAATTGCTCTGGAATTTGTTTAGGCCTGTATTTTAGTGTGATTTTTTTAATATCTAGACTATTGTTTTAAAGTCTTAATAAAGCCACATGTGTCATATCTAAATTCAAGCAATCTGAAACTCTTATCATTAGGACTCTATAGAAATATGAGGCTATGCCTACACGGTTATCCTTGCAGGATATGGGAACTTAAAAGCTTATCTTAACAGTGAAATTGTAAATTGGGGTGGTGAATTTCTAATATTAGATACTACTCTGTGGCCGATTTTTCTTTTTTTTCTTTTTTTTTTCCCCTTCCCCCCCTCCCCGAGTTGCATCAGAGTAAGTCATTGTATATAGAACCTTGTTATAATTCTACTACTTTCAACCCTCATTGCAATTCATATCTGTATTCCTTTTTCATGTACATGAAATTTTAAGCCATTGCCATCTGATAGCTGCTTGGGATAGCATCCATTTCACCCTTCTCTTTAACTGAAAACAACAACAACAAAACCCCTCCGTTAACCTTAAGGAGTATGTTCCCTGACAAACAAAAGAGCCTTATGCCACCCCCATGGCAGTTTCGATGTTTAATTCTGACATTTAATTCAGAAGTGGACAAGGGGAAGTGCTACTATGCAAAGATACGCAGATCTGAAGCCCCAACAAATCTTGTGGCTGCACACATTTACAGAGCCAAGGGTTTCTCAGAAATAGGAGTAAGGACTCTCTTCCACTTAGTAAAGCAGGCAGATCCAGCTGGCCTTTGGAGAAGCTGTGGAGTTTTTCTGTTTCGAGTTTCTCTCTTCTCTCCCTGCAGTTAGAAATCAAAGTGGATGCAACAGTGATTGCTGTGTAATTCCTGCATTTGCCACAGGCCTCTGCTGCAGATAGGGAAACATATATGGGGGCTAACCAACTTTTTTTTTTTTTTTTTTTTTTTAAACCATATGGCTTTAAGAGGAAAATTAGATCATCTTATTTGACTGACATTACTGTTACACTTTTTTTTCCCAATAGAATTAAAGCAACTTCCCAAGATCCAGTCGTTCTCTTGTTTCCATTTCACATTTTTCCCCTCTTCTAGTAGAGAAACTAAAACAACACACAGCCCTTTTTATACCATCAATGCATGTGCGCTGCAACCTGGTGCATGGCGGTCTTAAACTATGTCTTTTCTGTGTGTGTGTTTTCAGGTTTTTTTTGTCAGCCAGTTCAGGTATACTGATACATAGTTTGAAAATTCAGAAAAAGAAACAGAGCTGATGATTCAAATTCTATCCTACTGCTTAATTTTAGTCTAAATCAGTGGAGGTGCAATATATATTTGAATCCATATAGATTTGTGTGTGTGTGTGCACCAGTCATCTTACCTTTGCAAATAGAAGAATCCAGCTGAAAAGTGGAGCCCGCTATTATACAAGTTTATTATTCTCAGTAATCCATAATACAGCTTTGATAAATCTAATGCTCACTCATCTATTCTGTGGACAGTGGTACTCATTGCAAGACTTATTACTCGAAAACATTTAGTTTTATGTTGGGATTTCATCAATGTAAAAAGCTCTTAAGAAGTTAATAAATCATGATTTGAGGTAATGGTCCGTCCAAAAGATTAGAAATGAAATTTGTAGATTTCCAGTCTCCGAGAACTGATAATCATTTACTTGACACTATCTTGTATGCACTAGAAGAAAATCTTTAAAAGGTCAGTTATCCTCTGGCAGAGGAGTTGGTAAGATATTAAAATAGTCTAACATAAGCCAGAGCTGGCAGTGATTTAGACTTGTGGTAGGTAATATTTATGAGAGTTCACAAATCTCTAAGCAGCCCTGCCAACTTATTACTTATCCTTTCAGTCCTTACAAAATTAAAATTGTTTCTTCAATATTCTGGCATTTATGGCCTATACAGAAATGTTCATTTCTGTTTATTTTTACAGAAAGCAATTTCTCCAGCTTCTATGAGAGAATGATCATGATGGGATTAGAGTTTCTTTTCCGAATTGTTTTCTTTCCAAAATCCTTCAGTTACAATTACAGAATGTTCTGGTTTTTAGTCGTTTGGTTTTTTTTTCCTCTTCCCTTTCCCTCATATGACTCCAAGCGAAACTTATTTTCACATTTCTGTTTTATGGTAATACCAATACTGTACAGTCTTTCTGGCTAGTATCTTTTCAGTAATGAGCCTAGTGATGTCTAAAATCCAAATTCATGGAAAACTCTGCTGGAAAGCCTGAGAAAGGTCATGTTTCTGGTTTCTGCATCCGCTGGAGGTATTCTGTGGAAAGCTCAGCAGAGCATCTAACCAACTGCTTTACTGAGATGAAATAGAGGTAATAGGATGTTGGCCTCACTAATAACACTGTTTTCTTTATTTCCCTAAGCTATTAATTTGGATTTATTTTATAAACTCTGCAAGCTAGTTAATGGTCCTGTGTTGAAGGCCTAAGGGTTGGCAAGGAACTGCCACATGGCTATTCATGCTGGCTTTGTGCCTCGATCCCCAGTCTTCCTACAGAACTGGCTTCCTTAGTATAGCATGTCTCAACAACAGTGTAAATGTAATACACTGATGCTGTGCTGGTGGGTCGGTGAGCTACCAGTCAGATATCCTTAAGAGAGAGACCCAGCAGCACAGGTGAATGTATGGCTGACATTCCCAGCATCAGCTGGCCGCAAATGCTGCTCCTTCGGTCTGTGTTCTCCCTAGGCGCCCATGTGCATGCCACAGTCAAAGAGCAGTGGCACCGGTGCAAGTCACCTCTGCAGACATAAGATGGTAGCTGTAATTGCAAGTGAATGCACGTCTCGAATACAAGATCTCTGAAATCTCAAAGTTTGTAAAAGCTGAGGGTGCTCTGAGCAGTCAACAGCATCAACATTTGAAGTTTTTTAGTACCAGTTGGAATCTATGGCACTTGTATAGTAGTTGTCAATACCCATCTGCTCTAACGTTTCTGGATGTAGATAGGCAGGTGGCTTAAGAAAGAAAACATGAATGAAGAAAAAATGTGAAACCATCTTTTGGAGAATGGTCTCATACTGTGTTTTGATGCAATAAGGTAGTCAGTAACACCTCTGTATCTATTAAATATATGTGTGTTATGTATAAAAATAAAGCCTGTAACGATATGGGCAAGAAAGAGCTTTCTGACTTGAAATGTCTCTAGCCATGTCAGCTGTCCATTGGATTAAGTTTCTAGTACTTTCAAGTACTATCTGTTTAGGGTTGGGAAGAAATGGAAGTAACAACTTGGTCTAACCAAAGCAGAGCAAGCTGGTTTAGATTCAAATTTTACTTCCTTATCTTCTTTCAGAGCATCATGTTCTGAAATACACTCTATATTTGCGGAAAGCTGGTGCTTCTCTTTCTCTGGCAAAACCCCACTGACTGTAATGCAGTTATCCCAGAGAAATCATGGACAATGCCGACTCTAACTCAGTCAGACTTACTGCTAATTTTGATGGAAAACAGAGGCACAGACAATAAGCCCTTTCTTAGCCTGTAATATTAATTTTCTTATGCATTTCAACATAAAAAAAGCTCTTTATTGGAGTGATTGGCTTTGCTATGAGAGTCAGACAGTTGCAGTTATATCTCTGTTTTACTTTAAAAAGTGAAGTGTTGAAAATACAGCTTTGAGTTAATTTATGCCACAAACACCATGCTAGTTTCTTTTGTAATATTTCTCTGTTGGATGCAGACTGCAAAAGAGGAAGCAAAATGAGGACCAAATATTTTATCGAATTAGACGTAGGATTGATGCAAGGAGGAGACTGGCTTAAGGTAGTTGGGGGAATTAAAAGAAATAAAGTGACGTCTAGTCAAAACTTGATGCTCAGATAAACTCCAGTGTCTGTTCTAATGAAGCCTAAGGGAAATGAAATTATACAGGTATTTCTCAATATCTTAGGCAAAGAGAGAAAACCAGAATGTGTTATTGGATTCTTCATTTTCTGTGTGTACACCCTTAAATGTCTCCTTAAATTTATTTCTGTTATGCAGGAGAGTCATGAGTGGCACTTAAGCTGGATAGGAAACAATTTTCCCATTTCATGAAATTTTGAATCTGTAAATATTTAAATGTCTTGGTCTACTTCACTTATTCCCAAGTCCTTCTGTTTCAGTTAGTGATTTTTATTTTTATCACTTACTACAATGTTTAAACTTAGAAGCTGTGTAAATAAGGATTTGTTTGAAAATGATGACTCAATTATCAGAACTTTTTTCCCAATTTGATAAGTCAAACTTTTCACATGCAGACTCTCTTGATGAAAACTATTTTATCCTGGTTTGTAATAAATCAGCAGTTTGGGGAAGCGGAGAAAGAACCTTGTATTCACCTTAAACTATTAAATCTCGTTTGGATGGCAGAGAACAGTATTTAACAGATCTATGAATTACAGGTTTAATTAGGTTCCTTTTTTTCTTTCTTCCTCCTTGGCTGTAAAGTCATAATGACAAACAGTGTTATTTCCCTTCTCGGCATATGCCACATGCTGCTGGAAAATATGCAACAAAATGTAACATTAACATTTCCCTGACACTTCTAAAATTAAACAAAACCTTCAGGGGAAGGAAGCTTAATGTTAATTTATGTATTCCTCAGCTTTCAGGCTAGGGAGCGAGGGTGGACACCACCCATAGCAACTGCTTAAGCCAGAGTTATTTCTAGTTTCATACAAGTACAAAGTCAAACCTGATGAGCAGGAGGCTTGAACAGTGATTTTTAAAATGTGGTAAATATGCATTTGGCTCCATGTATTGACTATGTTCTCCAGTATTCTGTACTTTTAATATAATGAGGCTCTCGAATGAATATTTTAAACACTGGTAGTCTATGGATTATGAAACATAAATCTCATTTGTATTTCTTAATGGGAATAACTGCCAGTGACTCTCTGGATACTCCTCAGCTAGCTAGGCAACTCAAAGTCTGTAACTTTCCTTATTTGACTGGGGTGACTGGTTTGTATTTCCTCAGCCTGGGAGAGTGGACTTTCAGGTTTGCTGTCTGTAGAGCAAGACATATAGCGGGTCACCTTGAAAGGGAAGTGGCCAGGAGAAAGGCTCAGAGAGATTGATCTTTTTTTCTTTTCTTTGTTTTTGGGGGGTGGGGTGGGGGACAGGGGTGTCCACTTTATTTGTTCTCATGTCTGCTGGAGTAGGTCTGTCCAGAAAGTGATCTGCAATTCATCTTGTAATTAGACCTTACTACATGTTTGGACCAAAGACACCATAGAGCTGAAGCTTCATTTTTAAGATACTAGATAGATGGAAAAAGTAGTCACTCTACATAATAACCTTATGATTTGGCTAATACAGTAAACCCTGGGCTATCATGTTCCACTCTGTGAAATATGCTGCTGTCTTACTCCTTTGTACCAACCTCTACTGGCATGCATTCATTTCATATGAAATTTTGGTTTAGTGTGTCTCTCACATTTGCTGAAGACAGACCCGTGCATGAGCGAAGGTGCCTGGCTATGTCAGAATGCTGTCAATGCAGGTTCCTTCGTGATCTCTTCAGCTGTGATCTCAAACACTGACTTAATGGAGGTTGCAAGGGTTTCTGAAGAAGTCGTACTTCTCACTAGAACAGAACAAATATATCTTCCTCCCACTCCCCCTTAGTAGCATGTAGCAGCAAGGAACTAGGCTGTCTTGAGGGTGGAGCGGGTATTCCCTGGAAATAGAAGCCAGTCACCATGGCAAAGTAAGGGAAGTTATAGACTTCGAGCAGCTCAGTTATTTGAAGTACATCCAGATTTCTCTCCTGTGAAATCTCCTGTTAACGTAAATGTTCTGTATAAGGAAGAAACTCTAAGCTGTGTACATTTTGTTGAGAGCTTGGCACAAAATTCCTCTGGATTTTACCGCTGTGTGGTAACACGATATCTGTGCCCCCACTCTCCGACTTCTAATCCCCTTTCCCATGATTTTTCTTTATGCTTTTTTTGTTGGGGTAGTCTCTAAATGTATACTGCATGAAGGCAAGGTCTAAAATATTTTGTTTTGCTCTTCCTGGCCAAACACATTTAGAAGGAAGACACTGAACTTCAAGTTTGTTCAAGTCTGCAGAGACATACAGGGTATTTTGTGTCACAGCTACTATTCACATTTCATCTTTTCCTCCAGAATAAATGTGGTTTAGGCTGCACATGTGTCTAGCGTACTTTCCTTTAGGCATTGATTCCTTTGAAGATACAATCACAAGGTTTTGGGTAGTGATCCTACTCTTTGTGTAGAGATCACACCTTGTTGATTAGACATTAAAATCTTCGCTGTTTTTCTTAGTGCATGAAGAGAAGCTTTTGCTTGCAAGGTGTGTAACCTAATGGTATATTTTGTGTCCTTCCTTAATTTCAGTTTTTCTGGGAACACTCTTTCATGAATTAATGAACAAACTATGAAATAGCCAAGAATCATAAATTACCTCAAAGGAATCGCAGAGCACCATGGTACCTCAAACAAATTTTCAGTCAACTCTCTTTTTGTATAAGCAATAGTGGATGTTTCCTCTCCAGCATACTTTTGTTCTAAATTTAGGGATATATTCTCTCATTGGTATATGCGGAAATTTTTCATGTAGTTTTTGTTAATGTTAACGGATGTCAGGTGGGGTCCAGTAATTCCATGGCACAGTTGAGAAAGAACAGATCCCTTTAGTTTCTTTACTTGGATGTTGGATTTTAGCAATAGTCATTGCACGCTGCGTCAACCAATTTCGGTGCCGATGCCAAAGGTTTTCAGCCACAGAGGTAGCCCTGAAGATGATTTTCCTGAAGTTCAAAGCTCCTGAAATGTTAAAAATAACTTTCCAAGCAAATTATACAGTAATGGCAGCGTTCCACTATCTCTCTTGCGTCATTTGCTAGTTACCCAAATGAAAGAGGAAGAGGGGTGGCATGGAGACAACCACAGTCCCATAACAGTACACAATGTGCCTACCCATAGCTTTCCCATTCAGTGGTATTGGCGCTCCTGAATTTGCAACGTGCTAACAGTATGCGCTTCTGGTCTGGCATGCTTCGTGAAGGGATGTGGCAGACTACCTCAGAGGAAGATGCCTTCTGCTAGAATTACTTGTGCTTTATGGGCTGCCAGAGAAGCAACTTGTGAAAGCAAGCCTCTTGTGAATTGGTAGTGAGTCACGTAATGGCAGAATGCTCATGTGCTTCATGTTTCAGGCAGACATGGTAAACATCTGACTTGCTTGCTGAAATATGTTAGTGATATGTGACAGTCCAGGTACAGAGGTACTCACATTTGGAAAAATTGGGGTTTGTGATGAAATATATATTAAATATATTTAGGCAATTACCTAACATAAATGTGCTGCTTTAAGCTGCTCCATATCTCGGAAGGAGCAGTAGTGTCTGTGAATTTGCTCTATATCCAGACCAGCAGTGCTACTAAGGCTGTAAGAGCTCACCAAGTGCCATCACTGTGGAATAAAAACACCAGAAGTGAACATACCCATGGAGAGAGATTTCCCGTTCTGTTTGTGAAAGTCAGGCCCCTGTCCTCCCTGTGCTGTGTAAATGTGAACCTTTGGGGTCAAGAATTAGGAAATGAATTCTAGAGAAGATCAGGGAGACAGTGGTCAATGACTGAATTAACGTGTGCCTCAGGGCTGCAAGAGGTAGTGTATGGAAAATCTACCCATCAACTTTGTAAGAGCAAGCATAATTAAAAGGAGAGTGTTTGGTACGTTGCCCAAGCTTGATATAAAATTTTGGAAGAGGTTGCTACTGAATAGAGTGGATAGAGCAGTTAGTCTATACGTAGTAATTACTTTTTTAACATACAATTCTGCAGCTTACAATGTGGATCTTCAGTGTATACAATTAAAAGGGGAAGAAGACCATTAGTAGAACCAAGGGAAGGATAAGGGCTGTGAAACAACTTCTGCAAAACATTCAAATAGCTTAAAAAATGAAGAATGCAATTGTGCTGAAATATCTTCAGAATGTAGCCAATGTATTTTTAAGTCCTTTGGCACACATACAAGACTTGTAACTGTAAATCTGCATAAATTGTATCATTTAAGTGTTTACAGGCTGTCTGTGGCTCTAATTATTAACCTTAGTGTGAAATTAGTTTGTTTTTAATGCTATATCATGGTCTAGATTGGGTCTCCTATCAGCATACTGCAAATATTGTGGAGATCTTGATAAAATGAACCATCAAAGTTACTCACATATTATAGTATGCATTTATGTCTGCAAATGAAAACTGAGTTTGAGTTGTGCAAGATTTGCTGAAGGCTTGCATGTTGGCACTCACTCAGTACATTAACATAAATACGTTAGCTGCAGTATTTTCAGTTTAAGATCACAGTTGCACGAATTATTTACAGACTTTTCCGTGTCTATTGAAGGGGATGTATGGAGGGGAAATCAGCAGTTGGCAGTTGCGGTGTTAGGCTTCATGTCATCAAGAGTGATTTAATATGGCTTCCACTGTAGCAATGTAGAATAAGATTAGAGACCCCCACAAAACATGCTCAAAATAATTATTTTCACTTGAAAAGATATTTTCCATGAGCTTGATCGTACTTTTATGCAAAGCAATGATGAGGCTTCTGTTTTGTGTCTGTGAACAATGCTGGGACTTCAGGAACTGCTTTGAATTTTAAAATTAGTTTAAATTAAATATAGACAATGAAGGGAAGAATGACCTTTTTTAATGTAACTTCACTGACTTCAGGTCAACCTCTTTAAGTCTCTTATTCATGCTGAAGTCATTAGAATTTTGTTGGGTGAATTTTTGTTTCATATAAACCTATTAATAAGTCCCTTTGCTCGCTCCACCTCCTGAAAACAAAACACAACTAAAACTGTAAGGCACACAATGAGCACCTGAAGATTTCATTTATGAGTTGAATCCAGATGTGCTTTTCAGACTCCTTTTTTGCCAGTGTGCATGTAAGACTAGGACTTGACCAAAAAGTCATTCTACGATAGGAGACTTTCAATGAGAGTGTTTGATTGCTGAAAGCAGTGCTGTATTTATAGATGTTGGAGAATACGGAGGTGAGAGAAAACCTGAAAAAATGTTATGCCACTGGGAGAGAAAAATCTGGTGTGATAGAGAAATCCTAGAGGCGATCTTCAGCGGCTTCAACTGGGAATGAGAACAATATACCTATACTAATCTGACAGGTCAGGAAACCTGAAGGCTTCTAATGCTCATAGCACCACCCTGCCTCTTCCAATTTTAAGCCTTTTTCAATTCTGTAGAAGAAAATGGCAAAGGAGAGCACAAGGAATATTTTGCTCTGAAGCATGGTTGGATTAGAGATTTCCATCTTGTAGATCTTTGTGTGGAGCTTTGAATGGACATTGCTTTCCCAGCTTGTTTGATACTTCTGTCCTACTCTGAGAAGTTTTGTTCAGCTGAGGAATAAATTTGGGACAATTATAAAATAACTTTCTTTTTAAATGCAAGAAGAACTTACTTTGTTTTCTATTCTCTGTATGGTTAAGTGGGAGTTAATTTGGTTTTAGAAATGAATGGCACCTGGATTGTAATGGGCATGCACTTAGACTTAAGCATGACAGAAACCTGTATTTACTTGAGTACTTTGTGTTCATAAGGGCATACTTATCGCACTAGAATTTTTTCATAGAGAGCGAACCAAGTACACAGATGGTCAAACGCTAATACTTAGGGGTGACCTGCAATACTACCTGCGTCTCCCACCTAACAATGAAAAGAGGTGGATGTGAAGTGTACAAGGCATACCATGTTTATAAGTAGGTTTAAGACTGAACTTACTGAAAGCTGTGCAAATACATAAATGTATGCTAGAATTTTTTTGTTTAAAAAAAAAAAAGAGGGGGGGAAAGAAAAAAATCAACTTACTGCTGTGTATTTAAACGAAGGTTCAATAGGATTTGTAAAGGTACTTAGCGCTTTCAAATCAGCAGCCTTTATATTTAGGCTCCTTAAACTTGTTTTATAAGCATCTTAGAATGAAGTTGTTAATTCTTTTAGTTAATCTTCGGTAGCACTAAATCTTTTTATGCTTGAAGCCATCCATCATCATCTTAGAGGAAAAATGGAAGGAAGTCTCTTGTGAAATGTCCAGCAAATCACCACGTTTTGAACTGGTGGAGATGGATAAATTTAAGGGTTTGAATTCTAACTGAATTGTGTGCAATCTAAATCCCTGGGTATGGTTAGAATGGGAACAGACCTCTAGCTTTATACCTCTTCTACTGGAAATGCTTACAAGAGACACATTCTTATGCTGAAAACTCATGACAGTTTAAAAACAAAAAAGCCTACTTATCGTAACAGTCTGAATCATGTAACGCAGAATATTTGAGTTACACTGACGACTTTTTTAAAAGGAAAAAAAAATAAAAATACCCACCACCTTTCTTGGTCAGCTTCTGCAAAGATGCAGTACTTCAATTCATGTGTGGTGCTATCCTTGTGCACCAGGAACTGTTATAAACCTTCCACTGATTGCAGACCACTGTATCAAAGTTTTACTTTTTTGGTAATAAATTACTTACAGCTGTTTGTCTCATATCTGTTCGGTTTTGAGAGCAGAAATATTTTAAGGGTTCCTTTAATAGTTGTGTTTCTGTTTGGATTTTGTGTTCCTAATATAACAGACCTTCAAATCGAAACATAAGAAAAACTAAAATGGAAACAGACCCCTCTACCTTTATACCTCTTCTGTTGAAAACGTTTGACGCACCCCCTCCCCTTCCCCCCCCCCCCCCCCCTTTGCTGAAATGAGTCATGATAGTTGTTCCTCACTTTTTCAACTTTTGTAACAAGGGAAATGTAGTACAAAAATAGTATAGTAGAGTCGGGAATTGATATAGTAAGTTTCAGGTTAAAAGAAAAAATAATTTGGAAAAATTGTAGGAAAAAGTATTCTTCCTAATTCATTCTGTAGAATCTGGTAAACAGAGATGATATGATAGCTTGTTTTTGTTTCCCTCTCTATCCTGAAGAAGCGCACTTTGCAGAGTTCTTTGTGTCGCATTGTGACTGGTTTGAAGCAAATGCTCATTTCTAACTCCATTCCAAAGTTCATCTAATGGTTTCTTTCTAATATGGAAGCAAAAAATCAGCTTTCAGCTTTGTTTTGTAAACAGAATAGCAATATATAGCATTGATAGAAGCAATAGGGGAGAGGTACTACATATGCCATCTAGACTCAGACATTTACTGATGACCAGCATGCACAATGAAATCTGTAGTAGGTCTAACCAGAAGGATCATATGGTGGGCACTCCCTCGCTGGCACCTTGTTTGTGACCTCTGTCTGGTTATGTGCTTTATTCTGAGGCAAATGCTTTTGCGCTCTCTCTCTCTCCCTCTCTCCCCTCTTTCACTGTGGCCCTGAATCAGTTAATCATCTACTGAGGGAAAACAAACTAAGAAACTGAGATAAGAAAGTGTTCCAGGGAGTACCCTCCAGCAGATACCAAATACCCCCACTTCTGTTCTAATCTGAAGAATTTGCAGAACCATTTCTAGCTTTCTCCCAATGGCCAGTGACTTGTTCTTGCCTGATTTAAAGAACTTGTTAGCAAATCAGCCTCTGTCAAGAATATTCTGAAATTTGTTAAATAGGGGAAAATGGCTGTCACTTCTTCAGGTAACAAAGGATGAATTGAAAGTTGTGTTTGGAATCTGAAGACTAATTTAAGATTATACAGGAGGAGGGTGGCTTTTCGTTTTACAGTCCAAGAAAAACTTAATACTGTACACTAATAATGCAGATTATTACTATTTCATAGCTTCCTTGGAAAAAAGCACATCATCTATTGTGCATGCATTAATAGGTCTTGCCTGTGTGTAGAAGCAGGATGTTTTACAGTTGGAGAGTAAGGAGTTATGCCCTGATTTTAATATTCAGTAATCATAGCAACGATCTGACTCAGTGGTAGGAAAGGTATCTAAGATGACAAAATTCTTATAATAGATGAGAGAATTAAATGATTGCCAGGAAACTCCCATGTAAAAAATGAGCAAAACAGGAACAAAAAGATCCTCTTGGCATAATGAAATCTGTATTCTAAACACAGCTGAACCTAATTAAATAAAAAACAAACTAGGCAAGATTGATCAAGTTCGTCTGGAAAAGCTGTTACCTGTTTTATTATGGGCCGCGATTCCCTAGTAGATTAAAACAGCAGTAAGTTTCGGGGTGATAGATGAATTTTTTTTTTCATTTTCTACAGAAAAGTTATTCAGTGATTTTTAAATTTTTTTTGAGATTTGGAAATTACTAGTTATCTGTGCTCAGTGTAGTCACCCACCCGACTCAAGAATATCAAGAGATACCTTGTGTCCTGGTTTAACCCCAGCCAGCAACTAAGCACCATGCAGCCGCTTGCTCACTCCTTCCCCCTCCCCCCCTCCCCCCCCCCCCCCCCCCCCCCCCCCCCCCGCCCAGTGGGATGGGGAGGAGAATCAAAAACAAGTAAAACTCATGGGTTGAGATAAGAACAGTTTAATAATTGAAGTAAAAAATATGATCATAATTGTAATGAAAAGGAAGATAACAAAAAGAGAGTGAAACATAACCTAAGAAAGACAAATGATGCACAATGCAATTGCTCACCACCCGCTGACTGATGCTCAGCCAGCCCCTAGCAGCGATCTGCCCTCTCTGGCCAACTCCCCCCAGTTTATATACTGGAGTCAAAGGCAGCCAAGTGGCACGCCACAATTGATATCGCTAATGCGTTTTTCTCAATCCCTTCGGCAGCAGAGTGCCGGCCACAGTTTGCTTTCACTTGGAGGGGTGTCCAGCACACCTGCAATCAACTGCCCCAGGGGGGGAAACACAGCCCCACCATTTGCCATGGACTGATCCAGACTGCAGTGGAAAAGGGTGAAGCTCTGGAACTCTACCCCGGCCAAAACCAGGATACCTTGAAACGTATCTTTGCTTTTAAATATGTTTTTAAATATTCTTTATTTGAAAAGGAACAATTTGATAACATTCCAAACATAACTTGTAACTAGTATACTACTTAAATTAGAAAGTAGACCAGACTTCATATTTTTTAAAATTTCATATTTCTATATACATCAAGAGTAACATAACTTTTAGAGTAACTTTCTGGATCATGAGCTTCCCCAATTTTTATCTGTACACTACTGTATTAAAAAAAAAAAAAGTCAATATTCGATTGTTATGGAAAGGCACCATGCCTTGAATTCACTATGGGGATGGGAGGTTGAACAGTGGAGAAACAAAAACCAGTTACTTTTGTTGTGGGATGTACATATGTCGTTGTCAAGAAAGGGTTAGAAGAAGGAGGAACCCTTATTCTTGTATGAGCAACACAGAGATTCACTTGGCATGAGAAGCGTTATTGTTCAAATAAAACTATTACTTCAGACCAAGTCATGGATATCTCCACCTGCTGTACAGCATCTTGATTTAGAATTCATGAGTGGTGCAAAATAAAGGGGCTGTATTAGTGAGTCTGGCACTCTCATAGCATGAACACACTTAATTTCTTAAGGTTTTGCTGATCTGTGGCTTAATTGGGAACTGTCATCATTTTGAGTCACTGAAGGCTTTCAGGAAGGGAGTGGTCAATTCCGTAGGATGAAAATACTAATTTATCACGAAGTCTCCCCAGCCCTCTGACATTTGAAGCATGGACTATGTATACAGAATGACCCATGCTTTCTGGCATGGGTTAAGGACCCTGTAGGTACTTTTATTGTTCTTCACCTACTGAAATGATAGAACAGACCAACCTCCTGGTCATCTGTGCTGGTCTTTTAATAAGCATGTTAAAGAACTGAAATAGTTATAAAGAAAACAACATTCTCTTCTAAATATATTTATGTATCTGTGTCTTGTACAGGAGTAAAGGATGTGAGTGGGAATGGAGTTTGGATTGCAGAGTGTTGCAAGTATACATAAAATATATGCTTTTGGGGGTGAAACCAAAACAGAAGATCTTTTCTGGTTGCACACATTGGGCATACAGGGGTCCAAATCAATGCATGGGATCCAAATAAGTGAAGTCCTGCAGCTTATCCTGAACATGTGCACAGATGCAAAGTTCTTGAGTTACTGATCTGACGTGACAATCTGCGAATGCTTCTTACACTGTTAAAGGAGCCAAATGACATGGGTACCTTTATACTTGCTATCAAATGTCAGTCCTCTAGCAGCAGCTCTGCTGTTCCTTCACGTCTGTAGTTCCACTTTTTTTTTTTATGCCCGCCTTCCATTGCCCTTGCCCCCTGCTAAGTCCTTTTCTGAACCTTTTGTCTCCACAATAGACCACTTTTTATCGTTCCCCTTTCTAATTGTCCACTCAGGTCTTCAACACCTGGGCTTCCCAGAAAATCCACCTAGGGCACTGAGGAAATTGCACTGCTGCTCATCAGCTTGTGCCATGAGAGAGGCTGGAGCTGCTCTGCCAGCAGGATAACGCAGCAGCAGGATCAGGAGGCTGATAACTTCATCGCTGCTGTGGGGTAGGAGGAGAGCAGCAATCAGTGTGCATGATGTTCAAGATGATGAATGATATCTCCTTGAAGACCCAGAAACTGGGGACCACTCAACAGCTGTGCCCTCAGTGTAAAGATCCTGAACAAATCCTTGGACATCCATACTTAGGCCTCCAAAGCTGTAGTGTGTAAGAGTTGGGAGGAGAATGCAGGCTCAGCTCTGTTCCAGGATCCTCGTTCCTGAAAAAAGATACTGAAAAGGGCGCACTGACGTCCAAGGATGCCTCTATTTAATCTGAAAGAATAAAGTGGTGAGCTAAGCACATTATGGGTACTCCTTCCCTTTTGTTTTTCTTTTGCATGGCTGATAACTGAGCTCAGCACTGGAGTGAGGTTCAGTGTGGTGTCACTGCTTGATATGATGACACACGAGATGGTGTCACTCCTGAGCGAACGGGAGCAGAATATGGCTTGCTTTCATGTGGGAAAGCGGTAATGTGTTGCTGTTCATTGTGTGCGACAGCTGCCAAGATAGCATGACACTTTGTAGAGTGGTCTACTGAGGTTCCTGCAAAGCAGGCAGCAAAAGCTTGTTGGATAGCTTTCCTTCAGACAGCTTCGTACTGCAAATGCAGTCAGGACATTTGGTTCAAGGAATCAAAATAAACTGAAGTAGAAATCCAAGAATAGTGTATGGTATAATATAGCCTGCAGAAGCAGCTGCTCCAAGCTGCTGATCTGCTGCAGGGTAGTACCAGGCCAAGATTGCCGTTCCTCCCTGAAAATGAACATGTTGAATTTGTGCTTGAGCTGTGTATGAGGGCTTCTCTGTCACTTGAGGTTTCTTATTGGCTTCCACAGATTTTTTTGGCAAGTAAAGCTATTGTTTTTTCACAATAATAAACTTCTTGTGTGTTTGATATTCTAGTAATTAACTTCATAATCAATGACAAAAGGGATACAGGAACCTGAGGGAAGGGCCTCAACTGTAACGGATAGGCAAGGATCTTTATCCTTACCTGACATTCCAGCAGAGTGCTTATATTGGAAATGATTTTACATGGAGGGAAGACTGGGCTCGTAAGGGCCTAGCCAAGACAGTCCTTTTACAGGTTACCTTGTGATGTATAGGTAGCTCATAACACTTCAAGGTATGGTGGCTGGCTAGTGGAAGATTGGGCAAATTTCTGAGAAGATCCTTTACCCAAAACAATAGATAAGTTTACAGTTACCGAATGGTTGCACATAAGTGTCTGCTGCTGTAACAGAAAAATTATTCAGCACAGCTGCTGGTTTTTAGAAATTCCAAAATACGCAGAGCTGGATCTTCAGGGCTAAATATCTCCATGGTTTGTTTTTCTTTGTGTGTGTGAGATATAAGGTTTCATTATTCATTTTCTTTAAATGTTTCTCCAGTATTATAACTTGTTCAAGTGTTTTAGAGAATCTTGTAAACTGATGGTTTGTTTCATTGATTAAGTAAGAGTTGTGTGTAGGAAAGACTTTGTAATGACAATTGAAACTATACACATAATTGCATAGTTTCCACTCTATAAAAAGTGATCTGCAAAGCTGGAAGATATCATTAGACTTGTGTTTATAACTCAGGATGGCCTCATTTCACCAGCTTTTCTTGCAAATTAGTTCCCAGATGTCAGAAATATTGTCCGGTTGCCAGCTATTGCATAAACTCTTGAAGTGTGAGATATGACTTACTGCTCTTGCACTGACCTCAACTGTCAACAGGAAAATAAATGATCATGAAATAGATTGGATGAAGCAAGATTCAGAAAAGCAAACTTAGTATCTAATTTTAAGCGGCCTTTGATTATGCAACTATCACAGTTGTAGCTGAGATACGTAATTTTACCATTTCTCAACTATGTTAGCAAAAAGCCTTGTATTCTTGGATAACCAGAAAACCTTTATACAGGTTGGCAGCCGTGTTTAAATCTCTAGCTGTCTGACTTCTAACAGCATTTGTGTGTAATGTAGAAATGAAAACCAATACTTTTAAAGTTGATCTTGGGTGGGGGAAGTGGCTCCTAAGGCTGTGTCCCAGCTTGTTGATGTTGTCTTTATAAGATCAGATGCTTCTAATTCGTGCCCCATGCATCTTACTGCAAAGTGTTGTAGGGTACAAGCTATCTCAATGTCACAAGTAGCATCTCTGCTCCATATTGTACATTGTGTGGCAGCGTGAGTCTCCAAAAGTGACTTCTTGGAAAGGTCAGCTCCTCGTTGCTGGACTTTCTTGGGGCCTTGGCTGGATTCAAGAAGATCAGGCTGCTCTGTCTGGATGGTACTAGTTTTGTGTCGGCCCCAGAGATGGGGATGTTGAAATGCAGATCCTGTCACATAGCGACCCCCTGCCTCGTTCCCAGAGTAGCCCAGAAATCTCTTGGACAAGACCATAGCTGGGGAAGGCCTTTGTGTCCTGAGGAAGCAAGGAACTGGTGTATCCAATGTTGAGAGGGGTCAGCCGTGCTGTAGCAGCTGAAATAGATTTTTGCTTAAAGTGTCAAAATTTCCCTGCATCCTTTGCTTCATCTTGTTTTCTCTATCATTGCATTTTATAATCTAAAGCTTGGCGTTTTGAGGAGTGTGAACCAGGGTTGTAGTCTTGCATGAAGAAACATTTTTATTTTTCTAGTGACTTGGTTGACTTCTGTAGCAGAGGCACTGGTTTTTTTCATTTAATCCCAGTCCTGCAGAATCTGCCAGGGTTGCTATTGTTAGTCATAGTACTCAAAAATCACTGGCTAGTTCCTAGGACAACTGGTTTTTTTTTTTTTTTTAGTAGGATTTTATTTACTTTCTATTTTATGTGTTTTGGGAAAAACTGTTCTCATGTTTGCAAGCTCTCTGCCTGAGCTGAGCCTTAAACTTTCTAAATAAGTGAGATTCTTTTAAAATCTCGTGTTTCTAGAAACATAAATGCATAATGTCATGAACTTGCAGGTAGTATCCTTTATACTTGCTGTGTAATAACTCCCTTGCTTATTCCATGTGTTTGTAAATCTGATGATTATTCGTAGCTAGCTATAGTTGTCCTATAGTTAGATACCTGTAGTACCTATAGGTACCTATAATTGTCCATACACATACGGATGAAATTATGGCTGATTTAAACAGCTGGTCAGATAAGCAACATATTTGTGAAGACATGAAAAAAAATCATTCTGCACTAACTGGTCTAGAAAACTAGTCAGATGGACTCAGTCTTGTTCCCTTGGCTTTAACTTTGTTTTCAGATATCGAGCTCATTCTCCTAAATAAGAGTGCCTTGCTGTGTTACTCAGCAAAAATGTAAGGGAGTCAACTGTAGCTTGCAACAGCATTGCCTTATTCCAGATTTGCAGACTAAAATGATTAATATCGGGCAGATGGCAGACAGTTTGCCGTAAATCATGCAGGGTTGTCAGCTCACCAGTCATTGAATCTCAGCTCTAAAAAGTAACACTGGGTTAATGATCTAATTTTGTATAGAGAGAATTGCATTCACAAAGTAGTTTTTCACTCAAATAGGTTTGTAAAATGACTCCACTGTACGCTTTCTTAGGCTATTGTTATTTCTCCATTTAACTTAATTTGTTGTCTATGTGCAGACTCATTGGATGGCTTTATAATCAAATTGCAAGGCTGGCCATAATTATGCAGTCAAAAGTGGCTAATGGGTTCAATTCTAACTGTAAGTTCTAGCTGAAAAAGCTGGGAGAGGGTAATTCTGGAGAGTTTTTCAAAAGAAAATTAGCTTAAATTGAGTTTTTTCAGTTCAGAATTAAAAAGATATGTGCTAATCAGAACTTATGTCACTGTGTTCCTTTTTGAAAACTGTAAATGTTACTAGAGATGTAATACTAAAATGCTATATATAAGCTACTTACTGTGTTTTTGTTTTAATAAAAATTCCAGATCTCAGTGCACCAAATCTTGGTGGCTTTTTAACCCAGGTGCACAAATAAGTCTCTTGGATAAAGAAACATCAGCTGGTAGTTTAAACTGAATTTATGTAAGGTTTATGACCTGATGTCTTTTTGTGTGGTTCAGACTTATAGCTGATTTGGGGGAGAATTTTTTGTTTGTTTTTGGTTAACCTGTTAGCATACCTACCTGAAATGCTTGTATTTTGCAAGAATGCCATACTGGCTTCCTCTCAAACTCTTGCAGAAAATGCCAATTGTGTAGGTTCCCTCTGCTAGTCAGTTGAAGAATAATAAATGTTTCCTATGGGGATAGGGAAATCATTTTGGTTTGTTTGTTTAGAAATTGTGACTTCATTAAAACTCCTGATTTTATTTTATTTCCACTTCATTTACTAGGATGCTGTTTAGAAAAAACACACTTGAAATATTTTGGCTTCTATATGGCATGCTCTAGTGCATGAAATATCTTAACATCTGTTGATATCTTGAATAATATACAAAGTGCTTGTTTATTTTTTATCTATATGTATGTATGTGTTCATGTATACAGACAGCTACGAGCGTTTTGGAAATATCTGCTCCAAAACTTGATTAAAGAAAAAAGGGTTTTTTTAAACACAGAAATGCTCTACTGGGAAAAGTTTCACTACTTCTAAAACAGATTTTCTTCCTCACATCTAGGCAGTCACTTTCATAAACTGTAAGACAGAGGATCTGCAAAGTTAAGCTTCACTTTCCAATGTCTACAACTTAACTAGGGGATTTCCTTCAATTTATAGGGAATTTCTTCTGTCCTCTGAATTATTTTTATATCTGGAACATCTGAGATCATTCCTTGGCAAAACCTTACTTGCACTGATTTCTCACTACAATTAAAGTATTTTCTTAAGCGTTAAGGTATTTTTCGCACGCAGTGACATTTTTACGGAGTAGATACGATGATGAAAGACGCGAAGGATGCTCAAGATGCAGTTCCCACCATCTGCATTTAAATTCCAAAGCAGGCACAGAGCTGGCTTCTTTCCCTTCTGTCTTTGTTAGTATAACAGGCCCTGAAAAAGGGGAGACTTGCATTGGCTTTTGTTAACACCTACTACTCTCCTGCCCTGCTTCCCCTTAAACGGCAGCCATTTGAAGTGTGCCTGTGCTCTTTGATCACTCTGCTTTTACTCTCTGTAGTCCAAGAGCAGTGGAAAATGCCTGCTGCCATCTCTGGAGCAGGACTCTGGCGGCAGCCTCACAAACTCATTGGTTTACAGCAGAATGAGATGAATAGCAACCAGGACAGCAGATCTTGAAGAAATTGAGCTATTTTGCAGGATTAGAGCCAAGGAAAAGTTATTTTAAGCAGGGGAATAGTCTTAATATTTCTGTGATAATACATGTGTGGCTAACTGGGCTTTGTCCTAAATCAGAAATTCCCAAGACTGGGTTACTGGGAAGGATGAGGTGAGCCAGCTGGCTTAAAGAGCAGTGAGACTATAGGATGTTGACTCTGCCACAGTTTTTTTCAGGAATGTTTCATGAAACTGCTTAAAAGGTTTAATGGATCTTCCTAATTTCACTTTTCCTATAAGCTGTTTGTGTGGCTATCATAACAATGCTTGTGAGTAATAGGAAAAGTACAATTATGTCTCTCACGGTTTGCTCCCTGAACAGTGATGAGAGATTCTGTATGAACTATTTTGAGGATGCTTGTCCAAAGGGGTTTGTTCTTTGGCAGTCAGATGCTTACCAGAGAAGATTTTAAGCATCTGTTGAAAATTGTTGTGAAGTGAAACTGAACAAAAAACTGTTATAATAATCTAAGCACTTTCCAATATATCGGAGATTCCAATATAAAAAGAGATATATTCAAGATATATAAAAAGAGATATTATAGAGATTCCAATATAGAAAGCTAAACTGGAAGACAAGTGTGAGGAACTATAATTAAATGCAAGGTGACTCTGTCTACAGTTTAATGAATGTGTGATTTGATGCAGGAAAACTTCCCACATGTAAGTTTATGCCGAAACACTTCTGTGAGTGGTGGCGGCTTTGCTTTTTTTCTTTTTTTTGTCAGCCTGTCAATTACAGGTTTAAAGTTCTTCTTTAAAATCTCTATCCGTATGTGTCTTAGACCACATCAAAGACATTTGATTTATCAAGAAAATTATTGTAAGTCTATAGGAGTTCAGTGTCTGTTGTGCCCTCGCATTCTCTGAATAGTGTAGTATTGTAGCAGAATTTACAGGCTTTGCTGGGCCTTTCTTTGTGCAAATCATTTAATACCATATTTACATTTAATCCCTTCCTTCAACTTTAATAAAAAGCAATCCTAATAGAGAGAGCCCTATTCTTAAGATACTGAACATCTTCTGGGAAGTGTTGGATGTTCTCATAAAGAGTTCTTGGGAAGACGTGATTGTGATTGTTCTTTTAAGATTATTTTTCCCTCTCAGTTGTATTCTAAGTCTTCACCTAAAAACAGTGCTTGTGGAGGTGTGCCTTTCTTACACCTTTTAAAATTATTTTTTAATTAAAATCTATTTTTAAAAAAAATCTGTTTGACTTCTAACTCTATTTGGATGGCCCAGTGGAGAGCTAGAGCTGCTTACTGACATCATTGTAGCCTCAAAAATCATCTCTATGCTCTCAATACTTTTACACTGTTGATAGGAGGCACTTGCATACATTGACATCCTTCTTTCAGATGTTACGTTTTACTCCAATTTGTTTGAACTTATATGTAACATTTTCTAAAGCCACCTCCAAATGGGACGTAAGTACACATTATGAAATGACAGACTCGATAATTATTCTGTCTCCAAGAAGTTGATGTGGCATAAAAGAAGACATATTTGCTACAGTAAAATTTTCTGTTTTAAAATATGAAGAGGAAAATTTGAGAACCCTCCATTTGTCTTCAAGGTTTTCTAAGAATACTAGGAAACTTGTACTTTTGCATTAATATGAAATTTCAATGAGAAGAGACCGTGAAATGTAATAACCAAGAGAAAGTTCAATAGTAGGGTCTGTCTAGGTCAGCATAAAGACTAACTTCTATTCATGATGAAGTTTTAAAGCTACATTTATAGTGGAATACCACTTCCTATCTATCATTTATCCTGCACTGTCATATTCTCCCCCCCCTCTGGTTTTAGACGCTTATTTTTTTTGAAAGACTGTGGTTTTCTGTTCCTCTGGAAAATATGGTGGGCAAACAAGATGAAGGGCATTGCCAAGAACATCAGACACTTGGGCTCAGAGGCTAATAGTTAACCCTCGGGAGTGTATATTTGGATAGTAATGTGTTCATACTGTCTATAGGCTGCTACATGATCACAGGAGTGCTGCAAAGAAAGTAAAAGTGAATCTTATGGATTCCTGTGTATTTCGTCAAGAAAGACTAAAAATGTAACCTGCTGTTGCAAGACCCAGTGTGACATTTAAAAGGTTTTTAAAGTGTGGTGTTGCATATGCAATAATACCTCAGGGAACAGTTGCATGTACTTCATGAATACCCATGCAAGGCACATTTTGTAGTTTGAATCCCTGCATTATGTTAACAACTACAAGGCGTTGCGACTTGCTTGTTCTGGGAGTCAAAAAGTTGATTCCTTAAAGTACCTAAAATTCCTAGGGCTGCTCATAGGATTTCCCTAAACTGCTGCATGGATATGCAGAACGGAGGAATGCTGCAAGAGGAATAGGGAAAAATAGCCAATATTTTAACTATATAGCAATATCCTATCCTATACAGACAGTAAGGCCTCTCCTAGCAATTTTTTATTGCACTGTCAGAATTGGCTTTCAGCATAAATGGCTGAATTTTCAATTGGAGAACTCAGTAATGCTAAACAGTTTTGCGTGAACTGGCCTCTAAATCCATATTGTTAATGCTGTTGTTAGCTCCTGTAATCCAAGTGGTTGGTGAATTGCTTGTGTCCACACTAGGTAACTACTCAGTGCCATGAGCAGTGGGTTAACTGCTGGCCAGGTGGATTGAGTTGATTGTTTGTGACTTCTCAGAAAGGGATGGTTGAAGAAATTATCCCTATTCCCCACTTTGTTGTTCGATAGTATATTGCTCTTAAAATGTCACTATTATTACACTTACGGGTAATAACTATGTAGTAACTCAGCCCAACTGTCTCAAACTGGTCAAGCTAAGGATGCCCCACTATGGTCATATTTTAAAAACTTTAGCCATGCCACTAGTTAATATAATTGTAGGCCTCAAACTAAATTTACTTCAGCTGTAACTTTACCAGATGTAGTAGAACTACAACATAAGTTACTTTCTTCCTTTATTAAACTTTCTTGAAGGGTTTCTTTGTTTATATATGTGTCTCTGTCCAGTATTGGTTTTACCTCTTGTAAAACCTAACTGCCTTGGAGACTTTACTCATATTTCAAAAGCTTTCGTTCGTATATTTAAAAAAAAAAAAAATCCATAAATATCTAAAACACCAAATCCATTTAAGTAACACTTGCTGACTCCACACGGACTGTAGTTAAATGTAAAACAAACTACTTCATTTTGTTATTGCTTGTTACAATCCAAATTGGATTGTAATTTTGCAATATGTAGCTGCAACAAGAAAAGAAAAAAGCATTTTTTTCTCAATAATAAATGTGCTCAAAAGGTAACAGATGTAAAGATCTTTGAAATCAGCATTCTGCAACTGAGCTTACTCCCTTCTTGTGACTAAGCCTGGATAATGCTAGCGTTGACTTTACATTACTTTTATAGCTTGGTTTTTATCTATGTGTCGAAAAGTGACAGTAGTTGTATGTTATCAACTCCCTCCTTCTTCAGCAGGAACTCAGTGATTTCTGTCTTCTGCTCTCAATCTTACCTAATTTTGACCTGATTGTGCCTGCCACAGTTGAAACAGGTGCAGAAGACTCAAATGATGGAGGAAGCTCACTGTGGTTGTGTCTAATGGGAAGAGAATTCCCTTCTTTGTAAGGGTCAAGTTCAGATGGAGCAGTGTTAGTTAACTGGTGTCTTAAGTATCCACAGCTGTTTACTTTTATAGCATATTTTACAGTTGTTTAATTTTATAGTTTGCACTGCACTATTGTTTAGTTTTGAAAATGCAGCTCTCTTTCCTCTTTAAATATTTGCATAGTGGGTCACAGCAGTTGCTCCAGCAGGTTTGCTCCTGCAAGGTCAAGAGAGCATTTCTCTCAGCAATGCCCTTTTCTGTACCCTTGGTTCTTCAGCCGCTTCCTTGGTAGCATCAGTTTGGCTGTTTGTTTACCTGGGAGCTGGAGGGAGGAGATACGGAGTCTAAGGCAAGAGGCTACAATTAAACTTTTAAGAAGCCCTGTGAATAGCAGGCTAGTCATAAAAACAGTACTTAGAAGTATCAGTTAAATCTGTATGCTCATCTGGGCCAGAGTTTTATACATTTTTGCTGAGTAGTCCCTTGTTTTCTGGCTTCATGGGGGTCTCTACAGAAGGCAGACTCAGTGAATGAGAGCTTGATACTGTGGTTTGTAAAGAGTAACTTCTTTCTCTTAAATTTGTTGCATCAAAGTGAATGTAGCTAATTGTGAGGTAAAACATTACACAGTGTAAGCTTACCCAGATTTAATATATCAAAAGTAAGGCCCTCAGATGCATCTGTATTTTCTCTGTTGAACAGAAAATCTGCTAGCTGGTGACTCACTGCCCTATTACTGCAGGGTACCCGGGAGCATGGACTGCAACGTGTAGATGCAGTTCAGCTGGTAGCTGCTCAGAGGCATCTCAGACTCTGCTACAGTTGCTCAAAATCTTCCACTAATATTCTGTAAGGTAATTTCTGTGATAGTGGTGTTAAGCACACTGTGTTGTGTGGATTTATAACTCATTCAAGTGAGAACAACAACAAAATGCAGTGTTGTATGGCCAGTCAAAAGTGCAGTGTAAATACAATGAGTGTAAAATTGCCTCCTGTGAACTACAGAGCCAAGAACACAGTAGTAATCTTCCAGGATAATTATAATTCCTCTCACATTGATTTACTATTTACAAGATGCTTGTGGTGTAATTTGAGAAGAGAAAAACGCATAGTTCAGTCGAACAAACCAACATCAATTTTCCTCCCCAAGCTGAACATTCCACACAATTCCTTAATTCATTCTCTTACAAATTTTGCATTTATCAATGGTGTTTGTCACTGAAAAAAATTTCTTGTAGCTTCCTCATTCCAACTCCTCTTATTTCTTATTGCACTTATTGTCCCCTCCATTTCTGTCCCCCAGCTCCAGGGTTATTTGTTTAAAAAAAAAAAAAAAAAAGGGTATCATATTCTTTCCAAGCTCTTGGTACTCCCTTTCAGCATCTTAAACATTTCATGGCTAGATGAAGATAGGAGTTCAAATTCTAGATGCCCCCCCAAATTTAAACCTCTTGGACTGAGGAGCTTGCTTTGATCCTAGCAAATATCTGAGAGGAAACAAGTTTTCACTTACATAAGTACCTGGTAGGAGGAATGAAATAGTAGAAACCTCGTCACCTCCATTTTACCTCTTGAATGTGAATGGATATACATGGTTGCATCATGTGCACTCATCATAGGTACTGGGAAACTGAGGGAAGGTTGGGGTTGCTGGAGGTGTGATGTTCTTGGAGCAGACTGGGCAGGAAGGCTTTATCCCCATCACTTTGGACAAATATCTGGGTAAATTCAGACTTGGCAATATGAAAAATATGCTGTGTGTGTTGTCCCCCCCTCCTTACTTTTAGGTCTAATGTTTTATGTAAAACTTGAAAGCATGTGTTGTGCAGACTCTAGCCTTTTGGGAATGATAATGATATCTTTGACAGAGACACCCCACTTCAGTATTTTATGTTTATGCTGAGACAATTCCTAGTGTATGTTCAATGAAACATGGATTTCTAGCAGTAATGAAGACAAAATCTCTGTAAGGAAGCTGTTTGCCATACAATCTTGAAAATAGAAATGGAAGGTAAATAACAGAAGTGAAATATTAAGATTTTGCATCCTGTGCATGTTGGGTTGAGTAGCACTGGAACAGGGGAGCACCTATGAAACTGAAATCTTCAGTAGCTATCTTCTTTCTTGCTCTGGTGCTAGGTACCGTAAAGCAGTTACAGATCACTATGGAAATGGCAGAGTTTCAGCAATGATTACAAGATTTCTAATAAATTCTGCCATGTCTATTCTTTAGAATTTTTAAGGAAAAAGTTTACAGATGGAGGACTGAAGTCTCTTGTGACAGGAGCTGCCTCAACTGTGACTATAACATCATAGAAGGCAGCATTCCTATGTCTGTTTTCTGTGCTAAAAGTGTATTACGCTCTCACAAGTAATTCTCCCAGGGCAAGGATGGAAGAGAATAGGATGCTTTTATGCATAGCAGCTCCAACAGCAAGACTGTTTTCTCTTTGAGACAGCTATTTAACTGCTGATCACAATGAGACTGTAATCTCAACAGTGGTGTCTCGGCACTGCTGCAATATATGTATATTTTTAATCTCACCATATTTTTCCACTATTCCCTGATTTCTGTCTGCCCAGCCCCCCAACAGTCATCAAAACCACCAGAGGTAAGCTTTATTGCTCAAATGAATGTGTTTCTCTTCCCCTCCTGTGCTGGCATACAAAGGCTAGAAAGAGATTGTATTTCTTGGAGCAAATTTTATCTTTAAGCTTACCCAATATGAAACATAAAAGAAATATATACCATTAATCTTCTAACAATTGCTCTTACAATTTGCAAATTGCATGACCACATAGACTTACTAAGCAGATAGTCATGATATTTTTCTATAGTGTATGCTTTCATGTATGTTGGCATAGCATGTTGTAACTTGTCTGGTTGAAATTTTCTTCCAGCCTTTTATAGGGATATTGGTTCCCCCCACCCCTTTCCTTTTTTTTTTTTTTTTAGCTATATATTTCCTTTCCATTTGTTTAGCATAGTTGAAGAGACTACCATGTGCGTGTCAGAGCAAAAGACTGTTTGTCAAACATGTTTTCTTAAGCTAGTATTTACTCATTCTGTGACCTGGAGCGTTCAACAGGAAGTTGCTTGAGAAATCTCAGTTAAAAAAGAGATAAATTCTTGTTTGTGCCTTAATTTAACTGAAAACTTTGGAATCAATAAGGAAGCGTCCTTGCAAATTTCCACGTCATGGGCTTGGGAGTGAACCGTGCAATATATCAGATAGAAGGGGAACTGGAATCAGGATTTTGGTGTCCCTTCCTCTTAATGCCAGTGGCAGTTGTAAAATAAATGAATATACCCACATATCTACCTCATAAGTGGTTTCACTTTTAATGAGAACAGAAGGCACTTGATGCTCAGCGGACATCATGTACTGTGATGCCACAGAATTGCCTAAGATGCTCTTCCCCTCAGTCGGCCATGCGGCTTGGTGCTTCTGCACTAAGGGAGAAACTGGATTGCTAGTCCCCATAGAATGGGAGCCTTAGGAAAAAAAACTGTTTATAATTTCTTTTATGTTTGTCTGTCCAAATAAGACTGACTGTTGAAATAATCTATCTGATTTGCACGTAGTGTCTATGCTCAAACCATTAGAAATGGTTAGAACTTGCGCGATTCAAACACTGGCTTCGACAATACTTAGGTGACCTCACAAAACCCAAGTACCGAACAGACCCTTTCCAGCCTGGAGCCAGAGCAAGAGCAGAGGTATCTGTCTGACACCCTTGAGCTGGAGCTCCCTGTGCCCTTACAAGGCTGGAGCCTGGATGGTTTCAGGTTGCCAGTGTAGGAACTTGGTAGGCTTTCTCCAATTTCTTCAAAGCTGGCCATTTCTGATTCTGCTGTTATTGTCACTATCCACCACACCTCTGGTACAGTTGCACTGTGTGTCTAGTCTCTGCAGCAGAACTGCATCGCTGTCACCTCTGTCTGCGAAAGGTCAGATCTGGAAATGTGTAGCAGCAATGTGTCTGAATGCCCAGTGAAAGAAAACTGAGTCCTATTAAAGTGCTTGAGATCTTCTAAATGTGCAAAAATTAATGACTGAATAACTCAGTCTCAAATCTCATCAGTATGTTGCCTGCAAGAATGGCCAAATAATTTTTTTTAATATTTGCAACTGGTGTCTTTGTATTCAGATTCAGCTATGTTAATTGTAACACAACTCTACAATGTGCCCTCTTGAAACAACTGAAGCAGCAGGGGACAGCTGATTTTGCTGTTAGCTGCGGATGTAGTAGAGACAGGCATCTTACTCATATCATCATCTGTGATATGACTGTTTTGAACTGCAGATTATGAGTTGCAAGTGATTTGGGTGCACATGTGTAGCCTTGAAATGATCATCACTTCCAGCTGGAGCTAGGATTACTGGTTCTTGTCCTCTTCCCTTGCTTCCTTTTGTTAAAGAATAAAAGCTTGTGTTGCTGCAAATAGTGTCAATATCCAGTGTGCTGAGCTCTTTCAGTAACCTATCATATCATATCATTTCATTCATACCAAAATAGGAGGTGAGCTGTTAATAATCCTGGTGGATTCTACTGCACGTATGGATTGGATGCAGCGAGAGCAGCAGCTGTGGCAGCGGAGAGCTGCGTGTGGATAACTTCCCTGAAAATTTTGTCCCAAGTTGCTCCCAACTCCTTGAGCCCAGTGCTACAGGTTTCACATGAATACTTTGCTCCTCACTTCTCAATAACGGCATTGGCCTTAGTGTATGCAGGTAATATAGGAATCCTTTGAGAAAAATGTCCCGTCCATCTGTCGTAAAACCGGACAGACTTCTTGAAGTCTGCTCTCCCTTTCTCAGAAACAATATGAACTCATATTAGCTATCTTTTGGGAGGGCGCAGTTCCCATCCTTTTCAGCATGCTGAGACTTGATGTTTTCAAACTAAATGGTGTGAATTGATAATTTGAGATATGTGCTAAGCACCTGATTATTTCTTTTTTCCTTCTCTGTTGAAAATTGGGGTGGGGGAGATTGAGTTAAGGCTTTGGATGTTCCTATTATATCTTTGCATTTTCACATTGTTGCCTCCTTTGTGTAGAGTGAATTACAACTGATGTCCTTTGAGCTTTCATGAGCTTTGGGCACTTGTAGAAATTTTGCACATTTCTCAAACTCCTGTTCTCATGTTAATTCTATGCGGTCCAACCTGTTTTAAGTAAAAGCTGAAAAGGGGGATTTTTTTTTTTTGTCCCAACATCCAAACTGAGAATAGGAGAAACGTGCAATGAATTGCAAAACAGACAATTGTCCATTTCCCTCAGTCTGTCCAGCGTACAGACAGATAGGCAATGACTAAGGCTGAAGTTCAGAGTTTTTCCTGTCTTAAGGATTTGTTTTTGTATATGATGCCTGAAGATGATAGCACATCTGTTCTAACAGATTCTTGAGGCTCTAATGGATATCTCTAGGTTTGCTTACAATAAGATTGTTCCTTTTTGTCGAGAAGAGGACTCAAAATAAGGGAAATGCTGTGCTTGACCGTAGCCTACCTACGGTACTGTGCCTCTTAATGTATTGCATACTTTTGAGATGGAGAGCGATGTTTGACACTTGGGATTCCACTTCTGAATAATTAATGTACTGAGCTAATAAAAGGCCTGTTCATAATTTTGGTAAGGCAGGTCTAGTAAGGGTATTGTATCATCTTGAGCTTGACAAGCTTAGCAAAACATGGCATATTTCATGAAAGCTTAAGCTTTGCAGAAATGTGAAAATTACTCTTCTGAGGGCCAAACCAATTTGGTATCCCCTGTAGATGAGCAAGTGGAGCTAAGGAAGAGATTGAATGTCATGCTCTGAAATTCATCTCTTTGAAATCATTAGTAATCATATAAAAATTCATCTTCCACAACTGAACATGACTATGTCAGGGCTAGGTGGTTTCTTTTGCTGACTGAGGAGTCCCTCCCATGATATCGTGATTTGTTGTCTCTTCAGTTGTGCTGACACAGCTGTTGTGTGTTGTGTGCTGTAGATTGCACCACCAAAGCCTTTTATTTTCAGGGTGGTGATTGTAAACAGCTCTGGGAGATAACTGACATTTAAGTCCTTTCTCTCCATGTCTTGCTGGATGTTTCAATAACTGAGTTCAACCAGTGAGTTGGAAGATGCTCATGCAACCATGTCACTTCTGTGCCACAAACACATGTGCTCTGTGAGCAGCAATGACTGGGGATGTCCAGGAGTCCCCTTGTTGCTTCCTTTTTAGATGCCAGGAGGATTTCCAAATAATTGCAAACTTGTAATGCAACTGTGTGTGTGTCTTAGGCCATATGACTGAATAATCAGCCTGTAAACAGTGTCCAGTTATGTAAATCCCTTTCATATTAGATGATAATACGCTTATACTCTAATGCGTATTAGAAAGTTTGCTGCTTTGTTGGCTCATGTAAACACTATATGTTTACTTTGATATCAGGATCAATTCTGCATGCAGGACTGGGCATGTGAAATCAAAACCTGGCTTTTGTGCTTAGGCTCATCTTGAGACTGCAAAATGCTCTAACACGTTCTCCTGTAATTGCAAAGGGATAGAGGGTTAGTGTTGAATTATTTCCTCTTTTCTAATTCTCTAAAGCATTTTTCTTGAAATCACTACAAGTTTGTCTTTGGCTTTGTTTACAGGTTGGCACTTTTTTTTCCTTTTCCTTTTTTTTTTTTTTTTTAACCTTTTAGTCTATGAACTACTGACACTACTGTAGCACTGGGAGTGCGCTGTGAAATTCTATCAATTTTTACTTCATTGGGCTTTTAAAATTCAAGTCTGTTACTATTTATAATAAGCTTCTGCCAGATCTTTTACTGCCTTTACTGCCTACTATGTGCTTGAAGCGGTGAACTTTAACCAATATACCAAACAGAACTGCCAAGACAAACCGCTTATGAACTGTAAGCCATTATCTTTTCTTTAACTCATCTGGAATCCCTCAGTGAGTACACTGGCTTATGCTGTGTGTGCAACATTTTCATTTTATAGATATTAGAAAAATAGTGTAGGAATAAGAGAGAATCTTTCCATTCAGAAGACAGAAGCCAACCAGGCAACTGGTGGTTCTTCGGAAGCTGCCGTGGTTTCAGGGCTGCTCTTGCATTTTTGCATCCTGTTTTGGTTGCCAGTTTCATGCTAGAGGTTCTGCCAGGTTTTTGTTTCTGCTCTTCCCCTGCTGTACTGCTGCCTTTCTGAGGAACAGGCTGAAATATTAAAAAAAAAAAAAAAAAAAAAAAGGCATGAATTGCAAATGCATGCTGTGGTTCAGAGTTGTCTAATGTGGCAGAACTCCTCTGCACGCTTCATCCTTTTGAAGTCCGTTTACTTAAGTTTTGTTTGATGTGAAACTGTCTTTTTAAATAGCATTTTAAAATTTAAATTTCTGTTTGAAGAACTGGGACCATCTCTGCAGATTACTTAAGAGCTTTAAACTGGTAGCCTGCTGTATGGCAATAAAATTACAGTGATTTTTAAAGCCAATTCAAGTATTTTTTTTGTAATGTATCTGAGATGGATTGAAACCTCTGTTAACCCTAAGTAATTACTGCAACACTTTGCACAATTAGCTTCAAACTTTTAGATCAACAGAATAATTACAGAAAAAGATGAACCTGTTTCTCTTCCAACTCCCATTTAAGTGGAAGAGTAAATTAGACTAAACAGATGCCATAGATTTTATTTGGTTAAGAGGAGATTTATGGCCTAATATTTTGTTGAATCACAATTTCAGGTGCACCTGTTTTAAAAGAATGCAGAGGTTGATTTGTAGCTTTTTGTACCAACTTTGCACTTCAGTAAATGATTACATTAAGAAAAAAAAAAAAAAAAGCCACTGGAAATCCAGAAAATATAAGCTCCAGTCTGTATGGCCAGGCAGAATAGTATTGAAATGGAAGACAGAAAGCTTCCTTCTCTTCCACAGTGTGAGATGTTTTATTAAATCAGGATTGAGTTTATTCTGATTTGGCTTTGGTGCAGATTTCCAATGTATACTTAGTTTAGAAATCAACATGTATTTCCAACTATGATCCTGTTGCTATTATAAGTAATGTGCCCAAACTAAAGCCCGATTTGGTCTCGTCATGGAAGGCAGTTTAAAATTTTTTCTTTTTTTTTTTCCCTCTTTTTTTTTTTTTTTAAACTCTGGTTTGCTGTTTAGACTTGTGTTTCTTTCTAAAATGAAGGTGTGCGGTGTGGTTTTTTTGTTTGGTTTTGGGTTTTTTTGGCGGGGAGAGGGAGGTGGTGATGTTCTGCTTGATTCCTTGGGATAAGGCAGATAATTAGGATTTATTTCTTTATTTTTCTTTTCTTCCCTTGAAATATATTTGTATTGCGGAGGGAAGGGACATATTTTAAAATACACTTTTCTACAGTGAGATAGAAATGACTGTGCATTTCAGATAGTATTGGGAAGTTTTGACTTGTGCACAGCTTTCATTTTAAGGAAGCTCATCAAGGAAAGAGCTACCGTTATGAAGAAGTAGATATGAATGTCCATTTTGATTGTCTCTCTGATGTTTCCAATATTGTTCCAGTAATTACTTCTTGATACATTAACAAGAAGTAAAATATGCTAAATACTTCAGATCAAGTGAAGACAATATAAGGTATAATTTTTTTTAAAGTCCTTTAATCCTGCTGTAAGTAGACACATCTTTCTCCCACAATTCTTCTTACTTTCCCTTATGCATAAGGTCCAACGTCACCTGACAAAGAAAAGACTCTAGAAGTAACTTTAATGTAACTTTATCCCGTCATAACAAATATTATAGTTCTTTCTAGGGCTCTACTCTTGAGCAGGTTTTTTTTTGCTTTATAGTTTCATAATGGGCATTCTTTTATGCAACAATGTTGCATTAGATTAATTAAGTATTAAGGTGTACACATATTATCTCTTAAATCCGAACTGTGTATAGCAATTCAACACAAACACATCTGTTGTTGAAAAAGATTTTTATCCTCAAGCAGCCTGTGAGCCTCAAGCTTTTGGAGTGCAGGAATCATAGAATCATTTAGGTTGGAAAAGACCTTTAAGATCAAGTCCAACCATAAAAGGAAGGTCCAGTATTTCCCATTCTTTGCTTTATTTTTCTACAGAAATCTTTCTTGACCCATTTTGTTGTATCCACCTTCACTAATTTCAACCTCCTTACCTTCCTTCAAGAAACAATGCGGAATTAAATTGTAGTTTTGTGTTAACACATTGAGAATTATTTCCTTCCAGTAGTTATAATCTGCTCCTGGTCATGCAGAGATAGCTAATGAATTTCTAACGGCACTAGTGTCTCTCTGAGCTGCTGATAACTGTGAGAAGAGCCATTTCTTGTTATTTTCTTGAATCACATTCAGCACTGGAATTTAAAAAAAACCAAAAAACAACTCACATTCCTATGGAAAGACCCCTAAATCTTCCCAATGACTGCCACATACGAGCGGAACTAGACAAGGCCTAACCTTCATCCTCTTTGAAGGTTTGATGGAAATCTTTCACGTTGCTTTCACAGACCTTTTTATTCGGTGGTTTGGTATATTTAAATGTCAGCCTTTACACATTTTAAAATTAGGAAAAGCATCTGGTTTAGTATATGAAGTTGATTCAGCCTGGACACACCTTTGTTTGGTCAGGTGCTGGTACACTAATTAAATTAGAGCCTCTATTCATCTTGCCAGCCTTGTCTGACATCGTTCAAGATGCCTGACATACTAGCTTTCACATTGCCTCTGGTAATCTAAAGGAGTAGAACTACATATTTAAAAAGCTGTTACCAAATACAGTGCTTTGTAGTTTATTGTAATGGGATGCTGGTGCTTTCCTATAAAATCTCATCTTTGCAAATTGCCATTTTTTTGGACAGTCACTGCCAGATGCAGTAACACTAAATATTTTCCGAGTGCAGGTAACCAAAAGGCCTTTATGTCTATTTTAGTGCTAGTAAATCCAGTTCTTCATTTATTTTCGTAAGTATTTATATGTGTCGCAAGACTCTTTGCTTAGTTATTTTCCCTGCCATAGAAAATCCTATGTGGAGAACAAGAGTAGTGTTTATACTGCATTTAGAGAAGAATTTCCTGCTTAAGTGGTTGCCTAGGATGTGCTACCTAGCTGTTAATACACTAAAAAAATATTGTGAATTCTCCTGCAGCACTTTTTTTTTTTTTTAAATGAATTTATCTAATCCTGATTAGATCTATCCAGAAAATTGGAAGTGCAAACAGACTTCTTGATTATTTCTTCCCCCCACCCCCCAACTAGAGGTAGCTCTTCTAGTAGCCAGTTCAGTATTTTTCACGTGTAAAATCATCAGGTAATTTGCTATGTGATGTGTCTGCTGCTGTGTTGATTCTTTCTTGCCTTAATGAAAACAACTGAAAATTTCTGTTAGAGGTATGGAGTACCTAAGTATGCAAACACTGCCCTAAGTATGCAATTAGAGTTCAGGTACAATTGATATGAAGATAACACAAAATGTCTTCTCCTGTATTCTCAAATTCCTGTGCTGCCTGCAGATGTAAATTTAAGCAATCTGCATGATGAGTGCACTTATGATTAAAAGCTTTTTTGTTTGTTTGTTTGACTTTTTTAGTGTAAGCATTTCCTTCCTAGGTTGTTGGCTTAGCTCACAATACAAATACTGTAGTAAACAAATAGTGTATTAGTTTGTACATATTTACTTCATCTGGGAGGCAGCATGCTTTCTTTTCTTGAAAGGGTGTGATTTCCAAAATATGCTCAGTACCAGCGAGTCAAATCCCTGACAGCACCGATATTTCTATCTTTTGTCTGTCCTCCTCCAGATGATTTGCTTCAGCCCCTGCCACTCTCTCAGTTCAGCTGTTTCCATGGCTGTGCCATAAAACTTGTGTGGGTTAAAAAGAAAGCAAAAGCAATGAGCCAGCAGGGCTGGGTCTTCCTGTGTCAGCTCTGATGCCAGTTCAAACATTTTGGAAACTGAGGATGTCAGATAATAGACCTCCAGGAGCCTCTCTTTACGAGTGCTGCTGGAGGGGGACTCCTTGAACGGTGGTAATTGGGCTCTTGCGAATGGGTCAGCTTTCAGATTTTAAAGTGTGGAGCCACAAAGGTGGAAGCAGAGGAAGTGTGTACTTGCTCTTAAGAAACCAAAACCCTTTCTGGTGATTAAGCGGAATAGTTTACCTTATGCTTCTGTTCCTCTGTTTGAAGGACATCTCTTCTTACTTTACTATAGATATTAATCCTGGGATTTTACTGCTTGAATGTAAGTAATCAACTTTTTCTAAGGAAGCATATGACTAGGACAGTTACTGAAGGGATTATTCTATGCTAGTGAAGGCGAACTGGTCAAGGAAACTGCATTTGACTATCTGAAGTGCAAACCCGAAAGAAGAAGAAATAAAATTAAAAAAGGCATTAAAGTGTTTCATTTCAAGCCCCACTGGCATTTCTCATTGAAAAACTCTGCTTCATTGTGTGCTTTTTTTACATTATAGAAGAGAACCAAGAAAACCTTTCTGCACCTTTCTCATGCCCGTACCATTTGCAAGTTAACACTTGTGCCGTAATCCCAGGCAGTTTGGTTAGTCTGCAAGTTGTGATCATGCCTCACATGAGATCCTGCCCATGTCAAAAACCAAAACAGAGCTCTCTTGGAAAGGGAAGCTCCTCGCCAAGCTGCCACTTGTACGACTGCAGTGATCACGTGGTGTTGGAGCGAGCCAGCCTGCCAGAGCCTGGGAGTAGCACATTACCAGGGCTGACTTTGTAGAAACAGCAACACAGTTGCTAAGGAGCAGATAATTAAACCAGTCTATTAATCTTGAAGTGCCTACAGCTAGATCTGTTCAAAGGCAGCAGCCTTTTGAAGCTGGTACTTCAAACTGCATTGCAAAGGCGGGCAATTGGAAGTCACGTGTGACCAAAGCTGCTTTTTGCCCCTTGTCTTCGGGCTGTTATTCGGTGCAAAAGTTTGTCTCGTTGTCTAGGGTAAATGTGAAGACTCATCCTTAAACCAAGGTGAACAATGGCAGGAAGATAGCAGCAACAGTGCTGTGCTAAACTTCAAACTGTGATTCAGAATATATGTGAAAAGGAAGTTGAAATGCAATGGACAGCAACAGCAAAAAAAATCCCACAAATTTTTGTTTTGTTTTGTTTTAATGGAAACTCTGTATCCTGGTTGTACTATCTGTATTTCTTAGGCCCAAGTAGTAATGGACCACCTAGCAGTACAGATTTGGTCTGATTGGACTCGAGCATGCAATTAATTCTTGTCAAATTAGCTACAGCAAACAAAATTAAGTTTATATAAGCCTTATTGCCTTTTTTGTCAGTTATGGGAAGAAACATAATATCTAATCTCACTAACTTTTAGACATGAATAAGCTTTAGTCTCTCTCTTCATTACTGCAATGAGTTCATGGTGAACATGGTGTAGTTGGGATGTCTTTTATTGGAATACCTTTTACTGGAATCCCTACAGTCTAACTTTGTCATTAAACCATGGCTTTCCTGTGTTTTCTTGCTTCATGTAACTTATGGCAAGGAAGCAGTCTTATGCTATCAGTCTGGGTTTAAGCAGCTGTTTATCAACACACGGTGACAATTGCTTAAGTCTGTCTGTGTTACAATAATATGAGCCACAAGAGCTGCTTTCATTAGCCTAGGGGCTAGCTACATAATAGATCAGTGGGTGGAAGACTGATCACAGTCTAACAAGGCTGACTGTGGGATTGTTTGATAATAGAGAATGACAGTTGTGTTTAAAAAACAAAACAAAACAAAACAACAATTCCCTGGAAGCCATATATGAGGAGAGTCTGTAAAGAAAACTAGATATAATAAAGTTTTTCTGTGCAATATGGTACTTTTATATTTGGTCAATTTGATATGCGGATCCAGAGAATGCTCTACTATTAAGGAAAGTAAAGCAAAAAATTGTATAGACTGGGTTAAAAAAAATTCCACTTCTTGAAACTAGTCACGCTAAAAACTCCTTTTAGCCACCATGTCTCTGGAGAGGTCGTCTTCAGTTTTGATTTTCTACTGGTGGAGTGCTTAGGGAAGTCTTAAGATAATTGTGAATCCTAAAGCAGCAGCGATTGCTTTGTCCCATTTCAGCCAAGGAATAAAAAACCCTCTCCTCTTCCCTCTCCCCTGTATGCAGAAGCTTGAGAGCGTAGGGCCAACACCGTGGGAACAGAGCACAGCAGTCTGGCAGCCTTCAGGAGGAGCTCAGCTGAGGAGGGGGTAGATTAGTTGAGTAAAGCAAAATCTTCAAAGTTTGAGACCCAAATCCATAAATAGTATAGGTCATTGGTTTGTGTCATGTGCAGTCTGATTTTATTCTTCCAAGATGAGGAAATGTACAAAGTAACATTAACAGGACCTGTATACTGAAAACCTGTACCTATAAATAAATAAATAAGCATGTCCCTCCACTGGAAGTGAAGCCCGTATCCAACAGTTTAGCAAAAAGAATGTTTGGATCAACTCAGTCAATTACCTCAACCAAGTAAGTGAGGGAAAATTATATAGAGTTGATGGCATTTACCCTTCAAAGGTCGTATTCAAAGCAGCAGATTTTTTTTTTAATTTTGCATGTATTCGTATTAGTCTTATTATTTATTCAAAATGATCACCATTGTCTGTCTTCCTCCCGCCCCATGAAGCAGGCACTTATTCCAAATACAGTGCAGATAATTACTGTTGTTTCCAAATACCCAATAGGCCGTGTTGGTAGATGTCTCATAGGTACGAACAAATGTGTCTGGAGGCCCTCAATATTTTTCAGATAAACACAAGGGAAGAAAGAACACTACCCTGTGAAAATTTAAGTTGTAGGTTACACTTTTATGTATTAATAAATGGAGTACTATAGCAAGCATGGAGTGAGAATTGCAGCTGGTTTCATGGAGGGTATGAAAAATGGCAATTTTCTGTCTAATTGTTTATAATTGCTAGTTGGAACTGTCACTCCTGTAATTTTTAGCTCTGCCTTACTATAGTGAGTGAACCTAGAAAATACAGAACAAACACTCTTTTGTGTCATTAAAAAAAAAATATTTTAAAAAATCAGTAACTGCATATGATTTTTTTTTTCTTGTTTTCAATCCCAGTTCCTGGGCAAGTAACGAAGCTCCAGCTACTCCTGTCAAACAGGATGCTGAGATCAATCCTTTCTTCTGTCACTCTGTGTATCTACATTTGGTCATTGTTTATCACATGTCAGTTCTCTATGAAGATTCCTTACAACAGAAATTATTCAAATTCTGATAAAAAATATTCATTAGAGTAGTGGCACAACTGAACAATTGTTCATTTAGAAATGGAATCAAAACCCCAGAATAATTACAGATCTAAAACTGTGCTCTTTTCTTGATTTATGCTTGAAATCAAACATTCAGACAGCTTTTGTTTTCTAAGCGCAATCAGACATATTCCCTGACATTTGTTCTCAGCTTGCTGCTGGCTAAGTGAAGACTGACTTGTTAGCCAAGGAAGAAATACTTCACCAGGAGGAGTTCAGCCTAGGCTTTGGAAAAACTCTGTAGCTTGTCGGTCAAGACACTTGTCAAGTTCCATTTTTCTTTTGCGTTAAAGAAGGTCCCAAGGCTGATCTCATCAAACAAGTGTCCAAAACCCTTATGACTGACACAGTAAGAGGCAGCAACAGAAGACACGACTTTTTTCAGTGGAAAAGGATGACTAATGTTGTGGCCTGTTATAGGAAAAAAGTGGATTTAATTCCCTGATGAGAATCAATTCATTATTCCTTGTTTTTTCTTTTGTTTTTGTTTTTCAATATCATGAACATGAATGTTGCGGCTAAATAGCAATTAGGCAGATGAGTTGTGAAGAAAACGAGAACATAAACAAACCAAGCCATTCTCAAACGTGACTTTAGGAATGAACGTCAATAGTAAATAATGCTCCGAATAGAAATGTGTTAAACATGATAAAGTGTTCTTTCACTTATGAAAACTGTAATATCATTAGCAAGCAGAAAATTAATACTTAAATATGAATTTCCGCCTGTTGTCTTTCTCCTCAGCAATGCTGTACAATATTGTGGTTATACAGTGAAAGAAAATCAGGGAACTGATTTGGCTGTGAAAAGGCTTGCTTGTTTTTTAAATTTTTCAGACAGATCAGTGTCCTGAGCTACCTTGTAGCATGGCCTCACAGCTTTGCAGGAGAAAGCGAGGAAGGCAGAGCAAGCAACTTCACCAGAGAGACAGAGGTGTCTTCATTACTGCTGCTGCTGGACGTTGAACCTTGCTTTAAGATTCCTGTGTTTTTATACCAGTACAGAGAGTGGTACTTCCCTGTGCCTAAGAGAGCCACGGGCTCATTCCAACATGCTTCTGCCTTGTGCTAATATTGAAACATCTGGTTTTGCATCTGGGTGACATTGGGTTTGAATTGTGGCCATCCATCTTAAGCAAAAAAGGATTTTGCCTTTTTTTATTTGGAAATGTAGTCTTGTAGCACATTCATGGTGCTTTAGGAATCAAGTGAAACATGAATGTGCTTCTGAGCTATAAGACTTAAAAAGAAATACGTAAGTTAAGATACTTATTACGTGAGACAAACAGTACGGAGAGAGACCAGTGTGTTGCAAAACTGACATGGGCAGCCACTGAAGATAAGCAGTGAAGAAAAAGATGAGGACAAATTTTATGGAAGGACAAAAACTGTAGTGTTAAAGGAAGCATAGATTTTTCTGTACGAGATGATGTCTAGAGGCAATTTATATAGCTGAAAATCAAGTGGTAGATGGTTGTACTGGGACTAATATAAAGGTAGCCTCAGATGGTAATTTATTGTGCCATAGTACTACTTTTCACTGTTTGATTCATCTCTGAGTCTCCCTTAGGAAATTCATGGGAGGTAGGAGAATAATTTTAGTTCTTAGGAAAATGTTAAACAAAGCATCTCATGTTGTAGAAGAAAAGAAACAAAACAAACAAGCTATAACCCATGCTGGTAAAGGTTCAGATGTCTGCGATCTTTCTTCACAGTGATTTGAATTTCTTCCCACTAATTTGCTACTTAGTAATATCTGAATTAATATTGTCTTAAGTTTTTCCTTGTCATTGTTGATTTAAATTTGTATGTATAAAATCAATGTGATCATGTTACTTGCAAAAAACAGTTGATTGCAGTTGATCCATGAGTGAACCTTCCTATGTAATTCTGTGTCTCCTATAATATACACCTACATGAAATTTCACCCATCACTTAGTGCAGACCCTGTCCTGAAGATTTCTACAAAGCCAGGTTTAATTAATTTTACTTATAAAGATAGATATCAAATTTCATGCAGATCATGAAAGTTATCTATGCTTTACAGGTGAAAAATTTTGGTCAAAGACAAAAATTTGCCTGGGATTAAGCAATTAAGAGGTAGAGCTGAGACAGCAACTTGGCTCTCCCAAACCCAGTCTTTCTGTTAAGCCCTTTTGCCTGTATGTGTATACGTGTTGCTGTATTGAGAAAAAGGGAGGGGCAGGCAGAAAACAAAAGATAGGATACTGTATTTGAGATCGAGAACTTGGAGAAGGATGACCGCTCTGCAAAACATATCAGGAATCGTGGATAGGCTGACACTTTTTGTTATCAGATTCAGGAAGAGGTATGTTTCTTCTCAAGAAGGCATTTTATTACTGATTCCACCCCCCCCCCCCCCCCCCCCCAAAGGGTGCCAAGGAATTATTGTAGTGCACAGAGAGGAAAAGCTTGATCTCAGTTTATGATCTATTATGCAAAAAATTTGCTTCCCCTCCCTTTCACCATTTTCTCCGTGAGCACAGTGTTACATCAGTGGTGGCCAGGTCAAGTACATCAGGAGAAAACTGGGCTGCCACATAAGGCAGTCTCTCTTGGACTTCATGCTCTGGAAAGTGCAGTTCTATACTTGTCCCCAGATAAGTGCTGTTTGGCTTATACTAAGATTACTAAGTCTTTGGTAGACTTCTGTATTACAGTTGAAAAATTTTAGCTGTCGTTTTACTGTGGCTTTGGTTTGTTTTAGTTCTGCAGAGCTTCTTATAATACAAGTAGGCACCCTAGGCCTAATTTTTTGAAAAAAGTTATGTCCACCAGTTAGTTGCAGAGTCAAATCTGGGAAGCAGACTATTTCTGCACCGTATCACCAAAGGAAATGGTAAATGGACAGGTGGATGAAATATGTACCGTTACGAACAGCAGGAGCAATTTGTAGGAGGCCTGAAAAAGGCATTGCTATGGAGATGGAGTTGGGGGAATGCATGCAGTTTTGGACTTCAGAGATAACCATGTCTCTTTAGGGTGAGTATGTGAGAAATGGGACTCCTAATGGCAGACCAGCCTACATCCATGACTACTAGGCTAATCTGTCTGTTGTGGTGGCTGGCAGTTTTCAAGTTTTTGGAGCCTACTTTATTCCAGAAGGAGCAGGAATGAGCAATAAGAGGTGGGATATGGATACAGGCTTAGGACCAGAATGGCATGCTCAGATTTTCATTTGGTTCATTTGCCTTATTTCAGCCTAGACATCTGTAGGCTCCATACCATAGCAGTATTTTTCAATAATGAACTCGCTGAAGATTTCAGTTTTTGAAGGGCAGCTGTACATACTGGAAATGTTTAGGACATTTGGACACGGTGCACAGGATGAAAATGTTCTTGGTTTTCTCCCCATTGTGGTTAAGCCCCCCAAACCAATCAGTTATTGCCAAGGGAACAGGGGCTGGTTTTTTTCCTGTCTCTTAAAGAATTGCCAGTGGAAATGTGAATGACACACTAGTGAACTGCTCTACAACAGGTTCAGTACAGAGCAAAGGAGGAGTGTGGATAAGGTCTGTTGGCTGTGTCTTGGACTATCTTGATGTTGATATAACTTGCTTTCTAGATTGTTCAAGAGATTGAGTGAAGTTATGTTTGTGACAGCTGAGCAGTCTGGCAGTGAGTGTTTGGTTGTTTTTTTAAATATAATATCATTATTTTAAAATCTCATAATTCTATAAAACTATTTCTGTGCTGCAATTATTTATCACTTGCTGTTGGCCTCGTTTGAATTCACGAGGGACTGTGCTAGGCCCACAGTCATCCATACTGGCTTTCAAAGTTGTGCCCTTTTATTTCGTGAGTGCATTCAACTTCAGTTCTGACATAAGAGAATCTAGTTTGGAGGTACCAAATCTGGAGGTTTTTTTGACAGTACTTCAGAGATCACAACATGTTTTGTGAGCTGCACCAGAGCTGAGAGGCTGAGGTCTCTGAATCCATAAACATGGCAGAAGGTCGAATAGGGAGTGCTGAGTTAAGCCGTAAGCCACTGGTAATTCATTCTGCTAATCCTGAAATTGTTTTGTCTGGAGGAGGTACTTCTTAGGAATGAAGAATAGGGTTTGGTGCAGGAAGTCAAACTCATGTTACTCGTCTGTCTACCTTAAAAGAAACAATTACATTCAAAAGACAGGCCCAGTTCATCATCTATCTAGCTGTGACTGGCAAGTTACCGTTTTGGCCTTCTAAAAGAAAGAAACCCTTAACTGAAAAGTTGTTTAGGTATAAAGTGTGATTTCATAAAGCCACTGTTTGCCTTTTTTTTTTTTTTTTTTTTTTTTTAAACAAGTTCTTTTTTTAATCTCAGGTTCTTCTGAGAGTTGAGGTTTGACTTAGATGTAGTCAGTGTCTTGATAAAGCAATGATAACTTCATTTTCACCACTTAAAAATCTAGAATTTTCTAAATGAGGAGGAAATGGAATGACTTAACTAAGAATAAAAAAACCAGGAACTCTGACAGTGGTTCAAGTGCTTTGCCAAGTGACCTAGCTTGAAAAAATACGTTTTTATTGCCAAGGAAAAAGCAGCTCATTTATGAAGTTGAAATGAAAAGGTTTTAAAATGCCCAAGTATTAAAATATGGGTGCCAAATGCAATTTTGGCCAGCATGTAAATAACACCCTGAAATCTGGTTTGAAACTAGTTTTCGACTTTTGGTGCTGTCACTTGCTACCTTGATCATAAATTGTAAGTTTTGGATTTTTTCCCTGCTTGTTCCATTCCCCTTCTTTCCTATAACACTCTCACCCCCCTTTTCCCAGGAAAAAAGTACTTGTGTACATTTTTATTAATTTTATATGTATATTGCTGGATAGCCAAATTCACATTCATATTACCTCTGGAAGGTAGAAAACTAGGGATGAAAAAATTGTACTCTGAATTTATTTGAATTATTCTGTAGATTTCCTCTTTAAGACTGATTTTAATATCTGGAGAGTATTTCTAACAGTTAGCAATAATGAGTAGGAAATATAAGTAATTTGGGGGTCAAATTATTTACATAGCTTGCATTCTCACTTGGGTACCTAAACTCCACTTTTCCAATAACAAAGCTGAAAAGCTAATTTTGAAGGCTTCAGAAACATGAATTGTAATAGTCCATACATGTAAAGTTGTAAAGTGGAGCTTTTGTTGACTTAAGTTATCACAGCAATTCATCTTAAGAATATATACAGCGTGTGCACATATCCTGGAGACTTAAATATGAATGTGCAAGCTTAGGTATTTGGAGATAATGCTTTTGCTCAAAACTTGTCCAAAGTATACTGGGGAAAAATATAATCTTTTCTTTAAAATGCTGTGTTTTATCTCTAGTGGGACCAGAGTGTAGCAGAGATGTAAATCCACTTGACTGCAAAACTGGGCACTAGTGTATCCATTATTGTGCCTAAAGAGTGTTTTTCTGAAGCCAAGCACTTTCATGTGTTTGCATGTAGGATGAGATACAAACTAATGGTATATTAACATGTCTGTATCTGTCAGGTGAAAAATCAATGCATGGTGATATAACCATAACATTCCCCCCCCCCCCCCCCCCCCCAAACACTACAGATGATTAAATAGGGGATTGTTTTAAAAAAAAAAAAACCAACCCAAAAATCTGTCATCTGGAAGCAAGAGTTTAAGGACAGGTTTATCTTCTCTGTGCCAACAGTAAAGTTAGAAATAAATTCATCACCATGATGAGTAATTAGTGACTGAAAAAATAATTTCATATCAAGGTTCTGGGTACAGTTTAACAGTTGGATAGTAAAAGCTGATGTTGAATTAAAACACCACTTTGGTTCAGATCAAAGGATTTTTTTCCTCATTGAAAGGGACATCCCATAAAAATGTCTTGTTTGAAATGAAATTTTTTATGCAGTGTGTGTTGTTTCAAATCAAGGGCGCAGGAGTTAGAACTCACGGTGGGAGAGAGCAGTGGCTGTATCGATTGGCTGAGTGGTGGCTCCACTGGGATAAAATAGAGGAAAGAATGGTGCTTCAGGCACTTACATCTACCAGTCTTACCCTTGCCTTCTGTATTGCCTCATTTGGTATAGTCAGTTGTCTTCACCAGAAATTAATTAAAAGTATTATAGGGGAAGGCCAGTTAGGACAGACTGGGAATTTGGATTATTTTCTGATAGGGGCTGGAGTAATCTACTGCTTAGTGGAGCAAAATGTTCCTTAAGAGGATATAGGACTGCTATATGTAGGAAGATGCTTAGAGGAGTGGATAACGTTTATTTAGAGGATTCTGGTTGAAAGGTTTAAACCAGAAACGAGAAGAAGGCTGCTTGCCATCCAGGGAATGAAATTCTAAGATACCATTCCCAATATTGCAGGGGAAGTGAGGAACCCAGACTAACTGAGATATAGGGGGTTTTAGCAGAAAGGATTATAGAACAGATTTTGGGTCATCTTAGTCTTAAAAATGTGAGAGTGTGATAGGAATTTCCCCAGTAAGCCACCAAGTTCATCCTGAAGGAAGTTCTCTTCCTGTCATAGTTTTCTGAGCTGTGGTGATTTGACTCTGTGTTTCAGGTGTTTTGCTGATCACCCGAGGGGACCAGGAAGAAACTTTCCCTGTTCTTCTTTGGTGCTTGGTCTGACTTTTACTCCCATTCTGTAGCTTGGTGAGCTTTTTTGGTCTTCCCCTAAGCGTGGACTGGATTTGGAATTTCAGCAAAGTATCTGTAGTGACCAACTTCTTAGATGCCTGGCTGAGACTGAGGAGAAAATGATAAACTGTCTGTCAAAGTTACAATCAGGATTGCCTTTGAACTCAGGCTGAAGTTTTGCATTCCCTATTTCCCTCCCCCTCTTTGGACTTTCATGAGGTAACTCCTTCCTCGGACTACCTGCCTATGTCCCCTCCTTAGATTTTGTGCCAGTTTCCAGGACCCTAGAAATAGCAATGTCTTTGATTTGTCATTCTGCTTGAGGTCACTGTTTTAAGGCTTTTGTTTTCATGCAGGTCATAAATGTTGTTGTTGGTTTTTCTTCTTCCTTTTTTTCCTTTCTTTTTTTTTCTTATATATATATATTTTAAAAAAAATTTTTTTTTTTTTGTAAACCAGAGATTAAAGGAGTCTCTGGTGGTTTTGGGATGGTTTCTGAGAACTCTTTTGGAATAAGCCCCATGGATACTTGTTCCACAGGTGTTGGGCTGGACCCAACACTTCTGACTTCTTTTTAGTTCAAAATCTCTGATCTGTCAGGCTAAAGTGAATCAGAATTGGAGACCCTCATTTTGCGGTGTCCTGACCATTGAGCTAGTGAGATGTGTCTCTAGTTCTCAGAAAATTGTTCTCCTTCATGTGAAACACTCAAAATTGTCAATGAGACGAACTGAGAATGACTTACTAGTGAATGATAATTTGAATACTTACCTGAGAGTTTAATTTCAGTACCACAAGACAATGGATCTCAAGATACTAATTTAAAATAATTAAAATTGAAATAGAGTTGTGTGTGGTTTTTTTGGTTTTTTGTTCTCTGGCGTAAACAAATATCTTCCCCAAATTTATCTCTTACAACTCAGTTGTTAAGAGTTTTCATCAAATTAGCTGATCATTTTGTCTTTTGCAAGACTCAGTCATTTGTTGCTATTCTTTTTTGTATCATTGGACCAGAGAGAGACCATGTTTTATTTTGTCTATAATTCCTGTGGGCAATGTAAAATATGAAATAGCCTGACTATTTTTATAGTTATTGCTGTAATTAAGTTGTTTATTGAGAAAATGAAGATTTCTGTTGCTGCCAAATTTTCTAGAACACTTTCAGAGGGAGAAATAATAACTAAGCATAGTTAAGCCTAGACCTTTAAAACAAGTCTAATTCAGTAATTCTTGAGAAACATCCTTATTTTCATGCTTATTGCCTTTTTTTTTTTGTATGACTAGGTGACTTCATGTTTGAAATTGGTTTCTCTAAAATCACTCATTGCTCGATAAAGAATTTAAGAAATTTAAATAGGACTGAATTATACTGAAGTCTGAAGATGTCAATATCAGTTGTGTCTTCTATTCAGACCTTTTTAAATTTGGTTTTTAAGTAGTTCTCATAATGATTTTGGAGTCTGTAAAATCAACTGATGACAAACTGCTTTTACAAATGTTTTTTTTACTGCCTAATGACCCTATTAGAAAAATGTCAAGTTCTTTTGAAATGAGCATTTGAGTTGTCCAGCAAGCGTACAGCTGAAGTTATGGGTAATTCAGAAAACATAATGGAAAGCATGATTTTGTGAAGTAACAGGAAGCAAGTTGGTTTTATTCCCAGCCTTGTAATGTAGGACTCAACAACCTAACTGATCCATCTGGCACAGCAGTCTGCACTTGAGAAGGCAGGGCAAACAAGTGAGCCATGCACAGGCAACAAAAGAGCTGCGTCATGGGGAGAGATTTTGAAGTCCAATGTCAGAGCTGAGGGTCCCAGGTGACTGTGGACCGGCTGTGAGCATGCAGCCTGAGGCAGCAGCCGCCGTGCCAGAGCAGCCGTGGCTGGGAGGGGGCTTCTACCCTGTAGCTCCACAGCCGCTGTTGTGGCCTTGAGCTTGCAGGTGTTCCCAGCGACTTCAGTACCCATCTATGCGGGAGCCTAACAGTATGGGAGACTGAAATCTTCAGTGTTGATGCTTGCAGGCTGTGTGTCAAGGCACTTGAGTACTGATGTGTGGCTATGCCACAGCAGGCTGGTAGCTCCTGTGCTTTTTGTTGCTGTTTGGAGCTGCTGAAGAGCCCTCTTAAGTTGACCAAAAGTATCCAGCTGTTTCCTGGTCACTTGGGTTATATGTCTGGTGCAGCAAACACTTGCTGTGATACTTCCCTACTAGAACAATAGACATGACGCATGTGTGCTACTTAATTTATCCTCCTCCAAACGCCAGAGATTTGTTGTTGCAGTTTCTCTGTGTGCTATGATTTCCTTGTGGCCAAATTCCCCCATGTGCTTAGGACTCAGGTAAATGGGCCATTTGGAGAAAATTGTACAAGAGCTTAACTGCTCTGAAATCCACCCAGTCAGCAAGAGCAGGAGTTCGGAGCATAAAGCATTTGTTCTATTAAAGATGTTTATGGAGCCCTAATGTATGCATGGTAAGTGGGTTTAAATCTGCACAAGTGCAACTGGCTTTATGAAATTCTTTACCTTTGCTGGGGACCCTTCCACCAGTGTCCTGGCAACCTCCTGCCATCTTTGGAATGTCCTTCAGAAGGAATCCAATATTTGCACGGTGTAATACACAGCATAAAAAAGGGGACCCACTTTTCAGTAAGTCTAAGTCTACTCCATGACATTCTTCAAATCATATAAATATGTATGTTCAGTAACAGCTATGGACTTTCAGGCATTTTGCTTCAGCTAAAAATTAATAAAGAAAAAGATACAGGGGGAGGGGAGAATATGTTTTCTGAACCTAAACTTTTTGAGAGTGCTTAATCAAAAGGACTTTAAAATGACTCTGTAAGTAGACAGATTTATTGTTACGGGCTTAAAGCTGGAAGTTGCATGCATGAAAGTACAGGGCTAAAAGTGGTCAGCACTGTTGATATGTGCATTTATAGAATTTTATAACATGTTTGTGAGCATACCACGCGTACGCGTTTTCTTCCACCTCCCAGTATACCACTAATCGTTCCAACTTTTGGCTTGTGGAACTTCTTATGAAGTCAGATTTTCCCCAGAGCAGCACAGCTTCTTTCACTGTTGCTGGTCTTAAAAAGACTGCTTTAAGCACAGGGCAAGACCCAGACCATTTGGAATGATATCAGGTCTCTCTCATGCCTCCGTCTCTTGAATCCAAATGACATAGTGATTTGGCGGCTAAACTCGAAGGATCAAAATGAGCCAGATGTTGAGTGGACAGATCTTTGTTTGCCAGGAATCAAGCCTCTATTGAGCATGCCATTGCAGCTCAGATTTCCGTGTCTGCTACCATTTACTCCATTTTGGCTCATTAAATTGACAGCTTTTAAAATGAGAAAAAGGGGAGGGGGGGAAAGAGCAAAAGTTGGTATAGAAAGCTGTTGTATTGTCCATCCACATTTATTTTTAAAGAGTCCCAAGCATTGATTGCATTTAAGGCCTGTTTCTTTCCAAAACTTTTGCTACTCTCAGTGTTATAAAATAGGTTACTTGTTACATTTCTGTGAAATGCACGTTTGTTTTATGATTGTTCCAGGTAGATTTACATGCACATTTAGGGAGCTGTTCTCGTAATGTCTCAGATTTTTTGTGTGTAAAAACCGGACCCCTAGTGTGAAAATGAGGGAGTAAAAACCTACCGCTCTGGTGCTTTTTGATAGTGCTGCTGTTTTGAAGTAATTATTTTCTTCTGTTACTCTGCGTACTCCGATAACTCTTTACAATTGGAGTTTCTATTTTTTTATTTATTTGTATTTGCTACGCCCGATAGCTAAAAGAGAAACAGTCCACAAATCACAGTAGTTTTCTACATCTAGTGTGAACCAGTGGACCCAATCATGCTGTCCAAGTTGATGCTAGCTGATCAGTTAAAAAATGATCTCTGATAGAAACTTAAGCATGCTGTCACATATAGTGTGCTGTTCCTGTCGCCTCACTTGATGTTACACTGTCTTCAGGCAGCTGGTAATGAAATGTGACATAGACACAGCCTGACACAGCCTGACACAGTCTGGCACTAGTATAGCTGTACTGACTGTAGCGGGGTTATGATGAGCCAAGGCTCCTGAGAGGTACAACTGGAGAAGATGAGGGGATTCACAGTAGCTGAATTTTGGTACTGTCTGGAATAAGGCCTCTAGGTACAAGACGTGGGCGAGCTCTGTTAAAATTCAGGGCCTTCAGCAAATCCTAAGTGGCTGAAGCAAGGGGCATGGGGGCCTAAGTAATTCCTTTTAGCCGTAGGTGAGGTCTTGATAATGCAGATCCTGTGTCTTTCTGTTGGAAACAATTATCTAGGGACAGTAAGGTCTGGGGCAGCTGCTGTAGGTGCCTGTGTACCATGGCTGTATCAATACAGCTGACACACAAAAAAATCATAAAATACGTGAAGCAATACGTATTTGCTGAGTAATGCTTGTGTCATCCTCCTGTCTTTGCTAGAATTCATGTTTCCACCTTGTCTATTCATAATCAAGATGGAGAAACTTTTCCATATGCTTTTCTACACTAAAAGTTTATGGATTGTGGTAATCTTCTGAAAAAGAAGAAACCGAACACAAAGGAAAAAAAGGAAGGCTTTGTTCTTTTTTGGGTTTAGATGATTTTATGTTGAAGGGAGCATCACTAATGGAAGGGATTTGACTTCATGGCATGGCTTGGTACACTCCAGTCTTTTGCTCTGACTTACAGGCAAAATTAATAACTCTTATTTATAGTAGTTAGACAAGCATAAAAAACAATGCAAGTGAAGTGTTAAACATTGTCTGCTTACCAGGAAACTATAAAGGGGCATGTTCTAGTTGCTCTACACAACTAAAAATCACAGGATTGTTTTCAAAAGTAGATAAATTACAGAATTTCCTATTTTCACAGTCTTCTAAATGACTTCAACCGTGTTGCTGTGGATGGAGTGAATTCCTCTTTGTTTCTGTTGGCTGACCAGGGTTCAGGCGTTGGGCTGTTCCTCTTTAAAGGGAACGCTGACTTGTCAGTGGAAGCGTTTTTACAACATCCTCTGATACACAAGAGCATCCAGATGTAAATTAAGACGATAAATAGAGAAAACAATTACAAAAGTGAGAGTGATTGATACCAATTGTTACTGGAAAAGAAATGTGTTAAATATTTAAAAGATAAATATTTAAACATGGGGGGGCTTCCAATACTTTCTGTGGTATTTGGAAAATGAGAGGGGGAAGGGGAAGAAGGAAAGAGGAAAGGAAACTTGGAAATACTTGTGAGAGTTGCTTCCTGTAAGCTCAACTTCCTGGGTGTACATGTAGTCTGACGCATGAAATGATAGATGTGGAGTAGTCCCAGTTGCATGTAGTAACAGTATGTAAATGAAGCTTGACACAAGCAATTGCTCTGTTCTTGAACTATTCTTCTGTCTGAGGCCCTCTCCTCCAAAACCTACGTTTTTTTCATTTTCTACATCTAGGAACATAAAGTTTCTGAACTTCTGGCATTTTTAACATGGGTACCGACTAAGGAACACAACTCCAGATCACTTTTTAGAGTCTCCCTACTAAGCTTATATTGTTTCTCACAGCAGCTATAAACTACTCTTATTCAAAGGCAGGTTATGTTAAAAAATCGGAGATATTCTGACACTGCAATCCTCTCAACCATCACACCTTCATAACATGTCACCCAAATGCCTCGTCTCGGTTTTGATGCTGTTTCTCTTAGGAAGGATGAACTCAGTGAATAACAGGTTGGCTTCTTTTTTTTCCCCTCACTTGGAAATGAATAACCTTGTCTTCCCAAATGTCTTCAGCAAGTGAAAAACAAAATAACAAAAGTAAAGCCTCTGTGGGAGAGCACAGAATATTCAAATTTAGATTGAAGTAGTATTTGAATAGTAGCTTTCTGTTCTACTTTGAGATTCACTGCAGGAAAATTCATGAGGTACTACCCAGATAGGAGGCTTATTTAGTGAGAAGCCAGGGTAGGCTGTTCCTACACCTCTTGCAGACCAGCGTATTATGGTAAAAGAGAGCTGGAGGGCAAGGAATTGCCTATTCCAGCTTTTTAGCAGAAAGCTCATTAGATTTTTCTGAGGCTGCAGTAGAGATGATAACAAGCTGCTTTGCAAGCGTGCTTTGGTAGGAAAGCCTGAAGATGATTTTTCTCCAGGAACACCTAGTGGTGGAAAAATTGCTTTGTAGAACGTCAAATGTTTCAACAGCAAGGTAAAATAAGTGCAGAAACTCAGGCTTATGTTCAGTGGCAATGACTCTGGGTTATCTGGGACCTTTATTTTTGTGAGGAAAAAGGACAGTATTGTATGCTGCTGGAAAAGTTGCTTGGATCCCACAGATTTTAAATGGAGTGCACACTTTGCTTAATGTGTGCCCCCCAAAACATGGTTCATAATTTCCTGCACTACCAAGCTTCTAGGAGCAAAACGGCTTAAGCTGTCATGCATGGATGCTGGAAGTGTGGCCAGCAGGACTAGGAAAGTGATCATCCCCCTGTACTCGGCACTGGTGAGGCTGCACCTTGAATACAGTGTTCAGTTTTGGGCCCCTCACTACAAGAAAGACATTGAGGTGCTGGAGCGCGTCCAAAGAAGGGCCACAAAGCTGGTGAAAGGTCTAGAGAACAACTCTTATGAGGAGCAGCTGAGGGAACTGGGGTTGTTCAGCCAGGAGAGAAGGAGGCTCCAGGGAGACCTTATCACTCTCTATGACTACCTGAAAGGAGGTTGTAGCGAGGTGGGTGTTGGTCTCTTCCCCCAAGTAACAAGTGATAGGACAAGAGGAAATGGCCTCAAGTTGCACCAGGGGAGGTTTAGATTGGATATTAGGAAAAATTTCTTCACTGAAAGGGTTGTCAAGCATTGGAACAGGCTGCCCAGGGAAGTGGTGGAGTCTCCATCCCTGGAGGTATTTAAAAGACATGTAGATGTGGCGCTTAGGGACACGGTTTAGTGGTGGACTTGGCAGTGCTAGGTTAATGATTGGACTCGATGCTCTTAAAGGTCTTTTCCAACCTAAATGATTCTATGATTCCATGATTCTAAGTATCTTAAAATCTGGAATAAATATTTTGCTGTTTCTTCATGAGGAGTATTCTGTGTGGCAAAACAGTAACTGATGCACCTTCTGTTTTTTACACTGGTTTAGTAACAGAGCAGGGAATTCGTTCTGGGTTGGGCAGCTTGTGTATGCATGGGATTCGACAAGAATTTATTTGTATTTTTTTCTTGTAATAATTGGTTTTTACCTGCTTCTAGAGGCATTTTTGATGCAGACAGATATTAAGAGGTTGGCTTAAAAGAACAAAGTTTGGAAGAACTGCTCTCAGTGCTGAAATGTAAATGAATTTTTTTTTTTCTTGACATGCGTATTTTCTTGACGTGTTCCTTTCCTCCTTTTCTGCCTGTTCCTGTCTCTTTGAAGGATTTGACGTCGGTAACTAGACTTCTAGCTATGTGCAGTCAGTTCTGCCATCAGCTTGTGCGTATCATGTTATCACTTTGCCCTCCAGTACAGTTGTCCCCACGTTATCTTGTCAGCAGAAAGCATTGAAGCTGTCTGGACTCCCATTCAAAGATTTGCAGGGCCTGATTTGAAGTGTAATGAGGTGAACTGGAAAACCTTGCACTGGGAGAAGGCTAGGCCACCTGAAAACAGGTTTGCTGTTAAATCCTGTCTTGTTTTAGCAGGTCTCATTGCAAAAACTAAGGAATTCCAGGATGCAACAGCATCATGAACATCAGTATAGTCATCTCAGTGGTGCACTCTGGACTCTGGTTACTATTCCCCACATCATATGAGCAAGGAACTTTGAAAACCATGTTAGCTTTTGTTTTTTTGAAGATTGAGAGCTGTGCCAGGGAGAGTGTGTACGCAGTCTAAACCGATTCGGTTTTATATTGTACTTCTAATGGCTTCAGTGGAGTTATTCTTCACTTAGTGAGCATTGTAAAACTTTATGCCAACCAGTGTATGTTTTACAGAGAAAAAAAACAATAGAACATGCCTAAATGTGGTACCGCAGAGGTCATAATGTTAAAAAGAGCTGTGCAACAATATAAGTATGAAACTTAAAGTTGTATCTGTGTTTGCTGTTAGAGGATTTGCTTTCTGGCACTTTATATAAATCACATTTTAAAAAATCCAGCATTTAAACGATAGTAAATTTTAGAATCTTCTAAAATGTCCCAGTTATTTCATCGTATAGTTTTTTTCCTAGCCTGTCAAAATAAATTGTTAAAGCCACAAGTCTCAAAATCTTCAAAGTGAATATGGAAAAACAAGCCCAACCAGCTGACCCTCCTTTCTTTCCTCCCTCAACTCCCAAAGATGACAGAGTTAGTTTTTTCAAAAGGCAGAGGATGTTTCTGGAACTATACCATGGAAGCATATTATAAATATATGTGTATTTTCTAATATTTCTCTCCTTCTGAAGCTGTAACACATTCTTGCAGCATAATCGGTCGCAAGAATGACCTTTAGTTTTATCGGAATAAAATTGCTCTCAAGAGCAATTAACAAAAACACACGAATTGGAGCATTGCAGCATGGATGAAAAGAAAACAGTATTTTTTAAGTCATTTTAGTGCAGCCTCAGAGCATGTCATGGTCAGTCATTCGGTCAGGAATAGGATTGCCTAGTCTGGCACCTTTTTAAACAATTATTCTCAGAGTTTTGAGTATGTTTAATGCTGTTTATATTGTTGTCTATGTATTCAAGATTGCAGCGCATTATGAAATATGGAAAGGGCTCTGATGTTTGCATTTAACAGTGCTATCAACAAGTCTTCACATGAAAGTAAAACGAAGTCTTTCAAATTCAGAGGTTGTGGTTTCCCATTTAAGAGTTCCTATTATTTTAGCATTGTGTTTATAATGCCTTGGGTAGCTTTGTGCCAACACCCCTATTGTAACCTGCCCCACCTACCATGTATTTTATAACTCGGCTTTTAAATTGTCCTCCTAGTTGAAACTTGTCCTAAAAAATGTCAACTCAAGAGCAGATTTTCATTGTCATATTTTCTCACTAAAGGATTCCTTTAATTTTTTTACAGGAAAGCTTTTTCAGGAATAATAAACAGTTGGCCTATGGGTAGATAGGGTGTCTGTGACTGACTTCCATGGCATATATGTATACACATTCAGCAAATACAGAATCTAGATGGAATAAAAAGTAAATGCATAACAACCACAAGGACCAAAGAAAGTCTAGCAACGGTAAGATCTGGTTCAGTTTTCAAACAATCTAAAGCAACCCTGAAAAGTCTGATTCTGCCACCTACAATTTAGCAGTGTCTCTGAGCATTTGGTTTAGAAGCTGGAGAATGCTTTAGACAGTGTAATATTTCGATTTCTTTTGTTGTTTTTTGGGGGAAAATTTCTGTGAAACTAGAACTGAGTCTCAGAGAAGACAATGCAGAAAGAAAGCAGAAATCTGAGTTGGGGAATAAGGAGACAAAGGGGAGAAGCATGAAGGAAGAGGAGGGAAACAGTGGAAAAAAATTGTACTTCTAGTATTTCAGTTTTTCCTGCTGAATTTGCTCTATCTTATCATGGGCCTTGGGAATTTTTTTTTTTTTAAATTGCAGTCTTAGGCTTTGGGACTCTTAGGAGAGGGAATCTCCACTTTTCTGTGCCTTTATACATCTATGTGGTAGTTACACTACCAGCACTTCCCTGACACAGAGAAATGTTCTTCTCTTGAACTGGATTTGTACAGTGCAGAAAAATATCGTCAAAGCGTGGTTGGCTTATGGGCATTTTGATGACCTCCTACCCACTTGGCATCCCTAGGTAGTTAAAGATCTTCCTTCAGGTTTCTGGCTGGAATGTTATCTCCCAAATCCCAGTGTCACAAATCTGTAAACATAGATTTGCATGTGGATTGGGGATGCAAAATTTGGGAATGCCCGTCCAGATACAGTTTTGAATCTGCTACAGAAATGCAGAATCTAAATGAGCTTGATCATTTGCTTTTGGTCCCATTTCAACTGTAAACATCTATTCTGATGCCTCATTGCAGTTCTCTTCTGTGCCTTGTAAATGAACTGTACTGACTCAGTCTGAGGTTTAAACTAATCGGGTAATTTGCCCGCCAGCTCTGCCTCCCTGTGCGGTACCTGGGTTAAGCTTTTAAAGGTTTTTACAGATGCTTTTTCACTTTCCACTTCTTTAAGTTCTGATTTTTATGCACAGTTTTAATCTGTGAAAGGAGCTATTTAATAGCTCCTGTAATTCCCAGATTATTTAATTTTTTTATTGTTGCACAGAGCCTTGACCTCATTTACTACTTGCAAATGCCATATAAACCAGAAGTTCCTCCGTATGTTTACCTTTCAGAGAAATGTAAGAGTGAGAGTATCATTGTGGAAGACAGATTTTTGTACTGCGCTGCTCTCGGCAACTTATTGCAAATTTAAAATTACCTAGAGCATATAAAGAGGAGACGTGGAAGAGGAAGGTTAGGACAATCTGGAAGGAAAAAGCATATAATCTGGTGTGTAACTTACAAACAGATGTGCATTTCAACTGTGAAAAAGAGAGAAATGCCATTTCCTGGCTCCAGCTGGAGAAACATGTCGTACAGGGACCATGTTGACTTAAATTCTTTTCTTTGCACATGAGCTGATTCTTTCTGAATGGGCGGAGATTTGAGTGAGGCTGCAGCATGAGGATGTGGTTTCTGGAACATTTGTTCTGCAGGGCTGACTGATGGAATAAGTGTTTTAGTAAAGTTGTAGAATGGTTCAGTGTGGTTTGGTTTTGGTTTTTTTTCCCTTGCATCAGGAGTAGCTTTATATCTAGGTACTGCGTCAGTGTGCTCTGGAAATGGAAAACTGGCTTTTGTTTTTGAAAAGGTGTATGTGCACAGATCTGTCCTTTTTTAGCTTTGCCTTTTTTTTTTCTCTCTCTCCGAAAGATAAAACCTATGTCAGTAGCAGAAGCAGAGCTTTGCTTTGTTGAGAAGGGTGGGAACATATGTGGCATCAGAAAGTCACTCCAACATCCTGATTATTGGAAACTAAATATTCCTCTAACCCATAGGCAGCTATGGGCCTTTATACATTGTTTTACAGATCTGAACAGGTGAACAGAGCCACCGAAGGATGGAGAGAGCATGGAGTAGCCATACCTACTTTACAGGAAAAAGGCAAAAAGGCACAAAATGTACCAGTGCCTTTGAAAGAATTTCTCTACAATATACCTTCTCATCGTGAATGGTGGCACAGAGGACCAAACCACGTCATGTCAAATGAGCTTTTCCTTGATTTCTGTTCATGCATTTTCCTTTTCCCTTCCACCCTCCTCCCCCCGGCCCCGAGCTTAAAATGCTGTAAACTCTTCTGAGTGTCACACAAAATACATCTGAAGAGGGAGAGGGTTATGAAAATGGCCTATACTGTCTGGAGAGGACAAAAATGTGTGCTGTTATACTTTTGAGGTCTCTTTGTCACATGTTCCTTCTATCACCTGCACCAAGGTTACTTTGCGTGGTGTATTAGTAGAATTACATGCCATGTCTGTTCATCTGCCAAAATAACAGGTATTCATCTTACCAAAAATGACGAACTAGCTTAGATATCATAACAAAGGTATCTGATACTTGTTAGACTAATTAATCCGCCTCTGGTGCCGCTGCTCAGTATTTGTCAGGACATGATATGTGAAGACATGGTTCAGCTCTAGCACAAATAATTCTTAAGTTTTTCCTGTATCTCAAAACATAATGATTCAGACCAGAGAGCCACCTGTCCCAGTTCCTTGTATCCCACAGTTGCTAGAAATGGATGCCCAATGGAAAGTAAGAACAAGGCAAGTGTATAATATTTCTTTCTAAAGTACTCTTTCAGCCTCCAACTATTTTCACTTCATTTTTAGATTTTTTTTGTTTGTTTGTTTTTCCTGAACCTGATCTGGTTTATCTGTTTTTAGTAAATCCATGGTCATCTCTTTCATGAAACTGTGCAGCCTGTCCTTTAAGCTACATAAACTTTTTGTGCACACAGTAGCCTTTGGCAAGGAATTCCTGAGGTCTGTCACTTGTTGCCTACACAACCACTTGTGTTTTTTGCTCTGACACCTGTTTGGCTTCCACAACCTGATTTATATATTGTAACAGAAGTAAACTCTCAATACTTTTTTACCTTTTTCATAACACTCATGATTTTGTGGACCTGTATCACATCTCCGTTAGTTACATCTGTTCCAAGCTGCAGAAGCCCAGCCTACTCATTTGCTTCTCCTCTGTGGAGCTGGTTTCAATCTTGTTGCCCTTCTCTGAACTTTTTCCAGTTGTAATACATTTTGAGAGCCAACCAGAACTGCTCACATCATGCCAGTTGTGGGCAAACTGTAGATTTATACCATACCATGAAAATGAGATTTCAAGTTTTTTTCCTCTATTGCTTCCTAAAATTTTCTAGATTTCCTAAAATATTTCATTTTCTGTTTTGACTGCTGCTGTAAGTATTGAGTTGATGTTTATATAAAAATATCTACCATAACCCCAGTGTTCTGGAGCCTGTCTGGTGAGTGAATTTGTGGATTGGTTTTTTTCCATGCAAAACACTTTTATTTACACTTCTGGTGCCCTTTTATTGTCCAGACACCTAGTATTTTAAGGTCTTTCTGCAGTTACTCAGTTTACCATTCCCCCTTACCTTATTTAAATACCTTTGTTTCATCAGCAAATTTGGTCACCTCATTGCTTACTCCCTTTCCCAGGTCACTTATGAATATGTTGAACAGCACAGTTCCTACAACACAGACCTCTGACTGTTTCTTCTATGCTGTTTATTGTCTTTAGTCAATGTTATATTCGTACGCCTTGTCTGTTTAGTTTCTTTAAAAGACTTTGGGAGAGATCTTGTTAAATGTCTCTTGAAAATCTGACAGAGTTACCCTTAAGTGAAAATTTATTGAATTCTTCATTTTATCAGCTGTGTGATAACCCTTGCAGTCAACTTCAGTAGGTTTGCAAGGCAGGCATTCTCTTCATAGAAACCATGGCAGCTTTTCTCTGAATAGAGAGAATTAGTGGACACTGGAATAAATGCTATCCTTTGCAATTTCTCTCTATATACTCTGTCTAATATGTGCCTACATACGATCTCTTTGCCAATGTGAGGCTTACAGGCCTGTAGTTGCCACTTTCATCACAAAGCTTTTTTTAAAGTCACATTTATGTTTACAAGGCAGTCAGAGATTGAGGTGGAGTTTAAGAAATGGGGGTATGCATAGATTCATATATTTGTCTAAGGAGAAGATAACAAAAGTGACTCACCGAAGGCTTGATTGTTTGCCAGAAGCCAGAGTTCAGAATGTAAAACTCTTTCTTTATCATCTTGATGTAGAAAGTTTTCATACCATGTGCAGAAATGCAAACATCTTCGCCCTTTTCTCTTCTTGTCTTCGGCACCAGAAGATTTTAAGCTAATATAATAGTTCATTACAAACATTTGTATTTAGTCACAGTTGTGTGAAGTACTGATAACTTAAACTTTAGACATCCTGTGAGGGCTAATATATAAACAACTTTAAGAGAAGCAGTCAAAGATTACAAATGCATGAAAGCAGTTCTTAATCTTCTCTACAAAAATGCTTTTTGTAGAATTCTCAGTTTTTCCCCCAAAGGGTTCTCCTTCACTGTGTTTATTTTCCTGTTTTCAAAGTCCATTCCGTAGCAAGGCAAAGTAGCACTTGCACCAACATGTAAACTTCGGCAAGGCTGTAAACATTACTCCACTGTAACTTCAGCTGATTAGATAAAGGGACATGCTTTACAAATAGCTAGACTGGTAGTCGCATTTAGTAATTGAAGCTACTCCTTGTGCAAGTGCACAGATCATACTTCTTTAGAAATTAGATTACTGTTTTGTTCCATCCACAGAAGCAAGGAGGTGAATATTTTCCACTTAATTGAAGTAATATGTGACAGCAGGGAAACAAGGATAGACTGGTAATTCTGGATATATTTAGTACTGGAAGTCTGGTAGAACTTTTTGAATATTGGGTTTGTTGCACCAACTAAAGTAGAAGACGGAAACAAATATTAAACCAGATTATGTGAAAATCTCTTTTGAAATACAGGGACATTGCAATAGCAGTTATACAAAAAGTGGACAAGATTGGCATGCAACTATAGTAGTCCAAATTTGTAGTGTGTTAAAAAAAAAAAAAAAAAATTACAGTACCTTTCACAACTTGAAGCTTTTCTTGAAGAAAGATAAGAAAGGGTAAACATATGAAAAGAAGACTGCCAACACATTTGATTTTTATTTTCATTATGGCCTTAACAAAAAAGGCTAAATGAGAGATGACACTTGACTTCTGTCACTTACTTTCATTAAGGCCAGAAGAAAGAGCTGCTTACTAGTAGCTAAATACTAGTGGTAGTGGGGACACATGGAGCATGGACGGTCCAAAGAACTGGATGAAGTCAAAAGTCAGTTTATTTTTTTTTTTCTCAAAGAAGCAGCAGTAACAGCATGGAATGTGGGGAAAGAAAGAAGAAAGTAAGGCAGATCAGTGCAATTGTGATTTACAAACACATATGGGAACAAATTATTTGTATTTGGAGAATAATAATATTAAAAATAGATGATATTGGTTTGATCTAATAAGTTTTTGACAAATCTGATAGCATGCATCTCCCCCCCCCCCCCCCCCCCCCCCCCCCCCCCCCGAATAGCATGTGTAATGGACAAAGTAAAGCCATTGTGAAACACCGTTGTGAATTTGACAAGGCTTTCAATACTATTCTACAAGACAGTGTTCTTCTAACCAAATTAAGGAAATATGGATGGTGGTGTACTTTGATTGGGAAAAAAAATAGCTTTTTGTGATTAAGCTATCAACACAAGAGAGGATGCTAGGTGAGGTCGTACCCGGCTGCATTCTGAACTCTCTGCTGATTTCTTTAATGATTTAGGCTGATGGAACAGAGTAGGTGCTATCAGACTCGATAACTTTATTTGGGAGGAGTTGCAACTCTTGGGAAGACAGAATGAGAATGGTCTAGACAAATCAGAGTGGTGATCTGAAATCAGAAGATGAAGCTGAAATAGAGACGCAAAGTTTTCTGCTTAGAATGAGGGGGAGTACAAAAGAAGAAATAGGAGATGCAGAATACTTAGTTCTCCCAGTAATAATAGTAATATGAAACAACAGTATTGCAAAGAGGATCTGGGGCTTATGCTAGATGTTATAACAAATACACGACAGAAAAATTAACAGGCTACCTACCATATGTGAGATGACAAACTGATTATCCCTCCTCTTCTGGTGGTGACTATGAAGTCACCATATGCAGAAATACTTTAAAACTTCTAAATAGAAGCATGTGGAAGTATCAGTAACCTTCGTATTCTGAGACAAGGATGGACTATTTTTGCAGACTGGGGTAGGGATTTCCTGAAATGTTCCTGGAATGTAATTTTACTGGGGTTTAGCTCTTAGAATAAATACCACATCAGTGAGCTGCAGCAGAAGTGTAGCTCTAGTTCCCAAGGTGTGTGTGGTTGAGAATTGCGTGAGAATTTATCTGTTTGCCAAGCATTGTGGAAAGCAGTTGTAGTAACAGAAAAAAACGTGAGAAATGTATGTTAGATGAATGACTGAAGACGTGGTAAATGGACTACAGGAAGAACCTGAAATCCAGGATACAGACTGTTGCTGATCTTGCCTATGTTCAAACATTCCCTGCTACATCTGCATCCATCTCCCTAAAGCAAGCGGCATTTGTGTGCTGACGCAGATAGGCTGCCTGAAGCATAAGGTGCTGAATGCAGTCAGGGTCTGTGCCTGCAATGGCACTGCCCTCCAGCAACGATAAGGGACGGGTGGCAACTGTAAATAAGATCTATTAGATGTAATAAAAGTTCCTCAAAACGACAACCAGAAATTTGAGAAACCTGTCAGTTGCAAGTTAGGGAGAAAAGATTGTGAAGTTTAGATGAGCAAATGTAACACTTGGAAAAGGTATATTGCTTGTTTCATTGATCAAATGCATGTTGCTTGAAAAGGAATTCGGACAAGGAACTGACTTGAAGCAACTCAGCAAATCGCTTTTAATTTGTCATAGTGTCCTACATGAAGTCTCACCAACTTTTCCTAGTGAAGAGTGGAGCAAATTTTTTAGAGCTCTCTTCCACATGATGAAACTTGTCAATAAGCAGTCAGAAGAAGAGATCAGCAGAAGGAGCCTTATTTCTGAAATTCATTTGGTTTTGCTTTATTGTGAATTCTTAGTGTCGTTCTCTTGGGGCAAAAATTCAGTAGAGATGATGAAACTTGATTATTATTTGATATTTAATGGTGATCATGGTGATCATTAGATTATGGAAAAAGAAAAAAAATTGTACTACATTTTAAGTAATCGAACTCTTAAAGATTTTTTTTCTTTCTCCTGAAATTTTATCAGGAAATGGAAGCTAAGTGGCTTGAGTACATTTCAGTTTTTTTCCTTACTAAAGTAACAGTAATTTGCATGTGCAGAGCAAATTCACATAAGGATCCTGGAAATTTTTTTTTATTTAATTTACTTTTGATTTAAATTTAATTCAGTACTGTAGCACCTCTGTGTTTAGAGAATTATTTTTTCTGATTCTCATCCTCTGTGCCGAAGTTCCCAGACAAGTGACTGTGAGTTTTTGTACACATTCATTATGCGTTCAGATGCCAGTGCATTAAGTTTTTCAAGGGAACACGCGTGCAGAAATGGAAGATCTCAGAATAAATCTCTTGTAGACAAAAAAAGAAACCCCAAAACACTCAAAAGCTCCCTTTCTAATCCACACTCTTTAGAATTCAGCTGCAAGTCTTACATCCCTTTCCTGCTGCTACTTACAAAATTGTGAATCCTGGGCTTATAAAACTGCTTCTGAGGCATCTGTTTATGTAAATTGTGTGATTGGTAGTTAAGATGATTATTTACCCTTCTGTAGAGTAAAGACATCTCTGAAAGTGATTTTTTTTTTTTTACATTGTTAAAAGACGAAGTATTTAAAGCATAAACAACTCCCAGTCTATGCAGAAACTTCCTAACAAACCTAGCCCAAATGTAGATGTTGTAAGAGATTTTCACATTTTTAAAGTCTGTACTGTCCAGTTTCCATGCCTGGGTTTACAGAGCTTGTTATTTACCTATCGAAAGACTTTTTTGTCCTTAATTACAATTAAGGATATGGGAAGAACTTATAAGGAATCCAAAGTCTCAATTATAAAGGTGGTCTTGTTTATTTCTGCCTTGTCCATTTAATTCTGGGATCACAGATTTTTAATGTGAACTGTCCATCATTAACTAGCCTTCAGAATTAACTACCAAGTTGCTCAGAAATGCCTAATTTTTGAGGAATATTTTAATAATGCAAGCTATGGTGAGACCAAAGGTAATGCTTTTCCCCATCGGATCCTATTTTACATCAGCGACTGTACCTAGAGATGGCATCTTTGTCAGAATCTGTTGTAATGTGATGTCTCCCTGAAATGAATATCCTATAGCCACTAATGTGGCTATAAAAACATCTCATCAAACATGTTGTGGTCTGCCAGACTCACACATAAGAACCTCAGGAGGAGAAGAGGAAAATTTCTTCTGCCCTTCTGATGGGTGACTTGAAAATCAAAGAGTGGATGTTACTGCATTTCAAGTACTGGAAAAAGTAGATAGAAGTTGTCAGAAACTTTTGGAGCTCTCAAACCCAGCTCACTGAGGAGGGTGATGGGGGGGGATGCTTGCTGCTGGCTAGTGGAGGCTGTGGATACTCATCTCTAATTAGGTATCAGTGTTCTCCATGCTTTGCGTGGGGAGAGTCGGGCATCCAAGAAGCCAGCCTGCTGAATGGGGAGCTGCTTGTGCCGCCTTCATTAGACAGATCTAGACTGTTTTACTCCACTTGTTATAGGCTTCTGCCATCTCAGCTCTTCTTGGTTGCCCTCTGACTGAGTGTCCAAGAACCTCTTAGGCAGTAGAAAGATTAATCCATTTCCTTCATTGGAAGCAAAAACTGGTATATTAGTTACTGTTTTGCAGCTTTGTTTTCAATCTCCCAAATCCTGAGAACCTAAACCACCCTAATGGGGATGTCTGTGCTTATGCCACATGACTCTTGATGTCTTTGTGTGGTCCCTCTCAATATAGGTGGTCTGCCTCTCACCCTTCCTTGCAAGAGCTGTCACACATGTCCAGAACATGTCTAAGGAATGGGACTCTGCTCCTCTGTGCTCGAGAAAAGTACTGCACTTCTGGGTTTTTGACTCTGTATTTCTGGTCGGAGCAATTGAAGTCTGTGGTAACATTAGTGTTGAACACCAGCTAGCAGAACATTTAAATGCCTGAAGTGACAGTGTTTGAGCAGTAGCCCTAAGCAACTGTAGTTACATGTAGCCTCAGCAGTCTGTTTGGCCTTATCAGGCTACCCAAGCATGTGAGAGAGGATCTTAATTTGTGAAAGCTGATATCTAGGTGCTTCTTAAAATCTGGCTATTTTCTTCCAGCACTAATTCTCTAGTCTAATGTAATCTTTCGATCTTTAAAAACAGAGTTCCCTGATCATTTTTGACCTCTGGCTAATATTTTCAATGATTCAGGCTTCCTTCTAGTGAAAAATGAATATTTAGATATGCCTAAGCATATAACATCTATGTGATTAGTTATTAAAGTGTGTTACTTGTGTAGCCTAAATGGCTGATATTTGTGCCTGTAACGTTCCCCCCCCCATCGTATCCTTAATGTGTGACACACAATCGGATTAGGTTTTCACTCCGCCTTTCTGAACATACAGTGAAACAGTTGGATGTGCTTTTATATACATTTTTTACCACTAAGTGGAATTTTAAGAAAACTTTTTATTTCTTGATGGGGAAGAGTTTGATATCCTACAGTCAGATGGATATTAAAAAACCCACCTGTGAAACCCTGGGAATTCCTCTGTTGCACCTGTGTGCTGAAGCTCTAGGTATGGTCGTTGGGTGTTCTTGCAAGATACCCATGATCAATCTGTGCAATGTATGCTGGCAGAGAACTGTCTCATAAATCAAAATCATTGCTGCTATATACCGATTTCTGAATCGTACAGGCTTGCACATAAATTATCACTTTGCATAAGACTGTGAATATAGTCTCCCGAAATCTTTTTCTCTTTGTAATCTTAACTTTTGTTTAGAGAATGTTTGGGGTTTTGTCATCGAAATAATTTCCTGTCTTACCCACTACTGTTTACACATACTTGTGTGAGTGCTAAAGAGATTGGAATTGAAACATATGGGGATTTTTGTTGTTTTGTTTTAAATACTCTGCAGGAACATGAGGAAATTCCTTAATCACTTCAAACCCTTCTCTAAGTTGAAATGTGTAGGCTTTCTTCTACTGGGATTACTTTAATAGAACTGGAACCAATCAAGTTGCTGCAGTAATGTGACAGAAACAGCTACATGTGGTTTTAACAATAAGTGTTATTCAGAGGAGTTAGAGGAGTGTCTTTCGGGTGTTTCAAAATCCTTTGAGTGTAATAATAATATTATGTTTGGTTATAAACTAAATACTTTCGGTGTACCTGCTACTTTAGGAGTCGCATTATAAAACTGGACTGTGAAAAAAATGTAAAAGGTGGTATTTTCTTAGGGTGCTCATCATAAATTCTAACTGATACTGTTCAATATTGCCTTTCTTCATCTACAAAGTTCACTTTGGCAATTTTTTTCTGACAAATTTTGCTTCTGAATTTTCTATGTCACCTCTTGATTCTCTGGAAATCAACCAGTTTACTTACATTTATATACTAGATCTATACACAGTGCTTGTTAATTTTTGTCATGATGCTGGGCATCCTTCGTTTTTGGCCTGGTTTCTCAAATTGGTGTTAAAGCTATATTTGCAAGCCCATTCCTGTAAAAATGGACAAATGAAACTCTCCACGTCTGTCATATAGTGAAAACAAACGTTTTTCTGTCTAGGTGGTATGTTTGCTCTCTCTTGGTAAATAGCCACTATATTAATGGCTGCCAAAACAAACAAACATATGTGTCCATTGTTACTAATGGCAGGAGGTAGTTCTCCCCTTTCTTTCTGCACCTCTGCCTTGCAACCTGAACTCTGGTTTAAAATCATGTTAAGTGCAGTAGTTTCTGTATTAAAACAGAGAGCTCTTAATTTAGAGGATAACATTCATTGTGTGCCATAGTGGCTAAAGAGAAGATTTGTCCTGATGTCAGTGGTATTTGGGTATTGTAGATTATTTGGTATGTGACAAATCTTACGTGTTCATAAGGTTTTTGTTTAGGCTTTAAAAATCCTCCTCCTAAATGTATTGTTTACTCTGAAAAAGCATTTCAAGCATATTAGGTGAGACTGGTTTGTAGATCTATATTCATCTGGCACGTTACAGTTCTCATAACGTGTTTCTAAAGCAAAATGCTGTAGGCACATTTGCTGACTTAATTGCTGTCTGATATATTGTTAAGTGCCATATAGCTTTTACAGAAAACAGACTACAGATCTTTCTTAAGTAGTGGAATGAACAAAACTACAAAGAATTTTTATAACTGTAGATTAGAAGTTGCCTTGAGGTTATTCAGTTTTCTCCCCCTTTTTCTTCCCTCTATATCTTATCTTTGTGACTCATATTTCTATAAAATTTTGACTCCTTTTATTTGTACTTTTGAATATAAACATACATACAAATGCTTGCTTCATTAAAAGCCCATGAAATTTGCACTTTGTTCAAAACTAGGAAACTGGATGAAGAATGAAAGAAAAAAATTCAGGTTTGGCAGTAATTGTATTTTAATGATAGTATTTATGATTGCTCTTAGACTACTTTGTGAATTGCACGTTGTGATTTATGACTAAACCATTCAAACCTGGTTTCCTAGAGCAAGACACAAATGTACATAAACATAGAGATGCCTGAGAGAGGAAACTGCACCAAATGTAGTTAGGGTTATGAATCTCTTTAGCCAAAAGGATGTGGTCTGAATAGCAAAATTGGTTTGGTGGAAAAATTGTGCTCACCTTTTGGTGGCAGGATATCTCTGATATCAAGGAATCTCTTCAGTATGATAAGCATCACTGATCTTTTTGTAAATGCTTGGTAAAGACAAAGCAACAAAGACAGAGCCCTTCTGAGCAAGAAATGATGGCAGAGAGACAGCCCAGAGGTGAATGATGCTAAGTAGGGTTGAAGTGTAAATTGCAGTGGTCCCTTACTAGAGCTCCTACTGGGCAGTGGAGCTGTAGTTGTAACTCTTGAGATAAATTATAAAGCCCTTGCAGAAAAGCAGGAGGCAACTCTTCTGTTAACAAGCAAAAGAGGAACCTGAAATGCAAGATGCCTCAGACACTGGAATGGGAAATTTTTCACAGGTAGCCACGATATTGCTGACTTGAGCACTGACTTTCTGAAGTTTATGTTCTTCTTTCTTTCTCTGACTTTAATTGCCTCCTAAGTTGTCTTTGTAAGATGGACTCAGTGCTTGTATGTATTCTCTAGTACTGGTGACACAGGAGGTATATCCAAGTATTAAGTGCGAGCTGGAGTTGAACTGTCAGAAAGCTTTTCTACAGAAATGCAAACAGAGCCTATTTGCTACCAAACCCTCACAGACGGTTACACTATGTGTATACACATATCCATACATATGGACAATCTATGCATGATGGTGTGCTTACCAGCTTGGTGTTGATCAATGTTTGCCACCCAGATCTGTAGCAACATCTGACGTTATGATTTAATCTGTGCGTGAATGAAGTAACCATCTTACAGAACAAGTTTTATTTAGTAGATTGAGTGTTATAAAAGATAAGGGTGTGGTCCAATTAAAACCCAAAAGTTGTCATAAAATTACTCTCTACTTCTACCCCATGGACATGGAGAATGGTTGCAATTTCCACTGTGTACAACTCTAGCTTACTGAATAAGCCAAATTTCACCCTCCTACCATTTGTAAAAACAAGATTTAAATAGCTAAAAATCTGTGTTTCCTTACCAAAACAAGCTTTTTAATTTTTTTTTTTTTCTACATTTTATTCAATTCCTACCTGAGTTGAAAGCCCTGGTATGAAAGGACTTGTTACTTTGAACGAGAAAGGAAACTCAGTAGTGGAATAGCACTAGAACTATAATGAACAGTGAAAACTGTGGCATACTATAGCAGAAGGGGGAGATTTTCTTGTGTTGGAGACTGCAGCACATAAACTGTGTTAACCTGTCTCCATAGAAAAAACAAATTGTTAAACTTTATGCCTCAGTGAAAAAAATTGGATAATGAAGGTTTGCGTTTACTTTGTCTAGAAGTATTTCAGAAGTAAGGCCAGACCTGCATGCAGGTGTAATGTAGTTCTGGAGCAGTAAGCAAGGCAGTAAAGGTAAAATGGTGGCTGTTGAGTGTCTAGAGTATCTTGACATACAGACCAGGTACCTGTTTGGGTCAAGCTACAGACAATCTTTGTCAAGATTGAGCATTCAGCAGCTCTTACTTGGAGCAGACTAAACTTTCTTTTAGTTCATGCCAACTGCTACAGCCTTAGAGACTTGGGATAAGCAGGCAGAGATCTGAAAATCCAAGAGGCACATTAACTCGGTCCTTTTTCCCATGCTTTTTCCTACAACTTTTGTATGAAGTTTGCAGGAGGTTCTGTAACAGTTTGGTATGACTAGAGTATAACCATTGCAACGTTCTTAGGACAACGCAAGCTCCTTTCCATGGTCGAGCTACACTAGTGGTACAATGGAGAAGCTTTTAAGATGGAGCTGAAGATGGGGACTAGTTTTCCTAACGAAACTAGGAAGTCTTTTTCCCACATAAAAATGTTTCAGTGGTGGTGGTGGGGGGGGGGGGGGGGGAGTACGCCAAAAGTTATCCAAAATCCAAGTTTCATACTTGCCTACTCTTCTCTGAAAATGTGAATTTTGATTAGAAAATTCAGCAATATGACTGTTAAGCATTGTAATCTGGATATTTCGTGTCCTCATTCTTTTATATGTGGGCACGATCAATAGCTGGAATAAGTCTCTTAAAATGAAAGTCATCTGTTTCTGCAGAACCAATCACAGTAAATGCATTCCCTTTGAGGAAGCTGATGGTCTGATATCACCAGCTAAGAACTTCCATGAAGCATTACAATGACATTTTCAAGATCTAGAAGTTGGAGTTGGGATATATATAATTTTTCTCCCTGAATTAATAACATTGGTTGATTTTTTTTTTTTTAAAATGTTTTTTTGTGGGCGGGATGTGATATGAGGGGACAGATAATGTACGCGATTTTTCACTGAAAACTCAATTTGAAAGTTATCCCGCTCCTCCTTCAACCACAAACCCATGGAAAACTTTCCTTAAGATCTGGATTTGGTCTAGTTAGTCTAATTGAGCTTTGCTTTGAATTTGCTGTAGCGTAACAGTGCTAAGACTTTGTGAAAGACTATCCAATCGTACTGTACAGTTGCTTTGCATAGGTTTATCAAAGGGTGTACTGCAAGGTTTCCGCTTGTGCTTTGCTTGTAGAGAATTAGAGATGGAGTTCTCACTGGGAACTGAATAGCAACTAATAGCAACTGTGACTCCTGGCTCAGGTATGTGGAAGATGCTGTAGTTACACCAGAAAAGCATCCTCAGGAAGTGCAGACTCTTCTCTAAGGGGTTGTGAAAATTCTGTCAACCTTGAGTAGATGGTGGAGACTGTCATCGTGTTTAGATTCTTTGGTGGTTGGTAGTAGATGTATCCTAGAACTACTAATAAAGTAATAAAGTATGCTAGGTGCTAAAGAGGAAGATGAGCCGTAAAAGGCATGAGGATCACTTAGTTTAGAGTTATCTTGAATATGTATGTGGCAGAATGACATGGAGAGAAAATGCAAAAGCAGAGTTGGAAGTTAAAAGAAGGTGAAATGAAGCAGAGATGGAGCTACAGGAGACGGGCACTGCAGCATCTTGAAAGATATGAATAGTGGAAGAGGCTTGTTATTTTAGCAATGATATTAAAAGAAAAAAGTGAAGTAGAAAAGCGGGAAAGGAAAGATTGCATACAGGAAGCTGAGAAAGCACTAAAATATGTGAAAAGGATTCAGTGAGATAGAATAGATTCCTGAAGAAGCAACTGAACGGTTTGCAAATGAATCAATATTTTTCCTTAAAATTCTGCTGAGATTAATTTTGGCTAAAATGTAGCAGTTACTTTTTGCAAGGGAGGGGGTAACAGATGGACGCAGAGAGGGTCTTGACTTTCATGTCCGTACAGAATCTTTTTTTAATTTTTGTTTGTTGAAGACATTAAAAAAATACCTCTGGCAGTTTTTCCATTTCCTTTGGCTTTCATGTCTAAAGAAATATTCAAACTGGGAGAGGGGAAGGGAAACTGAGCCAGGTGGCAAGCCTATTCATCACCTAGTCAGTGGTGGAAAATATTGAATGATCAAATGAAAGTGTCTTAAAATAACATGAACACAGAGACAGAAAAAACTGCCAAGGGAAGGAATTTGTGTTAAAAGAAAACTTGCAGTTTCCCTGTCCAGTTGTAATAAAAGACTTCAACGTTCAGTGGAAGGTAGTGTATGTATCATCTCCAGCTATAATATTTTATTATTGTTACTTTTTAGAGCAGTTAGAAAGTCATAAAGAAATACTTTTATCTGAAAGGCATTCAATTTGAATACTTTTATGGGAAATACCTCTTGTATGTGTATGTATGTGAGTGTGCCTGTATGCTATAGGTCAAAGTCTCTAAATTTGATTCTAAAGAAGAAAAAAAATCTTTTGGCCCATTTTCATAAATAAAAATAATTTCTGTAAGTTATTGAATAAGCTGTGAGGTGGTTTGGTAGCTCTGTCAACTGCAGGATGTAAGCCAAAACAACAGGAGAAAAAACTCTCTTTGAAATAAAGAAGCTTCACATCTTGAACTGAAAGTGTAAGTGACATATCAGCTATGAATCTTCATCAGTCTGCACGATTAAAGGGGGCATAGTTAGTTTTATTATAACCCTTTGCCTATCCCTTATTTTTCACAATCTGAAAAAGGTCAGGTGGTAGGAAATACTACCTCTAACCTTGCTTTCTTTGTCTACTTTGTATTCATGAACTGAAGAACAGTGTCTGCTAATAAAGACTACCGTGTTTTAAAACCATTCTGGGGTCTTGGAGAATGTTCCAAATGTATCTGCTGGGAGACTCCAATATTTTGCTGGCAGTTGATATGTTTAATTATTTTTACTGTATTCAACTAAATTTAAAGGATTAGATAACCACGAATTTTTGGTTATTTCCCAAAGTAGGGTCTCTTTCTTAATACCCAGCCGCCTTAATCACAACCATGCAGGAAATGGGAGCTATGTACCAGCACTACTTAAAAATAAATTAATTGCTTACCTAAGTATTCCTACAAAAATAAAACTTCTAATGAATTTAACTAATATTTATATGTAGGTAAACTAACATTGGGCCCAGCAAATGCTTCTAGACTCCACGTAGTTATCTTAAAGACTGGAGCTATACTGGACACATTCTGCCGTAGATGAGAGAGGGATTTAAGGTATAAGCTCTTCAATTTAGAGAAGGCACAGTGCAGAAAATGCTGTTGTAAACATGTACATGCTACCTAAATCCTGTATTAATTGGGTCCAGGCTTAGTGAGAGCTTAAGACTTTAATGTGTTGTTTAGAGTCTTAAATGCAAAATATGGTAATTGGTTGGCCAGTGTAGAAATGTGTGAGAAGAAATGAAGAGCTTCAAAGTCTTAAAGAAATGGAAAGGAAGTATTTTTGAATCACAGATATGGGTTGATATAGTCTATCTAAAGCAAAAACCTGATTCATTTCTCCCCCTTTTTTAAAGCAAAATAACACTTTGACCAAACTGTATTACCAAAATATTTGGAAGATTTCTCCCTCCATTCCACCCCCCTGCCCAAATTGTGAATGGAAATGAAGATTAAGCTGTAAAAGCACTTAAGACAACTTAAAAGAACTTCTGTTCTCTGGCCAGTTCTCAAAATAAATAATGTCCCATTTTTAACATCACTGTCTAATAGTTTGTCAAACACATGCAGAAATAATGTCATATTAGCATTTATCAATTGTACAGATGCCATTCATCAACCAACACTATTTGCAAACAAGTAAGTATAATGGATTTTTGTAATCCAAGCTGCTTAAATTAAAAACATATTTCTTTTACGTAGCAGATGCTATGTTTGGAGATTTGTTTTCTGTGCACACGAGCTCTTGGGAACATGAACTGTCCTAGTCAGGATTGTTCAAAGCTGCCCTGCTTGATGACAGGGTTCTTGGGCACTGCTGTAGTGCAAAGAACAACGATGTGCTAGAAATACTTTGACAAACACTTAAAGAAATAGAGGGGTAAACTGTCTTTAAAGACATCGGTTCCAATGTAAAAATGTGTGTGTGGCCATTGGGAGGCAAAGAGATTAGGAATTGACTCTTCAAATGTCCTTGACTGGTTTTAAGTTCCAATGCTGCATATACGTTCTGAATCTGGAGTTTAACAGTTGTAACTGGGCTTGAACTCAACTGATTTAATTGATTGTCATGGTTTAACCCCAGCCAGCAACTAAGCACCACGCAGCCATTTCCCCCTCCTCCCTCCCAGTGGGATGGGGAGGAGGAAAAAAAAAGGTAAAACTTGTGGGCTGAGATAAGAACAGTTTAATAACTAAAGTAAAATAACATACACTACTAACTAATAATAATATAACTGTAATGAAAAGGAATATAACAAAAAAAAAAAAAAGAGAAATAACACCCGAGAAAAGACAAGTGATGCACAATGCAATTGCTCACCACCTGCTGACCGATGCCCGAGCAGCGATCCGCCCCTCCCGGCCAACTCCCCCCAGTTTATATACTGGGCATGACATTCCATGGTATGGACTATCCCTTTGGCTAGTTCGGGTCAGCTGCCCCGGCTATGCTCCCTCCCAGCTTCTTGCACACCTGCTTGCTGGCAGAGCATGGGAAACTGAAAAGTCCTTGGCTTAAGATAAGCGCTACTGAGCAACAACTAAAACATCAGCGTGTTATCCAACATTATTCTCACACTAAATCCAAAACACAGCACTATACCAGCTACTAAGAAGAAAATTAACTCTATCCCAGCTGAAACCAGGACATCGATTTAATTGTTTTATGCCAAATAGCTCTTGGAAGTCTCTCTGCTTGAGTGCAAGGTTAGCTGGCTTGCTGTTCAGCCACCTGAGGGTCTTTCTCAGAAAATTCTCAGACTTGTATTCCAAATGTATTTTTGAATTATGTGCTGTGCTTAATGAAAAGCAGAGAGTTGATTGGAACAAGCAATATAGGAAATTAGTTTTCTGCGTACATGAGGGAGAGATTTATGGTTCCTGTAGTATATTTCATGTCTTTGTAGACTGGAAGGCAGCACCTTGCAGCATTAGAAAGTAGGCATGAAAGAACCTTTTAGGTGATGAAGGAAAAAGCAGAGAACTTTCTTGTCCCAAACTTTGTGGTTTTAGATCCTGGCACAGTTGTATTTCATGGAATTAGTGGGAAATGGTTTAAAACAGACAGTCATTTTCATTGTGACTCATTATGCATAGCAATATATTATATATATATACACATTGTTTGGAACCAATAGGGTGAGTTTTATTTTGTGGTTCAATTAATACTATACTGCATATGATCTTCTGGAAACAGAATACCTTGATTCTGATTTTGCCAGTTACATACTAATGAAGCATCTCTGTACCTCCTTTATTTACAGCTGACATCCTGCATTTATTTAGACAGAAAGCTTCATAGATTGAGGTTCCCCCTAGCTACATAGAAGTGACATACAGCACAACAGCAAAAAGTTGCCATACCACAATACAAATACCTCATTATCAGTCTTGTAGATTAATCCATTGATATTGCAACAAGGAAACTTTGCTTTTCATTTTTATCTGAATTTCGGCTCCTAAAAATTATGAAAATTATGAACTTAACAGTGTTAGCTTAAAAGCCTCTCTAGAAACCTGCGGGACCACTGGAACTACCCTGGCAGTTTCAGTCCACAAGCTGCAATCTTTACCAGTTCCTGTAACGTAGCAGTGACATAAAAGCAGACAAATTGACAAGTAGGCACGCCTCTTTGGAGCTGTGAAAAATCCAGCAGACTCATTTTGTATCTTTTTTTTTGACTGAATTTCCAAGGAGAAAAAATTCAGTAATGGATTCAATGAGAAGGATTCTAAACTGCAACAGTCTTGATAAAATTGCATCTATGTACACTTAATAACTACCTAAACAAAGGTTGGAGGCTGAGGGTAAATCCAATAAATGCAAGTTAAACGCTACTGTCTGACCCTTATTTGAACTGCAGGGTCAGATCCATCATAACGTAATTGGTTTATCCTCTTGTGTCTAAGATGCTCTGTAGTAAACAGTATTTTTATGTCCTGGAGAGCTTAGATGACAAGTGAAAACTTTTCTGAGTCTGGTAGATTTGATTAATAGAGGCTAAACAATGTGTGTGGCTAAAGATGCTCGGTTAGCATTTTGGAAAGTCACCCTAGTTCCGTATGTAGAAAAAACCCTTGTTTGAACTGCAGGGTCAGAGCCATCACAATATAATTGGTTTATCCTCTTTTGTCTAAGATGCTCTGTAGTGAACAGAGTATTCTTATGTCCTGGAAAGCTTGAGCCCGGCCACTGCTATTTTTGGTTGCTGTTCAGTAATTCTTGTAACGAGAAGCATAGTGAATATTAATTCCCTGTTAACATTGAAAGTGCTAGTAATATTATATACCTTTACGAAAATTTTCTCAGGCTGGAAAAGAGAGTCCAAGTCTACGTAATCATTTCTTGTAGGTAAGTTGTTCTGTGTTGTTGGTCGTGCAAGTAGCCCTCCTCTGTACCTTTGTTAGCTCTACTATATCTGTTCTGGAAAGGAAGAATCAAAAGTTGTGTTTTTCTGGTATAATTGCAAAATACAGTCACTCTGGTGTTACGATAATGCAATAGCAAGTAAGATATCTAAGTTGAATCTATTCATTTTTCTTACTAGGATATGATTTTAAAAAAACATTACAGTAGTTCAGACTGCTGAACTTAACTTTCAGTGAAACCCCTTGCTTGACATTTTAACATGAAGCAGGGGTCCTGTGTTTGAAAACTTCTTGTGGGGCGAGGTGCTGACAAAAGGGTAAACTCTGAAGTAATCTATGCCTCAAATTAACTCTTCTGCCTCTGCTTCCCCAACTCCCAGAAATAGTTCAAGCACAACACAACTGTTTCTCCTAGGATGCCTGCACACCTGAGGCTAGGCTTGGGAACCTATCTATATAAATATTTATACAGTGTGTTCTGGGAATCCAGTCTCATTGACATATTTAATACATAAGAAGAACTCAATAAACTTGGAGGGGAAAAAAACACCTGCAATAAAGTCTTTCTCAGTGTGATTTTTTTTTTTTTAATTAATAACAAGATTTTACAGAATCTGTAAATAAACTTGAAATATATCATTAGGCCTTCTATCGGTAAATGCTTCTTAATACGAAGGAAAATGAGGAAGTCATGTATTTAACATCTAGATGTAGGCAACGCTTGGGACAGCATGAAAGAGTTACCATTAATCTGCTAAGCAGATTTTTATGTATGTGCTGGTGATCTCAGTTTTTTCATCCCCTCTCAAATTAGCTTTAATTGTTTGTTACTCTTCTTGCCTATACACTACTCTGGGGGAGGAGAACAGCCTAATAATTCTTCATATGAATAGTGTAGGTGATCATACAGGCATTGGTCTTTCTACAGCTGCTCTAGAAATAGGGGAAGTGGCATAGATAACTTGCAAATCAATAGCACAGTCTGTGACTGCAGAGTTGTCTCGTATTCAATTTAACTGTATAGCAAAGCTAGAAAGTGTATCTTAGACTGTACTCATCTTAAAATTGTGTCATTTGTCTCATCTTCAAAGACTACTGAGTGTTGGAAAAGTGAACAGTGAGGATTTTATTCAAGTATATAGTGTGTACAAGCAACAGGATGTGACTGTATTATGATTTCACAGTCCTTTATTGATTCACGCTTTCCATGCAATAGAATGAGTGTAAATCAAAAAAAAAATCAGTCTGAGTTGTAACTAGAAGGTGACACACAGACTAACTTTGTGCTAGACAGTGGTGTGTTGATGGGGAATTGTGTTTCCATTGAAGTTGATGGGTATTTAGTTAACGCTTCCAAATAAGGAGGACTGGATATAACTTTGTAGTTTGACTGTAAATATGATAAGTATTCCTAATAGAGCTTCTAAAGTTTTTGTCCTACAAAATCAACTTATGTGTCCCCTTCTCCTTGCTCCATTTAAGACAACAGATATCTCATATTGTCAGAGTTGGATTCCCAGAGGGACACATAATCTCCCTTATACTCCTCTTAACACAAATAATGCGCACATGTCATGTGATAGAGATGGTGGAGAGCTAAGCAGCGTTTTTTTCTGTTCTGCGATTCTCTGCAGCCCTGGTTATGCTCTGTTTTGGAATGAAGGAGACTTTGCAAAGGACTTCATTTAGCTTTCTAGAAAGTTAATGGGTGTATCTGGTTAACTGGGCTCTCCCTTTAATTGGTTTAAGGATAGGCAACTCCAGAGAACAGTTCATCCCATAAAATGATGATTGTTTAAGACAGGAAAAGTTCTCATCTTTGAGAGGTTCTTATTAGCCGGATTTAATAATTCTACTTTGTGTGTTCATATCCAGATCTGTTGGTAGAAATGAGCTATTAAGAAATTATCTAATGCAGAGTATACTTAAATCACAGTACTATCATAGCTCCATATACCTATTTGATGATAGGAAGCATGACAGTACTTGCTTCTGGGAAATCTGTATATAAGATTTGTATAATTTATCTAAAATCTTTGTCCTCAGAGAGATGCAATAGCTTCACTGTAATAGCTGCAGAAAATTCCCTCAGTGTTATCATGTGTGCTACATGACTACAGTGTACATGTATGATTACAATGCATTTTAAGAAACTTACCTCCTGGAAACTTTTCAAAGTGATTCCAAATATATTCCTTATAAGCCAAGCTCACAGAGATTGAAATCAATTTTCATATATAGCTGGTAACCTCTTCTTTTGACCAAGAGACTTAATTGGTTTCTATTACCTAAATTTGGAAAATAGGTAAGCATATTGGATTGTGTCCATAGAGAAATGACACAAGTACTGCAAGCTGACAAGAAGATGCTGTGATTTTTTTTATATTTGCAGATATCCTGTTTTCCTCTTGGTTTACAAAGAAAACTCAGTGTCGAGGGAGCTGAAGACTGGGATGTGCTGGGCTAATACAAATTTAACTGAAGCCAAGAATGCCCCTGGCTTGGCTCTGCAAAGAGTACTAAGCAGCCAAGGACATTTGGAAGGCCAAATCCAAACCAGTACGGTGAGCTTCCTATATTGTACTGCATACAGCAATAATTATATATGTGAATTTTATTCTGTCTATCCTGTCTTTATATCTTGCTTTAACAGAGGATAGTCTGCTTTCTAAGTGCCAGAGCAGGGTGACAATAGCTTCATGAATGACACAAACTATATATTCTCCTTTTCTAGAAACAGCTTTAATTTCTTGTCATTAGCTCCCTGTTTTTTAGCCAGAATTGACTGTATGGCTCTAGTCTGGCCAGGATGTGGGAAAAGCTAACTCCAACATACAGACTGACCTAAAAAAGTTATATTGGCACTGAGAGAGAGTCAATAAGTAATTTATTTTGCAATGTAAGTAGAAACCAGGGTGGTGATTAAAAAATAAAAATAAATTGCAACAATTGTTTATCTGCTTTTTTAATAACACAGCAGACCTGGATTTCTTCAGAGGATTATTATTTACTCCTGATACTGTGCTTCAGTAATATCTCTCGACAGACTCTTCCTCTAAAACTGTTTTCATAGAAAACGTCTAGCTAAATGTTTGTGTTAAAACAGCCTCTGACTTCTTAAGGTTATAGTCTATAAGGTGCTAGAGTTATACTCCCTATCACTTTGGAAATTCTTTAAATATCTAGAGTGGAATAAAATGCTTTAGTCTGACTGAAATATAAGATCCCCCAAGTGGTATCATTCTTTAATTTAGTTGATGTTCCCTGTTTTCATGATTGTACAAACATTCATGTGGAAATGAATATTTAGCTTATTCGTAGATATCCCTGTTTTATGTTTTCACTAAACTACTTATCCCATCTAATGTATATTATTTTCATCTTCTTTTCTAGAAGATCCATGTACTCTTACTAATTTAAATCTTTCTGTTCTTCTCTTCCCCATTTTTTTCTCTTCTTGCTTCTTGTTATGCCTGAATTAAAAACATCTGGATTAAAAATGTTGAGGTTTTGATAACAAGTCTGTCTCTCATTTATTTTTCTTGTAAAATGCCACTGCATCCTTTCTATACTTAGCATCCAAGAAAAGTTGAGATGTGTTGAAAGTTATCACTAGAAACTATTTTTTAATAGAAAATCACTGTTTTGATCAAGATTTTTTTTTTAATATGAAGTTTTTACTTCCTTTGGAGAGTTAGCTTTTCATTACACCTCTGAAAGGGAAAGAAAACTGGATTTTGTGGAGTTTCAAAGTCTGAGACTGAAAAAATGAAAATTTGCATGTATTTTTAATGATTACAATTGTCATTACCATACTGCTCTGTTTGCATGTATTTTGCCAGCAAACCCTGAAGGGCCAAATGCACATACAAAAAAAGATGAGGGGTGTTTGCATTAGCAAACCATTCCTCACTCAGCTGCAGCAAAAATTATACAGAAATTTTGCATGTTGTGACATACTAGGAAGAAAATTCCATGCTACCAAAACAAGGTATGACTGAAGGAAAATGAATGCTAGTACAGCAGTCTAGCCAAGGATCTCCCCGTTCATTTTTTTTATTTCTTGCCAATCTAACTGTGTTGCGACCTGCCCAGAAACAAGGACAAAGAGCGTAGACTAGGGAATGATCTTGTTGTTATAGGTTCAGTGTTACCACTTGAAAATGGTTTACGCAGATGAGTAACCTCAAGCTCTTGACACAATTTGCAATGGTAAGGTTGGAAATTCAAGTTAGTGCAAATGCTTTTCAAGATGGAACAGTTGCTATTGCAAAAACGAAATGGGTAAAACCGGGTATGAATGGTAGACTTGCGGAGTTTGCAGTTTGTTTACTGAATATCACGTGCTCAAATCAAAGGGAAATTGTTTTTTCAAAAGTTGCTTAATTACTGGTTCAGTCAGAGCCACTGAAGAATAATGCTTAGTGATTCTGAAAATCCGATTATCAACACAGGGTTCTGTGTCTTCACAAGTTTTCTCTAATTCTGCTATTGGACTGGAATGCAACTGCAGAACTGATTTTCCTGCGCAGTTTTTGGGACAGTTTAACTGCAGCTTGAACTTTGCAAATCAGATGTGGTGTGTAATTAGAGTATTTGTTACAGAATGAAGGAGTTCGGAGCTCCGACGTTGATTCATGAACAACAAAAAAAATATACTATGATCAGGAGGCGTATCCATTCATATCACATCCATTCCTTTGAGTTCATACTGAACTCTTGTGGAACTGCAGAACCAAAAAAATGTCTGTGGCGCTGCCAAGGAGTGACTGCCTGAATTTCCATTGGAAATTCCAGTAAGCATTAGCACTTAATTACAGTACTATACCTTAAAGGCAGGAATTAAGTCATGTGCAGCATAGCTATGGCCCTCTACTACTTTCTACATGTCTTAATGCGTCACACTACGACTGAAGTCAGGAGTAGAGCTCGTTCGTTGATAATCTGTGCTTGGCAGGATCTGCAGGTACATAATAAATAACTGACTCCCAATTATACAACATAAATTGCCGCTGCTTTCTCAAGAGGATAATTGCATATTAATACATGCTTATTAATAAATATTGTAGGTACTGAAAAACAACCTAATTTCCTTTCCTTGTTTATAAAGCTAGACTATTTTCGGACATATTCTACATACACAGAAGCTTATTCTGCCTTCAGATTTCATAAATGACATTGTAATTCTCATAGACAAAAGACATAAAAGTGTGTGTCTTGCTTACAACTTCAATCTAGTTCTTGAGCTCTGACCTCATAGGAATATGGGGTCAGCTCTCAGGATTTTGGCACTCCGCGTGGTGCTGTGTAGTGAGCGTTTGGGTCCTCAGTAAGATCGTCTCTGGATTAGGTTTTCTCGCACTAAAGTCAGCTGGGCAAATAGTTTCTGCCATTTGACTTCTGACAGGCGGAGTTGTACTGGTTTCAGTTAGCACTCTCCCCTTCTTGTCCGCCCACCCCAAGCCTCCTGGAGACCAGGAACGGCATAGTGAGTAACAAAAATTTTCAAATAGCACAGTATCAGATTGATTCCAGGCTGTGCAGCCATGTTGCAAACTAACTTTTGCCGTGAAGTGTTATTTTAAAATACATGGTGTATTTATTTTCTGTATCTTTGCTACTTCCATCTTTTAAAAGAAAAACTTGTTGGCAATTTACTGGTCGTGTAGAAGGGTGAGGAAAGAAGATTTTTAACACGGGAAAATTGCTTGCTTTCATAACATGTAATAGAAAGTAAGCCTGAGAGAACAAATTTCGAGATGCTTGTTTCCAGAGCTCAAGCTATGTTGTTTAAAGGGGTGTCTGTGTAGACAGCTCATGTAATTACTTTGAACAGAAACTGTACAGATTATCATCCTGTAATATGCAGTGATAAGAAATTCAAGTTACACATTTTGCAGTGTGTGCTTGTGCTTATGTGTGTGTATATTATATATGCACGTGAATAAGCGCTAGAGAACTGAAGTAATAGGTCCCCACTGTGAGATTTTATGCAATGTACACTTAACACATGTAAATGCTTTGTCTGGCAATCGTGCCAATCACCATGGAATAACATGCAATGAGTAGAAAACAATTTTGTGGTAACTGCAACCCACAGTAGTTTGATGAAAAGTCCTAGTAAGAAATTGCTTTCACGTCAGAAAATTCTGTATCGTCAGAAATTCCTGAAATGTCAGCAAGGGTGTAGCCCTTATAAAAATCCTTGAATACTCCAGGGTTTTTTTCCCTTGTTTTCGTTTATGTCGTCTTTTATCTTCTTTCATCAGGTGTATGAGCAACCAAGTGTATAAATATTGTGCAGACTTGTGTACTCATGGGAAATGAGTCTTACTCATAGGTGTATTTAAGTTTTTCATTTTCAGAGCAGTTAACTTCTTTCAGAAGTAAAGTTTTCAGTGCAGAACTGGCACTGTGAGAATCCTGTCAAAGGGCTACCTTGCACAGAACCTTATCAGTCCTTCATACATAAGCCAAATACATACAGCGGGCTCAGTTTTCTGTTTGGCACTTTCTGATTTCATAGAAGAGCCCCAGGGAACTGCATGCTTAGCTTCCTTGCAAAAAACTGGAAAAATATAAGCAGAAAATAGATAGGAGGTGCTTGATTCCCGCCCCCTCCCCCCCCCCCCCCCCCAAAAAAAACTGTGGCTAGAAAAGGTAAAAAGTCCACCTTGGTTTTTTTCCGACTGAAAGCAATAAGAACTTACAAAAATATCTATTAGTCATCTCAAAATATTTAGAGAGCGCTTTTGCCTTTCAGGGAACTCCATGCACCACAGGGTAACAGCAGGCTTTGAAGCTGAGGGTCGGAGTTAGCCAAATCACGCTGCAGAGACTGCAGAGCAGGGAACGGGCTGGGGGACAGTGCGGTTGCTGGGCTCTGCTCTTTGCAGCGTGCCCACTGGATGTTTCTGTTCTGAGCTGGCTCGGTGCTTGTCTCAGGACGGGTAGGACCTGAAGGGGAAAAGGAAGGAAGAAGAGCTTTCTCCTTGCTTTTATCTTTCCATGTGGTTCTGCACTCAGGTGAAGATGTCTTCCCCTGAATACTCAGCTATTTCAGGGGTGTATAGTCAAGTTCATACTATTTTAAAATCCTAAAGCCAAAAAGCATATAAACTGTCTTATAATGGTATCTTAGCTTTCATGTAATCAAGTTTAATTCAAGGTCAACCATCTTTTTCACTATGGGTTTGTCAAAATATTAGACTTCCGTTGTTACTATTTCTTATTTTGGGTCTAATCAAACATGGTTTTGAAGAGAGGGGGAGATGCTTTTATGCTTTCTGGCTCCATTTGAACTGCATACTGCTGAATAGTAAAACCAGAACAATTAAGCTCTGTTTTGATTGTGTAAGTCAACATCTGTTATCATAGGAACATATGTTTTTGTGATTTTTTTTTTTAATTACAAAAGAAAAACTCTCATGTCCGTTCAGATGTTAAGTAGGTGACACGCAGCACTCCTTTTTTTTTTTTTTTTTTCTTGCAGTGCTATATTAAATTGAATATATTTTGCTTTTGTTTGTGCTAAGCGGAAATTAAAAACTGACATACCCTTATTCTGACTATGCTTTTACTGTCAATTGTAACCACTTAAAGCAGCAGCCTAGTAAATAATGTTGTCTGCCAAGGAGCTGGCTTAGGTGGAGTTTTCTGAACCACTCCCCAACACTCTAAAGAACTCCTTAAACTTCTGGTATCTGTTGCTGACAGTTGAAAAAAGAAGAATTTGCTGCCCTCACATTCTCACTGTGTAGTTCTTCTTGAGATTGCAATACTTAAACCTTTTAAAGGTCTAATTTGGCAAACCTGAGCTTGGAGGCATCATTTCAGATACTGTGAGCTCTGCAGGAAGAAAATTAGCGTTATGCCCGTATTGTAATATGTTTACATATGTGTGTGTATAAATATATATTACATATACATCTCTATTATATAAGCATTCAGAGGTATTGTCTCCTCTAACCCAGGACTAGTGTCTGTATGACTTTTGTTTCCATGTGTATTAATGATGCCTCAAAAATGGTATTCCACATATAGAGCTAAAATCAATAATTGGTTATTTTGAAAGTGGCTGTTCTCTGAAAATTCCTGTACCATGTTGGATGTAGTTGTGGTGGAGGGAGATCAGAGTGCAGTAAGACATTGAAAAATGTTTGATATATGAAATTTATTGTAGTACTTAAGGAATCATATAGTTTCATAAGGGTATGTGTATTGTATGTACACAGAAAGAGAACAAACCTCAAATAGAGGACAGCTGTAACTACCATGAAGTACAGCAAAAGTTTAATGTCCATGCAAACCTCAAGCTGAAACAAACCATTGAAACTACAAATGAGTATTATTCACCTATGCCACTTGTGACTAGCTACTTATGGTAAAATTGAGCAACTTCAGCCAAATTGTATAGGATATTCACAGAATTTTACTATCGGAGGCAAATATAAAAAGCTTCCTCCCCCCAAAGTTCCTAAATAATAAGATGGCCTCCAAAAGACTCTGCAAATTTGAACCAGTTGCTACAAGATTATAAAAGCCCTAAGGCAGAGACCAAGTTTTAAGTGAGCGCTTTATTACTCCTGTGTGAATCCAGCTTGATTCACTCAAACCATGTATTTAACTGCTAACTGCCTCGTCTGGAAAAGGATATCAGGTTCTGTATATCCTGTGATAGCTCATCCATCATCAGCAGAAAGAGATTTAAGAAGACAAGAAAAAAACCCTCATATTTGACTAGTATGTACATATGCAAGGAAGGGGAGGAGGAAGTTTTGAACAAGGTTCTCTTTCCATTAGCCACGTAAACACACTGCTGCATATTATAAAAAATGGTTATGTTGCTGATGTTTTGGAAATTTCTGCATTGCATATATTGCATAGTAACCAGCAGAACCTACCATTTTCCATAGTGTTTAGTCTGTTGAAAACCTCAGTTCTCCTCCTTGGGGGAGCACAATTATATGAATTGCCCTGAAGATAGTAAGTAACTTTAAAGTTGCTAGTTTAGGGCCTTTGTTCAGGAAGAGTGATCGATGTGTGAATGACAGGCAATGGTGCAGATGGCCAATGAAATATTCTTTGTTGTAATCTTTTGTTGACCCATTACTAATCCTAAATCATGAAAGACAGAGAATGCAACAGCTGATATCTAGAAAATACAAACTGCTGCAAATATGAGCTGAATTGCAAAGACAAGGCAAAGGCATAGTTACCTAAACTATGAAAAATCTCATAATGGGAGAAGACATGTTTGCCTAGCTGAGACTATCCCATTTCAGCCGTTACGTTTATATCAGCTAAAATGTCACACATCCATTCCAAAGTTAGCAAGGGCAAACATCTTCCTTCTGCCTTTCCCCAAAATACTGTGACTGGTGTATGTTATTGCTCCAAATTCTTAAGTCATGTCTCATGATTGAATCACATGATAAAGAATATTCCCATTGATTAATAATTGGTCTGATTGTCTAACCTGTACTCACCTTGGTAGTCCCTCAGAGGAATTGGCTTCAGGAGAAAGACTCAAATCTGAAATGAGTGTTCCAAGGTCAAACCTTTAGTAATCTCTATTGCAGCCTATAGGAATTTAAAACATTGACTAAACCCGAATCTCTGTAAGGTTTTGTAGTGACATTATATTCTGGGAGGGGAAAAAAGGGTTCTTTGGGTTTCACTAAATAATCCAGTTTTACACACTGGCTGCAAATCAGGGTGTGGTATGAAGATGATTTGATTCTACAAGCTAGAAAGAACTAGTCTGTACTGAGTTAGTTTCTTTAATTTGAAATTGTAACAGAGAATTAAAAATAATGATGATATAGTTCAACTCAGACATTTTGGGGAGATATGCCAGGTTCTGTAGGGCATCTGATTTCCTTTAGCTGGTCCTTACATTGTTTATGCATGTTGATGCTTGATTTGCAAAGCCACATGGCTAGAGATGCTGGGTTTTGTTTGTCTTTTTAAGGTCTTTCAGTTAGTTGCATTGCAGAGGATGTGACTTGCTGCTTATGTGTCTGAAGAATGATATGCTGGTTGGGGTCTGCCCCTTAAAGAAAATGTATGACAGTTTAGGGTGAGGGTAAATAAGGCAGAAATATATCAACACAGAGATAAGGAAAAGCAGATGTACAGAAGAGCAGCGCTCAAGGCTGAATTTACAAGCTGTTCATTACTGGTGTACAGACAACTGTCATTGCTGTGAAAGTACCCTAGTGGGTTGAGCAGCATGGGGAGAGTGCTTTGAGTTGGTCTGGGAGTACACGGAATAAATCACGCTATTTCCACATCTCCTTGGCACCCGTGACTGTGGGACCTCTTGCAGTCGGAGGATCGCTAGCATTGCAGGTATCTCTATAAACAGAGCATGTTTGCTAATCACTGAGAAGCAGCATGCTATGATAAGGAATTACCTGCCTGCTGTTTCTGTGTAGTGCATGCTCAGAAGTGTTTCATGTGAACCCAGCAGGATAACACTTGCTTTGTCTCCTCCAGCTACATGCTCATATTATTTTGACTTGCTATGCTGTCCTGTGCAGTCACTAAAGTAACAAAACTTGACGTACGTAGAAGTTATAGAAGGATAAAGCTAGAAGTGTTGGCGAGTCCAGTTGTTTACTCTCACAAACACAATTTATATTATACAAACTGATACAGCTCTACCTTGAAAAGCAGTAAATTTCTCCAGACAGTTATTGGAAAGGTGTCTTAAGAAAGACAAATTCTTCTTCTCATTAGAAACTTATTTCTTATTTCTAGTCTGAGCATACGTATGGCTATTCTTTATCCATTTGTTCTTGTGCCATTGTTTTCCTTTACCTTAGACAACTTGTTTCCTTCCTGGATTGTCCCTTTCCCCACAATGAATATATAGGTAGTAATCCTATCCCTTCCAAGCCTCTTGTATGAAATTCTGTTGCTTCCTGGAGGATCGTCAAATCTTTCTCTAAAATAATCCCATTCTGAAGCAATCTCTTGAATATGACTGGCCATTACTGTGTGTATTTGGCTACCTACATGAGTCTCGTGAATGTTTTGTAAACTGACAATATTTTCTATCTCTATTCTGAAACATTAAGATCCTTGTGTTTCCTGGGGCTGTGATATTGATACTCATAGATACCCTGTCATAAACACTTTCTAATCCTGCCAGCTAATGAGACAGCAGCAGATGTTTTTAGACCCAGGCATTAATCTGTAACTCCACCTAGAATTCTTAGCTCCTGGGGTCAATCTATCTACTCCTGTTCTGTGACAACCAGTTATTTCTCTATGTAGCCTCCACCTCCTATATGCTATCAGTGTCGTCTAATTTTGCATCAGTAGCATATTTTGATGACACTTTCCCGGTCTTTGGGATGGGGACCTTAGAAAATTTGAAAGATCAAGGAACTCCACTGGTGATACCCTTCATTACTTTCCTTCTTGCATCCACCTGTTTTCCTCTCATCTTAGCCTTGTTCTAAAGCTGGCCTCTTACCAAGGTATTTAGCAATTCAAATCACTTCTGCCCTTCTCCAAGTATGAGTATTGCATTTGCTATTCTCTCACCCTAAAGATGGAGATGGTCATGAAAAAAAACTTTTCTTCACTATCCTTAAGTTTGAAACTTAAACTGGATGGAAGAAAAGACAGGTCTGTTTGAGACAGCTTTGGGGGCTGTTTCTGTGAACAGAAGAATAATGTGAAGAAGCAAGGGACAACAGTAAATGGATGTTACCTACTACCACCACATTTGAGCCTTTTTTGACCTCACCTGTTCCTGTTCTTTATGTATACACATTTAAATTGTTACATGAAGTGTGCTTTTCCTTCTCTCATACATAAAAATTGTATGTGTGGATCTTCGTCTGTATTTTGACACTTCTGGATTTTTTTTGTCGTATTGCTGAACTAAAATTAGGGTATATGTAAATCTCATCTCAAGTTCCTGCTGTGATATGTCAGTTGTGTATATGGTCCTGTTGATAGATCCACAATGTCAGGTGGGTAGAGTGATGTTCTTCCATAATTACATCAACAATGCTTTTAATTTTAATGGTGAAGCCTTATTTTTTGCATCACAACTTTTTTTTTTCTTGGGTTTTTTTTTTTTTTTAATCTTCTCTTTTATAAAGATTCACAGCTTTGCCTTTTGACCATTTGCTGCATTAAAGAAGGTGGCTGAACTATGGAATACTGCTATAGCATATGTGGTAGCTTAACCACAGTCTTCAACTTCTGTTTTTGTTTTCCTTTGGAGATGCCAAACTTTCCCTCAGTGAATGGAGATTTCCACTCTAGCCTGTCTCTCTGCTTTTACAAGTGGTGCAGTGTGTTTTATTTTTGACTTAAGGGGGAGTGGGGCGTGGGTTGAAAGATAAGAAAGCTGTGTTGTAGCATACTGTTTCCAAAAATGATAAAATGTGAAAAATAACAGACTTGTTCCAGGGCCATGCAATCAAAATAGATTTTGCACTGGAGATATAAAAAGAGACTATGCAAAACATTCCTGAAATAATTTATGCCGAGTTCAAGTTTAAAGCCAGAGATATAATAGTATATTATGTGTTCTTTTGGCATTCTGTGTTTTTAAATCAACAAAATGATCTCCACTTTTGCACTCCGCTCAGTGCACTGATTCCCTTAATATTGTACAGTCAGAGCTACGGGTCTACCAGTCTTTCAAATGGCTCATTTTCAAAATTGGAAGGCTTTATTGTTTTTTGGTGTCATCTATCTAGTTTCTATGATGGTGATATGCTATAGCTTATTAGTATTCATGGAGTGAGCTATCAGTTTCTTTAGTTACATATATTCCACTGTGTTCTGGGCTGTCTTGGTGCCACACTCACAAAAAGAAGCATTCATATGTCTCTTTGCTTGGCAATTACTGTTTTTCTGGTTATGTTTACTTACGCCGACCACCTGTGTAACCTACCTGTTGGTAACCTAGCTGAGCTGGTAACATTTGCCAGTCCTGGGCAAGGGCTGAGTCCTGCTGTGGGCAAGGTAGCTTGTCTGCTGCAATCCTAGTTTAGAGTCTGAAAGGTTTTACAGCGTGTGTGTGGCCTGGCTGTGCCAGTTGGCCTTAGGGCCAGAAAATGGGCCCTGGCTCTGCTTAGCTTGCTAACACAGCTATAGATATAGCCAAAGGGTAAAGGCCTATCAGGACATGTCCCAAGACTGAATATTTTTATGTTGTGAAGGTATTTATTTTCCTTCCTCTGTCTCTACCATATAATTTTCCTTATTGCTACTAGATATTTTGACACCTTATTTCAAGGAGTGGGGATTTCTTTTTGTTTGTGGTGCTTTTTTTTGTTGTGGTGGTTTGTTTTGTTTTGTTTGTTTGTTTTTTTAACAGCTAATTATTTATTTTTAACTCTGATCAGGAAAATGCACAGGAGAGAGCTGTGACTAGAAGGGCCTTAAACATGACCTAACTAACTTGAACATGTACAAAACTGTCTGCCAAAGGCTTCAGATAACAAGTCTAAATTCCCATAATAATAGAACTTATTAATCTGCAAAGTTAATGAAATCTCTGAATAACATGCAAAAAATTATTTTGAAGTATAGTCTTTCAGTTAGAAAAAATTTGTCATTTGAATTTAGAGTCTGGTGCAAAGCCCGCTGAAACAATTGGGAGTTTTGCTAGTGCTCTCAATTGGGGCTAGACTTGGCCTCCGAATGCAAGCACTCTTAGGGTGAAAGCGTTATAGTCAAGTCGAAGTTACATGTTCCACTCAAAATAATCTCTCTGTTCTGAGAGGTCAGGCCCTGAAAGTGTCCCAGAACTGGGACTTCACCAAAGAGTTATAAAAGTTGCATGTGAACTTGCATACACTTTGATAACAAGGTAAAATGAAAAATGTGAGAGAAACATACAAAGCCAACAGCAAAATATTTTTTTCAGAAATTACATCATATGCATAAAATTACAGAGATCAAACTTAGAATAAGCCATCTCCATTCATATTCCAGAAATGCCCTCAATATCTACGTACGTACCTACATGTTTATATTGTAAATTCTCTGCGTTTTGAAACTAATTGACTGCCATAGTGCTAAAGCAGGTGTCCCCTGGAGCATGCGTCAGAGTGGAAAGCGACAGCCATTGCTAAGGCTGGTCCTCCCCATTAGACTGGCTGCAGTTTCACTGCCTCATACTCAGCCTGTATTTCCATCAAGGCCTGTGCTGCCCAAAGACACAATTATTTTTAGTTCTAAGTGCCTGCATAATGGAAAGAATATCGTGCATCTTGAAAAAATCGTGGGTTCATAGCATGCCTAGGAGGATTTGTGTTGCATGCCATGGGTGGCTCATGAGGTGTTTGAAGGGACAAGACTACATGGGAACTTTTGAAAGACTGACCCAGGTGGGGGTCCAACACATGGCGTAGTCTAGCTCCAAACCTTGCTTTGAGTAGAGTGAACCATCTTACCAGGTCCCAGATATCAGGAATCTTGAGTGAACCATGTTAGCAGGTTCCAGGTTTTCTTCTTTATGCTTGCTGTAGAAGGGAGCTTAGAGACAACTGGTGTTACATGCAGTGTGAACAAACAGGGGCTCGAGAGCCAATGAGGGAGTTAAATTATTTGTCAGTATAGGTATATAGTCTGCAGAGGTCAAAAGGAACCTGAATCAACCCTTGGATATTAGCCTAACATGAAGCTGCTTGGGACTTTTTAAAAATTCAGATGTGATATCCTTTAAAGAAGCCATAATGAAAAGTGTATGTGTGTGTTCATGTTTATGTACAGGAAGGAAGGGTAGAGACTGAAAGCTGATCTTTGAAAAACTTTTGTGTCACAGTCCCAAGCGTAGGCTTAGGCTGATTGAACTCTAAATAGGGAGAACCAAGTAAGAGATTATTAGGGTGTTAATATTGAGTTGGGGCTGTCTGTGCTTAAAGATTGAGAGGTGTTAGTGACACGAGAATGGGCAAATTAAAATTACTCAGTTGAGTTCCTTCTACATTTATTTTTATTGAGTTACATAGTTTAATTATGCTGCAGTAGGGGATAATTTAACTTGTCTAAAAAAGAAAAAGTCAACTTACTGCCAAATTCACATATTTATAATACTCTAGGTTAGACAGAACTAGAGCTGTACTTTGAAAAGGAAAAAGTAAATTGATATTTTGCACTGGAGGTGTATAACTTTTAGGACATGAGGGTAGGTAAAAGGGTCGTCAGGTAACTTCAGTTAGAATGAATGAAGCGATTATGCTTTTAATGATTTATAAGCTACTTATTGATATTTAGATAGTGCACTGAATTTGTTGTGTAGCATCCCTTTGAAAGTATAACTTAAATATTATATATTACATTATTATAGCATTTATATGTCCTTTTAAAGGAAGACTGCCTGCTTCTACCCTTTGTTCTGATACCTTCCCTTTAAATTTATGTGGTCATCCTGTGTATGATAGCAGGAGGTTGCTTCATGCAAACAGTGGGGGAACAAGCTTTAATGAATAGCAGGAAAATGTTTGTTTTGCTTTAGAAAAAAAAAGGGCAAAAAAAAAAGCAGCACATTCCATGTATTTTCATGTAAAGACCTAATATTTGTTAGGAATGGCTGAACAATTTTTTTTTTTTTTTTTTAAAAGAACTGTTGTAATCAGAACTATGGAAAATATACAACATCCTGTTTGTATTATAATTCTCAGATATTCCTTGGTAGTAGAATCATTGTTCATATCCAAGCATTCCTCCATCCAGTATTCATTGTCTATTGTTTTACTACCCTAACTCATCACAATTAGCTGGTATTGCAACTTAAAAATATCAAGAACATATTTTAATGACAACAATGCTTAACCTACAGTTCATCCAAGAGAAAAGTAAAATCTTATAGAAGTCATAGTTTTGTTTCTTTTTTGGGAAAAGTTAGATTTAATCTTTTGTAGGGGGGAAAAATAGTATTTCTCTCTGTTTACCACATCTGAAAAAGCTTTCCCCATGACTAGCCATGAAGACTTCCTGAATAGTAAACTTCTGCAGGGTGTTAGGTATTTACCTGAGTGGGCAGCTCTCTAAACAGAGATGACATGAGTTCTTCTATGAAGAATTATCAGAAAATGAGGGCCTCACATATTTTAAGTATGTATTGCAAAAATACAGGAATAAGAGAATGATTTTAGATTTACACCATGTCTTAATCTATATAACACATGATGAGACTGTTAAATTATTATTGGTCCTAGCCTCCTAACTCCTATTTTTCTTATTCTTTCCTCTCCAGCCGTTTTCTCAAGTTAGTTATTCATCAGCAATAAGCAAAACAGACTTGCACTCGTACAGTAATTAAAAAGCAATCTAGTTAAGATTGAGTATAGGTTTAGCTGAAGCTGAGAGACTTGAAATCCATGAAAAGGGCTTGGGAGAGTATCTCAGTTGATAGCTCACTCAACTCAAAAGGTATGATAGGTCTGGTTCTAAATATGTATGAAAATATGCTTATTTCCAGATCAGCTAGCATATCTTTAAAGTGTAACCCTGTTGTCGTCAGCTTACATTAACGCTTGTTATTTGACAGAACTGGCAATCCTTTTGTCTTTCATTAGTAAAGCACCTGGCAAGCTGAGGTCTTCATCAATAACTGATACTCTGAGGCTTTGCCACAGTACAGTTACACAGATAGCGACAGGGAAGGTGCGAATATTGGCTCTCCAGGATAAACTCCCAATTAATTTCAGAAGCATTACTGGCCTCAGTCTGATACCATGGGGTTTACAATATTTTATTTTCCCAAATTTTACTATAAATGAATCGGTAGGACAATGGCCAGCATTGCTGCCAAAGACTAGGCAATACACATAGAGGTAATACGTTGCAACACTTGCAAAATCTTACTTTTAAGATAATTTCAAATATCTTACTTATATCTGTTATGTAATAATACCAAGTACAGAGCTCAAATCTGTAAATAGCCCGTAAACATTATTAAGGAAAAGAACAAACATATTTGACAGGGCACCTGTAGTTCATCACTGCAGTGTATTATTCAAATCATGCTGTGAGGTTAATATGGGTATGAATATTAGGAAAGCTTGTTAAAAACATGGATGCACACGTGTAATTTCAATCAAATATACCTTTACAGTATTTATAATGAAAAATATATACCTATTGCTTAAACCCAGCTAAGTTGGGGTTTTTTTGCCTTTTTAGCCTTAAAAAGAGGTAGTAACATCCGTATCTTCTAGGCCTATGTCATGGTTAAACCCTAACCGGCAACTAAGCACCATGCAGGCACTTGCTCACTCCTCCCCCACCCCTGGTGGGATGGGAAGGAGAATTGGAAAGGGGAAAAAAAAAAGTAAAAGTTGTAGGTTGAGATAAGAACAGTTTAATAATTAAAATAAAATATAATAATAATAGTAATGAAAAGGAAGATAACAAAAAGAGAGAAATAAAACCCAAGACAGACAAGTGATGCACAATACAATTGCTCACCACCCGCTGATGCCGAGCCAGTCCCTGAGCAGCGATCAGCCCCTCCCAGCCAACTTCCCCCCGTTTATATACTGAGCATGACATTCTATGGTATGGAATACCCCTTTGGCTAGTTCGGGTCAGCTGCCCCGGCTCTGCTCCCTCCCAGCTTCTTGCACACCTGCTTGCTGGCAGAGCATGGGAAACTGAAAAATCCTTGACTGAGGATAAGCACTACTTAGCATCAACTAAAACATCAGTGTATTATCAACATTATTCTCATACTAAATCCAAAATATAGCACTGTACCAGCCACTATGAAGAAAATTAACCAAGTCCCAACTGAAACCAGGAAACCAGGACAGCCTGTTTGTTAATGTATTGTTTCATCCGAATTAAATTTCTTAAAACAGCTTCACATCAAAGTACATTCATGGGCTCAGGAATTCAGTACCAACCTTGCTTGAAAAGTTTGCTTTATCTTGAAAGTAGAGGTAAAATGAAGTTTGTAATGGAAATTTTAGATGTAGCCTTGGCCTGTGTGCTGTGAGGTGATACTGCTGTAAAGTGTCAGCTTTTTTTTTTTTTTTTTTTTAAAGTGCCAATTTTTGGTTTCACAATGAAATACGATAATGCAGTTAATTCTGTCTTCACCATGCAACCTTGCTCTGTGGTCTTGAATGGTGAGGACAGAATTAAGTCCAAGGTACATATCACAACAACAACTTTCTATCGTAAGTTCCTAGTCTCCGTCCTGTGTTGTAACTCAGGTCGGTGGTACTTGAAATGATGAGACCAGAAGAATTTGGCCCTGTCTCTTCTCTGTAAGAAATACCGGCAGTGGAGGTTAGTGGTGTGTTGCAATCTGCTTTATGATATGTTGGGGTTGGGGGAGGAGGGAGCCCTACCTATCACGTCTGCCTTGGGAATCTCCCCAAGGTAAACAGGAGGAGAACGGCATGTATGAGGGAGGACAACCCCAGTGTTGATGAGTAACAAAAACAGCCAATAAATTCACATCAAGGATGCCATCCATGACATGAATATATACTTAAATTTGGTATCTGAATGTACTGCAGTACATTTAAAAAAAAAAAAAAAAATCACCCTTGAATAAATGAGAATCTTATTGAAATGCCAAGCAAAGGGTAAAATGATTACAGAGAGAGAGAGGGAGGGAGGAATTAATAATAAAAATGAAGCAATGGTGGAAAAAAAGAGATAGGAAAAAGAAACCTTTTCATGCAAGATTGTCAGAAAATGTTGCTCAGCATAGATTATGAAACGTATCCTTTAGAATAATTTGCTTCTTCCTTTATGTATCTTTTAATAGCTATCTCTTGTTAATTATAATTTGTGACAACTGCTACAAGGCAAATACTAGTTTAGTTAGAGTTCATTGTGGGTATTTGAATGGAATTCTATTGGCCTTGGATTTAACAGGGAAGAAGTATTGGATACTATTTTTGCGAATGCAAATTTGGGCTGAAAAAGTGACTGTAACTTCATGAGAAATAAGTCCATCTGTAATTTTTAGTTCATTTCATAGAAAAGGTCCCTCAGTTACAACACAGTTATTGTTCTGAGTTAATATGCTGGAGAATTTGCTTTTTCTGCGCCTCCCCTTCACCTCCTCCCCCCAGAAAGGAAAAAGGAGCAGTTGTTAAGTCAGAGTAGAAATCACAGCATGTGATTTACCATTTCATATGCACAATGTGAAAGAAAAAACAATAAATACCTGAAACTAATAATTCAGAAACATCTTACTGGTTGAAAATTCATTAATTTTTTAGTGATTACTTAAAAAAAAAAAATTACCAAAAGAGAAATCAGTCTCAGGAGGCAGTCTAATTTTATTTTCTTCTAATGTCAATAATTGTGAACAAAAGGTATGCTTTCCTAACATTTTGATGCTTCTTTCTTGTGAAAATATTACCTTTAAAAATGCTGGCAGTTTGAATTAATTGACAGCTGTATTGTTTCATCAGGCATATCGCAGTTACCCACAGAAACATCTGAGAAGTCTGAAACATTCTTGAAAACCTACAATGAATCAGAGGCTTGCTATTTTGTGTGGATCTGTTATTTGAAGGTACTGGATCAGCCCATCTCAAGCATGTGGCTGATGCATATCCCTGTATGCCCTGCGTGAATCAGGATAAGCAATACTATTTAAAATATGTAATACTGAACAATGTAAACTGGTTTAGGTCCCCATATAAGTAGTGGACATGACATGATGTTCTATCCCACAATATTGGGACTGTTGATAAAGTCATACAGTGGGGAAAAATTAGTGGGGAAATACTGAGTATTTGCTTTAAATGTATTTGGAGCATAAGAAGATGGATAATGAGAACAAGTTAGTCATGTATCTCACAGGACTTAATGAGATTGAGCAATCCTGTTACAGATTCAGCTCATGTTAACACTACAGCCACAGTTCCTAACATTCCAAAAGTGTCTTATTTAAAGACCTCTGATAAGATCGTGAGAGTTAGCAAATATTGCTAGAAACATCACATTTGGACGGAGAGTTTCAGAGGAAGCACCATATTAATTTGATTGTCAAATCTGATTTATCCATTATTAAACCAATCCAGTACAACTGGTTATGGAGTTCCACAGAACAAGGAAGAGATCATGGTTAAAAAATAATCCTAAAAAAAACGTAAAAAGGATGTCTTGTGAAACTTCAGCCAAATGCAGAGTAAAAGCAGATACCCACATTCAAAGACACTGAGGGTTTTTTCTATCTTTTTCTGAAACTTTCCTTTTCTCTTAAATGGTTGTGTATATGTTTGCTGAGGAAAATTTATCTCAGATTCCAAAAGTGATCTAACTTGTAGTTGTCTGAAGTTTGGAATCCCCAGTGTTAGATGGGGATTCAGTTTTTATTGTATAGATGCTCAGCACCTTGTAAAAACCAAGGTTTTTTTCTGAGGTGTCTCAGACAGGGCAAATAAAAGCTGATACACTTGCAATTACTGATTATCTTCTGAAAATTTAAACCTAGAAATTTGTAGAGATGGAATTTATTGGCCTGGGGTGGAGAAGCGATGTGTCTGAACTGAAACAGGTTGGTGCTACAGGAGGGAATTTAGATGAATAGGCAAGATGTTGACTGAAGTTTCTGGACTTTAGTGAGCTGAATAATTCAGGTGTTGGAATAGCGATCTTGCTCTTATTCGTAGATGTTGATAATTTTGTCACATATATTGCTCCCTCTCTCCTACCTGTAAAAGCACAATAGCACAGAGTTTTATCGACCTTTAAAATTCATTTCAAAGGGACCAAAGTGATTTAGGTACTGACTTTCATTGAATGCCTTTAGAAATATGTATCATCATCATGTGATTAGATGAGTCAAATAGCTCTTTAAATTGTGAAGAATGCTACTGACCTTTTAAGTCTATACTGAGAAATACAGAAATCTGAAATTTTTGTCTTTTTGAAATTGAAGATAGATCCATTGTCCATTGTTTGTATTTAAGCAAGGACCAAACAGGTACAAATAGTCCTAGAATAAAAATGCAAATAAATTATACTGATTTGTCATGAGTCAGCTAAGAAATATATAGAATAATGAAAACAAAACAAATTATTCTTCTGATCTTTGATGTTTTCTTTTCTCTTCATACTCTCTTATTTTGAGTTAGTTAAACATGCTTGAATGATGTATTATTCAAGAATACTTTCATTCTAAACTACCTTTACTATACTTCATAGATCGTGTAATTAAAATAGTTGTTCAGAGTACGCAGATGACTTGCAGTTTATGTGAGATCATGTCTTCAGGAGATAATGCTTGAAGTGGATTACCAGCTGCCTTTGAAGTATTTCAAATTGGTTTAATTCGGGATAGAAACAGCCACATGCTTTTGACATAATTCCATTTCACTGGTGTTCCTGTTTGCCCTCAGAACTGTCTGTAGCTGTCTCGCAGTGTCCTACCCAGGATCTAACCATACAGTTTTATTTTGTAATTTCAAATTGTATGCTATGTTTTGTTCTCTTATCAAACATGTGCATAGTGCTCAAATAAAAAAGAAAACAAACAAATCCACAACTAAAATTTCGGAGAGGTGATTAGCAAGCTAACTATTAAAAAAAAAAAAAAAAAAGCTTAAAATCTGTTAGTGAGTCTAAAACAAAATGACATTTTGAAAAGGCAAGGTGATTCTTGGTCAAGTACATACTTAAAGCCTAATGAACAGTGGTACATGCTGGTGCTGGGAAACTCAGATCTGGAATTTGACATATGTTTGTAAAGATCTGAGCTGCAACAAACTTTATAAACACTAAACGTACATTGTGGCGTGGAATGATCAGTTATTGGCCTATGCTGAATGATATGTATTTTATGATAGTTTATCCTATATGCAGCTTTAAGGGGTTTTGATTTGCTGGTTTGTTGTTGCTGCATTTAGCATTTCCTAGTATAAATGCAAGAAGCCTGTTTCTGATTTTTAAAAGATTCATAGCTTAGCAATGCAGAAACAAACACACTTGGAGCATACAAAACAAAAAAGCAACTGAAACATTTCAGATGGCTGTGAGTACTTCCCTTTTAGATAAGGGACCACTGCAGATGTCAGAATTTGAAGTATTTTCTCTGGGTTTTGTGTTTTCTAAGTGTATGTGCTTCTGACCCATAATTTTTAATCTGTTTTTTTAAAACCAGAAGGAAATTTTCTTTTAAAAACAAAGTGTTTTATTTAGTAGTTAAATAAAACAAATCTCTATGCATTTGTTTTCTCCTTTTGTACTTCTTTTGTACTAGTACTTTAGAAAAAATCCTAAATTTAACCATAATATTATTCACTCACAAATTTCTGTTTATTCATTCATTTCAATGCTTTGGACAATAATAAAAAAGTTCTAGAACATTAACTAATAATATATGTAGCTTATGGCTTTAACCTGAAGGAACTGAACATGGTAAACAGTGCTCATTGTACTTAGGGATGACATTCAGAAACTGGCAAAATAAGTCAAAATATTGGGAATGCTGATTCAAACTCTGGCACTGTACTTGCTTAAATACCTTGGAATTTCATGTTATTTATATAGTCAAGTAAATATCCTTTAATTTTTGATCTGTCATTTGACTTTGTACCTGTCTGAATTTTCAGACCAGTTTTTTTGGGCAGGCTAGGCGGTTTAGGGAGGATCCAGAAACTGTCAGTTAAGACTTAAATATGGTGTAAGTCATGGTTCAGGTTACCTGTTCTGAAGTATGGAATACATTGTATTTCAAACTAATATTTCCCTCTACAGTCGATGTTGCCTCTGAAATAGAAATCAAAGCTCAAGTTGGTGAGCATCTCAGGTTAGACTGTCTTTGAAAAGGTTGACCTGTCCCAGGCTCCTCATCCACCAAATCTGAACAATCCTGCCTGACTCTGGAGGACTGTTCGTATACCTCAGTGTGTCCAGGACTGCACGATTCTTGCCCAGCACACTCTGTACAAACATGTAGCAGTGGTGTTACACTCAGATTTTTTTACTTCTGCCATGGTCGCAGCTACTCTGGGCATTCTGTCATTTGCATGCCTTTGGTTAAGTATGGCCTTCCTTCATGAAAATAGCTTTATGACCCCTGTTGTGCAACAATGCATGAAACTGCAAACACCTGGAAAGATTTTCCATGGTGCAAGCATTAGTGCAACAGTGGCCAAACATCTGGAACTCATTGGGAGATTCCCAATGGTCCCTTCAAGTGCTGAATGAAATTACTTTCTTTTGTAAAATGAACATCTCTCTTGACGTTGATTCCGAAAACTGAGAGGAAGCAGGGGGAGGGAAAGTCTCTGATTGGCAAATGAAATTATCTACCACTGGGAACATTTTCTGTTAAAAATGTAAAATATCAACTTGCGTGTACATAATTTCTTGAAATAAAATATTCGCTTAAAATAAAACTTCATTTGTTGTAGTTACCAAATAACAGAATTTTGGATATCAGAATGTCTGTAAATATTTTGGTCTTGAAATATAGAGTTTGACCTAAAATGAAATGCTTTTCAAAGAAGTGGTAAAACTGACCCAGATCTCAACATAGTAAGAAGTGAAATTCCCTGACTTAGGCTGGTTCTCATAATGTATGTTCTTGCCCTACATTCTATGGCTTTTCTTTTTCTTCTTTTTCTGTGTAATGATATGGATAGCCTAGAGGTGAAAAGTAGAGAGAGATGAAGCTGCTCCAGTTCTGTCTGCTATTTCCAATTTGTCAGATTTCCTCCTTCCTGATCTTTCACACATGAGTCCTTATTGTGACCTGTTGCTAATAGCTGCCGATATTGTTGCTTGGTACCACACCCTTCTGGGGACATCTGGCACATTGTGGATTCACTACATCTGGAAGATGGTACAAATTTATCTCTGCTTAAAGTCAAGTCATTTTTGAATGGCCACAGTGGCATAATTTTCAAGACTGTATGATGACATATGTGGAAAGTGCCTGTACACTTTTTTTTTTTTTTAAACTATCTTCCTTTTATTTTGACTTTTCCTGTAACAAAATAGGGCTCCACCCTGGGATGTTTTGGTGCTGCTCAAAATAGGACATTTATTGATTTCTTCCTTGTCAGGCTGGACGCCAAGCCAAGTATTGGAGGAAAAAAAGAAGGCCTCCTTATCATACACCTTTTTTTCTCCAGCAGCATGCTCTGTGTAGAGAAATTGGGAGGGAAATTTTACAAGCAATATTTTGATGACTGTACACTGCTCAAAAATGCCTCTTAGAGGGAGATAACATTGTAGGTCTAGCAACTGCCTCCATGTCCTGCTGGAGTGTCAGAAACCAGCTGGATCCAGTCACAGGATTTAGCCTTCACTGTAAAACTTATGTTTAAAGGTTTCCATCTGCATATTTTGGTTGCTTCCAATATTACTTTTTAAGTTGCAGGAAGATACTGGTTGTTAGGTTTTTGGGGGGGGGGGCGGTGTTTGTTTGGTTTTGGTTTTATAATAAGAACACAAATTTATGAACTGATGAAGTTGAGTATCTACAGTTTGTTTTAAGCCCCTCTAATCTAATGCATTTATGCTGAGTTCTCATGCTTCATTCAAAAAATGAAAGCTGAATAGTCATTTGTGTTACTCATATCTGTTACATGGCTTTCTGAAGAGGATCAACATTTTCCGGCTTTACTGAGAACAAATAGGAAGTATAGTTATGTAAACCCAACCTTGTATGAAAAAAATATACATCTGCTTTTTCTTCTAGCTTTTTTTTTTATTATTATTATCCTTGATGTATTGTTAGTGGTGGCTTTTTGGGAGCATGAAAGTGAAACGTTTGAAGAAAGGGTTAGGAATTGAAAAAAAAAGTTTATTGAAAAGGTAAAGGAAGAGCTGGAAAATGCTTTCCCCCTCCCCAGTAATCTTTCTGATTTAATTGTATACGGAACTGTTCAAAACAGAGAAAAGAATAACCAGGTCATAAACTTAGCTCTGTATTGACTTTGTTAGGAGCAAAGCCCCGAAGTCTCATTGCTAGTGTCTTCGTTGAGAAATATTGAGGGCCAGTAGAAATTTAACTGTAGCACAAAACAGAGGATACAGTGTGTGCATTTTGAGATGTTTTACTTCAGACTAGCTCTCATGTGGTCCTGTAGGCTGCATACCCGCATGGCTGGAGTGCATCTTTGTTTTAACTTCAGCTGAAATAGATCCAATTCACATGCTCCAATTCAATAGTCAGTGTGCAGGGACAATTGGGAGATTTGCTTCACAAGTGTCCTGGTGATTTAAACTAAACCAGTAATTAGACTCAGCCATTGCTGACTTCAGTGAGAACTGGCTTAGGTCAATGATGACTGGTTTTGAAGATTTTATTGGCATTAAATGAGTGTGATCTAAAAATGAGATTTTTTTTGAAAAGATTGAGCTAGGTATACGTATTAATGTTACTTTTCCTATGGAATTTGGGATTCCGTTTTCAAAAGCATGAAATATACTTACAGCCTATCCTCATTTTCAGATGTCTTTTTTTTAATGCAGAAGTTTCATGATGATCTTCATTTTAAACAAATTGGAGTATGAGAAGCATTCCCCAGAATCTTATGATTTATAATCAACTTATTGGACTGCAAAATATTCCAAACTGCTGACCTCCAGAAGTTTGGCATATACAAAAATGTAACTAGAATATGTTTGACAAAAAGATACATAAGGATGCAGCAGTGACTTTGGGGAATTTGGATCATAGAACTAGTAAGTTTTATTGGATGGGTACTGATTTACAATGGAGAAAGTGTCCAGTGTAATTCTGGGTGGAAAACAAAGCTTAATCCTTATTAAGAATACATATATGCGAAAGAAAGAACACCCCTATTGTCTTTTCTGAGGTAAAAGAAAGCTTCATTCTAGTGGCTAGAGTAACAGGAAACATTTCAGTAGAGTTAGGATGTCACATATGATTCAAGTCTTGGCAGAGATTGAAGTCAGTGGGATGTGCTGAGTATGTTACTGGCCCAGGATCTAAGAGACTTTTCCAAAATGCCACACGAGACCTCTGCCAAAATGCCACTCTGTGGCAAATGTGGAAACTCAGTCCAGATCTTCTGACTCCTAGTCCAGTCTTCAGATTGCAGGAACATCCACCTTCCCTCTGTTCTTCATCTTCCTGTACTAAGTTTTCTTGTGTATTAAGCAAGAATAACAACAGGTTTATAGGTCAAAGAGATGAGCCACTGGTAGATTTAGGTATTGCATCCCATACTCCATAAACTCTGCTTCTGTTATCAGTGGAAGTAGTTTGTAGAGATAACTCTTACACATAGAAGTGATAATACTGGATTCTTCATCTCTAACGTGCACTCTTCCTGGTCACCTCCCAGTTTTGCTAACACTGTCAATACATGTACTGTGTTAGGCCTTGTGGAGAAATGTAAACTTCTAGTGCACTGAGCCACACCAACTGTAGTGCAATTTAATGATAAAAGAGCCATTGAAATATTTTGCAGGAAAGCCAGACTACATTTTTCAAGCATGTGTTTATAAACTCCTGGTTCTAAGCACAATGGCTGCATTATAAACGAAAGCTCGGGAATAGGCAGCGCTCCAAGCGGAGTCAGGAGTGGAAAAGGAGTAACAGCTGACTTCTGTTTATCAGAGCAGCTTGAGCAGGATGTGCTTTCACGTATCTAAATATTTATGTAAACAGATGCACATTAAACCACTTAGAAATAAATAAAGCTTTCTGAAAATAGAAGTCCACAATGACATCAGGAGCTATTTATCTTCAAGAACTGTGGGAATGGGCTTGAATATGCAAATATTTCATTGAAATAAAGGCAGTAAAACTAGCTTCAGATGTAATTTCTTAAGTTTATATGACACAGGCCATCTGACTGTGCTGAGTGTACAGATTTATTAGTAGTATTTTTCTAAAACCAGCCAACTTTACCTTCTTTCCCAGCCTCGCACAATGGTTGATCGTCTGTACTTGTTGCTAGTACAGCCTTTAAGTGAGAGCGCTCTTGTCTGCCCTTCTGCATACTAGGGCAAAGAAAGCCTTGTTGGAGTGTGGCGTTCCACTAGACAAAGGGCAAAGTCTCAGTATTGGCTGTGTCTCATCCACACAGCGCAAACCCGCCGGGTCTGCACAGCTTTTCTCCCGTTATATTGCATGTCCATATAGAATCGTGTCTTGGCAGACAAGGGTTGGTTTTAGTATGATTGTATATGAATGCTGAATTAAGAGTCTATCATCTACCAGTGATTTTTCTACAGTGTGCTACTTTCTCTGCTTCAGTTCCACAATTTGAAAGATGGTGTACCGCAGTCACGGTTTAATAGTTGTTTTCTCTCTATGCTTTTGTACATAATTTTTTGCTGGGGTCAACTTGTGTGGTGGTGTGTTGGTTTTGTTTTTGTTTTTTTTTAAATTCTATTTTTGGCAGCTCTGTGAAATGTTTTTTTATAACTTGCTGCATGCCCTAAATGTCCCTCCATTTTCTTTGTCTGGTGCACCACCTCAGATAAGTTGTTATTTTTTAGTGAAGTTTACCAAACTCCTAAATTTCAAACATTACTGTGGACTTCTTTGTGACTTCTTGTCTTCCCATGTCCTCTGAAAATGCAACACAACTTGTCTTTAGATTTCTTTTCCCTTGGGCATGCATCCAGGTTTTCAGGTAAATGATTAGGACATATTATAAATATGTTGTCCTAGCATATATAAATGAAACAGCTCCAACTCAGCCCAAATTTCTAGAAGAGGAGGAAGGTCTGCTTTCCATGGATTTTAATTACATTTTCTGTATGTGGTTTCTCCTGCTTGACAACATTAGTTAAGATTTTGATAGGTTTCTATTCTATAACCTTGATTGCACTGTTAGCCCTCTACGGCTTCTTGACCAGTTTTATCTCTAAAAGCTTCATGCAACAGAAGCTAGTAAAAGGACCATTAAAACAAACTGTTTGTTGTAAATTTGGGACAAATTAACTTTAGGGGATATAATAACCATCAAGATGTATTAACAGATTTTTATGATCATTTTACGTCAATAAATGCCAGTCCTTGTTCCATGTGTTCTTACTGTGAGAACAATGCAGCTGGTCAAATGGTTAGAGAGTTTGTGGTTGGAAAAGGAAGTTAGTTCTGCTCAGTCTTGAGTTGATGTAGACAAAAGCAATTTTTTTGTTTGTTTGTTTTTTTGTTTTTGCATGAAGCACCATGTTTCTGAAACTTAGTGGTTCAATACCTTCAGTTTGTCCTTGCTTCCAATAAATGTGGAGGTGCTGGTGCTGCAAGCAAGTCAAGCATTTGTGTTCTGTGATTATGAAATCCTTGTAGTTGCTTGCTCCCACACAGCTTCATTTTGTGAATGTAACAAACCTGACAATAACTCTTTTGGCCAGAACACTCATCGCCATAAAGATTGACTAAAAAAACCTCAATTTATACCCACTGACTTTGTCTACAGTTAAAAAATATCTCTGTTTTGGCACCCCAGTATGTATGAATAAAATGAATAGTCACTGATTTTGACCAGTTAGACCTCATAGATCCAAAAAGTCAAAACCGCTATTATTTCTGATATCAACCTAAAGTGTTGTCCACCTTTTATTTTTTAAACCTGAAACAATACCCTTGACTGGGGGGATAGAATTTGTTTCCTAGATTTTTTCCTGTATATTTGAAACCTTTTTTATGTTTCTTCTACTACCTTATCTGTGTTGAAGAACGTTAAAAAGAGAAAAAAAAATTGCAGATAAGAAAATTGAGATATTTGTTCTGTAAATCTAGGTTTCACCAAACTTAGTCAATTACTTCATTTGGACAGAATAATTACTTGCAGAACAAAGCAATGCTTGAGCAGTATCAGAACGCTACTCCCTGGGCTGCATAGGATTTATCTTGGAACTTACTTCAATTGGAGTAAATAAATTTTGTTCAACGTTAATTCCAAATGTATGATAACTCTATGTTGATTAAAGTGGTGTTGTACTGCTATACTAGATTTCTGATGTTCTCATACAAATGAAGACTTAGTAAATAGTAATGTAATTCTAGGTAGATTCTGAAGTTGCATCTTCCAGTAAAGTCAGGAGGTTTTAGTTTAAAAATAGAACATCTTGAAATACAGACAAGTTAAAGAAAAAATAAAAATGTTTCTCATATGAGGAAAAACCTGATAGTCAAATCTTGTTTATTCGCAGTGTCCTCCTTGCTACTTGAATTTTTAAAAGTTGGTTGACATAAAGTTTATATTTATACTCCCATGTAACAAGGTATATGGAAGGTATATTTCTTTTTTTACAAGTGATTCTGATATTTAATTAAAATATTGATTCAGACTTTCCTTTAGGTATGGTCTGTGTGAGTGGCAAAGAAACTCTCATCCTTTTCCACCTGCTGTCTTCTGAATAGCAAACCACAAACTTGCTTACTTTGATTTTCTTTGTTGCACCTCCAAGAGGTCTTGAGTTTGTAAGGAATTTATTTCTTCTGTTCTGGTGAAATCTGAAAAGGAGGAAAAGTGAAAACTTAAAATCCTGATTCCAATTTTTGTGTAGTCAGTCAAACTTCTGCAAAATTAATGATATGGATGTGTCTGAAGATATTTGCATTTGTCATGTTTAGAGGAAACTGTGCAAGACATTGGGGACAGATACTCTGTAAGTGTTTTCCAGTGTAGTTTTCTGAACTCTTGTTGAGAAGTCAGGGTATAATGTGATTGAGATAGAATTATATAGCTGCAAGCAAATGCAAAATATATCTAAGGGAGTTAATACCCCATGAAGAATAGAGATGTATTCCTGGCATTGCTTCCGTTCTCTCTGCTCCTTAATCAGTGTCATCAGTTGAATGAGTTTTCTGTGAGCACTCTTTTCACAAAAAAAAGAAAAAAAAAAAAAAGCTCTTTCATGGATGCTCATGTGAGAACATGTTGAAGAATGGTGTATGAAAGCAAGAAGAGTGAAGTAAAACTTCTTTAAGAGATTTCCCCAAAATTGTCTTGGGAAGCACTGTTTCTGTCCCCCACTGTTATGAAGGTGTCCTACGTCCACATAAGTGCACATTAATAATCAGTAGAGTTAAATTAACTTCATGAATTTTAGATACTTTTTTTGAGCATTTTGTAGGATCACTGTCTTACACAAGTGATACATTTCTCAAAAATCCAGAAAATCAATCCTCTGTGCGTACTCAATTTCCCATTAGCTTTAAGTCTCTGCTTAAAATATTCTACAGTACGCGCACACACAACATCAGAGTCTGTGCAGCTACTTCATGCTTCATGGGAGTTTCTTCTTTTTTTTTATTACTTAGAGGTTCATTACGGATAGTGTGTGGGCAGATGATGTGTTTTTGACTTTGTGTTCATTATTGATCGTCTTGGGCCTTATAGAGACACACACGCTTTAGCACTGAAATTTTCTCAGGAATACAGGATACCCTGTTGTTATGAGTTGATTTGCCGTTACAGAGCTATATTCCAGTTTTACCAAGATGCCTGGTATTCAGTAGTAGTAGTGTACTTGGCTTTGTTGTTGTTGCTGTTCTTTGCATAATGATGACTGTCTGTTGTGATTTAACCCCAGCCGGCAACTAAGCACCACACAGCTGCTCGCTCGCTCCCCCCACCCAGTGGGATGGGGGAGAGAATATAAAAAAAAAAAAACCTCGTGGGTTGAGATAAAGGCAGTTTAATAGGACAGAAAGGAAGGAAAAATAATGATAATGATAATAATAATAATAATAATAATGATATGACAATAATACTAAAAGAATTAGACTATACAAAATATGTGATGCACAATGTAATTGCGCACCACTCACCGACCGATGCCCAGGCAGTTCCCGAGCAGTGATCTGCCCCTCCCGGCCAACTCCCCCCAGTTTATATACTGGGCATTACATCATATGGTATGGAATATCCCTTTGGCCAGTTTGGGTCAGCTGTCCTGGCTGTGTCGCCTCCCAACTTCTTGTGCTCCTCCAGCCTTCTTGCTGGCTGGGCATGAGAAGCTGAAAAATGCTTGACTTAGTATAAACGCTACTTAGCAACAACTAAGAATATCAGTGTGTTATCAACATTATTTTCCTACTAAATCCAAAACACTGCAGTATACCAGCTACTAGGAAGAAAGTTAACTCTATCCTAGCTGAAACCAGGACAGTATCCTGCATGCTGTATGTTCTCTAATCACATGTTGAGAGAGTCGCAGTCATAGAAGTGTTGGTTGCCTGGGACCTTTCAAGGTCAACCATTCCAGCTTCTCAAAGCATGAACAACAGGTCAGTCATGGCTTTGGTTAGCTTTAGTCTTGAAGGCCACAAGCTGTAGGCTGTTACTGGACCCTCTCCAAAATCCCCATATTCTTCTTGGAGCAGGGGTCCAAAGCTGCATGAAGTTCTCCAGCTGCAGCCTCACCAGTGCTGCGCAGAAGAAGAAGGTGTCTTTCTCTGCTCTGCTGCCCCTGTTCCTCCTGATGTAGCCCAGTTGTGCGGTTTGCCTTAGTTGTGATGGAAGTACACTGTTGCCTCGTATGTAGTTGGCATCTGCTGTAACTGCCAAGCTGTTTTCAGCAGGTGCTGATACGGCCTGTGCTTCTGCCCCAGGAGCAGAACTTTTCACCTCTTGTTGAACTTTGTAAGTTTTCTGCTGGGCCAGTCCTCAGTTTTCACCAGGTCCATCTGATTTGAAGCTCCACCCTCTAATTTCTCTTAAAGTGTTTGAGTTCCTGACAAAAATTCTGGGTTTGCTGTACACTGAATATTTGTGGCTTGAGAGAGTAGAGCAGTCACCACCTCATGTGGTGTTTCTGCTCTAGACAAAAAGAAAGTAACAAATGTCAGAGATAGTCTTTCATGTTACTATCCAAATGATATTTTTTCATTCATTAAACTCTCTTTAAAGACATTTTGATTGATAACCAAGGCATTTTGAAGACAAATTTCCACATGGATATAGTAATTTCCCAGGAGACAGTGATTAAACTTGATGCATACAACAGTGGGGGCCTTGAGAAAGAAGTGTGCCTTCTTTCTCAATGAAGTTTGTTTCTGTTACAAGCAGCTTATAGGTATTTTGTAAAGTTATGCTCCAGCTTGTGTTCGTTAGCATTCATGAATGGTCATGTCGTACTACTTTACAACGAGATTAAAATCCTTACCTGTTACCTGTTTGTTTTGAAAGCTTCCTATTAGGATGGCCAAATCTTTCTGACATCCTTCATGGTAGTCTCACAAGGACCTTGTGTGGCAGGAGTCTGAACTACCAAATCTTCAAAACCTTTGCAGGCATTGTGAATGGCATATATGTACGCCACCCAGAATTTCTTAATGTTCCCTTTTAAATTCTTAAGAGTGCCAGTGCAACAATGTGCACAACAAATGACATTCTGGGTGTTGGGCTTTTTTGTTGTTGAAAGAGTCAGTAGATAGCATTTACTATGCAGTATTACGAATGTAAAAGTCAAGATGGCCATTAGGCTTTTCATGGTAGTTCAGGAAACCAAAACCTAAAATGTGGTCTGTAACTGCATCACCTTCCTGAAATCCTCCTCTCCCACTGTGTCGACATCTTTGTTTATCTTCTGCTCAGTGTCTTTTGGAACTGTTTGTGTCTGCCAATGAATCTGGTGGGTACGTGGCTTTATCATGTGGGGTTCTTACCTGCCAAAAGGCATACAAACACGGGGGGGGGGGGGGGGGGGGGGGGGGGGGGGCGGAAATTGTGAGTTTTTGCTGGATGTCTTCGTTTGTGGATAAAGAAACATGTAAGGGAGACTTGTAGACATTTTCTGAGGTGATATTGCTTTTGCTGATTTTGTGTGCTATTTTAACAGTGACCATTTTGATTCGTCTGCCTGTCAGTGATTTAGTTCTAAGAGGTGTGTAACAAGACTGTTGATCTGTTGTTTTAATTGCTTCCCAGGAATTTCACCACAGATCTGATTTCCAAGTGGTGCTACAGGAAAAGATCTAACGGCCTTTAGTAACATTCCTGTAATGACAATATCGCTGTCCTTTTGTGTTCCCTTTCTTTAGGGAAAGTTATAGAGTCAGATGTTTCCATAAAATGTATTCCTTCTGTGCTACCCTTGATGAAGTTAATTTTGGGACTGGAGAGACAGGAGACATGGTTGTCTCCTGTTTTCCTCATGCTGCTCCCCTTCTTCGTGTAAGGATCTGTGCTATCTTCTGGGATCACTCAGGAATCCAGAACAAGATGTGGACAATGTAGGGAGGAGATGGTCCTGTCTTGCGGCAAGGGAAAGCAATCTTCAAGTAGATTGCTAGAGTGTGTTGTATCTGATATATCTGGCTATTTTTGGCTGTCAAAGTGCTTTTGAAAGGAGGAAAAAAAGCAGCAAATATTGTGTTGGACTGTAGTATTTATGGAAATACCTGCTGATGTTCCAAGACTGTGGACAGTGGTCTTGGAACATCATCCATCCTGTCAGCCAGATCATTTAAGTAGTGTATATTTACAGTTTTGGAATGCTTAAGAAAGGAAATGATAATACCAGAGTGAACTTATGCATTCTGGAGATTTTTTTGTTTAAGTAGATTTAGAAAGTACTATACCAATTTCTGTTAAATGTCTAACCTGGTGTACCTTAAATGAACTTCTGAACCTGCTACTGCTGGCTTCAGTGATGTATGTCTTTGTGTGGAAACCTTTGCATTTGAAATTAGTGCATTAAAAAAAAATTCAAAAGCCATTTCAAAGTTCTGAAATGGTTTCTAAGAAACAATTGGGGGAAAAAATTTCTTAGCAGTTTTTCACTGTTTTCATTCACACTGCCAGGTGCTACTCGTATGCTTTGGTTAAGTCCTGTTGGCTTGTGGATTTCCCCCCCCCCCCCCCCCCCGCCCCGCTTTCTGCCCTAATTTCTAGGGTTATATAACCCTTGTCTGTGGAACTTTAGCCTGTTCATGTAAACCTGAAGGCGTCAGTATCATTTTTGGATACCAGAGTGTTTCATCACAAGAGAAATTCCTGGTAAATAATTTTTAATAATGGGTGGAGATTTATTGCTCTATTCATTTTATAGTTTCTTAATCTGGTTTGAGTCACGGGGAAGGAAGCCACGGATTCTTTGGTATAGAGCCTTTGAGCAGCCTGTGTGTTATTGTGCTGAATCACAGCACCTGCACCAGCCTAAACAAACCGTTTTTCTCGAGCCCCTGGAGATTCTAGACTTAGGAATAGCAATTTTCTAGTCCAACCAATATAATTGTAATAAAAGCATCAAATATTTTGAAATGGATAAATATTCATCTGCTTATGCTTGGTCTGAGCATAATTAAATTACACCTGGTGTTTATGATTCATTCTATGAAGATTTACAAATGATGTTTTTGTGGTATGAGAAATATGTTGAATGTTGAATTGCTTTGTGTGATACACTTTTATTATTATTTCCATATGCACAAACCCTGGGAGTTTTATTATCCATTTAACTTCCATAAATCATTATGAATTACTGAAAAATTGTTGCTTAGGTCAGATTACACTTTCCATAGTTTCATTAAAATATATTTTGTGGAGATATTTTTCTCTTTTTTTCCATTCCTGCTGCCCTATGCATGTTTTGTATGTATGACTTTCATCACTGTTACTTGACAATTAATAAAAGTAAACAGAGCAAGAGAAGAGAGGAGGAGACACAAGTTCTTTCTCTCAAACTGACTCACATTTCCTATGTGAATTTGGGCGAATCACTTAACTTCTCCATGTCTGTTTCCACATCTGTACAGCAGGAGTAAATTTCCCATGGGCTTTATAAAAATTAATCAATCTTTGGAAAGTACCTAGAAATTCTGAAGTAGAAGGGCCTGTAGATTCCAACATCTTATAAATTACATCATGATGGCATCGATTAACTTAGGACATGGTCAAAAGAATGTGCAGATTATTTGTACATTTGTGTCAATAGCTATAAGTGGTGATAATTTATGTTTCACAGCCAGGACTATATGATTATCACAAGCCCTCTGCATTGTTCTCAATGGTTATATACTGTCAGCAGTAAACCTGACAAATGTTAGCCCAAGCAGACTTAGATTACTACTAGAAAGTTCAGATACCAATAAAAAAAACTGGAGTAGGACAAAAAATCTGGATTTAAAATAAGAACTGTTTAAAAAAAAAAAAAAGAAATAAGATAATATTTATTATCAAGGTAAATAGTCTTAAAACTTTCTGCTTGCATTGTTGTCACTGTGGCTCTTTTTTGTTCATAACTTCTCTCGCCTGTTATTGCTCAATGTTTAACCTTTCCCTTTTGGGCCATACGAATAAAAAGGATTGAGTATTTGCAAAGCAATGCTACAGCCATCTGGAGAGCTGTGCCTTTGTCCTTTTTCTGTATATTTTCATGGTAATTGTACTGGTTTTCCTGGTTGACCTTGTGATCGATAGAAGTCCAGGCATATCAATGCTGATTATTATTTTAGATCTTATTAGGAATAGCAATTAGAGCAACAAAATGCATTTCAGATTTCTTTCGGATGGACCTGGGGAGGGATAGCTAACTCCACACCGAGCAGGAAGCCTCAGAATGGACTAAGCAGGTTTTCATCATCTAGGGTGTGACAAGGCAGTTGTCCGATGGTGTCTTTGGTGTCCTTCTACAACCAGTCAACTGAAGTTGTCAGTCTGACCCAGCCTCTGCTGAACAAGCAAGATTTTCAGGTTCTGGAGACTTCTCTGAGCTGTAATGTAGAGCTGCAGCATAATGCATTATCATTCTGGGCATTATTATACAAGAATTACTCAATAGCAAGAACTGTCACCTGAGGCCCTGTGAACATAAGGCAAAATACAGTTCTTGATGAACAGCAGTAGTAATAAAGAGAAAGCCCACTAATAATTAGCTGCATAATTACTTTAGGGTAGACCTCTGGAAAAGCCATTTACCCCACACCCTTTTCTTTCTCCTCCCCTTTGCAAATCAGTCCTTGCCAAATCCTAACTTAAAGCATTTGGCAGGCGTAGCTAGTCATCTCTTACTCTGTATAAAGTACCCTCCATGTGAGGCACACATATAGAGAAAGTTTGGGTAATGGTTGGCTTGGCAAAGAGATTTTTTTGGACGGATGAAAATTCCCAAGGCCTCTGTTTATTTATATAGTTCTTGGAATAACCCTGTTTTCAAAAGGCTGCTGGCCAGCTGCTGAGACAGCGTTCCAGCTAATATATTCCCAACGCAATCACCACACTTTGCTTTTCCCATCATGATATCCCCAAGGCTGTTTTTGGTTAAATCTCATGACTGGAATATAGGAAAGTTCACATTAAGTCAAAGCTCACAGTGCCACAATGTTTCTTTTCTTTTTTTTTTTCTTTTTTTCATTTCTTTTAACCAAGGCTCTTTAAATGGAAAGGTGCCTATTTCAGCTGCTTTAGCCCAGAGTATTTCTCTATCTGTGGGGAGAACAAGGCATCTGTAATGCAGCGTATGGCTGCATATATAATGCCAAGAATAAGTGGATCACTATGGTTGATCTCAAAAAGTGTATGTGAAGAGGTAACTTTTAGCAAGTAGATTAAATGTTCTATTTCAGTGACGAAGATAAAAGCAGAGCCAGTGCTAAGGATCTCTGTGGTATAAATGCCCTTTTGGCATTTCATTGTTCTTAACAACCAAACCACTAAGGCAAAGAGCCAGGACAACAAACTATACTTTTTTCTGTTTGTTTTTATTTGACCTTTTTTTTTAAATCAGAAAATTAAAGAGCAAGACTCGTGTCTCATGAGCATAGAGCACAGAGAGCCCAAGGGACTTAGAAATGTTTACAAGAATTTGTTTTTCTGATTAGGTGAACTACTATCATTGAAGAAGATTCTTGCCCATTTCTATCCTTCCTACCCATGGCAATTCTTGTATTTCTTCCGCAGGTGTGAAAATAGAAGTGAATAGTAACACCTAAACAAAACAGAACAATGAGCCGAATGATTAATTTAGATCTGTGGTGCCCATCTGTCCATGTGATGAAGGCAGGACTAAAAGTTCCCCAGGCAAAAACAATTCATGTATGCTTTCACACCCCAACTTGACCACAAGAAAGATGGTTGCTATATGCTGGTCTGTGGAATATACAGTCTTAGACTAAGCTTTATGCAGGAGAGCGCATTTTTAGCAGAGGTTGAATACAGGCAGAGAGTTGGGCCTAGCAAACCTATCTTGTAATATAACTTTACTCAAGATATTTCAAGTGCCTGCTGTTCTCCTGCCACTGCTTGACTACACCAAGCAGCCAGTAAGACTGTTCTGGTATTTTGTTTGCTTTTTTTTCCACATAGCTACACTTCTTGATTCTCATATCCAGGATAAAGCAACTTTTCACCACTGATTTAGCTGGTTTCTCTACATTCAGTGATTACCGCCAATTTCTTTACTTGTTGCAGAGATCCTATTAAATTAGACATTTAACCCTTCCTCCAACCCAAACCCATATGCTTAGGCAGAAAGGAATTTAAAGTTTGGGCAGTTCTTTTCAAAATCCATGTTTCATTTTCCTCCTTCCTAGGGCCTGTTGTGCTTATTGTTAACCACAGCTCCTCCTCACTGTGATAAGCAGTGTTACAGACGTGTCCTGCTTCCACTGACGGCAGGTCTGGCTTTGTGCTATGGGGAATTCTGTGACAGACATTTGCTAAGACAGTAGTTCTAAGTAGAAATAGATTAACCACCCTGAGAAGGGCATGGGAAGAATGAGGTTCAGAAGGCAGGGTATTTCACTTAGTGAGAGACAGCCAGCACTACAGAAGTGGTTGAGGTCATCTCTGGCTTTGTTGATTATATCACTCACTTTAGATAGTTAGCAGGTAATAAGCTCTGTGTTGGTACACACCTGCACATCTACAGAGCTCCATTAATTTCAGTAAGACTCCAAAAACATACAAAGGTGAATTAAAAAAAGTGGTGAAACCGTCCTGGAGAGACACACAGGGATGGAGCCCTGGAGGACAAACACGTATTTTCAGTTTCTCTCAGGAAATTAGGGCGAACTGAATGGAATGAGTCAGAGGTCAGTCGTACATGGGAATGATTGATATTTCATGTTGTTCAACATTTTGGGGGATTTCTGCCCTCCCCCCCAGCGCTGTACCTTATCTGGGGGAAGTATAGACAACACAGCTGTGCCCAATGTGCCTGGACTGGTTTACTGGCTTGTTCTACTGCCATATCTTGAAGCTTTTGGATGAAGAAACACTAGAATATGAAAGAGGAAAATATATTTAGAAAATATAACAAGAACTTTTTGTCACCGTATTTATGCAGAGAAACTAAAATTACTATAGAGCAAATAGTGGGAAAAGTGGCTAGCAGATAACAAAGCAACATAAGTTGAGTTGAACTCCACAATTCAATACCCAGAGGGGCTTCCAAACTCTGTCATTGACAAGTAACTGCAGAAAGCAGGGAGGCTCCAGCTTCCATAGAGGTCACTCTACAAAGACAATTACTTGAACTATTATTTTTGTACTTTGAGAAAAGAGGGATTGCTTGCCTCTTGGAGGTCATTATGAACATTGTTCCTTCTTGTCCCACTTTATTAAAATTTTGTTAGTTTAGAGCTATTTAACTCATCCCTTTTGAGGGGAGTTAAGTTCTCTGAGCATCCAGAGAGGCAGATTTGATTTTCCCAAAAGGCTGGATATGAACCTAAGGACGCTGCAGATTGCTTGTCACAGGCAGAAGGCTGCAAGATCACTGTATATTGAAGGTCTTGGCAGCAGAATCCAGGGAAATAACATTTTTCTTGAGAATCCCACAGTGTTTTATAGATGGCAATATTAAAAAGCCTGAATGTTTTTCCTGATGTTCCATTAAGTACACATGGGAAAGCAATATTTTACGTGAAAAGGAGCCCAGCTCACGTGCACAGTCTAGTTTGTGTTTTCATCACTTACATCTTTTGTGCTAAGAGTTTTTTATATTTCCAAAATCTCTTATTTTCAACATCATATTACATCTACTATCTGTACCACTTGGATTGGCGGACAATAAAAATGTCTCATCTTCATTTGTAAGATGCTCTTTGGGAAATATAAACCAAAGTTTACGTAGGTTATTTTAGAGTCTTTCAAAAATCAGAGGTCATGGTAGAGTAAGGTAGATTAGGAAAAAAACACAACAGTAATCATTATGGCTATGACTAATTTTCCATTACTGAAAAAATATTGCCATTTTACTTGATTAACTTCTGAACAGGAATGTATGTATCTGAGATTATATACATGTATATATATGTGTAGATGTGTATACTTAATGAAGCAGATATGAACGCTAGCTGTTTATGTGTGCATACTCTTATGGATCAAAAATTTAGTCTTTTTTTAACTTTGCACAGGTTATATTGATTCATTTTTCAAAAATGCATGGAAAAATTATAAACTCTCATAGTATAAGATGTATGTAAAGACTTCACTAGCTCCTGTTTCTTTCCTCTGCATATTTATACACATACATAAACCTAGCCTAAATGTTTCAGTATGAATAGCTGGTGGGGGAGGGAAGGGTCAGTCAGGCATAATATAGATAGATGTGATTATTCATTTAAAAGCTGCTGGCTGGGCTACTTAAATAGCTAGGTTTGGTCAGTTATATCTGGTTTCCACATGTGTTTCCTGTTTTTCTTCTAAATTCTATACTGCTCAGGGACCTGGGGAATGCAAGTCCAGGATTTTCCTGAAAGGAAGGACTGCTTTGTTCATTACTGCCATGGGAATGTGTTAAATTTAAGCATGTGTCATACAGGTCTCAACTGTGTTTCTCCAGCAGCAAATACAAGCTTAGCTCATTAGAAATGTAAGAATAGGGAGAAAGCAATAGTGGACTACTACTTTTTTTTTGAGTGGGTCGTGAGGGGGGGGGATGTGTGTGTACTGTTTACTCTAGTCCTCTTTTGTTGTCTGCCAAAGTCAGTTCAAGTAAATTAAAACAGTGACTTTGAAGTATGCAAACTAAAGTAGCTCTGGTTTTTAGCCTAGCATAAACAAAGTAAAATACATCAGTAGTCTTGAACACTCAGGAAGAGATAAAACATCCCAAGCAGAAAACCTGGGAACGTATCAAAAATGTGTTTATTTAAAATCTGTGACAAGGCACAATTGTCTTTTTCTCTCCTTAGACAATACTGTTTTAATTATGAGTGGTTCTGTCTCTTATTATGGTAATCTGCCATAAGCCCCTAGAAATTGCTTATTAAGAATTAAGTTTCTGACTGTCCAGCTAAGAGGAATAAGATACTAAATCTGTTGCAGCCAGGTCATTATCAACATACTTTTCTAAATGTCGTGTGTGTACTTTTAGTGGAATTACCATAGTAAAAAGTAGGATTTTCCTGACTAGTTTGTCATGAGGGAGGGATATAAAATATATTCCAGTCTTAAGTACCATAATACACCCGAAAGAAGGCATTTCTGCGGTCCGCTCCAGGCCTCTGATTTTAAGTGAATAAGTCAGAGCATGATTTCTCTAAATTGCTTTTACAGTCAATAGAAAAGGCGCCCTCCTGCAGAAAGAAACACTGCAACATGCAGTTGCTGCAAAAAACAACATCTCCATCAAATCCTCAAATATTACTGTGTTCAAAATTAGCCATCTCTAACTTTGTAGCCTCCAAGTCTCTACAGCCAAGCTCTCCTGCTTTTAGAGCATCTTACAGTCACTGTTAGGGACCAGGCCTAAGCACAGCCCTAAAATTCTTTTTGGTTGGTAGCCCCTAAATAGTTAGCTAGGCTTGGAATAATTAATTTCACTGGCTTCTTCCTGACTACCCAAGACAGCAGCAGAGGAACTAACAGCCTCCTAGCACACCCTTCTTCCATGCCAACTCCGAATTAATCTATTTCATCAAATTGTGTGGAAGCATATAGGTGATCTGATTTCCTGACTCCCTGCCCAGTTTGTGACCAACCTGTACAGTCAGCTCAGCTCCTCTCATCTGGGCTAACTCAAGGCTGTCTTGGTACTGAGGTTCAGCAATTTGCCTGATATCTAGGTAGGTGGGGAGACTCACTCAAATTGAAGAGACAAGTCTTAATGGAGTCCTGGGTATTGCTTCTTCCCAAATTTCAATCTTTCACACCCAAAGCGTGATAGTGCATGTGTGTGAGTAAAGGGGTGGCAACATTTTGATCTCACACTAGAAAAAAGAGATGTAATGTTGAGCTGATGCTGGAGTCTCTTTGCATTATCCAGGTGCCATAAAGAGAAGACAAAGTGATGAAGTCATGTGTGTGTTAGTTAATTACGGTCTTTAGGGAGGGGAGGCGGAAGCATTCTTAATCACATATTAAACAGACTGCATTTTTGTTCAGCTGAGGAAATTGTTGCCCAATCTGCTGTTATATCAAGTCTTAAGGAATCAAATGAAGAACTTAAGCAAGATGAAAACTAAAACCATATTTCAAAATGTCAAGAACTGGTTTGGGATTTCCAGTATGTCTTTTAAAAGAGTATTTCAGAGAATCATTTTTCTTATTATTTTTTAAAGAAACTGCAACTTATGGAAAAAGATAAAAGGTTATCTGTATGACAGTATAGTTAATCATCCCTTCCACTCAGAAGATTCTGCGGAGGGCAAAAACTTGCTTGGAAATCCTTGTGTATGTTTCACCAAATTTCCTGGAAAGATTTTAAATAAAGAAATATGGTCAAGGTATGTGACTTGGAGGGTGAGAAGCAAAACTAATCACCTTGATAAATGAGGAAAAAGGTAGAGAATACTACTGGAGAATAACAGATCTGTGAAAACAGGATTTTGCTCCTCACTTTTTGAAGAAGCAAAGGAATGCAGAGATGTCGTATGAAAAGATTATTTTTTTACAACAGTTAGAGGAGTATTTAATATTTGCAGATAAGCATAGAACTGAACAGCAAGATTAGGTGCTGTTGAGGCAGGAAAAGTTTTATAACAAAGTAATACAAAACCTAAGTTTGTGAAGGAAATGAATGTTTTCTAATGATGTGCCAGATTCAAAGCACCAGGGAGAGGAAAACTCTACCATTACTCAGGCAGGAGCCAAGAACTCACCTAAGTTGCTGCCATAATTATAAAGTTGTTATTCTGCTACCCACTACAGAGGAAATATTAGAAGTACTTATATGACTAGATTAGCCTTGCCAAATTATAGTATAAACAAACACGAACAAAACAGTGTGACCGGTGAGGTATTTCGGCAACTGTATGTTACAATCTTAGTCAGAACTTTTCCTTTTGACTTTTCCACAGCGGTCTTGACCTTGCTTCAGGTAGCAGTAGAGATTTTTGTTCAATTCTAGTGGCCATGAGGTTTTGATATTTATAATAGCTTTTCTTCCAAAGAGAGTTAAATTGTTTCTCAAGCAGTGCTAAGTCAGCTTTATGTCTGCCCCATTAGACGGAGCTCTGCACCTAAACATATTTTGGGGGCACAATGTTGCTGCTGGTATGCAGTTACCCTCTCTAGTATTAATACGTTGGCTATGTCTAACTCTGATAGAATTGCATTTCTTTTTAATTTCGAAAAAGTATTGTAGTACTTCAGTTAGGAATATATATTAGAGTTCCTCTCCTCTGTGAAGAAATCTTGACTTGATATAGTCCCCAGATAAAACATTCAAATGTGACAATTTCTCTTTTGAAGACTGGAGCTGCCCAGTTTCATTCCTATTTGTGTTGGCTGAGATGATGTTTGTTTGGTTTTTTTGGTCTCAAACTGAGATAGTAGTAGGTACAGTTTAATGGGAAAAACTTTTTGATTTGAAAAAGAGTAAAGACTACTAGTAAATTTATGTCACAGCTTGTGCTGTGTGTCATTGTTCCTGCTTTCAGACTTGTCTGTATTTCAGTATGTTGTTGGTCAAAATTGCCTTTGTCATACCAATGTATAAGAACAGGTACTAAGTCAGAGTAATAATCATACATTTAAACTACTGTGATATGCCATAATGAGGACACAAATAATGTATCTGAATACATTTCATATGAGCGCTGAATTGTTTACTCTTACGGAGACTTAACATGAAGGGACAAAGATTGTCATAATGTCTGCTGGTACCATAGAGGTGGTTTCCATAAAATCTGAAAATGTTTGCTAGATAAAGCTTTAAGCAAAAGTTACTAAAAGCAGTCAATTTTTTTTTGTGTCGCTGTGACACCACATAAACTGAGAGTGGTTGGCCCTTAGACACCGCACCTGATTGCTAATGTTATTCCTGGTTTGATGAACACAGCCACAAAAACTGTGTGTGTTTTTGTTTTTCTTTCTTTACTAGTTCCTGTGAAATCAATTTGACAAATACTTTGTCCTCAATTTGAATTTTGAAGTTGATGCTCAAAAGTCCTGGCAGCGCATGATTTCATACTTTTTGTGCCACAATTTAACAGCACAAGTCTGCATAGGATGCCTTTAGTAAAAATCCCAAGAAAATAGAAATGCATTGTACCATATTTTAGTTCTTCTGGAAATCGCTTGATCTTCTCTGTGGGCTTATATATACACTGTGAAACTGTTTGCTATAAAATGGTTTTTTTTTCCTAAGTATGAAATTCTGAAGTTTCTTGGAAGCATAACAACAGACTTTGATGTTGGTAATTTAGGATTACTTGACCCGTTTTACTGAATCTGTTTCAAAATTTCTTCAAGATTAGACTGTCATAAATCAATGAATATTGATTTTTATTCTTTACATTCTTATTGATACATACTGAAATGTACCCACATACTGATTTTTTTTTTTTTTTTTTAATTTGAAAACAGGGCACATATCTGGAAGTCTAAAGCCATTCTGTCCGTTCAGAGTGTCAAAATGGTAATGGAGCAGTTCTGCTCTTGATGCAATTAAATGTTATTGGCTTTTTCTCTGACCTGATCCAAGGGAGCATCCAGGGAGCTTTCAGTTAGGTCACAGTATTGTCATTGTCACTATGTCAAGAAGCATGTGTATTACAAGAAGAAAAAGAAATATAAAATGACAGTTCTTCTTTTGACCTGATGCTGAAGTACCATGAAGCAAGCTGACTTGGCGACAGGTCCTTCTAAGTGTTTTGCATATAGACAATTTTGAAATAAGCTAGCATTCCTGATGGAGCAGTGTATTTTTTTTTTTTTTTGTATTTCTATTGGTATATCTTTCCCTTGAATGGGAAAAAAAAATATTTTCCTATAGTTTATGAATAGATATGAAAAGATGGTTAGAATATCTCTTCTTCTGAGAGTCTCTTCCTTTTAAATTTCCACTGAAAATATTAGTCTTCTTTCCTTTCCGGTAGTTAGCAAAATTGCAATTAGTGTTCATTAACATTCCTAAATCACCAGAAAGAAGATAGATATTTGTCCATACCCCAGTTTTCCAGCAACTATGTAAAAATGCAGTAGTTAAAATAAGCTTCTTAAAATTTGTAAAATGTGTTGCAACTAGTTTGTCACAAATTTCTAGTTGTTGAATAATCAGCTAACAGTGTTCAGAACAATTGTCTTACCAAAGGAAAGTAAATGCCTAAGTGTAACTGATAATGTGATGAATGACAATTGTCAAAATCTTTTTGAGGAAAGACTTGTCTTCCGTCATAGCTGACTGACCTTAAACAGAGCCCAAGGGGAAGAGTCTGTTGAATCTTCTCTGCACCCAATGAAGGCTTCTGAAAACAATCTGGAAACTCAAGTTCATACACTAAACCAAATAACTCTGGATGAAACCCAAAATCAACAGCAAAATGCTAAGTATATGGTGTTGAAGACCAATGCCACCAGAGGTAGATGTTTCGCATAAAATTGCTGAAATTCGAAACGGTGACTGGTGTTGTTGGAGTTCAATGACTCCTCCAAATTCTTCTCATTTTCTTTAATTTGATCATTGCATCCATGACTTGGATTCCATTACCACCTGGTTTCTTATTTTTCTACTCTGATTTTCTTTAGGGATTTAGTGCTTTGTGAACTCTCCTATGGCCTAATGGAGAACTACAATAAGAATGAGAAGAGAATGATGTAAAACCTTTAGGGGATAACTGCCTCAAACGATTTTTAGGTTAGCCTAAAAGTTTTCCTCTTAGTAAATATGTTAAAACCCTGTCACGGTACTGTGTAGTGTGTTTCTGATTAAACAATGTTGACACCTCGTTTATTTCTGCTATATTTGCCATTAACTCCGTTATAAAATATACTTTGTTGAGTAATTTTTTTCTTTTGATTATTGTAATGGCAGTGCTTCAGATACTTTTTGGAACTCTTTAGATGTTGCATCTCTCTGTATACCTTATATTTTTCTCCTGAGAATTGGACAATTCATACAATGTGTAGAGGGTTTTGTTTGGTTTTAGTTTTTTTGTTTAGATTATTAAAAAAAGGCCTTTCTTCCTTTTGGAATTATTCTTCCTATTTTAGTCCTGATGTCCAATTACAAAGAGTTCAAGGACAATTTGCAATGGAACGGATTATTTGTTGGCTTCTAAATTTCACCTTGAATGGAGAAAATTAGTCTGGACAGAGTCCTGGGCAAAAAAACTGTTAAAAGATGGGTTGCATAGCTGAATTAGTTATTGTTAGAAGGAAACCTTTTTTTCTGCTTTCTGACTTGCACTGGAACAAAAAGGAAAAAAGGGTATATCCAGTGACTTCAGGTGCTGAGACCAGACGACGCATCATGGATTTAGTAGTATATTAGGACAGTGATGATCTGTGAAGGGCTTAAATTAAAAAGAAATTCCAATTGCTGAATCGGAAGCAAAGTTGAAAGTTACACAAAAAAAACCCAGTAAAAATATGTGTAATTAGAAAACTCAAGAAGATTTTAAAGCATTCAGGTCCGATCTGGTTGTGGAAGCGCAAAGGATGTTCACATGCAAAAGTATAGCTGTAGCAAAAGGAAATTCCCAGAAGGCTGGGGAGAAAAAGAAGAGGAGGGGAGGGGGGAAAAAAAAACAACCCAAAACGGTCATCCTTGCAATAGACTGGAAGCCAGATCATGATATCCTGAAAGTCTGTCTCTGTGTTTATGTGTATGCATTGTACTCAAACAATACTCACACTTACCTGTATCAGGATGCATAAAATATAATAGTGTATGTGTATATACGTGTGCATTTATATATATGCTTAAGATGTGTAAATACAAAATAATGAAGCTTTTATTAATTAAACATCAATTAAGGCTTACTAATACAGAAGAACATCTTAAATGATCATAAATTAGTCTTGTGCAATTGGTCACATTTTACGATTCATTAGCAAGTGCAACGCAATAAAATATTCTTTTCTTATTTTTTTGTTACAAATCCTGAGCAATCTCTCTTCTCAAAATCCATTTTTTCCATCAGAATTAGCTCTGAAATTTGCAGTGGGTATAATCTAAAAAAAGGGTCAAATATGTACTCTCTGTAAAGTGTCGTGTCCATGTAATGTTTAACTTTGGTTTGGACCTCCTTTGAGGTCTTAACTTCATTTTAGACCTCGAATTCAAATGAAAAACAAAACTAAAATACCTTCAAAAGTAAAACTAAAAACTAGTAACTTCAAAATGTTTTTCTACAAGAATTGCTGGAGTTCTGGATGGTTGGCAAAGATGTATGACTGTACAGTTAGTCTTTATCTAGCTTTCTTTATGTTGTCTTGTAAATTCTGTTTGTTTGAAGGCACTTTATTTTTAAACAGTATGAGCAAATACTATGGCCTGCTTGTCCTTTCTTTGTAATAGTTCTGTAGCAAACATTTAGATTGATACCAATAAGGCTGGTCTCTAAATTTGTAAAAAGAATAAAATAAGATAAATATCTGTGGCAAATAATTTTCATTGCATTCCTCAGAGGTCAGTAATTTGTCCTAGAAGCTGGTTTTGGAAACTTCTTTAAAACCTTTTATCTCCCATAGATCTAAGAATAATGATTGAAAGAATGTCTTTGCTTATTATTTGTATTCTTCAGAAAATCCTCATGCTCTACAACTGCAGACTTGAATTCCTTGGGAAGTGTAATCTGTTTATATGTCCTTATGATAGAAGATCATTAAAAAGAACTTGATAATACAGTTAAGAAAGTGAAGTTACTTAAGAAAGCTAAGATGCTAATAGTAACTTCTAGCCAGTTGCTGGTATAACTAACTCCAACATAATAATAATCACTTTGTATTGTGTTAAAAGGTCTTCCTGCCAATTAAAAGCAGTCATTTCCAGACATGATCAGATAGCTGTACTGGGCCAATAGTGTTATGGTTGTTGTATTTCTGTTGCTATGCATGTCTTGCATACTGTCTGCTGGAGAGCCCTCATAGGAGATTCTTTGGAATAAACAGAAGATGAGATAAATCTGGATTTTATTTATTTATTTATTTATTTCAGATTGAACGTTAACGTTGCTTTCACCAGTCACAACATCAGCTTCCCTTTAGCAAGTACTAATAAAATAAGAACTTCACTGAATTTCTGGACATTTTACAAAGATGTCTTTATTTTCACACTCCTATCATCTTGACTAACAGCTTAGAAAATTGGAAGTGTGGTAGGTAAATAAGTCAGAAAAGGTTTGCAAATGAAGTTTTGTGTAAGTTTCTGTAGTCTGTTAGCCTGCCATCATTAAGTTATATCAGTTTCTGTAGATAATACCATGCAAGAATGTGATGTGTGTATTTTGAAACCGACAAGCCCTTGTCTCCCTACTTGGGTCAGCAGTAGGAAGGCTTAAGCAGAAGTCCTGAGCAAGTGTTAAACTAATGCCTCTGGATCCATAGCAAGATACTTAAATCTTTCTGAGGCTGGGGTTAGTAGAAGGCAATATCCTACATCCTACCAGAATCCTCTAGCTTAATTTTTGCTGGAATCCCCTTTCTTCTCAGGTCATGGACACATGGAGTTTGCTCCTACCATGCTGGGGTTGTTGCTCTGTGGTGTAGCCATTCTGCAAGTGCCCTGGTGGGCAGCATATTCTCTGCACCCCTCAGACCTTCCTGTCCCAGGCTGAGTCTGGACTGGAGCCTGCTACATGTGGTAGCCTTGCATGCAAGAACTGTTCTAGCAGAACAAAGCATGGTCCTTAATGTAACACCAGGCTCAGGTTAGAGTTGCAAATTATTCTTGTTTGTAACTCACCCAAAGAGCACCTTTTAGGACAAATGACAGAGGAAGAGGTGCTGTTAATGTGGTCAAGCCATATTACTCTTGTTCACAGTTAAACAGCCTTTAATTAATTTGATCACAGCGTCAAGACCATTCTTCAAAGTCTTTTCTGTTACTGAAAACAATTTCCTTTGAAAAGGAAGACTGAGAGGGAAAAGAAAGTGATACTAGTGCCAGTTGGGTAGCCTTTTGAACAGTTCTTGAGATGAGGGTAACTCTTGGACAGCTAGAGTGTGCCTGCTAGCTCCGGGCTGATGTAGGGTAGAAGCACCCTGTGGGCTGAGCTGCCGGGTATCCTGGACCCGGTGCCTGAGGAAGTGTGCATCCTGACCTGCTCGGGATGATAGATCTAAGTGGCCCTTGAGCCTACTTGTACTTTAGCTCATTCCCCATCCCACAGTGAAATGAAAGAATTACGGGGTAAGCATTGTTGTTTCTGGCTCATGAATAGCTCCTTGAGCTCCCTATCCACTGAGTTCTTCGCGGTATGAAGTATGTACTATGTAAAGTTCTTGGGGTTTATGATGTGGCATGTAGGATTAATAAGGCTGGACATTCCTAACCTAGGGCATTTTTAGGTATTTGAAAGTTTCTCTTTACTAATTCATACTTTCTCAATAAAAATACAGTTATCAGATCAGAAACATGGTTTCTTCTTTGTTTATTGATCCAGAAATAGACTGTGAAGACATAACTATGGTTTTATGAAGGAAATCTAAAATTAATGACAATGTTACAAATGTAATTTACTTGACCTGTCTCGTATTACTGTTGCACATTTTATTCAGTTATGTCCAGACCAAAACAACACTAAAGGACTGTTGTTCATGATTATTTCTAAACCAGCAAAAAGAAGTAATTGTTTGACATTTAAAGCCATCAACTTTGACTTCCTCAAGACTGTTCGTTATATATTATAAGTTCCTTTAACTTAGCAATAGAATTTTATGCTCTGGATTTATTTTTTTAATCATGTTTTTTCCCCCTCCATCTAAACCTGAATGTTATGTTCTTTTTCTGTGCCACATACTAGCTGGAACTTAGATACAGACTTTGGGAAGTCTGGAGTTTTAGTCTGAGCAGAAAAAAACTTCTGTGTGTTATTTTTTCTTCTTCTAGCTAGACAAAAAGGTCTCGTATAAGATGTTATCTTTGACAGCGATGCACAGTATTTGAAATAATCAGTGGTGTCAGAAAATTATTGTGTAAGCTTATAAACTTCAATTACTTTGTACAATTTTTGGTTCTTCAGGAAAGTCTACAAGCTGTTATATTAATGTTTAGTTTAACCTGCCATCATGTGCATCAACTAGCAATAGCTTCATGATGCACTAAGTGTGGCAACCATGTAACCATAGTAAGATTCCAAATAAGTTCTTGGTTTTCTGATACTTCCATGCACCATCCAACTATTATATAATAACCGTGTAAACTAAGAGTTCTGGTAAGCATTCAGAGTCTCAGGATGCATGAAATATTTTAGTCCTGTTCAGTGACAGCTCTATCATTTACTATGGGCTTGTCCAGGAGAGTTAGCCTATATGTAAGAACATGGAGCCCCTAACTTTCAAATATTTCCTTTACAATCCTATTAGTAGTTCATGCTTAATATGTTGTTTACAACAATTTCTTATTGCTATTCTAGTGACAGATTAGCACTTTCACTGTTGCCCTAGTCAAACCATCAACAGAGATAAAGCTGATTGGATTTCTTTCTTTTTTTCTTTTTTTTTTTATTGTTTTTTAAGAAGTGGGATAGACTCTATAAACATGGGATTGTCAGGAAGGACAGACATACTTTCTGTGAAATCTTGCAGATTACTTTAGTTTAATTATTTCTGACAGCTCACCTGTCACTTTAATAGGCTTCTGTTAAGTAAGGCAAGACAAATTTTTCCCCTTTGGCTGCCATGAGAGAGGTCAGGAACAGAATAATTGATGTTTTATGATGCAACATTTTTAAAGGGTTTGTTGTAACGAAGGCAAAAAAACATCTGTAGCTGCAGAACAAAGTATAAAAAGTCAGTTCTTGTATAAACTCTGATGATCTACCCATAGTTGGTCCATTGCAGGGACTAGAAAGCAGAAAATAATATCAACAATAAAAATCACTACTCAAAAAGAAAAAAAAAACCAAACCAGTTCTTGGCAGCAAGTTTTCTTAGGCAGCTTGCCAGTATCCTGATTCAGTGTTTATGGGAACATCTTGAAATAACTCCCAAATTAATGACTATATCTTCCATCACTCCAGTCTGATGTCTGAACATGAGGAGAAATAAACAATAGTTAATGATCTGGAAGCTGCTGGCAGTTACTGTATTAGTTCTGGTTCTTATTTTCACTTACTAACAGCAAACTGTTCTGATCAGATGTTTATCTTTGAAAAACATATGCAATGGAAAATTGCACCTCAGATTGCTATCCATTTCACAGTTTCTTTCACTGGGACAGTTTCACACAGAACAAAATGATTTCATTTTGATTTCATAGCTAGCTGCTTTTAAGATTAAAAGTTCTGCTTTAAAATAGACAGTGTTTTTCTTTTTTTTTTTCTTTTTTTTTTTTTAGTGAGAAACCCTAGGCACCTGAACATACTGTACTGTGTGTGGGGTTCCCTTGTGAACTCAGCAGGGATACGTGCACAACTGTGCCAAAAAAATTTTTCCTGCCCAATACCATTGGCCAGGCCAAGCTGCTGGGGAGAGGCAATTAGTTTTCTACGCAAAGCAGTCAGATGATAAATTCCCTTAAGATTCATGATCTCTCATTTTACATTGAGTGTGCATATATGATGTAAAGGGCTTCTGTGACATTAGCTGTAAATGCAAAACTGGCTTTTTATTTTTGTCCCTTCCGTTTATTTGGGAATGAATTTATTGTTTTGTTGGATAGTGTCACAATTTTTTTTTTCCTTCTTTTTACAAGCTTTTGCAGTCTGGTACAGTATGTAATTGTATGCAGAGGTAAGATCCATGTGGTAGATTTCACAATCATGTGATAAATGTTTTCAAAGTCAGTTCTGAATTACATAATTCTAACATTGGAACCAAACTTCTCCAGGTCCCTTAGCAGCTTCATAGGCTCACGTGTTTCTGCACAATGCTTTTTATTTTTGTAAAGGAATATTCCGTAGCAGCTGGGGACATAGGACTGGAAGGGTGCCTTCATTCGTCAAGCCCAGGCCCCTGGTGTTAGAGGCACCATGTTAAATAACTCCTTCCCTGTATTTACAGGGCTGCATTTTAAGAGTTGGTTCTCCTTTCCTGCCTCCCTAAATGTGGAATTCTTATCCTTCTTCAGAGATCAAGAAAAATCGTTCATTCCCCTGTACATAAAGGCTGCAGCTTTTTCTAATGTCCTTTTGGCCAAGCAGAGAGAGAGAGAGAGAGCTTTACGTTGTCCTCCCTTTTCAAAATACCTATTTCTAGTCCTTGAAGAAAGACCTACAATGATGCAAATCAGCATTATAATATTCTGCATAATTCGATTTAAATGTTTGTCTTATCTGAAGGTATCACATATCAAATTTAACGTTTCTTTTCTACTGAGTACCCTTCATTTTGACTTATGTTACTAAAAGACTAGAGCCTATGGTCACGTTGTATTGTGAAATACAAGAATACATTTTTTTTTTCATGTTGGTGTGGTATTTATATCAATGAGGTGTCTTAGAGAAGTTCTAGAAATCCTCATTTGGGATGATTTGTAAAATGCATCATTGCTATGTGTAATTTAGACTTCTTCAGCTAAGACTGATGAAAATCTTTGTGTCATTACAATATATTAGCTTCTTATATACCTTTTGAGTCCTAAATCTATTTGCTGGCTTGCTCTCTAACTGCTCTCATTCCAGCTCATCTCAATAACTTCCCTTACTACTTCTTCAAAAACTGTTACTATTTTTCTAGCTACGTTATGAGGAGCTACATCTCTAATGATATACTTCAAACACTGCTGGGGTGGTTGAAGAAATTGCTAAGTGATTTAGAGAAATGTGAATTTTGCTTGTCTTAATTATTGTTTTTGCTTCTTTGAATACTGTTTCGTGAAATATGCATATCAGATGTCATCTTCAATTTTTTATTTCTTAACTTGAGACCTCTCACAGGGATCTTGCTTGCAAACATTGCTAACGACCTCCCAATCCATTTTAATTTCAGAGTTTCAGAACTGTGGTATGCAGTATATCTAGTTCCACAAGAAAATACAGACTATTTACAGAAAGCCTCCGAAGTAACAAAATGGTTGTTATAATGGTGGCTGCTGAATTTCAGGTGAACATGCATGATTAAACTTTACTCAAAATGTAGTTTAGGAAATAAAAATAGAGTTCCAGTGGGGACAAAAATTTGACCATTGTGTGTTGAGTCTGGGTAAAAATTTACCCTGTGTGAAGTCACTGAAATATAACTACTTTCTCAGTTGAATGAATGTAAATCTTGACATGAAAGAAATTAGCCTGCACCTACACATGGATGAAAAATGTCCTTTTAAGAAAGGTCTCTTACAACTCCTGTAACAAAAAATGAAATTAAGTTTTCAAGAGTCAACGATTATAGTTTCAGGTATAGAGGAGTGCTCATGAAATTAGGGCAGCTTGCCAGACCACAAAGGCTTTTCCCATTCTACAGTTCTCCTCTGTATTAGACATAGGAGAAGCAGCAAGATGTAGCCAGACCTGCAGCTGAATTTAAAAGAGAACTCCTTTTGAGGTTTGGCATATTTAAGTTAGCTGCAATCACATCAGTCACGTTCGGCACCTCTGCACTTTCTCGTATCTTGTGGTTTAAACCAATAGAATAGATACTCTATAGATGGTCTCCATAGCAGAAATACTGTATTTTATAGCCATAAATACATCCTAGCCTGCAATTCTATTCTTTCATCTAAACTGCTTTTATCAACTTTATCCATCTATGCTTGGGATTATATTTGGCAATAATCTCAAAGGCAAGTGGGAAACTGTACAGTTTGCTGCTTGATTCCTGTAAGCCTGACACAGAAATGAAATAAACGTTTCTTATGAAATCACTTTCCAGGCATAGACACGTTCCTTTTACCCTGTATAGGAAAGGTTTATAGTAAAGAGTATTCAAGGCATCGGAGTTTGGTATTCTGCTCTGGAGCTACTGGTGTGCATTTACGCTTTCACCTGGTTTTGCACCAGCAGTTATTTTCAGTTGATCCAGCTGCAAATAAGTGTAAGTAGGTATTTAGTGATTGGCAGCGGAGGGAAGAAGAGGAAAGGGTGCCTGGATATGATGCTACATTGTATATTAACAGGTCTGCCTTAACTGATCGAGCCCTAGTTTCTTGTCTTTGAGTAGATCTTTCACCTTTTTTTATGGATGATTGGGTGCAGCACTCGAAGTTAGATATACACATTTGAAAACATAAGTTGGTGTCCCATAGGAAGAGATGATTTCATAATATAGATGCAGTAGAATTGTTCTGATTATGGCCAGAGATGATTTATGATTTATAATTTAAATTAGTGCACTTTTTCCTTAAGTACAATGGAAGTGAACAACATTTTTTTTCTTAAATCCAGAGTAAATCCAAAGATTTTTTTTTTTTTTTTTTTTTTTTTTTTTTTTTATCCAGAGTAAACATCACTCTGGATAAGCCTCACATGCAAGTATCTGTAGGCAAAAAAAGTGCACTCAGTTTTAAAGTTTAACAGGGATTAAAAATCAAAAAAGGACAAATCATGACCTGTTGAAAGAGAAATTTATTTTCATTTCCTGATAACTAGAAACCATACTTGGATGTGGGAACAGTGGACAAATGTAGGCTAACGTCATTCCACCCATTTTAGAGTATGGCTCTAGAAATGGCATCTAAATTAGACAAATACTCATAGATTTTGGAACAGAAGGGATTGGTATGTATCATCTACTTGGATCTTCTGCCTAACACAGGTGAAATAAGCTTGCTTAGTATCCGACACAAGGAGCCTAGACCTTCTGTTTAAGTTGTAACACATCTATCTATAAAATGCTAAACCTTAATTTAAAATGGTGGTTGGTGAACTTTCTGCTGTGCGGTTTTAGACAGATTTTTTTTAAATAGCCGCGTTTTTGAAATGTGTACCTCATTATTGGTTTTGGTTTGACCATTGGCTCTATTAGCCCTTTCTCTGCTAGCTGGAGAGCTGTGGACTATTAGAAATTTCCTCTTTGTAGATGTTAGTCTCATTACTGCTTTTGGGTTTTGGCTTTGTGTATGCTTTGCAATTTTGACAGTGCCAGAGTGCCCCCCACCTACTAGGCTGCTTCATTGCTCTAAACACTCAGGAGGTGTTCACCAGTCACCTCTGCACTCCTTGCTGACCAGCAGCTTTAAGGAAAAACTGGAATACTCTTAATAAGAAGTACCTTGAACTTCTACAAGATCTGCTTAAACTTGGCCATAAATATTCCATTCAATATTAGAACAGCACAAGAAACTGTGCAAACATTAAAGAGTATTTTTTTGCATCAAACAATTTTCCCAGTGTATAATTATGCAATTATTTAAGTAATAAAGTTTTAAGCTGGTACACGCCTGTAACTTCCTTATACTTTTTCTATTAAAACAAAATGCCCTTAAGCATTTCACTTTTGTTTTATATTCACTTCATTTCCCAGAATAATTAAAGCTTAGTCATTCTTCATAATGTCATGCAGGTAGGAACATAGGCCTGGTTCACAATCACAAAGGTAGAGCCAGATACTACTTTCAGTCTACTTTTGTAAGAGTAACAAATTTTCAACAAAGTTCTCAACTCTCTGCATTACATAATACAAGAAATTAAAAATTCAGTGTCAGAACATCCGAGGTCACGTTTCTAGTTGTATAAAGAAATATAACTCCCCTGATTTCAGTAAAAAGATGAAGTTACACCAGCTAAGCATCTGGGTCTGTGCATTTGAGATAACTTTCTATTGTGTAAGCAGTACTGTACCACCTAACATGAAGAAAGTCTGAGACAGATTAACAGGGTCACTGTTCTTTATTTACCTGTTTTATGAGACCAGAATTTTAAAACCTTAGTGTTTGCAGGCAATGCATGAGCGTCCACTGTAGGGTTTGCAGTGATGTTTATGAGCCTAATTGCATGAATCTCAGCGCAGGGCTTTGGTTCATGCGAGTCCCAAAGGCAGCTTTCCAGTTTCATTTTACTTCTTTCTCTAGACTGTGATAACATTCTTTCAGGGTTCCCTCTTACATCATACAACTGTCTTGAAGCTTATCTAGTACTGATCTGTGTCATTTAGGAAATGTTGCTTTCATCTGAGAACTCATAATATTCAGTCAGTGTGTGCCATTCACAACTAAACAGCCACTGCTCTTCATTGTTCTTTTAATTAATGATTGTTGATTGGTTCGACTTGCTGCACATTGTTGCCAGGCATGATCAAAGAAAATCCAAGATTAATCTGCTAAACTAGATGTCAGATTAGTAAATTCCTCTGTGCTATTACAAAGATTTTTCTCCCTCAGTAAATGCCTGTCAGAGGATGATGGCTTGGCTATACCTCTGACAGGTCAGTCCAAAGGTCAGTCCCTGAAAACATGCATACATTAATGCAATAAAGCGTGATGACTCATTTATATCCAGTTTATAACTCCAAGCACTCTCTTCGTGAATGTTAGTCAGGTACTACTGAGAAAAAGATAATTTACTTCGATTGCTTTTGAATACAGCTGAAGAAAGAATTTACACCCTATCATGTTATGAATACATATGGGTTTTTCTCAGGTCAGTACTGGAATCAATCAGTGTAAGCCAGAGAATAGTGTGTTGTGAGTGTCTTTTCATCAGCTAGTGTATCTCCATTATTTCTGTGTAACCCCTTTAGCCAGAACTTGATTGACAATAAGGAGGACCAGGCTTCAATTTAAAATAAATAGTGAGCTGAAGCCCCAAACCATAAACCTTCATAAATTTCACTAAACTCCCTGGTATTCAATAATCTAATTTTCTCCATTTATAAAGTGTCTTTTCTGAAAGGGAACCCCCCCCAAAACCCCAAACAACAACAAAAAAACCCCCAAAACGCGCACTAGCAAAAGACACAAACACAGTAACATGCATATAACTATTTTATAACCCCATCCTTTGGTGCAGCTTTCCTGGAGACCCTTAGTTGCTCCCTGTCTTCTACAAGAACAACTTGCGGTCTGGGATTGTCAGACCCTGCTAGATAGCAAGGCTAGATTTCAGCTGCTGATGGTCCTGTGGTGTAAGCTGCTTTCATCTGCCTCGGCATGCTACAAATCCTTCCTTTCTCTGTCTGCCACTTTATTAGCCACTGCAGTTTTGGTGTTCAGCTCTTAGACAGAAAGCAGGGAGTTTAAGCTTTTACACAGTCCTTCTGCTTAATAGCTAAAAGATGTTTAAATGAATCTCCTGTTTTCATCCTTTCTTTCATTGATAACATCTGCATCCCAGTGCTGGAAGCTATTGGTTGAGATGAAGGATTGAAATCATTCCTCCCAGCGACATAGATGTAGTGGGTTGACTGGGCTTCTTTCTTTCACTTTATGAAATGCTTCCTTATCTCCAGAAATACCTTTTGAGCAGAAGAAAATAAGTAGACATGTTTCAGGCCTGCCCACTGGGCCCTTTCATTTGTCTCATTTTGACCATGTATCAACAGAATGATTCTTCATTTTGGCCTCTTCCCCAGTGCAGAATGGCTTTCATGGCGCTGGCAGCATTGAAGCATATGGCTGCTTTTGATGGTAGACCTCTGCCACAAAGCTTATACCTTACCTAATTTTGCTTAAGTTTAAGGTTGCTTTTTCTTTCTTTTTTTTTTCTTTCTTTTTTTTTCCTTTCTTTTTTTTTCTTCTTTTTTCTTTCTTCCTTTTTTCTTTCTTTTTTTCCTTCTTTTTTTCTTTCTTCCTTTTTTTTCCTTTCTTCTTTTTTTTCTCTCTCTCTTTCACTCGCTCGCTCTTCCCCCCTCTCTTCCCCTCTCTTTAAATCTGAGTGCTTCTGTTTCATACCATTACTGTCTCCAGTAGTCAGGATAAACAGTGATCTCTCAGATATTTTTATTTAAGAGATCCCAGGCTAATAATCACAGGCAGATATCAGTGTTTTAAGAATGTTTTTGGAGTTCATTTGTGACCACCATATCTTTTGAGTTGGTTTATGTTTAGTTAGGGAAAGCTTTTACTGATTCTGCATATAACTGAATATTTGAAATACCACAGTGTTCTTCCCTAATTGCTTTTGCTATTAGTTCATCACACATGGTCAACAGATTAAATATCATTATTTCTATTAAATGATCATAAAATGTTTACTTTTCAGTTTAAAGGTCAAGAAAGAAAAACTGTTAGCTCGGGATCTGTCAAGTTGCACACCTCAGTTGCCTTTTAAACTTCTAGACTGTTATTCATTTTTCCTCCTACTCATTGAAGAATTTCTGGATATGTTCATTTTTGCAGCCTAATTAGCTTTCTACCATGAATAAAAGATGTTTTCCAAAACATCAGAGTAGGCAATAGATTTATGAAGTGGCAAAAAATGCATAAAACATATATGTCTTTTCTGTAAGGGAATGGATGGCTCAGACTGATATTGAAGGAACATCGTAATTGGAAAAGTGGAAAAGAAGTTACCACTTCTTTCATGTTTTTAATTTATGGCAAAGTTATTTAATTAGAAATGTTGATTCTCTGCCAGCAGAGCACTGTTGTTTGGTTTTGTTTGCTTTATGTCAGTCCATAATCCACAACACAAGTAGAAGAATTAGCTCGTTCTAAAATTGGGAAAAGAGCAGTATCATCTCCGGACTTAAATTTTTTTACAGGCCACAGTATTTCCACAGGACATAGTACTTAAATGCTCCAAGGATAGTATATGGTTTCCTGTAAATCTGCAAACTGAACTGAGGTCATTTTGCACCTGAACTTTTCCAGGCATGTCAGCAGATTGCTGTAGTTTCCTTAAGACAAAAGAAAAAGCAGAGCAGCTGAAAATAATTAATATTGAACTTGACACATCAAAAATGTAATTTGTCACTTGTGATTAAAGCCTTTATCTTTAGTTCTATTTTTATATTCATCATGGGTCTCCCTTAGCTATCATTAGGCTCCACATGGTTGGAGTTAGTCTGACCTTTGATCCATCACCATAGACAAAGGAATCTGTTGCTGCTAAATTGGAGCCCAAGCTAGTCAGCAACAGTATAGATCAACAAATATAAGCTTGGTTAATAATAATGTAATAATAATAATGATCAGCTTAGCTACTCTGATTAATTTTTAAGTCTATGTGGCTAATGTAGATGCTGATCTGCAAAAGAAAGATTAGATCCATAACAAAATTTAATATTAGGAATTCACATTGTGGTAATTTGATCTGAAAAGATGTGAAAAGTAAAGATGGTGGAAGTGATATATATTTTCAGTATACTCATAAGCTATTCAGTTGAGGAAATAGAGAGTGATAGTTTTACAAACTTTCTATTGTTTTTCTCTTTCTCTGAAGCCTTCCAGAAGTTTGCTGACTGCCACAGATATTGTGGTTGCTTATTTTCTAAGCACAAGGATCTAAAATGTTTTACACATCACTGTCCTACCACCGCATTACCCTCTTGCTTATCATTGTAAACCCATTCTGTCGTACTGTATACAAACTGAATCAATGCATAAAATATGATAAATAAATGTTTTCATTATCAGCTATGTCTTTTTTCAGTATAGGCATGTGTAGCTGAAAGTCGGCACTGTTTTTATGGGTGACCATAAGTGATGTCTTTTCAGAAGCAAACCATTATTTAATTCACTGTTTAGCACATAGAAAGGCTCAGCCTGCAGTAGTAAGTCAAAGTGCCTTTTGTTTAAACTAATTTCAGTATCTCACTTAAACCCAGACTATGTGTTCTGTGGTGCAGTTTACTGTGGATATGACGTAAAACTCTATTTCCTGACCCTGTGTGCTTACTGAATATGTCCCATCGCTTTCCACAATAATAAAATCCTAAGCCAAGCCCCAGCTTGGTTAAGGAAAGCTCCCTTGTGAATAGAGTGAAGACTATTAGATTTGTAGTCCTATTATTAAGTATTTTTGTGGTAACAAATTCGTTATTTTAAGGTCGTTAACACATTTCCTCTTTTACTGCAAGTGATTGTGGGTTAAAGTAATTATTTTAGGCATCTACGTTTTGTTTATCAACATCTAATCATAAATAGCTTGCAGTTTCTGGAAGTTGGAACAATAGCTAGCAGAGAGTTATTATCCAGAAGACCAGTTTCCCCCCTTACACTGGCTTCAGCAGACACCTCCATGCATGAAGCACTCTTTAGTGTGGAAGTGCTGATGACTAAACCTTTGAATTTGAGCATTTAAAGACTGAAAGCACCGAAGCACCGTTGTGTTTCCTTGATGTGCATAAACACAGGTGCTATTTTTTCAGCACTTACCCCTGCATTGAGCCACATAGCTTGCCCTTTGCTATAAGGTGCATCTCCACTGAGACATCAGCAAGGATCTAAGGACATTAGGCTATGTCACCCTGTCCTTTGGCTCCAACAGTTAAGAAATAATTTACTCTTGGTTTAGGTTCATTTTGGCAGTTTGTATATAGGTTTCAGTGTCAAATTCACCTCATTGATGTGAATCTCCAATTCTTCTTGTTTAAAAGGGAGACATATAGCACTGATATTAGAAAAAGTGAAAAATATTTCTTCTCTGTGACCTTTAGATTTTTGTTTGGTTTATGACTTCCTGAATCTGTATTTGTGTGGCAGCACCTTTTCCCTTTACTTATGTATTAGTTTCTTTGAGAACATTGCTCTGAGCAAATCAGTGAGTAAGTCAGTATTTCCACCACCATTTCTTGTATTAAGCCAAATAACTTGAAATGTCTCGGTAAGGTCTAGTTTAATCTTCAGACATCCCAAAGAAGACCAGTGAGAATTTAGAGTGAGGGCAAGGAATGCAGGTTTCTGACACATCATAATACTGTGACAGCATTTTAAACTACTATTAGTAATTTTGATCAAAATCCTATAGAATTTTTGTCATCCACTTCAATAGGCCAGGCTCTTTTTGACTTCTTTTTTTTTTTTCTTTTTTGCCCTCTTTTTTTTTTCATTTATTTTTATTTTATTTTAGGTATGTTAGAGCTCTCTTTTCATAGTTTGGTCCCACAGCCCTCACAAAACCACAGGATTTCTTCAGTAATGGTCCTAGACTTTCTTGCTTGCAGAAGTGCTGTTGGAGTGTTTTAGCCATTTCTGGATAATACCATGCCATATGAGAGTAATGGAAAAATATTACAACATGAGAAAATTTATCTTTCTGTGATGAAAATGCTGTCCATTTGGAAGGAGAATGAGCTTAAGACTTCAATATCAGACCCTAATCCCATCCTACTTCTTTCTCATGCTGCTGCTGTCCTGGTTTTCGCTTTGTGATTCTTACATTTTTTTCATGAAAAATCAGTAGTGTTAATAGCTATTTGAGAAAATGTAGTTGCTCACCGCTGAGTTATTTAAGTTTTTATTAATGACATTTGTAAAATCAGGTGATTTTATAAATCATCTTTCCTCTGTACACTCCTCCCCTTCCCCCACAAAAACCCCCAAACAAAAGAACAAACAGACTTATCTCTTGTCTTTTGTCACACTTGTCTCTCCTGCATTTTGGATAATTTAATGTTTTGTGGACCCAAGGTGATAGTGTTTCTACTCTCTAATGTGTAGTAGTGCCACAGAACCCAGATAACTCTCCATTTCACCATTTATTTCATATATATTTCCATTAAAGTTGAGGAGACTTCCAGTTCATTTTTTGTTACTGTAGGTTTTAAGTTTATTGCACATTATCAGTAAACCTAATTTTTTTTAATATTTTTTTTTTTTTTTCTTTTTTTAGGTCTTTTGCTGAGCCTGTTCCCTGCTTCTGTGAGGCCAATGCTGACCCCAGTGAGACAATTGGAGAAATAAGGTACTACTTGATATTTTATTACTCTCTCAAAGATGGTGTTTAAGTTTTCATTTTTAAATATTTCTTAACAAATAAGGATTAAGTAAGTTATTAATGAGAAAAAGATCCAAGTAAAAAGAGAATGGTCAGAGGATAATTCTTTTCCATTCCAGTTTTACCAGTGTTAGGCCTTACACAAAGATAATATTTGCGACATTTTCAGCTGTTGAACTATGGTTGCAAAAAATCTTATGCAGAGAAGCACATAATGAACAGTAAAGTCAGCTAAGCAATTTGTTTTACAATTTTCATCACATTCTTATTATTCAGGTACAATAAGTCAAAATGAACCTAAAAGTTTCCATTTAAAAGACACCTCCTGTCCCTTCTCTCCCCTCCCTGCCCCCAGTGATAACAATTTTCCTTGGGAAAAAAAATTAAGTCATATTTTCTAAACAATGAAGTACGAAGTTTTCTCTCATAACCAGCACAGTTTGTTTGAAGTCACATATGGTTGCACTTCACGTGTGTAAATGTGCTTAGCACTTATTCAGCTTTGGAAGTGCGGTTCCAGTTTCATACCAATAAAACTGATCATTGCCCACTGGTGATTTTTAAAACGGACACATTTCAGTTCAATTCATTTTGTTCTCTCCTTACTGCAACGTGAATTTCTCTGTTTTACTCTCTTTACTCCTGAAAAGGGCGTTAACGTGCTGCTTTGGCAACTGGTGTTGCTAGCTAAATACAATCTCTGTTTTCACAGTGAAATTGCCAAAGTTATAAAAAAAAAAAAAATCAAAAAGGCATGTCAGTTTAGAAATAGTTAAATAGGCTGTATACTGGAATACTTCATCATGGGGGCAAAAATAAAGTGGTTTTTCAAGGCAGTCAGTGATAGTCTTACTGCTGCCTTCACTGCAGTGGGGCTGAACACCTCGTTTTGGAAATGGCGGTGAGCTGGAGCTGGTGACCAGGGGCTGCCGGCTGAGATACATCTGTGCTGCGGTACAGCCCTTGGGAGATCATCTCTCTCCATGACTAAGCCTTTTAGACGCCCATTTTAAATGTGTTGGGTGCTGTGGTGTTACTCCTCCAAGCCCTCTCCTAGCAAGGGTGCTCCCTAGCACCCTCCCACCTCAGGTACCTCCACCGCTGACCTTAACAAGCTTTTTGCAAGTCTAAAGGGTGGCTCTGGCTTTCCGGTCCTGAATCCAATTTTGAGTGCTCTTACCGACTCTAGTGAGGAGAGGAGGAGAATTTGAAGTGTACTGGGAGATTTCATGGCCTTAGAGATTCGTGCTGTGTCTTACAAAAATTCTTATTGCGAGTGCTGGTTATCGTGCTCTTTCCAGAACAGGCTGAACAGACCTTATGGCTGGCTATCACCATGAATGAAAAAATACATTAAAACACTGCCACCTTCCCCCCCCCCCCCCCGCCATTGCCTTCATTCCTCCTTTGACTTTATTCTGTTTGGTTTTTTGGATTACAAATAGTTTTGTTTGTTTTCATTACCAAATTACAGAACAAAACTTTAATTATACAGTTTGTACAGAAAGCAATTAAGAGACTAAATGTTTTTCTCTTGCTAGCTGGATAGTTATGTCTTGTCTGGTGAAACAGCAGTTGCAATGCGTATTTGTGTAGGAGGTTAAATCTGGTGTCAGTGGTTTGCAACTGACAATTACAATATGTTCCTATGGCAGTTACAGTGCCATTAAGAAAAAAAAGATTTTGCCGTAAATCTCTCAGTAGGTTGGGGGGTGCATTTTAAACCTCCTCGTATGCAAAATACAAGGTACTAACGTTTTGTGTTAAAGTGGCCGAAAGCCCCTCAGGAAAACAGTAACAATTAGTTCCAAAGACTGTTTATTATGAAGGGATTAAAAATGTATAACTTACTCCCATATAAACTAGCTCCAGTCAGGAAACCTCAGAGTCGCATCGTACCGACTCAGGAGGCCAAATACTCCAACAGCGTAAGTCACAGTAAGAGCAGGCGGTTGCTCGGACCCCTGCGATCTTGTTGTGGGGCCTTCACAGTTTCACAGAAGCTTTTTGGTTAAGATTGACCCTGATTTCTCTGAAGGGAAAAGTATCCTTTCTCACTCATACATTTGTTCTTGTTTGTATGGAACATTCAGCAAAAAGGTTCACAGTTGTAAATGGAGGGTAAAAAACGAGAAGAAAAAAATTGCACCTCTGAGTGCTTCTCACATGAAAATAAAACATATTGCTGCTAGTAGGCATCTTTATTACAGCAAGTTCTGACCTGAATGAACTGTGCTGGCATTAAAATGCATTAAAGGATCCAATGCTCTTCCAAATTGGGAATTGTAATTCTGTCTTTTTTATAGGCCCTTTTCATGTGGAAATCTCTCCTCTGTATGAACAGTTGCTGAAGTTGAGCCTTCTTCCAGAGTTCCCAGGTGGTAGTGAAGTAGCTGTTGTGGGGCTGGGTCCACAACAGTGACCATGCTCTGCATGCTTAACTTTGTCTTGGCTTCTAGAAGGGCAAATGCATCCCTAAACTTCCTGGAGAAAGCATGGGGAAAATGAAGAGGCCAAACAAATTCATAGGAACTAAATGAACAGCTGTATAAACTGGCATTAGGAAAGCTGAGGAAGGTGTCCGCCTTTTATCTTTCTTCTTTTTAGAGCTTTGGTACCTACTTCTAGGCCGCAGAGACACCTATGTCAGATGAGGTCAATTGCATGAAAGTGAGATATATATATTTTCCTCCTCTTTGAGGTCCATTTTATTTCTATTGTACTTAAAGGTCTTGCTCATAATCTTGAGAGAATGTGGTCCAGATTAAATTTCTAATAAACACATTATTACCATGAGCCAAATTGTCCAGTGTCTAGGAATGTGGAATAATTGCCCAGTACTGCTGCTCAGGACTGGGAGAGAAAGCTGGAGGTAGGGTAGAAGGAACACTTATAGGGCATAGAGAGTGCATCCTCTCATAGTGAATTGAAATTTCTACCCTGGAACCTCATACTAAGCTGTTCTTCATGCTAAATTAATCCATATTATACAAGGCTTGATCAAGAGTTTCAGCTTCCTATAATGTCTAGGCTGAATTCCCCAAAATTCATTTGTCATTTAAAGTGAGAACAAGAACAGCTTTTCAAGGAACTAGACAACAAACCAAGTCATAACATTGTTCATATCACCTCCAGATGAGAAAAGGAATCAAGTAAAATTAGTACTTTTTAGTCTTAATGGGAAGATCTTTATATTTGTCAATGTGATTTTTTTGGATAAATAGACATTCCAAATTACAGTGGTTTCATATATGGAAGAGGAATATTATTTAAGATGGTGTAAATCATTGCCTTTTGAATAGAGCTTTTTTATTTTTCTGGTTTGATAGTAAATTAGGGACAATAGGGATGTTTGCCTTCAACTCACTCTGTAAAGCAGCATTTGTCTCAACAAGTTTGTCAGGCAGTGTCTGTTGATTCATGATTTCAGACAAGTAATGGAAGCAACACCACGAGAAAACAAACATATATACTAGGTGCGTGGTAATTTTGCTGGGAATTGGAGAATAGGCAAGGTAAAATAGAAAGCAAAATAGGAAATAAAACATGGAAATCCCCAAAGCTGAAGCTGGGAATTCAGAAGAGAGTAAAGATGTACTGTTCACGTGATAATGTAATGTATCCAACCATGTGAGTGGTTAACATCTACAGTCATATGAGGAATAGATGTCGCTGTAGAGCTTTTATTTGTGATTGTGATTTTTATTCCATTGTGCCTTTATGGTGTTTGCTAGGGAGCACAGATGAAAGGAAAATAAAGATGAGGTTTCCTCAGGAAGTGGCTTTTTCTTTCTCTCTCGCTCTCTTGTGGTGGTGTGTCGTCGTTCCCCCCCCCCCCCGTTTTGATACTGTATACAATGAAGCTTTGCTATTTGTGATTGAGGGAGAAAAAGATTAGTGAGTCAGAAATAGTGGAAACGCTGAGGGTGTTCTGGTTGGAGGCTGTATTGTCCTTTTAAAAGGAATGTGAGAAGGGAAATCCTAGCCTCATTGAGGTCAATGACAAAATTACTGCTGACTTCATTAGGATAAGGATAGCACCTTGTAGTTGGGAGCAAAGAGTTAGGGGGGAAAAAGAGACAAGAAAGTCAGAGATCTTACATGTTCAGAGGGAATGAAAGACTGTAAGAGATAGAAATGACCTTCACAGGGCCAGTGCTTATTTCTAATGACATGAGTAAGTAGGAAGCATTTGAGGCACCACGTTTTCTATGCTTTTCAGATTGAAAATCTGTAGTCAGAACGTATTACTATTTTCTCCTTAAGTGAATAGTGCTTAAAAAAATACTGAACAACCAATCAACTGATAAAACACGCAAGAAAGACTGAGCTTTTTAGTTCAATTTTTGTTTTTGTAACCCTCATCCAGAAGACAGACAATGGTAAAGCTAGACATGGCAAGTATAATTGTAAGACACATTTTCTTCAGCCTTTAGCGCGAATTGATCTTCCTCAAAAAAGCAGAAGAAGGTTTATTTACCAAGACTTGATAAAGACGTGAGGCAAGTGACATTAATTATATTTGGCCTTTATCAATACCTTCAGGAATCAGATCTTCCTGGGTGAGTGACAGGCCGGCTAGCTTAGAATAACCTGATAACAAGTCAGAATTTCTGTTTTTACAAAAATTCTGGAGATTCCCTATTGGAAATATTCCAAAATATCTAAAAGTAAACATAAACAATCCAGAGAGCTCCTCACCTCACTGTCTCAGGATTGTCAGATACAGATTATGAAGGTGTGCTGATTTAGGGGTGTTTTCTCTTGGCAGTATGTCGCTTGTTATCATTAATTTTCTAAATTGATGGTCTTACAAAAGAAACTCCTTTCTAGAAGGATATTCAGAACAGTTACTGAAATTCAGTTATATTCCTTTGCTTTTGCTAAATGGGAAAAAACTACTTAACATGTGTGCAGACTAAGAGTTTCTTCTGGTTAGTCAAAGTGTATGGCTTGTTTTTCCTATGTGTTTATCAGTATTTTTAGATTATGCTACTGTGTCATATTATTGAATACTTCCTCTTGGGCTTTTGCTTAAGGTAAAGTACATTTTAATCTTTTCTCTAATTCTGATTTGTTCTTCATTCTTTCCAAACCTATGCAAAATAGAGGGTTTCATGGGGAATAGTTATGTTTCATTGCAATTAAGTTCTCATGAAATTATTTATTTTTGTCCACAGTTTAAGACCCTGCCCTTTCCAGCCAAAAGGAGTGTGTTTCTGGCTTCTGCACTGCATGATACACAACCAAACTAAAAATGATATACCATGCTTATTTCCTGCAATAAAAGCCAATATACACTGACATAGTTACTTTCTCAGTTTAAAAGTTACGTCTTTGTGTTTTCTTAAGAAAACACAGAAATGTTTCAGAAATCATGGCATACAGTAGCACTGATTGTTTTTCTTGGATAGTAAAGCTACAAATAAGTAGCTTGTGAATCAATAGCAAGAAGTTTTACTTCCTGGTGTTTATTAATTCCTATGCTATTTGCCCCTGATGTAGGACCCAGGAAAAACAATTATAACTTAAGTGCACCAGCCTGCTGAGCTACTGAGCCATTTTACCTTTGCTTCTCTAAACAAAAGACTATAAAGCACAAAAAAGTGGTTTAAGGAATTTCTGCATTAAATTGCCATTTTGAACTCTTATAACCACTGAAAACTGTACCATCTCTCAAATAAAAAAATAAGGCAATATTTTATTTTTCTGTATTTTTCATCATAAAAAGACAGGATCAAAAAGGTATAAACTTTTACATGACGTTGTCTCTAAGAACAATCAGTAGAAAGTCTTAAGAAGTTTCTTCAAATTGGCACAAAACTTTGTTTTAATGACATAAGTAAGATTATAGCAAGTCAAACACTCTGGATGTTTCAGACAAATGCGCTGATCAGTGAACCAGTCAAGAAAGGATTTACCTAAATGCTATTCTCTCAAGATGATAGTAGTAAATGACTCCTTTGTAGAATGGCTATTTTTTAAAAAAGTTATGACACTCCTTATATAATGGTAATGAACTGTTAGAAAACTTCATGCTCACTATGAAGTTTGGATAAACATTTAGACCTTAAGTTAGCCATTCATGTTATGTTACCTATTTTGGACAGGAATATACAGGAAAAGTTTAAGATCGGTCTGTAATTGTTTCTGTAAAATGTATGCTGCTGTATCTGCATTATAACTTTAGAACCATTTTCCTCCTGTTTCTGAGCTATGTGGGAATGCATGTGAGGTGGAAGAGTTGCTGTGAGCTACCCTATGGATGCAGCCAAAGCTCTGGATCTGAGTTCTGACCCTATCACTTGGGTCGGGCCATTGTGTAACCACTGTCATTGTTTTATTGAACACTGTAGGAGAAATGTAGACATAGGGCTATCCAAATGTATAGGCTATGCACATCTAAACCTGAACTTGTGTAATTTGCGAGCGTATCTTTGTGGAACAGAAAATCTAATTTTAAAAAAAATTATTTTTTAATTTTTTTTTTTAATGGAATGGCTAAATTCCTGACGATTCTGGGGACAAAATGGGGGGGCAAGGTAGGATCTATAACAAAGAGTGGATGCAACTGTCTTAGGATGTGGGCTGAGTACCAATGATGCTGTTACACGAACATTTTTTAGAAAATCAACAAATGACTTGTAAAAATATAAAGAGAAAATATTGGGAGAGAATTTCTCTGTTATTGCTGTGGAACAGAGGGCAGGACTCCTCCTAGAAACCCGTCTTTTTGGAATTTTTTCATTCTTTTATTTACTGTTCTGTCCATTCTATTTGTTCTTGTCATATTAGTTTATAAAATACAAGGAAAATCTTAATGTGTACACCCACAACAATGTGATATCTTAGTCTGTCAGTTTCCTACATGTCAAGCTCCTCTGGGGTAGATCACTCTTGATTGCTGCTTTGGACGTTTTTCTAAAAGTAATTGGATTCTAAATGGGTCATGGACTTGCCCACTATCATAGAGCAAAATCTAAGCTCACTGTCTACAAACAGCTTAAGAAATGAATGTTAGCTTATTTTCCTGAGATAGGTTTACATTATTGCTATACTACTTTTGCATTGTTTTTGTGCTCAAGAAAAAAATTATCTTTTAGTCGATCTTTGTGGATTGTCTGATAAGGCATGAGTTTGTGCTGCAGCCTTTTCCAGTTAGTACAAAGGTAATAGTATGGCCTTTTAATGTCTCATTGGTTTCCTGTTTTCATGGAATTTGTAGGTACTGTGCTTCTGGCAAAGTTGATTAAACTGGCTAATAAGTTCAGAAGTAGTCGACAGGTAAGCGTTCAGTGTGACTAGATGTATCTTGCTTCCACCACAAAGGGACTGAAAATTAAAATCCTGAGTACAGACTTTGGACAAGCTACAGGAAACTAGCAAATATTGGGAATATAACAATTCATCTCAATGCAGTTATTTTCTTACTGAAAAAATTTCAGAATAATACTTTTATTATACTATACTATATGATATTTCTAGGTCAGAATCCTACAGACATCAGCGCAGAAGAAACTTTACTGACAAATTTTCTCAGTCAGTTTAATAGAACAATGTAGGTGCACATATGTTTGAAACTTATGAAGCTTGCCTTTCATGAATAGCTTCATGTACTAGAGGTAATTTATAACACAAATCTGACAAAACTTTTGTATGTTACAATAGTCAGGAATATATTTAATTTATGTGAAAATTAACTTTTTCTTCTTGAGCTTTTCATTAATTGGTACATCTGGTTTGTACCTGTCAAGTGAATTTCTTCTGGAGAATAGCTTTTGCATAGCTTTAAGAAATATTCTAGAAGCATTTGAAGATTTGTATTTTATTTTTTAAACTTCTCTCAAATACATTAAAAAACAAATCATTTTAAAAAGAGATTTAGTTTTGTAAATGTTCCCTTCTTTCCTCTTTCCTGTTCCTCCTTCACTAGAGAAAAGGAGAGAGAAATGATAATAATAACAACTAAACAAACAAACATGCCAGTATAACTAAGTGCATAGACATATAGAAAGAAAGATTCACCACAATTTGTTTTGTTATGTTTGAAGTAAAAATATTAGATAGATTACAGAACATTTCTAATGTGAGAAAGAAGCTCTGTATCCTGAATTAGGAAGACCCTACCTTCCTCAATCCGATTTGAATGCAAAACATACTCTGTTAGGAGAAACTCTGATATATACTAATAAACTGCAGTGTGGCCGAGAGAAAAACAAGCAACAGAAAACCTGCTGAATTCATGTCTCCCGATAGACTTGGCTCTTCAATTTCCATTAACACTGAAATGAACTCTAGTTTCCTATCTTCCCAGTCTAATGGAATTTCAATACAGCACATTGGCTGGCTGTGCTTTTTTTTTCCTAGAGCACCAAATTCAGTTCATAACCCTTCTTCTGAGCTCATTTTTTGTTTACGTCTTTATTCCACTTTCAGTTGCATTTCCATACTCTCTGTTCTAGGGAGAGGTATGACTTCTGTTTTGGAACTGTGAAGACTAGAATAAAGAATAGCAATGGTGCTTTAACTTCTCTTTACATTTTAGGAACCAGTTTTAAAGGGAGAAAATACTATGAGAGGCAGATAAGAAACACAGTTTTCTTCCAGTGGGGAGGGATTTGCAAATTTAGTGTCTAGACCCACTGTAAGTGAGTGCAAATCTCTACTTCATGAACATATTGAGACCAGGTGTGAGTCTGATCCTTCCTCTCTTGTGGGTCATACAAGTTTCTATTCACTGTTTGAACTTGCACAGTGGTTGTCATCAAACTATTACTCCTCATTATTTCAGGGACTAGTCATTATCCAGACTGAAAAACTTCAGATTTGTAGCTTGCCCAGCAATACAGCTAAGTGATAACATTGCTGTCGTAAAACACTAGTAAAATTTATGTGGCTGTGCTCAGAGATAACAATAAATGGCAACCTCTTTGTAGTGGCATGTGCTCTACTTGATGTGGAGTTTCTGATTTCCTCTTTAAAAACAACAATACAGCCTTCAGTTACTTCTGAAGGAGTTGTGTTAGGCATGGGGTGGGTTTTAGAGACATCAATATAATATAAAATGAAGTCATTAACATAACATAAATTTTTATTTTTATTTTTTTAGAAGCAGGTGAAATAGTGAGCCTCTCTGACCATGTGCTTTTCTCTGGAACATCACAGAAGTAATTTATTAAAATACTGTGGGGGGAAATTTTGGATACCTTTTTGTGCGGTGCTAGAGCAAAGCCCCAAGACTTTCCTTTTCCGTCCCACTTCAGGACCTTGGTCAGGATTTAACATTTGTGGTTTTGCTAGAACTTCCTTTATTAGACCTTCTATATAGTAATTTAACAATATTAGATTAACATAGCCTACAGCTAGAAGGAATCATTATCCTTATGCACTGTAACATAACATAGGTACACCATGACTAGGTAAAGAAATTTACCTCCTTGTTTAGTTCCTAGATAGCTACAGATTCTTGATGAATTTCAACATGCCTAGTTTCACTGAAATGAGAACTTTAGAATAAAATAACATTGTAATTTAAATACAGGGCAGAAATCAACACTGTGCATCATTCAGTGTGTAAATAAACCCTCTCATTTTTTTTTCAAAATTAGCTTCCTTCTCCCTAGCTCTCCGCAGTGGATGTCTAAAGCTGATAATTGCAAGGAACACGTGAACAATATTCTCTATATTCCTATCTGGAATGGGCTGTTCCATAACTGACAGTGTTTTCCCACTTCCCAAGAATACTTTTTAAAAATTAGGGGGGGGTATCTTTCTGAACAGCAGATAGATTAAAAAAAGGAAATATAATTTACCCTGAAAGAAAGAGCTTTTATAACATAAGAACAAACCTTTGACTGCTCTAGTACATTTATTATAAACTTTTGATAATTTTGCTTGGTGTTTTAAACCTCTGACTTTCAAAACATTTTTGTTACTAAAATTCATTAACCAAATGTCATTAAACTCTTGCTTTTGGACAATATGTTCTTGATATTCTGCTGAAGGAAAAACTTACAGTAGAGTTTTCCTGCTAAGCTTGGGAGATTGCTCCTTGTTAACCCTCATCAAGAAATTTTATGATCGTTATGAAGTAACCTTATGTTTGTGAGAAGGAGTTTGCTATTGCTGCACAATCTTCCTCCCTCTAGGTTTTTGTTCTGTTTAAGAATGACAGTAGGTAGATTTTTCTATCAAAAGTACATATCAATCCTTTGTTCTTCATAACAAGTAATTTCATGGACTTGTATTTAAAAATAACCGCCACAATGGCTCACAACTTCTGAGGGCTGAAAACATTTGTTCCTTTTCAGATTGTTTACAGTTGCATCTTACAGCTGTTAAAAAATCACAGTAGTTCTATTGAATGGAAATATCTTGTCAGCTAAGAGCATATAACAGCTAAAGAGACTTAATAAACTTTTTTCTTAGCCCAGAGTTTTCCTTTTGATTCTTAAACACCGCCAAGTATTTACCAAGGACACCTATCGCTTTCTCCTATCAGTCACTTGGGAGCAGTCAGTACATTGAATGGAACAGGCTGTAACAAGCCAAGGTGCAGATACGTGCTGCAGATTTGTTTTAAGGTCGGGTTCAGTGACAACCAGCACTGTGAGATTCAGTCCACAGGAGAATATCTTCTGGTTCTGAAGAGGGTTTTGTTATGTTTTTCTTGTCATTGTTTTGGGTTTTGTGACTGCAAATCGCAATTTGAGATTTTTGCTCTAGAGAATGGCAAAACTTTTGCCACTTGGGCATTAACTTCATAGGTACAGGCTATTGTAAAATTTCAGCTGTTTGAACAATGAGGAAAAAATTAAGCCTCTCTTTGGTTTTTGATTCTCATAGAAAACAAAATTCCAGGGACTGATCCTGATATCTGTGAATGTCATGCATTTCATTGCATGTTTCTGTTTTGCCACTTTTCTGGAGGATTCAGAATCCTAGTGTAGGAAAGCAGAGGTTGTATATTGTGTCAGCAACCAATAACTGAATTATCAGGCATAGCAGATAGCACCAGGCATGGCAGATAGATGTGACCCTTACTGCAGAGTCTCTCATCACAGTAAAGCCTGTTTCAAAATTCCCATTCCTTTTGAAAGGGCATCAGTTTTTGTTATCCTCTATGATAATTATCTTCCCTTTCTTTCAAGTATACTGAGACAGAAATCTTCGAAGTGAGACTAGAACTGTGAGAAGTACGTAAATTCCAGATCTCATTTACATAAGAAATAAAATATTGTGAAAAGGCAGATTGAAAAAATAACCTGTCACAGAGCCAGAGACTGAAATGCTTGAAGGGAATAAAGGAAGTACCATATTTCAAGCTAGCTAACTTCATCCCTCTCCAATGGCAATTTACTCTGATACTGCATTTAGATTTTGTGGAGCAAACATGTTCCTCTGTAAGTGTCGTGTTCAAGAGATTCAGTAGAGTTGTTTCAGTGTCTATGGAAATAATTATGGTTTTTGACCTCAGCCATAGCAGGCACAGCATGTTCTGCACTCCCAGTAGACTCAGCACCTTGCAGTATCAGGCTCTTTAATGATATGCCTTTGTATCTTGGCATAACTTCTTACTAAATGTGACCATCCAGTGGTACATTGGACGTCACAGTTGTCAGCCAGTCAGCGTGCTCTGACCACAGGGACTAAATACCGGCTAGCTGAAAATTTCTGCTTTAAAACCATGTGGTTCCTAATGCTTCAGCCAAAGGATATTTTCAATAACGTTTAGGGTGAGAGCTCCCTGCTATGCCATAGTTGGAGTGCATCTTATTTTGCTTGTGAGCTGATCTAGAATTTGCCATGTGGACAAAAAAAATCCACATTCATAGACCAGATTTGTCCTTTCAGAAGGCTACATTTTACCATTTCAGTATGTCATATCCAGTAATTACATTTACTACTTGTAATCCAAGCAATTTAATTGTACTTGAACAAATAGAGGAAGTACCGTTATCATATTCTCCTTCTTGAATTTACAATTTCAAAATTACAGCGATATTTTTCTAATGAAAATGTTAACTCATTCTAAAGTTGTTCCAAAATCTAAGAATATTTAATTATTTCCTTAGATCTTCCCCTTTTAGAATAAAACCTTTTTAAAAAGTTAAGATTTGTAAAACGTCAAATGGCTGTAGCTGCTAGTTAGTAACTAACGTTTACATTCTCGTTATGCACTATTATCTTCATGTCATTTAGTGGATCTTCTAGTACAAGTGATGTGGATCAAATAGCTTTCTGGACTTTATTTGCTTTAATAACAGCTTATACTAAGTGTCACTGGAGGAAATAAAAAAAGTCATGATGATCAGTTCGCTGGACTGTTAATAACACTGAAGTCTTTAAAATGTTTCTGTATATTTGGAATTCACATGCAGAGCTCCACTGAGCGTTTGCTTAGAGCCATTCATGCTCCTTCTCTGCAGAGTGTGCACACTAACTGCTTGAGACAAACTTTTGCTTGTTTTGAAGCTGCCTCTGTTCCTAAATAAACATTTATATTGGCAGTTACCCCATTTGTTTACCAGCCATTCACAGATTGGACTGCATTTGGAGAATTAATTGCCTTACATAAAGATGCTGTTTATTCTTTGACAGCATGTTTCTGCATTGCCCCTCTAGATGGCATTTCTGAAAACAATTCCAGATGGAAACATGCAAGATATTTCTGTATTCCTCAGTAGCTTTACAAATAGATGCCTCTGCATGATTCACAGGGATCTCTATGTACACCTCTGAGCTGACCTGAGCTACAAATGCTTTATAAATAAAGTATGCTGAAACAGTAGATACACTTTTTTTTCCCCTGATTGTCTTACTGGTTTGCCTTTTCTTTGTTTTCTTTTTTCTTCTTTTGTTCTCAAAGATGTTAAAAGAAATTAATGCTTGTGTAGAATTAGATGATGTTTCGATAAGAATATCTTATGGGGCTTCCTAGTGGGGTTTTTTCATGTTTACAAGAAAGTTGTAATTAGAAGACATTCATGAATCAATCCTCAGTTGACAAAGTGCAAATCTCAGTGTATGTACCTGAAGATTTGACTCTGTGGTTTAAGTTAAAACATCCTCTTAGATACAGAAGCATGACTTGTTCAAACCTGCAGGAGTCGGAGCATGGAAATGAAAGCTTTCTCATGGTGTGGAACAATAGAGAAATGCTCCAGCCGTTACTGTAGCCTGCAGGCTACAGGAGGTGAGGAGCCCTACTCCTGTGCCTCTCCTATGCACTCTGTACTACTAGATAAAAAATACAAGAAGCGAGCCCTCTATGGTTTATCTCGTGGTTGGATTGAATAAAAAAATTTTTGACGCATGTCCTGCCTAGATTTTAGACATGCTGTAAAATCTCTGTCTTTCTCAAGCAATGTGATCATCTGTTATAACATCGTCACTTGTTAATGATTTCCTTAAATTTCCTGTTAAAAATAAGGTAATCAGAGAGTCAGCTTTGGCATCTACGCTCATAGCTTGTGCCCGTAAGGAATTCTTTTAGATGGATATCCCATTCCTATCAAGGTAACACCATCAATCCTGGTTTTTTGTTCTTGAAATGCTAGGTAACCTTTGGTGTTTTTCCTGAATAGTTGCTCAATAGAAGTGACTGTTACTTAGCAAAGTGTTTCATGCCTCTTAAATACCATAGTAGTGTTCTAGAGAGCTTTTAATGGACAGTGTCATAAAATGTGGAATCTTTTCTCAGTGGAAGATAACAGTCCAAATTACAATATTGCCCAATAAAGCTGTAAGCTGCTAGCAGTGTTCAAATTCTCTGCTGGAATAAAGGAAATCTGAAAGGGCATCTGTTATAACATGAACCAAACTCCTGCTTGCTTTGGCAGCCATGTAGTTAACGGAGTTACAGATGCGTGGATGCTTCTCAGCTGACCCAAGCTGAGAAATACTGAGTTAAAACTCAGCATGGGCTGCAGTCAATATTGAATTACGGCATTTTATGAAAAAGTGATGTAAAATACAATCTGTATCTTTCAACAAAGCTGAATGAAGGAGAAGCAGATTAATAGGTTATGAGAAGAGTATGAGCATGCTTGGATTGCTTTTATAGTATTAATATTGCAGTTGTGAAAGTCTTCTCTTTTGACTTGTTTGAGGCTAAAGGACCCTTAGCAGACCAGCTGAGGAAATTGTGTGGGAACTCATTCTTCCAGTAAAGCTTTTCACCACAGAGACCTTTTGCTGTATGAGAGCAGAACATGACATAGGAAGACTTAAGCTATTTCCATTTAATTGTTACCTATAGAGACTACTGGGAGTAGGAGGGATCAGGGATCTACATGTCAGACCTGGTCCATTTCCGAGAGAAAGGAAACACGCATTTCCTAAGAAACAACAGCAACAAGCAAAATGCTTTATAAAACATTAAGAGGGGAAAGAAAGATGTTAGGTATTATTGGATTTTCTTATGAGATCTGCTTTCTTGGGTGTCTTTGGATTTACCAGTGGGGGAAGAAAACTTTTTGGAAAACAGACAATGCTAACGTTCAGTTATGAATCATTTCGTTAGTGTGCTGTGAGGGCTGGTTTATCCTAAATCATCAGGCAGTATTTTTTGACACAGTCCTGTGACTTTTGCTCCTGATTGCTTTCTAGAGTGTACAAAGTAATTTAATTATATTCTCTAAATCTTTTCCTAAAATAAAATATCTAGTAAAATGACCAAATAACTTACAAAAGGATGCGATGGGTTTTGATTTTTTTTTGGTTTTGTTTGTTTTTCAGAAGTGTGTGTGTGTGGTTTTTTTCCAGAAAGAGTTACTGTTGTCCTTACTATTCACAAAGTTTAATGAAAGCATGGCATTTGAGTCCTGAGCACTTTCTGCTTTTATAAATATTCTTATTTGCAAATGCAAAATTCCAGCATTACAGAGATGGTATAATTTTGTCCACTGAAGTTTGATTTTTGTCTCAGTGGTTACTTCATTTTGAATATGAAGTGTTTGTCAGAAAACTAGGCATTTTTCACAGTCCCAGACATCACAAGGATTTAAGAGGTGATGTTAGTTTTGTAAACATCCACTGCTTTATGTATACCTTGTTTTGCTCCATGCCCTGCCATAAAAGAAAGATACATGCAGTGTTACTTCCAAAGGAAGAAATATTTTTTCCTTATCTTTCCAGGCCTGTAAAAGTAACCCCAGAGATATTTTAAAGAAGATTATAGTACGTCCCACTGCAGACTTCAAATGCAGTTAACAGATGGCATGCTATCTGTTACAGTGGAATTAGCTGTACGTGCTATACCATTTGAGTTTCATGCAAGTGGATCACTTTCATGGACAGAGTAGGTAGTAAAGGGTAGCTCTGTGAATATAATCAGATCACTGGAATAACTTACTAGAGGTGTAAGAGAAAGAAGCACATCAAAGCAAAATCACACCTGGTGTTTTTTCACTATGGCAAATATTAGAGATTAAGAGGCAAAAATAAAAGCCTCGTTAGTAGGCTTCCTCCATCCTCCGTATTTCCTGACCAAAGCTGAAGCTGATGTAAATTTTTCTTTTGGTACTCAAAACAGAAAATGGGGAGGGTGATAAATCCTGTTTAGTTGATTACCACTAACTGCTAATGATGGTGATTTAAAAAAGGATGTCAATCAGATATTCACTTCAAGGCAGAAAGAACAGAGATGAGTGAGTAGTGCACACTAAATAACCGTTTGTGAGTAAGTTGCTGCTTAGTATCCAGGAAGTTTTATTTAAGAATTTCAGTGTTGCTCAATGGGATTCACCCCGCAGCCTGAGCAATAACCTGCCAGGAACGATGGAATGGATTTTGGGATGATCAAAAAAAAAAAAAAAGGAAGTAAGGAAATCTAAAATAATGGAATGAGCTGGATCTTTAATAGGCACAGAATTCTGTTCTCAGGCTGTTCTAAGAAGGATTTAAGGGTTAATTGGAGCTATCTATCACTTTGTCATATACTAGAACAGTCAGAAGGACAGCTCCTGCTTTCTTGTCAATACAACTTGAAATTTTAGCTATCGTTTGTATGCTTGGCTGTTTATCAACATTGTGAAAATACCCCTCACATCCTCCTCCCCCTCCTGAGCCAGCATTCCTGATATGCTCTTTATAGCCCAAATGCCTTGACTGAATCCCAGGCAATCTGAAACCGACTGAAAAACTTACGTTCATTGCAGGGGGATTTGGATCAGGCCCAGCAACAAGAACATTGCAAATTAGGAATGATGTGGAAAAGTGGGTGTCATGGCAGAAATATGTGCGTGGGCGCTTGTGTAAAACCTGTACACAATATGCTTGTACTGTGCTTTTCCAACTATTATTTCTTTTTAGCTGCTTATTTAAAAAGAATGTGATTAGAACCTTTAATATGAATTTGATTCCTATTTTCATAAAAAAAGTAAACAGGGAGAATCTATATGAAGATATTTTTCTCTTATTCTGCAAAAGCAGGCAGAATTTGAAGGCAGGGAACAATTTGATTGAAGTACTCTTGAGAGACCCACAGGAATATAATCTTCCTTTTGAGAGAAAAACTGAAGTGCAGAACTGAGCTGTACCATTTGAAAAGGATTCATGCTGAATTGTTCCATGCATGCCGTATGTAATTAGTGCACGCTAGCCAAGTGATTATTTACACAATAAATCAAGATTTGGCCAAACAAATCTCTCTTCGTGTTGCCAATATACTTTGCTGGCTGCGTTTTTCCAGCTTCATCCTAAACTCCCCCCTCCCCGTACCTCCTGTTTTCTTTTTTCTGCACGGACTTCCAAATGGCTCTATGTGTGCTGACAGCACCAGGCATTCATTACGGGGAGACTCACTGTCGAGACAATGAGACTATGCAGGGCAGGATGGCGTTGTCACTATCTTCTTCAGAGTCTGCCTTCAATATGGGAGAAGTTCTCTGAAACAGCTTTTACCATGGCTTCCCTCAGGTTGTTGTGACCTTTTGTTTTTGTGCAACTGGAGCTTCATTAGTTTGTTGCCGCATGCACAATTTCCAACGGCTGCTTTGAAGACATGTTAATTATAGTAATAATTTCCAACTCATTTACTAGTCATTGCCTATTTTCTTGCAGGGCAAAAGTGGAAATAAGATCTTGCCCAAACCACTCCTCATTGAACAGTAATGCCTTAAGTCAAATCTCTATCTGGAAATTTTTTTCTCCAGTAAATTTTGCCAGAAGCCGTCGTTTTTCCAAGGTCTGTGCAAGTAACTGCATAATGCAAACACTAATACTCTAGATCATTTCACACGTTGGTAATAGGGGAAGCATTTAGCCATCAGAGGAAGAAAAAAAAAATCTATTAGATAGAACACTTCATTTACTGAAAGCTAAATAAGCTGTTATTCTGTGCAAGTTTGCAGTTACAGTGCTTTTCCTTTAAGCTTGTGAACAAGCCTTTGGGCTGCACTGCTTATTTGATCATCATAACCATCAGTAGCTTCACTGTAGAAACTCCAACAAGAACTCCCTGTTTTGGGGCTTGATTCTGCAAGGAACTGAGTACCACCTGGAAAGTATTTTATGTCCACACTTTCTGGCAAAGGCAGTTCCAACTGGCCTAGGCCTTTGGCCAGGATTTATCAAGAGAAATATAGGTATCTTTTCAAAAGGAGCCAAAGATAGTCATGTGTGAACATAATTGGTAAATGCACACTGCTGTCCATTTGCACATGCAAATTTGTGAGTGTAAATACAGACTTGCATGCGTATTCATTATTTTATGGACTCAGTCTTGGTACCTGCTTGAATTTAGCCCTCAGGTTATTAGTTTCTCTGATTGAATCATGTATTTTGACTAGATGCAACCAGAAGGTTTGAATTCTGGTTCAGTTTTGGCGGTGTATTTCATGAAGCACGCTCATTGAAGCTTGTTTGAATCCTACTCAGTTGTGTAAGGCACAAAGGAGAAATCCCCTTCTCCCAGCTGATCTACGGGAAAGTAAGCATACGTCATCAGCCATTCCCTCCTGCTCTTGTACGTGATTGCAAATGAAGAGTCTAACTATGTATTTCCTGTGGCCACCCTTTTTGCAGATGATTGGTGTCTCAAGCCACAGAACAGCTGACCTTCAATGGTAGCTGCTGGTGCGCAGTGATTTGCTTGAAAACTTAAATGCAGCAGCGTACCAGCTATTGAGTAATTTTGCCCGTATTTTATGTTTGCTTTGTTTCCTGGACTCGCTGGAATGGCAACAGTCGTGTTAACAATACAGTAGCAAGTTAGTCATATGGTCGCATTTAAAGCTTTACCGCCAAAGGTGACCACATTGGGAGTGATTCTAATGGTGGCAAGCCTGTTGCTGGGAGCTGGGGAGATTCCTCCTTCAGCTGAGATGATGCTACAAGTGCTTTTGCGTCGGGTGCTTGGGTAATTTCAGTTTGTGAAAGGTAGTCGTGTTTAATAAGTGCAAGTACTCTGAACGTTGGTGGAGGGAGAGGAGCCATGGCTTTGGAGTGCCTCCAGCAGGAGCCCACTGCAGCCATGACTTTGACACTGCGCAGGCCCCGCACTTAATAGAGTACAACGTTTATTTAGGCACTCTCTCAAATGAAAGGGAAATGCTCAGTGAGGCAGATCGTATATTACACATTTCAGTGTCAGCTCATTTGTCACAGATCTAGTAACTGAGCAAATGGTACTTTCTTTAGAAATGGAGGTTATTTTAGTAACTTTAAAAAATAATTTCTTTCTACTAATGCACAAATGAATCCCCAACATTTTAGAGTTTTGTTCTGGAGAAGCATCCACAAGTCTGAGTACTTGCCTTGAATACTTTTTTTTTTTTTTTTTTTTTTAATTAAAAGCACAACTCACATTGGCTAAAGAAATCTCTGACACTTCCTAGTTCAACCATGCCAGAAGTTTTTGAAATGCTGGAATCTTTTTCGAGATTTAGAAGTTTCTACTTTTTTATCGTGAGGAAGGGCTGCAGAGGGCCTTACAAACAGTTATTGAAAGCCAGCATTGATTTTTGTCTAGAATTTTAGAAGAGGATTGTAACCATTTGTTATTTTTATTTGAGTGGTGGGTTAGAGTTATTGTTTGTGAGCAGAGGGACATGAAAGATAAGTTTCAAAAGGATAATTTCTTGTCTCAATTAAAAATTATTGTGAACTTTCTGATTGTATAAAGTTTACAAGTTTTTATAAAATTGTTAATTGTACCATAGCAAATTTCTTGTCATTTCAAGGATGATTTTATATTTGGTTTCTTTCTGTGTGGCTATCTGTTCAATTTTGGAACCTGAAAGCCGGGAGGGAATCCAGGTCTTCCTTTTCCATATCTTTAAAAGTGAGTTAACATTAGCAAAGAGTGTGTGATGACACAGCTGGGCCACAGTGGGTGCAGGGTGAAGATTGCTTTCGGTGAACTGCAGATCAGAGTTGCCCAGACCCAACTTCTGTGGATAATACTGGTGACATTTACTCAGGCACAGACCACTTCGCAAAGTGACACCTCTACATCTGTAGGCAGATCAGTGCAGAGCTGGTGGAGATACTTTTTGAAGAGTGGAAGGAGGACATTTGCTGGAGTGGGAGAGGAGGTTGTGTTTGTGCATGGATGGCCCAGCGCCCACCATCTCCATGGCTATAGGGCTGCCCAGGAGAACAAACATAAATGCACTAGCTAGTTTCTGTCAGACCAGTTCTAAAAACCTGTGATTTCAAATTTTAGTCATATATATATATATATATATATAGTAGGGGGGAGAGGGGGAGATTGTTCTTTATCTAGCATAACTCCATGAGAATATATTTGCAGATCTGATCGCAGGTGTGTATATGAATACACGCCTTTCTTTGTTATCAGGAAATAGTTTTCAGTGTTTTCTTTGGTTGTAATTCACGCATGTTAAATCACATCATAAGTGCATAGTCATTTGGATTCTCAAGGCAGTATGCTGTCAATTGCTTTAGAGTGTTGTCCCTTGGGAACCCCAAATGGGGTGCTTGTTGCCTCATTTCTCCAAAGAACAGAGATGCAGGCATGGACAGAATATTAAATGCATCTTTCTTTTTTTTTTCTCTGTAAAAAAGATGAGTGCTTTATTTTCCCTCCATATAGAGTATTTCATTGCTGTCTTGGAAAACAACAGTCTGTGTAGATGATAAAAATGTCTGTAATCACAGAAATAAGTTCCTACCTGTAGTAAAATTCTGGCACAGCTGTGCCAAGCTGTACAATTTGACAAGGGACTGATTTCAGTTTGCTACATAGCTAAAAAAGAAACCAGGTGAAACAACTGAATGCTGACATTTGAGTAGGAGTGATAAATCAAACCGGTGGGTGGGGGCAAGGAATGTTCCTGTCTTCAGAAGGAAGCCTGCTTTTTTCCATGTAAAAATGAAATACATTTGTAAAGGGTGGCTCATTTACACCCCATATCATTACATATTAAAGAAAAGACTAAACAAAAAAAATATAACAGCCTGTTAGATAAGTTCAGTAGTTTACCAGTGTCACAAATATCAAATTCATTAGAAGCACAAGTTGGAAATATTTAACACAATAATTACCTTTTTTTTCCTCTGTTGTGCCAGTAATCTCTACACTTGTATTCCTGTTACAGCTATCCTTTAGTATCTATGTTTGTCAGTAAGAGCGTTCATTGAAAACTGAATTGATCAGTAGTCTCAAAAGTAATCGTTAACTGGGAGATATCCCTAGGTCAACATTAATTTCATCCATGTTTGTTTCTGGCATGAAAGGAAACACGGTCAGTGCGGTGAGATCTTGTCTCTGCAGGAAACTTGCACAGGTTAGACTGAGGAGTGAGGGGCAAAAAGCTGTAATAATTTTGAAATGGCTAGCATAGCACAAGCTTTTCATAGTGGCTAATAAGGGAATTTGTATTGTATGACACAAATGATTTGTTGCTTTTGGAAGATTTTGTTAATCAGGTTTCTGTTTGTGTCCCACCCTACTGTTTACCTGTGAGGTCTTTGTTCAGTTCTTTATTATTGGGCTAAGGATTACTCCTGTAAACCTGTAATGATTCTCCAATTTGTCCTTGGGGAAGTAATTCTGTCAAGGTCAGAGGGAAGGGGAGATAAAACCACTTTTTTCCTGGGCAGATGAATTCTTTGTTGGGCCTATATAGTGCGTACAGATAACACCTCTTGCTGTTTTCCTCTCATAATTCCTCCCTCTCATGCACTAGGAGCTACAGTTAGGGATGAACGCTTTCCATCATTTGGTGTAATAAATGCCATCTTAAAATTTTAGGCTCTTAGCTTGAATACCCAAAACAAAACTTATGTGTCTATAGGAGTGAATAAGAAGTTCTCTTTCAAAAGACAATCATGGAAAAAAATTAGTATAGCAACAATAAAAAATACTTTCTGATGCATAGCAGAATATTTGAACTCAGATATGATCTTCCTTGAAATCACTGATAGCCTGATTGAAATTTTCTTCACATTTCAAGTGATGGGGTATTGAACTATGTCCACAGTGTGTTGAGTTTACCAAACTTTTGTGTAATTTTGGCACTGTTACCCACAGATGAGTTATCCAAGTGACATACACAGTGTGTCTCACTTCCAAATTGGGTTTGTGTGGTTTTGTATATGAATAATGAAGCGTCTTAATTTATGCTGTGCAAAACTGTCTGTGAAATTTATTTGTCGCTGTTAATTTGTTGGGTTCACATGAGTACTCCTGTGCTAGCTGACCCAATGCAGTTCAGCTGCTGCCTCAAAGGAGGATTTTCAGCTCACTGCTTCTCTCATGAGAGAATTGTTGCCATTCGATCTGTATGATAGAAGATAACAGAGCTGGAAATATACCTCCTACCCTGCTTGGAAAGATTGGCCCTTTCAGTTGTGACATTTCAAGGACTGAAATGAATCATGGTAATATTAAGTCATGGTTATTTTTGCTCAGAGATGAATGTATGTAAGACTTCAGTGCGTAGATGGACTATATATATATATTTAAAAACCCCTGTGGAAGTCAAGTGACAAATGGGTTTGAAGATTGCTTGAAAGTGTAGCTGAATGCCACTAGTTAGAATTGCAGTCTGATGTTACATCCACCTGGTGCTCAAAGGGACTCCTGAAATTAAAATTTAGGCTATTTCCTTCTATGTTTCAGCGGTGTGTGCACTGCAGTTCATAGACTGATGACAATATTTAATGTGATCTTTCAAAATGAATTTTAATGAGTTATGTGGGTCTCATGTGGATTATAATACTTATTATCATTACAGAAATGAGAGAAAGGGAAATGGAAAAGGTCTGTTTTACAGAAAGCCAACAATCTGCTCTCCCAGAAATAATATATGAATACTAGCAATATTTGCAGTATAATAACACTCTTTTCTGATAAGTAACAGATGAGATGCTATAGTGTTGCAACTGTAGTGAAAGCGGTTTCAATGGAACTCATTGTTTGACACTAATGAGTGTAGATCCTCTGAGTTGGACTGCTTCACTAGATTTTTACCTAAGAGAAGGCAGGGGAGATCTGCTCACAGGACTTCCCAGACCTGTTCTGGGTCCTCATTCTGAACCTGGTCTAGATCTGATAGAGACCTGGAATTTGTTAATGTGCACAGAAAGCCATAATGAAAGATGGTGATTGGTGTCTTCTGTTCCATAACAAGATCTTCCTCTGAGCATTTTAAAGAATCTCATTGTACTGCACCTTCTTCAAATTCTATTAAAAGAGCACTGTAATTTGGTAATGCCTGTTAACTTAATGTGTAGGTGACACAGGTAGAAATAATTGACATTAAAGATGCCTAATATTTATAATACCCTATCTTCACTTGCTTATAATATTGCCAAATTTTAGTAATTTCAGTTAATATTTTCTATGTGGGATTTCTGCCTCAGCCTAAATTGTTTTGGAAAATATTCAGCAAGAATGGTGCAGCCATTGCTACGAAAGCATCAGGAGGGGTTAGTTTACTTAGGTTTAAAGATACGTAGCTAATGTATTGAAAAATTCTAGTAACTTCATGCTTTTAGGGGGTGAGGGGTGGTCAGAATTTGGTGGTCGTTAATATCTTTTGTCATTCTATGAGAAAGCTATTGAGTTTTGTTCAAATTATAAACCTCTAAAAATCTCACATATATACATATCCTGTTGAGATTTGATAGAATTTGGCAGCTTCATCATCTGAAGGATCCATTCACATTAAGCATATTCTGGCCGCATATTTCTCCAGTCTGCTAGCCAGCCTTGTGTATCTGCCTCATGGCCATAGTTTATATTCTAGTCCAGGGCTATAAGGGGCAATCAGGATTTTCCACTCATTTTTCTTCTTCCCTAGCTGCTCAGATTCACTGTAATGCAAGTCACAAAAGATAAAAGCAGAGATTTTGCTCTGAATGGAAAACAGTGTTATGCCCCAGTTAAAGACCCATATCATAGTACCAATTGTATAGCAGATTTTACTTTGTTGTGTCCTAACTTGACTGAGCATATTTATTACCATAGTTGCTGCATACAAAGCTGAATTCCAGCCTGGATTACACTTGTTTACTCCTGAAATTTACATATAAAATCCACTTGTGCATATAGGTTTTCCACATAGTTATCTGCATGCACGAATATGTGTTGCTTAATGGTATTTTGACTCATTGCAGCCCTTGAACAACCATGTTAAAGGTGCATGACTGAAGTTTGTGGTAATTGTACCATCTGGAAGTCTGAATTCATAGGTAAGAGCATGCCTGGAGTGTTGAAGGATAAACCTTCTCTCTGAGGTTTAAATAGTTTATATAGAGCAGTCTGGCAGTACTGCATACTTTCTACTCCAAGTCTTCTCCAAGTCCCATCTAATTGGGAACATGCTTTACTAGTTAGCTACTACTGATTTCTGTGTGTTTTCCAACCCACAATGAAGTTTTCATTTTAATTGAAGGAGAAATAGTGAAGAGTTTCATAGCAAGATAACTTTTTCCTGACATGCACATGAGGATAAGGGACAAAAAGAAAGCCATGGATATTCTAAAGACACAAATTAATTATCCTACTTTCTATAACTACTCTGCAGAGTGCTGTTCAGCAAGCTTCATGTAACAGCACTCCTCATCACAATGTTGGTTCCATCATGGCAGCAGACTTTTTTCTCCTTTGAAAAAAGTATTAAGCAGATTCTAAATTTCAGCTGAGTACACAACTCTAACAAAAAAGAAAAAAAAATCCTTTTGTTTTCTTTTTTAATGGCCAGCCATTAGTGATTCTGAAAATAGAATGCATTTCAAAAGTAGTTTAAGAGCTGCTTTCATCAATCTTTATTATTTATTGGTTGACTCAGATGACAGATCTGAGCTACTTTATAGTTGGAGGTGTGGCTGATGGTTTGCGTGCCCTTCTTGACCTTGTCAAGGGCAAACATAGTTTAAAGTTGTTTATAAACTATAAATTTCATGGTAAAGAATGATGTGAAAATAAATCCAGTTTACTTCTTAAATGATTAAAAGTATATTGTGTAAACAGGATACTGCAGTGGGGAAGTCTCTGAAGAGTATCATTCTACTCCTCAGACTATTCTGAACGGACATGTAGTACAAGCTGATCATTAAAAAAGATTTCTGTCACTACACTTGGTGAGAATGGCAATAATTTTGTGCATATTAGCTGCAAGTAGCAATGAAACTACTATGAGATGTTGATGTTTACAGTTTTAAAGAAATGAGGTAAAAGCAAGTTCCATTAATATTTCAAGAAAACTATTCACAATGATCGAAAGAGACTGCTCTGTTCCTGACCTCCTGAGGATTTAGAGGCATATGGCTTCTCTTTAGTAAGAGCAGGCTGCAATGGCTAGGACACTCAAACTCAAATTGGATGCCTGTGGCTGTTAGACATTTGCCCTTTAATTATATTGATTCCAAGACCTGCCTTGTCTCTGGACAAGTTTATTCCTTCTACAGTACTGGACATACATCTCCACAATTTATATGTATATTATAGTGTTTGAATGTAATCGGTGTATAAAGGCTACGTTACTGATTGCTACACCGTGCATAACTCAAACAAGGCAGGACAATGAATAAAGAAAAAACAAGATTAGAGTATTTGGGAAAACTATTTGAAATGTTTTTTCAAAGCAGAGACTAGCAATCTCAAGACTTGCAGCTCTAAGAAAAACAAGCTGTACACAATACTAAATGGACTTGCCATGGCATGTGGACGAATCTGCTATTTTATTCTGTTCATGGTTCACAAGATTATACAAATTATGGTGAAGATATTAGAAAGTTTTGATCCTAGAGAGCTTAAACTGATTGCAAAATGGTATAAAACTGTACAGTTTTGGCACTCTAAAACTACCATGATAAAGTGGTGAAAAAAATTGCATATTTGGTGGTGTGATAAAATAGAAACAAAAACGATTGCCTGCTGACATCGGTTTCATAAGCTCAGCTTTCATCTGAACATAATAGGGAATTTGCTTCTCTACTTCCTGCACGAGGTTTTAAATCCTCCCCTTGTCTATGACTTTCTAAGATTGTTTTTGAATGGCATATTATAATCCTGTGTCATTCCTCCCCTCTCCACCTCATTGACAGTTCAGCCATTAGATTTTACTAAATGTAGAGAAAAAAACATGAAATTCCGGCACTGTGGAAACTGAGGGCAATTCAATGCCCCACTAATTCATTTAATTGAAAAGGTAGGACTAAATGGCAACGACTTGTACATAGTTCCTAGTTCACAGCTTAAATTCCTTTGCATATTTAGATTATTGCTCTGGTACACAGATCTTTAATTACAAAATTAGGATGTGAGTCTACATTTCCTCGGAGGTGTGAAGAGTTTGGATCTAGACTTCAAACTGAGTCCTACCCCTATTATTATTTTACGCTTCCCCATGTGCTTTTTACTAATTTCTGGTATATTTAGATAGGACAAATTTAATTTCATCACTCCCACTGAGTAGTGTTCATACTCCTCTGAATGAGTTTACAAAGGGTATCTCAAAGACAAAATTATATTTAATCAATTTCAGAGGTTCTTAGAAAAAGTATATTAGACATCTCACTGTGATGCAGTTCTAGACATGCTTCCCTCTAGCATGTAGAGGTAAAAGCCCCAATCAAGGTTTGTGCTGCTTTTGCTCTGTAAATACAAGCTTTAAAAGGACCCTGTGAGAGCTGATCTGACCCTGTACAGAAGTTTTTTTCAAAATTGAAGAGCAGGACCACTTCTAATTCCACATGAGCAATGCTTTTCGTGCAGTGTTTTCAACCAAAGGGTAAAAAGACAGTGCTGGTGTGTGAAAACGAAAAACTAACTAGACACTAAGTGTGTTTCAGCATGAGAAGTGACCGCACTGGAACTCCTTTAAGCCAACCACATAAGCAGCTCCTCATTTCCTGGTGGAGGTGTCAAGAGATGAGCTGTGAATTCTGTTGCTTCTCCTGTAATGGGTGGTGAATTTGTGAACCATAACAGATAATGAACAGATCTTTGGCACATTGTACTGGATACATATGTAAGAGATTTTGATTATATGTCACACCCAAATTTTAGTTGCAATGGGTGTGACAGTAGCCATGAGTAAAGGTGGCTAGAAATAGAAATATATTCACATCATATAAGTAGTGCAGGTAACTTCTTTATAAAAGAAAATCTCCATCATGACTCAGGATAGATACAAGGTGAAAAATACAAAGATTTCTGAGGAAGGACACCAAATTTAGCATAATTAGGTGGGGTGGGGATTTTTTTGGTTTGTTTTTTTAGTCTGTGAGGAAAGCACCTATCAATGTTTCCTCCTGCTTTTGTAGGCAGCTGAAAAATCTTTTCCTTTGTGGGTACTCAGGGAGCTATTGTTATGATTTTTCCCATGAAAACTGAATTTACTAGTTTCTATAGAAAAAGAATGTCAATTTTGCTAAGGAGCTTCCTTTGTAAGCATATTTTTTGAGCAGAATGTCCCTGCTGGTTTTTAATCATGGTTAACTTCATCTACAAAATTGGAAGCCAATATGCAGTAAACAAAAGATGAGGCAAAGCACAGTGACAATCTCACAGGTTAAATTGGACTTAACACAAAAGGAATCATCAAGAAACAGGAAGAAAACTTCCCTGTTGTGCAGAGCAGCTTTATTTAGGTCTTACTAGCTTTGCTTATGAGCCTGTCAGAATCCAAATTGTCTTCAGGAAGGCAATAATAGCAATTAGGAAGACAAAGGTAGAGTGATATGTGGATTCTGTCATTGGAATTTAGTGCAATTCCACACAAGGGGAGTGGAAAGGAGTGACAAGGGATGGAGGAAATATATGGAAAGTTATAAAGTAAGAGGTCACACAATGCTAATCTCTTTGTAGGAAGATTGGAAAAAATTTCTGGTTCTCTGTGCTTCATTTGAAAAATTAACATTTTGGTATAAAACTGTTCATGCTCCAGGTCTTAGCGGGCTGCTATGTGTAGTTTAAAATCAAGCTGCTTCTATAATTAGTATGCTCTTTACTTATCTAGCTTATGTGGCAGTTCTGTGTTTAGTTTAGGTGTATAGTTCAATTTATGAACTAAAAATTAGGGTAGAGAACCACAGATAGGCACATGCCAAAAACCACACTTCAGCCCAAATTTAAATTTAAAGAAAAGTTTTCTGACTGTCTCAACTTAGCATTTTGAGGTACTTTCAGCCAAACCAGAACTATATGATCAAGCAGTATGGCCTTTTATAATATATGGTGGGCTTCAGAGTATGTATCCACACTAGAATTTTGCAGCTTGGTCATTTTTTGAAGCCAAGTTATGATTTTGCTTTTCATTCCAAATACGATCACGGTACAAAAGCAGTCCATTGACTGCTGCAGATGCTACATCCCATTCACTGTGAATGAGGACATTGGAATCTGTCCCTGATTGAGCAGCAGCATCTTTGCAGGTATCTGACAGATATTACGTTAACCAAGTAAACTTGTTTCATCAAGCTGATAGGTACTGCACTTCTGAACTTTAAGGAGCAAGAGTGAATATTAAAAGTGGGAAACCCACAAGAGGATATTATTGATATCCTTATAGCTCAACTGATCCAAAACATATTTTTGCAAATACATATTCCAAGAACCACCCACACAGACACTGATCTGAGCAGACTAAGCAGCATTAAATGGTAATGCTTTTTCCTTTAGTATTTTTTGATGGTTAGCAGAGTTGCCAATCTATTAAAGAACAGTTCTTTTATATCCACTCTGGAATTGCCAAATATTTCTATAAATCGATGAGTGGATGATATTTTTTTGCTCTAAGGAAATGTTGCAAATCTTCCTAGATAGCTGTTGGTGTAGTTTTCCCTTATTGCAGTCCTATTTAATAGCTACTTGCCTAAATGTTTGTTGGTTTTGGTCTTAAGAGCAATACATATCCAAAGTACTCTGGGTGTGTCATCAAGATATGCAGGATCTATTCTTTATTTGCATGTAACTGTGGTAAAATAATGCTGCTATTAGGAAGGAAAGCAGTAATATAACTGCTGAAAAATTTAGAAGCGCAGACATATATACAGACTGTATATATGTACTTCTCAGATAGCCAGGCTAATTTTGCAGACGATGTACCTGCGGCATAGATTTTAAGTGGCTTGACTGAGATGAAACACAAACCTGCAGTTGAGTCAATACTATTCTAAATGATGACTGCTCTGACTATAATTAAGCTTGGTCTCTTCCAGCTAAGATGTGTTTAACATAATCTGGAGTGGTCTATGTGGCAGACTTTTTATTACTATAGAGCAGTATATCTGGTGTAGAATTCCATGAGGAATTTGAACAGCCTCTGGCACGCTGATTTTTCAATGATATTTCTGTCATGTTGAGAAGGTGGGCCCCATCTTGGCAGATGTAGAGAAAGAGATTGGACAAACTCCAACATGGGTTCTTTGTTTTGCTTTGTTGCTTCTCAGTTAAAAAAATAATCAGACATGATGCATAGACATTGCACTGAATCATTTGAAACTTATCAAATCTCTAATTGTCTGGCAATACTAGAACTGATAGTGCAATACAGTGGCACCATATCCTCCAACAAAACACTTAATTTTCCTATTGAAGATAATTAGAGTATCTCTCACCATTCACAAGGTTAAGCAAATAGAAAATTCATTATTTTATCTCAACAACATGGTATTTTAGATTGGGAGCTTAGAAGACTGCAGTGACTACAGTGGATTAGGGTTAAATTCTTAATGAAAGTCAGAGCACTTTGCACAGCATATTTCTTCTTAAATAATGGCTTGTTCCATGTGTATTCAGATCAACGGACTCATGTTAAGTTCAGTGGGCTGTGGCTGGAGCTGCAAATTTCTCTCAAGCTGCATTTCCAAATAGTGATGAATTCAAAGATGAGTATAAAATGTGCTGTTGATTCTGTCCTGCTCTTTGTATTCTTTATCAGTCATAAATGTACATTGTACTATTTACTGGGCTACATAGTACTTAAAAGAAGAAAACTTCTGGAGCCGATATGACCTCAATCTTTACTCCGTTAGCCTTACTCAGTAAATTCACTCAAATGCACTCAATTTATGTTGTTTTATAACAACACCTCTTCTCCAGGCTCAGTTCCTTCAGCCTCTCCCCACAGGGCAAGTGCTCCAGCCCCATCCATTGTGGTGGCCTCCACTGAGCTTGCTCCAGTTTATCAGTATCTTTCTTGCACTGAGGGGCCCACAACTGGGCTCAGTGATGTGATGTAATGTAATGACACTTACTGATTGCTCACTCCTCCCTTTGCTCATCTGCCAGAGCAATTTCAACCATTGTCCTATGTGTCCCAGGCATAGCTACCAAAGTGGCATTGGCCAGGATGCTATGGTCATATGTGCAGAGCCAAACACAATCTATTTTTATGATAGGTAAAAACTGACGACTCCGATTTTCCACAAGAAGCCTTGTGTTAGGAATCATACAGTGGTACAAATTCCAAGAGTTCTTTGATGTGAGTGAGGTCTGTCCAAACATTCCAGCAAAACCATTTTTTGGGGGTTTACTATACTAGATATTAAAAAAAAAAATGCCAATTCTGCTTATTTTGCAGAAGAGAATTTTTTCCCCTGTACTTTCTCATTAAAATTGTTTTCCCTTAAAAATAAAGAGGTAGAAGAGGATTAAAATATTCACTCCAAGCAGACCTCTGATACTTTTTGACCTCTAACCATAGCACATAGGAAAAATGTTAGTTTTAAATAAAAATGCTTAGAATATTAGCATAAAAAGTACACTTAAGTCCGTCAGGTATTTTAAAAATATGGCAAAATAGCTGAGATCATAATAAAAATTAGTTGCTACCATATGTGAAATAATTCTGTAACAATCTTAACATGCGTGTCTGTGTATTACCATTGTTTCAGTCTCACTATATGGGAACATCTACTTTTGATTCTAATTATGGGTATTTACACATGCATGCTGAAACAGAATAGGCCTCCTTTGGGTGCTGTGAGACAGGGTGTCTTGACAGCTTCAAAATCAGCCTGGTATGTGAGCAAAATTATTGAAAATTCCTGTGGTCCAGAGGCCATACAAGTAGCTGAAAGGCCATGCTGAAACTGGAATTACAGCATAGGAAAATTTCAATGAAGGTGAAATTTAGATGAAATTGAGTTATATCAGTAGTAAAAATAAAAGAGCTGAAAGGGTGGAGGGATCTTGAAGAATGAATCATTAATTCTGAGCTGGATGTTACATAATAAAGACTTAGTTTTACAAATAAACCAGAGCTGGTTGCTAAAACCAACATAGATTATACAGAGAAGTAGAGGTAACTATTCCTAATAATAGTCAGTGGTACTGTTAATCCCAAGTAATCAGTGAATGGATCAGTCTCCCAAAATCCTGAAACTGAATTCAGACCTATAGGGGTTTCAAAAAAAACCCCCCAAAAACCCCACCCGCACTCCCAAACCCCCCGGAACAGGGAAAAAAAGTGCTTTCTTTTCATTTCACTGCATTTTGAGACTTTGGAAGACATTGTTACTCTTTTATGTGGGAGCGTAGGGCCTTCCTCCCTTGTGAAATTCCCATGTAGTCTCCTAATTACATTTAGGTAAAATAAAAAATATTTGCGATACATTTTAAAAAAAAATCAAGAATTAACAGCAACAACAGAGCACCAGTGTTCCGTTACTTTTCAAGCTATTATTGATTTAGGGTAAGCATTCTGCAAAATTTTATGACCTACATCTTAGAAAAATACTAGTGGTTTTTGGTGTCATACTGTAATAAGGCTTGGAGCTTCACAGAGTTGTAAGTACTGCTGTCCTTCAGTTGTCATGTCTTTGTGGTAGCTACTTTATGTCAAGGGGCTACATCTTTCTGTTTTGTGTTTTAAATTGGTAGTATTCTGAAGATAATTTCATGATTTGGTGGGATTAAGTCACAGATACTATCTTGGTGAACATTTTTTCTTATTTTGGTAAACTTTTTTCGCATTTAGGGAGCAATAAGCAAAATTATGCATAACAGAAAAGGCAAAGGCAGAGGCAAAAGTACAAATATATTTTTTAATGCTAGATATATATTCCATATTTTCTATGGCATGTGAGTCAAACCATTTAGGAAAAAAATGTCTTTGGGCAATCTTTGGGTATGTTTTGAATATTTAAGTAGTCATTCATTGTCTACATTTTGATTGGCACACCCATTTTATTGTTCATATTCAATATTAATAAACTGTCTTCAATTAAATATTTAATAGTAATATTTGTATATACTATACAGTAATATATTTATTCATTTTCAATAATATTTGTATAATTTTATGGCCTATGTTAAGTAAATTAAAATCTTTCACACTTCTGTGTAATGAATACAAGGATAATATTATGTGTTGTTTGGATTAAATTAAGATGTCAGGCTTCCTGAAAATGAAATAGTTCCCAAGGGAATAATCTCATACTTTATCCTTTGTATTAAAAAAAAAATAAAATCCAAGCAGCAGCAAAAGAAAAAAATCAAGAAGAAAAAAAGTTTACTGGATTTGAAAATGATTAAATATTGGCAGCCTTGGCAGGATTTTCAGTGGGACAATGAAAAGCTTCCCATGGGACCATAAAATAATCCTGGGAAACTCTTTTCAATTTCAAAAGGCTCTGTCATCCCAGTACATACTTTGTATCTCCCTTCAAGTCTTCACTGGGCACCCTCAGATGAAATCATTGCAAAGACTCTGCTGCAGGCTGGCCTCAGAAAGACTTTTCTAATGTGATGTGCCAGAACCTAAGGACAGCATAAAAACATTATTCCTTCCCCCCATTACTGTGATCGCAGGCCAATCAGTCACTCAAATATCCCCACAACATGCCCTGCATGTCAGGCAAAGCTTTTGAAACCTACAGTCTAATTGCCGTCTACTTACGTCTTCCACTGAAAATGAACCCATGTCTCTGGATACCATTTACAGCCCAGTGCAGTAGACACAAGGCTTGTATTAGTGGTTCAAAGCCTTTGGAAAATATATCACAAAATGCATAGGAAGTTGTTATTTTCTAGAGTTACTAAATATTCTTGCATTATCCTCTTGTTCCATGGACTTTTCCAAGTAAAAAAGTCAGTTTTGTAGCTGAGAGAGTAGAAACTTTTTAATTTGGAAGGTCTGAAAGTTACTCTTGTATTTCTTAAAAAAATAAAATTATTCACATACGCCAAGAAAATCTCTGAGGATGAGCTGTATTAATTCAAAAGAGCTTTAAGCGTGTGAAGCTCAGAATTGTTCCCAGCCCTGCTCTTACTGTATGTATATACATTGGATAGTAGTAACTTTGTAAAATTTTATATACCTGTAAAGCCAGATTACTTTCTTACATTGCTTTACTAAATAAGGTCTGTGGTGCAAAGCCTGGAGAAGGAGGAGCTTTCTGCGGTTACCTTTTTGTGAACCTTGGGGAGCCTGCAACTCTGTTAAGAGATCCCCATTGACAGAAACTCTTTATGGAGGATAAAGCTTGCCTTCATTTACTGGTGAATAAGCAGAAATGACAGTATAGGTCAGACCCTGTTGAATTTTGATATGTAACAGCTTGGCATTTTAGTCAGATGCTGTTAAAATTTAAGTTTGCAGATAAAATGCAGTTGCTGCTGAGTAATGTAAGAGCAAAAGAAGAGTCCTAAACATCCTGTTTCTCTCATTTCACGCCCCCCCCCCAATTAATCTTTCTTTCTTTGCCCGAAGGACTCTGTGCTGGAGTCAAGAGAGTTTGCCTGTTTACTCAGGAGCCCAGCGTTACATGTAGTTTTTCAGGCTTTCTAGGTGGGGCTTTGAACTTCTGTTATTTAATTTTTGTGGGGGAAAAAAATCCCTGATTGATCAGACATGACCTGTGTTGTTGCTCTGAACAGCTGCAAAGGAATTGTACTAGTAAGCTAAAATCATTGAAAAGACCTGTTTTTTACTAATTCAGTGCAATAAAACAAACTTTACTAGCAAGGCTAGAGTGGGAGAATCTCTAAAACTGACAGATGACAAACTGATGGGTTAGATCCTGCCTTCATTATCAAGCAAAACTTGCCAATGAAATCAAAAGTGGTTTTGTCGGAGTGGAAGATCTTCAGGAATCTACCTGGTATTTTAACAATTGCAAATCTGCACTGTACGTGCATTTCATATTTTTTTAAATAAATGTTGGCCAAAACTAACATGTTCATATGTAGGATTTGGACTGAAATCAAATTTGCAATATGTCAGAATATAGGGTTTTACATTGGCCCATCGCTTATTTTTACAGTTCCCAAGGTACAGTTCAGATTTTCAGAGACTGGAGAGGGAGAAAAAAGAAAATCAGTATTAAGGATGATTAATAGCAAATGGTTATAATATTAGAACAGTTACAGAGTTAGAATGTTGCCACTTGTAAAAACATTTAAAAGTGGAAAACATTTTACATCATTAGAAAAAGGTTAAGTACAGCTTTGAAGTGTATTGCTTTAAAATAATTTCAGTAGAAATCATCAATGTGACTGGTGGGGTTTAGAAAAAAAATATTCAAGGTTACCGATGCCTGAAAGATCTTTTAAATGGATGTTATACACTCTGATTCCCAAAGAACATGATACTGATGCTTATCATTTAACTTATGATGTAATGAATAATATTTAAATACACTATAATTATATAGATAGCTAGGATTCCACAAAAACTAGTAAGCAAAAATGTATATTTATAAATGCTGATTTCTCCAACAGAGATTAGAGCAGGGGTCTTTTGGATTTAGTTTCAGGGTCTCCTGTTTATCGTGTGCTTCAAATCAAAACAAAATCAGGACGCAAGTTCAAGTAGCCACATGATGCTTTTTGTTGTCTTGAGTAAATGGTGTTTGTGAAACTAAGAAGTTAGCTGAAAAAGACACTGTGGCTGCAGGAAAATCCTTGTAGCCATCAATACAACAAACAATTTCTAAAAGAAAATATTTTTGTGATGTTGCCAAACACCATCCAAATAGAAAGTTTTTGTTATACAAAATACATTACTGTTAGTTTATCTGCAATCTTATGCTTGCGGTTTAAAAGGAGCATGGCAAAGGAAGATAAAGGATAATATCACTGTGAGATTGAAATCTGTGAAATAAGATGAAAGAAGAATAAAATAAGATGTTAGGCTTAAACATTTCAACAGGTGTATTCGTATAGAATCATAGAATCATTTAGGTTGGAAAACACCCTTAAGATCATTGAGTCCAACCGATGGTTGGTTAATCAGGTAGCACTGCACACAGACTAAGCCACCTGAAATAGCCGTTGAGGTACTATTGGTAATAGCTCTAGCCTTAATCGCTGTGAAAGAGGAGGAGGCCTCTGGTTTTTTCACTGAATAGGGAGAAATTAAAACAGGAAATTAACATAAGTGGAAAAGGCTTTTAGAACCAGTTTTCTCCCCGCCCTGTCCAATATCTGCTCTCAGGCACTAGTTAATATTGCCAGTGTAAAAAACCACAGTTCATTGCAACATTTGTCTGGAAGTTCAGTAAGTTTGTTCAAGTGTGGGAGAAAAGATAGACTTGCTGTGGGGTTATTTTTCCTGATCAGTCCCTTGCCGAGATTAAACTGTACAGCCGAGTTTAAATGACGACGAGTTTGCTGTCTGGATTCTGGTCACAAACGCTTAAGTAGTATAGTGCAATGCAAATAACTGCTGCTGTAGAGACAAAGCTGTGTCCTGCGATGTGTTGTGCACCAGACGGCATCCGGCTGGATCAATCAAGGTTGCATTTTAAGTAAGGCAAAAGGTTGTGCAGGCTGCAATGGGGAAGGCTTTCAGCAGAGTATGGCTGCGGGAGGGAGGGAGGGAGGAAGGAATGAAGTAATCCTTTAAAGCAAACAGAGTTGGTTAAATAATGCCATGAAACTTCCAGTTCTCAACAATGGTCAGAGATCAAGCTGTGTTTGTATATACAGGGTTGAAGGTTAACCAGTAACTAAAGTCTTCCCTGATTGCCACAGGTTTACATTTGCTCTGTCACTGATGTTTGCCAAGTGGGATTTTGTGAGATTAGAAAGAATACAGCTGGGCAAACGGGTATATTATAGGGCTTACCCAAACAGAGTTAGAGAGGACCACCACACTGATACGATACACATGGTGAGTTCAGACCATTTTGAGAGGCCTGATGGATCATGTAACGAGCAAGGGCTGAATGCAGAAAATTTTAAAGGGAACTCTGTAGTTGAAAGACCACACTTCCCTCTCATTTCATATTTCAAAGAAGTTGCAGCAGTACATAAGAGTACTGCAAATGAAAGAATATACAAAGGGATTTTTTTTTTCTGTTTTCCCCAGTGTATTCTCTGTGCCGTTTGACAGCTCTTTTCAGAAAGCTAGTTTCACTCTTTGCAGTCTTTAGTATTCGCACCCCTTGCTGAAAAGACCCCGATAGTCAAAAAGCAGTGTAAATAACTTCTCTCGGTAAACAGTAGTCATGACAATAATAACAAGCAGCACATGATATGTAATTGCAATGGTTTTGTCTAGTAATTTTCGAAGAACTGATAGTGGAGTGAAAGATTAGTTCCCTTATGGAAATTCTTTCCTTTGGCACTTTGTTCTTTCCCTTTCTTTCAGCCAAGCAGAACTGGCTAATTTATCTCCATTCTTTATGCTTCTGCTATTTCTGCAAGCTCTGACGAGAGCTTAACAAATGTTTATTGATAGGTTATGTGATCTTGTTGCCATCTCATTTGGCTGTTGAACTTCTTCGCTTATTGTTGTTTACAAGAAGAATTATTTATATTAATCTAAATATTGCTGAGGTAGAAATTATTTCTGATACTAATACATGGTCTGGCAACAAACATAAAAAAGACTATTGAGATGTATAAGCCTGTTTCCTATTCCAGCATGTCCGTGCATCCAGCACCCAGTACAAGATGACTCCAGTTGACCATTGTGCTGCAGGGATGCTCTTGCACTGCAGTTGATAAGTAACAGTAAGGATTTGTGCAAAGGGCTGAACTTTGGTAATCATTTCTTGCTCAGAAACTTCATGCTCAGCAGACACTGAAAGTAAATACAATTTCTCATGTCTAGCAGCAGGAATTACTAAAGGTTGTCTCAGTGTGCTTAGCATGTGGCAGGATAGGCCTTAAGACAGACTTCTGCTAAGGGGAATTACTTTGCATGGATAATACTTTTCTCAAGAATATTCCACGCAAATACCGACTCTCCTATTATCACAATACAAAGTTTTGCCTTGATGTATTATATACATCACTGGAATATGATATATTTACTTTTTAAAGCATATCTTATAACCCTGAGTACATGAAGTCTTCTAAGCATGTCTGCATTGTAAATGTATTAAAGGCAGAGAAATAAAACAGAAGGCAAGAAAAGAAGTTCAAAATCTAAACTGAATTCCTGAAGAATTAGTATTTCTTTCAAATGTTGTATAACATTTCGAAGAATTAAACTCCTCCATCTATACCCTTGCTGAACAGTACTTTACTTTGGACTCTCAGAGACTAACACTTGATGTAAGTACAAGTAGCAGGCACTATCTCTCAAAAGCGGCTTTAAATTTATTAAAGTTCTTTTCACAGACTGATTGATTTGTAGAATTATGAGAATCTGCTAAATTGACAGCCATTATGAATTTGATTCCTCAACCCGAACTAAACTCCCCTTACTTTTGTACTTCTTAACTCCTGCAAAAATAAAAGCTTGAATGAGACTATTTGGATAGTACAGCAAAGGATCATAACAGAGCCTGGATCTGGTACAGGGGACTTCAGCTCTGTCGTGGTAACTGAACTGTGTAACAATATCACATACTGGGTTTCATGCAACTTGTGCATGAGTAATTGCTGCATTATGGGCTCCATTTCTGCATCATAGCTTCAAAGATGAGAATTTTTACCTTTGCATTTTACCTGAATCTGACTCTCAAGAATTTTGATGCTTTTTCTTAAATTAAAAATATTTTTTTTACTCTTAAACATCTGCATTTCTGTTCTCAATTAATGTCACATAGAAACATGTCCAGCCAGGTGCTTAAATCTCTCTTATCCCTTGTGCTTCTGTAGAAATGGAGTGCAATCAGAACCTTGCAAGACTGGTGTGAAAATTTCTGTCAGTTTTGGGTTTTGTACACTGCTTCCAAAGGGCAAAAGACTTGGGCACGTATATCTTCTGTTTCATATGGTAAAGTCCTTAAAAAGCTGGAACTATATCATAAGTTTTCACTTAATTTTAATTGGTAACAAACCAGGAAAAAATTCAAGAGCTTCAGAACTATAAGGTCAAAGTCCACCTATTGTAACATTTTATTTACTGACCCTCGCACAATAGAAAGAGATAAGTAAGTGATTACGGCTTTTTTAAATTAATGTGATTAAAACGCTAATTATATCTTTCATCCTAACAGTCTAATATATAGTCAGCAAAACAAAAGACCTATAAAAGCATTTAGTAAGTAAATATTTGTGCATGAAGGACTAAACAAAGATAATACTAAGGCTTAGTTACCATTAGCTGTTGCTTACTAATGAAAGTTAATAGGCTGGATTCAAAAACAGCTTTCAGAACACTTCAAAATTACTTTCAGCATTGTCAAGAAGTAAATGGCTTTTCTTTAGATACTCTTGCCTTAGTAGCAAAGAAGTATTAAGGTTTCAATGCTAACACAGTTGGGCACCTTCTCTTATTCATTAGGTAAACTTTTATAAGGAACAGTTAAATGGTTGAGAACTTGAGACCATTGCAAAGGCTGTCACGTTTTTCTATAGTGCATGTTTTTAAACGCTTGAGCAAATGTAGCTGTAATTCTGTTGAGACCGTACAAGTGACATCTTCATAGAGTTGCAGTCAAGTTAATCAGTTTATCACTCCATGTTTGTGTACTGTTGAATAAATTCTTGACTATGAGATTTTTTAATGAGCTGTTCTCCCATGGGATCTCTTCCATGGGAATAAGTAAACTCAGATCACTAATATGGGCCAAAGCTTTCAGATAAGTATTGGCTAAATACTGACCATATTGACTAAATTACTGAGATAAAAATATACTGTCTGTGTCAGCAGATTTCACTGTTAAGTTATGTTATTGTGATAATGACTTCAGTATTAGAATTAAATACATGAAATCTTTGATTTTATGATTTTAGTGTTAACACTCATGGAAAAAAACGTCGTACTTAAGCTACTGATTAACACTTTGTTCAAGGTGCTTCTTTGGGTGGTCAGGGAAGTTCTGTGTAAACATACAGTTTACCCATAGGCTCTTACAATGGTCCCTTTATATTTTGTAAAACTCCTCAAGAATGTTAAGTCTCTTCATTGTAATCCAATTTACATAATGATCCTGTAATCCCTTAGAATGTGAACCATTTCTTTTAATGTGAACCATTTTATAAGTTAACAGAAACCTGACTGCACTATGTAGAGAGAAACGTAGCTGGTTTCAGCTTTTTTTTTAATCTGGAAGCGAGTTTAAAATGGAGTTTACAGATTCTGGCTGATTAGTAAATGATAACAAGCACATCAGCAAACAAATCATAGATTGTTTTGAGGGACTGTCTGTAAAATCACTGATGTGTGTTAGAAAATATTCACATAAATTATCCCATTGCCGTTAATAAAAATATTCGTAGGAGTAAAGCTGCTTACTTAATGCTTTGCAGAAGTAGGTCCGTGTGCCCAAGCTAGTACAGATTTCACTGATGGAACAGGCAAAGCAGAGCATCACACAAGGATCAGAGTTATGTGGAAGAGCTGCATAAGTCCAGTGGTACAGAAACCTCTTGAGTCTCTCTCCCCTGCTTTCTCATTTCTCTTGAAAATTTGGTCTGCACCAATTCAGCTACTTTCAAGTTAATCTATTTTCATTTTGTATGAGCAGCAGAGAGTCAGGCCAAAATTTTGCCCATTCTTTCCCCATCTGTGGTTAGTAAACAAGGGATCCAGTTTTATGTAACCAGTTTTATGTGGGCTTGAGAAACCCACAGGGCAGGTTTATTGCTCCCACTCGCTTCCCCTGCATGGTGTAAAATGGAGTCTCACCATTGTGGATTAACTGTCTGTTGCAATACTTTTGTCCATACAGCCCATCAGTTCATTTTGTGCAGATGTAATTAGCAGCAGGAGCATTGTGCAGTATTTTTGGCTACAGTTTACTCTGTGAAAAATGCTGTGTGTTTGAGGTAACAAACTGCGCCTGCATCAGGAGTGGTTCCTAGTTTTTAGATTCAAAAAGAAAACCACGTGTAGAAGATGTAACCCTAAGTCTGAGAAACTATTTGAAGTTCCTGTGTTGCTTTTGTACTTTGTGTAAAGATGCAAGCGCTTGGCTGCGTTCATGAAACACGTTTTACAGACAGCAAAAGGAAGCTGAAGCTTTTGACACTGCTCGGTTCACTCAGAGGTATTCTGTACCTGTAGATAGTCCCAAGGCATGTTTAAATCCCCTGTAGAGTAACCTGGTTGGCAAGATACTGTTTAACAATTTTCTAATATGCATTTGAGGCAGTGGGGGGGTTGGGGTTTTTTTTACTCTCCTTGGAAACGTTAGCAAATGAGTTAACATTGGGATACCTGCTTAAGGTATCTTCCTGAGATAGGAGGTGGATGTTAACCTCTCATAAGACACTGAAGTTCACCTTTGGAGAAATCAGGTTGCAGGAGTTTAGATTGTTTTAGGTTTATCACAGTACTGACTTCACATGAAATATCCAGCTGAAACTTCTAACGTAATGGCTAGTATTCTCTCCTCTTTAGCAGCAGTTAAGTTTTATGTAGTTAAAGGTCACCCTGGAAACCTTTCTGAGATGTCAATACGAGCAGCTAGGTCGTTTTTATGGCCCAGTGTTCTTAGTGGAGACAGTATCATTCATTACCAGTGGAGGATTCCACTCCCAGTTAAATCAGAAGGCACAAATGCTTTTAAAAGATGAAGTCGAGCCAAGGCTGAAGTATACAGGATGCCTGTCAATATAAAGGACTTTATTCTGCTCAAATAAAGAGCAGTTTCCATGAAGTGTCAAGTCACGAGTAGTTAACTGACAGTAAATCTTCGATCAGCTCCTAAAGTGTGTGAGCGTTTATGATAAAATTCTCTACTTGGATGTGTATGTTTTAGGAAAGAATTTGATCCAACAGTTTTATCCTGATGTAGCCGTTCATTTTTTGGCAGTGATATAGGGGCAAGCTGTTTTATTTACCTTCTCAAAGATAAGGAAGTCTCCCATAAAGGCACTTTGTTTTCTTTGCCTGGCTTTGATATGTTTGATTTGTTGGTGGTGGTGTACTTTTGTGATCCATTTCATAATGCTGCCTACGTGTATTTTTGTTTTTCACTGCTAGCTCAGAACAGACTGACCCTAATAAGATCAGTCAGAAAATATAATTCACTAAAACAGTATGTTGATATTTTGAAGGTTATCTCTCTTATCAGTCTCTCTGATTTCAGCAGGATTGCCCTACGTTTGAAAATTCTGCCATACTGTTGAATTACAACTTCCCAGGAAAAAACCTTCCACCAGGTATGCTGCTGGTGCTAAGCAGCAACCTGTGTTGGTGGAACATGGTCTTGATTTCCTAAACATGAGCGACTTCATTCTCTGCATTTTCTCAGACAGAAAACACTAGAGATTAATGAAAGTAGTGTGATCTCTATGACTCTGAATGTAGGTAATTAGCCCTTTGTGTCATCTTCAGAGTGCATTAAAAAGAACAGCACGAAGTGTATGTGTCCCCTGGATGCTAATGGAGCCTTACTTAGTTTTACGTTAATATCTGATTGGGGCATTGATAGACATACTTCTTCTGCTTGTCACTACTTTTCTGCCTTGTAAATTTTCTTCTTCAAAATGTACAAGATATATGAATATATATAATAAACTAGAAAGAAGTTCAAACCATAATACAATATAAAATTCGGGCATCAAGGTATAGCCATCCATTACACTACTGACATTTCTTCCACAAGACCTTGTTTATCAGTCAGCTCCTTATGCTTTGAAATACAGAAATAAGGATTTTGAAAGAACATGGTTTTGTAAAATGAGTAACACTGCATAGTGATAAATTACTTTCTCTGCACTGTTATTCCCATTCTTTTGTAGTTATATGTTTTTGTAATCCATTTTTGCACTTTGCCTTTGTTTAACTGAGACATACAATGAAAAGTTAGGTTATAGAAATGATCCACTCAAGTAGTGACTCTGGCAGTATAATTAGCCAGACTACGTCATGATGTGCCATTGTGTGTTTTATTCTTTATAATTATTTTTGTTTATTTGTGTTAATAATATAATGATAACTCAGAAACCTCTACTGGAACTGTTATGAAAAATAATGAGACATTCAGTGGTAATTTCTGGCTAGTATTTATGGAAAGGGACATTTTCTTAGGAGGGAAATAAACTTTTCTAATTTATGATAGTCGTGTTGGAATGTTTAAAAACAAACAGACAGACTTGTTGAAATATAAAATCAATTTGAAGACACAAAATAATAATTTTATTTCTGTGAAAAACATGTTTTGGTAGGTTATGCAGCAGATACAAAAGCCAGGGCTCAGTTTCAATAAATAAATAGAAATAAACTTTTGCTACAAAGTGAGTGTAATACTTTTTAAATAATTACTGTTTTTCAGGCTTACACCTTAGGTAGTGAGTAAAATATATATCAATGAGATAAAGGAAAGCAGGATACAGCAATGCCTGGCACTTAGGAGTTAAGCATAACTTTATGCAATTAAATTGCTTTAGATGTGTTACAACAGAAGGAAGATCTTAACATACTTCTTTTACAAAAGATCTTAATGCTGCCTTCATTTCTATATCATTTGCACTGCTTTCTGGACAGATGTTAAATGTTGTGTCCATGATGTGTATTTTGCTCTTTCTCTCATCTTGTCCCTGAGCTGAAAATTGACTGGATGGCGTAGTGTTTGGTTTTGGTAGAATTTGTTTTTAAAAGCAATAAATCTGTTTTAAAAATGGATAAACTGGATGTTAGAGAAGGTCAGGACAAGAAAGATGTCATGCATTTGGAGAGAGAGGTGGAAATGCTTGTGATGACTCATAGTTCCTGATGGAGCTCCTTCCTCAGTTTGGGACTTGAAAAGCTTCATTTTCAGCACAAACAAGCTGTACCTTTGCATTAGAAGGTATAATGATAGAAACTTCCTGAGTATTTGCTGTCAATCAGCATCTTCTCCCGTTCTGTAAGTGGTCTTTCATATTACCTTTGTCACAGGTCACTGAGTGTTTTGAAGGTAAAGACCTTCACTTGATTTCAAGGAGGAAGCCAATGTAGAGCGTGGAGAACAGGTGTGAGGGATTTGTTGTAATCCATGTTGCTGAAGTGCTATACTAACAGATATTTTAAAAAGCATTATGCATTGTTGAAGTGGAGACAGGAGGTACAAATATTGCATGTAACTAAGGAGAAGCTGGAAGAGTTTTCTCTCGCATGAAGATGATAAATACATAATGAATAGATGTAGCTGTACAAGTGTTTGGTAACAAAAGAAATTTTGGAGCAGCCTAAACTGTGTACTCAGATGATCACTGATCAGTGCCAACTGTATGGTTTATTGCTATGAAATACAAGCAGAGGTATATGCCATCTTCATGCTCCTCACACATCTATGTCATTTTCTTAGTTCACATTGATGTTGAAAATATCTGGAGTGAGAACGGATCTTTTTGACAGTGTAAATTAAGAGTATGGGGATGGATGTGCAGTTTCCTGTTACTGTCGTTTGGAGGGAATGATTTAAATCATTTCAACACATTCTGTTTGGATCCCTGCCATACCTTGGGACAGATGATGTTGGATTATGCCGGAAGATCGGGAAGATGAGAATGGATATCTGCTCACTGACAGCAGATCTTCCATCAATCTCTCTAAAGTTTGTCCTGTCCTCTGTGCTGGCCTTGATCCCAAATGTGGTGGATCAAGGGTATTGACTTCAACTGAATGAGTTATATTGCTCTCTGGCTGCCATTTCAGACCTGTTCAGATTTGATATACAGGGTAATGCTAAGACAGAATTTTCCTATCTGAGGATTTTTGAAGTGTTAGTCCAAATACTGCATGCCCTAGGGAAGAAAGGAATATATCTTCTGTAACTCAAACATGAGTTATTTCAGTCGTGAGTGGCTGCAGTTGCTGGTGACATTCTTTCATCAGCTAGGCAGCTAATCCATTTGCAAAAACTTCTGGTGAAGGCTCCTGTGCAATTTCCAGTATTCCTTGAGCAGTGTGAGCTCTTCAAACACTCCTGGAGCATATAGGAAGAACTGGACTACTTAAGAAACCTTAAGTGTATGTGATGATGTCACCAAAATAGGATGATAGTTCTTTACATTAATGTGCATTTATGAAGTATCTCCCATATCAAAAGATACCAAGTACTTTACATCTCAGTCAGTTAAATTTGCAGGCTCTGGCCCTGATCCAGAGACCCCTGAAATAAGTCTTTTCATTCACCTCATTGGACTTTGTAGTCCAAGCTGTCCAGATAGCAATGATTTCATGTGCCATGCAGATGAAACTACTCCTGTTGTGGCTTATGCCAGCTTGCAGGAGAGGACAGCAATAATATGTACCAGTTCAGTAAACCAAAAGAAATGTTGCTTTTAATTGAAATTACAAAAGAAATGTAAATAGGTAAAGAGGACAGTAATCCTCAAAGCTGTCAGTTACCCAAGGCTTTGGTGTTAACATGGTCCTCTTGAAAGAAAAAAACATAATAACTGCTAAAGAGTAGAATGGCTTGATGTTAAAATGTTGCCTCCTATTAGACGAAAATAACTTTCTAAATCACCAATACCAGTTTTCTCATCATCATATCATCTTTGGATGTCTTCTAGTCAAGCTCCAAGCGCACTACTGGCTTTTCTCCTTCTCAACTCAGTAGGTTCAGAACATGAAGCACTGTTGCTCTAAAATGAGGGGAGGCAGTCTGTACCTACTGAGTCCGTGCTACTAGCTGGTCAGAGACAAGTCACCTTTGGTCTAGAGTGGACGTGGCAGGATTAGCCATGTGTTGTGCTTCATTGAACAAGCCCTTGCAGCCAGTGCTGCTTAGCGTGGACTGTGTAGCACATTAATGTGACTGAATGCATCTGAGAAAAAAGCTGTTTTGTTTCCAGATATCTGAAGTGTCGACAGAATGGCTTTCTTGCTAAATCTAAGTGTATAGACATTAACAGCATCAAGAAGAAAAAAATTTTTTATTCAAGTGGCTCCTTTGCTTCTAGTACTAGTGTCTGCAGACGGACTAAAGTTGCTGCTTTCTCTTCTTCTTTCTGCAGATTAATTTGGAGTGTTTGTCTCAGCCTGGTGGTTAGCAATAAGAGAAACAAATATGTCCTAACAACATAACGACAGACACAAAATGTACCTCATATTTGCTAAACTCTCTTGTACACCTCAAAAACATGTAAGGATTATGTGGTGTACCGATCCCATGACCACCTGCAAATGTTTTAGTCGGGCAATCTACGTGCTCGGTTACATTTTGTTTTTACATTCCTTACAGTATTTGCAATACATTTTAAAAATAATAATAATAAACTTGTTTTCATCCATTAAAACCAAATGTCTCCCTTCAGGAAGTTTGTTTACTATTTTCAATACTCATCATTATATTTGGTTCTCTTTCCAGAGTACACACAGCATGTCTGCAGAATGTTCCCTAACCAAATGGAAATAGATTATTTTAACAAATGGAGCCTTGCTCGCTAAAAGTGACAGCTCATATCCCATGTAAACTAAACATAGACAGGCAAGTTCTCCACCCTAGCTATGTGAGCACAGCAGTATGACAGAAGCAAGGACAGAACCTTCCTTGTCTCCCTCAGACCTACAAGGGCAAAGATGCTATCGGCTTCCCCATACGTCCCCTTCCCCAACCGCTGCCATTTTCTTTCCTGTTCCCCACCTCCCCTGCCCCTTTCCTGCTAATAGGAACTGTTGACAATTCATTCCATTACTCACTGCTTGGTAAGGAAAACCCTAGTGAGAGACATATGGATTGATTTTTCATACTTTGCACCATGAGTCCCATGAAAGCAGAGAATGTTGTAGTTGTATCACTGCAGTGGTTTAATTTCTGTATATGGATCTGTGTGTATGAGGCAAAGAGAATGCCCTTGAGTACACATACTCAAATAATAAATATAATGGCATTTGTTAGACTGGCTCTGTGGAATTTAGACTCCTTTGTCACCATGGACAAAGTAACATTTAATGTTGAAATATAAGTGTGTTTATACATCAATATCAGTCTTTCTAAGGCATATAGAGTTATTGCTTAATGATATAGTGTTATTGCTTAATGATATTTATAGAGTTTATCCACAAAACAAGTCAGGGTACAATTCAAAGCAACATCTTAATCTTGTTCTTCTTTCTCTGTGATTTTACTGGAAAGCTGACGAAGATAGGAACCTGAGTGTACATGGCTGGCTCTAACTGTATGGTGGGGATCGCATCTGGTTTCTCACTCTTAAGAGATGGTTGAATTCTTGGGAAGGTATCATATATACCTGAGCAGGCTGGGTTCCTTGTGCCAAAGTTTTTACAAGCTTGGGAAGGAAACTAAACTGGGTCTCTCTTTGCCTGCCTTCATAGTGTAGTTCACAGCTTCAAGACTAAAGCTGAGGAATGGCTTTCGGCAAAGACTGTTTTGTGGGGGGCGGGGGGGGGTTGTTTGTGGTGCAAAGAGAATGATCAGACAAAGCATTCTTAGAGGCATTTCACTTTCAGTACACATAGGGAAATGATTAGTGTTACAGTCAAGGGAGAGAATTTACAGGAATGGATTGGAAGGGCTCACATAAATTAACTGGTGAAATATTATGAGGAGAAGGTCAATCTTGTGTTTTGTTACTCTTACATTAGGAGAATAGCAACATACTAATGATTTCTAAATCTCCCTGTATGTTGTCTATAAATGCCTATTCCCACTTCTTTATTTTCTGTGCATCCCATCATTAAAGCTGTTTTTAATGCAGTGGAAGAGAAATAAGTAGTGTAACAGCATTAGCCATTAAAAAAAAAAGATAATTTCATCTGCTAATACACATATGCTACATACAATAGCATATATGCTATTCAGAGCCCTAGCAAGATGTTTCCACAATGAAATGTATTGCTAATAAACAATTAGATAAGGAGGGAAATGCAATATGACTGTGGGTGTATGTTGATGATTCTTTTGATTCTTCTATATCAAGAAGTGATTTAACTTTAAGTATGTTTGCATCTATGACAAATTTAGGTTCCTCCAAATGTTTGCTGAGGTGACCATTGGTATTTAGACCACTAGAAAAGGATTTACATAGGTGTGCAAACAAGAGTGTGTATTTTTTTCAAACCTATTTGCGACACATTCCTTTGATCCAGTTAAAACAACAATATGCAGCTTTATTCATGGTGTGGCTGTTTGCCATGTCTTTGTAGTTTTCTGAAAAGAAACAGGCAAACAGGATTTATAATGCCTGAAATATTCAGATTCTGAAAATGTTAACCAGCTCCTATTTGCAAACAAATCTATCACATACTTCACAGCTGAATATAGCTGACAGCTTAGGAATTGGGATATGACAGGACTGAAATGGCATATAAAGAACAGAAAGGGATCATATTAAGACTAAGAACTATGTTTTACTTGTTTCGTTGCTGATGTCTTACTGATGGGACATTTGTTGCAGTATTTGAATCATATAATGGAAAATATTTCCTACAGGAAATAAAGCAGGTAAATTTGTTACATATTCATGGTCAGAAGGAAACCCAAACATGCTTTCCACATTGCAAGTTTAGTGATAGTTGTCTCACAATTTGAGTTTGATAGAACAGGAACTAAAGCAGGAACATAAACCAGGCAGGAGATGAGAGGAAAACATGAACATGCCCGTAAGGGAGTAGATGCTGCAGAAGGATACTGGATGATGAAGGATGTCAAGGCAGGAGCGACTGTGTGGAGGAGGAGCTAGTACTAGAGTCAGAAAATTTGAATTTCCCAAAATAATGCTTTTAAGCAGAGCTATTTTTTTGTCTAGTGCAGGGGAAATTGTTCTAAAAGGGATGGAAGTACATCCTCTTGTATGTTTTTAGACTTTGAATATTGAACCATGAATATTTATTTTTATTTTCTAAACATAAAACCTCCACAATTCACAGCATTCCAAGACTTCATGTTCACATCGACACTGAATTTGCAGTGAATTTCCAAAGTTACCCAATTACAGTGTTACAAAAACAGAGGAATGAATTCTTCCAAGTAATGCTATACTGTGGGTCAGTGTAGCAGAAAGGACTGAACAACTGCTTTCCATCAAAGATTAAACTGCCTATCGATATGGTTCAGTAATAGCAATGCAAGGGACAGTTACTGCTCGTTTGCCAGGGCTGCATTTGTTCACGCAACATTACTTTTTGTAATGAAGCACTGAAGAAATGTAAAACATCAAGGGGGGGTTGGGGAGAGCATGATCTCTTTTCAATCCCTTCTCCCCAGGGACTGAAAGACATCAGTATCCGTTCTCTTATTGATTACAAAGAATTTAGCGTCTCTGATGTGGTGCTGATCAGGTACATCCTATTTCTATTTTTTTCTTGGAGAAGCACCTGTAATCCTAGAGAGTCCATGGTAAAGTTGCTAAGGATCATAATGAAAGTTAAGAAAAACTGTTTGTTTTACCCTTCACAACAAGACCCCATGCTGTATTGCAGTTCTGAAGATTCAAGAAAGGATTTTGCAGCTGGTACTTCAGGGAAGGGGAATCAAGGCAGCATTTTGCAGTATCAGTCATAATGGCACATTTTCTCAGAATTACAGGATTTAGGTTTGTTTCTTCTACTTGTCATCAAATAATAAACATACTCTGTCTCATTTAAAGAAAAAAAATAAATTTGACGAAGTAAAAAGGAGTTCAGCTATGTGCACCACAGGGTCTCATTTCAGTTATGGAAGGGGATTAGAGTGGTGTCTTCCCATAACATCTGAACTGAAGGTGACTGTGTTAAAGAATTGAATTTCACAATTCCTATGATTTTTCTTTGGTATTTTGTTTCTGTTTTGTCTTCAAATTGGGGTGTGCTTTTTAGGATATTAATAATTTAATAATTGTATTCCTTCCCTTTTGACTGACATTTGAAGACAATGCTTTTATGCCATTTCCATCTTAAGATTCTTGACATCTATATATGTAAGAATTTAAACAAAAGAATGCATATTTAACCCATAGTGAGTTTACTTTAAGACACTTTTTTTTCTGTTGGTTCAGCACTCAATCAAGAAGCTATTTTTCTTGTTTTAGTAATGAAATGAAAAAAATACCTAATTAGGTTTGAAGTTTTGAACAGTTCTTTTCACATACAGTCTCATCATGATCAGTATAGGTATTGTCATGGAGCCAACAGCTCTCAAAACTAAACACAAAATCTATTCACATATGTACAAAGGAGGAGACAGCAATCATAAACAACAAACTCTTTTTGTTAAAATGATTAGCTGTGATACCATTTGTTAAAGCAAATGCACCCTTTTGTCCATCGTTAGCTCCTTAACTTGTTTTCTTGTGTTGTAGATTGAGTTTAGCTTTTTCTAACATCATTAAATATCAATCATAAGTAAAAATGCACCATAAACTGGATAAAGAGTTTCAAGACCTGTTTGATCATTTCTTTCTCCAGATTGTTTTTCCCACCTTTTATACGGTATGTGCATGTGATTCTACAGTGATGAAACACTCACATTTGTATAAGCTCACAAAAATGTTAAATACATCCACGCTTGCTCTGTTCTTCTCCCTCTGGAAGTGAAATCAGGAGGCTGCAGTGAATCAGGTTTAGATGGTGACAGTTCTAAAATACCTGTGTGAACGTCATCAGCCCAAAAGACTGAGTGTTTACTTGTTGAGTATCAAACCTGAAATGCTTTGGATTTGTTTTCTGTAGCCTTTCCTGGAACTGAGTTGAAGTAAAGTTGAAGATCTCCCTGTTTCATACAAAGAAGGTAGGGAAGCATCACCACAGCTCCATGCTTCAGATTTATTCTGTCTCTACATCCAAGGAGAACTTTAGACACTGTAAGGAAGCTGCAGACACAGCTTTCAGGTATATCAGTAGATCCCATGATAAAAAAATGTATTCTACATTGACTCACAGAAAGTTAGATAGCTTAAAGCTGTTAACCTTTTCTGTACTGTTTTATCCTTCAATGGTTCAGTCTGTGTATATGGGTTTAAATGGAAGCATGAGTGGTCGGAGTAGGATCGTGGACCCCTGTGAATGGTATGCCATCAGTAGGGTTTGAGGGCTGACATCCTTAGTTATTTTGGTTGCCAATAGAAGTGTTCTGGACAGTGATGAAATAAGCCTGTACTGAAAACATCTACAGAGCCCCTTTTGTCCATCCAGTCCTTCCTCTTGTCCATAGCTGTTTGCTTCTCTTTAATAAATTGGTGCAATCTACTTGAGGGTAAATCTTGTCTCAGACTGTAAGAGGGATAGAAAAAGAGAAAAGTAATAAAACGTAAAAATATACTGAACTTGAGCTAAGGATGTTAGGATCTGATTCTTTAAAGAAAAAATCTTTCAGGTTTGAAGAGAAAAATGTAGTGCTCATATTATGCTTTCATGCTGTTGAGGAAAAGAAGCCAGGTCTTTGCTTATTAATCAGGCTGAACTGAGGAAGACTGTGCTGTGTTTGCGCAGAAGTTACTAAGGGCAAGCAGTTAACTTGGTTACACTGGCAGCTGGCTGTACCTTGTGTACATATGAGCCACTCCAAAAATTTATCAAGAAATCTTCCAATTAATTCATAGGAGAAGTTAAATATTAATGCAAAAGTAAACAGTCTGTTGACTTGCTGTGTGGCTCATTAGTTAGGAGCATAGCAGCAGTGTTGAAATACCAATAGTTTCAAGAAATGTACGCTAAACCTAGCTCTCTCTTCACAAAACGGCTATGTATCTGAAAGGGATCATAGTAAATTCCACAGTAATTTGCAAAGGGAAAGGCCAGGCAAGATTCATGTTGTTCTTTCTCTAATCATCCCAGGCATTTTTAGTTTTGCAGTGTATTCTGTAGCATGGAGTATGGTTGTGTTTATTCAAAAGTTATATGATGCGTCTTCTGTTTTTAAATCAGTAGTGTTGCTGATGTTTTTCAACAGAATCACAGCGCAGCTGAGGTTGGAAGGCACCTCTGGAGATCACCTCATCCTTAACCCCTCTGCTCAAGGCTGGGTCAAATAGAGCAGGTTGCTCAGGGTCATGTGTCCAGGCAGGTTTTGAGTATCTCCATGGAAGGAGACTCCACAGCCTCTCTGGGTGACCTGTTCCAGTGTATGACCACCTTCATAGTAAAAATAATTTTTTTTTTTCTTACATTTAAATGGAATTTCCAGTATTTCAATTTGTGCCTATTGAATCTTGTCACTGGGCACCGCTGAATCTTGTCCTTTCACTGACACTCCCTCCTTACTCCCCACAGCCATCAGGAGTCCTGGCTGGAAGAACAGATAGGAGAAAAATTTCCATTCGTATCTGGCCAAACTGCTGGTGGCAGGACACTGACTGGGAGCTGTGGTAGAGACTGCTGTAGAAGAAGGGGCAGGGGAGGTAGGTGATGTGCAGCTAACTAGACTGTGGCAGCAGGACACAGCTTTTTGCAGAGTCTAGGCCATGGGGCAGGATATGGTCCTTTAGATCCAGTGCTGTGCATTAGAAGGAGCAAATGTCTAGAAGAAAGGAAGTGCCATTACAGGGAGGCAAGCCTTTTGCTGAAGGAGAAGCCAAAGACTATTTGTGCTTGGTGGAAGCAAGGCTCTTTCTAGATATCTTCTTAGGTGACAAGCCAGTGACTCTTTTTTTAAGTTACCCTGGGCTCTGTGTAGGTTGATGAAGGTTCAGGAACATGACTGTGCATTGCAGTTATATGTAAGTGCATTTCCAAAGGTTTTATCTATTTAGATACAACAGGTACAGAGGGAACGTTTTAATCTTGGAGAAAAGGAGAGAAAGAAATTGTAGCAAATTATTTTTCTTAGTTTATGTGTTTGGGTTTTCTTTCTTTAGTTTCCAGTTTTATTGCTTTAGGGACCAAGGTGAGATTTCTTGCCTCACTGAAGTTATACTAGCTTCTGAATAACCAGGTCCAAAACTGGCTTTACCAAACCATGGATCGTTTTCATGTGTCAAAGATCTCCGGCAGTTTCCAAATCCCTTCATGGATTGGAAGATGAGTTGGATTTTATATAGAACTGCTTCTCCTCTTCCTTAAAAAAGATAGACACCAAAAGTCTCCCAGGCTCTGGAACTATTTTTTATTAGAGCAAAACTTATTCAGACTGAGGCAATTTTTTAAATAAAGCAAGTTTTGACCTCCTGAGCAAGAAAGAAACACTCTAAAGGTTTGAAAAGAAATCTCTCCCCCACACCCATGCCCTTGAAAGAATGGTCCTGCAGAGCGGTCTTGCTTCCTGGCCTCTCAGCTTCACAAATCTTTTTGAATTGGATATGGTCAATGCAGCCTCCTCAGGCTCTCCGTGCTCCTGAAGCACTCCCCACCTGAGCAAAAGCTATGGCTTTCCAGGAAGCTCTCTTGCCCTGCCACCAGTATGTGCCAAGACAATGTAAACAAAAGCCTTCATTTTGGCTTGGGTTGGGCTCATGTAGCAGAGCATCATGTACAGTAAACTGAGAACAAACAGGCGAGGCAGTTCTGCTGTCCATCAAAACGCTGTCAGGTTCATTATGTCATGTTGCGTCAGGCTTTCTCGTTCTTCCCCATGATCTAGCCGGGCAAGCTCTGCCTTTGACTGCGCTTAGCTCCAGTAGTGTAAGAACGCAGCTTCAGAGATCTGGGGGCTGCTGGCTGTTTGCTTGGTGTTGAGGATGAGAAGGTTAGCTACAGTTTCAGAGGTCATCTTACAGAACTCAGCAGCAGTGTGTTACACTGAATTTTGTGAAACGTGATGACGGGGCCAGGGGCATTTATTTTGTCAGGGAAAACCCATACTGAAAGTAAAGCCCAGAGATAAAAACTCGCACAGCTTAAAAAGAAGTTCTCAGGTCTTTTGAACTGAACCCATCATGCCGATTATAGATTTAATTCCAGTAATTTGTGTTACATATGTTTTTCCTGCAAGGAAATGCAGGAAATTGCATGTATTGTTTTAAAAATTGCTTTCTTAAATACTGTAGTTGTCTTTCCTGATGACCAAAGGAGATAGATTTAATCTGCATCCAGACATCAGTATGTTTTGCTGTAACAAATCAGCAGAGCTAAATAAAGCACCATATTATGAAGCTGCACTGGTCATTTCATATATACTCTAATGAAAATATTCTCCTAGGGGTTTTTTTAATTTATTTTTACTTTAAGTTCATGAAAAATACTTACCTTGAATTGAAAATAAAACCTAAAATCAACTTTTAAGTATGAATGTCATATGTTCAACTTATATTTAATATTTGCAAAGATTTAGTCTTAAGGGAAGAAATAGTGCTGAAATCATTTTAATTTACCTGAGCAGCTTGTGCTGGGGCAAGAAAAATTCTCTTTCCCCATACCTTGTTAATGTGTATTACTAGATAAGACAGAGGTGTGTTTTTAAAATGCTTTTTTCTTTGTAACCTGCCAAAATGGCTTTTGTAATAGTCCATGCTTACTGTCTCTCACAGGGCTCCTACTAAGCCATACTTACTCTGTAAGCAGAAAGCTGAGATGGCTGTTGTTTTCTTGTTTTCAAGTTACTGATTCTGAAATTTCAGCTCGAAAAGTGAAAAATAATCACATTTTCCATTTTGCATGTCAGTAACAAGGATCCTGGAGGTTGGTTGTGCCTTTAATAATATCTATAAAACTCTACTGCCATCATGTTCTGTGCTTGGTAGCATCTGTGTGGATTCACTGCCTCCTAAAAATGCCCCACACTGCAGTTAATCTTGAATTCAGTCAATGATTTTGCTGGTGAGGTTTTAGATCTGATCAGCCCCTTATTGAGGGTACTCTCTGATTATTAACAACCACAGAAATGTAAGGTTGGGCTCAATATATGAGTTAGGTGCCCCAAAGTTATATGCTTTCTAGTCTCTATAGTGGAAATCCTGAATCCTCATTTATACACTGAAGTTCCCTGCACAGGACAGGGCCTCAAAGTTGAATCCAAACAAGGTGCTGACTAATTAGGGAGTGTAATACAGCTAGCCAAAAAAACCCCCAAACCAACCAACAAACAAGAACAACAAAGGTCTGGGGGCAACAGTATATCTGAAAATCTGAAAACCCAGACTCACACAAGGTTTAGACTGTGCAGTACAGTGTGTCTACTTCAGACATACTTTTATCAAGGTAAATATGTTGCTGTAGAAATTGATGTGGCTGTAAATAACTCCTTGCAACGCATGAGCTAACTTGTTTAAAGCTAGATTAAGGATCTCTGAACTGCACCACAATTTGCAGAACAGACATCTTGGGCCTCAGCAGATGTCTTCTTCACAAAAGAAGCCTTTCTGCCAGAGGAAAGCAGCAGTCATTCTTGTTTCTTTTGAAGCAGAGCTGGAGGAGAATGCAGGGTCTTGAATGGCTTAGTAGTTAGGACTGTCTCCTTGGAGGTTTGAATTCTGTCTGTTTGATGTGAATGCGTCCCCATGACTCCCACATGAACCAGGATGGTGAAACATCATGCTGTCCACTGCTGACTCTCACGGGCCCATTTAATGGTGGATTCCCTTCTCTAGAACGGCGTGGCATCAATTGTATTGGAGTGTGCATCCTGCGTAAAAGGTTAGTGGTTAGAGCACTCTCCTGGGAAGTGAGATGTAAGGCTTTTGAATGTCTGTAGGCTTAGGAAGCTATTGAATCCAGCCCTCTCACTTGCCGAGTCCTGCAAGCATGAAGCTGTTGTGTGAAAGGTGGAGATTCCCACCCATCCTTTTAAAAGATAGTGAGCAAGTCTGCATTTTCTGAGGAACCTCATCTTGTCAGTGTGCTCTTGGTATTATTCAGTAATGATTAATGTTTTGGATGCCTTAGGGGACCTACACATTCCTTTGTCAAATTTCTAGATCCTATCTTGGGAGGGATGTGAGAAATAGGCGCTGAGCTCTTTAGGCTGGGGCAATTCTAAGCATGTACAAAGCAAACACCCAGGAAACTTTCAGGTCAAATGGGGAGGGGAGCGGTAAGTTTAAGCACCCTCTGGAGTAAGAAAATCTTACTAAGAAGTATTTTGGATTTCATTTTGAACATATGGGCCTCAGATCCGAGTCAGTCCTGTTTTAGAAACTTGTGTTCTTTGCTGAATGTGGCTAATGGTCACCGAAGGCAGTTGTACTATTCTAGATACACATAGGAAGCAAAAATGTTAGCAAGTATGAAGATACCCTTTTTTATTTCCAATTTGAGATGTACTTACATTTTGGCTATTTTACTGCAGGTGATGTCTACATGTGAGTAGTTACTGCTTTTTGATGGTCTCTTTAATTTCCTGATACTCGATTTACAGACTCCCTTTTCTACTTAATAATGCTGTCTTCTACTCGGAAACAAAATGTTCTGGACATGCAAACTTCAGCTGGCTCAGATGTTAGCTGAAAAATACTGAGGAGCTTAAGAGCATAAGCCATCAGGAGTTCTCAAAAAGCTAAAATATTTGGCATTCTCACGTATCTATGTTAGTAAATTAATCCGAAGACTCACCGTATCTGTTCTCACTTGACTCTTCTTAGTGTTTTCATAACTATTGCTTTGCAATGAGAGGTTTTTCACAACTTTACATATCACAGAGAAAGCAATATTAAGATTTTAGGATAGGTAAGGAGAAGATTTCTGCATCAGAATACTTCCACTTTTTCGGATCAGCGCTTACACTCCGGACACAGGCAGAGTGATTTTAAATTTAATCTGGCTATCTACTTCAGAAGCTATTTCCCATGAATTCACACCCATTCACACGATCTCACTGCGTGAAAGCTCTCACCTTTGAAAAGCAAAGTTCAAAGTTGAGTACGCTTTCCTGACTGGAACTATTTGCAGCTCAGTTTCCCTTGGTTGGCAGATATAATATCACATTCTTGTCTGGTTCCCACTGTTCTAAAGGTATCTAAAGAGTTTTGTTTTTAGAGGGGTTTTTTCTCTTGTCACCTTAATGATCCTGTCTTTGGTCAGTGGAAATCAGGTGCTATTTATTCAATTTCTGCAACACCCACTTCATGGGAATCTGGGTACCATTAGCTCTGCCCATGGCTTTAGAAAAACAAATCTATTCTGCTTTGGGAATGCCAAATGAGACTAGCTGGGGTCAGACATAAAGGAAGCAGGAAGAGAACAACAGTGAACAAGGAAACATTAGTATGAAAACAATTTCACATTTATGAATCATAGAGCCTTTGGTGAAATTAATTAAACAATGTATCCTGGGCACATTCAGAGAAAGAGTTGAAAGGCAAAATATGTCTATGAAGGTAAAATAAGTTCATAGTATTATTTGAAGTGTTCTCAAGAATGTTTGTTCTATACACAAGGAAAATGGGAAAAATTGAAAGTAAGTCGGGGTTTGTGGGTAGACACAGCATATTTTATTTTACTGTTACCCTAGAGGAAACCAGTAACACTTTTAAACACATAAGCCTGTCATCAGGTGATAGAAAGACAAACTCTTGGGCCTCATGGATAGGAAGAATGGACTGATACCAAAAGCTTTTCTGTTTTTCCCACTATACCAGAGGCAGTAAAATAGTTTTTGCTACAACCTTTGGATACATCTTGTATGCTTAGAGCGTGATCGCTACAGCAACTTTCTTGCAAATGTGAAAAGACCTTCCAACCTTTTCAGTCACACTATATTTTTACTTCTATGCTGAGAATTTTGAAAGAGCAGATATTATCCAACAAAAGGACACCTCTGAATTTGCTGAAATGTAGCTTCAACTTTGTAGCTTGAAGGAAAAAATTCTAAAATAAATTAATATAATTGTGTACATCTGTGTACAATTTTAACAATATTATATACATTTTTCTACAAAAAAGTGTAGTTATGCTTTCTGAGTGTAATCAGGTAGGCTTTTGCTCTAGTAGAATTTAACTTTTTTCTCTTCTTTTAATGTTGTGGCTTTTTTCCTGTTTTCTACACAGGTTTCTATTGGTTGCACTGTAAAATAGGCCTGAGATTTTCTCTGTATCTACTTCCCCCCCCCAAGTCTCATTTAAGCCAGAACTGTTGGCTTTTTTTTTTTAATTTATCTGTGTGTGTTCTTGCCAATCGTTAATGAGTACATTAAGGCTTACTATTAAAGTGAAGAACAAACAAAATCATATTCTAAAACATCCTGTTCTGGCCTGTGCTGGTTTGCATGTAAATTCTAGGCAGGATTCTTTCTGCCTGATCTTTACGTTAGTTGCTCTAGCTAATGGAGGATGTTGTTACCTTTCATGCAGTAAAAGAACCATAGAACAACAGTCCCATATTTCAGCATTTTCAGTGGGGGGGGGGGGGGGGGGGGGGGGGGGGGGGGGGGGGGGGGGGAAATCAGTATTTGAACAAGGATGGCATGAATGATTATTACATAGGCATATGTTTCATTGCTGTGTAATGGGCAGGGAAGAGGGGCGGAAGACAGGCGTTAGAGGGATGGTGGGACAAAAGGCAAGAAAAACATGTAGTTGGGTGGCAGAAGAGCATTCTACACCAAGTTCTCTAGTGGTGTAATAAACTGGGACAGTGTTGTCTTCTACCTCCGTATCAAGCACTGACATACATCTAATATTAAATGCTTTGAATAAAACTGTTTCAATAATACACTATAAAATAGTATTTTTACTGTCTCAGAGTTTGATTGTTAGTTAAAGGAAATTCCTTTTAACTGTTCCGCTAGCAGAAAAGAGCCTTAAAATAAAAACCAGCATATTAGAGTAGGTTAGAAACTTTCCAGTGCCCTTAAAGCTAAATGCTTATTCCTTAAACCCCAAACATTTTATTTGAAACACTTGGATTTGATGAATTTCTACCAAGGCATGGTCCTACAGGAATGCTTCCTGGATTTTTGTTTGATTTTTCCTGAAGTCAGTGACACTGAACGTCTTGGGATACCTATTGTCTGGGGCAGATACATCTGGTAAGTGTCTCCCAAGGCCAGAGACAGCCGGAGCCTTTTGCAGCTGTTAGTGAAATGGACGTTCTGCTTGTCTTAGTGCAGAAGTTGATAAGAGATGAGTAATAGAGCACTTCATTAAACTACATTGGTGGATGAACACTGGTCGATTAGTTAAGATGAGATTAAAGCCCAAATTTTTTGAACTTGGACTCTGCTTGCCGTTTATTGATTGTTTTGCAGACATGAGAAAAACTTAGCTATTTTCTTCTAACCATGGAAGTAGCTCTAAGGAAAGCTCTCTCTTTACAAAATTTGCCTCTGTGAGAAGAACATAGTTTTCACTGAGCAGTTGAAAATCAAGTGTCAGAATTCCCTGCAGATTTGGATACACTCTGGTTTTTGACTGTATGTAATTTACTTGAATATTTTGTTTTTGTGCCAAAGCAGCACGAAGAGGCCTCTATCTATATGAGAATAAAGTCCATGAAGGTTTTATTGTTGCATTTGACAAAACGTAAATTGCACAAACTTGAATACCCGAATCAATTTTAATTTGCAAATCTCTCACTAGATGGTTGTTACAAAATACTTTTTGTATTGCAGAGCAGTGTAGAAGCAGGAATTTTAATTTTCTTTTGATTTCACATTTAGATGTTCCCAGTTTTGGGGCTATGTTTGAATCTGGACTATCATATAAATATTTCAAATTTTAAATTTTATGTTAACACTTGAATCCAAGCTTTCTTAAAGTTTTTGGATGGTGGTGGAGAATGTTCGTATTCTAGACCAGTCACATTTGTAACTTACTACAAGGAAATGAAAATTGTGAGGAAAGATTTTCAGGAAATATTTTTGTAGCAATTATTTGCTTCTCCCCCCCCCTCCTGCCCCCAACCAGTCTGTAAGATCAAAATATATTCAGTTTTCATTGTTTTCAAAAGCTCATGTGATATGTTCGGGGGGATATGGGGGGGTGGGCTTCACAGCATACCAATCGTAGGACAAAGATAAATGAAATATTTTTTCTTTTGAAGGCAGTGTGTTTGAAAGCTGGATCATCCAATGTCAGCAAGTGGGACAAAACCAAGACAAATGATGGAATCAAAGCCTCACATCCTTAGCACAACCTTAAAAATAAATAAACCTGGAAGAGTGCCAGCATGCTTGTACTTACTTGCAGGAGACTGTTTGCAGCCCCCTTGTTCCTATTCCTTGTGCTGACAACTTCCAGCTGTGTCAAATATTTAAGATGGGATCATATGAGCCTACTGCTAAACTTAGTACTCTACAGTGAGCCTAATACTATCTGTTACATCCTTAAAGAGTGCTGAGTAAAGAGAGGGGTAAAATAAAGTTTTTTAAAATTTTTAATTAAGTTTAGAAAGTTAAGAGATTTTTCAAGTTTTGAAAGCTGTTTCATAAAAAGCCCCTAAATCATCTGCTCAGCACCTTCCTATGCTTTCTCCTAAAGATGGTCTATAGTTATTTGTCTTGTCAGCTAACTTACCAGCACTTACGATTTTCTCTTTAAAGTATCTATCAGTTATTTCTCGTACCAGAAACAGCCCTTGAAGTTTAGGCTGCTCCTCTAGAAATCTGTATTTATAGCCAAACCCCTTTCAGAAGCCTAAGCATGTCTTGAGGTTCTAATGTAAACTCTGAGATGGATACTGGGAGTCCCCTTTGAATTCCTTTCAAAGCTTTAAATTCCCTTTATTTCCTTTTATCCTTCAAAGAAAGGCATTATATTGATTTAGATTTTTTTTTTTTTGAGGTAGAACACAATTGATCTGGGAGTTTATTATTGTTGCACCTGAGTGCAGGAAGCATGTAAATTTTAGAGATTATGTTTGATTGCCAGCCTTAGTGTCAAATAGCCCATTAGATTTCAAAGATGACTCTTGTGGGCATAAATATGTGCTCATATAAATATATATTTATTTCTCCATCTTAGTTTGCATTTGCATATGCATGTTCTTTATATGTATATAAAGAGACATATCTCTATATATGTGTGTATACGTCTAGATGTATAAAAAAAGTTTTAGAGTTTTTATTACATTTCAAAGTACGATTGTACAAAAAGTGTACAATTTCAGTGAGCCAGCAATCTGAAAAAATGTTTTGCTTTTGAGCAATCCAAACATTTCATTTTCATTGGATGTAATATTTTTTGTGTCTTAAATTTCAAATTGAAAAATCATTTCAAACATAGAAATGGGATTTTTTTGTTTTGAAACTGTCAAAACAGATCACTTCAGCAACTTTAGGAACTTTGTTCCTGAAGAAGACATTAATTAAAACTGTCTTTTCCTCCTTTAATTTCAACCAGCTGATGTTTTCTAGCAAAATAAATGAATTTAAAAAAATAAATCATGAATGGATGTGCTTTTCAGAGAGAATTCTGCAGTGTTTTGTTAACTAATGGGCAAAATAGTATATAAAGATCAGTTACAACTGTCAAATAACTTGGAGTAGCTATTTTATCTGCAATATGACACGTTACTGAAGATACAAAATGAAAAATACACATCCAGTTTAGATAAATATTCACATTTTAAGGGATTTAAACAAAGCTAATACCCAACGATGGATGTATAATCAATATAATGTACTTCTACACTTAAACCATTTTGAGCTATGGAAAATGTAAATATACTATCAAATTTTTTTTGTGGTGAGCTCCAGTCATGACTGGAACGTTATGATTATATTTATGTGGTGAGCACGTTTCAGTCTTTTGGTAGAAAAAAAATTTAAATTGTATAATAATGTCTAAATTAGTTCCAAAACTTGGGGAGTGATTTTATATTTATGCAGATGCTTAAAGATACGTTGGGCCTGTGCAGCGGAAACAGGGTTATAATAATAGTTGGGGATGTTTTAGGATGAAAAGGGTCAAGTGATGTAAACCACCACAGAGTCTGCATGTTGTCACTATCGAATTAAATAAGGGTATTCAGGACAATGGTATGATTGGGAAAGGGGAATTGCTTTATTTTTTGGCTTTGATGCACTCAAAGTATATAGTTTTTAATGTAATTTTACATAATTATTCATTTGAAACATGCAGAATGTATGAGCGGTCTCAGCAGCAACTGTAAAATGAGTCTCTCCATAGCAAACACAGGGACAGTGTGCCTGCAGCTCTGAGGCGTAACTGCTGCTTTTTTGATGAATGCTTTAAAAACATTTTACACAACTTGTGAGTAAAAAGACAGGATAATTACTGTAATCAGAACATCACAAGCTGGGCCCAGGCTCAGCAGTGTGTTACAGAGACCTTTCGTGAGTGGTTGTCTGGTGTTTACTCTTTCCCTAATAGTAAGAGCTGTATATTTCATGTTAACTCTTCATTTAACATAACTGGATATTTAAAATATACAAAATTTTTGCTCAGAATAAGTAGTTTCCAGAGACCTTTTTTTTGCATTTCAATCAGCACATGCAAAAATATTGCAGTTAGTTACATTTTTTTGGGGTTTTGTTTTTGTTTTTTTTAATCAAAGTCCCTTTAATCAAAACACTTTACTGCTTTCCATTTTTGCCCAAGCAGCTCTTCCAGCAGATCCTGTTGTTTTCCCTGTAAGGAGGAAAAATTGATGATAAAGTTTAGTGTCTTTAATGCAACCCTGCTTATTTACAAAGACTGTCCAAAGGCTCTTTTCTCTAAGCAATGGAGGAATCAGGAAAGAAAAAAAAGAAAAAAAGATTATTTCATTGTTCCCAGCATCAAGGCCCCGTGAGCCTGCAAGCATATTCCAAATATTCCGCAGCTCCAAAATATACTGTCCAGACTTTTGTTAAGAAAACATACTTTGATTTCTCTGACAAATAAGTTGGAGTATTTCTGGCTTTATGTTACTCCTACGACTTTCTGAAATAGATGCTTGGGTGATTTATGTCAGGCAGCAAAGTAGGATCCTGAGGCCAATGCCAAGCTTGGTCTCCTCTTCCGTGCAAAGCAGACAGTGACGTTGTCCCAGCAGGAGAGTGTGAAGATACTGACCTCCTCAAGCTGGGTTTGCTGCTACAAGGCAGGGGAACGCGGCAAGTCGGAGGGAGCAGGCATGTTAGCTTAGAGGCATGTGAGAGACCGTGAACACCACCTAATGCTTTCTGTCTTTAGCACTCTGTTTTCGGTTGTTTCCAGCCAGCTCACCGTAGTAATTTAAGCTGAATTTTTCCATAGGTTGTTCCTTCATCACATTAGGGTTGGTTGTTTTTTTTTTTAAGTTTCAACAAAAATAGGTCATTCGTTTCCAAGAAAAAGGTTGGTGAAGAACAGGTGGTTTTGCCAGTGCTCGTTTTCTTCGTTTGGTTTTGTGAACAGCTGTGTATCCTCTGTGGTTTGGAGATATATACTGAAATTTGGCAGTGAAGTGCCTTTCATTGTTCTCATGAGATTCACCCTGTTTTAGTCAGGTTGCAAACAGGGGAAAAAATTGCCATTTTCATACATACAGCAGGATTTTACGTCTTTTATTTGTTTGTTTTGCTGATGGTATTACTAATTTTCAGAAGAATTTGTCTTACAAAACAAAACAAAAAACTTTTCCACAGAAAAATGTTGATAATTTGATACTAACTTTATTCTGAACTAAGACATACCAGCTGAAATAGGGATATAAAATTAATGTAGAAATATCAAAATATTTCATTTTGCCCAGTTCAGCTCTATGTCCCCCAGAAGTAGTGGTGATGCATGAGAAGTTAAGTACTGTGATGAACCACCAAAGTGCAAAAGGACAGAAGATGTGGTGCATGATGGGAAACAAAATTTGTTTCAAGAAATATTCTTCTGTGGAAAACTTTGATTTTGTGTGTACTCCCACGATTTCTATAGAAACCTCTCTGTAAGAGAGAGATTTTCTCTGTTCAGTTCAGTAGAGACTTTTACAAGGAAGGATGACTATCATTTGTCAAAACTGAGCTTGAAATGGATATTGAAAAAATTAATTCTGTAACACTTTTTAAGTCACCTTGAACATAGTAAGAATAATGTTGTTGTTAATGATGAATAATGTGATGTATTGCTCCAAGAATGGAATTAAGAGAGAATGAAACTCAATGGTCTGAGAGTTGCTCCAAAGAAGTCAAAGAAATAATGAAAATCCATCTAAAATTAATTCCTACATTTTTCAGGCCTCCTTGCTATTTCCTAACCTTTTAACGGAGCAGATGAACCAAGAACCAGCCTTACTAAGAAATTTCAGACATCTGTTTCAATTTAAAATGCCTCCTTTGTTTCCTACTTTCATCAAGTTTCTTGGAGAAAAGAACTTCTCTCAGCCAGATCTCCCCCGTGTTGTGATCTACATGAAATAATCAATAACAGTATGCAATAATCTGCAGTGTGATATACTGACAAATACAAACTAGACTAAGCACAATATGGATCTCTTGTTTCTATAAATATTTTATGCTTTCTCAAAGGACTTAAATTTATGAAGGCCTTAGAGACATACGCCTGCAAATATAACACTTTGTTTTACTCAATTCCAATTACATTTGAAAATGTAGAAATTTCTCTGGCATATGAGCTCCCAAATGCTTTGTCTGTGAAGTACATGGTCCATGTATTCTGGCTTTTTGTAGGGTTTTTCTTCTCAATTTTGATTTTAACTCCTTAGAAGAAGCTACAGCTAAGCTAATATTAATCAATACCAGTAATGTTTTTCACAGAGTTGCCACTAAGGTATTTATGTCATCATAAATATTAGGGAGAAGGTTTGTGCAGGAGTGGGAGAGCAGCTTGGCTGAGAGGTTAATTTTATCTTTAGTCAGTTTGAATGAAGACATATAAGAAACCAGCTTTTACCACTTTTTTTTTTTTTCCTAAGTAGGGCTCCAAGTTTAGACTCAATTTTGTATCAATGCCATGTAGTCATAGTGTTCTAAAAGGGCCATTAGCCTGATCCAGTGTGACAATTCTCATGTTACTTTTTTACCACGGTAAATCCTTTAACCACTGAAATACTTTATATGCAGTGTAAAAACAAGCAAATGAAAGAAGTAATCTTTTGGATTTCTTTTTTCAGATTTATTTCAGTAGGAGCTGTAGCCCTACAGCTACATGATCACTTTGATCCATGCTCATGCTGAAAGGGGTGGTCTCATCCTCACCTTGCCGCAGCTCTTTCTCAGTTTCTCACTTTTTCCACCATTACTGTTTGTGCAGCCTTGCATTGAGCTAAATCACTGGAGCGCAAGCTTTTTTGAGGGGTGCCGAGGATGGGGACAAGTTGGAAAACAATGCTTTTTTACATAATGGCTGAAAGCAATGTGCTGGAAATACACAGCTTTGCTTCATTGGGAACTACTTCATGATATAGCATGCAAGAAGTTAATTCCACTTTATTCAGATGAAAATATAGGCAGGATGAAGCCTAGGTAAAAGACTAAATGATGAGAAAGAGAAATGAAACTCTGTTAAATATGTTTAGAGAATGGCAAGTGAAATCATACAGTAGTGGTAGTAAGTGCTAGTGTTAGGACCTGTTGCACTTGTTATCTTTGTTACTGACTTGGAAAAAGGAGTTAGCCACTCAGTAAATTAACAACCCCAAAATTGCTATGAGTCTGAAGCTCAGTCTAGACAATGACATAAAAAAAGGTGTCATGGTAGAAAGGAAAGCTGGGAAAGAATTAGCAATACAAGGTTATTCTTTTATAAAACAAACAAACAAACAAAACCTGAGAACTGAGAAACTATCCTGAAACATTTTGTTCTCTACAGGAAAATGATTCTGGGGAAAACACAATACTAAGAGACGTCAGGTTATGTCAGTGTATGCCAAATGGACATGAATTTGTCAAACAGTATGGATATGAAAAGACTTACACAGTTTTGGGCTGCTTATGAAAAGTCATCTCATTGCAAAAGCAAAAATCACTATGATGAGCCAGTACTGGGGTTCTGGACAACATCCTACAATAAAGATACTGCCACACTGGAAGGGGTTTAACTAGCATTATTAGGGCTCTAAGCATTGATTTCTGAAGTCTAAAAAGCTAAATGTATGCAATTTAGCATGACTTAAGTTAATGAAAAATTTAGGGCTTACACACCTGGAGAAGATTTTTCCATCAATTGTCGTAGCTCCATTGACTTGGTCTAGTTGCAGTTTCCTGGGCCAAGGTAAAATTATTTAGCTGGAAACATGTGGACAAAAGCAATGAGGTACAGTAAAATACAGCGTAAATGTACGTTGAAGATAGACACACACACGTGAGATCCTTACAGTGTGATAAAATTGGCTGTGGAATGCTCTACTTAGGGAAAAGTATAAATCACAATGTTTGGAGCTTTTAAAGTGATTCTGAGCAAAGCCCAGTGTAGCGTGCTGAAGTGGAGTGATCTTCCACTGGCTGGAAAATGGGCTGTATTCCATAGTCTTTCCAAATACTGTTATTCTTTACAAGAAGCCACATAGGGGAAGGATCAGATTTAAGTATTTATGTATGAAATAAGCCATAGAGATTCAAAATTACTTTCAAATCAAAACCAGATTTATGAATTACTGTTGCTGCATTATCTTGATTGAAGACAGCACCTTTGTAGACTATTTGTGCCCATCATTGAGGTTTTGATACCCAGATGTTGGTCTGTAAGCTTGGTAAGATCTCTGATAGTAAATTAAGGAATCAACTTTTCAATTCTATAGAAAGATCAGATTTGAAATCCTGGTAAGTTTCTGCTTTTTGGTCTTTTTCTTTAAAGAGATTAAACTAAGGTAGTAGCTCAACATAACTAAAAATCATTCTGACCCAAACAGAGGACCAACAAACATTGAAGATACATTTATAAATTTGAGTGCTGTTTGCCCTAAACACGTATCAGCTAAGCTCTGAATTCCCCTCACACCCATTGCTCTTTTTTCAGCTTATAATCTAAATAGCTTCTCTCCAATGGCATCAGTAGTTGTGCCCAAGAGTTATTTGCAGTTGCAGAAATATGTCAGCTCAGATTTCGAGGTTCCTTTAGATATAGGAAGAGATACAGTCGCTGCAACAAAATGTTCTGCACACCCACACATGGTAGACAAAACTAAACCAGAAGGAGAAAAACATGCCACTTGGCAAAGATACGAGGTAACTTGCTTAAGCAAAAGCTATGCCCGTAGCCACCATAAAAACTTAATCTTCATTTTGAGATTCCTGTGTTTCAATTTGTTCAATATAGAAGCTAAAAGACAAACACAGTTAACAAGACATCCAGCGTCGCTGGATAGTAAGGAAAGGGGAAAAAAATGCACAGAAAAGTTCTTGTGGCTCTGTTTTGTTGCTTGTATTTGGCTTTGAGAAAGACGCTTTGCTTTCTTGATTTGCTGAGGATTTCTAGACTGCTAAATTGCGCAACACTACAGTAATGCTAAGCTTTAAAACTGGCAACATTGACAGAGGTCATTCAGTCACTGTTTTGGTAGTGTTAACGTTACTCTGTGTTAAACCAGATCTGCGTTAATCAGTCAACATGTGTTGTCCTTGGGTATAAAATAGAGTGTTCTTTAGTCAGATATTTGGATGCAGCAGATACTATCTTTGAAATTCAAGAGAATTCCCACTTTTCCACTCTAGCAATAGTCGTAAACAGATGTCAAGGCTTGAAAAACGATTTCTGACGATACCATGGCTTCTCACATTTCATCATGCCATACTGAAAAAGAAAAGGGAGAGGAGGCAGGCTGCTGCTAACCACTCAAAAACAAACTAAGATGTACGGTCAGATGGAGAATTACAATGAAATACGTTTGATATTAATGCCTATTTTTCACTACAGGATAAGCAACAAGTTTCTCAAGAGTATTCTGTTTCTACACCAGTGAAAGCTATGTACAACCGAACAAGTTAAGGGCTTGTATCAGGGATAGTGCTGCGCACTGAAGACAAAATGTAGAGGGCCAGAACAAACTTATCAATTACTCAGTTCCCCATAGACATTAAATCAAGTGTCTCTTGCTTCAGAAAAGTGGATTTTACTTGCAGATCTACAATTAGGCTGCACATAGGGCAAGTGCCTGTTAATTTCCAATTATCTCCTGCAATAGTACACAAGTTTTCCTAATTGCCCAGGAGAGAAAGTTAGTGAGAGGATGGACAGCATTTCTATGCATGCCAGAGAAGTCTCCATCCTGCTGCTGATCATCCTTTCTCAGGCCTCACTTTCTAACAGCTGGGCTGAACCTGCTGTTCCCAGAGCAGCACGGCTGTGTGTGGTATTAGAAGGTGTCCAAACACAGCTTGTCTGTCTGGGACATTGTTCCCCTCCGCCCCAAGAAGCACTTGCTGGCTTCAGAAGAGGTGAATAAAAACATATGGCAGAGAGCAGAGCTATGCAGATAGTTTTATTTTAAAGACAAAAGCATTTCAGTGTTGTGTTGTTTTACTGAGTTGCCAGGAACTTTCTCTAAAGTTCATTGTGTTTTATTTTGTGTGCTTGTGATCATGTGGCAGTGTTTACACCTAAACCCGTGGGTTTGTCCTGTGCAATCTCACCTCCTGATGCACTGTCCTGACAGAGAGTGATTCCTTAAAAGCAGTGACATCTAGATAGCCAGTAACTTGCTGGAGGCAACCCAGTTATTACTACATGAAAGTATATCTTTGACTGGCAGCTTGTTCTCTTGCTTCTCATCATGATGAACATGGAGCCAAAGCCTCTCAGTCCTTGCAGAAAACTGCAAAAAGGCCCTTGAGTCATTTGTTAAGGAGGAACTCTGATGTCCCCGGAGAGAGCCAGGCAGGCCTCCTTGAAGGCCTGCACTTATTTTCAGCAGAATAAAGCAATTTGCTCTGCTTCAACTTACTGTTTTTATTGTGATTCAGATTATAGCAACAGTTGTTTTCCAGGGACCTAGATGCACATTTTGCCTGGCTTGTTGAACGAGGTGTTTGGCAAGCTCTGGGTATCCTGCGTTTGTGCAGTTGTGTGTTTGTCCTTTGTAAATGATCTAGCTGGGTCGTAGGACAAATTCTTTCTGGAGGTTAGATTTCCCTGTCTTCTGTTAGCAAGTCTAAGACTTCCAGAGGTGTCTGCCTGCAAGTGAGGTGGGCAATGATATTTTCAAGGTTACGGCTCGGTGCCCAATTCAGAAAAGGGGACCAGTACTCTGAACAGCATAATGTGTCCAGTTCTTGATCATATAATTTCTTCTAGCAACACATATTTGAAAGTTCACATATGCCTGTTGTTGCTCATGCTTAACTGAAAATAAACTATAAAAGCTCCCAAATAATTCTGAGCACTGCCCCACCTGCCCAAATCCCATTAATGACTGATATGTCAACCTACAAAATAACGCTGCGATTGCTGAAGGAGTCCATGCTATTTTTCCATAAAAATTATCTCATTTCTTTTAGCTTACACAGCTGTCTTTTGCTGTCTTGACATAACTGCTTGTTGATTAAAATTCTTGGCACAGAACAGCCTTTACTTATGTGTACATCATCATTTTGATTATTTCTGTTCCTCAGGGGAACTGAAAGCATGTAATCTCCGATTTGTAAAGCAGTCTTGTTACAGGTATCTTATTTTATAGGATTTAAACTAGGGACATATTTGGTATGTTCCTTTGATTTAAAAGAATATTATAGTAAAATACGCTTTCTAATAAGGTGGTTGTGAGGTGGTTGTAGCCACAGACCTAACCAAACACATGTACATTGATTGCACAGTAACTCGGCTTCTTCTCCCCACCCCGTTTGGTTTGCTTTTCCTTTTCCTTTTAAAAGCAGTCTTGTCAGGATGAAGTCTGTCCTGAATAACTGCTTAATGTACCTTGATTCTAGACTGGAAGTCACTGATTTCTTTCGAAATATGCCTCTTGCCCACTACAAAGAGTTTCAGCCTTTTTTTGCTCTGCCAGCAGAACACTGGTAGCAAGCGGCGGGTTAGCATACCAGCCAGCGAAGCTGCTCTGTTAGGGTGCTTCATTTTAGCTTAACTTTAAACACCAAGCTTTAAGACAGCTCTCATTAGTGTTACACAGCTAACTCGTAAAATCTCTCAGGTTCAAAAGACTGAATCGATAAACGCTTTCCTTTTATTTAAACCGGATCTTTAGAGTTATCTATGAATCAAATTATCACCTCACTGAAACCAAAATTATGCGTGTTAAAATATTAATGTTTTTTTGCCGTGGCCATGTTAGTCTACTTAAAAGTTGGTTAAATGGTATGCAATAACTTTCAAAAAATATGTGGAGGAAGTTACCTTATGTATTAAATTTATTTAGTCAAAATCATAAAAGATAATATTTAACAGAAAAAAAAAATTAGCATGGAACTATATGCAAATACAAGTTCATCCAAAAATGTTGTTTTGTTGAAATAGAAGTGTTTCACAGAAATGTTTTGACTTAGGGAGTGATTATTAAAACCAAACAAAAATAACAGCAACATCTTTAAACATTCTGTTTTTTCCACTCTAAATCAGTTCTTGGTAAGGGCTAGAATAGTTTAATGCTTATGTGCCATCAAAACAAAAAAGTTTGCACAGCTCTAAATAATTTTTTCCCAGTTTAATTTCAAGAGAAGTGTAGAGAATTTCTTACTTTCTGTTGCAGAACAAGAAAATATTCAGAACCCTGAAATTTATAAAGGAACAGAAATCTGATTCTTACATAAGTATAACAGTTATATACCTATATACCTTCTCATTGTATTGTTTTGCAGTAAATTACTTCAGTCTTAAAGCTTGCATTAAAAGCAGATTCATATATAGCTGAGTTTAGATTACCGTGCTGTAAAAATCATGGTTGGTGTTTTCCAGTTAAAATGCTTCAGTACTGTAAACTCAGTTATACATAAAAATCTTAGCTTGGGTTTTGTGTTGTGAAACCAACAGTTCTTGTATGAGAAAGTTAACTCCAGTTTTTGCTTACAAAACTAATAGACTAAATGTTATAGGCATTGTGAAATAAATAGTTTTGTAGAGCCACTTAATTTACAAGTTCTGTCATTCATTAAAAAAAAGAGAATTCCAGCATTTAGTTATTACATGCAAATGTTCATAGTGAGAAAATATTCAGTATTATCACTGAATTAAAATAACATGTAAAGTATCTGCTAGTGTGCTTATGGCAAACAGTCGCACAGACATGCGTGTATGCAATATCATTACCTATGGAGGCAGGAGTTTGGAGGAGAAGCTGGAATGTCTGCTGCTAGCAAGTGTTCTCAGGGTGATTTTCCTTATCAAATTATCAATAAACTATCCTGTTGATATTTTCTTTGGAAGTACTGTGATTAATGTTTTTGAAACATTTTTATTAAAATTCTATACAACAGAACTTGTTGCATAGGAACTAGGTTATGCCTGGTACAAATTCATTACTATAATTAATTAGCTAAATTCAGTTTTGTATGCATGCAGTCAAGCTCTTTTGAGTTCCTAGTTACATGCATATATGTAATCTGTTTGCTGTTGTGAGCATACCCTGTTTCTTTAACCAGCCATATTTCTTTTGTCTCTTCTGAAGCATCCATGTTTGGAGTTATTAGTATCTATGGAAAAAAAAAAGGACAGAAAGATGACATAAAGTCCATGAGCAAACCGAAAATACAAAAGCAAAATAACATTCAGGACCACATCTTGATAAAGTCTTGCAAGTTTTCCAGTGCATGTTGTTCTGGTCTGTGCATGTGCAAATTGATTGTTGATACATGCAACAAATATATGGTTGCAGTCATATAGATAATAAAAAACGTGATCCATGAAACACAATCTACGTTGCCTACACTGTGTAATCTATACAGTTATTACCATGGAGATTTTAACAAGGAAGTCTGGTTTCTTCTTCTTACAAAGTTAAGCTTACATTTCTTGACATTCCCCTCCTTCCACATTACCATATGTAGAAAACATTTGCAAAGTTGTTCTCCTGATCAACTTTGTATTTAATTGCATTTGGTGTTAGAGTAGTTTAAACAGTTGGCAAATACTGTAAATGTTTCAGATCCCTTACCTGCAGAATGTTCATTTTTTGGAAAAACTAAAGCTCAGAATGATAACTTCATAAAGTGTTTATTTTACAAAACAGAGTCAAACAGATAACATTAATGGCTACATCATATAATTAGCTAAATTCCCTCTGTGGTTCTGTAAACTCCAGCCAGGCTTTTCTCACTTGCTTTTTCTGTCTTGGACAGAGATGTTCCATTGTGTAAAGCTCCACTATTGTTTTATTGAATGGAGGAACATGGAAAGAACAACCAGTGGGCATCTTTAACCTCACTTCACCCCACACTGGTTTTAAAATAAAGCTAATGGTCTTCAGTAGGAAAATGAATGATAATATCAAACAGCCTGGAAAGTGAAAGAAGTGACTGCATCTACCAGTTATTCAAAGTAAGCCACTACATTTTAGGGTAATGTACTATAAATCAAGATACTTAGTGGCCAGTTTCATTTATATCACCCTGACAGCCAAAGAGAGTCAAGTATTTCATGTATTTCTTTATATCCTGCTGGAAACACTGGAAAGGTCTTGCCTCAGTGTGAATCATGGTCAAGTCTTAGAGGTATTTTCTGTTATCTCCTGGAGCCTCATCTTGCTGCTATTGAGGTCAGTGAGAGTTTAGTGATTGAAAACATGTTTGCAGTGATAACAACCCTCTACTCTCTTAATAATCAATTCAAACAGCTAATAGCTCTAAAGGAACCCTCTTATGTCTATCTCACTTCCTCAGTTGTTGAACATTTTACTTAAATTTAAGAAGTGCTAGCTTCTTAGCATTCTTATTAATTGATATTCTTGATCTCAAGGTAGGCTATAAATAGTACCCTTTTGCTGTCTGTGATACGCAGTACTGCAGTGCTCACTTTCTTTGCATGTCTGCTCTTCTTAAAAACACATTTTTTCCCAGTATCTTTTATATGTAATACATGAATGACTGGATTCATTGATTCCAGTTTATGGTGGCATTTGGAATTTACTGAGCAGATTTAAGTTTCAAGCAAGATTCTTCAGTTGCAAAAGTAAACTGAAAGCCTGCAGTGATTTTTGTGTTATGACATACCATAGTGGACACAAAGGCAATTGCAGTCTGACGTAGACGTGTCTGGGTCAGCTCACTTTGGATGGTACAGGGCAGAACCAGGTCAGTGGGGCATCAGGGAAGTCCAAAAAGCAGAGAAAATGGATCCGTGTGATGCACTGTACTGCTGTGAATGATCTACAGTGATCAAAGTTTGCTAGTTTAAAACTAACTTGAGTACCTTTTCATGACACTGAAGTAATTTGTGTGGGTGCAGTAAATGTCATTTACTTCCCTCTAATATGCGTATCAACCTTGTCAGTTTTCAAATAGCAGCTGTCCATTTTGTCTCTTTGACAGGCATTTGCTGCTTTTGCTTTCCTTTCCAAAAGGAGCAACCTCCTTCTGCATCCTCACTAATGCAGTGGATCAAAATCCAGTGAAGTTTGAAGTCAGAACTTAACTTTGTTTTCTTTAAATACGTGTAAAGGTTTCTTGTTATTGTTTTACCTCGACTGCCAGGGATGTGATCATTAGGACAGAAACAAAAGAATATACATTTTCAGATTGTATTTCCATACTTTCAGCTTTGTGGCTTCTTTCTGATGAAGAAACAAAAACCATCACATACCGAGTGAATGTTACAGAAAAAAAATGACTCCTGAAACATATTAGCTGCCTACAATGACAGCCCAGGTCTCAGTTCAAAGAAAGTTGTCCTGAGCATCACAGACACGTTGGAATATGTCCTTCCCACATTCCTCTGAAACCACAGACAGGACGTCCTGCACCATAATAATAAGAGCCTGTAGGTTAAGAGCCAGGAAAGAGCAGCATTAGAATATGGGAGAGAAGTTATACTTGAACAAGAAAATATCAGACCTTTCTGCTAGACTCCAAACTGATTCCTGAACCAAGTTCAAAAGACTCATTTGTGTTTTCTACATCATTTGAAACATATTTAAAATGGTATGATATGATGGTAGGATAATACATGCTGTTTATTTCAGAAGGGAAATGTCTCAGTTATACTTTTTTCTTGATTGGCCTTGAGCTTTTTTTATGAGGTCTCGGAACAAACCTAGCCTATAGGAGTAAAACCTACAAGTAAAATAATATGTCCTTGGCAGTTAAATATACATACATATGCTATGCTATTTACTGGTTTTCAGTCACAAAGTGCAAATTCATAATTAATGCTGCTAAGTTCTCTCGCAAAAACCTAACTGGAAGATGTTTTGGGGGCATGGCACTGCTAGCGTTCAGAGATCTTTTCGAAAAGCAAATTGTACTTCTCTAGACAGTGTGTACTCTGTTCTCTTGTTTAAGAAGAGGGCAGATCAGAGACTAAGGAAATGTCCATGGATATGCATCCAAATCCAGTCCTGCTATGTTTGGTGAATAGCAGCTGTTTATGGGTGCTATTTACTTTGAATATAGAGTCAAGAAAGGCCCCACCATTAAACTACATCTGTCTGAGGTGTTCTTCTCAAGGTACATGAGCTTCACCACCTAAGAAATACTCCTACTTTCCTTTAAACAAGCATGTTTTCTATTCATTATTTACTTTACCTGCTGTATTCATCATAAATTTGTTACGTATTTAATGCTTATTCAGAAAAAGAAACATTTTTCCTTCCCCCATAGAAAGGCTAAGAAATTAAAATGGTAACAGTAACTCAAAGAAATGGACAGCAAATAAGTAGTAGTTTTAATAATGTGAATCCTTCATAAAGGGAATTAAGTATTTCTCATAGTTTTCACATTCAGTTTTGCTTGAAATCTTCCTTGTAATTTTTTTTCCCTGTTCCAAAGTGGCTTTATGCAAACCCACGCTACAGGATAGTCTCTACTGTCCTTAATGCCAAAAGACTGTTTGGTGGTATCAGAGACAGAAACCCTCTGACAGAATGCAATATTCCACTTCACCAAAATGAAAACAAAATCCGTTGATTGTAGCAGAGTCTGTTTCTTTTCTTATAAGGACTGAAGACATTTTGGCAGCTATGCTGCTTTTCTTGTGATTTGTGGTATTGTTTATTATGAAAACAAATTGCCCATCTATTGGAGGATATTGAGCCAAATTTGCTGATGTCAGTGAAGATACCCTGCAGCTGAAATGAGGTTGTTATAATCCATGCAGGAACTTAAGAGGCTTAGAAAACTGCTGCAGAGAAACGTCCCAACTTTGCAGCTTTGGAACATTTTTAACTGGGAACCCCTGGCAGTGTAAAGTGAAAGTAGGGTCCAGCTTTTGGGCTGGGCTCCATTTTTAAATGGAAGAGGTAGAGCTGCACCAATGTCTGTCAGCAGCAGCAGCAGTCTCCAAGAGCAGAGGGTAGGAGTCAGTCCTTTAATGAACGATGGCTCACCTGTGGTGAATCAGCACATACTTAAACTGACCTCAGCCCAGTACCTGCCTCTTCTCTCAGCAACAGTGTCACCATGAATGCCAGGGAAATCATTCCTCCAGTGGAGGGAAACCTCTGCCCCATCCGAGCCTTTGCTCTGGCAAATGTAGGTGAGTGCTAAGAGAAGAACAGCACAGGGCTTTTCTAGCGCCTCCCCTGCCTTTGAGACACAACCAACTCCATGCTAAATTCTGACAAGAAACACAAATTAACTGCTTCTTTCCATAACAGTGTAGAAAAGCAGATTTCCTAAGCATTGACGATTATTGCTGCCCAGTGGGGGAAGTGCTGAGCCATAAAAGGTTGCATCAGAACTTTCCGAAGCACTGAAAAGATCAGAAAAGGCACGACCGGGGAAAATATGAGAAAGTTTTATTAGCCTGTTGCATATTGTGCATGTACTTTTGTAGGAGCTTCAGGCAAGGGACTGTTTCCCAGCTGCTTGCTGGGTGAAGTTCTGTTATTCTGCATGCTAGGTAATGGGATGAGGAGAAAAAAGCTCATTTGCATTGACAGTAAAACATCATGGACCCCTTAATTGTGAGAAATACGGTGTTACGAATTTTATCTATTAAGTAGTACTTGTACTAGCCACGTGTCACTACTGTGGGTTGAACTGCATCACCACCTCTGTGATCCGGCGTCGTAATTATATTGTGTAAAGGGAACATTTTCACAGTGAACGTAGCCTTGCTTCATATCTAGTTTTATTAGGCTGTGACAGTGTACTTTCACAGCAATTAATTCAGTCAGTTCCATTAAATATAACATGTTGCAAGCCTTTCAGCTTCACTTGTTTTAAGTCGGCGAAACTGACTTCTAAGATCGACAGTGTGATAAGGAGACAGAACTGCCCTCTTTCACCTTGCAATATGGAAATGTAGAAATAATAGAGACTGTTTGTACTTCATGTCTTATTAAGATCTGTATCTTTTATATATATACCCTAACCATTCTGTATAAATAATTTGTGAATGTAATATACTTTATTCCGAAAACATCTGACTTGCTGGCCCATGCAGGCCACAGGGCTCCACTAGATTGCTGCTTGCTAGCTTCATGTAAACCGTAGTCAAAATCTCTTTTTTTAATAGAAATGAGCTTAGATCAATAAAATATTTTCAGTTTCACAAATGGACACTCCTTGGGAGATTGGATTAGATCTCAGTTTCCCTCTCTCTTTAAGGGCAAAAATATTTTAGCTGAAAATTGCATAATTATGTTTCTTTTACCTAAGGCAAGTTCTGCCAGTGAACCACCATCAAAGGTATGCATTTAAGCAGGAAACCAGCATTTCTGGCTGGAAAGAAAAGCAACATTATCTCTACTTTGTTTACTTTAACTGGACCAGCAACTATTTAGCACGAACATGGGAGTTTTGCCTGCACATAGCTAAGGGGAGAGAGAGTGCCTAGGAGAGGGAAAGAGATGAAGTCCATATGTTAGATGCGGGTGTATATGTGTTCATGCCTTGCTTAGAAGGTTTAGTATACATCACTGAGCAAAGCTGTGAGATGTTATCTCATTGCCAATACATCAGCCTGTTTTGCTTGGATGAAAATTGACCACCCTTCAGAATGCCAAGTCATTTATCAAAATAAAAGACCCAAAACTATCTGTGAGAGGCAGAGCACAGGGTTGGTCGAGAGCATGTGCTGGAATGCATGTAACATCTCTGAACTTCATGCAAGAGAGGTAGAATGCAGCTGCTATTAGCACTTTCCTCTACACTCCCGTAGGAAAATTTGTTCTGTGAAATTCAACTGACCAGATAACTATAGAGGGAGAAGAAAGAAAGTGGTAATACATGGGCTGTGAAACCTTATCTTAAATTGGTCTAGTAATATTGGGGGGAGGTACTCATGTTACTGCTTTTATAACTACTGTAAACAGGTTAAAGCTTTTTGTTACTGAAACCATATGGAAAATGAATTCTTTGTCAAAGAAATTGATACTTCATTTGGCATGCTGTTACAGCTTAAATAATTTTAAAGTCAAATTGAGAGGATTTGAAAAATTGTCTTGCTTTCAAAATATAGGATACAGGTGATTTCATCAAAGACACTTTCACAGACGTAAAATATGTAAAAGGTATTGTGAAAAAGTATTTTCTTGATGTTCCCACATTATTTACTTTTGTGCTGTTAGCATACTATTAAATGCAATGGTGTTTTAATGTATAATACAGGCATCATCCAGATCCCAATGAAACTAATGGAAAGAATCCCACTGACTTCAAAGACTTTGGAATCGAGCCCTGACATAAATTGCTAATTAAACTTGATTAGTAAGTAAGGTTGGCCAATGGAAAAAGCTTACCAGATTTATAGCCTACCTGAATAATAGGTAGTGGAATTAGTGAAGGTCTTGCAACTTTATTGCTGGAGTTCTGTTTGACCACAACACAGCATGAGCTATTGGCCTGTGTTGCTTTTTCTTGTATTAATTCCCTGGTTCATAGAAGTAAGGCAAATGTTTCTTTCTGACATAAATTTTTATTGTTTACATAAGACAGGCTTCCTTTTCATTAAAACTTTTGTTACGTTTCCTTTGAAAAACAATGATATAAATTAAGGGAAAAGGAGTACAACTTGCCTTAATGGGGTGAAATTAAAAAAGGAAGAATTATGCAGAATATCAGGGGAAACATCCTGACAGCAAGATCTATTAGAGTACTGAATTGTCTCTTGCAGGAAGTAGAGGAAGCCACATTGCTTGAGACACTTTAAAACTAGATTGGATGAACCACAGAACAATCCAGCATATAAATGAGACTGGGAAATGGGCTGGCTCACTTGGTAGACCTTCTGTGTCTCCGATGTCTAGAAGAATTTTAAGAGTTGTACGATTTTAGGAAAGCCTTACGTACGTCTAGGCTCAGCTGTGGTACTGATTATACTAAACAGTTTACATTAGGCAGTTTTCAGTAACCTACATGTAAAGCTAACCAGGAAAATCGTCAAGGAAAAAGAAATCAAAATAAGATGAAAACTAAAGCCTTGTAACTCTGAAAAGGGATTTAACGTGCCTATACCTTCTGATTCTTACCTATTTGTCTCACTCTGGTATAATTGCTTGACTGTCCAAGTGGTAGGTAGGATTCTGACCTACTGGTATGAAACACAGAGGTTGAGTGAGGTCAGTATTTCGCTGACGGTGCTCACTGTATTAACCTAATTCTCTGGTTATCAATGCTTTGGTAGCTTAAACATATTGTATATGCGCTGATCTGGCACTAAAAAAAATCCAGCATACTTTTAGGGATAACTATAGTTTGCTGCTAGATTTTCAGTTCCACTGATTTAGTTACTTGAAGTCTGCAGCTGCCTGACTTAGTTTATTTGGTTAACAGACTTTGCTGTGTGTACTTGACCTCATTAAATGGAGGGTGTATGCAATAAATCCTCTGAAATATGGGGTAGATAAGAACATTACATACCCCCAAAAGCTCTCCTAATATGCCATGAAAATATTATTTTCATTAATATGAAAAATGCTGCTGCAGAATGTATTTTGGAAGGAAAAAAAGATCTTTTCCTCATGGCTTACTTAAAATTATTAAGGTGTTCTTTGAAGACCATCACAGTATGGCTTAGAATTAATCAACAAACTGTTCCGAAACGCCATGTGCCAGGAATAATCAAACAGGCATATGTTCAACACTCAGGAAACATTTTAGAGGATTAAAAGTCACAGCGTGGAGAGGAATATGAAATCCTAAACCTTCCCCTGCACTCAGACAAGCAGACAGCCACATCATGAGCAGCTGAATCAGACTTCAGGAACTGCTTGCACAAACTATGAAAATGTCTGGCAAGATAAAATGTACCCTCAGCTGGAAGAAAATGATTCAGTGGTCACATGATGTCCCATGGCCATAGCTTTAAAACAGACTTTCAGAAACATATTCAACATGTGTTGATGATCACACAGATGAAAGCATGCATTGTACAGATAGGAATTCCAGTGTCTTGCGAAGAGCCTTCAGGACTTATGAAAGAGAGCATTTACAGTGTACTTTTAGGACAACCATGGAGAAAAGTGCCTTTATCAGTCAGTACAGTAGTTACGAAAGCCTTGTTTTCTTGAACATACTGAAGTATTCACATGTACACATATGGTATTGGAGATTAATTTGTCTGTCCCTTGATGCATTTCTCATCACAGAAACAGAAAAACAAAACAGAAGAAAATGGAAAAGACTGCTGTGGAAAGAAAAGCTCCATTTTATTCAGTCTTAAGCATGACAAAGAAAAAAAATGGTCAAGGTCAGTCTTTGAATTATTTTTTGCATGCCCTGTGGACTTGAACTCCCCTAAGGTATTTTACCAAGCCTTATGATTGGGTAAAACAATCCTAGGTATTTACTTGGTATATCATGAAGGGATTTTAAAAACTATGCGTAAGACAGAAAACCCCCCACACTTTTTCCTTTTTTTCTGCAAAGTTATTTATTTTTTTAAAAAAGGGGAGAGGATGTGTGTTTCACATTTTAAACAATCTCAGTTATAGACGTTGTTCTGTTTTCTCTGAATTTGTATATGCGGGGTACTTCTTTTAGGGGAGGCCAGTTAAACCTCAGAGCAGACAAACAATTTTCTTAAGATTGACTGTAGCTTCAGATTGACATTCCTTAATGAGCCTAAGCCCCAAATCCTGCCTTGCTGAAAACGGTCTAGGTTCACCAACGTTTCTAATCTTTCAGTTCAACTTTTAGATGTATAGCAAACCCTCAGACCAGGCAAGAAGTCAAAATAAGCAAAGATCTTTCTGGATTTTTTCAATGTGTTCTCTGGAAACACATAAATCTCAATGTAGGTTTTATCAGGCATATTTTCCCTTGGATCTAACCTAACCTTCTGATTTTTCTCATAAAGCTCTGTATTTGTATAAAGGCATGGACATTTATGTGCATACATTTGTTCATTAAGCTCATAAAAACTTAGTACAATCTGGACAGACCTGTATTATGGATATGAACATAAAAATAGGATGGAATAGACCATTTTGCACTAGGGACCTATTTGTAACTGTGAATTTAAAGAACCAGTCACATTTTAGTAAATTATAAAATGTTTTAGCCATGTGTATATTTTGTAAGCACACAGGTATGGTTTTCAATTGTGTTAAATCAGCTCTTTGGTGATCTAAGTTGAGTATAGTGAAGCTGTGAATTATATATATAGAATTTAATATTACAGTTAAGGCTCCCTTCCTTTGCAAATATTCTCAGTTTCCAGGATGAATTTATCTGTTGATTTATGTACATTTCTCAAAAGTAAAACTACTTAAATGCTTTTAAAACGAATGGTACAATTTGAGACAGGACCAACTGTCAACTGAGATAGGTGGAATTACATCAGAGATTAAATTGGTCTACTGTTAAAATTATTAATGTTGGCCCAAAGTCCAAAATTTTAATTCAGTCCTCATTCAGTCATAATTCCCATTGACCTTTGTCAGGTTTTTGCTTGCAGAAGTGAATAAAAAATGAGAGTTTGGCTCCTTAAGCTGTATGTTATTAAAATAAAATTGTTGACCTTTCTGGTAGATGATCACAGTGGCAAAGTCAGGTTTCTTGCCAGGTTGGCTGGCTATAAGATTAAACTTTGAGGATTTATAATTATAGTAAAAATTAGTTTTGCCATAGCATCCAGGCAAGGAAGTAAAACAGTTTAAGACAAATGCTTTCAGTAGGTGCAGTCATTCCTGTAGAGATCAGATTTCCTTTGCACTGTCTTTTCTATACCCCGTAGGTAATAAATTCCACCTGGATGTATGGCAGCAGAAGTGATGTTCCATGTCCCAAACAGTCAGCCACCCAAGGTAGACACTTTGCTCTAACATATGTATCTTGATCTCTGCTTCTTGGGCAATGCCATCGCAAATTACAACGGACCATTTAATTGTGTAATTTCATTGATCAGATTTACCACTGCCGTCTTTGTTGCTAATACCTGTAATTATGTTTGCACTTAATGAAAAGGCCACAGCAAAATGTCTGAGGAGCCCTATAACCTGGTTTTCCACATTCCTAGCCTTTTGTTTGTTCCAGGATTTGTAACACGGTAATTGATAATGATAGGTGGTAGATGAGATAAGTGGTTTTACTGTAATGCCAGGAAATTAGTTTACTTGCACTCGTGGCCAGAAGTGTATTTCATCCAACCATTTTATATGTATTTGCTAAGGAATAAAAATAATAATAATAATTAAAAAAAAACCAAGGAAAGAAATTCTGCAGCTCTATTCCCAGCAAAATGTCACTTCTCTTTGTTTAGGTCCGGCTTTAGCAAGTTGCTTGGTAATACGTGAGCCAGGATAATAACTGTCAGAAGTCAAAAACTGAGGCAAATAGGCAGCTAGTGCAATTTGGCAGTGTTGTTTTATCTGTGCTATGATTTTCTCATAAACAGAACTTCTACAATTTTAGTTGTACTTTCAGTATTAATGCTCATATTAACAAGGCTCTGGTGATTTTTTTTTTTTAATGTAGTTTACGACATTTCTAAGATACATTACAGGTTTGAAGCATACATTTCACATCTATGGTAAAGATCACATTTGTGATAACCAGTGAAGGAGGAGGACAGAGCAGAGTCCTCTCAGTCAGAGAACATTTTTCACTCATTTAACTTCAGTGATATCCCTCCAAATGGCAATCTAGTGTAATCTTGGGATGTGATTTGTAACATACCCTACTGGGAGCTGACCAAATTCTCATTGATTTTTCAGTTCTGGATGTTGCCAAAATTTTGCATGAAACTGAGATACCCAAGCTTCAGTACCATCAAAGAGGCTGCAGAATGTTCACGGTGAAGACACCTTTTCTGTGTTATTGAGAAAAAACAAAGTGTTATGGCTTTGGAAAAAGAAATTTCTAGGAAGTCACTAAAACAGGTTACAAATGAGGTGGAAGACTAATACTTAAAAAGACAAAGGACTTGTGAACGGTAATTGCACAGCCAGTGTTTCCCGTTTGGAAGAAGCACTTAAATGTGTCAACAAGACTTGTGGCAACATCTGCTGAGCACATTTTGATGCCATCCTTTATAGCCACTCATTTTTACAAGGCATAACAATTTCTGAAATATATCTGAGTCTACAGTGCTGTGAGCAGCTGAGAAATCTATCAGTTTCTTGACACTGAAATGAGATAGACTTGTTCTCTTCCTTCTCTTTCTGCCGCTCTTTCCACCCTTCCATGGTCTTTGCTGATTAGTTTTCAGCAGGGTTAAGAAGCTGAATTGATTCGAGAAAGGGTCCAACCAGCTTTAGATTTTTGTCTGTACGGGCCTTGTAGCAAAACGGATGGGATGAAGATTGAGTGGAACTTCTTCCTTTGAGCAAAAAATGTGTTATTAGAGTCACTAACTGCATTTTGTGGATCCTAAGAGATGGCGGTAATTGAAATATTCTGGGTCTCTTACTCTGATATCAAGATGCAATGTTAAGGTCAGCATGGACTGGTAGGGAAAAAATATTGGACCTGCGTCTGAATTCCATCTGTGCCATTGTGCCCTGGACCTACGCATCCAATTATCTGAACTGTACACAATCACTAACTAGCTTACAATACGCAAATGATGTGTTTATATGTAAACCACACAAAAGGGCATGTTCTGAGACTGCAGGAGATAAATCCAGAAAGTAGTTGGTGTCATCAAAGTGCTGAACACTGAAGCATCTGTACGAGATACTTGAGGGACAGGTTAAAACTGAGTTGCTCCAAGAAAATTAGCAGAACTCAAAATACCTAGGATACTGAAATAACAAACAGATATTATATCTTTGGTTTAGTATGTAATATGCTTGGGAGAAAGAGATATTCTAATATGTGGTGATATGGTCAGCCTAGTAACTGCTCAGTTGTCCTCCTTCTCCTGTTCATTTTCACAGAGGACTTTCTGAAATGCAACAAGGTAGAGTAACAAGCATACCACAGTTTCAAGAAGAAACATTTTGAGAATAATTCTTCTACACGGAAATGTTACGATCAGACATCCAAATAAACATTTTCAGACTTTTTTTTTCTAAGGGAGTTGGAAGGATCTCAGGAAATGAGTAATTCTCAGAATAGGCAGGAATTTACTTGGGAACTTATTAGTTGCTGGACACTAGAGAAGTACTGGCATGTCCATTATTCCCTGGGCATTGGCACTACTCAGTAGATGTCCGTGTGATTAATGGAATGAGCCTGGTCCAGACAATGAAGAGTGTTAAAAAAGACCTTTGCAGAGCTTGTGGAAAGTGCCTGGTTATTAGTAATACACAGAGGTGCAGAAAGTTGAAGAATTTTTGTAGCTGTTGACGTTTCTTGGGAGATGTCCATAAAAAACGCTGGAGGTGGAAGAGGATGTCTGATACATTCATTTAAAGAGTAGACCTGCAGATCAGATGCAAGATAGCTAACAAAGGAAGAAAAATTAAGTTTGAGTCTAACAAGTTACACTTGAGCAATAAATGACAGTGTGTCATTCAGTGTGTGAATAAATCATGCACACTCGAAATTAGCTTGGACTTTGTGAAATGCTTGTGTCCCTGTCAAACCAACGAATGCATGTGCATTAGCAATAGACTCTAGTCCTTGTGTGTAAGCTAAAAAGCTGTATCAAAAACCAAGCTGATGAAGGCGGCAATTTGATGTATTTATATCAAAGAAAGTCAGGAATATGAGGAAGAGGCAGAGAGAGAATTCTAATATCGCTAGAAATTAGTATGCTTTATAATACATCTTTTAGTATGATTCTCCAAAGAAAATAGCACATTACTTGTTTATGATTACTTCAGACAAATAATAAATTTATTTTAGCTGTTTACCTTTGTTAAAATATTTTTTTGGGTTGATAAATCTGTTATAATACAAAAATACATATATTACTTTATGGGACTGATATCTATAGTGCACTCTGTCATTTCTAAACTAAGTCAATTGACAGGTGTCTTCAAAATTTATTGCTAAATTTCTGCCATCTGGGGTCACATTGTTAACTTTTTTATGCTGGGCTCCTCAATATAAGCTGGGACCTACCCTTTTTAGTATATGACTCAGACTGTTCATTTAATATATTTAATTGAATGCTAAATGCTTTGTAAAGAGAAGTTGGAAAAAGGTGGGAGCGTTATATCACTTGTTAACAACCCTTCTATGTCTCTGAAAAGACTGATATCAGAGGAAGCTAGTTTTGGGAATGTACTTCAATACATCTTATGCTTCTTGCAGTACTGAAAGTCAGACGACTTGAATTTTAAACATGGTTCTTTCTGCTAATGATTTCATGGTTTTATGCATTCATTTCTTGACAGTCTCTTTTTCATTTTCTTATTTTTTTTATTTAGGCATAGGTAAAGGATGGACAGAATATATATATTATTTTATTCATTAGTAGCTAGCATTATTTTAATCTATGAAATCTATGGTTAAATATACCAGAACAAAGTTTTAGACCACTCTTTAAAACATGTTTGCACAATATTTTATCATATATTTCTACCCATGCAAAACTTCATAGATCCATGTGAAATTGTGTTTTCCTTCCATTCTTCTGAAAGAGTTTAGCAAAATTTGCCTATTAGGTAAGCTTAGTTTTTCTTTAAAGAAGGTAACTGATGTTTCAAAAACTAACCAACAGAAAGCCAGGGCAAATTCCAAGAGAGGATGCGTTGCATTTAAAGAACAGCCTGCATGCTAGGGGCATCTTTAATTTTTTAAAGCTTTGAATTGGTTTTTATTGTATAGCTATGTCCTCAGAGAGCTAAGATTTACAGCCCTCATTAATGTAATTTATAAGACTAAATGACAAGCATACTAAAGGATCTGCAGCTGATCCAGTCAGCAACATACAGATAATTCAGATTTGTCCAACCTGGTCTTGTCAAGTCAAGCAAAACAAAATCAATCAGTGAACAGAAGGAGTGGGAGTACTTAAGCTGAAAAAGAGAGTCTGTTTCCTGCTAGGGGACTGGGGCTGGGCAGCCTGTGCCCATTTTGCATTTCAGAGAAAATACTGCAGGAAGTGATTTTTTTTTTCTTTCTTTCTTTTTTTTTTTAAGTGTTGAAAACCTACTGACATTCTCTGAGAAATCCCCGTCTCACTTTCATCTGTGCTGTCTTGAAAAGTGGCATGATGGGAGTGCTCGGGAATAGCTTTCTCAAAGAGAGTCCAAGTCAGAAAATTGCTATTTGCCAGAGAATCACATTTCCATCTCACAGCCACTAATAATAACCTACAAAAGTATTCACTCTCAGTTTTAAATGACCTCTTATGCTTGCTGCTGCCACTGAAATTAACAGTCAGTTGACACAACTGGTATTTTCCCTTCAACTGAGAACCAGCTACGAGCGTGAGGCACATGTGCCCTGGGCTGAGGAGAAGAAAGCTGAGTCCCTGAGCGGGGGACCTGATCACCCAGGCTGTGGATTCCTCCCCACCTTTGCTTCCCATTTGGCTGCACATGCATCACCAAACAACGCAATTTCAAGACTTGGGTTGAGCTGGGAGTGAAACTTCGTTCTGCTACCTAGTGTACCAACATTGAGCTGCGTACTTCACCGAGCAGGGCCTGCTTGTGAACATCCTTCCGTGAAACTTGCAGAGAATACACCAACTTCATGTCTGATAACAGCTGCTGAAAGCTGTCCTCTCACTGAAAGGACGACGGAGAACCAACAGCCCTAGACTTTCTGCGTCGCGTGTGTTTTAGCTAGTAGCTCTAAGATCTAACAATGTACCTAGTGCCATGAACTAGTCAGGGACATGTGAGCCCGTTTGTGAACAGTTCACTGAGCAAGGAACTGTTTTTTGCTTTATTAGCCTTGTTTTCATGCTTGTCTGGAGTGATATACAATGAGGTGTTTTCGGTTGAGGAGTTTTGAACTTTTTTTAGTAACAAAACCTAGTTTGTTCTAAGTAAAAGCAGAAGTCAAACCCCCCAGTTAGTGGACAGAAGTAATGCACTATAATTTACATCTTGGGTCACAAAGATTAAACAAGCAAATTCCTAATATCGTGTTTACTTCCTGACACAGCAAGGAGAAGTAGAAAAGACTACAACATGTTCATGAGCAGATGCTTGGCTCCCTTTGCTGGTGGCTCATTAGAATGCTGTGTAACCAGACTCTATACAGGTGGACAGTTAAGAGCCAATAATTTTAATCAGTGCTTTTTTAGATCTATGTACCCAAGGATCTCTAGGAGCTTGACCTTGGGCCAGAAACCAGTCTAATGTTTTAAGTCATTGTGGGCCTGCTAACATGCTTGTCTTGCTAGTGACTAATTTATGACTCATTCTCTCCTCAGTTAGTCATAGTATTGCAAGTTTCCACAGTGTGAAGTTGCAACTAAGAAGAGGAGGAACTAGGGCAGAGAAAAAGCTAGGGAAGAAAATTAAAATGGGAAAGATTTATTATTATACAATATGGGCTGAAAGAAAAAAGAAATAAACTAACCAGACTTGTTTATAGTCTAAAGTGAGGTTCAGCAAGGTAAACTGCAAGGAACTGTGGGGGTTCCATGGACTCATTGTATATTTCTAAATTAACATGAGATATTCAGGGAAAAAAAAAATTTAAAAAACCACCCAAAACATTGGTTATCATGAACACCTCACCAGTGAATCTTTGCTCAGTGTACCATGGATCAAACACCTAATTGTCTTTGAATAGCCGTAGCCATGTTCTGTGAGCGAGGGTGATCCTTTACCTAGGTTAGTTTGGTTGGATTTGGTGATGGTCTTACCAAAATATCTGGGAGAACTAGAAAAAGTCCAATAGGAAGTAATAGAAATCTTTGGAGTGATAGACCTAAGAGGAGGAATTTTGAAAGGGGACTGAGTGAAGAGCATCATGAGAGAGCTTATGCAAAACATTTTAAAATAGTGAACAGTAAAAGCATACCTGATTGTAACATGTGATGAGAGGACATGAAGGTTTAGAAGTTTCACATTTGAAACTGGTCTAAAAATGCTTCATGAAGCCTTCATGTGCTCAAAAACGTAGACATCAGGTAAGTAACAAAAATACAAACAATTTAATCCAACCGTTGCCTTCTTAGACCTTCCTTCTTAGGCTATGCATTCTAGAGATGGTATTACATTCTTATCCATTGCGGGAGAACAGTGTGTCACGTTAACGCATTTAGTGCTTTAGTTAGACATATCCTGGGGTCCCATTTAAAAAAACAAAACCTTGCAACCAAAAAAAATACTTACTTTCTGTATAAACTGAAGAAATTCATAGAAGAGCCCAGGGCAGAAACATACAATTCATTTGTGTCCCTCCACCTTCATCCTAATAACACTTATAATGACAGCTTCTTCTGGTGAGAGAGGAAACCATGTAATCTCAAGCAGCCTTTTGCAGTTCTGGGGATACTTTTTTCCACTGAAATGACAGTAAAGGCTAGGTGGGTGACTTAAATTCACTTTAGAATGTAATGGCTTATAAAACCAAAAACCCACTGTCACAGGTTCTTTGCAGCAGATTTTGTAGCATTTGAGATACAGATCTGCACTTTACCGTTGTCTAACTGAAGGCACGCTTGAAAAATTGGACCAGTTCTTGTCTGAAGAACCTATTGCCACCTTTTTTTTTTACGTCAGAAGACAGCTTGTTTCAACACTGCCAGTTTATGAGCATACACTAGAAACACAACAGAACAAGCTGGAAGCATTTTGGATGAAAGGCTTTTGTTGATTATATGTATGGAAGTGCCAACAACTCTTCAAATGGATAGCAACCAACACTGAACCTCAAAAAATTCAGACTGTTCAGTTCAGATAAGCATCCAAAAATTAGTCTGCATAACCAAAACTTGTCCAAACCTCTTTGGTCTGGAAATCAGGCTGGAAATGTTACATGATCAGACTTTCTTATGAGTTTTCCAGTGCTCATTTCCTTTTGCCAGCAAAGAGATATCATGAGAACAACTTCTTATAGCATGGTGTGTCTGCAATTAGACTTCTACTCTTGGCTGAAAAAAAACCCCAACAGTTAACCAAGCCTGTTTTGAACTTGTGCAGGGAATGGATTTGATGCAAAGTCCATCCCTAATAATTACATAGGAGACATAAACCATATACTCTTATGCAATGAAATATGCATAGTATTAATTCCTTTGCAAGATTTTAAAGCCACTTCCTTTCTTCTTGTGGCACCAAATTCAATAGTTTCATTTTAAAACCGAACTTGGACCGAAATTGAGTTCACTTGTAAATGAACTTCAGATTAAGTCTATCAGTAGAAAAATTGCTAATGCAACAGAATTGTTTCTACTCTTCCCTTTTCAATGCCTTTTAGTGTATAATCATATTTTGATCTATATTCCACATGATCCTTTTTATGAAAACCAAAAAGACAACTTTTGTTTTCAATGGTTTTGCTGTGAATTAGGCTAGGAGAGCAGGCCGATGTTGGGAAAATGTATCTGAAAAAGATATAAAGTGGTATGTAGTTAATAAAAATATGTTAAACGTACAGGAGCCAGGTGAGTCCTAAAGAAGGCACAAAAGCTTGCAGAATAAGAACAATTAAAAATAAAACTGAGAATACTGCATCACTGGTGTAGGAGAAATAGCACCCCAGATCCTGAAGTCAGTGACATTGATTACTGTTTTGTCTGCTGAGAGTTAAGATGAAGAGCTAGGGCATTAAATCTTCCAGAGTCTATTCCTGTGACTCCTTTTTATCGGACTCAAACATTTCAAATTATAGGAACTTAATGGACAAATTGTGAACTGAGTTGTTGCCATCAAATATCCGTGTGAGTGGCTATAACAACTCACACAGTTGCTAGCAGTTTCATGCCAGCCAATGGTACTCGTGTGGGCCCTTGGAAGTTCAGTGCCATCTGCAATTCAAATTTTGTTTCTTCTACTGACTAAAAATCGAAGGTGTTACAATCACTAAGGGTAACATTAATCTACAAAGGTATGAAAACTTAGCTTAAAAAATAGAAAAACTGTCCATTACTAAATAAAGAACTTCTGGCAGAGATAGTGATAAATCAGAGTTTAAAAGTTGTTTTTTTTTTACATTCAAGCATCAAATAACTTATCTGTGACAAAGATGGAGGAACAGAATGCTGGAAAGGAGACTTTGCCCTTTACCCATCAGCAGCCTTTCCCATACAAACTTACATACCTTGTTCTGTTTGGCTTTCAACGTGAATGAAAGAGGCTTCCACACGTTGTTTGTGTAATGCTCTTTCAGTCAAAAAAAAGGGTCTTCAGAAGTGCCTAAGGACAGATTTTCCAAAAGTTTTGAGGTGGCTTAGGTGCCATTTGCAGCATAAACTGTAGCATAAAAATAGCTTTAAACACCTTCACATTCAGTTTCTTTGAAAATGGGAAGTTAGCTCCTATGTAATTTTTGTGATTTTCAGAATTTTACCTATGTAGATAAGTAGTTGGTTTCATTTGTTCAACTCCAGGTCTCCATTTTCTTTGTTGCTTCATTTTAATTCTGCTTATTCCTAAGAATGCCCATCAGTTTTATTTGTACTTGACGTCAGTCTCACGAGCTGTTTTGTTTCCCATAGCTTTCTGTAAAAGGGAAACATCAGGCATATTTTATAGTTTACATTTTTTGTTGCCACTAGTCTGAATAATATCTGATAGACACATGCTTTGGAATTTGTCAGGAAAGGGATTCATCTTTTATTTCAACTGATTTCTGATGAAATTGCCCACAGAAGTAACCACAATGTCAGAGATTAGGGAAACAACTCTGTTTAAAAAAAAAAAAAAAAAAAAAATCAGGAGAGAGTCAGACATTGAGAAATGTAGTTGTTTCTCCAACTTCTCTCTCATCATGTAGTTTCTTTCTGGTTCTATCATACTCAAATCTTTGAGGTTTTTCTCTGAATTGTTACTTATAGTACCCTGAGCTGCTTCTGCCTTAAAAGCAGAAAATCATCCCCAAAAGGACGATAGTTCATTAAAAGAACTAACGATCCTAACTAGTATAAACACTCAGGATGTTATACTCCATGGAGCAAGGAGTTTCCCTGACTAGTTATTTGCTGAACTCTGGATAAAATCACTGGGTTTGTATCAATAGAATGTCAAACCATGACTTTATTCTTCACTCCTTCTCCACTGTTCCTGAATGGATGCCGTATACACAGAGAGGAGGGAGGACAAGAATTAGCCAGTGTGCTTTCTCCAAAAATGAAACTGTTTTAAACTAGTCATAATAGACATTCTCTACTTTGCTCTTACGCTCACCTTTTTTTTATTCTTGGCAAAATGTATACAGGCTTAAGTCTTAGGTAGCAATGAAAGGAAGATTTTTTTCAGGCACAAGTGTTGAATGTAGGCTGATAGAATTCTGAGACTCCTCAAAAACAAGAAGCCCGGCTGCACCTAGGGTAGGCACGAGGCTAAAGCAGTATCATATTCGTGAACTGGGTGCTGGTAAGACAGGGATAATTTAGGCCTCCAAGGGTGAGTAAGTTAGTCTAAAGACCTTTCTAGATCTGGAGCAGGGGGTGGGGGGTGGGCAAAAGAATCCAAGGAAAGTGCAAAGGAAGGTTTAAGATGTATTAACCCCGATGCACCCTGCATATAGAGATACTGTATGGAATTCAAGGTTATTAGGGCAAATCCTACAGAGAGTGAAGTTCACGTAAAGGTTCTCTGCTGCCTTCCCTGACTGATGTCCGAATGACATTCTAACTGGTCACCTCTGTAGGTGTGAATTTTCAGTATCTACTTTTGAATCTGCTCTTATGTTCCTTCTATATTGTGTTGCGATAAGTAAGAGCTCATTTTAACCCTAGTTTCCCCCAAATAATCACTCTTGACAAGAAGTTACGCAAGGTAGTCTAAGCAGTATGTAGAGCATGGCATACATGTGAATATGCCTTCCTACAGCTTATTTCAATGCCTATGGCAATCTAAAAACCTAGGGAAAACTTCAAACACGTTATTTCAGAAAAGAACATTGATGCACACTTGAAAATTACATCAGGCAGCAATAGTAATTTCAAGCACACGTTCCCGTCTGGGAAAGTACATCAAAGAGCAGGGTACCATTCTCTTGTGTCATTTCCTTCAATAACAAAGGAAGGGCTGACCCTAGATATTTGGATTATGTTAGTCAAAACTAAAAAAAAGTATATTAATCAGCTCTGAATCTTGATAGAGCCCTTTTGCCATGCAATTGTTCCTTAAATAAACTCTGAATAAGGGAAAAGAGGTTGGAAACTTAAGTACAGAATGTGATCAGGTTAAAATGCAACTGATCAGACTAAAAATCACTGGCAGGTACAGAAGGAAATACGTATAAACTTTCTGGCTCTTTTACTACAGATATAATCCCACTGTCATGTGAACAGAGAGAGAGCATGTAAATAGCCTGGTGGTCCCTGATAAGAACCTATTCTAAGAGGTGAAGTGAGGGAAAGAAGAGGTAGGGATCTGAAGAGCTAATGACAATTTCATCATTGTCCCTCCCAGTTCTGATGATTACATGATTAATGTCAGTAGCATCATTTTCATTCTTAAATAGATTGTTATAATACATGCATCATCTTTGTTTGCATATGCATTCCTCCCCTACAAAAAAGAAAAAAACAAAAACCTAATATGCAGCATAATTACATGACCATTTTTTCTGCAGAAGAAAGGCAAAGCTTAGTGTAGAGCCAACTCCACCAAACTTGGGGAAGTTTAGAAATGAAAAAACCAGATTGACATAGCACAATCCCATCATACTGGAATATTGTATCTTGGCCACTAAATACAATTAAAATTAAAACTATAAATTACCCTTATTACCTGTACAAAGTGGTCAACCATATGCACCTGAGTAATTGTAATGGACTTACTTGCGCCATTTATGTGCATTATGATAACACATGGAAACAACGGTGGCAAAACCAGACCCATTAAATGTAGGTAAATCTTACCTTAACACCAAGAGATGTCAGTTCAACTATATACAATTCCCCATCTACAAATCATGCTCCTTTCTCCCATACAGTACTGCTTTTTCTCCATAAAGGAAAATCTGCCAGGCTTGACATGTCTGTCACTCTCTGCATATACGACAGCTATGTGGGGGATAATTTCATGGAGGTCCTCTAGATACCATCAGAACACTAAGACTACTTCCACTTCAGCATGTTTATGAGATCTAATTTTTTTTTCATTGTGATACTGAAATAGGGGGAAAGGAAATATATGATGTAGTTGCCTGTAGTATAAGTGTGTTGGATTCTAATACCCAGGAATCCTTTCCAGGCCCCAAAACCCCAATTACTTCTTGTCACAGAAAACAGCATTTCTTCTTATTATTCTGGATTCACTCTGGCATGTTCAAGGAGGAATATTTTTTACATAATACCTGTCTCTATTGTGGGTCAGCAGAAAGTCGTACATCCATTTGAGACAGAGGGAAGACTGTTGCCTCTATGTGGATGATGATTCAGATACAACCAGCAGTTTTAGCAAACTTCTTCCTCCCACTCATGTAGAAATTAAGAATACTGGAATTAGGAGAGAGGAGGCTGAATGGTATTCCTTCCTGGGAACTGTAGTTTTCTAATTATTCATGCTAGCTTGCAAGAGAGGATAGAGAATTTCACAATGAAAAACAGAGGAGCATTGAAGAAAAAAAATCTTTTTTGCCTTAAAATACTATCTTGATTAATTAATTTCTTTCTGTTAAGAATTTAAATTATAGCATTTTTACCTTTTGTCAGATTCTATGACATGGGAAAAAGTACAACTTAGAAGCTATTCTGTAGCATACAGGAATAATGAAACTTTATGGCAGGATATCTGAGACAGGCATGTGACTAAACCTGGAGTTCTTGAATCCACCTCCAGTATTATTAGTTATGAGTTATAAATAAAACCTTCTGACACATTTCACAGACAAGCAGTTCTGGGGATAACAGTTTAACTATGACAGTATGAACATTCAGTAGTTCCTGAAATGCTGCTTTAAATTTAGAGATCAAGCTTTCTCACGCAAGTACGAGTGAAGTCGGATAGAATTTGTAGGACGTGATAGGACATAGGCAGGATGAAATGTCCAGCATTTGCATTGAGATACTTCCACAGGGACTCTACAGGGGGGGCATACAGAGACCTGATGGATTAACTCATTTCATTTCCATGAGATCTGCTGCAGTATAAACCATTTGGAGCAACATTACCTGGAGAGACCTATAATGCTTATTTAGGATCTAGACTGAATCCAGGGTCACTATGGCTAAATGCCATTCCAGGATCATGATTGAAGCATTGTTTGAGGTCGTGTATGAAATGAGACCAGTCAGTATCTAATGCAGCATTGCTATCGTGTGAGCACTGGAGAAGACTGCCCAGGGCTGAAGAGGTGTGGAGAAAGCCCAGATGTTGTGGTCCAACATCAGCTGACTGGGGCTGACATTGATGGGGTGGGACCTGTGTACTGAGAAGGATTCTTGATATTTACAAAGCTTTCCCAGTGGCTGCTAGTATCTGAATGGCTTCCAGCACTGCTACTGTCACCTTCTGTAAGCATTGAAATGTTCTGCTTGTTAAAAAAAAAAAAAAAACAATTCAGTTCAAATGAAATTCATTGCTGTTGGTGGCTGGAACTGAAAGTGAGGGTGAGAGCTCAACACCAGCTCTGTTTTCTGGCTGCGAACCATTTGTATTCCCACTGCGAACAGTTTCAGTGGAGAAAAAAGATGAAAAGTCTAGATAGACAAAGCAAAAGGCATATCTAGGGCCCTGTTCCACCAGATGTGTTTGAAGGGCAATACTTGAAAGGTGACAGCCGTAGCTCAGTTTTCTTGGTGTATGTATTTCTTGTGGAAAGGACCATACTAGCAACTTGATAACGCGCAATTTTATAGGCATGGAAGGTAGGCAGAGGGTATAAAATGCTAAATCAGTCTGAAAAATGAATTTGTCTTTCCTCAAAGACAAAAATCCAAAAGCTTGTGGCTTGGTGCTGGTTTTTCTTTTTTGTTTTTAACTTTTCATCAGTGCCAAGTGGCAAACAGGATTTAAAAGAACTGACTCAGGTTGTTTGCACAGGTGCAAATTCTCTGCTGTCCTTTAACTTTTCAAAATTTCAAAAATGCAGGAGCTCAGTGCAAATAGCAGTACAGGAAAAATTTCTGTCTGGAGTGTTCCACAACAGTTGCAAACAAAAGAGGAACTTCTGCAGTCACTGAATTTTTTTTCGTATGCATAAATTCAAATTGAAAACTGGGCAGCAATTCACTTCAGCATTTATATCACCTCAGCCTGTAGTTCTGTTTCTTTTTCCATTCTTTGTTTTCATCTAATCCAACTTAGTACTCCCTGGGATAAAGAATTATGAGGCATAATAGAATGAGGCTATCATGTCACTTCGGACTTGTGGGTACTGCATAAATATTAATGATAATTAATAGGACTTTGGTTTTACCTTTAATATCCAAACACCGTGAAGGAAGGTGTGGCAATGATTTCCCTTTTTTCTGTGGTGCAGTATTACTGATTTCACTTTGCATTTTGACCAAGCAATCAGGATCCTATTGTGATGTTTTACAAATGCATGATGTAAAAATACATCAACAAAAAGTAGCCTCTGTTGAAGACATAATTTTTTTTACATGTTATCTGGTTTATGTTTATTAATGACGATAGTCCCCATATGAAGTAGTTGCCACCAAGTGGAATTCTAATGTTTTAGTTATGTTCCCTGATATTAGAATCAGACAGAGATAAAAATAGTAATTCTTTTTCTCAGAGGTTTTTGTTGATTGGACATTTGTGTTTGTTCCAATTGAAGAAATAGAAGGAAAACACTTGGAATATTCTATTAATGGGGACAGAGCTCTTGCACTGTTTTGGGGAAGGACAGCTGGTGATCTCCAGACCCTGCAAATCCAGGTTCCCAGCAGCCTGCTATGTGGGCTGCCAACAAGCTGGACGAGGTAGCCAGCAAGAACGCAAGTTTTAAAACCTGCCTGGCAGTGAGGCTCATATTGGAGCCTGCCTAGGGTCTGTCAGACTGTCTTTGAAATTAAACCACGTCTGTGAAAAGTTCTAAATTGGCCAAATCATCAAATTCCAATGAAACGCTATTTGGTAAGAATTTTTCCAACCTGCTCTAATTAAAAGGAAACTAAATCACCGCAACCACTGTTGTGCCTGTTCAAGTTCCCAACTGTAGTTGTTTCCAGTGTTCCAGGTTGAAATGATATGTAGATATGTATGTAGATCCACAACATGTTCCTGAATCCAGGAAGTCACTCTTTCCAGCTGGGGGGTGGGGGGGAAGCCAAACCAAAAAAAAGCCAATATCCATGGCCAGACTGTTTATAGTTCTATCACCTCATGATTTTTCTCTGAGAAAGGTTTGTCTTTTTTTTTTGTAAAAGAAGTATTTCTTTCTACACCGTTTATTTCCAAGAGATACTATGTCCTGATGAAGAGTTTTAAAAAGGTCATGCAAACTATACTGTTCAGGCTGTCTAAAAAAGATTGGTATTAAATATGCCTTAAACTTAATATTCCCTGGAAGATTAACTGACTTATAAATGACATTTTGACAGATTATTTTAGCTATGAGGGATTATATATATGTGCTGAATTTTAAAGTCTGCCTGTTAACTCTCCAAGTGAATTGAAATGAGTAATTTATTTTGCTGATATTTAGTATGTTATGTCATTTCTGAAGTATAGAGATCTTCATCTGGGGAATATAAAAGATACTGTAGAACCAGCAGTACTTAGAGCTCCACACACAGCCACTCCCTTTGGACTATGATATCAAAGGAAACTTCTAAAATACAAAGATAGATTTTAAAAAGAAGTGCACGCCAAGTTCTTTAGAAAATCTGCTTGTACATGCCAAAAGACTGACGGGTGCCAGGCAGTTTGTAAATCACCTTCATTAGATACCTAATTGAAAATGGAATTTTTTTAAGAAGCTTGTTCACTGTAATACTGACAATAGGATGACAAGATCCAAAACAGAAACGTCATCTCGATTAACTGACAATATTTCCTAGACAGGAGCTGATCTATTTCTTTATGTATTTACTTTCTCGGCTCTTGCATTATAGCTCTGGCCAGGTGAAGGATCCCCATGTAAGGGATAGTCTATATGCAGTGTGTCTTTCTGCACAGAGCAGGGCCTGTGTTAATATCTATGGCTTCAGCTACTCCACATCTGTTCATGCTGCGAGTCCTTTTACTTGTGTGGAGTCTTGCGAAGGTGTCTTGTGAGAGAGTCTGATCTTTGCAGGTATGACAACACAAATTGTCTGGCATAACCCTGGAGAGCCTGCTCCTGCTCCAGATCCAGAATAATTAGATAGGAAGAGGAAACTCAGCAAAAGGAGGATGGTCATTGAAGTGACATTGGTTTCCACAAGTGGTGACTTGCAGTCTTTCAGGCTCTAGGAAGAGGAGCCCCTTGAGTGGGCTCAGGGACTTTGTTTTCTGCTAGGGAACTCTGTACAAGAGCTCAGATGTAAGGGTTTTACAAACTTTTGTTATGCATGCTTCAGTGGCATGTTATTTAGAGGAAAACTGAACTTGTTCTTGTTTGTTTGTTTGTTTTAGTTTGGCTTCTCTCTACTTGACTCCTGCACGTGTGGCACAGTCAAGAAGTTCTTCTGAGGGCCCCTTGCCTCACAAAATGTCCTGGAGATTATCCTGTGCCTGACGTAATAACAGCCAGCTGACTGACAGCAACTACCAGTTCCAGATTATGCATCTGTCTGCTTAGCAATGGCTAAGGAGCGCACAGCTGGTGTGCATGGGAAGGACTGGCCTGTGTCCTAATTATTCTGTGAGAGAAAGAACCAGCCATTGGGATTCACCCAAGCCTCACTTTATCCATGATGAGCTGTATACTAACCATTTTTGAGTGAGTCACTACCAAAGCCAGCTGGGAAATGGGCATTTCAGAGGTGAAGCTGGATGGGCTGGATAGTCTGTGGTATTCTGGGGAGTAATTTCTAAATGTTACTATATGGAGCTGCATGGATGTTTTTTGCCAATATTGGTGGTCATCATAAGCTAGCTAAAAGTTTCTTGTCCGTTCCTGAACATGATGGACCATCCGTTCAGTATATGTCTGAACAAAAACAACGCTAGAGCTTTAGTGGGTGTCATGAGTCTGTGTAGCTTCAGTGCATCTTCCTGACTGTGTTAAAGTATTGGTCTAGTGTTTATGGCTAACATGGGAGCTGTGAAAACATCTGACAGATATCTCACAGCCAAAGTACTTAAAATGGGAAAGCTCGGTCCTATGATTAGGTGGCCCAGCCAAAAACAATGATGGGAGATAGATAACACTGCTGACGCCCAGCTGAGTCTTCACTAGCAGACCCTTTGAGACCCAAAATATCTCAGATCAAGATTCTGTCATGATAACAACCTGAGTGAAGTAAGAAACTTCCAAAAAGTCCCCACATTGTACAGGGCTGTTGTTTTGTGCAAGCTAAAGACTGATTATGAATGATTGCTTGCCAATGTGATACAAATATGCACTGAATAAATGTGACTATTTAGCATGCTGCTTTCGCTGGTGAGTAATATTTCTGAAGGCTCAGGAAATATGTAACCCAAATAAAAGTCATAGCACTATGGAAGGTCTGATGGAGATGACCTATTTCCAACACAATCTGGTTTTGTGCAAAACTCAGATCCAGAGGAACCCATCTGGATTTTGTTCGTACATAGCAACAGTCATGCGAGCTGACTGTATTTCATGCAGTACTTCGTATTACAAAAATAATGCTTTGCCATTTGCTGTATACTGGGGGCACTGAGGTCCTGCCTGCCAGGTAAACTGCATTTGGTTAGGATCATTATGATCCGTAACGGCTTCATTCAGTCTCAGTTTTGCATGCCTTTACTAGCATTTGATACCCAGAATTGCAGGCATCTAGGAATGCTTTCCTAGAAAAGAACACTAGAGCAAAGGTTTCATTTCTTTAAGTAACTAATACATGACAACGTTGAGTAAACAAGCCAGCGAGCCAACATGAAAAGGAGGTTACAAGCTGGTCCTGTGTCATGTTGGTAGAGAGCCCTGCCTCAGCCTAGAGATGAACTTTTCAGATTAGGAAGAAAGGAATTGTTAGCAATCATCCAAGGTGCACTGGTTGTCTCTCTCCTGTATTTCAGGATTAGTTTGGCCAGGCTCAGAAACCTTTTTTTCCCCCCCTGAGAAAAAATTAGGGGCGCTTAGTAAGAATTCTGAGGTAAGTGCCGTCTGAAGTTTTGTTAAGCCCACTGCTTCAATGAGACATTAGAAAGAAAATATTTTGTTTTGTTGGTTTATTTTGGCTTTTCCTTGCTTGGATCCTTTACAAGGCTCTACAGAGGAGTGTGTAGGATGGGCAGTGTGCCAGGTTTGCAGCCTGTACCATCCTTCAGTCCCAGAGAGTTCAGTTAGAAAAGGTATAAATGTATTCTCTGCTGAATGCCTGGCAAATAACGGGAGAAGGAGGGAGGACAAGGAGTGAGACTTTTGTGTAAGCAGAAAATTCATCCATAGCTGGACTCTCACATGAAATCTGTTAGGACAAGACATGAACTGTGGTGCTTCTGATGACATGAGCCTGTAGTAGAGCTGGGAAATGGGCATTATGCAGGCATTTTTGCAGCTTTTTCTTCCCCTGGAAAGGGAAGGTGGGTCCATGACAGTTCGTAAGACATGTTGATGAAGTTTCCTTTTTTACTGAGGCTCTTCTGAAAGGGGCTTTCACTTTTCTTACCTGGTTTTATAGATTTTAAAAATGTGTTGGGTATGTTTATAATATTAAAACAGCTGCTGTGTATGGGGATAGAATCAAGGGAGAATCTTACTATAGTAGTGACTGCCAGTGGAGACAGGAGATAACATTTGAATTCCCTGTTGTGAAACTGCCCTTACACTCTTGCCATGTGGCTTAGACCCACTCTTGGACGTGACCTATTACTTCTGGTTCAAATACATGTGAAAAATAGCAGACATCTTAAGCACTGAAAGAGATTCTCATCATTCTATGAATGGCTCACTTTATGTAAATGTCTATAAGCAGCTTTATTTTGTTTATTTTGTGGATTAAACCTCAGTCTTAATCTGGCATCCATTTTGGCTTTGAGGAGGCATCCGTGGCAGTCTACTGAAGGCATAGACAAGAAATGAAAGGGCAGTTTTTGTAGTCATTCCAACATTACAGGAAGAGAACACTTAATAGCCACATGTGGTACTCATGCACAGAAACTGAGACTCTGTGTACTTGGCAGTGTAGAAATGAGTAGAAAGAGAAATCGAGCAGAAAAGATGGCAACTGAGACCATAATCATGAAATGCAAGCTCTATGGGCAAGCTACTGCTAGAAATGCTGTAATGCAATCAGTCACATATTGTGAGAAAAACCCACATATAAACAAGAAAAGTCTTTTTATTGTCCCTAAATCACACGTAAAGCTGAGGAGTAATAAATTTGAATAACTGGCCCCAGATCACACCAAATGAATTTGACTGGTAACTTAGTTTTTACTGAAAGCCAATCAAGTGCCTTAGAAACAAGACTGTCCTTCCACTCAAATAGAATTTAATAAAAATATCGTAATAGCCAAAATAGCCAACTCTTAAAAGACTTACAGATATACTATTTCAAGTTTCAATAAATCTCAATTGATCTTTAAGATTTGCAATGAATCTACCAAAAGTCCCCAGCTGCTACAAAAGCTTTCTTCACAGAAATATCAGTGTGGCTTTCCTACGTCCCAGACTCAGACTGAATTTCTTGGGAACTTTAGACAAGTGCTTCATCCTTCAACCTTCATACTCCTCCTCCTTATCAGTGCCAGTAATAGTGACTGTTAGTTTGTACTGCACAGTGAAGTGCAGTAATTTCTTCATTATTGTCAACTATGTAAGATAATGAGAAGTCCTTATTTCCTATTATCTGTCATGCAAATGGACAAACACAACTGTAATGCATAACCAAAAATGTTCTTGGATGTACAACTCTGGAATTTTTTTTTTCCATAGACATTAAAATCCCAGTGCAGCACTTAGGATGTCTTCTGTATGGCCAAGCTCAGAGTCATCATTGCTCCAGAATCACTGCTGACAGGCAGCATAAAAGATTGCAATCAGCCTCAAAAGTATATCTTTCCAGCTTTCTTGCTGCTGGTTTTATTTTGTTAGCAATCCAGTTCTAAATTGCAGTTTTAGCTTTCATTTCTCCATGTGTTTAAACTGGACTAAAGCTGTAGCTTCTTGCCTGACTGGCTCCAGTGAGGTAGCATGGTCCACAATAAAATTCATTTTTCATAGATAAAATAGTGGACTCTGAACTGACTGCAACTGCTCAGGAGTGAGACCTTGATGCTGTAATAGAAACCAAAACATCATCTCAGTGCTTAGTAGCAGTTTAGGAAGCAAACAAAATGTTAGGCTCTTTTAGGAATGGAAAAAAAGGAAAAAATGGAAAACACCATTATGCACAGTTCATTCACAACCTGAATGATGTGTGCAGTTCTAGTCTCCCTATCTGAAAAAGATTATATTAGAACTTGAGAAGGTACAGAGAAGAGAAGCAGAGATGACCAGAGGTATGAAGCAGCTGGCATAGGAAGAGTGACTGAGAAGGCTAGGGCTCCTCCAGCCTCAGGAAGGATACAAAAGAGGTCTACAAAGTCATGAACGGCATGAGGAGATTTGGTAGTGATCAAAACTGATCACAGTTTTCCCCAGTGTGAAAACTGAGGGCCAACAAATGAAGCTGGTAGAAGCCTAGTTCAAATTAAAAGTAGGTAATTCACCTGAAGGAGAGAGCTCTTCATAAATGAGCAGTTGTCCTATGGAACACCATAGGACACTGCAGACATAAGAAATGTACACAGGTTCAAGGGAAGACTGGACAAGTATTTGAAACAGAGGGCCCCCAGAGTTCCTGAATAGCTTAAATCATAAGCTCAGAAAATCTGCTGAGTTGAAAGCAGCTGCAGGGTGGAAGAGTATGAGGAGAGGAAATAGCCTCTATACTTACTCTACTATGCTTTCTTATGTGTCCAGTTATGACCACAGAATATTTGATTAGCTAGACACTTGGTCTGAATCAGTATAGCGACTTGTATTTTTATAACAAGACCCTAACTGTTGGTGTGACCCAGAAACAAATACTGAGCCTCTAACTTCTGTAAGATTTTTTTTTTTCCCCTATAGAATCTGGGAAAAAGTGCTTTATTTCTAGGGCTATAGAGTAATGGGATCTGCAGTGTGTGTGAGGTGATCAGAGCTATACATCCTTCTTATTACAAGCTTTCCAGAGTCTGAAGAGTCAGTTAGGAATGTATACTTTCATGTCTGTATCTTCACAAATGTACAGTAAAATACCAAACTAAGCTGGTGCTCTAAAATAGAGAGCTGTGAGGAGGAGTGAATTCTGCAGTGCATTTCGTAGTCTCAGAATCATAACTATGTGAAGTCCTGATATTTTCATTTCACTTGCTTTGCACACGTTCTGAAAGGCTCTATGAATGTTTGGAGCATCCTTTTGTGTATGAAAATATGAAAAGTCAAATATTATTAGAAAACCTATTTTCATCTAGTTATGAACTGAATATTCTTCCTGGCAATGAAATCAACATCTAAAATTATCATTTGGAGAGAGGGAGAAATGGGTTCCATATGGGGATAATTATGTGGTCGTCTTCTCTTGAAGTAATACAGAAATCACTACCCTGATGAAAGAGTCAGGAATAACTTGTTTATCTAGCATTTATTTGGGCATCACAACACTAAAACAGGTCAGAAGGAATCTGACCCAGATATTTTCTGTCTTGATTATTGGTTACGAATGTGAACAGTAACTTTCAGCTAAGACAACTTTACCGTAAATCCTACTAACCTGTTTTTTGAGGCGTCACCTCTTATGGTGAAAAGATTGTTCTGTCTCTGCACTCAACTCAGTCCTTGGTTTCTTTAGTGAAATATCCAGTAAAGGTGCCAATTGTGGCAGAGGTTTTAGTGGTGTGGATTCCTGTCCATGAGATCACCAGCTCATTGACCAACCATGACTTGGTAATGACTACTTGGTAAGTGACCTACACTGGACTTGAACTGGTGACCTTAATGTGGAAGATTCTGAATACCGCTTCTAATCTCTGGAGGATTTAATTTCTGGTTTTTATTCTAAAATAAACTCTGTTCAACCTCAGAATTCTTCCTCAGGCAGTATTGTGACAATAATCTTTTCTCTATTACCTTGAACTGCTTCATATCTTTCACAGCACTAAGTTGATCTTCTTTATAATTTCATTCAGAAATAATCTTAATACACATTTAATTCATAGAATATTAGAAAACTTTATTTTTCAGCTACTGTTTATGGGAACAACAAGAAAAAATTTTAATAGCTATATTCAGTACCCTTGAGAAAACACCACACACAGTAGCATGGGAACAGCCATAAGTTCCTTACTCCAGCAAAAGCCTAAGTCAACAAGGCTTGTGCCTGAGGAACTACCACAGGACTGGCCCAAATATTTTGATGTTTCTGGTTACAGAAGGAGAAAGAGACAAAAATCATTCCAAATTTCAGAATATTTAGCTGGATCTTGTTTATGTAACATTTTTTAAAAAATAACTATTCTGTAAGATTAAGTTGTGTAGCCCTAATTGAGCCCAAATGTTTATCAGGTACACTGATTTAAAGCCCACAATGGCCCAGTTATTTGGAAACACATTTTAAAAGACGGTGTTGGCTTTGAGTTTTTTTTCAAGTAGTATTTATGTATTGATTGCAATTATTGACCCTTCACTGAAATCTTCTAATTTCATCATCAAAGTAAAAAATGAAGGTGAAAACTAAATCATTAGTGTATTCATGAACTTTCTTAAACTGACATTATTGCTCAAGACATGAGCTTTTATAGTTATTTGTCCTGTACTTTTCATGGCAAAATATTCAAACTTTTACTGTAGAAAATCTTGGACTTTATAAACCTTTTTTTGGGGAAAAGAGGGAATATGGGTGTGACTTAGGTGCAAAGTTTAAATTAATATTAGCAAAATATGAATAATTAGATCTTATGAATCTCAGTTGATAGGTATTCTTGAGAGTTTTTCACTTCTATGCATTTCTGATTCCTGGCTTAGGGGGGAAAATTTTACAATGAAATGCTCCTTTATTGGTGCATGGCTTATATGTCCAGGCATAAAATTTAAAAAGATAAGTGAACAACCCTTCCCTGAAACATAGAACTTGATCAGACTGAATGCAATAAATCAGTGCTGCTTCTTCAAGCAATGATACAGAATAACTCAATATAAAATATTGAGTAAAACAAACAAACAAAAAAAGGCAGTGAGTTCTTTTCTTCTCAAATGTCTGCTAATTTGTTAAATACATTAAGGAGCTAGACATACAACCCTTCTCCTGTATAAATTACAACATGGATAATGTGACTTCCCAAAGATTCCAATACTGCCATATTTTGTTACTGAAATTTCTCCATCTCTTTGATCAAAATGGCCAGTCTTCAGCATCTGGTCAAATACTTAACGTATTTTGTATAGCATAGCCAGGAAAATACATTTTTAATTACAGATCCATGAAGCCCTTGTGGTTAAGAAGGAAAAAGAATCAAAAGTTTCATCTGAAGTCAAGCTGGCTGACTGATGAAGTGAAGTCAGATAGGAAATGAACAAACATACATATTGTATTGTATTTTATATTTGTATATTTTTATATACTATACAAAACTGAGATCAGTTTTGGAAGACTGTTGCCCCTGACTTGCAAGACTGAGCAAATCTGGCAATGGCATGGACATATGCTGAGTTTTGTTTTCCAATGTAAAGTTTAGTCATTTTTCCTACAAACTAAAATGTCTGTGTTACGAGGTCTGTGTTATGCTTTCAAAAACATTTTCGTATCATACATCTGCTATATAGCCTTAATCCGACTGTGCTATACCTCTCATAGGGAAGCGGATTGAAATTCTTCTTTCAAGACATTTTCAACTAAAAAGGACTGTCCTTTTTCACTTTTTTTTTCCCAGTAAAATGTTAAATTTTTAAAGGAAAGTTTAGTTTTTCTTAATTTAATTACCTGAACAGATAATGGCCCTTCTCTCCAAAAACAGTGTCTGCTTTCCTCTGGAAAAGAGAACTTTTATGACAAATTCAAAAACTATGGAACTTTTATGATAAACTAAAAAAAAAAAAAAAAAAAAGATTGACTTTTCTTTCCAAGTTTCTCATTAAATTGCTCACTATTTTATGACCTGCTTCAATGTGGTAATTTCTGTTTAATTTAGCTTGGAGCCAGTTACTTTCTGAACTAACAGAGAAACTCCATGTGTAGAATCACTGGACACAAGAATCATCACTTTTGTTCATGAGATTGTAGGGTTTGCTTCTCATGGCTGCTGAAAATTTTGAGAAAGCACTTTGTTTTTGCTTACAGTTTACTCAGTATTTTCCTCCTAGTTTTTCATTATAAAATATAAGTTTTGATAACTCTGAAATGTAGGAAAGAGCCTTGAAATATTGCCCTCTGAGGGATGAAATGTTTATAGTGTCTTATTTCTAGATGTAAATATGATTCATTCTGTGCTAAAGTTTCTGAATTTTGTTTCAGCCATATGACACCCAGTTGATAGTGGTTTAAGGGGCTCACTACAGAGCAAAGCTGGCAAAGTCTTCTTTCAGCTGATAGCTCAGATGAGTAGTACGAATTAGCTGTAACAGCAGCAGCTGTCAGGAGGCAATAGCACAGAAGGCAGCAGCATGGCAGGGAATGAAAAGAAGGGAATAGATACTGAGAATTGGTCTGTCTTGTCACCCACAGAAGTGACAATGTAGCAGTCATGGGTAGTATAAGCTTAAGTGTTAGAGTACCTTTCCTTTAACTCAAGGGGAATAAACCTACACAAAAGATTTGGGTCAAATTCATCTACAGGGTTGCGAGCACCTTGTGCCACTCTATGCAGCACAGAGATGCCTCCCAGAGCCCTCTCCTGTGGAGAGAGGATCCCCGCTACAGGCAGAGCCAAGGGCATCCTCTCCACACAGGCTGGACCAGGCTCAGCCTGGCGTGAAGGCTCAGCCAAAAGTGAGATCCTGGTTTTCAAGCTCATCTTTGCTTTTCCCATCAGGTCGAGCAAGCTGCTGGCCTGCTTGCTGATCTTGGGAAGTTTTTTTTCCTTCCCTGACTCTATTTTCCATGGGGAAGGTGTAAAAAATTAGAGATATTCTGTTGAAAATATAGTACAGATAGAGTAGATGTGATGCTGCTCTAAACAGCTGTACAGGGTTTCTGCATTCCCTGATGTTTTTCAGAGAAGACAAGGCTTCTGCTGTGAGTCAGAAACATGTACGTAGCTCATATATTTTTCATTTCAGTTCTATAAAGACAAAAGTAGTCCATGGGATGATCGTATGTGTAAAATTACTCCAAGACTAGCTCTAAATTTCTGAAGTGCTTTTGGGTTCTTTTGAATGAAAAGCATTACAACTTGTAAATGCAAAACAGTGATACGTAGGTTGTTGTGTGTACTGGTAAGCCAAGGAGATGTCATCTGAAAGCAGCTAATAGCGGAGGCTTGTACCTGGAAACCTTTCTGCTACGGATTTTACTCATTTCCAGCTTTTCCCACTTCTTCACAGCTGAGGAAAACATTTCTGCTGACTTGAGTGAGGCTGGATAGAAGGTCTATGGCTATGTTCAAGATGGTAGTGTAAGAAATATATAAATTATGACATTTTCTGTAATGAAAAAAAAATTCCACGTAAAATATCACAAGTCTGAAGCTGATTCTGCTAGTGTTTATGTATGATATTTAATATGATACATATACATCTGTTTATATTATAATGTCTTCAGTTACATTCATAGTTGAGCAAATCAAAAAGGAATTATCCACTGGTGTTTTAAAGAAAAATACTCTCAACTAATTCATCATTCTCCACCAAAGACAGGTGGATAATAAGGAAAAACATTTATAGAGTTAGTTTTATATTTTATAATAATAAAAATGATATGCTGAAAACAAGTGCCATCTTACCATTTGCATTATAGAACACTCAAAACCTAATTTCTTTTTGAGGACTGTCTGCTACATTAGTTTCTCTGAACTGGAAAATAGATCCAGACAAAGCCCCAGTTCTCAAAAGGTGGAAGAAAAGCTGAAGTCAGAGTTTAGCTCTCATTTGCATTATAAGTTTGTGAGTAAGTCAGAAAGTGGACTGTGTAATGGGTCTTTCTATTGGGAATCTAGTCTTCATTAGCTGCTGTCAGTGTCATGGAAATGATAATGTAAAACTTGAACAATTTGATTTCTACTGCATGTGTTTGAAATACTTATAAAGTAATGGTATGGTAACTAGGCTGTTCTTGATATCGGCTTCTTCTATCTGTTGTAGTGCCATACTTCGCATGTAATCTTTCACTTTTCTTTACTTGGTGATGAGAATGACTCTTGTGGTGACATTACTACAGAATTTGCTGCAACTTCCTTATCAAGTTCAGGTTCTCTGATAGGACATTGCTGCTGATCAGGGGGAGGGAAGGGATCCCTTCCTTTGTATTCAGCTGGATAGCAGAAGAAATTTGCCAGAGACCTCTTTACAATCCCAAACAAACAATGGCAGAAATTCCTCTTATTACTTGATCTCTATGAATAGTGACATTACTTTGATGACTACAAGGCTAAATAAAGGGGGTTTTCTCCTATGACCTGATGACTTTTTCCTATTGTATACTCACAACATACTACAGTAACTAGTATCTGCTGACAATTGTGTACAACATAATTTTATATAACACTTTTCTAAACAGACTGTTTCTTTCACAGAGCGTAAAACAAATTAATCATACAATTTTGCTGTATGTCACACAACTTCCAGGTTACATCTGTTTACATACATATGCCTATTTTGTTAGAGAGTATTATATAAAAGCTTTTAATGTCCACACAGGCTTTTAGAATATCTAATTACATTCACAAAATATAGGAGGAAGGGGACTTATTGAAAAGAAAATATTTGAAGTAGTGGAGGCTTATTCTTCAGGCACCAGTGGTCTCCAAGTATTTTTGGCAAGATATTCGTTCTCTTTTAAGGTCCAGTGCTAATGCACAAAAGCTCAGAAGCTCAGGCATGTAACTTCTCCTCTCACAGTGGTATATCATAATGATCTGCAGCATTATTGATCCAGGGACCCTCTGACTATAGGCTGCTGAGAAACACGCTCACCTAAGATCAACTTTTCACATGTTTGATTTTCCCTGACAGTTTTCCCTAAACCTTCAGTAGTACACGAGAGCTAATCTCAAACTAACATTAGTTTATTTTCAGTGATTGGAGTTTGTGGGTTTGGGGGGGTTTTATGTTGTTTTGGTTTTTTTTAAACAAAGACTACTAAATTATTTCTTTTGTGAAAAACCCATATAGCTGTAGAGAAGAGTAAGCCATGTTTGGGATTTTGCAGCCTTGATCCATCTTTTCTATGCATGAGGCAAAAGAATAGCATCAGGCAGAGAGACGTGTCCCTCGAAAGGCTCCATGATTTGAAATCTGATGCTTCCTGCAGGGAGCTTTGTCATCTCCCTGCCCGCCCACCCGTTTCCCTCTTCTGCTCACACATGGAGTCATTACCACATCCAACAGTGTTTGGCTTAGCGGTTAGGTAGTGTTGGCACACAGTTTCGTGTGGGGCCTCATTGTGCGAAGGAACCTACCGTCTGATTTTTGCTGCTAAGAGAGCCCTGCTTTTTCTCCTCCCACCGGTGTTATCAAGGGTGGCTCAGTCCAAGTTAGGACTTTGAGTGGGCCACACAGTCACAGCTACAAGACCTGCTTTCCTTCAGGTATGAATGGGAGAGAAAAGGGCTGGAAGTGGTCCTCACATAATCAGTCACTAGGAGACTCGGAAGACAAAGTGACAAACGTGGCTCCTGTGTAATGAATTGCAGGACAAGCCTCCACAGAGGCCATTTGAAGATGGCATAACTTAGAGCAACCCTATTATTGCTGCAAGCTGTGTCCATGGCTGAGATCCAAGCTGAGAGTCAGCAAAAGCAGATGAAAGCAACCAGCGCTGTTTCCTCTGTGCCTCTTGTACTAATGAACTCTATTATCTTTATGAAATTGTTTCTCACCTACAGCTTGCGAATGCAATTATAATTTGGTTCTTTTAGCTCTTGCATATTCTTCAGTATACTGTTCTCAGGCCAATTCAAAATCACCATAGCATAAAAAGGTCGTTCTCAACAGCGCTTTTACGCTGTTGATTTGAAATACTTTGAAAACCATTAGATTGTTCCAGGCTTACCGGGACATTTCCATAAAAATAAGCTGCATGCCAAAAAATCTGAGATTCATATATTACAGGATATGGTCTCCTCACACCCTCCGCCTACTCATTTGGAAGTGTCTCATGGTTTTCCTGCATCATTTGACACATCTGTAGTCATTTAATTGTTCTAGCCTTTCAGACTGTATTGTGAAACAATTGCTTACAGGACTCATTAAAAGAAAATATAACAAAAAATTCCCATGCGTTGTACCTCCTCCACAGTAACATAAGCCTTGGAAACTTGCAGGGTATCCAAAAATTTATTTTTTTTTTTTTTAAACAGGACATTTTGACCTGTGTTAGAGTAGGCAGCCAGTATGCAGCATGAGTATTTGGACAATATTTCTGTATGTCTAAACAAGTCATGAGTGGAATGGGAGTGTGTTATACATTGCATGGGATTTTTTTAATTGTTATTTGTTTATTCCAGTTTTGGCCCTGACTCAGAAAGGTACTTAACCACTTTTTTATGTCAGCCCTCAACTAGAAAAACCTTTTCTTAAGTCCTGTTGAAATGAGTGGAAACTAAGCATATGCTCAGAGGTACGCATTAGTTTGAAATGTTTTGCTGACTGGGATATTCTCTCACACTAGTCTTTGGAAGTTGACCTGGCAAGAGATGTTATTGGAGTGCATCTGTTTATCTCAATTAGTATTGTGTCATACAGAACAAAACACATTGCCAAATGCTTGAAATTCCACTGTTCCCTGTTTCACTCCTTAGCGGAGAGAACTCCCTGCATCTCCGGCTGAGATACCAAACATCTGGCAGATCTCTAAATTCCCATCTGACTCAAGGTCATAGAACAAGACACTTGATATTGATGCTGAACTAGGCTTCTGCAATGTAATGGATGTATCTAGTTGCGAATGTTTAGAATTGGTTGCAAAAAAAGATGTTTAACAGTTTCTGTTGAAACATGCATTATTGTAGACACAAATGTGGCTCGTAGGCTGATGGGAGCCTGTCTGGAGAGTGTCACAAGGAATATATAAAAGTGCTGCTTAGGTTTTGAGGGAAGGATCACATCTGAATCGATCCAGAACTAAATTATCCACTGACAAATCTTGATCGTGAGAATCTTTTGGATGGAATTTGGTGGTGAGGCTGAGTGTGACAGGCAGATCAGCTGCCTTAATGTGAAAATGGCTTAGCAATAGGAAAATAGAAATTAAACATTCTTTGCTTTCTACCTTCTTTTTAGGGGGCTTAACACACCTATTTTCTCTGAGGTGAAATGTTTTATTTTCTCTGAGGTAATGTTTTAGAAATATTAATGTTTTTGAAAGACTAGAAAAGTTTTACCACATCCATAAGCGTATTTTGCGCTGACTATAACAGGATACATAACAGCAGAATCTATCGTATAGTACCTGAAGCAGAGCTAGATGTATGGTTTTCTTAGCTTAATAAGAGGCCCAAGTGATGAACAAGCTTCTGCAACAATGGGTTTTACCATATTTAAAACAGATGTAAAATGTATTGTGCTGCTTCTCAGAGTATCAGGTGAGTCTCTCTTTATTCCAGTCTGTCCCTATTTTTATGCCACATTCATCATTACATTTGACTGCCTGGAGACTTGAATCTCCTCCAGTTCAGCTTTTCAGGCAAACAGATGTAGTAGTGATGAGTAGAGATGAGCTTTTGTTAAACCTCAGGCTCTCAGGCTTTGAGATCACTCGCAGAGGTCTAGGAAGCTCTGCCTTGAGAGCCAGGGATCTCAAATGCTGGCCCTGGTGCTCAGGACTAGCAGGAGGAATAAAAACCTTGCCCTCAAACCAGCAGAGTCAGGTGGGGTATGTCCTGGGTCAGACACCATGAGATCCCATGAGAGCCAAGAGGTGTCTTTCTGGTTTTTCCTTCTCCATCCCTAATCAGTTTCTCCTTATTTCTACCATGATTTCTTCCACTTCTGACCCCAGGACCTTATGCTGGATTTGGCAAACAGCTCATCAGCTTTAAGTGAAACATAGTCGGTTCCACAAGTGATCATTTCCAAGGTAACTTCATTACATCAGAAAATCACTGACTTTCTCTTCCCTAATGAGTGGGAAACACGATAACCCATAGCAGTTTTGTTGGGACGCCCAATTGCCAAAGATGTTTAGCAAGTCTGCGTTACCTGAGGAGAAACAAGGAATATTATAATTTAGCAAACATAGGAATAAGGTTTGTGAAGAATGTGAGCACTTGCAGGTAAGCAGAAACAGTACAGTGGCTTTGCAAATCCCTTCCCAAAGGTTAGTGGTGTTTAATAACACAGGTGCCTCTCTTTGCACCTACTGTTACACTCTATGCCTTATAAACTGGACCTCAGTATTTCACTATTTTCATTGCAAGGCCTAATTCAGAGTTCAGACTACACAGGGGAATAGTGTGTACAGCACAGATTTTATCGTACTTCCCGTCTCAGCTGGCTTTCCAGCAGAAAGGTGATGTAAGCACTCTGAGGAGCAGTTTGGTTATATTCAGAAAACAGATTTTTCTATAGGTTTTCTCTCATATTGATTTGTTTTTATTGGTGTATTAGAACAGAGACAGCATTAAACAGTCTGTGTGTAACTTCAAACAGATCATGAACTTTTATCAGTTATAATAGATTTAAGAATACATATGTGTGTACAGGCATGTGTGTGTATATATATATACCAACGTACAGCCAACACAGAAATGTGTGTGTTTGTAATCTAACAGAAAAGTTTGAGAAGAATATAAAAGCTAGTGAAGGGCTACATCTGTGTTCATTAATAATTGATTTTTAGATTAAGCACCAGTTTCATGTTGTCTTCCAGTAGTGATTGAATTGAGTGTATCATCTAAAACACCAAGGGTTAGCAAAATCCAGTGGACTAGACTGGGCATCTTTTGCAAAGAGAATCCCAGATGTAACTGTGTCACAGCAAGTAATTTTCTTGGGGCCTAACGCACAATGTGTTTCTATGCAGCAAATTTAACAGAGGATATGCAGTTTGCATCGTCTCTTTTTTCCTCTTAGCCAGTTTTTCCAGCTAATGGAAAGAGAATGTCATTGGCTTCATCTTTATTCCACCCTCATTCCATCAGGCCCAAACTCTGAGTTGGATAACTCCCAATAGGATCAGGACACATATGGTCAAAACATATCACTTAAGTAATGCTTCTGAATCAGCACATGCATTTGCAAAATATATTTTTACTCTTAAATTTCTTTGCGAGATCAATTCATTGCTCAGCTTACATTTCCTTATGAATAAATATATATGTATATGTTTGCATATATATACATGTATATGTGCATATATGTATAAGTAAACCCATTTTCTCTCTCCTACTAGACCTCCAGAAGGTGGTACTTACAGCTCTGTGTATGTGAGCTGCAAAGAGACATTTACTTTTGTATATGCAGTGACAGGAAGTGGGATGAACCAGCTCACATCTGTTAGCCATTAAACAGCAAAATAATAACAACAACAATAATAAAATACTATTTTAGCCAGGCCCACAAGAACAGACATCAGACATAGAAAGCTGAAGGTGAGTCAAAAGAGGGCCCACATCCAGCTGATTTCTTCAAAGGCAAAATACTATGTACTCTTTCCTGGTTTTCAGTTCTGCAAATACCGCCTTCTTGGATCATCATAACATGCCATCAGAATGAGTGGGTTTGAGGATTTCCTGTAGAAAACTATAGCAGCATTCATTCCTGCAGCAGTGTTCTGAGAGGAACAAGCACGGGCCTCAGAAATTTTTGGATTCAGAAAAGCAACACTTTTCTTGCACTTCTTCCCACTCACCTTCTACACTTTGGTCTGCTGATTTTTTTTCCCAGGAAACTGCTGCACAATTGTAAAATGGATTAATTAGAAATGCGTACCATTTTTTAATAGATACTACCTGAGCGAGTAACAAGAGTTGTGGGGGTTTTTTTAATAGCTCTTGTGTGATGTATTGCATCACTAGAGAGAACAAGAGGACTGACTTTCACTAAAATCTGATCAAGTCAATGAGAGTAAAAGAGGTTTCAGAAGATCATGCCTCAGGACATTGCTTTGAGTGATAAAACAATCTATTATTAAATTTAAAGAGAGAGATTGCTCTTTTGCTGATATGTATGATAGTTGTTACCAGATAGCAGCTGCCTTTGCAGAAAACTCTGGCAAGCTGAAGGAACATCATGATTAATTGGAGAACTGGTATTCACAGAAAATGGCTGGCTGCCAATGGACTGCAAAAGTAAATAGCATCAATTAAGTCAGCATAGCTAATTTTGTCCTAAGCTAGTAATTACACTCTATGCACAATGACCTCTTTATTAAAATACTAGAATACTGTAGAAAGTATAAGTACAACTGTTGAGTATTATTCAAGCTAGTTCTTGATGATTTAATAGAAAAAAAAGATAAGCACTGACTTTTACCACTTTGGTAGATAACTATTTCTACTTGAGTTCTCTATTTTACTGTTTCTGTTTCATCGATCTGTTTATGTGTAAATAAAAAAGGCAAGCACTTGGGAGAGCGTTTTATAAACATCGATGTGCAAATATTTGGTACAAGTTTGGATCTTAGTTTTAGGCTGCTTGTTTGTTTCATTTTTCCAAGTCGCAGTGTGTTTCTCGAGTCTGAAGTCGGGGATCATGTGGTGGTGATTCAATGGTCGTGTGTTGTTGGTCATGCCTCACTGAGAGGACAGCACTGAGCTTGGCCTCTGAAGTCAAGTGTTCATGTCCCTGTGTTCAGAGGGATGGGACAAAGGGTGTCCAGGACAAACTGTTCCAGGCTTTGAGGACCTGTTGATGCAAGCAGACCGGCAGGAAAGAGTCTTTAGCAACCTTTGCTATTTCAGTAGATATCGCAGGGCTCAGTGACTCCAAGGCCCCCGTATGGTGGATTGCGCTCGCTCCCATTTGGCAGGGAATGGTAGGGGAAATGGATACATGTAGCCTTAACTGCTGAGCTCAAATATAATGTGGTGTTGGCTGTTCCTTGAGGAATAGGAAAATGACCCCAATGACAATATCACTGTCTTCTCCAGGTGAGAAGGGAGTGGTCTCTGGGTGTTTACATGGTGTCAGGTCATAACCGCGCAGCCATGTACATTCAATGTTTTAACTGTCTCACGGAGAAAGTCAACAAATTATCTGAGTCCTGGCCAGGCTTCAAAAGTTCAGAGGTTTGGTTCAGAAAGAGCTGCAGTCACTGATCCAAAGTTTATAAAAGCTCTCCAGATTTTCTGAGACTGTAAAACTGGGCTGGAGCAGCATTTTTCCTGTAGCTTTCAGCACTTCTGTTTCCCATCCTAGCTGGACAGTGCAATTGAAAAAACACTTCTTCAGAAATTCCAAGAGCTTAAGAACATTTGGTCCCAGTCTGGTTCTAAAAATGAGTAAAGATCTGGGAGGCTGTCTGGTGGGGTCATATCTAACCTACCTAGTCTGCCCCGTTTTGCCTGCAGCTCCCTTCAGACTGAGCGGTATTTTTATAGCTGGAGTCCGGTGCGACACTCAGCATGCACTCTAACAAACCAGCTTGTCATCTTTTCCCAGCTGCTTAGAGGTTCCTATTGATATTAAAGCTCTTGATTCAGAAGCAGATTCTGTTTAGTCTTTGATAGTTTGCACTACTCTGGTGAAGAAAGAGCCCAACAGTTTGACAGCTGCAATATTGCAATGTCAACGGGCAGTCTTAAATTTCAGAATAGTAGAAAGCATGCTCCTAATGCCTTGGTGTTTCAGATAGGAAAATGCTGTTTATAATACCACGTGACCAAGGCATGGGCTAGTCAAGTCATGGGAAGAAAATAAATTTCAGCTCCTGCTGTTAACTCTTTCACAACGCTGCTTTGGGATTATGTTGTAAGGACTAGCTATTCATCCTTTTTCCTCCTGCTTGGAAAATGCTTGGGTTTTTTCCAGAGGGTAGTTACAAAAGTGCTGGACCACTGCAACAAGTGGGTCAGTCACCAGCATGCTTCGTGTGTGCCAGCAATGACCACTATAGGGGCAGCAGCCTAGGCCCTATTGCTTCAGCTGAAAGAGAATTTGTCAGGTTTGAAAATGTCATTTCCATTTGGTCAGACTAAATAAATACATATTTAGCCATTCTTACCTAAATCTAGGGCCTTTTTAATTTTTTTAGTTCATCGGGAGAGCTAGATTTCTTGAAGTCCTGGGGAGTGAGGATTAGTATTAGTATACTATTAGTTTCTGTCGTGGTTTAACCCCAGCCGACAGCTAAGCACCACACAGCCGCTTGCTCACTGCCCCCCCACCCCTGGAATGGGGGAGAGAATCAGGAAAAAAAACTCGTGAGTTGAGATAAAGACAGTTTAATAGGACAGAAAGGAATGAAAAACAATGATAATGATAATAATAATAATATGACAATAGCAATACTAAAAGAATTAAACTATACAAAGTAAGTGGTGCACAATGCAATTGCTCACCACTCGTTGACCGATGCCCAGTTAGTTCCCGAGCCGCGATCCCCCCTCCCAGTTAACTCCCCCCAGTTTATATACTGGGCATGATGTCATATGGTATGGAATAGCTCTTTGGCCAGTTTGGGTCAGCTGTCCTGATGGTGTCCCCTCCCAGCTTCTTGTGCCCCTCCAGCCTCCTTGCTGGCTGGACATGAGAAGCTGAAAAATCCTTGACTTAGTATAAACACTACTTAGCAACAACTAAAAACATCGGTGTGTTATCAACATTCTTTTCCTACTAAATCCAAAACACAGCACTATACCAGCTACTAGGAAGAAAATTAACTCTGTCCTAGCCGAAACCAGGACAGTTTCTACTGTCAGTAAGAGAACGAGCTAACATATCCTCATAAGAAATTTCAGGTATGCAAAGGTAGGCAGGCTTTTGTAGAGACCGCTAAAGCCACAGATTCCAGTTCTGCCCTTCAAGCTTAAAAACAATTGAATTACAGAGGTATTTGTATTAAGAGGAGAAAGAGAGTTGTTAAGCCAGTTACAAAGAGAGGAGAAATTTTAACATTCAGTTCTGGATGTGGGCTCAGATATTAAGCAGTTCAGAAGATTTTGGATCTGAGACTCTGGTATGAGTTCATGCCTGTTACTGTGTACAGTAAGAAACTTCCTGCAACTATGCTTATGCCATCACTGAGGAACAGACACTAGCCGGGGCTTCCTGGATCCTTCTGCAGGAACAGACTGCAGCTGCATGCAGCCTCCAACTCCTTCAGGGACACCACGTTGTATATTCCATATGAAGGAGCTCTGAGAGATATTTATTCTCACCAAGACAGAAATCTTCTTGTACTTTCCCAAGGGACTGAGTGCTGCCTAAATATTACAGACCTTGGAAAAATCTCTTAAAACCTTATCTGCAACTTTCAACCACTTGGCACCTTTCTTTTCATCCCAGGAAGAATTTTCTAATAAGTTTTCTTAACTGTATTTGGAGTCCAAGATAGTCAGGTTTATACCACTGTAACGGTACCTCCGTAGAGTCTACCAGAATTTTCCTTTATCCATCTTTAAACAACTACAGTAGTACCTTACAAGAAATCTAAGCATAATTCATATTTGTGTAGTACTTAGAACTCTTTAAGTTGAAGGGAGTGTACAAATGCAGTGTTCACTTAATTGGGTACATTTCCTTGTGATGGACACAAAGTCGGTGTAGGCAATGAACTGTGAATGGCAGTTGCTGCTTACTCATGTCAAAAAAACCAGCATTTGGCTTAGCAGAGATACCTTTTGTGGAGTGAAACTGGATTTCACGTTGTGTTAAATAAATATGATATTTTAAGCTTTATTTTGTATTAATAGAGAATGTTAAAAAATAGTAGTTAATAAAAATAACATACAATTTTACACCCTCATCACAAGATATTTGTACCAATTAAATGTTATTTGGACTCTGAAAGTAGGAGACATTGGGATTAATATTGTGTTTGGACTTATAATGGCCTCTTATAGAGATGAATTTGATCGTTAGTGAATATAATTTTGCCTCTCTTGCTTTTATTCCATACTGCATTTTACTCCAGTTTCAACCTTCTCGTATGCTTGGTTAAAAAAGTTAGTGTAGTAGTGAGGCTGAGAGATTCAGCAAGACTAAAATATTATGCATATGCACTACATGTGCAAGTCCACACTGAAAGAACATTATTAAGGTTTTTGAGGCAAGTAATTTGAGGCGAATAATTATGAAAATAAAGTTTGAGACTGCATGTACAATTTCAGTTTGGGTCATGCATTTGCATTTTAATCATATAGTTTGTTTTTAAGCCACAAGTCCCCTGCATTTTTCAGCACACAAGGTACGTCTGTTCTTAGGAGGCACCAGAGCTGTGAAGTCAAGAAGGCTAGTGCCTTTGGATGTGGATTCAAAGACTATAACATCATCTGCATCAAGTGAGACAGAGGACTACTGGAAGAAAAAGGATGGTCCCTGCCCATTTCTCTCCCACAATTCCCATGAGATGACTCTAAGCAAGTCACTAAAACCAGACTTTAACAAACATGACTGAGAATTTTGTGTTTCTTGTTTCTGGATCCCGTGTTTAGAGGTGCAGCAGAAGGCAGTAGGACCTGTACTTTGGGTATATAAGTGTTGTGAAAACTTAAGTCCCAGGTGTCACAACTAAAAAAATGAAATGGCTACCATTATTTCAGCTGCAAAATGGAAACTATACTGTGAAGATAATTAATACATATGAAACACTCAGATACTATTGTATTGAATATGACACAAAAAGTCTTGAGGAAATTAATAACGCTATCTTGAGAACAGCTTTTGAATAAAGTGAAGCACGTAAAGGCCATGATCACACACTGAAGAATAAGTCAAAACAGGCAACGGAACATTGTTTTTTGGTGAGCACTTTTCATTTCAATTCACAAAATGAGACAAAGACCACTCAAAAAAAAACCCCGCAACCCTGAATGTGTAATTATCGTATTATATATTCACAGGGGGGCCAAAGTAAGGTCAAGTATATTGTCATTTCTGACTTTCTGAGTGTTTGACTTGGCAACTGTAACACTTTTTATGTGTCACACATGTACTAGGAGAAAAGTACTATAAATTCGTGGTCAGATCTTTTTTTTTTTTATTATTCTTACTTCTCAATGTCATGAAATAACTCAGCGCAGCCCAGTTTCACCTCACTTTTAAAAGAAATACAGTATTTTAGATGTGGTTTTGTACTTAGTGAAGAATGTAAATTTGCCATAGAAGAACATTGATTCTTTTCAGAGGAAGTTTGGTGCTAGCAGCTTTCAAAAATCACTATTTTTTCTCATCAGAAGCTGAGTAAAAATGAGCTACATTTGGAAATACAGCTGACCACCTCCTGTGAAGATACCAGCACTGTTTCTTTAACTTTTAAAACAACGTTGGGCAGTCAGTCGGTCGGGAATGGGAGCAGGGAGAGATTGAGGGAAAAGCTCCTCTCAGTGAAGTGGAGGGTGAGAAACAGACCACCTCTATGGGAAGTGCTGTTTTCCTCATACTAGCAACGTTTCTTGCTCCGCATTGAAAGATAATGTTTCTTTCTTGATTCTTGACCATTGTCATGTGCTGCTGCCAAGGGAGCAAGAAGGAGGAAATAAGGCAAAGAAAAAAAAAAGAGAGGCCTGTCCATGGGAAGGGGATAACAACTTTAACAGAGCTCACAGCAGAAACCCACACGCGTCCCCATGCACCGATCACCCTGAAACAACCAGGCGCAGCCACAGCCACGCACAATATCCTGCTGGGCCTCCAGCCAGAGCTCGGTCCCCCTCAGAAAGGACAGAGGTCTTCACATTGCCACTCAGTTATCCAAATTACCTGCTTTTCCTCATAAACCAACAGCATTATTCTCTTCTACAGGATCTTACGCTGAGTTGCCAAGTAAGGGGGTGTCTGCTGAGGTTAAATAAAGGGAATATTCTTAGAGAAGTATTTAGGCTCTACTCAAAATGCTGAAAGTGGCAGGGGCTCTGGATTTTAGTTATCATATTGCAATTTTTTTCTCCTTGGGAAGTTGTTTTCATAGAAGAAACTTGCAGGATCAGGCCATTGCTCACACAGACCTACGTGCTGCAGCCCTGCAGCCTACTGCACAGCCATTCATTTTTTTGGCGAGAAGTGGTGATAGCAAGCAGTTACCTTGGCACAGTTTTGCCTAACCAAGGTGAGGTGTAGTACTGTTTCAGATATGCTGCACACTAGGTGAACAGGGGGCTCCCCAGCTTTCCCAAAGGAAAGCCAAACATCTAAAACTGTCAGCCATGTTTACTTCAGGCCAAAGAACTGGAGATACTGGGGTCTGGGAGGAACAAGAAGAGGGTGAGAGAGACTAGAAAGTAATTTTCTTTATTCTCCAATGAACATTTGATGAACTTTGTTGCTTTTCTGTGACTTTCTCTGTTCCTTTTCTTCTCCATATATTTAACATCCTAGTTTGGGAGTGAGGAATAGTAGGTCTAGGGTGTTTTCCACTGCTTTGAGGGAGATGTTAACAGGATTATATCAGAAAGACAGAGAAATGTGTTTGTCTGTCCTTCCAGTGGTTGTATCTCTGACTGTGTACTTTCGTGCAAGCAACAAATACATATTACAGTGTTGTATTGGGACTAACTCCATGAAACTGCTCCACATTTTTCATAAACATTTTTTTTGCTTGAAAAAGACCCCTTCAGACTTTGAAGAAATGCTCCTCTGTTGTGAGTTTAGGATGATACAGTTTATTTTAGGAGAGTTGAAGCAAGGAGGAGGAATATTCATTTTGTTCACTCTTTTCTATGGTCTCTAAATAGAAGAAATGAAGTGGCAGAAATGCAGTGTTGGTGTCTTTGTTGAACTCTCTGGCTGAGGGGGTTCCCTAAATGTTGTTTGACCATCTCTGCTCAACTGTTCAAAGTAAGAAAATGTCAAAACTTACTGTTGCCAAATTCTTCTCTACTAGAAAGCTAAACTAGGAAAATAAAACCTGCTCACGGTCAGCATAGGCTTGATCCAGTACGAAACTAAGTCTCATAGATAATGGATGCTAATGTCTGTGTGAAAAGTCCAAATATTGTACAAAACCAGATTGCAGTTGACAACAGGCTGATTGTGGTGACGGCAAGCAGGTAAATGTTTTGGAGTCTTCATACTTATTTGCTGTGATTTCATCACCCTGGTAACACTTAGACCATGTTTCTGTGTAGCTATTTCTATTACGTACTCCATCCGTTCATCAGCTCCGTTTCCTCGTTCTGGCTGCTTTGGGCACCAGGTTTATTTTTGGTGGTTGTTTAAGCTGATGAAGCATATAACCTTGGATCAACACAGTGTTTCAGATTTGTCTCTCAATATTGCCTGTTTTTCTTGACTAGGAAAGCCTGGGGTAAACACTACACATACTAGTAGTGAAATGCAGTACAGATTGCCTCTTCAACAACTCACAGAGTGTATTTTGTTATAGAAAAAATAAATACATTGGGCAGACAACAAAATTGCTTGCAGCAATGAGTGGGAGTTTACAAACTAACTAAAGAGCTTTGATTCCTCTGTCCTCTAGTTGCACTAAATACCAAAAGATATTATCACAGCATAGCATAAATGAAAACACTGAAGGCAACTCATTTGTTTGTTTATTACTGTTTTGTTTAAATTTATGGATACACATGTTCCACTCTGGATGCTTATAGAGTTGCATAAATACGGTTTTGCCCGGGTAGGTTTCTTTTTTATTTTTTTGGAGCCACAAATTATAATGTTTATCGTGCTGATGAAGCAATGGTTGGGGGACAAATATGACATTAAAAATAGACTTGGATTTCCCAATCATCTGAAGTGCTGGCTTGCAAGCCCATGCAGCAGTGTTGATTTGTGGGTAGTTAATTTTCTTGGCCATTGTTTTTCTACTGTGTGATGCTGTGAGGTTATTTCTAGGCAAAATGAAATATACAGTTATACATAGTAAGAGAATTGTATAGTAGAAAATGTTCTTGGCAGACGCACACTACTCAGAATGAGTACATAACGTGCGCTTGAATGGACTAGCTGTTTTTTGTTTGTTTTTCCATTGGCAAGCCAAGAAATAAAGCACAATCCATTTTGAACTTAATTTTTCCTTTTTTTTTTTTTTTTTTAAGATACAAAATCTTATTTTCCTTTGGACGCAGTTCCAAGACTCTGGACCAAAAGCTTACTTAAGTGATATTTCCATCACTCTACAGATGTTACTTATTCACTTTTCAACCCAGTTCAAAAATCTTAAAAGATCCAGATATTTGAGAAGACAAAAAATTATTTCCTTACGGCAGTATTGAGTTCAGGTTTTGATCGTGATATAAATATAGAGGTGAAATTCACCAGGGAACAGAGGCCAGCAGAGAGCCATGCACAAACACTACGTTTTGCAATGTTTGCATGGGGGAATAGCTCTGTACCTCCTTCATCGCTTCAGGTTTGCAACACCTGGAGCCGAGACAGTATGTGGTTAGACAGAACAGAGAGCATAAGCTGGGGTTGGACCTGCGTTGGACTCAATGCTTGAGGGCTGGATTCGAGGCTAATTGAAATAGAAAAGAGGTTTTCCTTTTATTTCATTGGTCTTTGGACCAGCCTCAGATTATCTGGCCCTAACTCATTTGCTCAACAGGGACAGAGACTGTGGATGCTGTTCCAGTACATGAACTGGAGCCGCTGATTCAGAAGAGCTACAGCTTACTCTTGTAAGGTTGTTTTTCTTCAGGAAATCAGATTATTTGATCGTTTAGAGGGTGAAACTAATTTCACGCACAGCAAGTAAAAGACAGAATTAAAGCATTCCTGGTACAACAAAACTTAATTTGCAGGGCTTGTTAAACATTCTCAAGCTAAGGAGAAGTGGTGGCACAGCATCCTGTACTATGAGATCATTTCCCATCATTCTAGGAATATATTCTCTTATTATTCTGCCTTGAAATGGAAATACTGGGAGAGGGATACAAGCAGGATTTGGTCTATGATTTCTAGGTACAAAAAAGTCACTTCTTGGAAGAGGTGACTAATAATTATAAAAAAGGAGGGAATAGTTAAAGAATTCAAGTGACTTGAGCAATTTGCATGTTTAACACCATATATTTTCTTCTCTTTTTATCCTCACTTATATAACAGAGTGGACATCCTCTTTTACCTTGGAATTTTGCATTTATTCTTCCATTTAGACGATTTTTTTTTAAATTCAATTTTGCGTAACTGTCTTCCTCTTTCCGTCAGGCACAAAGTGTCTTTGGTACAGATGGGGATGGAGTCAGACTAGGGTCAGAATTCTCTCTCTTTTGGATTCATGCCTTAGATTGGGAAAAAATGGTTAATAAGTTGCAGAAAACAGATTGGTTTTACTCCTGTGACACAACAGTTAGAGATTTCTGTCTGCTGTTGCTCAAGCTGTCAAATGATCCTAGAAACAGCAGTTAAGCAAACTGGTAAAAAAGGGGATTAAAAGAAAAGAAGCAGCAAGTTGAACAAGGTCAGCAATCCAGAGTGGACACCTAAAGAAAAAAAGTCACTGTGTTCACATGTGTTCTTTGTAGAAAGTAAGACGTGGAAAATGATCAGTTTTCTAACGAGACTGTGCTAGTAATTTTGTAATTCCAGGATTCTTTTCCTCCTCCCTCCCGTCCCCAGCAGTGCTTCAAAATTAGCTGTAATTTTCATGGTTCAGTTATTAGAGTATGAAACGCATAAGGTTTGGCGGGTAGCAACAATGAACCCTAAAATTAAGCATTTAGTACTGAAATGTCTATATTATCCTGGATAAATATGCCTATATTTTTGTTGGATGGGTTCAAGAGAGCTAAACAGGCTGGGAAAACCTGAAGTCTCCTAAAACTAACTAGGTGAGGGGAACGGAAAGCAGTTATTTGACTCAATTGGTGGTTGGGGAGTGGGGAGAGCAATAAGGGGAAAACTGAGCAAGACACTTGAGAGATGCTGTAGTAGAGTTGGAATACGGGGTTAATATCAGAGGGTTAAGAGGCAGAACTGCTTATTCTCTCTCTCTTTATACTCTCTGTTCCTTACCTTTGTGCTGCATTATCTTGCATTCATATTTTCTGGACATACTTCACTTTTTTTTCCCTTTTTTCCTTTTCTCACCAACTATCAGACTTGACCCACTGTATGCATTCTATTTCTACACGTCTTAGAGCAGCTTTTGGACCCAGATAAAACCTGGATGTTACTCTATACATTACAGCAGAGGACTTTGACTTGTGCTGAAGGCCATAACTATTCAGAGAAGCACTTGTTTTAAATTTCAGGTGCGCACTTAGGTCCCACATGGAGCCCTAAGGTATTTACTGGCAGACAAGAATATGAATAAGGGTTTTGTTACTATAGAAGGAATAGTGAGTGGCTGCCTACATAAATGCCTCCAGCAGTCCTTGTTCTGGAAACCCCTTTGGGCTGAGCGCTGGGCTGGTGGTTCTGTCTCTATTATTGTGGTATTCTGACCAAGAACAATTGTATGAGATAATGTCATATGCAAGATATGCAGTAACTTGTATTTCTGTTTGCCACAAACATTGTTTCCTAGTCTTTTTCTATTTCAAACTTGCACTCCCCTTAGTGAGAAGTTCAGCTTCCCTCCAGAGTGCTTACAGATATTTCTGCTTGAAAGGGACTTGCCTTCATCCACACTTTGTTCTTCACCTGGTATCTCTTTCCTTCTTTCTTTTGTCTTCTTCAGGGGCTAACCTGAAATAGAAGTAACTCCTGTTCTGTACTGTGCTTGCTGTTTTCCTTCCCATACTCATTACCTCTGAACTCTTCTGGCTATATTAACTTGTTCTGGCTATGGAGTGTTGTTCTCTCTGGTGCATCAAGTTTACCTTTCGTTTCCAGCATCATCAGCTGATATAATTTACTGGGGCTGTATCCTTTGTGGGTGTACTTAATTTTCCACCGTATCAGGCAGGGTCCTGCCCCTTCCCTTTTACATAACCAAAAAGGCTGCATCCTGCTGATGGAGGCAACTTCGTTACACAGAGGCTGCAACAGAAAAAGTTCCATATGCTAGTTACAAATGACCCACCAGACCTGGTGGGGATGTGGAGATTTGTAGTAGAAACGTTAAAATTAGTATTTTAGGAGAGTAAATGGATAAGTCTGGTTGCAGAAACACCAGAATGAGTAGACAGTTGGAGAAGGGTTACAAGAATGGCATGTGCTGATGGCAGCTGGATTAGCAGGTCATCAGGATCCTAGCACATATGTGTGTGCAGCTTTTCAAGTCACCCAAACTGGGAGACAAAGTAGAGTGAGTAAATCCTGATGACTCACAGACGTGGAACAGGATGGAGAGATTAATCACTGTCATCCCCTGGAGGGTGCAAAAAGGCACATCCAAAACCAGTATAGTGCCGCCAACTGAGGAAGAAGAGGAGACATGAGGAGGAGTTGATAGTTGGAAGGTCCTCTGTGTCACTGCAGGCAAGCCTGGACAGGACACCTGGATGCTTGTGTGCTGGGCAGACCACTCGTGCCACAAGCCTTAGCACTTGTGAGTGGGGGTGGGGGTATGAGGGTATGACTGAAATCAGCTTTGTTTTAAAATAAAATCTCCCTTCTCCTACAAGTTCTTGCATGGTTTGCTGTATTGTTACTACAGCACTGCAGCATTATTTCCTGCAAGTGGGGCAACTTTGCCATCTCAGGGATGGCAGGGAGTTGAGCTCCCCTGGGACAGCTCTGACCCTAACCCAGAAGTGGGAGGAGGAAAAAGGAGGATGATAGCAGGTAGTTCTCTAGCACGCACACAGGGCAGAAACAGTGCGAGTCTCCACATCATAGGCATGGGGGCCGAAAACCTTATTCATTGGGCCACCAGCTTCACCTTTTACAGTGAAACTGGGGCCTGGACCTTAGCCCTGACATCCAGGACTCTGATGTTACCCCCTCTGTGCTGCCAGCGTGCTTTCCTACTCTTGGAAGAAGTAGGAAAATGCTCTTCTCAATGAATACTGCCGACTCCAGCTAGGGTACACTGCCACACTTTTATCATTTTCTGGATAAAGCAGGAAGAAGAGACTAGTATTCTGCATAGAGGGAGAAGCATGCCTCTTGTTGACAGATGTGTCGTTAATGCTGGAACATACAGTACTTGGCACAAGTTGCACTCTATTTAGCAAGTCTGGGCTTCCTTAGGTGAGCTGATTTGCAAGGTGCTACTCAGTGATCTGAAGTCTTAGCAAATTACATTCCTTCATAAAGTCTTACAGCAAAATTGGAAGTGTTTGAAAACCTGACTATTGTGTTCCCCATTTTCATTTGAGGTAACAGCCATATAATCTCCTCCTTTTAAGTGTCAGATTCCAGATGATTCGCCATGTTTTCTAGCTAGACAAAACATTTGATGATGTCTAAGTGATTTAGAAGCAGAAGAGTGTTTGCAAACACAAAAACATGCTCCTGAGAGGATCTAAAGTAAGGAGCTGGGGCCTACAGATCCTAGTTTTTAGATACTGGACACCAAGGTATCAGGGTTGCCTCTTTACTAAAGAAGTTAAAGGCTGCAGATAGATTAGATGGGTGCTTCCAAAACCATCAGCATACTGAGCAAGGAACCCTTAGTAGGACCACAGCAGCTTATAGTCAGCCCATAAAAAACATGAAGCTCTTCAATTTTAAGTCAAGGCTATAGAGAATTGTTTAGGTCTGCTCTGAAACCACAGACTGGAGCTGCCTTTTGAGGCAGATGCTCTGACATGGGAAGACAGGCAATTTAGCCGGAGCTGCAGTTCCAAAGTGGAGTATTAGTTTAGCTGTAGATGGTTTGTAGGAATACTTGTATTTTATGTCCAAGGCCATTGCAATCCTAAATTGCAATTTTTACTCCAAGAACATGTGTAATTGGCATTTCACAAATCTGTAAATTTAAACTAAACGGATCTCTTACAAAATGCCTGTTAAAAATTAACTCACTTTCATGGCACCTTTAAAGGTTAGTTAAAGTTTAAGTCCCATTAAGAGACATTAGAGTGAGACACAAATGTCATGACATGTCCAAGGCCACTTAGTTGTTGGAACAGAATAGCTAGTAACAACAGGGAATGAGATGGTCTGGCTGTCTTCTGTATTCTTCTCATGCTGTCTTCTGTATTATCTCATGCTTCACTCACTTCCACTGTCCCATAGCACATTGTATGTGAGTTCCAACCTGCAAACACTTTTACCCAATTAGCAGCCCCTCAGTCAATGGTCTCATTCAGCTGTCTCAATTAATGTTGGCTATTACCAGGTCCCTTTGCCATTTGGATTCAATAGAATGTTTATGTTAGTAAGTGAGAGCCGGTGATGGGGGACTAGTAGGACTCCTGTGGGCTGATGTTCCATTTTATGCCTTTGTAATGGAATTTCTTTAAGCATTTGCTTCTCAGAAAAATCCTCTCACTTTTCTTTTAAGCCTGTATTCTCAGTTAATAATTCTGCTTTATTTAAAGGTAATGCCAAATTAGTGCTATTTTATAGGGTGTTTGCTTTGTAAATGGAGAGCTGGTAAATCAGTGTGCTAATTTCTGTTGTCACCCCAGTGTTTAATTTTTTTTTGTCAGATGATTATCTGTTATGTACACAACAGTGTAGTTTCATACTTGTCATTTGTCTCTCTCAGTTACAAGATCTTTGTTGCACTCCTGTCTCAAGGCTTCTTGCTTACAGACATCTGACTGCAGCAAGCTTACAATTATTATTTTATAAGCCTAAAAGATATGAAGTTGCAAAAGGGGAAGAACATTTTAAATATAACTGTGCATTAAGTATGGTTACTGAGTCATTGTTTCGGTTTTATACAGTACATATTTCTAGCTAGTGTAAAATGCACTAAGAACCAAATTTAAAAACCATCTGCACCTCCTGTTTCCATCTAAGACATTATTTATGTTTTTGGCTTTGTACCCTGAGCTAAATACAGAATGTGTAAAGACTGTTAATTAACCCTTTGAGACATGAGTTTCCCATCAATGTGTGGAACAGGAACATGTTTTTAATTAGGTAGTAAAACTCCCAGGATTTATACTCACTCAAAGTTTGCTCCATAATGAAACCAAAGGGAGTACATGTTAAATGAATTAAGAGAAAAAGAAAAAAAAAAAGTCTCTGTGTTTAAGTAAAGCTAAATTTGTGTCACACTCCCACCAAAGCCAGGAAACTCAAATTTAAGGCCAGTGGTACATTATTAATCCAAGATATTTTGATGAATATGATCAGGGTTAGATACAATTTTTCTCACTTGAAGAGGCAGCCTCTTAGTCTTTATCTTTTCTCTAACATTTTTTGGTAAGATCTGTTCATGCCCTTAGGAATTCCCCAGGATGCCCAGTATTCTCCTGATATGGTGGATCAGACAGTCAATTAAAGAAGGAGCTCTATGTAAAGCTGAGCTCAGCTCAAGTCCAGTGAAATGTTTGAGCACTTGTCTAACATAGAGCAAGTGAATAGTCCTGTTGAAACTGATGGAATTAGTTGCATAACTGAAGTTAGCCACACGCTTAAATACGTTAGTGAATTGTGGCCCAAAGAAGCACTCTGGCTGTTTAATGATAAAATGGGGCATTGGTCTTGTGATGTGCCATACCCTGCCATAACCCAAAAACAACAGAATACTTCAGTGGGGATGTAATCTTACCTGTAGTATTATTTCAATCCTTAGTTAAACTTTATAGAGAGATTTTAATATTGATACATGTAATAAAACATGCTATAAATACAAAGTTACCAAAGCACAGGGCTTGTGTTCTTATTCTGCTGTATTTGCTACTCAGTCATTTCAATTTTAAATCAGAAATTCCAGAAATGCCTAATTCAAGCAAAGGTCTTAAAGGTCTGGAAAAATCATGTTTTAAATAAAAGCTTGTTTAAGTTACACCAGCACAAGGGAGGGAAAGCAGTTCAAACTGGGAAGCCTGTTTGTTTTTCTTCGTGCATGTTTAACGTAAAATTAAACACAATATATTTCTCTCTTTTTTTCCTTCCTTTTTTTTATTTTAAAGGATTTTGGTGAAACCCTTCACACTCCTATATCATATCTTTGAGTGCCAGGTTTCAGTCTAAGTGAATTTTTGTGGACAAGTGATAAAACACTAAAAATAGTATCTCAAAATAAATGTCTCCAGACCAGCTGAAAAGAAGTTCAGCTGTGTAACTGTTGGTCCAGAGAAGCTCCATGGGCTTTCTGTTTGGCACAGTGCCATGGATAATTTTTACTCTTCCCAGGAGAAAACTTCCTCCTCCCTTCCCATGTCCTTTGTAATGATCCTGGTCAGAAGCACGGCCTGATCCTGCTGGCTTCATAGGAAAACAGAGCCACTGCTTAGAAAGAGTTTGCAGTCCAAAGCCTGTAAAAATTAAAAGAACAAAACCTGAAATTCAGCGAATCGGCTTGACTATTATCTTGTTCCTAGTGCAGTTATTTGCACCTGTGCTAGCTGAGTATAAATTGATGACATTCATATTCTGTTTAACCTTGTATTTCATCCAAGAGCTGGTGTAAATGAGCCCCCAAGTTGAAAAGCAATGGATAACCAGGTTCATAGGGTAGGCAAGGAATATCTTTGGAAGATTATCGCTCTATGAGATTTCAAGTACAATTTCAAATACACTTATTTAAATGGGCATGAGGTAGCATGGCTTGCAAAAGTAGCACCCCGTCTTCTGCCTTCTGCCACAAAGTTTACCACAAAGCTACCCAAACAGCCACACCGACACGATGGACGCAGTGGTGGGGCTAAGGAGCTGGGGACGGGGACAGGGGTAGGTTGCGGTCACTGCTCAGCTGAAGAGCTGGCCTAAACTAACTGTAGGTGAAAGATCAGCTTTAGAGGGTAAAACTGCCATAGCACTGGATGACCACAGAAGTGCAACTTGGGCAAATTAAAATCTTAAATCTCGACTTGAACAAATAGCAATTTAGACTATATGCAGTAAGCAAATTTTTAATGCTTTCATATTAAAAAATACTGTTTTTTATACTTTTATATTAAATAAATTCTCCACATGTTTGGCAGCAAAGTGTACATACAGCTCTGTACATGCCCACTTGAGACCTTCAGATCCCTCAGTATGTTGTTTTTCTGTGCATCACCTGAGATATTCAAGTGCACAGAACTGGCACTGCACTCCAGCACTGAAAGACTTGCACCTCTGCACTGGGATTATGAATAAATAAATGAGCATCAGGTTGGAAATTGGGATAATACCTCTCTTACATCAAGGTAATTGCCTATTGTGATAGCTTTATCACCTCAGCGCTTCCTTCTGCTCTGCTTTCTGGCTCCCGACCTTCTACTGCACCATTGGGTTGCCCTGATGAGAGAGCAGATCTGGTGACTCACTTCTGTTGTTTTCCCTTTTGCCCGTTCTTTGGCCTGATGCTCAGGCTTGTAGTCCCATTAGCCTCATCTGGTTTTTCTCTGATCCCTTGACGAACTGATTCAGTTTGCTAACACAGAAGAAAAGTATTTGGTGGTTGTTTTTTTCTGGGTTAGTGTTCTGCTAATTTAGTGTCCTGAGTCCTTTCTCAGAAGGACTGGATGAATATACAGTCATTAGAACTCCTAAGCAATGTGCTAATAGGAGTAAGATTTTTAACATGTCTTAATATACTTCTAAATAAGTATTTCTTTGATGGTTGGTACTTCAATATCTTCTGTGTTGCAGATATTTCTATTCTGGGTTTAAATATCAAAACATTTTAGCTAATGTGATCCTTTAGGAGGAACACCTGAATTTTAGTCGTATAGTAATTAAGCATTTGAAACACCTGAGCTGCCTCCTCCTCCAATGTCTTTTACCTTGCATAGTCATTTACACTTGCTCAAAGTGAGTGCAAAGTGGGTGCAAAATGCTACCTCATCAACTGGTAATGTTTTACAAATGTGTAAATGACTATACAAGCTGCAAAGCTGTGTGAAAATCTGGCTTCTTATCTTGGCTGATTGGGGAGAAGCCATTAAGCTTTTTAGAAGATGTCTTGCAGGCTGCTCCTCTTTCTTCGTGTTCAAGTGGTTCTTTCCTTGCTCCAGCACTTCTAGTAAGGCCGCAGTGATGCTAAAGGTCGACGGGGAAAATGGAGAGAAGGTAGGATGTACCCTATAGGCTTGTATGCTGGTTTATATTTACTTAAAATAACTAGGAATTGCTGAAAAGGCTATAGTACAGCAAAGGGGATTATAAATCAGGATCCTTCCCATTGTATCTACGTGTTACACTTGTTTATTAGTTAAAATTCTAAAGTCTTTTGCTAGTTATTGTGGTATAATGGGAAAAGGAGCACAGTACAACTATTTGCTAAAACATATTGATTACTGTCCCATCTCTTTGTTATCTCTGACACTGGAAAATCAGAGGTGGCTGCACAACTGAAATCTGACTGTTTGTGGCTTTTGGATCCTGGCAATGAATAAGCAAAGCAAATAATGCTTTTTTTTTTTTTTTTTGGTCTGTTTGTTTGCTTTTTGTTGAGAAAGCTGCTATCAACATACAAGTGCATGATCTCATTTTTGCTTTGTCTTTTTGGGGCACAACTGGGCCAAAACATTTTGCTTTGTTTTAGAATGTAAGTGGACTGTAACAGTATACTGCTATGGTTGGTTGGGCTCTGTGAGCAATATAGTGTCCTGACTTTATCCTCTGCTTCTCCTATCTTACCGTATTACCTGTGTTCTTATACATTTCATGTGTATCACGTTCACAGACCTATACTACTAGTGTAAAGTGTTTCCTGGTACTAATTATCTCTTGTTTTCAATTTGATAGGATCAAAGCATTCTAATATAATTCAAATATTATTTGTGGAAATGCAAGGAGAGAATAATTCTATACTCTGTTTATCACAGTAAAAAATTGCCTACAGAAGTTATGTAGAAAAATCTTGTGTAAAAGGGTCATCTTTAAACATTGTTGGATAATCAGAAGTTATGTAGCTTGTTAGAGAACAAGCATCTTGGATAATTGGGGCTTAAGAAGATGGTTAAACACTGGAGCAGTTTCTCAGAAATGCGGTGAAATCCTTGTCCTTGGAGGCTGTGTAATTAAAACTTTACTGGTACTTACCGGTCTGATGTAACTCTTAAGCTCGCTCTGCTTTGACTGAGGGCTTGAAGCAGGCGAACAGGAATCTGTCCTAGTCTCGGTTATTTTACGTTTCTATGTTTTCTGAGAAGTGCTCTACATCCACAGCCTGTGCTTTTAAGTCAAGGGCTAATCTTTTGGCTCAGAGGAGTACAGTTTATAAGCTTTGATACCCAGGCAGTGATGATTTTTCAGTGACACGTTAAATGACCTCAGCAGGTGAGTGCGTACTGACATTTCTGTGCCACAATATGTAGCTGGTATATTTTGGTGGTGTAGTCACACAAGAGGCCGAGAACTAAATGCAATGAGCATGGAGACCTGTGTGTAATTCTGAAGTTAGACTATTTCATGCGAGTGCTCAACTGACCGCTTCCCCAGCCAGCCTAATTCTGTGAAAATCCTCATCCCACCTGTTGCTCTCATTGCTCGCTAGGACTGTATCCACCTACAGAAGAGATCTTCTAGCTCTGAAAATTCTTTATCCCATGTTATTTTGTGAAAGGTATAGAATTATATAATATTTCATTGAATTCATGAAAGGAAAAAAATCACTTGTTCCAGATACGTTTGAAAAATATTTCTTGTGGAGAAAGCAAAGCTGATACGTTGTATTTCTTGTAGCATCTGAATTAGTAGGCTGTTTGAAGCGTTATTTGCAAAGTAAATTATTTTGAAGATCTCTCAGACAACATGTCATTCACTACTGTTTTCATGTATTTTATCTCTGTGTCTGTACAGCAACAATAACTCAAAATAGGTCACTCATCATGTGAAATTAGAATTCCAGTGCAGCGCTCACGGGCCGTTGAGCTACTTGATATGCAGAGGTGTCTAAGAACCAAGTGTGGGCTACACTTCCTGTAGATCTCAAAGATAAACTATGTGCTACGTAGAGTTCATGCATTTATTACAGTGGTGCATGGAAAGGCTAAGTCTATACCAGGAAACTCAACAGGTCGTGCTCATAGCCTTGAGCACTCTTCTGCAGGTGCCCCATACTGTTTTAATTGTTAGCATGTTTCCTGGCATGATTTTGATCTATGCCAACTGGCAGTCTCCTAGGAAGTCCTTGGGCAAGCTCCAAGGAACAGCACAGGCTGGGGCAACATCCACCAGGCAGTAAGACAGGGGCACACATTTAGGGTAGGGGGAAGGTTTAGCTATATGGAAGGTGAACTGTGTCCTGCCACTTGCTCCCAGGGCCTTCAGTGCTCTTGAGGTTCCTTCAGTAGAATAGACAAAACACTTTGGATTTTGCTCTGTAAAATCACTTTAGTTCATTCTGGACAGTTTTCAAGTATAAACTTTCCTCTCAGTTGTCCTCATCTCCTTTGAGGCCAGCTCTGTACTAGAGACGTCTGCCAGCATAGCTGTGTCAGTCTGCATACAAATAGGTGTGATTCTTGATCAGTGCAGCAATCCCAGCTGAACTGTCCAATAGAGACACGACTGCCCTGTCAAATTATTCTTTAATGCTATAGCTGGTTTAGTTTTATCAAAACATTGAACATCTTTATAAGCTGTGCCTGTACTATATTTGCGAGTGCTGCGTTCCTGTACTGACAGAGTGCTGCAGCTTAGGATGCAGCCTTAGGCAGAGCATGATCCAAAGATTAAAGTGATACAACTGGCCTACAAGGTAGTCTGCAGGTGAGCTCTGTTACCCACCATCCACCCCCTGGCAGATTCTACAGGCAAACATTCATTAGCCCTGCAAGCTCTCTGTGTAGTTTTTGCATGCTTATTTCTCCCATACAAGCAGGAGCATGTTGTATATTGACTCAATTGCTGGAGTGAAACTCTGTTTGAACTTATTTCCAATCCCAATGTGAAAACATAACTAACTGAAACCATAGTTCTTGGTCTAAAGGAAAAGCAGCTGCAGTTATGCAATTTTTTTTTTTTCAATGTCATGCCAAAAAGGTCTGCAAAGACCTGTGTGGGAGAGGAACTGTAAAGTTTCCCATTTAATCATTAATAGGAACCATTTTTGTTGGTGGCTGGTACACTGCTGAAAACTGGCAGAGCAAATTTATTTTTGCACTCTGTGGACCAAACAGCTCTGGGATAAGGAGACTGAAATTCCACTGAAGATTATAGGAATGGTGCCCATGTGTAGAAGTATTTTACTCTAACCATAGGAGAGAGGGAAATACTCGTGTTGCCCAAATCTTAGCACTAAGGCAGGGGTATCTTACTTAAGACTGAAAGTCGGTGTCTCCTTTGTTGAAGTTGATTCATCAAAGCACTCTTCTTTGCCAGAGGCCATAACAAATCTTCCTCATTATCTGTGACATAAAGGACTTAGCAGGAAGGTTAGTGCTGATCAGGTTATTGTGCCATCTGATTCTGTGCACCTATACTCTGTGCACTAGCCTGTTGATTTTTACTCATAGAAGTGGGTGCTCAGACTGGGGTTTAAAGCTGAAAAATTAGTGACCCTGCAGTGGTAATGCAGAGGGTGTAGAAAGCATGGAAATGTGTATGTGATTTGACGATGAAGTATGTCAAAGATGTATTGTTTCTAGAGGTCTGTGGGTATAGGAAGAGGTGTTAGCTGCGATTCATGGTTTATTTAGCCTTCTCTACTCCTGAAATCTCATAATCGCTAATTATTAATTATTATAGTCTCATATGTGACTTTTTCCTGAAACAACCTTCATAGACCAGATAGATGTCTGAAGCTTTAAGGAAGTTTTGCATCCTCACATGAACTGCTTAGCTGCATCATACCTTACAGTAGAAGTATTGCATTTGTAGTTCATCAGCATGCAAAAGGAGGTTAGGGAAGAAACTGGGTCTCGGAGAAAGGAAGCTTCTGTTGATCAGTCTTGAGCTGACAGCAGGACTAAAAACGCTTTGTTGTAAGTAAGTGCATGCCCTGTTTCAAGCAGCAACCTTGCAGTGAAAGAAAATATTTCTTAGCTCCCATGCTATTCCACCCTTGAGTAATGCCCTCTGTTCCCTAATTCCCATAGAAAGAGGCTCAGTGAGGTGACACCAGAGTAGCCTTTCACAACTGGAAGGTTTTCCTATACTAGGAAAAACTTTTGTTGCCCCTTTGGACAGTTTTTAGACACCATAATGCATCTAGAGCACCGTCTGTTGAAACTGCAAGGCAGCGTCAATCACAACAAGGGTAACGGGCTTTGCTTTCCTCATGGGTGCCTCTCGGATATACGTGCCCTGTCTTCCTGCATGAGGCTGGATCTAAGGAGGTATGTTCAGGAACCTCAGAAGGGACTTCAGGAAGGGATCTACCTGGTCTGAGTCTGCATTGCCACCCCTCCCAGGTGCTCACAGGATGACTGGACCCATTGTAAACATTAATAGCCTTTTCTTGGAAGGAAAGGACCAGGGGAAGTAATATGACATGGGGTGGGATGGAGTACATGTAGTTTGGAGGTCCAGGGCTGGGCCAGGATGTGACAACAGCTGAGACTTAAGCCAGTCATTTCACTGCTAGCATGTAGTACCAAAAAAAAAAAAAAAAAAGTAAGGCTAGCATAGCTGCAAGTGCTTGTCTTGGGACTTTTTGGCAGGAATAGGAGGAAACATATTTATGAAAGCAAGGTGTTCAGAGACAAGCAAGAAGAATGCATTAGCCTATGTCATAAACTACGCATCTCATATTTTTATTTCCACAGATTCTGGAGTATTTGGATCTAACTTTTCTGTCTTGCCAAGCTTTTGTCTTTAGTATTTTGGATTTGTGGAATGATGGCAGAGAGAGCCAGCTCTGAATGTGCAGTCTGGCTAGACTGCTGGATGAAGGAGTGGCATATAATTCAGTAACAAAAACACTGTACTAGAGTTTCTTTTGAGTTTGTTCGGAGGAAGCATCATCATGGTCAAAGATCTTGCTGGCGAGACTTCTCATTTTGTTAAGGCTGTCTGCCCTTTACATGTCTTTTCTCCTCTGGATGGCAGCGCTATTGAGGTATCTTTGTCTAGGAGTACGGGTGACAGGATAAATTAGAAAGCTATGTCTGTTAATTGTTGGAATTCATTCTTATGGCAGCAAAGTGAAAAGCTATGGGTAATTTTCCTTTCACATAGATTTTCTTTAAGGATTAAGTTCCCTCCTTTGAGTATGGATGAAGAATGGTGCAAAAATAAAGTAAAATATTAAAGTTTCTATATAATTTGCTCAAACTTGCTGCTTTTGTAGTCTGACTGATGAATATTTATGCAGATCGTAGAACCAAATTGTAGATCGTTATACTTACTATATGTATATAATATATATAAAATGCACACTCCTAAATGGGTTCTTTACATCTGCAGTGTAATAAAGCAGAATAAATGTAAACATATCTTGAGTCTATGAAAGTAAACAGAACCTAGAGAGATCTCAAAAGACATGTACAGATGAAAATGCAGATGAACGTGGACCTTACTGTACCCACTCTTTTATCACCCTGCTTTTCTTTGACATAAGCCAAAAATAACATAACATTTTCCATGAGTCTGAAAGCAGAAATTTTTGCTGGAGTTATGATTCATTTATAGCCGTAGTTAGATAGCATGTGGCTCACAGACAGCCTTTCCTGCCAACTGAGTTGGTTTTCTATACACACATACATATGTTCATACATTCCCTATATAAAGGTGCATTTGTAAATGTGTGTGTGGAGAGTGTGTGCACATGCATGCACCTATAATAACTGATGTAATACTTGCTTTGGCAGTGGGTAGAGACAGGATAATGGAATGACACTCTAGGCCTGCTTTTATTCCAAGTTTCTGTTTATTAGAGTAGACCTAGTGCAATTTATCTACTGTATAAAAGCACAGGTATTGGGACCTGGAGGAACCGGTTGAATAGATCCTTCATTCCTTTTGCTTCACCTTCAGTTAGTAGCCCTAACAGGAACCCCGCTTGCAAGGTCCTAAGGGACAAATGCACTGCAGGATTGCTGCCAATAGCGGTACTCGTATCAAGCCAATGAACACAAAGATTATAACGCTGGTGTAAGACAGAAATAATGACATAAAGTGCCATCTTTGTTTCCCAAACCAAGATCCCCAGCTGTGCTCTGTTTGCACAGACTACTAGAAGTGGACACAGGAGGAAGATACGGCTTGGATTAGAAGAGTAGTCAATATGCACAGACTTATTTTTAAACCAGTCAGGTTATTTAATCATTTTACTCATAGGTGAAAATTAACTTCATTTAGTTAGGTGAAAAATGGCTGAGATGCGTGAGGCTTGAGAGAAGGGAAAACAAGCTTGAAGGCTGGAGAGTACTAACTAAAGTCACTTTCTGTGGCTCACTTTTCACAGCTGGACTGCATTTCCCATAATATACTATGCCTGTAGGATTTCCATCGTCCACTACTTACAGTTCAGCTAAAGGGAAGACTGTGGAGGTCACTGGAGGTGAAATCTAGTATGGAGGCGAACAGAAAGAGACATCCAATCTATAGTTTTCCATGAATCATTGTGGCATCTCAGTCAGGGGCAAATTATTGCTGAACTGACCCCAAATAAATTGTTGCTTCTTGACAGCTGAAATATCTTGACTTGGATACACCTAAAACTGCATATGTTGTTAAAATTTTCCTGGTGGACAGTAAAAAATATAATATTTCCTGTGAATAGTAAGAGTGTTTAAATGGAAAACTGCCTCTTGGGTACTGTCACTTTCCACTTATTCTATCTAGTTCTTTCTGCATGGCATATTTAAATTGCTGAATATTATTTTAACTAATAAAAAGGATATGTAAATAATGCAAATAAATTACCAAAAGAGGTTAAAGAGATTTTTTTTTTCTTTTTTAAATTGGCCATACTGTTCTAACCTTTTTTAGGTCTCCTCTACTGTTCTGCCCACATGGTACCAACTGTTTGCTTGGGTGTATTTTTAACATGATAGACATACCGATAAAGGCACGAATACTAATATGTATGCTTACAAGGATTTTTTTTTTCTCCAGATGTCTTTGCTATGCTGTCTATAGGCCAAACTGTGTATCACTTATTTACAATATTGAGCACTTACTAACAGAAATACTCAGAAGATTTAGTGAGGTTGCTCATGTGATTAACAGCCATGAAGAGAGGAAAAAATAACACTTAGAACTACTCTTTCCTGTTTTGTTTTGGTTTTTTTCTTCTGTTAACTGAAATATAAATGCAAATCCTGAATGAGCTTGCCTGTTTTCACCCTTGAAGGGTGAGGTTGATTCCTTGAGCCAAGGTATGTTTTTTTTTTTTTTTTTTAAATGGCCCAAGTTGATTAAGCTTTTTGTTTCTCTGTTTTTAGGGAGGTTACAAAATGAGGGGTTTCTTGTAATTTTTAATTTTTTTTTCTTTTTTTTAAGACCACCTCTGGCATCAAATCTCTGGTTTAAAAAAGTTCGATTGTTATGGTTTGGCAAACCTCAAGCAGGTTTGTTTGGACAAAAATAGGGTTTTTTAATAAGGAAATGAGCTGAAGTAAGATGAATATAAATAAGTTTGTATATAAAAATAGAGCTATTGTTGGTCTATGTCTGGATAGTACTCTCATTTGGGCACTTAATCTCTCTGGCTGGTTTTTGATGGCTCACATATTTGGACAACCCCAGGCTGAAAAAGACCTAGATCCCAGGTTCCCACTTCCCAGGGTAATACTCCAACCACCGAGTTATTAGATTAAACATGGCTTGTGGTACCAAAGGTCATTTAAAAGGGTAACCTCTGCTTGAGTCTTTGAAAAACAAGACAGAGTCTTTTGTGAAGAGATGTTCCAGGCTGCTGATCTCAAATAGGGAAAGATAACCTCGCTGTAGCAAGGAGTGAAGGGCAGAAACCCTGGGAGGGGTAAATATCTGGGGCAATGCCTTGCATTCAGCATTTTCTCTTGGGCGGTTTCAAGTAGCTGCATGCTGAACACGCTTATGTCAGTTGTGTTGTCTTGTTCAAAGGCTGCTTTAGCTTCTATGCTGAGGCTCCTAACTCTCATTAACTGTATAGAAATCTGAGACACCTCCAGCCTCTGGATGCCACAGGGAGGTAGGCAATATGCCATTTTATTTTAATTGCATATGTCTATAAATGACTTTGGAACATGCACTCAACTGATTTGTGCTCTACGCTTCCAAGAAAATCCCAGCCGTGATGAAGCGTTTGCAGGGTCAATCCCATAACTTGACAGTGAAGATATTAAACTGGAACAATTTTAACTAGTGTCTTTAATTTTCTATCTCAAAATGATTTCCTTATAAAACTTCTCTTTGATGGAATTGGAAGGTTCCTTTACAAATGTATCTTTCTATAATGAGCAACACTTTCGCATAGAAGGCAAGAGAGAGGAAAAAAGAAAGGTTGTCCTTTTTAAAACATACCTGTTGTATTAGTAACATGTAAATCGAGGGGCTGATATTAATTTCATAGCCTTCAAAAAAGGCTCAGTGGATTGTATCCTTTACTGCCCATGGCCCTGATTCAACTTTTATAGAAGTCGATAGGTGTCCTGGTGGTTTCCTCCCATAGCTGTTTGAATCAGGCCCAAGGCAAACAAAAGTAGTCATGGGGAGATGCTACAAACAGTAAAATCTAAAACAAAAAAAAGAAAGGAAAAAAAAAAAAGTTGAGCAGCATCTGGTGGGTGCTAGCGAGAATGCCCTACGTGAGTATAGCATAAAATAAACAATGTTTTTGTGCCTGCAATTTATTTAAAGAATGCTTCCTGGATTTTCAAACTGAAATTCGTAGAGTGGAGATAAGGTTAAATAGCTCACACAAAACCTTTTCTTCCCTCTGCTGAGCAGCGGTTTGCAAGTGAAGCCCGGCTGCCAGTGCCACAGGTACGGGATGGGGGTGGCGGGGGCTATGCTGGCTGCTGGGATGTCACCTCCTGCTTTCCCTGGTCCCACCAAAACCCAGTTCCCCATCAGGGAGACTGGCAAGAAGGGGGCAAAAAGTCAGCCAATTTCTTCAGAGGTGCTTTGTGTGAGGGCCCCTCTTCCCCATGCGCAGGCTCGCACAAAAGGGCTATGAAAGGAGGGTGACCTCCTGATCCCCAGCGATGGCCAAAAAATAAATGAGAACTAGCCCTGAGGCAGTCCCTCTGCGGGTGCGAAGCGATCCTCCCCCCGTCCTCGCTGCGGTTTATTTATAGATAGCCTTATTTGTTTGTATTGTCAAGAAGCAGTAATTCCTAGATCATTTCTTAAGCGTCTAGAGAATAAAGATCAAATGCTGCCAAGTGTACACATGACAGATAAATGAGAGTATAACACCAGAATCCTCCTTTGTCATGGAAATTGTGTTGGTTTCCTGTTAAGAAAATGAAAAGCAGATGTTAAAAAAAACATAGCTGGTTGTGTGGATACTCATGCTGCATTGGGACGGCTTGGATTATAAAATGGTGAATACTCAGGGGAAGGAGGGTGGTTTTAATTTTACTTTTAAAAAAAATGTAAAAAAGAAATAGAGTTGCCATTCAGATGTTACTGGTAAACTAGAATATATCACCTTCAGCTGGTTGATGGGGTAGGAAATACTAATGAGGATCCTTTCTAGATGAGAGTGCTCACAGCAATACTGCAAACAAATGCTGGGCTTTTCTATCTTAGTGGGTACTTTTTGTCACGAACAAGAACTTGGGTGGGTCAGAGCTTTGGGGTTTTTTTGTTGGGTTTTGTGGGTTTTTTTTTTACCCCTTGGATTCCCTCTAGCTGGCAGCCGATCTTGGCTATCCCACATCAGCTTCTTGAGAAACCAATTGGTTGTGAATTTCCTTATAATGTCATTTCAAGGTGGAAGGCAGGGAGAGGGAAGGGATTAAAGCCTGCAAGGAGGGGAAGGCAGGTTGCTGCTTTCAGGGTGCCTCTGCCATGGAAAGGCTCATACCAAATGAGAGAAAACCGCTTTCTGAATGTCTCTCCCCACCCTCCATAGGAGTGTTGCATTCATCAAGGAGAGAGCAAAAGAGCAGAGGGAATTAAGTGATAGGGTGTTATGGGAAAAGGCAGCGTGAAAATATGTGATTATTTATAATGCTGCTTGCTCGGGTAGTTGCCTGAAACACACATCCCTCCTCTGTGAGGGCATGAAACTATGTGAGATTTAGGATATGCCAACTGTGGTGGAAAAGGCCTGATACTTCCCCACACCCCCCCCTCATTTTTCAGATGACTCTCCTGATTCTTGGTTGGTCTGCAGTCTTTTTAATGACCTGTTGCTGCAGTGCCGCTTCCTGTTTGTACAGTATGTTGACATATTGGAAGTTTGAAAGACTGCCCTGTCTTCCCTGTAATTGATATTAAATATATGTACATATATATGTATGTATACAGGCTTTTAACAGGAAATGGGCACGGTTGAGGCAGGCTTCAGCGTGAGCCATGGGAGCAATCCTCCGGCTAGGGAGAAACGCTCCTGGGGAGCTCTAACTGCCTCCAGGGACGTCTCCCCAGAGATGGCGAGGGCGATTCAGGGTGAGCAGGGAGCGACAGCAGGACTGGGAGAGAGGAAGGTCAGCGCCTTCCCCCAGCACCCCACCAGTCATTCGGTAGCATCAGTGCTGCTCCACTTTTGAAGTAACACCGGGTCTAGCTGCGCTGTTCCAGGTTGTACTGCGTGTACCTTGGCCATCGCGTTGTGCCTACTCCTAGTCCGTGTTATGCAAGGGAAACGCGTATCGCAGCCAGTTGCTGAGAAGTCCCAGGGAAGGCACGCGTGCACCCTCACTGGAGAGCTTAACCGATATTTCTTCTTAAGCAGTTAAATGTATTAGGACTGAATGTTCCTGAGATCAAGGCGGGGGATGTGAAATACAGTCATATTTCACAACAATAATCAACATTTTCAAGAGTTTTCAAAAGCTGAAAATACTCATTTTTTTTATTTGACATTCTCAGCTGTTGTTTTTGTGCTTCGTCAAGTGTCCTCTATCTTTGCCTTTTTAGTTTCCCATTTGCATTTTTACTCCCTCTGTAGTTAACAACTAGTTGCAGGGGTGTTTGTATGTATATGCGAGTTTTGTATCTATAAAAATCATAACATTGACAATCTGGCTGCAATCTAAGAGCAGAAAGTAGACAGCTCACTAACAGCTTTGTTGAAGTTCCTTAAATTCATAGGAAGATAGTATGGGTTCAGTATATAGGTGAGAGAGATTTTTAACACTACATGCAGTCAACTCTGCTACGCAGTACAATACAAACTTCTTTACCCCTGGGAAATCTATATTTTTCCCTGCATGCACACGGACGTGTAACCTCAGCATGCGTTTCCTTTTGATTCTGCTGCTTCTCTTCTTTGCTCGTTGAGTGTCTTCAATCCATGCAGTGAGGACAGGCAAGCTCCAGATTCCTGGATGCGATTAAAAGGTCACATCCTTTTGCAGTTGTTGCTATTCCACTTCTAACCTCAGGACTGCAGGGGAGAGCAAGTCTTGAAATGTTCAGGGCCTTATTTTTTGGATGAGTATCCAGCAACGTTTATCTGAATCATCTGATGCAAAACTGCATTGGAAAAGAAAATCTCTTTGGAGTATATTTCCTCATTAGTTACACTCGGAACAGAAATATTTAGTGTTTTGCTTTGGGACTTTGTTTCCACATCCATCCCAGGTGGATGTATGAAAATGTGTAGGCTATTACTTGTGCTATCTGGTGACTGAAGCGAAATTATGTTGATGGCATATGGACTAAGTGATCAGAGCACCCAAAATGGTTCAGGGAATTAGATTATTTTTTTTATTTGTAGATGGCATCAGAAGAACCCCTTGGTGGCAGTTGCTTCGGAGAAGTAAACTGGAGATGCTCAGAAGTCATTCTCACACCCTGAGCACTATATGTCTTTTCACGTCATATTTAATGTACTTTGAGACAACAAAACAGAATCTTCCCCTCTGCTGACGCCGGCTCTGTGCTGTGTCTGTAACTCACCAGAGCGTTTGAGCTCTGAGGACATCCATTTGGCACACTTCGTAACTCCAAAATTCTTCGAGAGATGTAATTTTTCTTTTTTTATGTTGCTGGTTCATTTCACACAGACAAAATCACCAACCGCAGCCATGAGTCTTTCAACACAGGAAAAGGAGATGGGTTTCCCAAAGGGCTCTCATCAGCGGTGCTCCTTGGTGGGTCGAAGGGTTCATTAGTGAGGAGCTTAGCCTCTCTTCCAGGGAGCTGATGGCTGTTTTGGTCTTCCCTTTGCTGATTTAACAGTGCACTGAATTGCTGATTCTGCGTAGGGAAGACTATAAAACTTTATATCCCCCAAAATACGACATTCTACCAGACCTAAATATGATTAAAGTATTTTTAACACCCACTAGTATCTTGGATTTTTTTAAAGTGTTGCTGTAAGAATGTTTACCTATGGAAAAATTACTTGTATGAGAAACATTTTGCTGCTTCCGATTCTGTTTTTTTGAACAGAGTTACAGGGAAAATTCTTTTTTTTTTTTTTTTTTTTTTTTTACATCAAAGAAAACAACAGAAGTAAACTCCCTTTATTTTTTCCAGGAGAAAGACTGTCTTAAAAGGTGGATTATTTTTCTTGATGTTTTAGGAGGAGGCTGGATTAAGTCTAATTTTAAATGGCTTCCCATGAGTTTCAAGCTGCCCTCTTTGTAAAACTGTGTTTTGCCTGTCCCCGCCGAGGGGAGCGGGACCCGGGGCCGGGCCCGGGGCGTGCTGCGGGCCCGGCCGGCTCCTCTCGGCCGCCGTGCGGGGGCGGCCGGGCCGGGAGGACGCGGGGACGGGTCCGCACCAGCCCGGTGGCGCAAACTTGAGTGTCTTCTGTGGTACCAGCCGAAAACCCGTGCGGGTTTTGACACAGGCAAACGCTAGCAGTCGCAGGTCGCCGTTTTCCGAGCCTGCCGCTAAATTCCTTGACAAGAAGGTGGCGCTGGAACTCTGAGATTGGGATTTCTTGCAGTGGGCGACTTCGCATCCACAGGGGTACCTTTTAAACAATTTCTATAGGCCGCATCAAGTGGAGAAACAACTTCCCTGCAGCTGTTTTATGTTGCTTGGGGTTTGGTGTTTTGTTGTTTGGGGTTTTTTTTGTTCCCTTTTTTTTTTTTAAATGCTTGGCACTTAGAAATCCTATTCCCCTGCAAACGGGGTCCTCTCTTCTCCTGTGAAATGCAGCTTCAACTAGTTCACATCTTGCATCACCTTCATTGTATCCCAGCGCTAACCAGCTTCGGGAAGCTTTTGGTTACAATGGGCTTCTTTGTAAGGAGGGTGTGTGGCTTTGGGGGTGACCTCTGTGAGCAGTGGTTCGTTTTGGTAGGGTGGAGGATACAGTGCCCTGAGGGGGGATGCCTGTCCTGGTGTCAGCGTGGGGGTTTTGTAGTTTTGCTGACTTAAACTGTGTAACTTCAAACTTCACTCTGTTCCCAAAGCTGCCTTTTTTTTTTTTGTGCCTACTTCTTGCTTGTTTGTGTCTAATTCCATGTATTAGGTACAGCTTTATCAAGGTGAGATGTCCCCTCTTCTCCAGGCTGCCTGTGAGTGATGGGTGTTAATGAGAGTGAATTGGATTCACTTTAACCTTGAACTTCAAGGCACAAAAATTCATTGTCCTTTTCTCTCCCAACACCTTAATTTTGGTGTTTAACCAATCATTTTGGTGAATACCAGCCATATACATTGCAGGGCAAATGATTGCTGTTATTTTCAATATGCTTTAGGTGTGTGTGCATGGTGTGTACATAAAATACATGCTCCCACTTGCAAGGCGCTCTGGTGTGCCAAGTATGTCTCCTTCTAAGACTGTTTGCATATTTTGCTGCATATACTGACTACAGTTTTCACGCACAATAAAATAAGTATAGGATATGAAAGGGTTAAGTCTCTATTGTCACTGGCTGTGCAAATGGCCTGTGTGCTGTATTTTCTTCTAGACAGATTTTTTTTTTAATAATTTAACTATGGCATTAAAAATTCAAGTTCTTAAATCCTATGTTTTTTAATGGAGGGAGTCATTTAATAAAGTACTATCTTTATCACAACTTTATCTATATTAATTTCTCTTTTAAGTCGGTGGGGGAGGGATGGGAGAGCTGGAGAGAAGGTGGTGTGTATGAACTCAAGGCTGCATTTGGCAATTCGGCCAAGCGCTTCCTGCCAGCACAATGGTTACCCCAGTATGCAATTTGTGCAAAACGGGTAGATGATTTTCTTCATAAGCGTTAAGTACAAAGGGTACTCCATGATGCCATCTAATTGCTTAATCCCCAAGGAGTTCTTCAGGCATTTATTTAACACTAATTGCATGTGTAAATGTTCTTAATTTACAGCGTGTGAAAGTTGCAATGAATGCACACAACAGAGGATGTCAAAGTGACACTTCATGGAAAGATGCAGTTAAGGCAGTGTTAAGTTACTTCTAAATAGGATTAATCATTTATTAAAGTTCAAAGCTCATCAGAGCACAGGAACAAGCATATGATGGCTTGTTATTGTTCAAAAGTAACTTGTGGAGGGGAGTCACGCCTCTAAAATTTCTGTGATATAACTTAGTACATTGCAGTGAATGATGAACTGAAAGACTTAAAAAGCTAAGCAGGGCAAACGATTCAGCGGAAGGCAAAGAACTTGGCTTGGCAACCATTGCACAAAGCCTGCTTGGGCTGTTAATTAGTGCTTGCATTGTAATAGAGCCGTGGAGTCCCAGGCACTGTACAGAGCTGGGGGGGGGGGGTGTCCCTGCCTAGAGCTCATACGGCTTTGACCCACAAGATGTGGGAACAAATCAGTCTTGCAGGGCACAGTACATCTATAAAGGTCTCGGGACAGGTAAGCGGCATTATTTCGAAAGGAACCTGCAGCCCTGATGCGCGGTGCCCCGTCAGCTATTTCCCACCAGTGAAGTCAAAGCTTTGATCCTCTCTGCAATCTTGAATATCACCGTAGATACATGCACAGGAACATAAATAACAGCTGGCACCTGAGCTCTCGGGAAAAGCTCCCAAGTCCTAGGTTCTCTCTGTCTGTGCTGGATTTCACAGGGCAAAGTAGCTCAGGAAATCATACAATAAAGAAAATTATACTTTTTGTGACATGATTATATGCTCTAGAAACATAGTTGCCCACAAGCCCTACTTTGTGGTGCATACTGCTCAGGCATACAGATGCAGCTTCGAAGAGGGGAAAAAACCTGATGTTTTATGGTATCACAGGAGCAGAGTTCAGGAAGCCCGTGTTCAGTCAGCCTGCCCAGCCAGCTCAAACACAACCCTAAGTCACACACCTTTACCCTGCGTGAGATGTGTCAGCTCTGAGACTTTTCTGGTTCTTCCGTGGATGCTGATACTTATACCTGCATCTTAGTACTTTCGGAGAGGCTATAATTCCCACAGGGACTAGAGTGTGATAATTCATGTGGAAAGGCAACCCAGCTAGAATTTGTCAGAATGAATGAGAAAGATGAAGGCTTGCACGTGAATTTCCTTGTCCATCTGTGAGATGCCTTGAGCTATTATTAGCTACAGGAATAATGCTGATTGAATACTATCTGTTTAGAGACTGGGGACTTAAAATATTCATTCTCTTTATTCTGAAAATCAGATAGGTGTATTCATGCATTTATGTGCACTTTGTGTCTAAATCTCACGTAGTTTCATACCTTCAAGTTCAGTCTTGATTATCCTTAGACCCTTGAGGAATAGCATGTGATCATCTCTTCTCCACCCATGCAGGGCTGTGAAGGCTTTACTTTCAGACATGGCAGAAAAAGTTTTAGTGTCTGATTTGCCACAGACTTCCATGGTAAAGACCAGAGCTGCAAAAAGGGCTAAGTATCCTGTCACATTGTGTCTAGGTGTTTCCTACATAGTAGAATCCATAACATAAAATTGGGTGCCTTTAGCACAGACAGAATTATATGCGTCAGAATGGGATCTGACAATATTGAGGTGCGGGGGAAAGTGTCATCTACTGTTCTTGGCAGGCCATGCTGAAGAGAGGCCATGTGTTTCAAATTTAGCACCACTTCTGTACTTAGAACTGAGCATTAAAGTGTTTTTTCAGCCATCTTTAAAGGAGGAGCATGTAAAAATGGACAGAAGAAGAGTTAATCATATCTGAATGACAAAACCAGAAATTAATGTGTATATGAATTCTGGTCCAGGATTCAAGCCAGGTCTTTTGTTAGGCTAAATGGCTTCATCATCCCCATGTGAAACTGCTGAAGAGAGCTGGAGGAAGTTTATGCATGATGAGGAAAACCTAACTTCTCTTGCATCTATCCTGGGCCCTTTGTGATTAATGGAAAGAGTCCATTAATTCAAGCATATGCTTTTGGTCTCTAGGGGGAAAAGTGGTTGTGATTAAAAACCACCTTCTACTCATATAGTTTAATTTCCTCTTTTCCTCAGATGAGACCAAAAACTGGAAGGGTCATGGATGGCCCAAACAGTTTAGTTTAAAACAAAACAGAACGGCCACAAATCTCTGCCTTCCCTTTACGCCGAGCTGTGCTGGGAGGCTTTGGTGCTCTGTGAAGGGTTGGTTTGTCTCCTTGCTTGCTGCTTGCTTTTTGGCAGGAGTGACGTGTACTGAGCTTGCAGGTCTCCGCAGCTTCCAGAGTAAGGAGACCGCAGAGGGAGAAGCCTACATCTTGCATAGTGCACTCCGCAATCTGCGCCGAGGAAGCCCTATAGGTGTGAAATGCCAGACAAGGGCACAAGCCTGTGCCTCCTGCGAGGTAGGACCTGAAAGTGGAAGGATGACACGGCAAATTGGTGGGGCTGGCTGCATACAGGGGGTCTCTGCAGGAGAGAAATCTGCTGCTGTGGGAGAAAACTGAAAGGCTAGTACCTTTGGATGTCTTCAGGCTAGGCCAGCTAAGGAGGAACAACTCTGCTCTGACCAGCAGGTGGAGTAGCACCAGGACACATTTAGGTAATGTCCACTTGGGTGCTGTGTTTAAACTGATCAAGTTGTACCTGAACTGTAACGGAGACCAAATTCTCACTTTTATTTCAAAAGTTCGGCCATTGGAGCTGACACGGCTCATACTGGGCTGTCTATCTCTTTGCACAGCAGAGGTGTGTGCAGGCAGCATTTGTTCCTGTCTGTGGTCTGCGAAGGCACGCGATCTGTCAGTAAGAAGCGGGAAGGTACAGTGGTATCCCTGGAGGGAGAGGAGCTTGCTCTTCTGCTGGGGTGCTGCTGAGCATGTTGGAGGGGTTAATAGGGACTGGAGAGCCACAGTGCAGACCTGGTCAGCTCTGACTCGGAGACAGAGGTGAGGAACAAGGAGCAGACAGGTCTCAGACTACATGGGAGGACTCAGCAGGGACTGGGCACTCCTGCTGCTCACAGTGTAACTGGGCTATGTCTAACCAAATGTTAGTGCCCTAAGGTCCCACCTGCATGGACACGGCTGTTGAAGAGCCATGTGTAAAATCTTTCCTCTTCTGTCCTTTCTGATCTATTTATTTGGAAGAGGTTGTGCTTAAAGAGTTAACTTCCTAGATTTTACTCCTTTTTTTAGTTCCAAAGCTTTTCAGTCTCTTCGTAAACAACCTACTAGAGAAAGCCTAGATAGAGCTAGCTCAAAACTGGCTGGCCTAGTGTCTCACCATAAAGTACTGTAAGAATGAATGTGATATGCCTCTTTGTACCCTCCTTAAAAACCCCTTGTGCTCCCAAGTGTGCATTTGTGCAAAAGCAAGCCTTCTGAAAACAGAAACCTATAAAAATGAATCCTACAATTAAAATAAAAATTGCCAGTGTAAAAGACACCCTTAGTAAGGACAAAACCATACCTCCTCTGGGGTGTTTATAACCTGAACGTTATGGAGAACTGAAAAGAAATCTGCCATTAACAATATAAGCAAACTGTCTCTCATGTCGTTTGAGTACCTTATTAAGGACTATTCTTATTGACTGGACTGGGGTTATGCCTGAGGTAAAATATTATTCAAGATAAGAAGGAATATCCAAACTCATGTCATTAATGGTTTCTAAAATTTCATCATTACAGTGTGTATGCTTATAATTACCCCATTGACACTCTTTAAATGTCCCCAGTAAAATGTGATATAAGCTTTTAAGGTTCCCCAAATGAACATCTAAATGGATCTATAATGTAAAACTTTAAAACTAGGTGGTTTAAGAGAAGCCTTTATTTAGCGTTGATTTTACTGTTGGTGGATGAAATTCTGAAGGACCTAGTTTTTACTGAGACAATTGCTGTGCATTTTCATGGATTTTTGATAAGCTAACATTTAAGCAACTGGTTCATTTAAAATACCTGGGTACCATACAGGTGTGTATGTTTAACCTGGAGGGAAGAGGGACAAGGAGAAGGACAATTACAGGATTTCTCTTCTCCCCTTCCTTCCCCGCTCCCTTGCAACTCCTGCTTGCCCAAGAGGAAAAAGCATCGCACTTCAGATCCTAGGAAGTCACACTTGCCCTGTTTGTTCTCTGATATAGGCCTATAAACAGAGACATTCAGTCTGTAAACAAGTCAAGCTTACAAAGTGACTGAAAGATAACAGTCCCCCATCTAACAGTGGGAGAGGAGGGAGGGAGCAGGGGGAGGGATGATAGAGAGGCTGCAATAAAAACAGGAAGGTCTCTGTTGGTCCTCTTGAAGTTAGTGGTTAAAAACATCAAAGCGTGGTGTGTGTTTTTTTCAACCAGACTGCTGTGTCACTTTATAATTCTTCATAAAGCAACCATCCAGCCACTAACACGCTGCAACTGTTAGTGTGAGCTGTGCTTTGATTTAGAGGAACTGTATCCAGCTCCAGGCATGTTAAGCTAAGGAATCTCTTGTAGGTTTACTTGGCATGCTGTGTGCCATTGAAGAAACTATAACTTTTCAGAGCCGCTAATTGCAAGCTGTTCAGGATTTTTTCCTTTCATTAAAAAAACAACTCACAAACAAATTGCACTCCCCTTCTCTCTCACTACCAAAAACCCAAATCATTTTCCCAGACTCTGAAGTCTTCAGAATTTCCTACACTGAAATTTTAAGTGAAAAACAAGATGGCAATGGAAAGCAAGGAAAAACAACTATACCGTATATATCAAAGCAAAAATGTACATATACTCAGCTCAGTTCTAAGAAATATAAATTATTCAACAGCTGCTTCAGCAGAGAGATATTTTTGAAGTTTGAAGCCAGCAGAGTGCATCAGTTCTCTTAGATGGGGGAAGGTATTTTGTTCTCTGAAAAGAAGAGATTCAGAGAATTGCGTGGAGTTTTTGTCTGCCCTTGGAAAAGCAGCCAAATAAAGATAGGTGGGAAGAGAAGCAAAGAAGGGCGAGAGCCTTTAAAGTGGGAAGAGGAGCAGCATTGTTCTGGGAGGGGAATAGTGAATGTTCATGTAAACAGTTTTAGAAGCTTCTTTCCAGTGTGCTGCACGGGCAAACCACTCTGATTTATTATTGCTGAAAAAGCTGACTTACACTGAACAGCATTTGGTTTTAGCGTTAGCATAGGAAGAAGAGAGCAGTCAGACCAGAGCCAGCCTTTGGCCTGTACTAGAGCAGCCTGGTTTGGGGTTGGGGGCTAGATTTTTAGCAGTTTTCCTCCAAGGGAATAGCTGCTGCAAGATTTCCCACTCCTGCAGGGAGCAGTTGTGTAGGAGGGGTTGCTGCAGTTGGGAGGAGGAGTTGGAGGCAAATGTTCTAGGTGGGGGAGGTGGTTCGTGCTGATGTGCTCCGTTACCAGATATGATAGGTAAAATTTCATGTCTGGATGATGATTTAAATTTCCTCCAGCTGTGAATCAGGATCTTAGCCTTGATCCTTCACTACTGATCAAAGCTAGCAAGCACTTTCAGCAGTGGTGAAGCTGCAGCAGAGATTTTAAATGGAGGTCAGCAGTGCAGAGCTCATTCAGGGGACGTATTTTCCATGGGCTTCCATGTACAGGCAGAATTTGAACAGGCCACCAGTTGCATCCGCAAATTGAAATACACCAGAAGAAAGAATTACGCAGATATATCTTAATGATACACATAGTCAAGTACTTAGATGGATAACTAGTGTGGTTTCTGTAAGCCATTTCTAAAGGGTCTCTTTTTTTTTTATCACAGGCACATCTTTGCATATACTTCCACTGAGGGGAAAATTTGTTCCTCTGTAGTTTTTAACAACTGAAAAAATAAACAGGAGGCAACTTAAACTTACAGATCACTTCAGGTGAACCTGTATGTCTACAAAGTGCTGATGCTTACTTCCAAAATGTATATTCATTTTTTTATCATCAGCCATTCTAAAAATGTCTGCTCCATATAATATCACTAATAGTAATCAGCTATAGTAATGTGAATGTATGTTTTGTCTTTAGCACAGAAAAAAATCAAGAGACCTGCAAAATTATTAGGTAAAATCACTTATGAGTGGTAATACACTAAAACAAAGAGCTGCAATCGTTCTCTGTCCAAACTTCCATTCATATCAGCTTAAATTGAGACTTCGCTTTTAACTGATGGGATAAGTGCCTAAAGTGCTACACAGGCACTTAAAGGTGAACGTGCACGCACCCATGCAGACAAACGTATGTAAAAAAAATCAGGTAAATAAATGTAGGTTAAAGAGCATGCCTTTTTGGAAACCTCAAAAGGCTTAAGTATTGGTTCTTCAAAAAGGTGTATGTAATGGGTACCTGCTACAGACCACGGGTTGGATGCAGTTCTGCCAGGCGTTCTCTTAGAGTCCCTTGCAACCTTTTGCAAGAATATCAGAGTGTTGGTTACATCCCAATGGATGTAAAAGTTTCACTAGTATAATAAAGAGAAGAACGTGTCATCCCTGGCTAGTCCGGTGGCAGGAGCTCCTCGTGAGAGATCATGGAAACTTCGAGTCCAAGCCTAATTTTTGAACATGTACACATAGTTATGTTTTAGAAACTTACTCAAGCCACATCATTGCCCAAAGAGGCTAGTGGAAAATGAGAACTGAGGTTGCCTGGCAATTTAGAGGGTTTTTTTCTCTCCCCTGTAGAAGTTTGCTGGCAGTGTGAAAAACTTGAGTGAATAATGAAATAAAGTATTTGCAAGCATCCATCAGATAAAAGCCACAAAGTTACTTCGAAGGTATTAGTGCATCTTTTTATTTGCTTTTCGTGCACATTCATATGCATGACGTTGTATTTGGAAGACCGTCCATGACAGAGAAATTCCAGAATGCTTGCATGAATAAATATGAGCAAATGTTCATCAGATGTTCATACCACAAGTGGCTTGCTCAGTTCTCTTGCCTGCTTCTCAAATCTTGTCCATTCTGAGCAGACAAAACAATGAATTTGAGGATTTTCTTTTTGTTAATAAATGCCTAAGTAATGTTTGCAAGGATTCTTTTTTGGACATACACAATCTAAAATATATTAATGGGATATGGTCATAGAAATATTATAAGTAACAAATAAATCGAATTTCATTTAAGTTCATGAATAAAAAAGCCTGTTTTCTACTGGTAGTTCACACCTGTGTTGGACCACAAGTAGCTGTGAATATTTAAAGTTAACTTGAGTATATTGGATGCCTCGGAAATCTGCCATATTTTAGGTAGCTGGGATCCAATAATCCAATTTTTTTTTTTCTATATGGCAGCTTGGTTTTTTTTTTAATCCTTCTGAGGCAGATCAGCAGCCATGAAAGTTACCTTCAGGAAGAACTATTAATTGTAAGTTTAGGTGGTGCTAATTCTATAGATACTATGTAAATCTTACCTGCTGCAGTTTCTGTAGAAGTGGATGCCATCAAAACCATTGAAATTAATAGGGGCCTTTCTAGTAATTTAAATCTACTTTTTTGGGGGCTGCATGTATCTTATTGACAGAACGTCTCACTTTTCTCAGTGTTGTATACTTGGTTCCTTGTGTCTCTTCCTATCTGAATGGATGCATTTAGGTGCAGCTGACAAGGCTGCAGTACTGTGAGCCAAGGCACGCTTGCCACCAAGCTTGCGTGGAAATGCACTGACTTCAACTAAGCTCAGGGGATGTCAGCACAAATATGCATGTATCAAATTAATCCACAGAGTGTTTGGAAAAGCTGTGGCACATGAGTTGTTGCATAAAAGCAAGATCCCACATGTGATTATTCAGGAAAAATATTGTGGGCGAACAAAAGTTTTTTGGTACTCCAATAAAACTTATTTCTTATTTAGAAACCTGCATCAGGAAGCACCTTTTTCTTTTCTTCGTTGCTCTCATATATTGAAAATAAGTATGTATGTTTTTTCTTGTTACTATTTTTATGTGATTGAAATAATTGGCAAACAATAAATAAGAATATTAATAATAAACTGATGGGTTTGTATATGTTTTTCTTGTTTGTGAGCCTGAAGCTTCTGAGATGGCATCATCTGTAAGAGAGTGCAAAATAATGACGACAGTGTCACTTCAGAAAGGTGAGCTGGTTTCTCAGTGGGCGTAGAGGAGAACAGAGAGGGCTCTATGGTTTGATTTCAGCCCACTGAAAGCCTGGGGAACTGTGGATTTTATATGGCCAGAGCTCAGCAGAACAGAGCTTTGTCTTGATAACTCAAAATGACTAGATCATGCCTGGTAGCTGGTCCTGGAAACCTGACCCTTGTCACAGGCTGACTACATCAATTTGCAGTAGATTGATGATGTATAGACTGTGGGTGCCCCAGGGGAGGCCCAAGAAAGGCCTGAGAAACATTGTATTGTTAATCCATACCCCTCATTAGCTTCTGCTGTGCTGGATTTCAACTAGCTGGCAGGGCTAGAGGGGTTGGAGGGAGAATGTGGTGTTGTCTGGCCTTGTTATTGTTAGTTGCCTTTTGAATGAAAGGATGTTTTTAAAATACCTTTTCTCCAAAGTTTAATACATCAAAACTGGCAGTATTCTTTATTTTCCTCTCTGCCCCTCTTGTCAAGTGCCTGGAATTCCTAGATTTTCTTTGTATATTGATTTAGCACTCTCCCCTTGACAGCCCGAGCTTTATCTCTTCCCGATAACTGTCTCGCTCTAACCCTTCCCAAGTAGTGGCAGGCATATTATATATGCTGTAATCAATTTACATTTCACTACCATTCGTCAGCTCTTGCGCTGCCGATGGAGGCTGTAGCCCTGCCTTCACTGTTTCTTTATGTACTTCGAGACGTGTTGCTTAACCATTTCTTCTCAGTGCAGTGCAAGGTTTTGATTTGAAGGAGGCTGTAGTTTTAAACGTGGTTTCCATCAAACAGTAACATCTTTGTCAAACTTCAACAGAATTAACCTTAACTGCCAAGGAAGTTTTGACTGCCATCATAAAAATGTTTGATTAGTGTTAATAATTTATTAAATTGGTTTGTCCTGACACTGCCAACATGTTGGAAATCTCTCAACCATTAAAACATTTACAGAGGCTGTAATACAATGCTCCTTCTGTTCCATGTTTTATTTCAAGACCACATTCTTACGAGCCTGGTTCTGCGGTGTTCCAATATGCTCTCATTAGGACTGCATTAAAAGATGAAATATGACAAATATTAAAAAGCGTGGGAATATGGAGTAGAGCATGGTGGGTGTAGTTTTGTGGGCAACTCTGCTGCGATTAAATTTTTGCAAAGCAAACCTGTTTTTGCAATATGGGGAAATAAAATTACTAGGCGAGTATTTAACTGAAACAGGCCCAATGTGTTTGATTGCTTCGTCCAACCTCCTAAAATACATAAGCTTAGTTAGAATTTCTGCTAAGATGTGAAAGCTGATATTGGGCCTGCTTATGCTGAAGCATGCCATTCAATTATATAAGAAATAAAGTCCTATTTGAGAAGAGTATTAATGCCTTGAGAATAGATTGATCAAATTTTTATTTGATATTTACATCTGCACTTGAATTGCCAGTGGTAGGAGCTCTCTTATGTTCTACCAGAAACACCTGTTTTGGCTCATGCAGACTCAGGAATTGTATGTAACGTATTCTGTATAAAAGGCCATTTAAACAATAACAAGAGTTTGGTATATTTCCCAACTGGATGGAAGGTAGTTGAAATGGAGGCTCAGTTTATCCTTTGTGAGTTGCTGTTAATCTCAGTGAAATTAAGTAAGCAATTACTTTTTTCTTTTTTTCCCTCTATTTAGTACTCATATAGGAGCTCCAACATTGTCTCAAATGTGTAGGATGGGGTTGCAGGTTGCATCAGTGAAGCACAGAGATATTGACAAATGAAAGCAAAACTTTCATTTTTCCATCCCAGTCATGAATATATATTGAGAATAGTTTCAGTACCTACCTTTGAAATTTAATCCAAGACTTTTGAACTTTGGGAGTGAACTATTCCATAATTATTAATAATAGCTGGACTGGTCCCCTCTCAACTCTTCTCTTTTTGGTACTACAAAAAATATGATGGGTACATTAGTGAAAAGTGTATTTTATTCTACAAAGGGAAGTAATCTAAGCCAGTCATACCTGTATGTCCTAAACTCCATGTGTTTTCAAATTGAGAACAAATCCTTTAGGCAAGATTTGCTTAGTTTCTGTATTTTATCATTCCCAGTTACTCAGCTACGTGGAGTACAAATCTGAAATAGTTGACCTTAAGTCAGAGGACTGATTTACAGTGAGGTCAATGAGAGTACAACTTGGTCCTTCTTCCATTTAGTGTCCACTGATTTCTCCTTTCTGTTACGTGCAGGACAATTTTATGGGAATCATTACCATAGATCAGCCTTTTTGCAGTTCACTAAACTTCAGAAAGTCATTCTTAATAAACTAATAACACTGCAAATGCTAATTTGTTTTAGTATGTATTATGTCTTGTAAGATGTTGGCAAGAACTGTGTAGCAACAGTACATTAATATGTAGAAAATAATCAATTGTTTCAACATCAGAAAGTAATAATCCATCAGCTTGATAAATTTCTAAAAGATATGTCAAATACGTGAGTGTTTGGGGAACAGACTGAGTGTAAACATTAAAATTGTGGCTCTGGAACTGCCAGGAATAGAGTTACTCTTGCTTTTTTTATGCTGCTGTTTGCCTTTGTAATTGTCTCCTAATTACTTGCTGTGTTAATAATGAAAATAGTTGAACATTCTGAAACCTCATAATAGTTCTACATTTATTAATTACAACAGGAAGATAAACAGAGCAAGTGACTACTGTGCAATGTGAGATATTTTAATCTGAAGTTTCAAATGTCTTCTTTCTGCTCGGCAAAGTCACCAGCAGACTGTTTCCTCGTGGTTTGGGATCCTACATGCTGTTATTAGGAACATTAGATATTTTCTAAGTGCCAAAAAATTTCCATCTTCAGAGCATCCTCAGCTCCTCCTGACAGTACACTACGTGTAAATGATCTAAGTCTTTCCAGATTGTAAACCAAAGATTATATATTACTTGCACAGAAAAGGCAAGGTGAGGAATCTCATATTCATGGTTAATGCATTCCCATCCAATTTTTTTCCACAGTAAAGAGGATTGGAAAGTTTTGAATTAAGTCCATAAACTAATTATTTTCAGTTCCAATGTTGTTTCTTTTCTAGCGAAACTCCTGACTCAGTGATTTTGTAAATGGCCTGCAGTTACATGCCCCTGAGTGTGGTCTAATGAGGGTCGGAGAGTGCCTTTTAGATCATGTTGGAAAATTAAAGGGACTTTTTTTCCTCTAGCTTTTCAAACTAATTATTCTCTCTTATATGAGAACAATCCTTATATATATGTTGAAATCCTCTTCAATGGCACCATTTTCCTGTCCACAGCTTTGATGTACTGCACATACTTACAAAAAGGCTATGTTTTGGGAACAACGGTCAATAGATCCCATCATGGTCCTAGCTGTTTAACGGTGAATTCGAATATGGTTGTATGAATGAATTGAAATTCAAAAGAGGAAGAGAATCTCTGTTCTGTTCTAAACAAAGCCATACTCTTCATCTCCAATTATTTGTACCCATCTTTTACCCATATTTTCATCATTTAAGCACAGTACAGTTAATGAATAAATAGATCACAAATACCTCTGACCCACTTCTCAGCTTGTGTGCCCTGACTTGATGCTTGAATTGATATTGCCTGTTACCTGTATCTCTGGCCTTAATTTGTGTGCATTTGGTGACTTTGTTTACCCTTCTGCTGCACTGGCTAATTCCGTTGAAGCTCTCTAAAATAAGGTATAAGCAAGATTGCATAGTTTGGTCTTTTCACTGCCTTTCACTAATAGCTACAAAATCATGTTCTTGTAACACTTCTGACCAGCCACAATACTAACAAAAGGGACTATTGCCCAAATATCTGATGGTTCAAAACAGTGTGTTAGAATTCTTCATAGTTTAACTTTGCCCAGCATTGACCTGGAAAATTAGAGGCTAGCATTCATGTTCTTTGACTATGTCATGTAATCTCCAAATCTCTGCAACCGAACAAATCCTGACTGTAATCCTGTATGTAGCTCTGACATGGTTTCCTCTAGAGGAGGGTTTCTTCAGTTATTAAATTAATAAATGTGTATTGTACAGTTATTTAAATGATTTGTATGACACTGGAGTCCAAGAGTATATTGAATGAAAAAAACAAAACCAACCCTAGAAATGCAAATAGAAGATGAAATTTGACTGTAACTCAAAACTAGCTAGATTTTTGACTGTCAGTTTGCATTATCGTGAAAAATAAACAATACAAGGCAGAATGATCCAATATGGATACTGCGATCCTGCACAAGGCCAAACAAGAGGACATAAAGGATGGGATGGCTCAAGACTCTCATAAGGTGGTAAATAAATGACAGTGTAGAAGAAAAAAAATCAGCAGAAGTAGCCTATATTTAAATAATGAATGAGTAACGAAAATCAATGTTAGAGAAGCACTAATTTCAAAGATAGTTTTGAAAATCAGAACAGCAGGCAACAGGAAGGGCAATGACATCTGAAAATAAGAAAGCCGGACTGGAGAATTAAGATATAGGAATGAGACAACACCAAGTACGGATCTCATTGTTTGTGACTAGGAACTAAGAGAGCCATGCTTAGTGTGCCATGCTTCTTGTTTTGTTTCCTAGTGCAGTAAGTTTACGTATTCCAATCTATTATAAGTCTAGATTCATATCACTTCTTATCTCTGTAGGTTCATGTCTTTCTAGATGTGAATTTAACTGCATGATCAGTACAAAGTCGTCAGACAAGGTGGTGTGAATTAATAATGATGTCTGCAGAAGTCACTGTTCCCTAGCCACTCAGGAGCTTAACATCTCTAAAAGCAAATGTTGGATGTTTTATTACTCACAAAGCCTTTGAGTTGTTTGCGTCAGTCTTTTGTGTTTCTGTGTTGTCTTTTGTTTCTATCTGCCCTACCTCATTAGTTAATAAGTTTTACGTCCCCTACCTCATTAGTTAATAAGTTTTGTGTCAAGGACTAGGCAGGGGAAATAGAAATGTAGCTGCTGAGTATTTTCTTACCTATATCCAAGCAAATTATCTGCAGAGTAGTATCTTTCTTTTAAACTGCGATTCAACTTTTTGTTGTAAATGGAGGCAGAAAAAGCCAAGGCAGACAAGGACTCATAATTTTATCATGCTTCTGCATAAAGACTCGTGTGTGACAGTTGGCGCATCGCAGTCTTGTGTTACATGAGTACATCGTGTGCAGAGTTCAGGAATGAAAACTGTTCCACAAATAGTCAATATTTAGCTACGATTGTTTAAGTTGCACTGGTATTGCATGGGCATCTTTAACAGGGAATGATGAACTTTGTTCCTTTCTAGTAAAGATGTTATCTTTATTAAAAAATCCCTCAGAGCTGCAGTGCACCTGTCCTTTTATATGCAGCTGCATTTGACCTGTTAGAAATCTTTGTAGCATCAGCAAACAATTAATGTTGTTGCCTGTTTGTTGGGTTTTTTCTTTTAAAAAAAAAAAAAAAGTATACTTTACCACCTTTCCTTCCTCCCCTTTACTCCAACTCACAAACTGAAAAATCACTTCCCGGTGCTCCAGTTAGAGGAAATTTCTTCAGAGATATAACATCAGGTGATTTATCCATTTCTTTCTGGTATAATAAAGATAGGGGAACCTTTCAGCATAATTACTTAACTAGCCAAATATTTATTTTAGGTATATTGTCGGTTGTATTGCTCTATGGCACATTAGACAAAGTGTATATTGTGAGAGTGGGTGGAACCTGGCGGCTACCTTCATTCATCCCGACCCCAGTCAGACTTTTATCAAAAACCACTCCAGGGAGGCGAGACTTATCACTCCCATGGGAAACTGCAGAAAACTTTTTATTATTCCTCTGGCAGGAGTCTAATGGAGGGTAGATTTTCACTGGTACAGGTGTTGACAGTACTGCATCCTGCATCCTTTCTGGAGCAGCTGATTGCACTAGAGAGCACTTCTTACAGGATTAACTCTGTTACAAGCACTGGGGGGGGGGGGGCTGATTTGCCTCACTTTTGTATTACAGCATTGTGTTATTTAAAGGAAAAGGATGCTTAGTAAGCAGTGAGGTAGCAGCCACATCCTCTGTCTCGGTGGAGAGTGAGCCCAAGGACAGGAGTGGGTCCGAGGGCTGGGCAGAGCAGCCCATGGAGGAAGGTTTCTGCAGCTTCCTCTGGCGGGTGCCACCAAATTGTAAAAAGACTCTTCCATGATGGAAACTTGAAAGTAATGTTGTTCTCCCGTACAGAGACTCTGTCTTTTAAGTGGAAAGGTCAGCACACTGCAAACTTTGAAGCACCATAGGCATCTTAATCTACACCAATAATGTATTTGAATTGATCCATCCTTGTGTTTCAGAGCACATTGGAAAAAATATCACACGGTATTTTCTGTCTCAGGTTGGAAGGCACGAGCAGGAAAAGAGACTTGCTGCAGAATTATAGGGCAAGTGGGAGAAACTGGGATGAAACCTAAGTCTCCTGATCTTTGTGGTGCTTTCAGTAGCATCCCAGCCCAACAAGAAGTGTACAGCTGTTCACATTGGCTTTACTTAACTTGCTTAAAGTTAAGTAAAGCAAGTACTTAAATACGTTTTTGTATTTAGATGTTGTCACCGCAGGCATGCCATTATAACTCAATTATTAATACTTCTAAAAAAGAAACATGATACTATTTTACGTATGCGCAAGAGAATTTTCCTCCTCTGGCTACACGTTGAGAAGTGGGTGGGGGGCGGGAAAAGGATTAACAGGGTGGGGGTGGAAAAATGTATTTTAACAGAAGAAAGAGCATGCACAGTTATAGTCTCACAGCAAGAAATAAACATTGTAATCATAAACAAATGTAACCTTGAGTATAGAAGACAGTGATTTTATTGTATTGACATATGGCGCTTGGGCAACAATGGAGGATTTGTTCTCTTACATTAGTCAGGACACATTGGCAGGCAGGCCCTTTCTGTGGCCATTGCTACCAGATAGTGTGTGTCAGAGCTTGGATTATAAAATGTCTAGGAATGTACAGACAAAGGCAAGGAGAAGGCTTGCTTTGAGGGGAGATGGGGGAACCCCTTCACCTGAAGGGCCTGAGTGTGAATGTTCTCAAGAACAACGCTGGAAACTAAACCAGCATCGAGAAAACTCTCCTTCCATAATGTGCCTGCTCTGCCTTTCACATTTATTTAAATGCTTACACTTACACTCCGCAAAGTGTTATCTGCGTGTGGTATCTTGAGGCACAACAATCCAAAGCCAGTTCTGCAGATCTTTGCAAACTGTGACGAGACAAACTGACAATGTGGCTCCACGTGAGACCGTGCACTGTCCTCGTGTGTCAGGTTTCTGCTCTCAGTGCCACCAACTTAGATTCCATCAGGTTTCTCAGACAGATCCTAGATTGTGTTTCTAAATCTGGATCTCAGTGAGAGGTGGGAATTGCTTCTTGTAAAAGAAGCTACCCTGGAGGAAGGAGACCTTTGTTGTGTGCTCATGGACAATCTGGATGGCACAACTGACCAACAGACAGTGCTGCATAAGGGTGTGAGAAAAGCCTTGGCCATCCAAGAGTCGCCAGCTTTTCAATTAAGCAAAATCGAGAATATATTTGCAAGGGAGTACTTGCTCTTTGTCTGTCTTTCTGTTTCTGTTCATCATATGTTAGCCGTACTTTCAGGTTTTTGATAACTTGACTGCATTGTGGTTCATGCTGTAATAGGACAGAGCTCCTTTCCTGTGGGGTTTTCAGTCCTGTGTATTTAGAAAGGCAAAGAGCGGCAAAAAGGCGATATCCATTTCTTTTTTATGGAGAAGTGGGGCAAAGAAAAACAAAATGTCTTGACCAAGGTCCTTTAGGGTATTCGTGTAGAACTGGGTATTAGAACAAGACCTCCAAGTCCAGTGCAGTGCCTATTTAATGCATTGTTTGTATGTGCTTTAAGAGTATCTTCCAACTCTTCACTTGTTTGTTTAGAATCCAGACTAATTCTAAACAAAACTCCTGTTTTGTTGAGATCAGATTGCAGATGCTGGATGCAAATGTAACATGAAGCTCAGATCCTGTTTGAGTTTTCTGTTTGTTTGCTTGTTCTTAGTTCTAAGACTAGGAAGCTTTTAGAGATGTTAAAAACCAATGAACAAACAAACAAAACCCCCTCAGAGTTATTCTGTTCCAGTGCAAGCATAAAAAGGGGGTCTCTCTTATATCAGTACAAGGAAAAAAACCGAAGACCTGCATGTTCCTTTTCCTGTAAAGTGTTTCCTCCTCTGAAGTAGCATCCCATGAAGGAACAACTCCCATTTGAAAGAGTAAAACTAAAGAATGTTTTTGTACATTGACAGCATACACAACAAATTCTGGGGCAAATCTTCAATCCAATAATGCTTCTTAATACCCCGCTGGCATATGGAGCCCAGACAGAACCATCTAAAAGGTGACCCTTTATTTGTTGTTGCTGCTATTAAGATCAGACCCCGTTTCTTGTGGGACACTTTTCTAAGTGAGCAGCCTTGCAGCAGCTCTCTTTGAGTGCCAGGGAATAACTTAGCCTGGAAGGGGCCTCTGGAGGCTGCCTGGTCCAACAGCCATGCTTAGAGCAGGTCCAACTTTGAAGTTAGATCCAGCCTCAAAGATAACTTGGGTTGCTCAGGGCTGTGTCCAGTTGGGTTTTCAACATCTCCTTGGCCCCCCGGGCACCTGCACCAGTCTGTGACTGCTCTCATGGTGAAGAAAAATTTCCTAACATCTAATTGGAATTTGCTTGGCTGCAGCCTGTGTCTGTTGCCTCTTTCCTTTCACTGTGCACCTCCAGAAGTTTGGCGCTCTCTTCTTTAAAAGCGCCTGTTATATAGATGAAGAAAACCATAAGATCTCCCTTCACCTTCTCTTCTTGAGACTGAACAAACCCAGTTCTCTCAGCCTCTCCGCTTATGTTATGTGCTCCAAATCCCACCAAGTCAGGAGACTGGTGCCTTCATCCAAAGCAAAAATTCAAATTAATTTGCAACAGATATGTCTCGGCTTTCAAGACATCAGTGAAGGCCAGACACGTGGGGTAGGTTATTTCCATGTTTGAAGGGAAATGTGTTGGCACAGACACAAGATACCTTGTTGCTAATGTAATTTTTGGCAGGTATGTTCACTCAGACAAGTTTGTTAGATGCCAAAAGCAAAGCGTAGTGTGACTTACATTCCTCACATGTGGCCTCACAAGCAGCCCTGTGTTCAAACCTCCAGTCAGCCTGTGTTGCCTTGGCTTTTCTCCTGCCACGTGGCAATGCATATCCGAGAAGAATATTCAGTAAATTATTTGGTAAATAGCAAAAGAAATAATTTTTGAGTACTCCTGTAACTTCTGACTAGAATTTCAATTTAGTTGTATGAATGCCCAATATTATTCCCTTTATTCCAAAACATTCAAAAATGTTTGAAAAAATATACGTATTGTTTGAATGATTTTTGCAGAGTGATTCTTCACTGATTTCATAGATAATATTGATTCCAGCTTATAAAAATCCTTTCTGGACTTTGTCTGTCACCAGCTTTTATCTCACTTGCTCCATTGTAACCTGTGTTCATTGTAAACAAGGTTTCAGAGCCGTTGTGAGGACAGATTGAATGTCCAAACAGAGAAAACAAAGCCTAATTGTGTAGAAAGTTTACTTTGTGGCTTTTTTAGATTCCCCCCCCCCCCCCCCCCCCGAGTCAAATGGGCCTTTACTTGAATGAATTTAATTGTTGTAGAAAAGTTTTCTTTCTATATGCCCTGCTGGGTATCTTGGTTTTCTTTCTTTAGTCCATGCTTTCATGCAAGGTGGGGATGGGGAAGTGCTTTCTCAGGCTGTATGCTGACATTACGCCTTCTTGGCTGTGGAAGGCTGGAGGTATTTTGTATTCTGTGTATGCAGCTCTGAACCTATGGGTGGCCAACAGAGTGTCAATACTATATAGAGAGAGTATCTCCAGACTCACTTGCCCACCTATTTGCAATTGCCATTAACACAGTTGCTTAAAATTGCCAGTAGGGAAAAGGATGCTGTTGTGTTTCTCTTTCTGGTTATCTTGCAGTTAAAAAGTTGCTTGCTTTACGGAGTAAATGGTAAGAGCAGTCTCTGAGGAGGAGAAATGACAAAGGAATTAATGTGGGGAGGGAAGCATGCGGCATTTACTGCTCTGCCAGCTCTTATAGTGGCTCCCTTCATGATGAAAACCAGTGGCACGTAATTCTGATGGCTCAGCTTAGCAGGGATAGCAAGAGCTGTGCTTGGCACAGCACTTGGTCATTTTGTCATGATGTTACTAGCCGAACTTGTATTGGTTTAGAAACTTCTCTGAGCCCCAGATTCTTCCTTGATAAAGCTTCTGAAGCAGTGTTCATGAGAAATTTCTACTGTCCATGTTGTAGAAAGGCAGCCTATTGCAGCTTTTTAAAAACCTGCTTGACCAACTATAAATCATGATGTGATGCTGATCATGCAGTTGTGCCATGAACAGTCATCTTCAATGACTTTACCAGAGGAGGCTTTTTCTTTGCCATTAGCAGTGGCATTGAAGATGACTATAGCTAAGATTTGGAGACCAGGAAGACCCTCTGTTCAGGTGGTTTTTGGCACCAAAATTTAGTTTTAATCCATGTTTAACTGATGAAACTTACATTCTTCCACTTCCCAGTTCCTAAGTCGATGATAAATATTTGGGCCTTCCTTTTTCCTTATTGGGGCACAGTGTAAGCAACCAGAGTGGCCATTGCTGATGCTATTGCTGCACGAGCACCTAGAACGCAGCAAGGCTGGTACCAGGCTGGCTCCCAAGCAAACGCAAGTGAACAAGTTACTCTAAAGGGAATCTCTGTACATGAACATATGTCAAGTAATTTGAGGTGCCTTTGATATGATGTACGAGTTGAGGTCTCACCTGCAATGCCTGTGTTCTAGAGCACTCCTTTCAAGACCCAAATAAGAAGGTTTTTTTTGTTTTTAAACTGTCACACTGTATGCTCCTGTTCAGTCTGATCTTTTCTACTGTATTATAGCCTCACTAGCTGTTCTTCTGTGGGCAGCTGTGATTTGTTTTCTCATTTCTAAGTGTAATACTTCAAAGTAATTTTAACCGAAGTTCATCTTCTGGTTTTGGATATATTGGTTGTTCTAGAGTGTTTTATCACCTTATATTCCACTATTTCCATACTAGTCAAGAGGCCAGGAGGACAGGATTAGGCCCTGAATCTATGCTTGCAGTATGTCCTTGATTGCTAGCTGCACACTTTTTGCCTGTCCTACTCCATTGTTGAAATCATTCATTAAACAAGAATTACTTCCAGGATGAATACTTCAAGGATGCTTGAGATACCTGTTCCTCTGTAGGAATTGTTTTGGCAGTGAATCACCGATAGGTGTTCTTCAGTCAGTTGTGAACATACACTGTGGTGTTTACATTTAAACTATATCTTTCATTAATTTTGATAAAGTTGTGTACGACATGTCAAAAGTCTTATTCAAGCTGAAATATATCTACCACTCTCCTTTTATCTACTAAACCTATTAATCCATCAAAGAAGGAAATTGGACTGACTTACCATGTTGTTTTTTTTCCTAGCTCTTTTTATCACTGTTATATTCCAGTAGTTGAAACTTGTTTGCTTAATCATTTTCTCTAGAACCTTTCCAGGACTTGAGTGGTTTGCAATTTCATCAATCGTTCTGTGATTCCTTCCTCTTCTTTTCTTTTTATCCATGTCCTCTGTATACTCTCAAAGGTGATTTCCTGTGGTTCAAAGACCATTTTGATTAGTTCCTGAAGTAGTCAAGACTGGATTTCATGAAGCCTTGCTTATTTGGAGATATCTGTCTTGTCTTAAATAATCTGTCTTTCTTCTGTCCTCTGGTCAGCATTTATTTTCTTTGGCATTCACAGAGAAAGAGAAGTCTTTCTTATTAAAAGAAATTATTTCTCCAGCTACTTCACAGGTCTAAAATGCAAAGTATCAAACAAGTAATTGTCATTACTCTAAAAATGGTGGGATCTACCCTATGTTTAGAAGAACTACTGAAGTGACTTGCCTGATCCTTCACAGCCAGTCAATGGTAAAGGAATAGCACCCAGAAGTTTTTTACTCTTTCTTATGATATTCAGCACTCAGACCCTTCATCGCGGGTCAGGACTCAATTGTGCTACACTCTGTGCAAGCAAGATGATCCTGTCCCAAAGCACGTCATAGTGAAAACTTAGGACAGGAGGCAGGCAATATGGACAGACAGACAGGATCACTACAGGAAAACCCAGAAGTCAACAGTAGTCTGTAAGATAAGCAGCAAATCAGAGCTTGGCCCTAAATTCTCCTCTCAACAGTTCCTAAAAGAACATTCTGTGATTGTGCAAGATCAAAGTTTCCTTGGTGATGTTGACTCTTCTTGAGATGAAGAAGCCTGAGCAAATTCGTGCCATGGAAACTGCAGTTACTGAATTTGCCCAATTGCAATTTCCCTTCAAGCACCCCTACAAACAAAATTACCATCTCGGGCTGTCCTTGGCCTCGTTGCGCACAATTTACAAGCTTGGTATCCCGTCAGCCTTTCAAAGAGAACTACAAATACAGTATTCCTTCTCATATATTGTGAAAGGATTCACATTGAAATGTAATATTAGTAAAACATCTTTAGTCTCTGTATATAATTCACCATTCAAAGTCACAACCAGACCTAGAAGCAAGATCAGATGGCTTTCTAACACCCGCTTTGCATTTCTGCAGGCTATTGTGTTAGCTTTGTGCATTCTTGTATTTTCATCGTGCGTATTTTTAGTCCCATTCAGATTTCACGCATCTGAGAGGAATATATTGAGCTTGTACATGCACAGTGACTACAGACTCAGTCTTACTGTTCAGCCTCTATTTTGTGTCGTGTATTTAAAGCACTCTGACCTGTTTTGTGAAAGTGGAGCATGATCTGCAACATGGATGAATCCGGGGTAAATAAGTACCCGAATATTTTGTTGTTGTCTTGATGGGGTAACTACAAAGTTTATCTTCCTTGTACTGTCACTTTAAACTGGCAATTAAAAAAAGCTTTACAGGGTTTTTTTTTTTTTGTCCATTTGTGGTATACAGAAGTAAATCTAGGGATGCATGAGCTGGACTTAAGGAGCCGTCCTACCTTTCATTATTTTGTAGTCTTTGTGAGGACATGGGGTATAGCTGTATCTGTTCAAATTGAGGATAAAGAACTGAGAAGGTGAAGACTGCTAATGAAAAGACTAGTTCACTTATTACTAGGAAGGCAGATTAAGATATCTTAATATGCAGTTACTCATTATCTTAGGGGTGTGTGTATATAGGCTAGTGATCTCTAGATGGTATAGATGTAGGAGAGTTTGAAACTCTCCTACATAGCGCTTTATATTGTGCTATGATCTTTCTGACATCTGAAAATCTGGAAGGGAGCTCACAGAGAAGTTAAAGATGTAACTGGCTACATGCTGATTGATTTCCAAAGTAAAATCTTACGTTATATGATTCAAAACAATGTTCATATTTTAAAGAAAGTCTCCATGACCTGAATATGTGGAAAATGGACAGTTACTAGACCAGAAAGTAGACACGTTTTGCATCCATTTTAGTGGATGTTTCAATGCTGTGGGTGCTACATGCATGGTTTATGTAGTATACTTTTACTTTATAGTTTTGTGGAACTTTTACATTATCTGTGGATCAATTGAATTTTTAAACGGACTATAACTTTTTCACTCCATAAAAGCAGGCAAAAGATTTGATGTAAAGGCTTCTGTAGCTTGTGCACCTCCTTTAGATAGCAACTGTACTGATTTGCTGACATCAGATGATTTTCAGTGGTACCCAAGCCTGCAAATATAACGTGTAGCGTATCTATCGTGCACATTAAAAGCACAATTTTTCAAACGTGTATAATCCAGCATTTGGCAGCCCCGTCTCTGTGCTTGCTTGACAGATTATTTGATTTGTAACCATTCCCAGCCTGGGAGTCCCTCTCTTAAGCCAAATGCACAGACTTATACTTTCAGTCCTAAAGTTCCCTGCTGTGTTTGTGAAGGCCGTGGCCACCACACATGTATATGACTAACCTTACTCATGTGAGCTGTCCCATTTAGGTATGTGCATACGAGGCTGTGATGCCATACCCTAAATGATCAAAGAAGTAATCCAAATCCTGAATTCTTACTTTCATTCAAGCACACACGTAATCCTTAACATCCCAAGTAGTGTTTTAATTAGCCATTGAAAGCAGTAAGTGTTGGGCTCTGAAACTGATTATACATCTAAAAATCACTTGGGTTAATTAAATAATTTAGTTTCCATTCATGTTCCATTGGCTCTTTCTCCCCTTCCATTAATTTTAACCCACAAAAAACCTCACTAAAATCGCCCTTGGTGTAAGTGCATGCTCACAGACTTTGCTCTAATCCCCACAGAGCGTTGGATATTACTTTCAACTCAGACCTAATTAACAGTGTATGTTCTTTATTGAAATCAGAGCATTTCTGTATATGACGTGTCAAAACAGATACTTGTGTGCTGTCATTTTCAGAATATTGTTCCTGTCCATGTCTGGTATAATCCTTAATTTTAGGAGGCGTCACGTTACACTAGAGATTCCTCTGACAGAAAGAAAACCTTAATTTTCTCCTTTTTTTCTTTCTAATATATTTTTACTGGTTCTATAACTGTGTGTGATTGAAAACTGTGCTCCAGTTTCCTAAAGGAGAAGCATCCTTTTCAAAACTACTAGTGATGCCCTTAGCAGAGGGTACAGGAGTTGAATGGGCATTGAGGAATTTTCTAGATCAGGTGTGAGTCCCAGTGATACAGCAGCATTGGGAAGGTGACTGCCACCAGTAGCTCTGCTTCTGTCACTAGCACAAGGTTTTCTGATCCACACAAGGCATAAGCACATGCTTAAATCCTCTTTGCATTTGAGGCAGAAAAAGACTATGCTTTGCAGAAGCCCTGCTTTGTAGAAGTGTCCTGGTTTCGGCTGGGACAGAGTTAATTTTCTTCCTAGTAGCTGCTACAGTGCTGTGTTTTGGATTTAGAGTGAGAATGATGTTGATAACACTCCGATGTTTTAGTTGTTGCTAAGTAGCACTTATCTTAAGCCAAGGACTTTCCAGTTTCCCGTGCTCTGCCAGTAAGCAGGTGTGCAAGAAGCTGGGAGGCAGCAAAGCCGGGGCAGCTGACTTGAACTAGCCAAAGGGGTATTCCATACCATGGAACGTCATGCCCAGTATATAAACAGGGGGGAGTTGGCCGGGAGGGGCGGATCGCGGCTCGGGAACTAACTGGGCATCGGTCAACGAGTGGTGAGCAATTGCATTGTGCACCACTTGCTTTGTATAGTTTAATTCTTTTAGTATTGCTATTGTCATATTATTATTATTATCATTATCATTGTTTTTCATTCCTTTCTGTCCTATTAAACTGTCTTTATCTCAACTCACGAGTTTTTTTTCCTGATTCTCTCCCCCATCCCAGGGGTGGGGGGGGCAGTGAGCGAGCGGCTGCGTGGTGCTTAGCTGCCGGCTGGGGTTAAACCACAAGAAGATGGCTCAGTTACTTACATGATGAAAGTTAAACATTTGCTAAATTGTTTCATTGAAGCAATGCCCAAAACTACAATGAAAGAAAAGTCAAACGAAAACATCCAAGCAGAAGTAGATAAGTGTATAAGCCTAAAATATATTTAGAATAGCTGTGACGCAGCATTGCACTTATAGTCAGGATGCTGCTTGGACATCTAGGCCTGCCAATCACAGGGATTAATGCCTGACTCAGAAAGAAGGACCACCTGCTTCACTGGGGCTCAGAGGAGTGATCCTAATGTTAGCATTTTTATAGCTGGGTTGCTGAAGGCACAGGCGTGCCACGATTTTGGTGTGGCCAGAATGAAGTATCTATACCTAGATTTAAAACTCAAGTACCACTTACTATTCTCAACTTTCTTCAATGGCTGTCTCCTACCATTTTAAGGTTCTTCAAATCTGCATTGTTGAAGTGAAGACATGAGAAGGACCACTTGTGATGGTGAGGGAGGCTGTTGGATAATTTAATTTTAAATGCAGTTGTGTGGTAAAATCTAGCTGCTTTTTCCTTCCTGACATCTCAGAGACATCACTGGTATTCAGTGCTTTTAGCACCTCATTTATTTAGTTATTGGGATAGAATTGCAGTTGGAAGTCTTATTTCAAATGAGTCATTCTTTGTTGCTAATATTTAGCAGAGGGAACACTGTTTTGTGATTTTTATCCTCGGTCATTGACACTGAATGGATTTGTCTGGAATAATAAAACAGGTTCTGATACAATGAACATGGATCCTCCATGAAATTTGATTTTCAGTGTGAGAATCTTTCAGACAAGTTGATATTTAGAAGCTGCTTGTGGATTAGGCATTGATTGTGGAACAGAGTTATTTAGGATAGCTGACCGCAACAGTTAAAGCTACATAATCTCCTAGAATGTATTTAAAGGTAAGCAAATCATATGTTCAGATTCTAAATGCACAGAGGTTACATGATTTTTAAGTGGGAGCAAATGGTGGTACTTTGGACAACAGTAGTAAACCCAACCCAGAATTCAGCAAGAGTTTCTGCCTTCAAACTGCACGAGAACTGCTGTGGCTGCAGGTGATTCTGCAACTCCCTTTGTTAACTCAAAGACACAGATAACTTAATTTTCAAAAGCAGCTAACGTGTGTTGGAATGCCTCAACAGTTGGATGCTCACTTGAACACACCTTTAAAAATCTGAGGATGTGCTATTTTCTGCAAAAACAGGCTCTTTTCTGTTGGTTCATGTCTGTCAGGTAAAAATAAAAGTAGCCTAGACCACTATTCCAAGTGAGTGTCAAGTCTATAGTGGAAAAAATAGGATACCAAAATAAAAGTTACCTGATTCTATTTGAGGTGTGCCTGAAGCAGCATGGACCATTGCTTGAGGGACACCTGGGTTCGCCATTGATCTATTGACCTCAGGCAAGGTGCATCCCCTCTCTGTTCTTCAATTCATAAGAGATAATGCTCAAGGCCTTCTTTGTCACATGCTTTCAGATCTTTTGATGAAAGGAGCTTCTCAGAAACAAATAATAACCCTATTCACTGAGAATTTCATATCATGGCAAACTTATTTTCCAGGTTAGTGCAAATGGATCCAGGAGTTCTGGAACCAGGAAGCCCAATATGTGCTCTAGGCTAGTCCAGCTCTTCAAGTGAACCTTGTCCTGCAAAACAGACACTTTGTAAGTCTTTATCCTAAAAGGATTCTGAATGTCTGATATGTTATCTGCTGTTTCTGATTCAGATAGTCTCTGTTCTTGGTTGGTTGCCTCTTTTTTTTTTTCTTTTTTTTTTCTCCTTCCCCCCTTTCCTTTTTCTTCCCCCCAATCTTGCAGAAACTCAGTCTTTGAACTCTTCATTCCTGTCAAATCAGGCTGACATTGACCTACAGGATCAGAAGTTGCTATGGGGGTGGGATGGGTGGACAGAAATTCTTGTGTAGCATGACTGTGTAGGTCTCAGATCTTTAGGAAACCAGGGCAAAAGTCATGCCTGCCTTCAATCCATTTGCTTTGAAAACCAGAGAATGGACTTGCCAAAACAGTATCTCTGAACTTGAAGCTGTCTTTATCCGTAGCAAATGGGATGGGATGCTAGCCAAAAAGTGAAAGAATAAAATTTCCAACACAAATGGGACTGCTTTGTGGGTGAATATAGTAGGTGAGACACCATTTAGTCTTCATCACTGCATAATCTGATACAGTACAACTGCTTGCTACAGAGGCAACGGGTGGCAGTTATATATAGGACTCCTGGTTCCATGTGGTGTTGAGCTATCCAGAGAAGACACAAGAATATATGGTTAGCGTTATAAGGGGCCACAGAAAGGAAAGGAATAGTCTGTTTTCCATGTTCATGGTGATGAAGTCAAGTCTTTGCACCAAGAAAGAGGTAAGGTAGATATTTTATGGGGGAGAGGGAACCTTTCTAATGCAAAGGTTGAATGGATTGTGCAGGGAATAGGCGAAGCCTCTGTCATTACGTGGTTTTTAGAACACGATTATGCAAACACCTGTCAGGAATGGCATAAGAATACCTGATGACTACAAGGCCTCCTGAGCTCCATTTGAACCACCTTTTCTATGATTCTTCTATAAAGTATAGGTTGCCCTGTGAAACACAGGTATGTAATGATGTAAATAAGACCTTTGTGCAATAAGCTGTTAAAGTTAAGGTCTAGCTAGAGACTGACAGAGCTGAAAGTTTGGCTTGTGTAAAACAAACAAGCTCGTAGAAATAAACTGTCCCAAATGAGTCGTTCAGCCCTCGGAGGAGGGAGAACTGAAGCCTTTGAAAATAGCCACAACTTGCCAATAGCAGCAGGACTCAGAAGCACTTTCAGCAACAATATGAGCGCAAACTCATAGTGAGCTAGCACAGTAAACACCATGTAACACTACTGACTTGCTAAAGGCTACAAAGACTTCTACCTCACCCGGGCAGCTCCCAAGCAGAAAGAAGTTTCCTGTCCTTGGCTTCAGTCATGGATCCTGGAAGCTGATGCCATGCAAGAAGATGAAGTGTCATCCATATTCTGTCCACAGTTAGAGAAAGATAAGGTATTATCCAGCAGGGAAATGAGCTGCTGTTTGTTTCAAACTTGAATGACAGAACGTGGCAAATGCTGTTGCATCTGAGGTCCAGATCCCAGAGCCTTACTCATACATCCAGTCCTTATTTAATCTGTCCTGGAGTCAGGTGCTTGTTCAGCCACATAATAATTTCCTGAGATACTGACAGAAAACTCTACCAGCTCAGAAGCAGGTTGTAATATCTTGGACCACTGCCCAGTGGTGCTGGATCTAGCAGCAGAATTTGTGCGGAGTGCTGAACTTTGGCTATAGAGCATTTCACTGCCATTTCTTTGTCTCTCCGTTGATGCTACTATATACTTTTCCACTTATTTTAATGGACAGTTACGGATAAGTATCTAAACTGAAAGTTTTACACAAAAATGTTGCTTGAAAAGAAAGCCTTTAACTGAACAATATTGCATTTTCTACAAAAAAATTCTATCAAAAAGTTTTTATCAGGAAACTGAAAAACAACCACAAAAAATGGTTAATTATGTTTTATTCCATTTTCTGGTTTGCTTTCTAGTTAAACAAATAAAATTTACTGAGAAAAGCCTCTCGTTTTCCAGGCAGCACAAGTACCAGGCTTACAAAAGCATTTTTGCTCTGTGGAAAAACAGCATAAAGAGTTGCTTATGGTGAAATACTAACTTGTCACGTTAAACTTAGTGAACCAGGAGCAAAAAGAAACCCCAACAAATCCGCAAATGGTGATGCTTGCAGTCTGCCTTGAACTCACCAAGTATGACGAACAGTGACACTACTGTCTTAATGTACTGCTGACAGAGTTGCTGTACTCATTAACCTTTGATGAAACAAGATGTCACTTTGTTCACATCAAATGCTCCTTGATGCCGGTGCTCAGAGACTAGTTTTGTTGCTGATGCAGATGTCAGCTATTGTTGAAAACATTCTCTCTCCCTTCCAGCATTTCACTGCCCATGAGGATTTATAGGTGCTGATCATTATCAATCTGCAAATGGAGTCTGAAGCTAAGAGTGCATGTTTAATTTCTGCAGCTTTTAATTATTTATTTTTATTAAAAATATTTATTTTTAAGTGTAATTTAGGTATATTTAAACACCTGAAAATGTTAAATTTTTGATGTGCTACAGGATGCTGCCATGAACTCAACGATATATTTGAGTGATCCCATTGTCTTTTTTGAGGCTACTGGAACTATTAAAGAAATATTTACAGCATTTAAAATGCTATATAGTAGAAGCACACTGTAGTAGGAAAAGTGGCATTGAGTTGTGAAGTATTTTGGTCAACATCATGACTAAGCAGTGGTGTAGCCTGGATTAGAACTGAGGTGTCCTAATTCCTGATCTAGTCTGTAGCTGTTTATCAGCATTGCCTTCTATTATCAACATTAGGAGCTGATCTCGCTGTTCTATGTGCAGTAAATATCATGTCGCCTAGCAAGGAAATCTGACTGACCGTCTCTAACCTGGGCATGATTTATGCCAAAAAGTATTCTTTTTGTTTAGTCTTTACATAAGTGCGTTCATTTTGCTATGAGATAAATGAAGGGGGAGCAAGAAGGAGAAGGAAGAATTTTGGTTCCCTAGCCAAATGTGTAAATTTTCAGTACTGAAACACTGAGATCAGAGGTACGTGTTCTCACAGTTGCTTTTGTGTTTGATATTTTAGTGAACAGGACAATATTTACAGATGACCTCTAATGACATTCTTTCCACTTTGTACTCCTCAGTATTTTTTTCCTTACATTAGGGGACTTTGCAGTTTTTGCATTTGATTTGTTTGATTTTTTTTTTTTTTTCTTTTCACAATTAGGTTTATAATCATGACAGCTGTCATGCAATTGTAACATCTTGGGAAGAAATTGAAGATAAGAGTGGGGATTCTTCTAATTTGCAGTTGTGCAGAGGAGGAGTGTCTTATCAGAGACTGGTGCTGGAATTCTAGCTAAAGGCTGTGTCATGCCTCAGGGGGTGCTGAGCTTTCAAAGCTTTGTGGAATAAAACAGCTCTAGAAGTAGTGGTCTTTAAGAAAAAGATTTGAAGGAAGGAAAGTAAAATCACCTTGAAAACAGCAAGTTGTTTAAGGTGTAGACCTGTTTCAGATTCTTGCAGTGAGAGGAGGCAGCAGAGGTGAATGTTAAAGAAAGTGTAAGTAGATGAGACACAGGCAGAAGTATTTTCATGGGAAATGTAGGAAACATTATTAGTTTGCTTAACACTGAAGTGCATCTGTCCCTTATTGAGTGATGAAAGCCTGGGAGATTGACCATCCACACTAGACCAGCTTTACAAGATGAGTATGTGAAATTCACAGAATAGCAAACTTACATGAAATATGACCGTGCCACTAAACAGCAACACAATGGAAAGTGCATCTGAGAACACTCATGGAATACGATCAAGCATAGCTGATACAGAGTCCTTGAAAGGTGGTAGTAAATACGCTCATTTAAAGACTTTCACCTGTTGCTCTAAATCATTCATAGCCCATGGCATGTCTGCCAGCACTGTGACCCCTAGCACAGAGTGAGTAACATCAAAGAAAGAAGTGAGCAGATCAAGTCTCAGGTAGGCGTTGCACCCTTGTTATGGGTAAAAGAAGTGTCAGTAAGTTATAAAACAGGTGGAATTGGGATATTGTAAGCCTGACATGAGTGACCCAACAAATATTAGTAGGATGGTGCTATCCGTTCGTGCAGAATCGTATAGAAGGCATTTTAAAAGATCATTTAGAATTATTTTTGTTATGTTATCTTGAAGACGTGAAAATATGTGGGCTATCTATTGCTAGCTTAGTAAAAGCTCCTCTTGACTTCATTATTTTTTTTTAAGATTTTTCAATCCAAGGAGGATTTACAGTCTCTGACACTACCTGTAATCACAAATGAAAATAAGATTCTTAGTTTAGTTTTTATCAATCAGGTTAATTTTTTTTGAGATGCACCACCATGCAATGTAACATCTCTGCTCTCTGCTGCCAGGCTGCTTACGGTTAAGTATTTACTGTCAGGCACTGTTTTCTCTGGAAATATACGCATGCTACTTCCCTTCTCTAAATGTTCTTCATTTGCTTTTAGGTACAACATGTACAGACTGGTTTTAAAACAGTAGAAATTGCTCTCTGGAAATGAACTGTAGCTAAAATGGAAGACAAGCCTATTTACAATCAGAGCCAACAAGTCTGCAAACATACGCTCTGGGTATCTAATATCAGGCCAATTTCAGTAATGTTCGTTTGACTGTGTACTGTATAATCTGTTGTTATTGAACCAGAAAAGGTCTGTTATGAAAGTTTATCACTTCAAATCATTGAATCCTAACATCAAAATACTTTTTGAACAAGAATAAAAGCACTTCCACAAATCCTTTTCAGAGAAAACAGGTTATAGGGTATTTTTCTGAACTAAGGGAAACTTTAAGAGTTAAACAGATTCATGATAATGCTGATGACACGAGTCTGATGCTGACCTCGAGTCTTTCAATATGGTCTTAGACATTACTGACTTCGGAGAACATTCTGTGTCATTCTTATACAGGGACCAAAGAAACCTGTGCTTTCACAACAGTAACTGTAATTGCAAAACCAGACCCATACCCAAGCCCCCACTGTAACAGCTGTCTGCCCTCTATGCTTATGCATATTTACATCCTGTCTGCCTTACTAATACTGACAAAACCCCTGCTGCAGTCCTTTGAGCTTTTCATACAGGAATGTCCTCAGGGTTAAAATACTGTTGAGCAGGGAGTTGTTGGTGTTTGGGGTGGGTTTTTAGTATTTCAGTTGTGATTTTCTTTTGAAGTTGGTAATCTTTCTTTTTTTTTCTTAAGGTTAGCTTTGATTGGTTGGTGTTTACTTTTCTAGTGGTAAAGCATGGGGGGCAGGGAGAAAGAAAAAGCTTTGTCATCTCCTCTGAGTGGCCAGAACCTGTCTCTGTCTAAACTCTTTTGAAAAGTGATTTCAATGAGTCAGAAATGCTTTCTCTAGTGTTTCTATGTGCTTTCATCTGGGTTTTGCGATCCAGTGTGTATCACAGGAGTTCAGATTTCTTAGTGTCCTTGAGCAAAGCGTGTTTCTAAGACAAACAGAAGTCTGATGGTTGCACTGAAATGCAACGCTGCGTAGTTGCACTGACATGAGGAAGCTGGATGAATGCCAGTGGCACGTGAGCCTGGTGGAGATGTGGTGGTCTCTGCTGGGGAGGTGAGCAAGGGCATTTTCTGGCAGCTGGAAATGCATGATGTTCACGTTCAGCTCCAGAGACAGTCAATTACAGTAGTCAACACTTATTTGGGTCACAGTGTCAAAAGAGCATCTGGCCAGGAAGCGACAATGTTTTCTGTAAAGTTAGAAGTAAAAAAAAAAAAACATCTTTTTGAAATGCCACTGCTACCCAACCATCCAAATAAAGGCTTCATACTGCTCCTTTGGAAGATGTCATTCAGTGGTAGAGGAGACATCTTGTTTCGTGCTTGAGAACACATCGTTTTCAATCAGCATGATTTCGGTCTTTCCCAGGCTAATGTGAGTCAAGACCTCTTCCTCCCTGAATGAATTTCCTTACACATCTTAGTTACTCTACCCTGGCTCAGTATAAAGTAGTCTTCGCGGTGAGTAAGCGTATAGGAGTGTTCAGTGATATCTCTGTCAGTGGACGCTGCAGGCGCAGTTCCAGTAGACCTCTGGTTTATGCATGCGAAGGTTGAAAGGTTACTCTGCTGTCCTATCAAAGAGAAACTTGATCTTGAACACAATGTTCAATATGATAAGTTAGCTTTTACTGTTTTTTTCCACCAGCTAAAGGTAAGGTGTAATTTGTCATTGCCCCTTTCTCTGACTTCGGCCACCACTGTGATAGCCATCAAAGAGGATGGGAGGAGTGGAGTTAGGCAAGCACATATATGTAAGGGGCAGGGGAGAAACTGGGTGTCTAAAATATGGGCAGCTCTAAACTAGACGTTTCCCTGAAGTCATCCCAATGTAGACTCTACCTAAAACTTACAGAGTGTCTGGGTATAGGCAGCAGACATTTTAAATGACTCAGTTGTGACACTGTGACACAAGTTTCAAGGCCACACTCAGATCCAAGGGTGCTGAGTTGGGCTGCTTTCCATACTGTAGACAGAGCTGTTGGAAGCTGGGAATTTTGCCTACTGCCAAAACTATGTTTGTAATGCCATCTTGTAATTTTTCATCATCTCTTTTCACATCACTGATGATTGTCATTGATACTGGCTTGGAAAAGGAGACGCTCTCCTATATAATCATGCAAACACCACAGTGTCCAGACATCACCAGGCCAACCTTTCTTCCTGCTGTGCTCTGCACAGTTTTGCAACAGCTAGCTCTTGTAGCATAGGCAAGTATCATGGCTTAATGGGTTGGTGCCCACAGACCCAAACTCTTGGCAGGAACAGTCAGGTTAGTTACCTTCTATTAAGGTGAAGTCCTGGCTCACAGAGACTTTTCCTGGTGACTTCAGCATGGCTTGGATTGCACCCTTTGAAAACCAGTGACTCTGTGCAACAAAAGAGTGTGTCCTGCCAATTTGTGAACCTTTGATTTCAGTTGCTGTTGTCCTACTTAGCACTGTGTGTTAGCTTAACAGTGTCTGGCAGCAGTGTGCTGATCCTACCCACCTCCTGGGCTTGGTTTCACCTATCCTGTAACTAATAAGCAATGTATTATTTTATTTACTGACTAGTTTAATCTCTAACTATACTGCGCTATATTACTGGACACTTTTGTCTGTTGTAGGAACTTCATATTTTATTTTGGAAACTTGGCTAGTGGCAATCTAACCACAAAGGCTAGGAATAGCAGCATATGTGCACTTTAGAGAATGGTTTGACGAAATTGCAACGAATCACAGAAATTCTGCATATCTCGTTTATGCAAAGAAGCTTTATTTTTTAAGGCTGTCATTGGTCCTGTGTATCTCAAGGATACCATGATGGCTATTTTAAGTAGCCAGTGCATAGCCAGTTACATTTCCTTTATTTGTTTTGGGGGGTGGAGGAAAAAAAAGATTTTTTTTTTTTTTTTTTTTTAGGATTTTTAATTGTCTTTGAAGTTTTCTGAAGAATGTATTTTCCCTCTTTGATGAATTATCAAAGGCTCTTGACCTCATGGTTAATAACTTTGTTCAAGGTTACAAAGAAAAGTTAAGACAATTCAAGTAAATAGTCTCATTGACTTTAAGGAGGTTGATTACTAACAGTAATCATGTGCAAAAGAGTTTTCAGCACTGGCTCTCAGTTAAACTTAAAATTCAGCAAAAGTATCCACTGAAGTCAACTGGAAAGTTTTCCAGAGTAGGAAGTGAATATAAAACTGAGGACAGTCTCGAGGACCAGGCCCACATTAAATAGTTCTACTCCCTGAATACAAACAGCTGAAGGTTTCTGGATAAGCCAAGACAAATACCTTTCTTCTGAATTTTTTTTCTTTGCTGGCAAAATCTAATTTTTAGCAATTCATATGATAAATGCCACTCAGGTGGCATGGAAATGGAATATATCCAAAAATATGTCACTTCAGACTATAGTTGGTACAGTCTGTTTCTCTTTGTAACATGTATTTAGTTCATATCTAATCCCAAGTGCTGCTCAGCTTGTTCCAGTTTTTTTTATTTGTAGTATATAGGGACAATCAAGGCACTATGTTCTTTCCATAAAGTTTTTCCTTTCATAGCACAAGGCTGGAATGGAACTAATATGAGAGGGAAAGTGTGCTTCACCAATGCCAGAAAAAGAAAAGTATACAAAGTTAAAGCTTTTAAGTTAAAGAACACAAAGTTTGAAGTTCAAAAATCAAATAACTTTCTCTGATTTTAGATACCTGGGACCAATTTTCAAAAAAAGATTTTCTTTTTTCCTTGTAAAAAAAAAAAAAATTAAAAAAAAAAAGTAGAGGAAGCATGGTCTCCACAGATGTCCTTTTAATGCCCTCTTTTATTACCTTACTGTGATGGACCTGTTCTTCCCTGGTCTTTTTACTCCTACTGACGAGTAATCCTAGCCTGCTAATCCTGACCCTTAAACTCTGCTACATTATAATTAACTTTCAGTGTCTCATGACTCTGATTTTTATGTATTAAATGCATGCCTTGTTATCCACTCAGTACAGCATAAGACACCGGTTTGACAAAGAATTAAATCCAGTGCTTGGGAGAGAGCTTTATTCATCCATAAGACAAATAAACCCTATTTCCACGACTTAAGTGACATTAAAGGTATGTTGATATTGAGAAATTTAATCTGTCAAATGCTTAAAAAAATACTTTCCAACTAAATTCACAGACTTGCACTAAATCTCCACTGATTTAGATTGTAAGGATTTTTCTCTGGTTTAACTTAATGGATTTAAAAAAAAAATAATCACCTAAACCATTGTAATTTTTATCTTGGGATATGAGTCAGCTGGCAAGGTAGTCCTTGCGTGATCCATTTGTAAGGTGATGTTTTTCAACAGAAAAATGATGAGCCTGTTTATGAAACAGAAAAATTTGAAATCAGTAAAGCTCCTTTCAAGAGAGAACCTGAATGACTTACGGAATAAAGGAACTTTCTTAAACTTGGAATCAAATTTATCATGTTTAACACTGGAATTACTTAAAGATTAAAAATCAAAACTTCTGTGACAAGCAGAGCAGAGAGGGCAGGATCTTACATTTCTTAAAGCATGCACTTCAAAAACAAACTTTTTTCAAATAAGTCAGCTTATTGTTATTTTTCTAGGCTTTGATGACAACAAACAAGATTCAGATATTTAATATCTTGTTTCTGTGAGAAATAACAAGTTATCTTTAGAACAGCAGATGTCATTTCTTCAGATGAGAAAGGTGTACTTTAGTTCACTTTTGCTAAACAGACTTTTGGCTTTATTGGCAGGTTGTCAGGAAAATTAAGTGAAAACGACAATGCGTTGCCAAAGTGCAAAAGACTTGGATTTAAAAACATCTCCACCAGGAATCTGTATTTCAAGTCATCAGTCTGGAAGTTTTTCCATGGGTTTGGTTGAAGTGAAAAGGAGAGAACAGGGCCTAAAATTCAGAAGAGCTCAGCTCATTCACTGGTCAAGTTGTAGGAGAAGGTGACTGTATCTATTTATTGAAAATATTGACGTATCCTGTCAAATGCACCCCTTCTAAAGGGCTTGAAAGAGGGGCCTCTTGAAAAGCCTTGATGCAGCTGTGGATGCTGAAAATCGAGGCTTTCACTGGTAGAGTCAATGAGAATCCTGAGGATTGGCTGGGGAGAAGGGCAGTTAAGTTTATCACTTGATTTCAAGAATGTCCAAAGGCAGCCAGGAAGCGAGGGGACGCCCCTGCGGGCCCGCAGGAGCAGCTAGAACCATCAAAGGACAGCACAGCCTGTTGCGACCAATGTGGGCTAAGCCTACGTCTCTTTGAAAATGGAGTTGTTGCTTTTTTGGGAAAAGCAAGAACAACTCTGGTTGTTTGCTGTAGGCATGTAAAGAGTAAAGAAATAACATTAGCCCTGGGCCGATGGGAGACAGTGAAAGGCCACCTAGCTTCAGGTGTGCAGGAGAGAGGTGTATAAAGGCAAAGCACCGAATGCTGCGGGGTGCAACTGGGAGCTAGAGACAGCCACCAGAGCAAGGAAGGAGCTGCCCGGATGGTCTGTCAGCAGGATCATTAACTTGTGGATTCACCATCTGCTCAGGCAAATCCAGGGCTTGAACTGAAGGGAAATTGCATCGTTACAAATCTTAAAACAAAGAAACGGGCTGAATGGCTGTAGGACAAAAGGGATGGGAAGCTCTCCTTTCTGCTGTCCCCCAGTGGCCAGTCTCCCTGCCCTGTCTCACTCTTCTCCTTCAGGGTCCTCGCTGCGGCCGCCTGCCCTCACTGAAAAAGGCCCAGGGCCCAAAAATTTCAGATATTTGAGGAGATCTCTCTGTCTTAAGCCAGTAAATTCTCCTGAGAAAGGAAAATGAAGTTAGTCTCCTGCTTGTTTATACCTCTGTGGCTGAGATCCCTTACGATAAATGCTTCAGACAGTTGTTTCCCTTCAAAAGCAAAGTGAATGTCTATGAGCTAGCTTCTTCAATTTAAATTGAGCTGGGTCTGACAGAATCCGTGGCACTTGTAACCGTGATTAGTACTTAAATCTGCTGTCATTTAGCCAGCAAACAATGCACATAATCACTTAATTCTTGGCAAAAACAAAGTTCTGTGTTGTTCGTTTGTTTGGGTTTTCTTTTTAACTGTAACCTTATTGTAAATAAGAGTAGTGCGTATGGTAGTGATGTACAGGAATTCTCTTGGAAATTTTGAGAATAAATACCAGCTCTGCTAAATTCTCTATTTCAGGAGTGACACGAACAAAGGAGAATGTAGAAGAAAAAATTTTTGCGTGACATAAAGATCTGAATCTAAAAAACATGGGAGCCACTAAACCGTGAATGTGCTGTAGTGATAATGAACCTTTTTTTTTTTCCTGTTTGTATGAAATCACAAAAAGACTGGTATTACTTTTTATCTTTTGCCATTGCAAGCTTGTGCCAAAATGCTGGAGGTGTAATATAATCCCCCATAATTACATGTTTTGAAATGGAGCATTCCTTGGCTGTTTATATGGATTAAAAGTGACTTAGAATGCTAGAAGGCATTCCAGTCATAATGGTAAACTAATTAGCAATTAATACTCTGCTATGGTTTAAGAGTCATTTTTCTGTTATACTTTGCCATTAAAATACAAATATTCAAGTAAGCTACGAATGATTTCATGGAGTTTTATCTCATTAATGTGATAAATTCTTTGTTCCTTTACAAACAGAAGAAGAGTGTCACGGAATAGCAATTAAAGAAAAAAAAGTGTTGGGAGCAGCACTATGTGTAACCTCACTAATTTCACAAAAGTCATTACTTATTTGCAGACTTGCATTTATCTGTGGCAATAATGGAAAAAAGGGTAGGATCAGATCTTTATTCAGATTTTAATTGCTGCTGTAAAAGCTCCACATGAATAAATCGACCAAAAGTTTGTTTTACCTCTCTGTTAAGGTGTTGGAATCCTGGAATGGCTAGACAGACCATAAAACAATACCTCATAGATTTATCCTTTTATAGATCTATTCTGGCACCTTTTTTTCCTAGTGATAGGTTAATATGTTTAGTTTACATCAGCTGCCAAGTACAATCACTTCTCTGAACTGTATCCAAACTGAATATGTCTAAACTAAGATATAAGACTTTTTTTTTCATTTTCTTCAGTAGGCTTTGGATCAGGTGCCTATTGAATCTTCACAGTCGAATTGAAAACCTTGTGTAATCATACCTTCTTATATCTGTTGAGCTGATTCCAGCCCTAGAGCTGGTCTATGTAGAGATTTCTGATAATGTTGAACACAAAGTGAGCCTGGCATGATTCTTTGAATTTGTTAATGTATTCAAGTAAGTTGTTGTTGATTTCTGAGAACCTAGAGAATGAAATCTAATGCTGTGTTTTCACTGTTTTTTTTGGGGGGGTTCATTCCTTTTATTTAACAGAGTTACCATTCTTTGCCATTATACTTAAATGACAGAAAAATTCATGTTTATGGGCACGTATAGTAACTGTCTGACTCTCAGTACTGATAGTCATTGTGCATCCAGTCTGTTTTATTAGTAAAGGTGATCCAACAGGCAGGAGGAAGGTAAGAGCTTTGAAATAGAACCTTTAGAAATACATGTTTTCCCCATGCTGTTTGCAGATATGACTTGGAAGACTGGCAGAAACAGATGAAAGAGAAATTTCTTTCCAAGCCTTGGCTGTCAGCTTAAGTTACAAGTGCCTGTTTGTAAAATATTGTTGGTTAAAGTGCTTAAGTGTTCAAATAGAAAACTTGCATAGAAAGTGTATTTTTTTATAAGTGCTCTCCTGCTTAACAAAATGGGTTCTTATCAGATGACCATTCTGTCCTTGCAACATTGGCTTGATGTTTTTTTAACACCTTGGCTGGAGTCCCTGCATGCCAGCCAGCCCTCCATAGATCCCAAAAAGACTTCCTCACAAGGGGAGTCCCTCTCTAAGCAGGTCCCAGAAACCCTGCTGAAAACATCCAACATAAGAATTTGGGGTCTGGACACTTCTGGAGGAAGCCAAACGGAAGGAGCGAGGTGTGAGAGTGCTCCAGTGTTGTTTTCAGAGGTTTGTAGTAAATGAACTTTGGCTTTCCAAGAAAAACACACGGACCTGTGTTATTCCCAGCTAATGTCATGCAAGATATTCCTAATGAAAGGCAAAACTGTTCACCTTTAAATCTTTTCCACATTTCATTATAAGTTTGAAAATGGTCCAAATTTTATGAGGAACAGGGAGAAGAACTACTGATGTACGTAAATTTTTTTAGTTGGAAATTTGCCATTTTGGGGTGTCCCCTCATAAACGTGAAAAACGTACCTCTCTGAAGTAAAAGTAGTTTTTCTCCCCCCATCCCCACTTAGCAGAAAGGAAAACATGGAGAACGTGAGACCACATCACCAAATAGCAAAGGATTAGCTCATAAATGTGTAACTTTCTCGCTGTGCGGCATTCAACCCCTGAGAATTGTGTAGCAAGCTGCATTTTGCAAGAGGCTTCTGTGGGGTTTGCACAAATCCATGGTGTCGTGCTTCAGTCTGCCCCTTTTTCTTCCCTTGCCTAGGAAGTGGCGTCAGCGTCCGGCTCTGCAGGGCTTCAGCCACCTTCCCGTCTGGCCCTGCCACACTTACAAAGCCCAGGGCCATGGGGACTGCAGGACCACTCATTGCTTGTGGGGGCAAACTGTTGGGGGAACAAGTGGTCTAATTGCCACGTTAATTCATTGATGGTTGTGGTGTCACTGCGGCAGTTTCAGAAGCGCTGTGGCCAGCTGCAGAGGAGCCCCCGTGTTGCTCCACAAGCTAAGGAGGTTCCTGCATATGAACTTCTCTCTGCCTCCAGCCGAGTGACCAGCTTTTGGGGCAGGGGCTGGATGTAATTCAGAGGAAATACCAGCGGAGCTCAGTTGCTCCAGTGGGCCACGTACTGGCTTGGAATTTGGGAAGTGTGGCTCCCTCATTCTTCAGCCTCTTAGCTCCTGTGTGTGCTTGAATGAATTTTCATCTTGGGCTTTATCTGTCTTATTTACTCACATTTTAAAAGCTCAGATCTCAGAGATGTTTTGGCATTGTTAGGCAATTGTAAGTGTTTAAGGATGCTGGAGTTCCTTGAGGCAAGGATCTTACTCGCATCTTACTGAAGGCTGTCTACCTGGCGCAATGTAGAGCTGTGTAGATGAACTAAGCTTGTTCCCGGGGAACCTGCTTGCAGGCCAGAAGCTGCTTGTCTGTGTTAGTGAATCGAGCTAGTGCATACTATTTCTCAGCATGGCTGGTTAGGCCAAACAGTGTGCCAAAACCATGTCTACACCTCTCCCAATCTGCTTGAGTGTCTTTCGCAGCACTACCCTGTGCTGCACAGACCTTCAAGTAGAAGACCTTATCCAGTAAGTCCCTCATCTAGTCTAAGGGGTGGTTCTATTATACAAGTAATAAAAACATCTCGGTACGATACACTTGCAGCGAGACATTAGAAATTCTATTGTGGGACCGTAACAGGTAATAGCATACTTACCATTCAAGTTCTTAAACCTAATTAAGAACCACCAAAAATTCAATTGAATCAAACGTGCATTTACCTTGCTTGTCAGTCTGAGGCAGTATAACACGGCTCCAATTTCTAACCTGGATTTAAACTTTTGTCCTCAATTAGGTTATTTAATTTGCTTCATTTAAACACTACAGGAAAATGAAAAGCAGGTGTTTCCTTTATTGAGCACCTATTGTTATGCTTTCTTTTCTATTTTGAATTATAGTCACAGCATTTTAAATAATGAACCAGGACCTCCTCTTTGTTTTCAGCAAAGTTGAACGTACACTAGAGGACTGGAATGAACCTGGTTCTCCTAGTGGGTACTGTCATAGTAGATAAAGCTCTTCCATAAATGGGGGAGAGAAAGGAAAGGCAGCTCCAAACCTTTATTTATCATCACTGTGTCTTGGTGGTACTTGTAATTTCCTGTGGCTACTATGACTAATAAAAAAAAAATTCCCAGAATAAAGGAGCAGAAGCAGAGCTCTGGCCCCAGAGCACAGCAATAGTATCCCAGATAAACATGAACCCCTTTCACAAAGTTATGGAGCTCTTCTAGTAAACAGCACAACTGTGCAAAATGTAAGGAAAGCCGTTGCATCACTTGGCTGAATAGTGATTTGTTTCCCAGTTCAGCCAGGGTGGCAGACACCTATTTGCAGTCTACTTAAATGCTGTGTTAGTCTTTTATGAAGGTCAGTGGTTGATCGCAGGCTGCAAAAACAAAAGCTTATGAATTTGAGACAATCAAAAAACAGCCAATGTAAATTGTTTTGAAATCAGAGTTTGAAATTACCATGTTTGTATGATAATATAGTCATCATAATCAAAACTGTAGGTACCTTATGATTAAAGAAAAAAGTGGATGAATTCTGTGCATGCATTTGAAACACAAGAGCTCAAGGCTTGTCTTGGAGAGCCTTAACAAAGCACTGAAGAGTCCCAATACTGGGATCTGCATGGAGCGTCCTGTTACCGAGTGAGGAAAGTGTTTCTGGAATAGCCTTTTTTGATTGTTCTGGAAGAAGAGCAAGCACTCACGCTCTAGGAAGTATTTTCTGAGAGTTCCTGTAGGCTGAGGAGTTCTTAGTCATGCCAAACATTTGATTAATGATGACTTTTTAGGTTGACTTTCCACTAGCAATGGGTAAATTTAATAGAGGTCAGTGGTTTCATTCATTTTAGTAAAGGATGTTTATTAAAACGTTACCCAAAATTCTGTGAGATAGAAATCTTCTGAGATTAGATACTTGGAAAACTGTTGCTTAAGCTGCAGGAAATTGGGTGTGATCATTTAATTATGAATCAATTTGATCGCTGGCTATCTCTTTGTTATTTAAGTGAAAACCTGCCAGAAGATTTACCAAATGCTGCACTAGACGTTGATCTCAGTTCCATGATATAATTCACTCCACTGATTTCAGCTGAAGCACGGCAAAACTGGGGCCATCACTTTGTGAGAGGACTTACTAGGTTGTACAAATAACACCATTGCAGAGGTCTTTAGGGACAGGGAGTAGCACTTGTAACTGATGAAATTCTACTTGCCTTACTAACATCACAGGCATGGTATTAAAATGGTGGTTTCCTCAGCCTGCTGTGGTTTGAAACACTAGCTTTAATTTCACAGCAGTTGACCTTGATCATGCAAGACAATAAGCAGCGGCACCATGGAAAAGTCCCAGAATACAATTCTCTTTAAAAGAAGCAAAACAAAATCTGATCCACTGGTAATCTTAGAAGGTATTTAATCTAACAGGAGAGATGACGGCTTCAACAGCAGTGTTTAAAAACTTCTACCCACATGCCAGTCCTAATGATTTTCAAGTAAAAATAAGAACTCAAAACCCAAATAACTTTTTCCCCCCCTTGAAATGTCTTACCTTATAAGAAATGAGCTTCATCTATAGATAAATACTGAATGTGGTTGGGCTATGAGGCTTCCATTCTTCCAAACTAGATTCATATATGCACACAGTTTTAGCACAGCACATGCATGAATAAGCACCAGGAAGGCTGTGCAAATGCCACTTTTCTATTCCACTCCTTTTTAAAGCACACTCCACGCTTGTGGAAGCTGGTGAGCAAGAAAGGCAATACAGTTCTGTGGCCTTATATTCTGCTTCATAATGGCAGTTCAAACATTCTTTTTTTTTTTTTCCCCACCTTGTCTCGTTAATATGGGTGAATGAAAAGGGGAACTCTTCTACAGCTGATAGTCTCATTCTTATGCCTGTGCCATCATTAGCACACAGTGCCAGCACGTGGGTAAAATTATTTGGAGGAAGGGGAAATGGGCTTGCTTGTTCCCTCTGTTTGTGTGTGCACAAACAACTGACAAGCCGGCACACTGAGGCTCTTATTTAGCAAAGCTTCCTAAGTGTGTGCTCCAGCCTGCCCATGCTGGTGAGGCTGTTAAGAACGTGCTTAACTGTAATCAGATGTTCAAATTCAAAAGGATTTAAACATCTGCTTCTCATTAAGTGCATGCTTAAGAGCTTTGCTGAATCAGGGCCTTAGCCATTAGGAAATAAACAGAGACCACCAACTTATTTTACATACACTCTTGAAGAGTGTTCGGATAGATAGTAATGACTTTCAGTCAGTACTGACCAAAGTTGGCTTTGAACTGCTGACCTAGAGGTGAAAGGCTTATATCCTATTACCAATCCCCGGGGCAAACCAGTCTTACTTGTTTTCAAATATTAATGAATTAAGTCAAGTCAAAATGTAGCCCCATTGATTGCCTTTTCCCTGTATTTTTCCTGTGTCAGCATCAGTAACTGATGCTGCTGTAGAAAATCTTCAGGAATCAGTGCTGCCCACATTTCTCTGGTTTAAATCACTTGCATTGTAAGCAGAGTCTTAATAACTGAAACAGTTGGTTAGTTTCTAAAAATGTTTAGAAATGGACCTTTCCACGAATGTTAATAGTAACTGTTCATCAAGGAAAACATACTTATGTGTAGGGTCTAATGAAATATTTAGGTATCTATTCTCCCTATGATATGCAGACATAACTCTCACTGACACTAATAGGAGATTCATATGCATGCCAGGAGCAGGGAAAATCCTTGGAGAGTATTTAGACAATATTCCTTGAAGGACTGGAAGGGTGGGGAGGGGGCGGGGAGGAAAATCATTGATGCAAACATGAATTTGTCATTTTTTCGCAGAGGCTATGTGTATTTTTAGTATAAAAAGACAGTGGGGACCATTAACTAACAAATATTTAAAATTCTATTTGCATCTCTAAAGGCAGAGCTTAGATGAAGGCCACACACAGGCCTCCAGTTGAAAGTGGAGGCACACTAATACTGAAGAAAAGCGAACACTCCTGGTAAGTGCTCTTTTGAAAACTTTAGTTTTAGTCTTAGGTATTTGACTTTTGGGAACCCTTATTTCGTACGAAAGGAGGCTTAATGAACCACAAGTATTATCTGAAATTTGGAGGGTGTTTCTTTATCATTGGATATATGATGTACATTTGATCCAATGATTCAGGTGTTGAGTGGCTCTGGTCAGATATTGAGAAGGCCCATTTCCAGTAGGATTTTCTCAGTTGCTGGGTGACTGCATATAGGACCTATGTGACCTAGAACAGGTCAACAGACCAGGGGCGTCTGGAGCCTAGAGCGTGGCATGACTGCAAATGCAGAAAAGATTCAGGTGCTATGGCAAAAGATGCAGATAATTTCGTTTTTGTTCCAGTCTTTTTGAGCCATCCCAACACCTCAGAGAGCCGTCCCTCCAGTAGCACTATATCAGAGGAAATTCAGTCTGGTTTGGTAGAAGTGGTTGTCAAAAATCACGGTAGTATCAAAATGACATACTCCATTCCCTGCCTCTGCTGCTTCTCCTCTCTGGAGCTATCCTGCCCTATACGGTTCAGCCAAGGGGTCCTCCAACTGTATCAGATGTGGGTCTAAAAACCCTCAAACTTAGCTTCACCACTGTGCTGTGTTCCTAAAACTGGTTATTTGGCAGCAGGGAAGAGCAGTGCTCTAAATAAGGCTTCCCGGGGCTTTTGGGTTTTTTTTGTTTTACTTGCTTTTCCCCAAGGATGTGCTCTGCCATGGGCTGAGCAGGGACTGAGAAGCAGGGGATGAAAGGCCGTGTTTTAGCTGAGGCTTTTGGGGTCCATGTTTGTTGCCTTTTCTGTATTTTGAAACTGAAGTCCTCTGCCCCACTGTATATTTCTGGTGTTTGGTATTTCTGAACCCTTCCTGTAAGTTGTGTTGCAGACAGGTTAATTCAGTTTACAGGAGGAACTGTGGTGCCATTAATAAATGCTTCTGGCAAACGGCAGCAAGTAATCCGCAACCCTGAGAAAGTTATCATGGCCTTTTTCCCTGCTGCACACCTGGCAGGAGGGCAACACGCCGGGAATCATCACCCTGAACTTCTCCTGCGTTTCCTGGCTCTGCGAGGAGTCTGGCCCTTGTTAATCTTAGGGGTTGTGTGTAACACGATGAGGCGCACAACTCCCAGACAGAAAAAACAACTTTAAGTGGGTAGTATTTCTTTACTGTAAACACTTTCCATCAGTTCTGGAAAACCACAGAATAATGATAATGCAAAGTTACTGGAAAGCAAAACTCATTAGAAATTGTGTCCTGATACAAAAAATAAGTCACACCAAACCAGTGACACATCGTAGGAGAAACAAAACGTAAAAAGAGCAAGCTAAATTTCCAGTGAAATATAAATTGGATTACTAAAACATTTTAATTAATCAAAGATTGAATCAGCAATTCACAAAAGACTATCTTGAAAATTCATTATCTTATCTTGACAGCATGTCATTTGTGGTGGGCAAAATTACCAAACCCAGAGCAGAGGATAAGGACTCACTTATAGGCATGCAAATATTTCTAGGAATTCAAGTTTTTTAGCCTGTAGAGACTGCAGTTTACTTTAGCCTAACTCATTTTCCAAAAACATTCAAAAGGTTGATAAATTCCTCTACCAGCTATTTTATCATATTTTATATACTGCTGAAGATATTTACTGCTTTCTCTAATGTTGGATTTTTCAGGTTGACATAAAAGAACATGAAAGAAATGTCATCGCTTTAAAAATGGTCTTTTTAATAAAGACTGAAAAACCTTTTTACGAGATGTTAGTTTGGTTGTGCTGGATCACTAGATTCAGTTCTGGGTTGTGACTTATGTTTACTTTAACTGACATGTCTTTTCACTATAGTTCAGAGAGAAATGAGCAAGCCCATGTCAGGGGGGAAAAAAAAAAAATCATAAATCAAGGATAGTAAAACTGGTTTGGGATCTTTTTATGGAAAACAAACATTTCTATGAGTAAGGTGATATTTTTGTTGAAATGTTTTAGGTTTTAGTTAAAAAAAAGTTTCCTTTTCTCCATTCCCCCCAAGCCAATTTGTTTTCATTTTTGGCAAACAAAGAAAATACTCCTCTTTTCCAAAGCTTAAACATATTTTACATGGTCCTTTTGTATAAGCAGGTGTTTATTCACATGCATTGTCTGCTACCGGTTTCAGTCTTTGCTCTAGAAAAAAAGAAATGTTGCAGAGTAACTAAATTGGAGACTCAAAACATTTCAGCTTGGTGTGCAGTTATGCCTTGCTCTTCCCTGGGACTGATGGCTGCAAAACAGAGGCAAATATGAAGGAGGAAATACTGAGATTTCTAAGGGTTTGAGGGAGCATTTTAACTGGACTGGACTGTTTGGTGGCTCTAAAACTCCTTCTTCAGGCAGAGATACAACAGTGCCAGGTAGGACAGCCCATTAGCCCACTCGTTTTCACTTCATGAATAGAAGACATACATTTAGCTGTCAATGAAGGTAAGGGAGGCCATTTGTAACCAAAATGGGCTGTTTTTTCAGGGCTTAGGGTCAACATCAACCTAGGTCAACTGGGGCAGCGCCTACTTACACACATAAATATTGATGCCCTTTAAGTGAAAAAACATTATATTACAAAGAAATAGGAAAGAGGGACAGGGCTAATTAATTTCAGTCAGTCCTGATCAAAGATACCTGCGTATCTTTGCGAGCCCTCCTGTCAGAGAGCTGTCTGATGGGGAGAGGATGCTGCACTGTCAGACCTTCTGCTGCTCTCCAGATCTCATGCCCTCCTCTGCAAGGCGGCGCACTGGGAGCGTGCTGGAGGCAGAAGGAAGGCGGGGGGTCACCCAAGGCACCCACAAGGCTCAGCAAACCCACGAGGGCACGGCATCCTTTTCTGCTATGCCAGGCTGCTGCCGAGGGAGAGGAGCCTCAGCCCTCGCTGGCAGGGGCACGCTCCCCTTGGCAGCCGCTGGGTTTATTTCTTTGCAGAAAGAATCTGAATGTATATCACTGAATTTGGTCTAAGAGGGCTTTTTCGGGGTGAGGGATTTACTCAAACCTGCTCTCTAGCTGGGGTTTTCAACGGTTTGGTCTGTATTTCCTTAACAAAGATATATGCTGGGATTAAAGGATCTTGAGTTAACCTCCCCGGCTTATTTAAAATGCACTCTTTGTAAAATACACATCAAAAGTGTCATGAACTCTTTTTCACTCTGGGTGGCATGGAGGGTGGAGAAATGTTATAAACAAAGTAATACAGGGTAAATAGTAATCTAAGAGGCAACCTTTTATTTCTATAGAAGGCAGCTGAACCAAAAATGCACTCCCTAGCTGCAGAACCGTGCTAAGGAGGGTAATGTCTTATTATTATCATCGCTTTATTGTTATGCTGCTTCAGATCAGTATTTTGTACCCTTCTGGGAAAACAGGTTGGACATAAATATACTTTATGTGCAGCTGAGGTTTGCTGAGCACTGCTGTTTGCTTCAGCGAGAGGAAGTTGCAGGTGGCTCGCAGGTTGGCAAGTGTGCTGTGTTTAACACTGCTCAGCTTCTGTAGTTTGGCCTTTGGGGCTAGGGATTCACTAACATCTATTTACCTTATGGCAGTTCCCAAGATACTCCCTTAAATACCAGCCGCTGGTTGTGCTTTCCTACACTTGTCAAATAACAGATTTGGAACAAATTGTGTGGAATTACAAGTGGTACAAATGCAATGCATAATTATCTACCTAGCTACCAGAAGACAATGATAATTATGTTTTTATTTTAAATCATACAGTGGAGATGGCTACATTTCTTACAGTTCCAGTGTTGCTATGACCATAATAACACTTTAGGCTTCTAGTTCAGAAATGTGGTTTAACCTTCCCCACGCACCACCCCCACCCCCCACCCCCCCCCACTAGCAGAAGGCAAGTAAACACCTTACCTTACACATTGGCACTTGCAGTACAACAGGACACAGAGCAACAATTGCACATCCTGGAAAATATATTTACATAGTTGAATCAAAGTCTATGTAAGATGGAGGAGGTTTCAAACTAAGGGGTGGGGAATTAGTCCCATAACAATATCAGAATTTGTGTTTAAATATCCTACATAGTCCATGCGCTAAAATACTTCTTGCCATGATTTCAAATGGCAGTGTTTGCATATTGAAGAATTAGTCCCATAACAATATCAGAATTTGTGTTTAAATATCCTACATAGTCCATGCGCTAAAATACTTCTTGCCATGATTTCAAATGGCAGTGTTTGCATATTGAATACTCAGCAGTATTTTAGGGAAAGAATGGGTACAATATGGTAACTGCAGCTGTGAGAGGGAAGGATATGAGCTGTCAGTTGGCCCAGCTAGCCCTTATGGCAAAGATGTCAAACTGTGCTGCCTCTCGCCCTTTACACATGTCACTCTATCTACTGTTGCTGTTTATTTGTTGCAATTTTGGTCAGAGCTTTGGGACCTTCATCCCACCTGCTTCTTTTCTCAGCGCATCAGATGCGCTGTTGCATCTGTGGCCGTGTAATTTGTTGCTGTCTGTTAAGTGCTGCTCTCCAGTCATGGGCACAGCTTACCGGCCAAGAAGTCACCAGTGAGAGCAGAAGCCATATGGAATCAAACTCGTGTGTTTTTCTACTTCATGACAATGTTTAGCTGAAACACTTTCTGCAGCCTGATGTTAACGTGGCCCTGGTGCTGGGATGTGCTGGGATGGCTGCTAGGGTGGAATTGTCAGAATACAAAATATTTTTGTTCCCTACCGAATGGCTGACAAAATCGTTCCAACTGCGGAGAAAGAAATGAAATGAGGAATGGAAATGACCTTCTATTTGAAGGACTGAAGGGGAATGATCATGTGGGTAGGGGGAGCCCCAACCCAAAGTATTGTACGTGCCCCCCCCCAGGCACATACACACACAATGTGCTCAGAAGTTAATACTGAGCAATGAAGGGTGTAAGACACTGCTAATAATGATGCTGTTTCAGGACCTCAACAGCAAACTTGCACGTGGGATTATCAAGACTTATTTTCTCCCATAAAGTCACCACCCCTGTTGTGAAATGATGTTTTGAATTGAGAGGCTGATGATTCCCTGCAGCTTCCTGGGTGACCATGTTGTCACTCTGAGCTATATAGTTTTTTATAATTTTTCCATCCATCTCACCTGTTTGAGGCCTGAATCTTTCCTCCGTGTTAGAAATAGGTTTTCTGTTTATAACTCCATCTTGGCAGGGATGTTACACAACCCCGTGTAACTCTTTGTAACTCTATAAGGTCACATTTTAATAAGTAAATGCACTCACTCCTTTGCCATCTGTGTGTGATGAACACCTGCATTAGGAGAGCACTGAATTCTTTCAAGATATTCTTGAATAGACTTGTGAATAGAAGTATCTCCTACATCTCAAGACATGCGAAAACAATAGTCCCACAGAGTCAAAGGCACTGTATTATGAAATTTAAACGTGTTTTGCTTACATGGGTCTTAGGATAAATCCTTTCTTTCTTTCAGCTGTGAAATCCCTCTTTCAATCCTTCAAATAACCCGTCTGAAAGAAATCATTCCAGCAGAGCCATTACAATTAATTCTATTATGTAAACCTGTAGTTTCAGATTTTCATTAAACTGACAAATGGTTCCTCAGAGTCATTTTCTAAATTACAAAATACATCTTGGCTGTTTTAAAAGGCCTGTTATCACACACTATCCTGTAACATAGGACTATATTAGTGGGGTGAAATTTAGTCCTCAGCCAGGATTTTTAAGGAACTATATTAGGTGCTGATGTCCATCTGTAGGCATGTAAATAGAAAGCCTAGTTTTAAATTACTTAGGATCCAAGGGAGTTGATTGGTATACAAGATTTTGGGGAAAAAAGTTTCCATCTTTATCAGGGCACTATGAAAATATTAGAGTTTGGAACAAAAAATTGTGGCACAAATTGCTAGGTAACATTAATGACATTAGAAAACAGGTTTCGTGCCAGTCTTTTCTGGGAGTCCTAAGCACATCTTCCCCCTCCGGTGAAGCTCCTGATTTGCCTGGGCCAGCACTAAGGTAAACCCGGCACCATGGGTCTTAGTGGAACATCCCAGGGGCAGCAGAGATGCCGTTATATGGGCAAGCATGGGAATTCAGCTGAATGGTCTCCTAAAGAAATCAATAATCAGATCATTTCAAAAGAACCATTCAACAAAACCTTGGATAAAATGACAGATTATGTACAACATTGATTTAAAGCATTTATGCTGATAATTAAGAATAACAGACAAAGAGTATTAAGTAAAGGAGAGCAAACATCTAGCCAGTCATTAAAAGAATGGAATTTTTCTAATCCTCTTACAAAGATGCTGTTTTGGGTCAAAGTCCCTTTCTGCATAAAGCAGCCACACCACATTTTTTTAAGTCAATGAAGAGCTGAGAGCCATAGCCCAGACCCTCAAAACTACTTTAAACAGACAACTCCCACTGAGAGACAAGCATTTAAATTAATCTGGGGACTTGGGCCCATGAGATGCATAAAGAGAGTTTAGTTCACACTGTATTGCGTAGTAAATAATTATGTAGCCAAATTAATTTGATAACCCAGAAATTTACTAATGCTTTATTGGCTGGAAGTTTCCATATTCTGTATCGCACATGTTTTATCTCAGGGTTAAGAAATTCTGAGAAGTGCTTTTTATTAGGTTAAACTGACAGATTTTATTTCATACAGAGCCACATTTATAGACAACATCTGGTCTTTACATTTACTCTCTTTTTTGTTCACCAATGATTGTTTGTTCCTGGGAAAGAGGGTATGTGATTGTTTCTATCTGCCTCACAAGTAACTGAATGTGCAAAATAAAGTCAAATTTACGTTTTTATTTCTTAGGTACCTGTGAATCCCATGGTCTACTTGTGCTATTCTGATCATTAGTAAGTACTCTTAATTGCAGTTGTCTTCCTTTGAGTCCTTTTGACCCCTTGTAGGATCTGTGAGGCAGTAAGGTCCAGTAGAAGATCCTTCAATACTAATCTCAAATCTTATTCAATTAGGCCTCCTTGGAAGACATTGTTTAATGAGTTGGAAGGACCTCAAATTCTACTTCTAGCCTATCAAACCCAATAACATATCCCTAAGCTGCATAATTAACCTTCCCCTTGGCAACTTCTTCCACACTTGCCTTCATGTCGCCTTGTTTGAAGTCTCTGTCCGAAATGTCTTTATCACCCTGTTTATTGCTCAAGTCTAAAGGGAGAAGTCTCTTCTTCTATAAGGCCTATAAGCCTGACTGTACCAGCTGGTATAATGAAGTAACTGAGTAGATGGCACTGTACCTCTTTTCTCAGTATCTCCTGTTCTTGCTGTTGCAAATGTAGCATGTATGAACAGCAAGGTCCAAATACTCCTGTCTGTAAGCTGCGTACAACACACATGACTAGGTGGTGGTATGGTCTGCTGTTCTGAGAAATGCTCCTGGTAAGGGTCATAAGCCGTTTAAGAGTACACCGGCCAGTAGTGCTTTTCCTTGTTGTGTATAGGCAATTAAGCAAACATTCTCATTTCAGAGAAGGGCCTTAGAAGTCTGGAGAGGACAAGACTAACGTTTTCAAAACTGCTGTCTCATTATACCAGTGTTTTGGTACAGCCTTAGCCCTTGGTATTCAGAGGTGATGTGGATTGCTCGAAATCATCTACACTACAAGAACAATTCAAGTGTTCTCAGCCAACTAAACAGCCATGGGGCAGGTATGAGAAAGTTATATTTAAGTCATATGGGATTTTGCTCTTCAGTAACATATAGTGCATATATACAAACTGATGGCAGACATTGCTGGATCCTTATCAAGAGAAATAGAATTGAGCAAGTCCATGGAAATTGAAGTAAGGCTCAATTTACTGCAGTTAGGACAATTAGAATTGTAAAAATACCCCCACCCCACCATTTCATTCAACATTTTTGTGGTAAAAAGCTGATGGGTGAATTTTTTTTTCTCAATAACTTTTTCCTCCCTAAAATTAATACCCTATGGTGAATTAAGGAGTAAACAAGAGGCTGGCCCTTTTAGCGTGAGGAATAGGAGAGCAAGGAGTGAGTTGATTCTGATTTTACACACCACAATTACTTAGGACTTTTGTGAGCTAAATCCTGTCCTGTGGCATATTACATCTCCAGGAAAAGAGAAGGGAAAAGGAGTTTTTGGTCTGGATAAAGCTAACGCGTGCCACATAACAGCACCGTAGAGGGCTGTGGCTTTAAATGCTAAACTGCTCTGACAGATGGACTATATTATACCCTATAGGTACATAATTTTTCTTTGTAACTGGCTGCCTTTTGGCCCTGAGTTCAGCACAATAATGTATTAATGCCCCTGTACCCTCGACCTATTTCCTGAATTAGCTTTTGTATTAAAATAGGAGCTATTCCTAGTTATTTTATTTTTACCTTTTCCTCTTCTTTCTTTTATTCAGATACTAGCTAATGCAATAATGACTCAGGTGATAACTTAGGACTAGGTTAGTGATGCTAAGTTTCCCACTCCATCTCCCTCTCTAGCTTCTGTAGACCAAGTTACAGTACATCATCAATTACACAATGTAGCAGGATAGCAGATTTCAAGCTGCGAATAATAATATGATTCAAGGTCTCTTGAATCCTCTGTAATTACTTCTATTAACAGATGACCTGGTGCTTAATTAGCAAGTAATTTGGAATCAGCACATACAGTAAGTTACATTTCACATAAGATACTCTTCTGAGAGTCCCTTAGATATTTTTCTTCCTTTTGAAAAAAAAAAAATCTGTGGCTGTATTTAATCAGGTATTGATTGGCAGTTAGTTCTGAGGAGGCTATGGAGATAATTATGGTGCACAAAGTGCCACAGTCTTTGAAAAATCAAAGTATATCTTCTCATGAAATGATAACTTTGATGTCATAATTGTGATCATCTAACTAGCAGCGGACAGCAGGGAGAAGCCAGGCTCCAGCTGTGCCTGCAAGCTGGTGCTGATATGTATCTACCAGCTGCACAGGAATGAAGTTTTACAAACACTTTCTGTCACCGTTGCACAGACCTTGCTCCAAGGTCCTTCAGGTTCCTCAGTGACATGGCTCCTGCCGCTGTTCAAAAAAGGTGCAAGTATTAACAAAGTGAATGACCAAACTAATTGCCTAGAGCCCTTAAAAACGTTGCCAAATCCAGCAGTGTTTAGCAAATGCTCAGCATCCTTAGGCATCTTCATTTTCTTGTCTCATGAGTTTAACTCTCAGAGGTGCAAAGTTCAGTTTTAATTTCTTCTCCTTTGAGATGGTAATGAATTATAAGGCATAATCTGAGAGTGATTTATCTTAAAATGTCTGTAGTTCCCACATTAAAATGTTCTATTCAGGGTGGGGGAAAAAAATCCACTCTCTGAACTGCCTATACTAAGCCCCATAGTACTTGGTGATCCTCTGGTAATGCTGCTCTGTGAAAGCGTCTGGAGTCTCAGAGGATTACTGGAGTGGTTTGAGACTCATCAGAAATGTCCGCCTAGCTCAAGCATAGTTTATACTGCACTAGCCTTTAAACGTGATGCTATCTAATTACACAGACGGTTGGGTGTTCTGGAAACCCCAGAACAGACCTGCTCCTATCACCTGGCCCTGGCAGGCGGTGGGGAAAAGTCTTCACTTTGGTAATTTGGACCTCTGAACTCAGCCAGTGATTAGAAAACTAAATTTTGCCAAATGCTGGAATTAAAATCACAAAGTGATAGAAGCCAAGTTTCTCTAAAATAAGTAGACCTGCTAGAAAGATATGACTTGGAAAACTAGACTGGAAGCACATTCTGTTCTTTGGTTCTGCTCTGGGTGTTTTGGTTTTGTTTTGTTTTGTTTTTTTAATTCTTTCTTTTTCCAGTGCAAACAATGCAGATTGTTTAGGTCATGCATATATAATACATGTTAACTTTATAGTCTTGTGTATAAAAGGTTAGTGTGGTATTGTGGGAATATTTTTGCACAATTTTCATCATTGCCAGTATACATCAAAAAATCCATTTCTTTTAATTTTGAAGTAATAAGTCCAATGTGTATATGACATACTGGTCCTCCATCTAAACTCAGCATGTGCGTTTGGTTGCCATGTGTTAGAGATGCTGCTTTGTGACTAGAGCCTCATGTAGGGCAATATCTTAAGTCTCTGAGAAGACTGCATAGCACAGTTCAGCAAGTCTTTACTTGTTTATTCAAATTCAAGTTAGAATTGTAAAACAATTTTGATTAGTTCCTGGTGTTTTTAGATACTCTTGCGAATCAGTAGATGCGGTGTAAGTTTAGAAAAGGCTCAAGGAATCTTATCTGTTTTGTCAGTTTATATATTGTGTCTTGATTTAGTCCCTGATTTCAGAGAGACATTTCTAGGCCAGTACTCAGAGTACTAATATTGTTCAAGCAGTTGAGCCTATGGTTTTAGATCTCGAAGGTCTGGTTAAATATACTAAAGAATAATTTAACTAGACCTGCTATGATGCCAAGGCCAACTACTTCATTCCTGAATGTACAGGTACTTGTAGTTAGGGAGAAAACGAAGAAATTGTTTTGGATTTGGAATACCTTTGTACTCAGTCAGGTGCAAAAGAGAATTGAAAGAAAAAAGAACTGTCTGTGCAAACCTGTCTCTCCACAAAAACTCACACACCCCTTGCCTAGTGAGCGTCAAGTGAGTCTCTGCTCCAGTGTCACAACTTTGCTCACCCATGAGTTGTTTGTTGCATTTTTCAGTTTGTTTCACTTTATATCGTTTCTTGCTAAGAGGCCACCATTATAGGCCTGACCTGAATATTGGAGTTAGGAAAAGAAAAAAGTCACCCTGATGGAGAATAGAGAGTGACAAAGACTTTATTCTCCTGTCCACACCATCAGCTGAGAGAGACCTGCTATCAGCAGTAACTGAGCCTTGAATCGCACGTTTTCAATGCTGCAGGCGGGAGATGGTCTTGAGTTACAAAGCTAAGTCTCACATCAATTAAAGTCTGTGTGCACAGCAGCTGCATTCAGAAAGGTGGAAGAGATTTAATCTTCACCTTTCACCTTGGGTCAAAATACAAGGTTACCAAGACAGACTGTTATTAAAAATGGATTGTTTCTGCAAACTTAATGTTAAAAGTTTGCAGTTATTACCAAAGCACTTTATTACTTGCTCCCTTTGTTAAGGAAACTTGCTGTTAAGTAGCAAGGAAGTAATAAAACAGTTGAAAGGAACAAATAAATATTTATGCCAGACTTCCAATGTCTGTAGCAGTTTTAGTCTTTCTTGATAAAAATTAGAGAATTATTCTCTGCTGCATCTTATTGGTGAGTGTGTGAATTATTCTGACTGAGTATAAAGAGGATCCCAGGACTGAACACTGACGGTGTACTTAGCTTGAATGGATATACAGTGGGAGCAAGATTTTATTTTAGTACAAATAATCACTTAAGAAACAAACCCTATATGAAGCACTAACTTCTTAGCTACATCTCAGAAATCATATGTCCAAATTCAGCTCACCACTGAAGTCTCTGGGTAGCTTCCATTGGTTTTTAGAGGAAGCTGAATAAAGCCCGAAGGGGAACATGTTGCTGATCTGTGTTCCCAGGATGCACTAAAGATAAACAAGGTATGATTGATCACGTTGGTATCTCACTGCCTTTTAGATGTTGTCTGTGATTCGAATTTGAGGCCAAACATCTTCATATTCAAATAAGGAAATTCCTATAGTCTTTGTGTCTCTGTGCATCTAAATGAAGAAATTGCCCCAGAGAGATAAATACAGATACTTTTCTGTGGTTTTATACAGCCTATTTTCCAAAGTTTTGTGGAGAAATATTTAACTGCAAGAATATATATGCATTCTAAAGATGGGGTCAAAACCTGTGTTTCATATGGGTAAAAGAGTGCCACTGCTAAAGTCAATGGAATCTTTGTCATTGACTTGGAAGGGTATGAATGAACTGCCTGTGAACAAGGGAAACTCTTACTGTCATTAATTTACAGAAATTTTGTTGTTCCAGTTTTACGTCATTAACCTCAGGTAGAGTAAAGCTGTCATAACAGAATAGAAAAAGCAAGCTGTGCTGGTAGCAACTCTTGCTCTTTAAGGATAATGTTTGGAATGACAACTCAGCCAAGAAAGTTGAATTTAGGGAAGGAATTTTCATCTAACATAGGAGTCAAATGTGCAATTTGGTGTGTCTGTGCTGGGTTCAGCGGCACTCGCGCTGCGATTGTGTCCCTTTGAAAAAGTGATTCTGACTACGAATTAGTCCTCTGTACAAAGAGTGTATATTTCATGACATGTGTGCGTTGTTTGAGTTATTACTGGATATGACTTTTTAATATATTCCAGCTATGTTAAGCAACAACTGAAGAAGTATGTGGAGCATGTTCTAGTTTTTGTTCTAAAACACATGTATTTTATTTATAATGTGGAAACTGTACAGTCATCACAATAGTTACACTCTGACATTTTGCTTTTTTATTAAAAAACAATACCTTTATTAAAATTGCAGTAATATTTTTAATTACTTTTATATTTAAACAATTATCTTAGCCTATTTAGAGTTTGAATGATACAGAGTAATATTGATCATCACTTGCACATCAAAAAAGGTTCTGCTCAGTGGTTCCAGGTCTGGAATAAGTCATAGAGGGCTTAGATCCCTTGTGTCATATGATGACTTTCATTCAAAAAAGATAGACATTTTCTTGCGTATATGGTGTCTAAATGAAAGTTTAAAAAAATGAACTGAATGTAACTGTCAAAGTGCCTAACGTATAAAAACCTTAAAGGTTTTAAACCCCTAAATATATCTTTTGCTTATCAAAAGTCACCATGTAGTCCTTGTGGCTGATGTCAACTCTCAGTATAAGGTAGATGGAACAAGCTTTCCCAATCCACTGTTGACACAATGAAAGGGAAATTTTATGTGTAGTTACTGTGTAATAGTCTCTCTACAGTGGTCTGCAAGGAACAGCTTTGAAAATCTAGTGCAGAGAAGAAAAAAGAAAGGGAAAAAGAAAAGAAAACAAAAAAAAGGGAGAAGAAGGAAGGGGAAAAGGGAAAGGAGAGGACAAGGGAGAAATTGCCTTGCAGGTTATAACCAATACAAAAAAGCAGTCACATCTTTTCCAAAACTCCACTTTCTGCCGATGCAGTGCTGTTGCATTTGGCTTGCAAAGCAGAAGGGGACACCCAGTCCTGAAGACACAGCAGTCTCAATTTTGCAGCGACCTCCACTCAGAAGGCCTCCTGACCTCCCGGCTTTGGCGCAGCTCTGCCATACACCTCTCTCCATATGCTTCCGCTTGGCTTCACACAGGTACCAGGATCGCTTGCATGCAACCTTGTGTAGGGCTGTTTCCCAAGTCACCTGAAATAATATTGGCAGTGCAGAATATAAACACATCACTGTGTACCACCTTATTAAACACAGATGTGGCTCTTGTGAGGGCCTTGTTATCTAGAGGTGCCTCACCTTCGTTTGCTTGGGTACCAGTATCCTACAAAGAGATCTCTGTTGTACTGCATTAATGCAGTGGTGGCAAAACCAGCCGCAGCCTCAGGTAGGGGCTTTCTGTAGGGGCTCCACGGATAGAGGGCAGAGGTGTTCCTCCAGTCCTGACCTCCTCAGGAGTTAAGGTCAGAAGGCCAGATTTTTTTTTTGTTTGTGCATTAAGTATGTTAAGTGCCAGACTTTGGAAGCCCTTAGCTAAGCTGATAATGCTTTGAAAAATTCACCACCAAAATCTGAAAAGCTTTAAAAATAACATTTGAAAATATAACCATTGCTACCTGTTACTTTATCAATCTAGGAAGCCAAGGGTATTGCATACCAGAATGTCAGAACTAGTGGCAGAAATGCATGTAGCTGATGCCTTTCTGGGTTTGAGTGGGATTTCCTTGGTGTTACTTTGTTTTTAAGTGTCTCATTATCTGTGATTAATGTCTGTTTTGCTTCTGGTGAGGGGCTTGATAAAAACTGGACTGGTCTGACTGAATTTTTCCTTTATTACAAATTTTATACAAATTTGCTGATTTTGAGTAGACTTCTACCAGGACTTTTCTGCTCCAGGACAGAATTTCTGCCAAAAGTAGAGAGGCTGACAGAGATTTCAGTAGTCCTTTATTCATCAATGTTCCCTGGGCTGAGGGAAATTTAGTCACAAGTCTTTAGTCCAAAACAGACAGATGAGAGCTCTGACCACCAGGCTTTTAACTGGGACTGCATGGGTGTCTCCTAAGTTTTTGTTTTTTGCATAAAACTTCAAAAGGCCTTGTTTTTCATCCCAACAGGGAACAGGAAAAGATTTTGCTTGAAAGCTGAAAAAGTTTCATGGTACAGAAACACCATTTCATATCCATATGTAATCCAGAATTGAGTTTGTCAGTGCAGTTTGAATTTTGTCTTTGATCTCTAAAAGAAAGGCAGCCCATGAAAATACTGCTCAACTAAAAGAACATAAACAGGCTTAAAATACCACATTCTGATAGAGGGTAAAATGACATTCCGATGGAGTGTAACCCACCAAATCCAGGGCCCAGTGAATTTAGCAGGGAGACTTATAGTGCAGTAAAGGGACAATTTCAAAGCTCTGAATTTTGATTTCACTTTTTGTCTAACCCTTATCTGAATTTCTTTGCTGGATTTCTAGTCTCATTATCTGATCTTTGGCATTTTGTTTTCCCAGAAGTATGGCAGAACAAATCATTTCTTGGCAAAGAACATACACATCCAGTGGATTTCTCTGGAGAGATCTTTTAATTTGATGAACACCTCAGATGTATCTTAGTTGATTCTTGCTTACTAATAGATCAGCAGAGAGACGAATAATGCTCTGCCTCTCCCCAAGTCCTGGAGAAGCGTGTGCCAACTATATTCCTTGCTGCACCTGCAAGGCAGCTTTGAGGGCTCTCATCTTTTATAAAATCGATGAGAGCTCAATTGCCTGGCTGCACTCGGCATGCAGGGCCCTAGAGCAGAAGATTGCTGTACCACTGTAAAAGCTGGTGTAATCGGGGCGTTTTCAGTGTATGTTGACAAATTCTGATAAGCCCAAGTGCCTCCCTCTGCTGATCCTTAATGAACCCTCTAGGAAGGGATGTACCAGTACGGAATATCTTAGCATGCATCTATTGCCACCAGAATGTGAGAAAAGTATGGCACAGTTATAAAAAAAGCCATAAGAGCACACGCTGAACATCCTACCGGCTCAGCAAGGAGCAATGGGGCTCCGAGTGACCTGAGATGGCTTAGTTGTTATCTGCCTTTTACTCTGATTTTATTCATGGAAAACTTGTTTTCCTCTCTGTGCACTGCAAATAACCAGTCATCTAAAACATTAAATAATGAAATTCAAATGTACTGAGTTAATCACTGGAAAAGTGCTTCATCTGAAAACTCCACAGGGGATCACATTTCAGAACACAAGTGTCCTTGTACAGTATGCATTTCCTCTTTGGTTCACAGGTTTGCTCATGCAGAGATTTAGAGTAATATTGAATTACTGCCTAAAGCCATGCCTGACTATCTTTTTCATTAATTACCTTCCATGGCTTTGGGACAGATTAACTGATAAATATATGAATCCCTAGCGTAGTAACCTTTACCGTGTACTTAGAATAACTGATAGGCACGTAATCTCAGAATCTGCGAAAAACTTTTTTTTTTCTTTCTATAGATTACTACTGTGCTCTTGCTGAGTTGCCTGTCCATGCTGCTGTATTGTCTTTGCCAAAAGATGCTGCTAAACCAACAACTAGGACCTCTACAACAGACTTCTACAACAATCCAAAAGGAAGATTGGTATGGCTTTTCAGAAAATATATTTGTTTCTTTTTTTCATATATTAGTATGAAAGATGGGTGAAACTACATAATGCCCTGTGTTACCTTTTCTGGGTAACAGATGCTTCAGAGTAGTCTAAGAAATGCAAGTCAAACAATGATTTTTCTGTTGTTTTGGGTTTTTTTTCCTTTTTTTTTTTTTTTCCCCCCTCTTTAGCAAGATGTCTCAGAAACTGGTCATTCTGGAAGGGTAATCACAGTGTCTTAAAAAAGTGCCTAGTTTCTGTTGCAGCTGGGTTTTTTGTTTTTCTAACCTGCCCTTCAGCAAACTATCTGTTGCAAGTTGTTTGACCAGTGTACCTCCTTCTCAGTGCAAAGATTACTCAGATTTTTAAAATTTTTAAATTCAGTGAGAAGCACTTCAGATACTCATTCTATGTATGGAGAGCTGTTGTCTTTTTTGCTTTAATTGTTTCTAGTGGGTATTCTTGCTGCATAATCTAGCTACTGATCTAGTTAGACACTATTACTGAACAGCAGCCTTGCTGAGCTTGCTTGAAACTTCCCACATGTAATCCCAAAAGCTTTGCTTTAGGTCATCATTGCAAGTCAAAAGAATCACTTGACCGCAGCCTGAAGAAACCAAATAAAGCCAAATATCAGTGTTATAAAACATATATACAGAGTGAACTGAACTAATGTGCTTGCATACTTGTTTCTAAGGCCGTTGCATTGATGTATGTAATCAATTATTAATAATATGTGATAAGACCATCTATTTACCAGGAAATTATCTCAGGTGAACAAATCTTTTTACTAATGCCATTATACCAGGTCAGTTTATATCTGTTCCCATTCACTGGATTGGAACTGAATTGGTTATCTATCCTTTTATCAGTTCCCCCAATAACATCAGTTTCCATACCCACAGCATCTTTACCATAGAGCTGCTCTCAGATGTGCAGTATCTTTTTTACAATCACTTTTGGCGTGTGTAATCGAAAGGATGGTTTGGAAGAGCAAGAAAGAATATGAAAGGCAAGTTCAGGTGATGCTAGTGGAGGAAGAAGGAATTGCAGAACATTTTATTCCTCTGGCAAAGCAGTGCTTGAATGAGTCACGGTATTGCATACAGATAGGTAATGATGCAAATACAGACACAAAGCAGAAGATTCCAGGGCAAGATTCATGGATGGGACTAAAAGAAGTTGAGTTTCAGGGACGGGATTTTTGAATACATTTGGTATTGATCTATTAAAAATTGGTTTTGAGCTCCCAGCCATGACAGATTATATCTAAACCGAAGGTTTGCCTCAGTGTTTCTCCTCTTTTCCCACATAATCATATCGTCTCTGTCTGTTACTCCTGTATAGTTTAAATAAAGTTTTCATAAGGTTGACTGAAAAAGGGGGGCACACTCAGTTAAAAACATTCAGTATTCAGTCTTAATAAATAAATCTGTGGATGGAAAAGTAAACTTATACTGGAAGAATAGGGAAAGCCAATTACACTTTCAGTGCTTTAAATATGAAAGAGAACTCTGGGGAGCGTAGAGCAATCGGAGCCTCTTTGATTTGTTAATCTTCTTTGACACCGATACAGAATTTCCTTCAGTAGAAGATACTTAGAAAATTACCAACAAGGCTATGTATGCCCAAAAAATATGGGAGTAGCATTGCTAGTCTATAGTTCCTTAGGGTGAAGAGAGCCTTGGCTTGCATGCCCAAGCAAGCAAGTCAGTTTTATAGCAACCTCTGTCCTCCTCAGCCTGAGCACTCCTATTGCTAAGCATCCATATAATTTATGCCTATAGGACTGCAATTCCTCAGAGTAATTTTTCTTCCATCTGTTCAGCTTGAATGGAGAACATTTGTTAAATGGTGTTTGGAGGGATGTTGGCAGTAAAATGCATGCCCACCCTGATGTTAGGCTAGTTAGCTGGTCTTTCTAGGCACAAAGGTGACATTGTTAGATAGCACAGAGCTTGAACAAGTACAAATATGAGAGCACATTTTCTTCTTTTCTTATAAACTTGAGTATTCTTTCCCATTGTTGTTCCAAAAAGAGTTAAGGTAACTAACTACCCACTTAGAATAATTAGAAGTAGTTGAACTCCACCTGTCAATTGTATAAAGTTAGATTAAGTCCAGTCTTTGCAGTCTGATACTTTTTCAGATTCAAGAAGCCAGAGCCATGTAAACATTGAAAGTAATTATGTCTCCTTCTCCTCCTTTTCTTCCTTTTTTTTTCCTTTTCTTTCTCATGTTAGTTTTTTCTGAAACTCAAGTTGACTCTTTTCTGTGAGTCTGCCAAAAAGCCTCTGGCATTCCCTAGGGGACTGAATTTTACATTCTTCAGCAAACAATGTCTGTCTCCAGAAATGCAAGAGGAAAACACTATTTTTCTTTTTAATCTAATATCAATGTCTAAGCTTAACGGAGCTCTGATTTTTTTATTTTCAGGCCTGAGGAACATCTTGTGTTGATGTTAGTATGTGCCTTTTTAAGCTTCGTTTGTTATCTTTAAGCAGCTGCTAAAGTGTAAACAAGCTCTTTTTCTTTTCTGTGTTAAAAAAAGGCTCTTAACTTATCCAAAAGCTCCACTGCTATTGTGCTTATTGGGCTATGCTAACAGCAGTGAAAGAACATTATTGAATGCAGCAAATGTTTGGTTTATTTCAAAGCCTTTCTAAACTATAAATCATCTACATTTCTTTTCAGCCTTCTCTTTTTCCTTGCTAGTAGAAAATTAAATGAAATCCGTTAGCCAGGAGATGATAACATAAGTTATCTGTGATTTTTTTCAAGTATAATAAAGAAGGAATTTCATATTTCTGACAGTGACTTCACATATAAAACTCATGTATGATCTAGAATTTTGAAAGTGATGTTAGGTGAGCATTTTAAAGGAGGCCTGATTTCTCAAAAAGCAGGAAGTACAAAATATTGTTCCTTTCAAGGTAAGTCAAGCTGAAATCTGACCTCGTTGGATTATTGATATACAGAACATATACACATTTCCCTCTCCCTACATTACCCCAGCTCTATATTTCCCTGCCAGACCACATAAGACTTTCCAAAGATAAAAAAGGGGGGAAAAAGAGTGATTTTAAACATTTTGCATACAGACAGGAGCAGAAATGTGCGTATGTGTGTTTAGAGAGGGAGTGCAACAGGTGACTTTCAGAACTGAAACTGTTTACCATCTCCATTGATGTATACCCTGTCTCCAGCAAAATCACTGCTACCAGATATGATTAGATCGCTAAGACCACTCCTTGAAGTTTACAGGGTATATAAATCTTGTAATCCTCCTCAGACTCTCATAGGAAAACTTCACAACTAAGAAAACAATTGTGTTGCCAAATTATTCCTTACAGCTTTCCAGATTTTTTTTTATTTACTTTGCTTTATTTCACTTTTTTAACTTGAGTTCTGCTTGATATACAATTGAAAAGTAATGATATTTGCTTAAAAACCCATGACACACACCCAAGGAAATGCACAAAACTGTATTTTAGGACTGAACTACAACGTACGCATCTCCTTTAGTTAGCAGCATGTAAAGTGTGGCTCAGAAGCCTTCTGGCAACTTAAAGCCAACAAGTGGTTTGCTCAGCCTGGCATGATTTAAAACCTGCAAAGGACCGCACAGAGCTATGTGCAAGCAATTTGTGCCCCATCTGGTCGGCAGAGGTTTTTGGAACAGAGGGCACTTCTGGGTGTCTCCTCTCTTCCACAAGATTTGTTCAGAAAATTATTCTGTTTTGCTCTATACAGGTTTTTATTCCACAGTCTCCACTGTTCTGTCTGAATGTTTTCTGTAGGACATTAAATGCTGGTGTTCTCCACCGCAGCTTTGTCCTGTCTGTGCACACGTGGGTATCTGTTCTGGAATGAATGGGTGTTCACATACTTGCTTTATATTTATGTTGGAGAATAAAAGGGTTAAAGAAATGTGCCTTGTGCTGGAGCTAAAGGCAGTTTTCTTATGAAGCAAACTCCCTGAAGAAGCTTTGTTTCCTGCAGGTTACTAGAAGGTGGTAGGGAAAAACATTACACCATCTGCAAACCTCTTGGGGTCTCCCAGCTCTTGAGGTGGAGTGTGTGTGTGTCTATGTATGTGTTTAGGGGGTAGGGAGGAATAAAACCTACTGGCAGGGTTTACTGCGGGACAGAGAGGAAAGAAACCACTGTAGGGCTCAAATGAGCCTCCTGAATAAAGGTGTGATTTGTCACAGGATCTGCCCTTTGCTGCTGAACTACTTTTTCTTTTGGTCATCTGAGATGTTTCCTGTGCTTAAACCTTCCTGGGTCCCTTCATGTACCCTGCTGGAAACCCTATGAGTTTAACTTGCTATATTTTTACTCAGTAGGACATATTTACTATGCATTAGGAGTGCAAAATAACATGTCCTAGCGCAGTACTAGCTATTTTAAATATCAGAAATATAAGTGGACTTCTATAATTTTAGCAAGAACCTGTTGCAGCATCAGGGACGAATTGTGCTGGGTGATTCCTGCCCCCGCCCCCCAGCGATGCTTGTTTTTTTTCCACGTAGCAAGATCTAGCCAACTGGGGATGGCTTGCCACTCAAAGGTGTAACAAATAGTACAGTTCTGTAATTTTGCCTGTGTTGCAAACTGTTATTGAGATGGATCATAGTATCTAAATATTGTGGTAGATCACACTAAACTAAATATCAAAACTACTAGAACTGTAGATGTTTAAAAGGCACTTAATCGCTAAATTTTGTTCTACTCATCCCGTTTGTCATTTTGGAAATAGTTACGGGGAGCTGGCTTAGTAGATGCCAAGCTATTCTGCACACAGCTGAGGACTCCAGCTTGGTCCTGCGTGCCCCGGCTGAACCTTTACCACCTGCGTTCGGTTCTCCTCAGATTTTATAACCTCAGAACAATGCTGTAGAAACCAAGCAGGCTGAGTGATTTTAATACATAATTTTCTCCCCTCTGAGCCTTTATGGATTTCATTTCACAGTAGAGGGCACTGTGCAGTTGGGGTTTGTCCTCTCGAGAAACTGTGTAAACTCCTGATTTCTTGTAGGCATAGAGATTCCAGGGCACTCTTCAAACTTACAATTTTAGCTCCGCTTGATGCTCATGCCTAATTAAGGTAGTTATATTTTACTTCAGCTCTTGCTTTGGCTTCTAATGGATTTTTTTCTACTCTTTGTCTCCTCTGCTGCCGTGCATTGTTAAATAGCTACACTGTTCCATCCCAGATATGGCTATATTTTAGTGGTCAACCAGTAGATTGCTATACCAAGTATTTAGTTAAATGCTTTGTGGATCTTTCTGTATAAAAAGAGCTCCATTGAGACTAAGAGGATATTATTATTCATAATGTGGTGACTAGTTTCACACATGGCTGAAGCAAAATAAATCATCACTGTTTTTAACAAAACAGTGAGTAGACCTCTTGTTGACCACAGCATATTTGTGGTCAGCAAAGAAAGAGTCTTTTACAGCTATTAATATGCTGCCAAGGTGCTTTAGCTGAGATTTTTGCCCTAAGGGAGGTGGGCTTCCACTACCACATATTCGTCTTTCTCTGCTAAGCCTGTTTCCAGAGTCCTACCCTTACAGAGTGATTTGATACAAAAATCCAGTCCTGAAAAGAGAAACTGGTTACTGAAAGAATTGATACAGATGAATATTGCCCAGATGCTGAATTTGATAAGAAAATGAACAATGCCCTGGATTGTTCAAGCAGTAATTTTTAGTTCTGAGCAGTCACACACAAAACAACTGATATGTCAGCATTTCTGTTATGCACACCAGTGTAAAGCCTGAAGGTTTGAAGAAGGCCTGAGTGATACCAAGCATCACACTGATCTTCTAGTTGTTTACGCTTCCAGTTCTGTACAGTTAAACTGGAGTTCAAACATTGTTTTGTAATTGGTCTGTTTATTACTCAGTCAAGGGAATGGAGTTGTTTGGGGATGTTGTCATCTTCTGATTTAGCACCTGTACGATGGTACCTAACTTCCCTGGAACAACTTGGGGCAAAACATAGCGATTTCTTACACTGAGAGTCCTGCTGAACAGACACTGATGGAGCCAGTGCTGGTTCTTCAGTGCTTCCTCCCGTCACTTTACAGAAGTTAATATGAACTGTTCAGCCTGCATACAGCCATCTGCCCAACTGAAAGTCCCACCAGAAATTCTGAATGCTTTTCCAGTCAAAAAGCAGGAAGTTTGAAGACATTGATATGCTGTTTAAAGGGCACGAAAGAAATGTAGTTTCTAAAAGGAACAGCAAGAAGAAAAGATCCAAAGTAACGCGTAAAGAGAAGAGTCGTTGGTACGAGAAGAAGGGAAGGAATATAAAATAAGAAAGCTGTTCTCCATAGCGTATCATTATGTAAACCAAAAGCAGAACCCTTACTTTAAAGGTTTACATTTGACTTAAACACATTTCTTGACATACCATTTACAAAAGGCCCTATTCTGATCTCAACTCAGTGTAAAAAGGAACAGCTCTACTGAACACAGTGAAAGCTCGGTGAATTTATGGGAGAGAAAACTTATGTGAAATAAGAAGGAGGGTCATCCTTACAAACTTATCTAAACCTTCTTGTAGCTCTCCAGATGAACTTCTAGAGTTGCATCTCTGTAAACATGAAAAATGCAAATAGTTTATTGAAGACATTTCTCAGCTTCTGGTGTATTATAAATAAACTTAGATTATATTTGTAAGGCATACAGAGTGCGCTCTCTGTGTTTACTTTGCTGTCCAGCTCTATGTTTTCATGTGAAACAAATGGTTTCTGCTATCTCTAAACAGCATTAAAAGCATCCATTGTCTGACGTTTTTAAAGATATTAAATTCTTCATGGCTGTTTGTCTGAAGTCTTCTGTATTCTGCCTATGCTCTGAGCTTGCCGGATACAATCCAGTTCAGAAATAATGTGACTAAATCATCATCACCACAAAGATGTATCCAGATTAGCATACATGATCTCTTTTTACAACAGTTGTAGCTTACAAAAAGTTTTTGAAGGGAAAATTTTCCATCTGGATAAATGCATGTATAGAAATACATTAGGTGCTTTAAAAAAACTTCATGCTGCATCTGTGTCCTCTACAAGCGGGTATGTCCCTGGTGCCCAGCCATGGTATGTGAGGTGGTTAATGGTACTGACAGTTCTCTGGAGAAATAAAAACAGGGATTATCAGTTTAAAAAATGAAATTCAGCTGAAGGAATCGGATCACAACAGATTTGATTTTCTATCATCTGTGGCAAACACCTGTGCTCCACAAATTGTAAAGTAAAGCCTAGAAACTATTTTCCTAAAGTTTCCTGGGATTCTGTCTGTGCATATATCTATTGTAATGCCCATCATCTTGGGACTTTTTGTTTTCAACATTAGTGATAAATACATAGTGTTAAAAAGGTCTTGATTTGGTAATGGTTAATAACACAGTTTCTGCTGAAACAGTTCTGTTGGTTGCTATGGCTCAGAAATTATAAATGGTAATAACAGAAGAGCAGATAACATTTGATAATATTTTACTGTGGGGAATGTCATCTTTTTTGCTGTTTCAATACCAACTTCATGTAAATGTAATTAGCTCTGTGATAAAAAAATGAGAAAGTTTCATGGGTTATAGTTTTTGTGTATATCAGACCCAAACGCCAGTTTGCGGCATTATCTATCACGCTGCTTTCTCCTTGCTTCTATATTAAAATGGAAATCTTCTGAGCTTTTGTAGAAGCTGTCACACTTTTTCGCTGGACAAGAAGGATGGTGTCTCAGGGAGAGCCCTGGAGTTGTCTCTGGGGACTCTGATGCCGTTTCTGCTGCAGGATCTCTCTGTTGTAGGACAAGCATTTTACATAGCCCTGTTCCTGGGTTGCTGCCTGTGAGTTGAAGGTATTGCTTTTCGGTTTCATGAATGTTCTCTGGGTAAAAGACGTTTGTAATGGCTAAGTGTTAAGGCTCTGTAATGGTCCGATGAATATTTAGCAGGATTTCACTTCTGTTGCCTGCTTCTCAATGTTAAAATCTTAGAAATACACATTAGTTCTTTCAGGGGGAAAATAGTACTGAAGGTCTCTGAGTTGTAACGACAGTTATGAAACTTGCTCGTGATAACTGAAAGTGCCTTATGAGGGCTGTTTAGCTGAGCTGGGAAACTTTTGAAGTTTGCAAAACTCACTCCTCTGTGCAACAGTTCAGTTCTTCCTCAGAGAGCAGGGCTTTCTACAGCAGTGATGCTGAACAACACCTTCCTCCTCCTCCCCTGCAGAGGCTGAGCATGCCACGTCGCTAGTGCCTTCTGCTTTAAGACATGAAAAGCAATATTGGCCACCGAGGCAATCTCATTTTATCAATAAAAGCAGGGTGAGAGGCCATGTTAGGATATAACAAACCTGACCTTTCTGTTCATAGGTACCAGGCTGCTCAAGCTAGCCACAGATATTTTAGCTGGTATTTTTGTCTAGGCCAAGCTGTCCTTGAGAAGTAAAGCTTGTTTATGAAACCTCCACTAAAAGCAGGTGTTGCAGACATCCCATTAGTAACCTTTGACTTACCTTCCCCTTTGAAACTTTTCATCCCAAAGGACTGACATTTCAAAGCCCCCTTTTTTTGTGTGTGTGTCCCTCTAAGTTTGCATATTGTAAACATTTTTCTTCTCTGCTCTGATGGAACAGAGCCAAAAATCTGCACAATGGGGGAACTAGATGTTAATGAGCAGAGATTGTGGGAAAATGTGTACCGGGCTGCCCTGCCTGACCTGCATGATAATGCTACATTTAGCACATTCTTTTCCATTAGTGTAGCAGGCCTTGAAATGGTAGCAAACAACACATATTGTGAAGGTTTGTTTTAAAGAAAACTGCTTTCCTAGGAGAGTGGAAATAAAAAATTATTTATTGTGTACAGTTGGCAGATGGACAACTGGCCCTGGAAATATTTATGCACAAACAGTGGTGTGAAATTATATATTATTCTTCATGTTTTCAGTAAAATTGCTTTATGTGAAGGTTTAAATTATGTAAAACACAAGTATTACATACAGGCTCATACTTAATCGAGGAAGTTTACAATCACTCTATGGCATTTGGGGACTGATGAGAAAAAAAATGGCTATTGGGCCTGTTAGGACCAAAAATATTCTAGCACTTTGGCATCTTCTAAATAGAATTTTTTTTTTACTCTGGCTGTGCTCACAACCCCTTTTTAATGTGTTTATGTCAGTGGAGTTTTGTTTGTACAAAATGCTCCTGAAAAATTAATTTTCGCTCCTCTGAGCCAAGTTTCATTTAATCATAAACCAAAATTTATGTCTCGCCCATATGAAAATCATTAGGGGCAAAAGGATTCTGAGAACATAAACAACGCCATGTGACTTAGACACCCAATTGCACAGCTTGAACCTATCAAGTGGTGAACATATTAAAATACTAAAGAGAACACTTACAGTCAGCATTTGGTGTGCAATGAGTAGGGAGAAATTTGTTTGCACAAAACTTCTGACTAACAAAGAGGAGTACCAAAGGAATTAATAACAAAAGACTGACTGTAGATAATTTCTGAGCAGAGAAAGGGATTAAATCCATTAAACAAGCTATTTCTTGCAGACTTTTTACCCAGCTATTTTTTTAATTATACTTTTTTATGTCCAACTTTGCTTTTTCAGTGAAGGAAAGAGTAATTCATGTAGTAAAAATTGCATACAAATGTGAACTGTTTACAAATGGCATTCCAGATCCTCATTGGGAAATGCTTATTTCTTCACAGTCAAAGATTCCTAAAGAACTTTTCTATGGGGAAAGAGACTTCCACTCATTACCTTAAAAACAACACTCTTATCTCCACTGTGAAGTGGATATGGGCTCTGAGCCATATTTTGCAAAGGACAAAGCAAATTCTTTAGCGGAACATCTGCTAGATAAGAGCAGCATTCCTTACAATAGGTTTTCTGATGAAAGAGATGCCAAAGCCTTGATTCCAAAAGTACTTATATGCTAAAACAACTACTGTCTGTGCTAGTTCTGTTACATGCTTTCAGGAACAATTTCAAACCCCAGCTAACACTGAAAATATGGAGGTGATTAACAATATGCTTTGGCGCTACTCAAATCAACTTACATTTTGCATTGTAAAAGATAAGAATGCAGAAGTATCGATCCCATTTTCAGGAATCTTTAAAATGGCATGCGATGCATATGTGACCAGCTGATAGGCAGTCTCTGTGCCAATTATGAAACGGATTTCTTTTCTCCACAAATAATGTCTTTGTGCCATAAGCAATCTGTGACTCCAGCCCCGCTGTACCCTCAGAGCTGCTCAGAGTAGCTAAAGGGTGATAGCTGTTCTGCATGTCCTGAAATCTATGCAGTACGGGAGATGTTTATGTACGTTTGCTCACGCTGTCACACCACCAGGAAGGCCTTGCAGCAATGCACTGTTACTCTGTCATGTAAAAACAGAGCGTGGCATTGAGAAAGGAAACGTGGCAAAGGGGACTGAGTACAAATTTATCATGTGTTCACAAAAAGCCCCTTGCTAAGGCCAGGATAACCTCTGTTGCAGAGACCTTCCATGACTGGAAGGCTCTGGCTAAGGCTCAACCCTGGGTTCAGTAGAGTACTTGGATGGCCTCGCTGTTTATTTTGGGGAAATCTTAATGATCCAGGTGGGTATCTGTTACCAAGCTGCATACTTTCAGTTCCCATTTTTCACTCTCTGTCTTCCACATCTGTTGCTACAGTTCCAGGTTTCTGATGTCCCTTACTGCTTGTTACGGTGACTACAGAACATCTCTGCATTGTCAAATATTTCTGCATAATGATTTGAACCAAACTTTGACACGTTTATGGCAAGCACCAACGTGGAGACCTTGTCTAGGGAAGCACCATGCTCTTTCTCGGTTAAGCTTTGACTCATCTGCATTTCTCATGGAGCTGTACCTTCGTCACGCGCCTTCTGTTTGTTTGTCTTCCTCTTCATTGCACTCGAGGGATGTTGTGGTCTGTGTTTTGGGAACTGCCCCAAGTGAAAGAGTCAGGGAGTTGCACTGTGGCTGGAAACAGTAAAGCAGGAACACAAGGTCTGTAGTGAAAGAAGAGGGATCAGGAAAGTTGCTTATTCTTTTCCTCCTCCTTCAGTTTCTGTCGGGTGCTGACTACTTTGTGGTTTTGATTTTAGTTTCTCAGCTGAAATTCTACAATTTGTAGACCATCACATTTCATATATGATGATTATGCCCCCACAACGAGTGCACCCAGCCCACCTCCTTGCTTTCTTGATAAATTGGTTCCTTTAGCTTCACTGTCTGAAATTCCATATTCTGTATGTGAATGCCATAAAAGATTGCCTCCAGCTCGGCCAGTGCACATCAGATTTGGCTTCTTCCAGTCAGTGCTAACTTCCTCTTGAGCAATCACCATCGTTCAGACTGAATATTGTAGGGGGATCAGATCACATCTCAGATCTGGATCTTTCCTGGACTGATTTTGTCGGGCAACAGAAGGTATTCATCCCACCCCGCTTTCCCACAAGCATATGAGTACTCGCAGTATTCAAACCTGAAAGAGTTAAGAAAGTTTTCAGCAACAGTACCCCGCCCGCATCCATGCTCCTCTCAAGAGGTTAAATGGAGAGTTATGTTATGTTACATGTATTTCAAGTTGTTCTTGCTAAAACTTTCAGGACTCCTTTATTAAGTGTGAGGCTTATTCAGAAAAACATCACTATTAAGAAAAGCATTTAAGCACAAGATAAAACATGATTCTGGATAGGAATGGACAAGCGTGTGTTCAGGTGCTTTTCAATATAGGCCTTTACGGAGTTGATCTCACATCATCTTTTTATTTCTTATTCTGCTGGTAATAGGTGTCATTTTAATGACATTTGCAATAGGTGCCTCTCAAATATTTGTATGATCCTTTGCTGATGTCTTGCTGCCTCTAGATTTTTAATACAGTTCCTCAAATCTCTCTTTTAAAAACAGTACCATTGCTCCCATTTTACAAATGATGAGCTGAGTTACAGAGAATAACTTTCCCACTCTCACAAAAGAAAAATTGAGCTTATGGAGTCCAGTCATCCTTATTTTCCTCATCACAGGGCCTTCTTGAAAATGGTGGAGATAATTTCTTTTGAGATAGTGATGTTTCACAGAATGAGTGCAGCTCTGCTCTCGTTAAGAAATTTAAGCTTTTGAAAACCCACTTGCTACCAAAAGACTCTTCTCTTTCAAGACTTTTAGCTATGGGTGACCCTCTGTGTAAAGTCTTGTCCAGCTGTGCTTTATAAATGTCTCCTAACTGATAAATGAATTATTTCCTTCAGTTAAGCTCTCCATATTGCTATGCAGAGTTTGCAAATGCAGTTTTGCAGTAGACTTATTAGTTTGCCAAATCGGTTGTCTTGTGTTTTTTATATTCGGTAGTTATGCCCTGTATATTTTTAACTTTCTGGCATGATTTTGACCCAACTTGGTGAAGTGTTGTCAATCATTGTTACAAGATATAGGAAACAATACTAGAAAATAAGGTCTTGCCATTTTTAATCTAACAAAACAGCTCTGTTGCTGATCTTGTCTGGCTGTCTAACAGATGGGCTAGTGTCTCATGAGAAGACAGCCACTTCCTTGAATAATAAACAAAGAAGGAGAAGTTGTCTGCAAACCATTAGTGTATTGTAAAGTTAGATGCAATGTCTTGATATTGTCAGAATGGGTTCCTCAAGCACATTTCTTTGACATTCTGTCATAAGTCAGATACAAGACAGCATTAAATCAAAATTAAAACTTTAAAAGGCTGCCAGCTGTTTAACTGTTTCCAACAAAAGAGCACCAGTAAAAATAGCCTCCATTTTCTAAATATTGATAACGAACTAATAGATAATAAAGGATTGAGTAGGGTATTTGATGGAGGCAAGATCATTCAGCCCATGTGCCACATTCCCAGCAGGCAGTGGAGATTCCTGTCTCCTTTTTCCCTTTTACAAATAAGGACATTAGTTCTAACGCTATTCTTGCTTGAAGTACAAGCTGGTTATTGTATAGTGGAAGCTTATGAAAATCCTGGCTGGTCATTACATTAGAATTGTTTTTTTTGATGGGACACCTAAGGAAAATTATAAGACCCACAGAAATCAATGTGTTTTTCTTAAGAAGGGTATTTTCCCTTAAATTCAAAAGACCACACTTTATATATACATACAAGTCTGTGGCTGGTCCCTTTTCACAAGAATTGCCACTGAAGCAGAAATAAGTGACAAGTGTTGTTGTTTGCAGAGGAAAGAGCTTTTTGTCGTGAAACCAAATTTTCCACCTTTTAAAAAAAGCATTACATATGGTGTTCCAATATTAAACTAGAAATTATTCTTTCTTGCTGTTTCTGCCAGAAAAAAAAAATGTACAGCTCAAAATTTTTTTTTAACCAATTACTTATGGCAGTTTTGGCACAAAAAAAAAAAGATAAGGGAAAAAAAAGGTAATCAAATTCCAGATGTATAATGCTGTTTAAGCCTGTAGGACATGGAGCTGCTGAGCAATATGCTACTTAGTTGCCCTGACAGGTCTTAAGACCTTCCCACTAAAATTCCATGTTTAAGTTAGAGGCAGAAATAAATCCAGTGATCTGAGGAAACAAAGAACACCCAATCTGGATAGACTGAGGTGACGATCCCTTTTTTATCCATCTTAAAACTAAGAAGGGCTTAAAGCTAGAACTAAAGCCTTTCACATGTGCATTGCTAAAGACTTTTAAGGAACTACTGTAAACTGAAGGACTGACAAAATCCAAAGAAAATGACAAATAACACTGCAGACTGTTTTTGTTTGACTTTTATCATAGTTTTACAACTTGTATTTCTGTTTCTAGAATACGTTACCAGTAGAGAAATCTTCAGAAGATATACCGAAATTAGTGTGAGCCCCATGTCACAGTTTCTTATCTTCTCTGCTTTAGAGTAACTGCAATGGGTCTAATTTGTCAAAAATATGTGGAAAATAAAAGAGGGATTTTTCAGAACGATCAGTCATGTCTGAGTTTTTCTATTCAGAATATGTGAATGAATATGCAGTATATTACATATCTCCTGAAGTGTTTTGACTTTTTGAATTGGTAATTGTGTCTATATAGTACTTTTTCCATCTGGCCTCTTCTTTGTAGCTCACTGGAAAAATGTAAAATTTTTTTAATTGGCTAGATGGTAGAAAATTCTACACATTTTCTAGAAGTCTAAATCCTGAAAATGAAACTTGACTTGTGTTCAATGCTTGTAACTCAACTTGCGTTTTGTTTTACCCCATACGCTGTCTTCCTATTTCATTCTGAAGATTCAAGCAGCAAGTTACTAGATCATCATAAGCCAGATAAAGGGCTTATGACGTTTATGTTAACTAGTGAATTCAAATGACCCAGATGTGCTATAGGAAACCTCTATTTAACCTGGGGTCATATGATAATTATCAGAAAGCTTATTTTAAAATATCCTCCAAATAATCTCCTATTTCTGTTGATTGCTCTTTATCTTTACTTGTCATTCTTAGGAAATGAAATGAAACTCACTTCTCTACAAAGGCTATGTAAACTGTAAAAGTAATAATGCCACACTTACAAATAGCAAACAATATCATTGGGAACAAGTGTCTTATTTCATTGCTCATTCTTCATCATACAAAATCTAAGTATTTACAAAGGACCTTAGGACAGTTCTGTAGGATTTAAAACAGAGCAGGGGGCTTGAGGGAGGGTTTTGATGCTTTGAAGCAGCTTTCCAGTGTATTTGAAACAGTACAAAGAATAGTAACTTTTTCTTAATCCTCTCTTTGAATAAAACAGTGACATTTCAAAGGCTGTGACAGTTTTGAAAACGTAATTAAGCTAAGCCCCTTTAACTTTGCATCATACTAATTCTGTGGGATCATAACGTAACCAACGGTTAAAGCGAAAAACTGGATCAAGATTTGTGCCTCTAGTTTAGCAGGACCTCTGGTTCATACTTTGAACCAAACCAACCCTGAACATTCTTTTCGCTCATTCATCCCTGCTAGGAAGTTTTATGAAAAGCACAGGCAGCACAATGCATCAGCTCCTTTCAGCAGGGCTTTTTGGGTACTGGAAAAAGTGAAAGAGAACAAAAATATTCAGGCTGCTCTGTTTGTAATGAAGGTCACGGCACTGCATTTTGTATCTGTTATTTTCTTCAATAAGTTTGCATGCCTGTTAGGGTAGACTGGGAAAAATAGAGCTAGAATTCATAGACTGGTTCTAATTAGGCCATAAAGCAACAGTTTAGTAAGATGAATACTTTAAAAATAATATAATTGCAACATTTTTCACATATCAATATGAAGAATAATTCCTAGGATCAGAACATCTTTCAGTGCACCCCCTCGCAATGCTTAACAATACAGTCTGAGTCAGCCTTAGGAGCTGACAAATTACATTGCTTAAAAGTTTGTTCTGCATATTGGTTTCAAGACTAAATTTTCTCCTTTTGTGCTTTATTATTTCTAATCTCTTATGTCAGGGGAAAATGATGACGTCCATCATTAAATGAAAAGAAAAACTGGTGCTACTGATAATATGATTAAAATGTGGAATTAAAAGATCTGGCTAAAATGATGGAGGAGGAAAGCAAGGAAGAGAAAATAAATCAAAATCAGTGAAGGAAACAGTTTTGCACAAATTTTTACAGTGCAGACAAAGTCTATGAGAACTATGTGTATTCAGTTTATATCAACAAATACAGTTGGGGGCCTGGCATCAGATACTGTGGTCTGACGTGTATTGAGTTACATCAGAGATCTGCTCCGTTTCTGGACTTCTGTTGCATCTGTCCTGGTGCGTTGGGTAGCTGCGATGACACTCAGTGCCGTAGCTGCTGATCGCAGACCACAGCACTGCATGCGGTTAGAGAATCTGATTATCAGAAAACTAACAAAAGCGAGAGTTTGGGCTCGCTGACTCAACTCCCTTGCTGTGGCAGACAACTGCATGACTGTAATCCTGTGTATAAATCTAATGTCCTTCATCTTAAACCAGGCAGCTTCTTGCCTTTGCAGCCCTACTAGAAAGCTGTACCAGAAGCACACTTCTATGACAGCTGCAAATTTTCTTCTAGTTTTCGGTCGCACTGATGGCTGTGATGAACTCTTTGCTGTCTATGCTACCTGGCACAGATAAAATAATTGAGCACATTCACTCTTGGCCTACCTCTTGCTAAGTTAATAAGCCTAGTTCCCTTAATTTTCTCTAGTAAGAAAGGCTACCCGTTCCTCTTATCATCTGAATAGTCCTTCTTTGTACATTTTCCAGTCTTTTACCTTTCTTGAACATCAGCGATGAGAATTTATATGCACAGCCTCGGGTGAATTAATACTAGGGCATGGTGCAATAGTTTCAGTAATTCCCTTTTCTACTTTGCCTCAAGCCTTGTGAGGTTGCATTTGCCTCTTTAAGTGCTGACTGTGATCAAATAAAATACCACGCTCATTGTCCTCTTTTGTTGCGTAAATCACGGTCTCTGAGCTTATAAGAGAAATTCTGTTTTTCCCTTGCTGATACAGCATTGCAGTCTATGCAGCTGAATTCTGTTAAAATAATTTCTGTGCAATACTCCTGTCTTCCTCAGCATGGGCAGGGCTCCTTCGCTTCATGTGATCACTAACTTTCCTTGGAGCACTTCTATTGATTGTTACCAAAGTCATTAATGAAAGTATTAAATACATCCTGCTCCAGACTAATGGGTTTTTTATGTGCCCGTCTAATAACCTTCCAGTCCTTCAGTTGTTTTTTTGATATGATCGGTTATCATTTGGTTTGTTATACCTATTGAAATGCTAGTACTTATATTCGCCTTTTCCATGTTAAACTAACTTCTTCCTTTGGAAACATATCCAATGATTTTCTGAAAGCCAGATAATTTCCTTCTTCATGTAGTAGTGTATAGCATCTAGTGTGTAGCATACCTTTGGCACACTTCAGGTGTGCTTTATTCTGTTTTCCTTTTATCTTGAATGGTCTTTACTTGAACCTTACTACTTCTTCCTGGGTTCTTGTGTGCTATTGAGTAACAGCCCAGGATGGGACCTATGATTGCTCAGATCACTCTTTTCCCGTTCTGAAATACAGGGACTACATTTGATATTCTCTAGTTGTGTAGTACCAATACAGTGGTATGAGACGTTCAGCATTTTTGCATGGATATTTCTTGGTGTTTCTTGACTTGAGTGCATTTAACTCTGAGCTTTTCTTTCATTCCTGTACTAGCATTCATATTAATTACCTTTTTTGTGTGCTATTGTTCAACATCATTAGAAAATGAGCTGCTCTCAACAGCAATAGCAGGATCTTTGTGAGTAATTTCCCAAATACCATAATTAAAATCTATGTTTCATTAGGTTCTCAAGTGCTTTGTTAACTGTAGACAAAGGGGGGATTTTCATAGTCACAGATAGGATTTAGACATCAAATCTTTCTCTTTCCTCTGCTTTTCACCTTTAGAAAGTCTTCCCATGAAAGTGTATATGATTTCTGAACTATTGTTTCTCAGGAGGTGGAGAGTAATATAAGGAGCAGATACCTCTGACTTTTTTTTAACACCTGCCAGCTCTGTAGCACCTCTGGCCTTTTTCTTCAGGGCTTCAATAATTAGAGCTGTGTGAAGTTTCACACGTAGAATGGAACTGGATGATTCTAGCATCTAATCAGGTCAAAGGCTAAATTCCTCTGGTGTGCAACATGTTACCCTAGGCTGAATTATAGCCCTGTAAGCCGAAATGGTTAGATCCTTAACTTTGGAATATTAACTTGTAAGTTTACTTTTTGCAACAGATAGAGAATCACCACATCACACAACTGTCAATTTTATATCACTACTGACATCTTTTGCCCACGCCTTGCAACCTGAATTGCAGGATGTGTTTCTATGCTGTGTTGCAATACCTCTTTGCTTTTCTAATTGCAGGAGGACACAAAGCGTCACACAGCCTTGACCCAACAGGCTGATCCACTGCTGACATAAAGCAGAGTAGCTGCCTAATTGTGTACTCTGTGGATCTGGCCCCAAATGTGGCAATCTCACTACAAGTGGTAACTACTAGTCTGGAATGTGTAAGCTGGCATGCTTGATTTAAGTTGTATAAACTGTCTATGGCCTTGCCTCTGCCATGAGAATTACAAGCTCTGATCATACAAACTAGGGTTCTTAGAAGAATAAGAAGGTAAGGAAGCTTTGCAGATAAGTAGGCACATGGGTACAAGTTTTAAACAACCTCTGTGTAAAATTTCACTTTGCACCGAGTGCCTCAAGAGCTAGATGCCCGTTTGTTGCATGCTTTCTAAAGTTGGACTGCTGATACTATTTTGTTTGTGATGTATTTAAAGTACTGAAACCTTTCCTTAAGATTTATGCGTCCTTCCAAAGGGCACCCAGTGAGTAGGCTAAATGCTTGGCATGCTTTCATCCTGGCTGCACAATCTGGCAAAGGCTATGGATAACTGGGTCCACAGTTGGAAAACACAGTGCTCTCCCTTTTCCCAGATGAGATTCTTAACAGTACTCTTTAGTTGGCAGTCGATCACTTCTATCAAGATACAGTTGCCTTTGGCCAAGCCTCTGGGATCTCTGCAAAGCTTTTCTCAGCCACAAATCATTTCTTCATTCAGCATGTCACTTGACATCTTCGGTGTTATAAATTAGTTCAAGAGGGTGGACACCCATTTCACCTCCTCACCGAGGGCTCAGTTCTCATGTTTTCTGAAGTTATTTATTTTTGCTTTAGGGGACAATGCAGTTTTAGTCTCCTACTGCGCTATCAAGAGAACAAGTCCCTTTGAGCCAAACACCTGCTTTCCTTTAGATAGAATGATGGGGAAATGCCTTTTTAAAAGCCTCTATTTATCTACTTTCTTAATTTACAAAAAGTCCCTGATTACTCAGATCCCCAGAGATTTGGTAAAAAGGAATAGCAGAACAAAGTCAAAGAGAAAAGGAAAAATAAAGTACTGCCTTTCTCTTGCCACAACAGGGACAAAACCATGGCAATGTGCCCTCAAGGTTACCAGACCTTTATTCTCTCCTGGAGTCAAAATCCAGAAGCAAGTGTTCTCCAGTAAGAAAACAATAGATTGCTTGGTGTCTGTGAGCTCCAGCGTGGGCAGTCTTTGTTGGCCAATGCCTGCAAGCTGGAAGCCAATTGAGACACACTGAGTGTTACTTCACCTTACAGGCTCCGGTCTCCTTATCCAGAAACTTCACCTCAAGTTGAACATATAGATGACTATGTTTGTTACGAAGTGCCCAGGATATTCATGGAGGCTTTGACCTGTCATGATTTCACGCTTCTTCACCATTTTCTCTTTGACAAATCTGGACAAAGGTGTCACAAAGCTGCTTATTCTTAGCTATGACTTTCGTAAGAGCTTAAGAGTGTTAAGCGTTTATATCTTATTAAATTCCTAATTCTCTTATTATTTTTGAGGGTCACATCCTCAATTCTTCTTTTTCCACAGGTTTTAAGGTGGCAATTTGCAGACATAACGTGACTGTGCTGCATAGTGTTACCATGATTTCTGGGTACACCACATCCTTCTGTCCTCCTAGCACGAGTGGTGTCTTGTAGTGCCACAGGGAAGAGCTGGTATCGCTGGTACATCTGGGCCCTTACACAGTGCCAGAAATTTTAAGTAACAGATCATGTTCTGTGGGCTAGCAGGTAAGGAGCACAAACACTCTAAGCATACGTGTAGCAGACTTGAATACAATTAAATTTGTTGTGACCTTCAATTACTCTTTTATTGTATCAGTGCCTTAAGAGCTCAGCCAAAGACTACAGCTGTATTGTACTGCACAAACACATAGAGGAAAAAATAGTTCTTGCTACCAAATGGTTTAGCCTTGGGTCATCTCACTTATAGTTTATGATTTTGACCTAAAATGTGCAGAATGGTGTAGTCTAATTTGTTTCTAGTCTAACTTTCTAAGACCAGTATAGGCCAGGGACTTGACTATAACAGTGACTCCTATGCCTACAGCTGATCCTGAGCACTTCAAGCAAAAGTTGGTGTCTGCCCCGTTTTGCTCTTGGCAGGCGGCTTGTGGCCCATGAGCCACAGCACACCCCTCTGCTGCTGCCTTCACACGGCTTTCAGCATCTTCCTAAAATGAGTCCTCTCTGAGGCTAGCTTATTGCATCTCTTTCTGCTTTGCCCTCTGGGCTGCTGTGCATCCAGCTGTCAGCTGAAATAAGGAAGGCAGCATCACCTTCAGATTGGATCTTTTCCCTCTAACTCAGTCCAGATTTGGAAAAGTATCTAGGAGTTACAGGAATAAGAAACTCTATTAAGAAATTACCTTAACTAAAGGTGGTTTTGTCTTGTGTGTTGGGGTTTTGTTTGTTTGTTTTTGTTTTGTTTTTCTCCCCAGGGTAATGTGTAAATTCTAGTCAGAAGTGCCTGGTCCCACTATATGCAAGATTCAGATGCATGTCTCGGGTCAGGGTGATTTGGAGCGAGGACTGAGGCTTGGTTCTTCCTGTCATAGGTAAATATACTATTCTGGAGACTACTGACAATTGTGTGGGGAAATTTTCACATTATTCTCTGTTGAAGATGCTATACTTTGTAAAAGAATAACTATTTATTGCATGAGCAGAAGAGGCAGATTGACTCTATAGAGCTGTTTTGGAATTTAGTGGTGAGAACAGAACAGGGTTTTCAGAGAGCTGGGTTCAGATCGCTGTCTTTCAAGAGGGGCAGGGACCCCTGCCTTTCAGTGCCCTAAGCACTAAGCTTCCCACTTCCAGCAGTCAGGTGGGGGCAGAGAATGAAATAAAAAAATCAAAAGATCTTAGTCTGGAGTCCTTTACAGATATCTTGAAGAGCCAGAGAGTATGTTACAAATAATAGTGTATTGGCATTGGAATGAAAAAGTTGTGGAAAGGACAAATATTCATGACTTACTCATTGTATATTTTCTAGCTCAGCAGAAATGTGTTTTCAACTTGGTGTCAGATATCACACTATAGTATAGAGTATGCATACAGTAAATTTCATGTATAGAGTATAGTGTATCTCTTAACTATGTACTTAGACACTATTTCATGGGAGTAGAGCATACTTAGAAATGTTTTCCATAATGGCAACTTTGACATTTTATGTGACTTAAAATGTGAAATAGTTCAAGACACAATTGCACACCTAAATGGAAAAGCAACTGCATAAGCAGAATATCATATTTTTTATAAATTTTATGCCATTTTTCAGGCACAACAGGTTTTTTTACGTTTCTAGCAACCAAACATATTTTCTGCCATTTGCACTGCCATTGTTCTACTAGGATAGTGTCTCGTAGTTAGCGTATCCCTTTCATGCAAACAAATAAACTAGGCTTTACAGAGAACTGCAAAATCGTTTGTGTCTGGTGAAACTAGTTTAACTGAGGAAATACTGTATAGAAAAGAACAAGAGTCTGAGGCCTTTTATTCTGAAGAAAAACGTACTTGACAAGTAACCCCATGGACTGTAGTGTGATTGTGAGTGGTAAGAAATCTGAAAGTCTGATGAAGTGTGAAAAAAAAAATATACCTTTTCTCTTCATTTTCCATTTACCTCCTTGACAATGTTAATTGAAGCTGGACTAAAAGTTTCTAGTGAGCGTGTGAGGGTAGTCCAGAGGCCGGATCTCAGAAATATTAGGGAAATCCTTTGTCTGTGCTTCTGTTGCCAGAGGGAAGCCTGTGCGCTAGGGTGGGTTCTTGAGTTTTGAATCCATTTTTGTTCAGGTAACATTTTAATTTGCTCTCCTCTCACTGGATTTGGTAAGGACTTACCTCAGAATGGCCCAGTAGAGATTAATTTTCAAAAATTACTACATTCAGAAAAACAGTAATTCTCAAGAGCAAACACATAATCTCATACACGAAACACACCTTGGGTTTTATTCATTTCTCACTGACATAAGGTGTAATTTTGTTGTCTAAAATGGAGTCATTCGTGATTTACGTCAGAAACAGGCCCACAAAGGCTATTTGTAACACACACAACCAAATGACATTTAATTTTTTCACATTCACTCCCCAGTGTTGTTGTATACATCCTCGGTGGCATTATTAAGTGGAGCTTTTCAAACAGATGAAGTATGTTACTTACTGTGGCTAAATTGTAATGAAAGAAGAGGTGGCTGTTTGCCAGTGAATGGTGTGTAGCTTGTAGAAGCATGTAATTACATAAATCACAAACATATGCAGAAGATGTTTTCTCTTTACATTTAACTGGTGTTGCCTGGAGCTATAGCTGCTTGCAACTCTATTTAATTACCATAATTATTTTAAATGTGTATATCTGGGCAATCTTTGAGCTTTATGAGAATGTTATTCATACCTTATCAGTAAAAATCTAAAGGGTCCCATTCTTTCCCCAAAGGGGCTGCAGTAAGCAGGTTTCTCCAGATTTCAGGCATAGGGTGGCTGTAATATTTATATCTTTATTTTGAATTACAGGTTTTCAAAAAACCCGAGCCTCTGAAACTAATCAGATCTTGAAATCTCAGTAGACGCTATAATTTCCTGGTAGGAAATTAAGCATTGTACATTGTTTGTGGAAATAAAGTACCTGGAAAGGTCCTGATTAGCTTCTTTTACGTCTTAATTTGCTGACTGTGTAAATGTTGTTTGGCCAAACAGATTGACAAGTGTCTAGGAAAGGTATTGACTGTGTTAAAATGGATACTTCCTATGGGAAATGTCAAAAAAACCTGACAGACTAGCTGGGATTTTCTGGTTAATTTTGTTAAGCAGTCAAATGTGTTAGAGTGGGGTATTTTTTAAATTCTCTTTTGCACTAGTGTAAACCTGATTCAAATAACTGATGCTAACAGAATTGCCCCAGAAATACCACAGGATAACGTGGGCTTTTGGTTCTTCTCTCATTTATGTCAGTTTTATATTAATTTCATGCCCTTTTGATATTGGTCAAGTTACTTGTGGCTCAGACCAATACAAATGAGAAAAGACATGAGTCCTGATATATAGGATGACTGGCCAATGTAGACATACCTCAGTTTGCCTTAACTAATGTAAATTGGTGAGTATAGAATTCCTCTAGCTGAATACATTGGAAGTGGTGAGACCCTTGGGAATAAGAAATCTGATAGCTAAATAACCTTAAAAGACCAAGCAGTAGGAACCATAAGCAACTGTCACACACAACTGATGAGGAATACTTATGAGTACAGATACAGAATCCTTATACACTGAAAGACCAAGAAAGGCAGGTTTTGTGAGAAAAGGGTAGTATAATTTATTAGTTCAACTCTGCATTTATAAAAACACATGGTTTTGGACAAATGAGCCCTTCCTGTGTTACAAAAAACCAGTTGGTCAAACACCTGAATGCAAAGATAGTGAAGTTGTAAAAGTTTCATGTTCCAGTACAACAAAAACCAGTAATTATTATCAATTTTAGAAGTCCAGTTCTAGAAGTAAGGTAAATATAAATAAATACCCAATGGAGAATCAGATTGAGCAAACACAGTACTTTTACGTTATTCAGTGTCAGGGAAATAGGATGATAGTTTGCACCTTGTCTTTTTTGTCAGCCACTGTAGTTAATGTTGCAAGTGGTGCATCCTTAAAGAGCGTTTGTAAGTCATGCGATCATTTTTGTTTGGTTATAATGTGACATGCCAGCTGTAGATCATATGTGCAGTTTTGTGACACGGCTTAGTCTTTTCTTCCACCACCCAAGAGGCAACATACACAAAGCATTATTGTCAGAGATCACTTATTACAATCTCTTGTGGAAAAAAAAAAAAATAAAATGCAAGCCTCTGGAATGCCAGGGAACAATGCACTTTCCACATCAGAGACTGGTTTGTTTAATAACCACAAATTATTTCAGGTAATTTGGCACCAATTTAACTGCACCCACAAGAATGTCCTCAACAACAACAACAAAAAGAAGTAACAAAAGAACCACCCCTACTACCAACCCCGTCAGGATGAGCTGAAGGCAGAGTTTCCATTCATTAAATTATGATTAGCCTTGCTAATACCTTGTCTATCAAATCCCCACACCATGCTGCAGACACACCAAAGGGAAACATATATGTGATGTTTTGAAAAGGAAGCTGATGGGAAGTGATACTTTTCCCATGCATTAGAATGACAATAAAATCCTTCAGATGAAGGTGCATGCTAAACAGTCATTAAAAATGCAGATTATGAACAGCTGAAATTAAAATCCAGCCAAGGCGTTGTCAGTTAATGTCTTTCATTGAAATGAAGAGCATGGTGACAAACACAATATTCACTAACTTTGAGGAGCAATTAATCTGGATTTGTAGTTAGATTTTGTTCTGTTCTTTTTCATTTCACATATTTCCAAATCACTGTGTGATTGAAAGACTCTGATGATTACATTAACCTACCGTCTCTGTAGTATCAGCATCTATACAGAGGGTGATATATGCCCTGTCAGTAGGTTACAAAGCTCTTTGCTGAATAGCAGAAGAATGTGGGAATGGGAAATCCCCCTAGTTTTGCCTCTGGGAAGAATATATCTTGGTAATTTCAAATAGTGAAACCAAACACAGACGTTTGGAAGATTAGTTTTAAAGCTGATACTGGAGAGCTGATGTGAAATTCCATTCAATTCAAGTGTTTTGGGTTCTCTCCAGCACGATGGAGAAACTTCCTTCTGGCCTCCCTGAAATGCATTTACCTGCAGCTGACCAAAGGTAGTGTCACAGAAAGAACAGAGTTCTTTATAAAAAAGCCTTTGCATTTCTCCTCATGAAAGCCATGTTCACTATGGCTTTTTTCACAGTGAGATTTTCCCCTTCCATGGAGCAGAGAAGAGCCTACATGCCAAATTTTGATAGAAAGTCCCTGACTAAGTATAAGGAAAGATTATCAAGCAAATTGAGTCAGCATGATTTTTCCTTAAAATCTGGGCATAATTTTCCTTGCACCTGATCGAGGATTCCTTAAGATAAAATGAAAATACCCAATTCCAAGTCAGAAGGAGACCATGGTCTGTGTAATAGGTTCGTTGTTCTCAGACTACTTACTGTCCCTGTCTTGAGCTTTGTATTGAATGGCTATCTTCTCTGATTGTTACATGCTCCAAAAAGTATCTCTCAATATGGATTTCCTTTATCTTTGAGTGTGCTGCAGGCAATTTGATCCGATTTCTTTAAAATCCTGTTCTTTATCATTGTATCTTTTCAGTCAGACCTGTCAGTGACTAGCTACATAAATACTGCTACAATTAAACAGAAATTCTCAAATCTCTAAGTGATAAGAACTTCGTACTATGGACCACTTGGAACAGTTTCAGCCTGAATTTCATTTGTTTTTCAAAGGATTTCTTTGTATGGTGACTGACACTGTTGCATGATTGGTGGGAGGGAGAGAGGAAAAAAATAGCTTCTGCATGTTAATAATAATTAGATGACATCTGCGAGATGAAACATTACAGCATGAATTACCTAACTTCATTCGACTTTGAAGTCCACCAGATTGTTATAAAGTTTGCAAAACATTTGATCATCTGTTAGGAATACATGGTAAATTCCCTGTCTTAAAGTTATACCCATACAATGAAGGGCTGTAGTACTTGAGACCTGAAGTGAAAGGGGCTGGATGTGATTACAAATTGAACTGTAAAGTAATCTGGGCTTTTCCAGTCAAGTTTTCCAGTGAAAGTTGAGGTTGGCTAACGATTTCTTTCCTGTGCACTGCCCTAAGGATCTGTTCTGTTTCTCCAGGGCACCTTGGCAAGAGACTTGCAGATATTTAAAACCCCTAATTAATGCCAGGTATTTCACTTTGCTTTTATTTTTAAAACATGAAAAAAAAAATAATTACTAAGCCAAAGAAAAAACAAATATTTTCCATTTGCCATTCATTACAGATGTCAGACAGCCATAAATATAGAAATGGTCAGCTGCAGGTGTAACCTAGTTCTGTTGTGTAATGCACACTCTGTTCCTATAACATTACTAAAAATGGTCTGTCTGGCTAATAAATAGCACTACCATTACATAGTAAAAGGTGAAAATTAATGTGAATGCTGCTGGTGAGTTAGCTATATTAACAAGCCAATCATGTAGTATTAGCAGTTATAATGGAGAACAACATAAACTTTTAAGAGCTTCTGCAAAAGCTTTCAGACCTTTCAATGTTGGGAATTTAAAATCAGTGCTGTCCAGTAACTTTATTCCTTTAAATTTAGGAGGAAAAACATGTAGGAATTTTTTAAATAAAGTCACTGACATCTGCATCTCAAAAAAAAAAAAAAAAATTGGGGTCCAACCTGCATATATCACTATTATCTCAGATGCTCTACTAGTAAAGATCTGTTGCCTCCATCAAAGCTTCTGGCCCATGTACGATAACCTTTGATAGCTAACTGATAGAGAACTGATAACCCCTTACTGATAGCAAAACCTTTCCCACACCCAAAGCAAGAAGAGAGTGCAATCTAAAATGGCAGTGAGTAAAGGGAGACAAACAAACAAAAGACTAATTGATTTCTTCTGCTTAGACACAGAGCTATGTCTGACCAACAGCCCATCTGGCCCTGTGTCCTCTCACTGATGTTGCATGGTACTTTGGGAAAAATTTAAGACCAGACCATTATAACCTGTTTCCTCCCCAGAATTTCCTTCCAGATTGTGTTAGCAGTTCAGGGAGTTTTTGAAACAGATTTATCTCGACCATTATGGGTAATAACCAGTAACGGATCTATCGTCTCCAAATTGTCTAATCCTTCTCTGAATCCACTTTGGTCTCTGCAGCATCCAGTGTCAGTGAGTACCACAATTTAATTGTGTGCTGTGTGGAATGCAGCATGCTGAGAGTCACAGCCTTTGCTGGGATGCTTCTTAGGTCCCATTTGTATGTCCTCAAAGAATTACCATTGTGTGTAGTCCTAGAATGGCTTCCTCTCCATCCTGCACATCTGGGGAGAAACCACATGCAGTCTGGCCGAAGATGATAAGTAGGATGATGGGAATCTGCCTGATTAGTAACATATTTTGTAGGTTGTTTATATTTGAGTCAAATGTACTAATTCCTCCTCTCTGTCTTCCTCCCATTCTTTTAATTTTATTCTTGGCTGCAGAAAAATCACTAAAGAAAAACGTACCTTGAAAGACAGATTGTTATGCTTGGCAATGCTGTATTATGTTGCTGTGCCTCAACACCATATTTGATCTGAACTTATTTCTAGAAGATAAGCAGATTAAAAGAAAATTAATTGGAAATATTTCTATTTCATGTATCAGTTGGTAACACATCAGAGGGTAAAAATTAAAAGACAAATGTCTATCAGCTAGAAAAGCAAGTCTGCTCTCAAATCTAGTGCTTACGAGTTCCTGTGGAAAACTTCACAATCATATGACATTCCTAACCTGCCTAAACAAGAGCATACGGAAGAACTGATAATAATTTTATTCTGTCCTATACTTCAGAAATTATTTCACTGAAAATTTTCTATTTCCCAAAGTCAAGTGCCTATGAATTTGTATTATAACTGCATTTTTAATTGCATTCTATCAAGTACTGCAATTAGATGCATGTTGTGGTGAAGAGGGGAAGGAGGAGGGAATTGAATTATTACATATTTGTAAACTAATGTTAAATTCTGATCTCAGTCAAGTTAATGTCAAAGCTGGGAGTTCAGTGGGACCTGAATAAACCCTAAAGATGTTTTGTTATTGCTTGCTCTTGTGACCAACAAGTGAACAGGCAAGTTCAAAAATTTCTTGTCTCCAGTCTCTCTGCAGCTTTGAAACACCTTGGTTTAGTTGGTAGCGCTGCTGCCCAAGACCTATCAAGTGTTTCCAAGTGTGGGGCCAGAAGACACGGATGCAGGTCAGGAACAGGGACCCAGCAGTTTAGTCAGTCGTCTTCGCCCCATGCGCATGTTCATGTGGGGTTTGATTCTTACAGGCTTTAAACAAGTGGAGGAGGCAGCGGTGGCATTTTTCATGCCAAGCGCAGAAGCGCAGCACCCGCTAAGGAAGGCAAGGTAATGCAGAGCAGAATTTGGTGTCTGTGGGTTTAACAGTTCGTTTGGGAAATGGCTGTGATTTTACAAGCCAGCTCTACTAAACCAGACAAAACTGCCCTTGGTGGTCTGTGCTTGGAGTAGCATTTTAAAGCTATTGAATTTCCATGGTTACTTTTAGCATGCTCCCCCAGTGAAACCCAGGTGAAATGCTACGAGGAGGTGTCACCCTGGAAAGAAAGGACAGGTACCACAAGGAGACCGGCTTAGAAGTGCCCCAGAGGGGAAAAATCCTGTAGGAACTGTGGCTTCTTGCATTATCTTCTCTGATGCCTGAGGTGAACTAGAAGTCTTTCAAGAAAGCAGATTGCAGGGAAATGGCTTGTCACTTTTGCAGTGCTAATGCTACCCTAAGTTAAAACATTTGATGATTACCCATCCCTGCTCAAAACACAAGTGTCTGTGAAATGTTACTGAAGAGAATGACACAGAACCAAAATGGCTTGGCATTGTGAAGGAGGGAGAAAGAAAGCATATCAAAGATGCATTACTGATTCTATGCCTCCTCTTGTATTCTGGAGTTTGTAGCAGTCACAGAAACAATTTACTGTTCTATTTAGGAAGGAAAATAGCTATAAATCATAGCTAAGTTAGTTCATAATTCCTTCGAAGTGTACTTAAGAGTTTATCACTGTCCTAAACAAACTTCCACTCTAGATAACTGTATTCCACAAATGATGCTTCCAAATTCAGTCTTCAGTTATAATTGAAATGGCAGGAAACACCCCAGAGAAAACACCATTGTTCTATCTGTATGAATTATAAGGTGTTTTTAGGATCCTTTACAAAATAGCTACTGACTGGCTCGAAAATAAAAGGTGAAAATAAACACAAGAATTGTTGTTACGTTAGACAGATGGCTTTTGCAAAAACCTGTGTTAGACGATATCTATGTGAATAGTGAGGTAACCTAGTATTTTTCATCGATGTGTCATCTCCACATTCTTCATCTTTCCACTAACTTTTGACTGTCTTTTTTTTCCAGAAAAAGAGCAGGAGTTTAACCTAGTCTGCCAGAGAGAAAAAGAGAAGTTGAGAGTGAAATACTATTTTCTAAAACACGTTAGTGAAAACAGAAATGGAAAACAGTAAAGTGGGAAAGAGATAGGGCCATTTAAAAAGTCAGAAAGGGAAAATGAAAGGAAAGAGCGTCGTGAAAGAGCCGATGGGCAGGTAAAATGAAGTAGCAATAAAGAGAAGAGTATGAAGAAGGGTCAAAAAGTTAGTAACAAAGAGAAAGAGATGGAAAAATAATCATAGGCTGAAGTGAAAGAGAAAATAAAAGGATATAAAACCAAATAAAAACAGGAGATGGCAGGAGATCTAAAGACAGGAAACAGGAAAATGTGGGAAAGAAACAAGAGATAGTGGTATTTAATTAACACATGTTGCTACCTTACATCAGAGGGAAGTAAACACAGGGCATTCATGCCAGTTAGGGCTACAGGATGGAAACAGAGGGGCAATGTCTTTTTTTTTTTTTTCCCCCCCATTTTTTAAACATTGTTCAAGGTTTTTTAGCCAAGGATGAGTATAATGAGGACCAAAAGACAATGTTTAAAACACGTAAGGTGTGTCTGAAAGTGAAATGTGGGCAGTAGCGGCAGCCCCTACTGAGGAGGTCCCCATCAAGCGCAGCAGGCACAGTATGGGCACTGACATCCCTAAATCATTCTGCAATTCTGGCCTTTGCTTCCAGCACTTGTAGTGTTTACCCTTATTATGGTATGTTTTAGAGAACAAATGGCCAGCCGGTATTGTCAGGCCTTATGCTGCTTTGTATGGCTGCAGAGGGTTATAAACAATCCTAATACTTGATACTCTGGCTTTTTGGGGGAGACCCATCTTTGTAGTGATAAGGTGCGTCAGTCTGAACCAGACAGCAAGCTATCAGATGCAGGCAGCCACTGTAAACCAGACTCTTTTCCCTCTATTTTTAAGCTCGTATTTTTACATAAGAAGTCTAGTATTGGTGTGGTCACTGCTTCAAAGTATTTTCTGTAGGCAGTTTTAATGAGTAACGTTTTAAAACGCGAATTGCAAGCTCTTCAGTGAATGTGAGCTGGTGAGAAAATTTCATGCTGAAGTGTGTTACAATTAGACTCTTGCCCTGGAGTGATGAGGACAGACGGTGGGGTCTGCCGATGGCAGGTTTTCCTGGCGTAGGTGGAGCAGAGAGTCCTTCACAGAGCCGCAGGGGTCACACCTGCAGCCTAAGGAACGGCCAAATCATGGACCTGTTTTGCTGAGCATTGGTTACCTTTGACTTCCAAGTGGCAGTGGCCAGGAGAAGGGTAGCTTTTATAGGTCTTAATTAAAAGATCGTCTTTTATCATCCATCAAGTTTGAAAGCCTTTACCAATTCTTTTTTTTGTTGTTGTTCAAGAAGGCTCAGAAGACTTGGGCTCTCGGTCACGCTATGGCAGCCAGTGGAAGCATCAACACCAGCACCACAAAGCTCAGCCCTTGTAATGGTAGGTGAATTCTCCTGATCAGTAGAAGGGAAATCCATAGGAGACTGAAACCTTTTCTTCCTTGGGCCAAGAGGAAGTCTCCATCAACAGCATCTGGAATATTTCTAATGTGCAACCCAAACATAATAAAGGTGTGAAGGCTAAAAATGGGAAACACCTACCACAGCTCCAACAGCCAAAGCAAACAGAAAAGAGCTCAGTAGTTATGGCTTCAAATAGCTTGTTCCTCAGTCCTTTTCATATTTCACTGGCATCCTCACAGACACTGGCCCGCATACATAGCAAATGCCAAATGGGTTTTAAAACTAACCTAGAAAAGAAAAACAAAAGTCTTATGGATCAGAGGCAGCTGCCTAGCCCTAGATTCTGTACTACCTTAACATGTTTTTGCTTTTCTTGTTGTTTTTTTCTATGTTTGTTTGATTTGGGAGGGGGACTTGTTTTTTGTTTCATCCTTTCCTATTCTATTATCTAACTTTTCCAAACTACCAAACAAAAAGTCGGATCATCAGTTTTGTTTTACTCTATTTTTATAGACCACTGAGAGAAGTTATAAAAATTAATTTTTTTTTTGGCTTCTCATTTTAATGCTAAAAGAGAAAACAACCAGAATTCATGTGGGCAATGATGTGATTTTTCCAGCAGCATCGTAATCATCAGGGAGAGTATTAGAGTGCTGCTTGATTAAATATCTCAAATTTACTGTGATTCATTATTTTCTGAGAAAATCTTGACAACAAATGGATTCTGTCTTTACTATTGTCTCAACATTTCTATCAATAACCTCTTTACTACATTTACATCTAGAAAAAAGAAAGAAGAAGTTGAAGTTAAGGCTATTACCTTAATCTGTGACAGTAGAAAGATGATGCTTGTGGATTTGTCTACTCACTTGAATAAAAAACTGAAGTGAGATCTACTTGGCAACCATGTACAAACCACGTAAAATCTATCCATGTGCTGGTTGTCACCGAGAATTGAATGTATTCAGAAGGAAAAAGTAGTTTCTCACAGAAAGGCTGACAGTGCAGCATCAAACCACTGTCTTCTGTCCCTACCTGTTCATATCTGTAGGCATGTGCATGGATGTATCTTGCTGCTCACACGTATTATTAGACACCTTGGCTACAGTGCAGCCAGTTTGCCTAAAAATGATTTCTCAAATATAATTCAGGTACTGGGTACCTCATTTTTTGCATTCCCCATTTAACTCCAAGTTCAAAGATTACTGAGCTCACAAGCCTCTGAAAAGAAGTCAGCATGTTTACCTCATTAAATTTATTTCACTAACAAAAATGGCACCCAGATTGCATTTGAGCACAGGTTTGGAAGTAGGAAGTTTTTTTCAACTTTATTTCACTTGGCTAAACTAAAAGTAATCATGCAGATTCCCCTAACTTTGAACTCCATATGGAGCTGTAAAAATCATGCTTCGCTTTAAAAGATCCTTGCTGTCAGCCACAAACTTTTTTTTGGTGCGTACTGGCATCTCAAACCAGCAAGTACTGAGCTCTACAGGGCGGATCCAGAAAAGCATTCATGTAAATGTTTGATTTCAGGTCCTGTTGAGGGCCAGTTCCTGAAAACATAAAGCTAATCACACATTCAACTATTTTATTGGATCAAGACCAGGGCATGAGGTCTCGAAGATGGACGTGTCCGTGCTGTGCTGACAAACATCCGCACCTGGCAATGAGGCCGGCTTTGCTTACAGGCTCCATGCTCCGCTCGGCTATTTTAGGACAGGTTAGGGACCAGTACTGGGGGGGGAGTTTATTATGTGAAAAAAGGTCAGAAGTTTGCCTGCTTGCTCAAACCAGCAAAATCTGTTTTTAATCCATGAAAACACACCAAAACACCCTTCTTGGAGAAAAAGGTATGTTGTATTTTTCCTGACCGCCGTTTTCCCTGGTGGCAAGTTTCTCATTCAAAATTATATCCACGGCTTTGTTTATGGGATTTTACAGAAGGATTTGCGTGGGTTAGTGAGGGGAGGGAGTACTCCCATACACAGAAATACAGAACCCATTAAAGCACGTGAGGCTCTGGTGGTTCCCCTCCCCAGCTGCTACTAAGTTTATTTGCAGGCTGCAGCCTGGAAAAGGGGCTGTGGCCCATCTGCACCCCGTATGTGGGAATTCATTTCCAACATAGCCGCAGGAGTGTGGGTCCAGCAGACCCTCCCCTAACCTCCTCTCAGATCCCCCTCCATGCTGACTTAATTGGAGCCAGAGCAGACGCCACCGAGTGCTGCAGTGTCACGGGGCGGCAAGGTCGGGGGCTTGGCTGTGCTGCTGATTCTCCAAGGTCCCCCGCCGTTCCCTCCCTCCCCGGCATAACCGTGGGGTTAAACAGCATAGCAAACCTTGTGTGGGCCCCTCCGCATGGGGCGAGCCTCACCCCTAGAGCAAACCAAGCATCACGCGGGATGGTGGGGCACGAGCGGGAGATCAAAGAGGGCAACGCTGTGTTGCTGCACCGCATCATCTGGGTCTGAGCCTTTTCCCTCTTCAGCTGCAAAGCTCATGCTCACTGCGCGATGGCATGGGCATCGGGGCGATGTTGTGAGTAAGCATCTCGGGAGGAAAAATCAAAGGGCAATATTGAAACTGAGGCAGGGAAAGGAGATGGTATTGCTTAAATTAGATCTTGCTCCTAATATTGTCTTTTGCACAGGAGGAAAAAGTTAGTTTCTTTTTATATTTTGGGCCTGCCTGGAAGATGTTGGGAAGGGCTGTCTTAGAGTGGTGAGGGCAAAGGCATCTTCTATTTTAAACCTTTATTAAAGGGAAAGGGACAAGCATATGAGGGGAGGAAAAAGGAGAGATGAACATTAGCAAACTTAACTGTAATCAAAAGCATTTGTGAAGGGGTTTGTCCTGAGAAGGCAAGTGCTAAGGTTTTGGGGGCTCTTTACTGTTACACAGATATGAGAATAAGCATTAAAAAGGCAGTAATTCTGTGGTTTAAGTGAATAATTAAACTAAGGAAGGATAACACTTTAAAACAAATGATTGTATAGGAAGCGCATGCAGGGCAAATGTCAGCAGGCAACCTAATTCTACCTTCAAAAGTTTTTAGACATTTTAGCAGTTTTATAAATATTCACTTTCATGTGTCTCTATCTGTGGTTCAGCTGAGTAGCTGGCCCCCAAGGCCATCTCTGCCCAAAAGGCGAAGTCACTTTTAAAGCAAGCAGTGACCTCTGGATCAAAAATAACAGTGTCACATGCTCAAGAAAAGGAGAGAGTGATGGTCACACTTTATAGCTTTAAGCCTCAGGTTTGTTTTGTTAACACTAACTTCCTTAAGGTGTCTTTTTTTTTTTCTTTAATGCGATTTCTTTGTTCTTTTTCACATCAATTAATTTTTCTCTCAAGAAAAAGTGCATTTTTGTCCAATAATTTCTTCTGGTAAAATTCATAGTATGTAGAAGCACGTTAAATTTGGGAAAAGTGTTTTGCTTTCCTTAAATAAACACAGAGGTACTGAGGTCCAATTCATGGCTGTGGGAACTGCTGCCGTGGCCCCACATTCCACGTTTTACCCACAGCGTTTTCCCGGGAGGGGTAAGCCCCTCTCCCACTGCTGTCTCAGCGTTTCGGTATTCTAAGGAGAGCTCCACAGACATCCATTTAAAACTCCCAAATCTCGACGACTGGATGTGGTAGCTGCTGGGGACGTTGGCCGCTGTTTCAGGCGGCTACAGAAAGGCTGGTGGCTGTGCAGAGCGGAGCGGGGCTTTCCGACGTGCCAGTGGTGCTTGCTGGGGAGCGCACCTCGTTCCTCCTCTCCTACCTGCAGCTCGGTGGCTTCCTTACCACCCTCAGCTCCTCGGTCCTACCTCGCCAGTTTTCCTCACCACCTTAAAGGAAAAATACTGAGTATTTATTAAGGACTTGTATTTCTCACAAACAGATGAAAAGGGAGTGGTTTACCTCAGAGTCCGGGAGTTTTTCCTGTAAATAACCATCCGTAATATGTCCCCTTTGCTGTAACAAACTAATGTCTAGTCCTCCTCTAGTCTTCAGTGGGAAAGCCCTTATTCACTCTGTTATTAGCCACTACCTTATTTATTTCTTTTCCATGGCTATTAGTATTGAATCAAACTTTGTTTCTGAGGTTGAGAGAGAGGAAAGATGGTTTTAGTATTGGCTTTAATTATGTATTTTGCCTCAAGCCACTGACACAAACATTTATTTGCTCAAGGGTCACCAGAGAAGTGGTTGAAAAGCACCTAAAGATTTTAATTGGAATTTGATTCACATTCATGTTCAAGAATTCAGATGATCCTTTTATCAGAAAAAGTAAAGCCTTAAAATATTGAATTGAAAACATTGTAGGAAAAAGCTTTCTTGTGGTATTTACAAAAATTTTTGGTCAGGGCAAAAATTCCAGGGAAGCTGACTTCCTCTTGTAATTTTACCACTTCTATGTTAAATTTAGGAACTAAAAGTGAAAGAAACAAAGTAAACCTTTTGGCTTTTAATTCAAAATGGTCCAAAATTAAGTAATTTGGCTTTCTATTCACTATAGAAGAAAGTGCTACTGACGTCTGTCATTAACCCCAACCAGCTAACTTGTGTGACAGCTACAAATTTGTGTTTCTAGGATTCCACCTGAAGTAAACACTTGTTAAGCGTATGCATTTTTTGTAGTGATGATGGAGTCAAATTGGCTGCTTTGCTTCTGCTGTACATATCTCGGAGCTGGATTTTTCTATGAAGTCTGTGGAAACTTGCTACGATGTTAAATGCCCAGCTTTCATTAAATCCACACATGAAGGGGTAAGTAAATGAATCCTGAATTTTGCATTTGAAGGTATGTGTGCTTTTGATGGATTTATGCCAGCTAGATTCTAGATTTAAAGAGACATTGTGATAACCTTAACCACACTGTGGCTAGACTAAACCTCGAAGATCTTGTTCCTAGGGGCACTGCTCTTTGAAGTGGCGCCACTGACAGTTTTAGTTACTGTAGGTATTTATGAGGTACAAAATGATAAAGTAAATAGGTATAAAATGTGATTTTAACAGCATATAAGCATCACCAAACTGGATTATATTCTTGCGTTCCAAGCATTTGTTTGCTCAATTTGAGTTTTGTTTTCTCTCAGCTCTTTTCTTTTTTCCTTTTGTCTTTTTCTCTATGAACCTGCCCTGAAGAAACATAGAAGCAGTGTTTGCCAGCTACAATAGAAAATCTCTAACAGCTCAGATGTATTTATTTACTATGAATTGAACTTGCAACTCTTAACTAATACTGTGTGTTTAGCCTGTTTACTTACCAAAGTAGTTGGAGGAATATCTGTGCATTTTCCACGTTGCTTCCAGTGTGCTGCTTTGTTTGTTGGTGATTTATTAATGATACTTGTGATTTATTACTGTCACTTTATTAGATTATGTGCAAATCGGTGACAAAGCACTATGTGGATCATGCCTTGTTAGTCATAAAAGCATTCAAGAAGCCATGAAAATCAGTTAAGCTTGAATCTATTGAACGAAAGAGCATAGTGCTGTCTATTGATCAGTAGCCTTTAGATATGTAATGAATAGTAGTACTTTGGACACTGTCAGATAGTGTTTTCCTTTGGATCTGATAAATTACACTCTTTTGTGATAGTTGTTCGAGATTTGACATAAAACACTCTTGTGCTGGTATTTCTTTCAGCTCTAGTACTGTGGTGAACTTACATGGCCAAAGCATATAAATGATGTTAGAAAACCTGATATTTTCTCTTCCAACACAGTTTTAGCCATTGAGTTAACATTGATCTGACTTTCATATATGGCAGCAGATTGAGGGCCGGCCTGCAAATAGTTTGCAGAATATATTTATAGCCTACATACAATATACACAACCTCTCTCTCATATACGAATAACATATATAGATTTGGACTGTAGCTATCTAATTTCTTTATTAATACAGATTATAGTCTGAATTTCTTATTGAACAGGCAAACAATATATAAGATTAAGTCCTCATTTGTTGTTGGCTTGAAGGGTACTTTGTTTCTATTTACAATATCAGGACTTGATTTCTTCCTGCTTTGCCATTTGTACAGCCATTTACACAAAAACAAAGCTGGGTTGTAGGTAAAAAGTTACTATTTTAATTGGATAAAGTTGAAGGCAGAGCTTGTGGTACAGCAGGCCCCAAGTCTTACATCTGTGTCATTCTCTGGAAGATATCCCCATTAATACTAACAGTCAAATGCTTCAGAGGAACACGTGTTCGCTAGGACGTTCCTCTGGGTCGGAGAGTCGCTTTCTCCTCCCCTCTGCTCCTCTCCCTTGTAAGAAAAATTAAATATTCAGAAGAATGAACCTAATAGCCTATTTTATTAACAGGATTAGGGGCAATAAACTTCCAGCAGCCTCTTTTTTGTGGATGTTTTCTAGTGCTCCCTTCAGTGTTTGCTCAGGTTATCTATGTTTGAATTAGTTCCTCTCAAATGAGCCTGATTTAGGCAATAGTAGCCATAACTTCTGGGGACTGCTTGGCAGTACAAAAGAACAGTGATACTAGTTTGAACATCAGTAGGGCCCTGGCATGTCAAATCAGTAAAAGGTTCCATTTAACTCAAGTTTAAGATTTTTTGGCTGTGTTTGCAGTTACAGGCAAAATCCAGTCACACTTACATCTAATGCTGAGAGCAGGAGCAGTGTTTGGTAAAATCTTTGACTCAATGTTTTCTGCCTTTCAAGCACACAACTACTCAGGACCCTAATCCTCATAAAGACAACACAATTATGAAGGCTGAGAGCTGAATTAAAAAAATATGAATCTAAGTAGAAATGCCATAGTAAGCAGAGAGTTTTCTCAGACTGGAAAGGCTTGGGGACAAGGGAAATGAAGCATTTATGAGCCTTTACTTGAAGCTACTATTTTTCAGGCTCTCTGGAACATCTGTTTTGCAACTCACTCTGGAGACCCCAGTTGTATAAGTTCTTTTCTTCCCGCAGAAAATCTCAGTGTGTTAACCAGTAGTGACAATTTCAGTGCACAAATAAAAACTGTTTGCTAAGGTGGATGAACTGTGCCTTGTCTGTTGGTTTAGCTACTGATTTCAGGACAGAAAGCCTGCAATTAATATTTTGACCCTTTTAGTCTTTTCAGTTATTTCCGTATGAATTAATATAATTAATTCTCATCTTAAGCTGATTCAAAAGTTCTCTTGGCAGTACTGTAACACAGTGACCACCTAAATAGTAAATGAAAACATAGCTAAAAAGAGTCAAAGCTCAGTAACATCTGCAGTGCATTAAGAAAGGTTTTGGAGCTCTAATACATGACCCAAGTGCCCAGCATCCTTGCAGAATGTCTTTTACTGCAGCCTGGTTTTGCTCTGGTCTTTCTCAGAGTTGGCTTAAAGGGCAAGTAGTCTCCGATGACCACATTAATTGACCCAGCAGAATGGATATAGGAGGGAGAAGTGATTAAAATATCAAGTCACTATTTTCTATGTAAATTTTTACGTAAAATGGGTCTAGGTCAATGTCTAGCTCATTTAATAAATGTTTCTTATTTTATGAAGGCAACTATAATTAAGTTATAGAGTTACAGAAGTCTGGCTGAAAAGAAAATTTCTAGCTACAAAATATTTTGAGGTTAAAGCAAATAATTTCTTGTGACTGTGTACCAGTCCTGATAAAAAGCTTTCTCTGCCTGCTGTCATTATCAAAAAGCAAGCCAAATCAGAGCCCCTGCACTTTGAATTTCATTCTATCATTTGAATCTAGATAATTTCATTTTCCAGTGGACAATACTGAAATATTGTCAACACCCAGATGAGTCAAATAATTACCCTCCCCCCAATAATGTTTTAATGAAAAATGAGAGATTCATAGTATAACTTGCTATAGAAACCAGATAAACTGGGCTGAAAGACAGTTTTATCAGAAAAGTCTTCCATTGGTTTGCTCGCAGTCTTCAAGGTACTGCCCAATTTTCTTTCTGCCTATATCTGTAATCATATATCCTTACCTATCCGGAAGAATCTCATCTCAGTGACAATTTCAGAGAAACTATGCATATGTGGTCCTTCTCATTTATATGTAGCATATTGTTCTATCTATTCACATCCCATTTAAAGACTCAGTTCATCCGTGCTGCCCAGAAACAGTGAGGGGCAATAACAAGGGGTGGATATTATTCTGTCCCTATTGAGTAAAATCCTACTCTGTGGCCTGTCCTGCAGGAAATAATACCCAAAGAAATGAAAAGGAAAAAAAAGGGGGAGGGGGGGTAAGGAAAGAAAGAAAGAAACAAAGAGTTTCCCTTCTCTTTTTCCCCATTAAATTGTGTCTTTTCATATCCTCACTTGGCTTCCACACCCCAAGTTTAAAAGTATTTAGCTAGTGGTGTGTGAGTCATTACCTGCTCTGTGTGACTTAGGAGTTTTAGTAAAATTGAAACTCAAAAGGCTTCATAAATGTGGGACAGGGCTGTCACTGTTAGTGGTATTACAAGACCTAGCACATTGCTGGTACTTGACTAATAATAATTAATAGCAATAATGATGAGAGAGATGACTGATTTGAACACTGCTCTATGCCCTGTATAGCACGGACAGTAAAAGCTTCTAATGTAGCAGTTTATGTAGTTGTTAGGAGATCAGTAACAGTCCAGTAAATTTACTTTACTGTTTCTTTCAGTGAAAAACGATACATACAGACATATAACTTAAAAAGAAGATTTATTAGTCAGCATAACCTGATGTGGCACAGAAGTAGTATTTTCTATTAATGCACTAACTTAATTATAGAGATAGCAAACAAGTGTGTTTGGTGTCTACTGAATGACTATTATTAAAGTAAAACACAACAAAAATTGGAATAGTACTTCCTGAGAACCAGAAAGATGCACTTCATATTTTGTAGTACGTATCTTTTCTTAGTTCTTGATTTGGGGACTGATTAGGGCCTGGTCATTAGCACCTGACAGTTCTACCCTGGGGTGAGCCAAAGCAAGACTCTCCTAAACTGCTCTGTCCTCCTGTCCCTCTTACTCCTTGTGCCTCATGCATACTGCTTTTTATTCAGGGGTCTTTCTTGGAGACCAGCTATGGAGAAGGTGTGAAGATGAATTCTGAGAAGGATTTTGGTAGGCTGTCAGTGCATGAACATTTATCTAAATAATAATAATGATAATAATGGCTTTGTTATTATTGTTTGATTGCAGTGATATTGCAAAGTGAAAGTAGAATCTTGATCCTAACCTCCACCTCCCCAGGACTAGCCTTAAAGGGAAGACTTTAACCATTGTTGCAGTGAAAATCTCTCAGCACCAACTCCATTTGGTTAAGAAAAGAGGGTAAAAGCATGAATGGGGTTGATTTCCTTAAGCAGTTTAGCACACTGCTGATCACAGAAGTTTAAAAAAAAAAAAGCCAACCAATATTCAAGTAGATAACAAACCCGCCTTTTTGAAATGGGATTTTCTTTGTATAGCACTGAGAAATAATTCCATCCATAAAACATTTACAAGAGAGATGAGACTGTAAAGGATCTCCTGAATCTTTGAATCTAGACCTCACTGTTATGTGACTACATGAGTAAAAAATATGTTAGTAATGTAATTTGTATATATTCTGCATGAACTCATGAAGTTTCATCTTAAAATTAGCGTTACTCTTCTTGTGCTCTGTTCCGGGATCCTGCTTTACTGAAGGTTAGATACACTCATATCATTAAACGTTTATCACACTGAACTTTTTAAATGTATTTTTATATGGTTTTGAACACAGAAAAAAAACCCAAACAACATAACCATGACACAAAGTAACTATTTATGTCCATTAGAAAAGACAGTTGTGTTGTTGACGTTGGAAAGGAGGGTGCAATCTTCAGACATCCATGCCAGTATTTTGGGTAAAAATATTTTTATTGAAAGGGAGAACTAGGATTGAGCTTTGTTTGGTTGATTTTTTATTTTATTTTTTTCCAAACAGAAAGTTCCAAAAAGGAGACCAAATGAGTGCTATAAATTACTTTCTAAGACGACTGTAGGTTGTATATTACAAAACAACTAAACGAAACTAACCAGAAAGCCCCAGGATTAAGCAGATGAAAAGCCCTTTCCAGATGGAAAAGAGCTCAAGAGTCAGAGCTGCCCAGAGTCCAGAATGCTCTGTCAAAATTAGGTTATATTAGTATAGTCTTGAAAAGGAGGTTTGGAAAAGACACAGAGTTAAGACAGCAGTTAAACTGTGTTTGACAGGCTAAATGGAATACATTTCCTAGCTCCAGATGGCTGCACAGTGCTCCTGTAATGGGTGTTTTGCTCAAAGCATAATGAGAAGAGAAGAGGGAAAATTATTTCATTTGTCCAGACTACAATCAATCGCTTCCAGGAAAAGAAGTCTTTCATGATTTTCCAGCAGCAATATGAGTTGTTAAATATATTAGTTAGTTGTACAAATTGTTTTATGAAAGAAAAAATGAAAAGTTATTAGAGAAACAAGTAAGATGCACAAAATTAATCTGTAAATGTATAACTATTCTTAGTCATTTTGCTGTCTTTGTGCCTCGATACGTGCCTTTTTTTCTTTATTGTCTCTAAACTGCCAATAGCAGTAAAAGCATGAAAGCAATAGAAAGGATGGAGAAGTCTCAAAAGAAAAGGGATTTTTTTATCTGGCAACATGTCCAGCCCAAAAGCCATAAAGGCCTTTCCTGAAACTTTAGGATTGCAAAAGCTTACTGAGTTTTGGCAGATTACTTGCTTCTGATGGAAATTCCCTAATAGTACTGGTGCTTTCTGGACAGTGATATTAATGATTACATAAGGTGATGGTAGGCAAATGATTAAAAAGTACTCTGCATAGCTATAATATCCAAGAATTTCTTAGTGCATAAATCTGTATTGTCTTATCTAGTCATGAGAATAATATCACTCCCAAATTTAAAAAGCAGGAAAGCTGAATCACAGAAAGTCAGTCTTGTTCCCATTGAAGTCAACACTATGATGCCTGGAGACTGTCTTTGGTATATAGGATGCAAGACTGAACCCACGATAGTAAGGGTTTGATTTTGCATGCCTATGTGCACTTAAAAGAAAAGGGTAGAGAAATTATCCTTTATTTTTATACGTGTGCTGCATGCTCTGAAAGCCAGTTTACTCAGGGAGCATAAGAACAGTGCCTCTACCTTTCCTAGACTCTCCAGGGGAGACGGAGGAAAAAAAAGATTACCCCAAACTAATCTCCCCAAGTCAAAAAATAAAATGGTCCATGAACCAAGTAAAGAGAGGAAGTTAGTAGGTGTGCTAATTATTAGCTTCTAGGAGTCATTTGACATCCAGGAATTTCCTACAGGCAATACTGTGTCTAAATGCAAAACTGATATTTTACAAAGACTCTCTGGAAGGCCTCCTGCACAGATTAATATCAGGTAAATTTGTTATTGAAGCAGCAATAGGTGGATGGAGTCTCAGCTGTGGTCCTGAACATGCCTACACAGTGCTCTCCTGCTTTGCAGATGTCAAGAAAGTCGTCTCTTGTCATATTGTTCTCCTTTCAATGCCACCTGAATCAGTCTGTTATCTTGGAAAAGGCTGGGTTCTTTAAAATAGTAAGTCAGTTCAGAAGCAGATAGCTCTAAAGTGTAGGTTTAGGTATTATGTAGCTGCATGTCAGTTTTATGGAGATAATCCTTCAGTTTTAACTGGGCTTTATTAATTTCACCTGAAAAAGAAGCCAACTGAATTCTTCCAACCCCATTTAATTCCCATCTCTGTGTGCAGCTTCACTTTATGTTTCTTATAACAAAAAGGCTTTTAAAGTTGATAAATGGCTGCAAAGATTTTGCTTTTACTTTGTTGCTTTTCTGTTTATTTAACCAAGAGCAGTTCTTTTAGTCCTGACCTCAGCCTTGTCAAATAGACTGTGTTTGTCAAACTGCTCATGCTCCCATTAACTCCTAGCTGTTTCAATTGTCACGTTTGATGAATGGCTCAAATACTGCTAGCATCATTAAAAGCAGGGATACTGAGGGAAGTATTATGTTATACTGAGTCCAAATACACACCATAAATAGGAAATTCCAAGCAAAGAAAATCTTTTATTGCATAAAGGAAATTGCAAGTGGTTTAAACTAATCTCTTTTAATGCCATCTTTCATATGTGCAGGAGACAAGAAAAAGCCCCTCAGGTTTCATGGTTGGTATTATCTCTTTATGGTTAAAGAACATTAGTAGCTTTATAACCTTATTTATACAGAGTTCATGTAAGTGTTTGGGTCTGCTTGGGGGAACGGGCCTGCTTAGGGTGAATAAAAGCGACAGAACTGTTCCCACACTGCTCCGTAGGTCCAGAGGGTCTGTCCCTTCCCAAAACAGAGCCTGCTGTTTCTGTAAGTCAGGGCTTCCTCTAAATGGAGTCATGCAGCACAATTATCACGCGTTATTTCCCCCTCCTAGACTGACGGAGGCACCGCAGCTCCGGGGTGCACGGTGCTGGGCGTCCTGGCCCCCAGCCAGCGGTGCCCTTGGCTCTGCCCGCCTGAGCAGTAACCACAGCTGAGCTCTCTCTAATGACCTGCCAGTAAAAGCTGCGCGAGTTCAGGCTTGCCAGGGTCTGGCAGAACTCGGTTCTCCGGTTACGCTCAAGCTAGCGTTTCAGTTTATATTGTCTGGTGCTCTTGTCTGCCCTTTGCCGTACTTACAGCACAGTGCTAGCAAGAAGCAGAGTTCAGGATTAGTGCTGGGAAGTTGGGTAATGGCTTCAGCAGAAAGAATAAATATTTTTGTTATTGTTGGTGTTGTGTTGTTGTTTTGGATTCTGCGCTTTGTTTAACTGTTGAAGTCTACCTAAAGGCCAAAGAACTTCTGTTTGGATAATTTTTTACATTCTTGAGGCAGATAAAATTATTCAGATGAATATTTATGCACATACATTTAAATATGCAAAGTTACACACTTCTAGACTGGTGGTATTGCTGTGCTTATTAGGCTCAAGACAGAGTTACTGGGGGGGGTTATGATTTTGTTTAAAAAAAATGTAATTCTAACTGTATGTGCATATATGTATAGGCTGGTTCTAATATTCCTGAGTGTTACTCATGTGGAATTTTCATTATGAATAAGTACACTGCTGCAATATATTTTTCCTGGACGGTGATACAAACCATTACAATGAGGACAGCAGGCAAACCATTAAAGCAATTCTGAAATGGCATCAGAAGTAAGTCCTCAAACTTTATAGTTTTCCCAAAGCTACACCAGCACATCATGTTTTTTTCCTTACTAAAAGATAGAAAGGATTTATTGAGCTCAGTCTTTTATGAAACACGGAGAAAGCAAAGAAACTTCCAGTTGTGTCAGAAATCATATAAGCCAGAGTTTGCCTTCAGTGAGTGTAACTGTGCCTGGTTGCTTGAGTGCACACAATGGCAGAAATTGTCTCTCTGCTATCGCAGCTAACTCAAACTTCAGTTTTGAGATGATCTTTCTAAAGCTTTAGTTTTAGAAAGATGATGCAGGATGTCAGTTACTGAGCTTGAGGCGTCTTTACTCTAAATTAATGATTTGCATCACAGCCAAAGCATAAATTGAAAGATGTAGTGAGAAGCATTAATAGTTAATGGATTCACTTAAGTCCTTTTTCCCTTCCTTAGATTTCATAAGCAGCAGAGCGCAGAGGTGAGCTGTGGGCTTCTGGCAAGTTACCGCTGCCAGGGAGGGTGCAAGGGTGGGCAGATAGCTCCGCAGAAGGCATGCTGCTGACGGCTGGCTGCACCGGGCATATTCAAACCACCCCTCTCACCCCACGCGCCCACTGGGTGAGTGGTAGCATTTGTTATTTCCTCCCAGGTGGAAAGGTGCTTCTCTTTGTCTGGACTAGATTACCCAGATTTGTATGTATTTAGCTTGCAATGATCTGGACATCAACAATACAAACTTAATTAACACTTTTCATCCAGACAAACTGTGAAATGGTATTACTGTATATAAGCATGAATGTGTGTTTCTGTCCTGGGGTGCATCAGGTAACAGATGTTTGTTGCCTAGGACCCTAAATATATATTTGGTTTCCTAAATAGTTGTGGGGTTTCTTTAAATCAATGGAGTTCACAGTTCTTTTGTTATTCACTAAGTGGTAATATTGTTAGTGAGCAAAATACTTTCATTAGAACAAATGCTTTTTTCAGCCTCAACTGTATTCTTGTTTCTGTCTGTACCAGAATTAAATATTAATCAAAACAAAGTAGGAAAGCTGCAATCGTTCCGTGATGAGGCTTCCTGCATTTTTAATCACCATTTGTTGGTGTCACTGGATTTCTGTTACTCTCAGGAGTACTGAAACCTAGAGAATATGAATTCATTTGATTAACCACATTTGAAGTGAGACTATAGGAACAGGCCCGGTACTTAATATTGCTTTCTCTGGGACAGGCTTGTAACCATCAGGGTAGCTGCATCTCAGAATTAAATATAAGTATGTACTATACACAGGTAGGTACTGAGCCCCCAACCCACATATGGTCTCCCACTAAAATCTGTGTAACCAGCGTTTATGAGAAAATGGACTCGGAGGTCTGCAGGCTCAGTTGGTCTCTAATGAAACGTGATCTTGACCTGGAAAAGTGGGATTGGGGATGTCAGTATCTACACACTTGTTAAATCAGTGAAATGAAGAATTTGACTCATAGTTCACTGAAAAGGCATCAGCAAGGTTAAAGCAAAACATAAGAAAAAGCTTGTTTGCTGTGCCCCCTTGTTCAGCATATAAATGATACTGTCAGGAGTTTTGAAGCGAGTGCTGCAGTCTTTTCCTGGAAAGCATCATTGGCAGAAAAATAATCTTCAGCAGAACTGAGGGGAAAAAAATGGTATAAATCAGTTAACAAGTTGACCCACAGGCAGCCAAACTAAAGAGGCCTCATTTCCTATGGATTTCTGTCTCTTCAGCTTCATCATCTGCTTTCCAGCTCTCCGCCACCACCAGCCCTCCCTGTCCTTCGTGCCTCCAGCGCCTGGCAGGAAAGACTGTACGCGTGGCCAGGGCAGCGCTGCTGCGTACGCAGTCATGGGCTGTCCCCATTTTGTGCAGGACTTGTAAGAACTTGGCACTCATTGAGACCTCTGCTCTTCTGTAAAATGGAGTTAAAACTGGGGGGGAAAGAGCAAACAGATGACAGGCAAACATTCATACAACCCAATTATGTTGTAACCTCATTTCCCTAAGGAACTGTGTATTTTTGAGTAGCCGGTATTTTTAGAGATTGGATATTTTGCTTTTTTTTAAAAGCAAGTAAAAAGATGCATAGAAACAATCCCAGAGAGGTGGCACCACGCTTTCTCTGAGTCAATAGCCACAAGGCCATTCCAGATTGCCATATTCCACAACATACATATCCTAACCCTATTGCCTATACCCCTTGGATTACGCTGCATCCCAGACATTGAGGACCCAAAGTTCAGAAATCCTGTAGCAAACAAGCCTGCCTCCCTTGTATGGTCGTCTCCCGGATTGCCACATTTATGCCATCTAGACATCTTAACATTTGAAAGAGAATTCGAAATTGAAGGAATGAATCCTACTTGATAAAACAAAAGACGACACCAGTTTCTCCCTGGGAATGATGCTGGTGGTGTCAGTAGGATTGCAACATGTTAATTTATTCCAGCATTTCTGAGCTGGGGGGTTCTCTTTAATACTATATGTCAAATTTCCTCTATAATGACCAATTAAAATTCTAGGACTAACTCAATGCAGCTACGATATCCTCAGTATCCTGCAGCATAGTTGGCAGAGCAAGTACACGCTTTTCATTTTCTTTACTCTGTTTTTCTTGCTTGCTTGTCACTTCAGTTTGCCCATGAGTGTTTGCCTTGCGCTGTTCCCACCCAGAAAGAATGCTAGGGCTGGTGGTAAATAAGGGACAAAGATAGTATCAAGATAGATAACAGAGAGTTTTTGTGTGTGTAGCTTTTAAGAAAGACATTTTTGAAGAAATTTTGTGTCATTTGAAATTTTCTAGCTTTTATTAATCAAAATAAAAATTATATGTTTGCATTTTTATTCAAATCAATTAAGCTAGAAGTAGGGGGGGTTTGCTCAGTTTTGAAATTCATAAAGGTGTGACTGAAAAGAATGATTTTTCCCTGATATTAAAATATTAAATCATCATCAGAATTTGCCTCTGGGCTCACAGGCAATAATGTATGTATCTTCTGTTCTCTATTTTACTTTTGTCTCGCATGCATAACATAAGAGCCCTACTTTTTTCAAAGAATGTGCATCTCTAGTACTGTGTAGTTTGAACAAGTTTAGCTAGTAAGTTACATGTGCAACTAGTCCTTGCTGGTTAGAGAGTTCTTGGTATTTCTCCTTTCATTTTTCCCTTTCCAAAATATACATCCTACAAAGCTTGACAGCTTTGGAAAAGACTAGATGTAACTTAATCACTTATTAATAATTTAGAAATATTAACTTGGACCTAAATTTTGTTCTTCCCTTTCTTTCTCTTTGTCACTTCTGGACTAAAAAAAGTATTTCTAGCAGTGGCAAAAATATCGGCATTCTCCCACAGTGCCCAGAAACCATAGGAAAGAGTAGCTAGTGCAAATGGTAAATGAAATTTTTAGTCCTGTTGTGTGAACTCCGACTCTCACCAAAGTGAGTGATGCTGGAATTCCCTCACATTATATCTCTGTGCTATCAAATATGATGTTGTCTGATTGTTACGGAAGTTCTGATTTTATTATCTAACGCTACTTTCTGCTTGTCTTTTTGCTCGTTGTCCCTCTAGTCATGTGAATTTTCAGCCCACCCAGCTTGACTGAGCATTTCTGTCTGGAAGCATATTGGGAGCAGCTTTCTTCTGAGGTACCTGGTACTTGCTGCTTTTGTTTAAGCATCCTAGAAATTCAGGGGACTTCTTGACTTCAAAGGTATGAGAGCTACTGCACTCAGATAAACTGTAGTTTTAGAGATGAATAATCAGCTGCTTACAAGAATATTTCAGTTGGCTTCCCTGCGATTCTGTGTTGCTGTTGTTTTGCTTTACTATTTCTAAATACGCTGTTATGGATCAGCTCCTACAAACTATTTAGAGGCGTCCTCCAGACTAGACCTTTGTCCAGCTTTAAAGATAGTTTTCATGGGTTTCATTAGGTCATCAGATCACTGCTTATTGTGAGTCTGTCGCTGAGACTTACGTGATGCAGAGAACCTAGCTAACTCACAAAAGCTGAGAGTATCCAAGTTGTTATGGTCTGGCTCACAACTGTCCTAAGAAGGAGTTAAATATTACAAAGAGCTGGGAATCCCCGTGTCTGAGTTCTGCACCAAAGATATTAGATTCCAAATCATCACAAATACTTGTTTTTCCCAAAACACGAACACCCTTCTGACCTCTCTAATTTTCTGATAAAAACTAAGAATCTTTTCATGACAATCAGAGTCAAGTATCAGTTCCAGAAAGCCATCACTATGCATTATAGGCACTTATGCACATTAGAAAACAAAACAAAACAAGCAATCTACCACTTTCCAGGATTAATGCTATGAAACATTTTATGGGTGGTCCATAAGTGGACAGAATGTTGCACTAATGTGTGACTGCATGGCAATTAAGCTTAATTAGGGAAGGTTTTGAAAAAGACAGATGAAAGTAAATTATGGGAATGAAAGCAACTGCGCTTTTGGGGACCACATTCTGCTACGCTAGTTCAGTGAAGTGTTCCTAAAAATGTCCCCCGTCTGTCACATTCTGATGCACATCCAACAGTTTGTCAAACCAAGCGTTTTTCTCTGGAAGGAGGAATCTCTTAGGAGCACATTCTTCACCCAGTCTCTGCTGAACTCACTGTTTTCTTCTGGAGACAGCTGCACTTCCATAGTAAGAGCAGCAGATGACCCTTAATACGTGGCCATCCGGTTTAGTTTAGCATTTCCTCTTTTCTACGTGGAGTAACAGAGGTAATGATGAATGTGGATTTTCATTTTCATGTGTGCTCTGGGGAAATTTTTTCACAATTTCGTATTTTTAATGCTTTCTCAGATTTACAACTGAGCATCCCATATGGAACATCTGATTCTGGTTCCAGTGATTTTCCCTGGTGAGAAGACCCTGGTAAGTAGACCTGGAGCAGTTCCCAGGCTTCCACGCTGCATGGTTCGAGGGCATCCCATCAAACAGGCTCTTTCAGAACAGAGGACTTCAGGATTTCTGTGCTCAGAGACAGACTGTTTCAGAGCTAGGTGCCTGTTCCCTCTCCAAGAGGATTTTAAAGGAAACAAAATGTAACATGCTGAAATCCTCAGTGAAACAGAATTGCTTTTTTCTGCTCTGGACTAGATGGTTGTTACAGCAGGCACCATTATGGTATGCTATGTTATATTGGCTTTTATTAAATTATGGAAAATAATTAAGTAGAAAAGCAGGGAAAAAATGCTACGCAGTCAGCAGGCAGATCTTTTTTTAGCTTGGATAGTGTCTGGTATTGCTTTCCACCAGGACACTGGGATGCTTTTTTTCCCTGATGAACTTTTTATGTCCGAGATGAAATACAGATTCTGTGGACAATTTATTAAGAAAAACACCAGTTTCATGTGAGCAGTTTTCAGACCAACAGGGAATTTATATGTGGAAATCATATATGGGTATAGGGAAACACCTCATAAAAAGAATGACTACATGGTCAGCAGCTGTAATTTATGTGCATTCTTTTTTAATAAAAAAAAGTGTGTTCAGACCAATCTTTTCTTTTTTTATTGCAGCTCAGCAAGGTAGCCTCAACTGTAGTTGTTTAACCTTCTGACTTTCTTTATTTTGTTTTTGAAAAAAGAAAGCTAAAACCAGCACTGTGTTTTCAGTCACGAAGCTTATTCATATGTGAAAGGTGCAGTAAGGACACCTTTCTCCACTGAAGGAAGCTGAAGTAAGTGTTGATAAAAATATCACCCATAAAAGAGTGTGTTAAAAATGAAAACAGTGAGACAAGAGGATGCTAAATATAAGAAAGAAGCTAGTTCTGGGATTTGATGGCTGAGCGTGAACGGCTGCGCACAGGTAATCCAGATACACTTCCTTATGCCTGGGCTCTGCATGTTAGATACATGTTTACCTGCACATAGACAGATGCAAAATTTGCAAATGATGTGTGTGTCCATAAATGACAATTTCCTACGGTCAAATTTTGTGGAAATCAATTGAATTAAAAATTATATTCTTAGAAAGGATTCTCTAACCAAGCCTCTAGATGGGATCTCATATTTAGCACAAAGTGCTATTTCTGAAGAGAGGTCCCCTTAGCCAGGGAACCTTACTCAGATCCCCTACTTGCCTCCGCATCTGTAACTAGAAAGTGAATGCTCAGCTAAAGAGTTGCTGTATGTGAGGTAATGAGAAACTCCAGGGTATGCCTGGATCTGTGGTAACGTAGCACTTGCGAGGGGAGCTGGCACAATCTCCTTGGCAGAGTTGTTACAAGATCCCCATAGACTCATTCTTTCATGGAGATGATTAGATATTGGTGGAAGACTGATGCAGTTATGAAGCAGTAGGTGAACAAGCCATTTCCCCACTAAAAGCCTAAAACCAGCATTTATTACTTCCTGTTAGGTCACAGAAACATCACTCATCTGTCATTTTGACGATAGCCACTCTCTTTTCATCTTTTTTGTCTGCCTGAAACGCTCTGCCCTACGCCTCTTTTCCACATGCTGTAAATGCTCCCCTCCAGCAGGTTTCCCAAGATCTGCAGTATTCCTGCTGGCACCTTCTGCAGCAGCCAGACCTCTGGGAGTCCCTGGGATGGACTCCAAAGGGAATTCTCTGAGTTGAATAAATTAGTCAAGGCAAAGGGTGGCATTCAGCCTTTGCTCAGTTAATGACAGGGAAAATTTACCTGGATTGGTACTGGCTACTTAACAGGAACCTACAGGGCATCAGGATTTAGCCTTCTATGATTTGGATACTTTCTAAATTGTATTTTATGCCAGAATGCTGCAACATTACTTGTTGGAATAGCCAGGGAAAAGCAAATTTTTACAGCTCACAGAGATCTGCGACAGCAGCTGGAGCTATTCTCTCTACTCTCTCTCCACACTGCAAGCCTTCGTGAGGCTTTAAAACCAGAGAAATCAAGGCATACCAAAGGGACCTGCCAAAAAAATACACTAACGGAGCAAACAAGTCCGTTATTCCCAGTTTTCTAGAAGACATATTTCAGTCTGTCTGTACTATATTTCTGCAAGAGATGTTTAATATTTACAGGTGAAGGAACTCGGGCTTGCCGGTATTCATGGATTCCTTTCTAACCTGCCCTCATTTCTTTTTTCCCCACCTCCTTCCCTCTTTTGTGGCTTTCCGGTGTAAGTGCCCACAGCAACCCACTGTTCGGGATCCAGGAGTAATCCTTCACCGCAGGCCCAAGGGCGAACCTCGGCGACAGCCGCCGAAACGCCTTGATCACACGTTCCCAGCACCCTGCCCTGCCAGCAGCGGGAGGAAACTCCAGTTTATGTTAATAAGGTGTGGAGGGTGGCCAAAATATTTTGTGAGTTTTCCGGCTCGAAAGGGTGATGAAGCTACCTCTGTCTCAGTACGCTGGCACGGGAACAAGCTAAACAACTGGGAAACGTGTTTCAAAGGAGAAATACAGAGCGCAAACTCCCCGGGTTTCGTACTTCCACTGGGGGCTGAGCTTTGCCTCTTTCCACCTTTTTTCCGGGCTGGCTGCTCCCTTTTGCACAAAAAGAGGGATGGATGGGGGAGGGTGAGCAGGCTGTTTCTGCGGATTAGCTTCAGGCAGCTCTTGCCAGACTGAAAATTACAGTGAAAAGCATTTCTTAGTTTATACCAAAATAATGAATTGTTTAATATGTAAGTAAACCCAGAAAGTTATTCCCATAAATTTGGTTTAAAATGTACCTATTTATTAGCTCTGAGCAAAAGAAATCTCCACACTGCTGCGAGCATGGTCAGATTCTTTGGGCTCGCTTCAAAAAGCTCGCTCTTTTTGTCATTCCTCTCTGACCTCCTCCCTGCTAGTCCTGGGATGAAAAGCAAGCCAAAGATCTGCTGAGAAATGGGCCGAGCCACTGCTGACCTTTGCAAATCCAATTTCTTCAAAGCGAGAGCTAATCGACGTGTTCCCACGCTGTGTATTGCTGAAACGTACGATGCAATTCAAGGAATGAATTCACCATGGTGCAATCTCATTTTGAATCCAGTTTTCTTGCTATGTGTCAGAGGGTGAAGGAGGCAGAGTGTGGTACAAGTTATAAAGAGCAGTCACACACAAGTTTCACAAACCAAGTAAGTCTGTCTGAAAGATTTTGTACTTTGGAGGGGTTCTTTCCCTTAAAATTTAAAATGCATTAGCCTCCCCCTCCTACCTTCCTCCCCCTCAAAAACAGAGGCGTTTTGTAGTGATTTAAAAGGAAAATAAGCCAATGAGAGTTTGCACTGAATAATCTCCAAACAGAAAAAAATAAAGCTCTTTGGGGATATTATCTGATGTGTAACCGAGGTGCCTGTCTGGGGAGATTTGCATGCACAGGAGCTACAGGTGAATGGGATGGTGATACCGCGAAAGCTTTAAAATTCATATTTAAAATTCAGATTCTCTCTCTCACTTTGCATATCAGATTTGGTATGAGTGCTATTCCTATTTTACAGCAGTGAGAGCAGTCCACTCTGGTCGAAGTTTTGCAATCTCTGCTAGGTACCACAGGTGTGTGCCTGCAGGATCCACGCAGGAAAAGCGTATTGGCATTCCTAACCTAAATCTTATAATCTTGTTTCAAGAGGTGCGTGGAGACGGGCCCCCTCCCTCTGTTTTCCAGAAGGAGCTACTGTTTGTTTCCCACGCAGCTGGCCGAGCCCTGCCTGACCCCCGCGCCGGGTAGCCTGATACACCCAAGGTGAGCGAGCGGCGATGCACTGCAGCCTGCTTGCGTGCCCCGAGCGGTGCCTGTTTGCGTAATGCTGCCACTTTTTGTCTGGGGCAAAAGGGACGGAAGAGGACTCTCATTCCTCATTTAACTACTGTAGGGCATATGTCACGGGTAGCACATCTCAAGCCCTTTCGTCAGCGCCGAAGAAAGGAGTTATATCGTTCCCAGCGTGGGGTTGGGTTTGGTGTGCCTCTCTCGGGAGGCCGCCTCTCTAGCTGGGAAGCCGTGGCACGGCAGACAGCAGCCAAGCTGCTCCACGTTTGGTGCCTTACCACAGACCTCCCAGCGTATGGTGTATCCGGCCGGTTTGGTCGTACAGTAGAACCAGAGATATTGCAACCTATTTATTTATTTCATTATCATCTTCGTTGCACATGTGTCATTCCATTAGAGCTGATGTAATGGAGAATCAGGCCCTTGGGCTAATGGGCTAAACTATGCCTCGGCTGTGTAAGCTGAAGACTTTCAGAGGAAGCCTTAATGCTCTCATTTTCTAGTTGCCCTTAGCAAAGCAAATAGAAATATATCATTGTTCTCAAGATTGCTGAATGAAGCAAGTCCTTTTCTAAATTTTATTTCCATAACCATGAATAGTAAATTTTGTCCATTCATGAGTGATTTATAAAAGAGTTTGCTAACTAACCAGATCTGGAGAACTTTCTTTCTCAGCAAGTATTGCAATAAAAGGATTGTTTGTGTTTTTATTACTTTCTCAATATTTTTGTTATTCTCTTTCAATCAATCTAGATTAATCTAGACTAATCAAGACGCGATCAGATTTTCCAGTCTTCTGGACATCAAAGGCTTTGGAGAAGAGATTGTATAAACTGGATAGGTAACAGCTGTTACCAGATGGATTTACTGGTGGGAAGGGGAGAGGGCTAATTTGTTTTATGTGCTTCCTCCCACTGCTGGCACCTTTCACTGTGGCACACTGTTCCTGTCCTGTGACAGGGAATATCTTTGCACAGAGGGAGCCCTTGTCCACAGGATTACACCTGCCTTTGGGTTTCGCTGTTGTTTATAAGTAGCTTTTCCAAATGCCTTCATCATAGCTCTTTTACCTGGTCTTCCAGTAGTTTATTAGAGGGAAAAGAATGGGAGAGCAGCTCTAACTTTGTTAGTTAATAGCACTGATTGACAGATTTTCATTTCTGACCTTTTCAAGTCAGAAGTTTTGTTTGCTCCACTTCTGGATATCTCAGGACACTTTAAATTGGATTTGTTTCTGTAAAATAAAAAATCGTACAGTGAATTCCCCAAGAAAGGTCACACAGGACTGAAGCAGAGTTTTGACTTGAATAAACTGCGATATCTCTGCTACACCCTCCCATTTAACGTGGGAATGAACATTTGCATGAATCCTCTTTATTTTCTCATCTGGTGTAAAATTCCTTGTGCTCCTCTTTTAGATTACTCACTGTTTAGGAAAGATCTTGGAGGCGAAATGGTGATTTGTAGCATTGCAAAGTACTAGCTGGTAAACCAGATTGTGTGCGTGTATAATAACATGATTTTTGCATATTACTATGCCAACAATATCTGATCCCATTCAGATAACAGTAAAGCAACCTATAGCTTTGACCAAATTCAAAGAAAGTTGCACTGCTGCTTCTTCTCTTTCTTATTTTAGGTTTGATCTACTTGCTTTCACATTTGCATGTTGCGTTTTTAAGTACCTACCCTCACATTCTTCGAGCTTTAGCAAAAGACAAGCACTTCCAATATATATCGATTGCAAAAAATGTTCTATGTCCTATGAATATTCTAAGACATCCAATCTGATCTAAAAATTTGAGAGACTGGCATCTTCTCAATCTAGTCTCCTTCTTCCTGAGGTAGCCTAGATTAATACTTTTGATCCTTCACTGCTCTGAGCAACATCAGAATCCATTGCCATTGCAGGGAAGGAGACTCTGGCATCACCCGGTCTGTGAGGATCCTCAGACCTTTACAAAAATGCTCAGATTCTCACAGAGTTTGAGCCTTTTCTGCAAGCTGGCCTGGGGGCACTGGGCGTCTCATCTGGGAGAACACCACTGGAGCAGATAGTCCTTGTCAATGGCCGCTGGGCTGCTGTTGGAAGAATGAATCCCGGCTGGAGAAGGACAGAGCAGAAGCCATGTCCAAAAAACCATCTCTAATGTGATTTTGGTTTTTTTTTCATTGTGCTCTAGGCCTTAATTAATTTCAAACTGTTTTCTTCCGTCTCCGTCATTCGCTCCCTGACTACTGCTCTATACATTTGAAGCAAATGACCCTGAAAAGAGAGGAAGTCTGTTTAAAAGAGCTACTGAGCTTTTGTGCAAAGCCCAGAATATTTTTTTCTGCACAACCACTGGAGAAATGAAAACAGCTCTGCCAGTTTCAAGACAAAATTCTCTGTCTTTGGTGAGCACTTAGACTGCAATGAAGATCAAACTACAAAGCCAAAGGCAAAACTACGGAGGAGGCTCGCAGGCTAGGTGGGCAGTTTGCTGCAGCAGCAGGGAAGTAAGCCTTATCCATTGCTCCTCTTGTAGTGGGAATTTGCCATTCAGCTGCCACTGTAAACACAGCAAAGAGGTTTTATCACAAAGAAGTCGTCTGAAAAGGTGTCAGTTTGCAAAACTGAGGGAGCTGGCAGGATTTAAATTCCAGAAACAAAAATGCTATCATAATTGTTTTCCCTTACGTTCGTTTTGTCTGATTATAGTCCAGAGCTAAAAATATTTCAGTAGCTTGCAAAACTGGAAGCTAACCAGGTTATCAAAATGGGCTCCAGCTTACTGAGGGGTGGCAAGAAATATGCTTTTCTTCTTTAGGATGTTGTTAATAGTTTTGTATTGCTTGCCAGCTTATTAAAACTTTGATTTCATTTGAGAGGAGGTGGCTAATTGAGGAAGATCCTTGATTTTTCTTTGAAGAAAACAAGTTTGCTGTGTACAATTCATACCAATAGGGAGAGAAAGAGGTGTCTGACTAATAATGAAAGGTATGGTGAAATCTAGATTGCAGTCCCTGTTTTACATATAGCCCTTTCCATATGCCAAGTTAGGACCCGTGCAGGTGAATGTCACCCTAACAGCCTACTTACTCCTGTTATCTTGGGTTCCCCAGGTCCTGTACTAACACACACAGAAGTAAGCACACTTAGCACTTGTACATTGGCAAAGATTGATGTAAATCGCAACCTTTTAATGATACGTTAAGCACGACAGTCTCTTGCATCCGGAAGAGGAGGTCTTGTTGGTAAGCCTAAGAATCAGCAGGAGCTTGTGCCAGTGGTTGTGCCAAATGATTGCCCAGCTATGAAAGCAACAGGTAATTCAGGTGCAGTATCTCACAGACTACTGTAATTTTTAAAGGGAGCTTTGTGCGCTTGTGCTGGGGCTTGTACAGGTAGTGTATGTCAAGTTAAAGCTACGTGAAGTATTTTTTTCGCTTCACTCCGCAAGCTGTTTGCACAGGAGTTACAGGTATAGCTTATCAGTGCGCTATTGATAGACATTGCAATCATTATGTTTACTACTTCCTTATCATGTATTTGGAGCTCTGCAGTGACAGTAATAATAATTAAAAAAAATTAAAAGTCATTATCTTGACTAAGTATATGCCACAAAGGAACGCTTATTCATGGTGATGTTAAAATGTCATAGTAATGCTCTGAAGTGGTACAGAAACTGTGAAGTTTAATGTATATAGCCAACAGGGAATTAAAGCTCTATGGCTCAAGAACTCCACTGTGAATGCATAACAATATTTTTCTTCTAACATAGTTTCATCTTCCTAAAATCTGTTGAACTGCAGCGTGCAGATGAAGTCTAAAGTACAGGACAAATTAAAGTACAGTAACCCTGAAAGGGCAAATTGATCTAACCAAAGCTGTATTACTTACAGGAAAAATAATTGAGATTACTAATTGCTTACCGCACAGAAACAGCATTTACTATGACGGAAAAGTGTATACCATGGATTAATTCTGTCAGTTTTGCACTGGCCTGTTTCTCATTTTACATGGCCGACACTTTGATCCATGCTATAATGTAGATACTTACAATCCTGGGAAACTTGCTGCCCCAAACTAAAGATGAAATAATTTAATCGTAGGTACTTGGACAGGCATTTTTCAAACCAATTTAATTATGTTTCATTGTTTACAGCCTGTGTCTTTCTGTGAGTATTACATCCAGAGATAATTTAAGAGCATAACCTGCTTGTAGGCTTAGGTGTGTGGCATGTTTGAAAGAAAATGGAAAATTGGTTAGTTGTTACATTTTATAACTCCAGAACATTGACGCTTTAATATCTTTGTGTTTTCTTTTTCTGTTAAGGAATTTACTCTTTTTATGAATTTCTGTCTCTAATTTTGCCATTCCTGTGCCTGTAAATACATATATTCTCACGCAGTTTAGGGATGAACGATAGCATTACAGTGATTTCAGACAGATTTTGAGCTCTGCTATATTCCTATAACATCTCAGAATTTCCAGGGGCCTCAGAGGGCTTGTTTCAGATTTACAGTTGTATAACACTGGCAGAATTTTATCCTTTTACATTTGTATTCAGATCTAACGCTTTAGTCATCCAGGTCCTTGAACTGGTTATCCAGTCCAGTTCTTCAGTGCTGTTTTAACTGTTGCACTCACAACTTTTTTGAATTTCATATAATGTTAGATGATGGTAAATAGGTATAAAGATCAACTGAGCTTTTAAAGATGGAAACTGCTGATGTTTTTTTACTAATTTCTAGATCTATTATGTCACTAGTACTCTTTGGGAAAGTTCTGATTTGCAAAATATGATTTCATGGTGTGTTTTATCTTATCGGCTTCTTGCCATATTGCCAGAATGCAGTGTATTCAGACAGAGGCAACCAAAATGCATGCTTCGGCAGCCTGTGCATGCAAAGAAAGAGTGCAAAGCTGGTTTTCATTTTCTAGAAACAGATCCTAGTTACAGTATACCTCCAACTGAATGGCTTTTTATTATTGGTTTTGTGTTTTTGATTTTCATTGGGTTCTTTGGTTTTATGTTTTTGAGGCATGTGTATCTCATGCTTACAGGAAAAGTCCAAGTTTCAGAAGTTTTCTTAGAGTGAATGTAATGCTTTTGAAAGCTTTACTGGAAACCATCATTCTCTGCCTGCTCACAAATACAGCACCTACAACTCTTTTTACACTATTCAGGAAAGATCCCTTACAAAATACTACATATTTTTCCATCCTTGCTCAGAAGGTACTACTCTAGAGAAGAAAAGATGGCCTGTTTGGTCCTATGCTGAGTTTCTAAGACTACCACAAAAATTCTATTTAAGAAAGGTCAACTTCAGAAATAATATCGTGAAGAAGATACTAACTTAAGAAATACTATCTTCTCACTAACCTCTGTGAAGAGCTTTTGGTTTTCAAATATCTATGTAGTTCAGCTGAACTGTCAATTCCCCTGCCCTTAGTAATTTAAAACCCATATTTTCCATAGAACTATTCAGCAGTATGCAAAATGTTATTAGCAGAAGGTAAAAAAAAAAAAAGTGATTCTGATCAGAAATCAGAATTGCCTCAGTAAAAGCCTGGTTCGACTACGCACGGAACAGGGGTTAAGTTGCCAGTTTCATTTGTGGGCAGTTCATGCGAGATCACTTACAATGATCTGGGTCTTCTGGAAAAGGTGTGAAGATCAGCCACTCAGCAACATCTGTTCTTATCTTGATCACTAATATATTTTTCTCTTTGCCATCTTTTCATCTTTTTTCATCTGTAGAATTATAGATTAGTGATAGATACAGATACAATCATTTCCCTTCTTTTGTAGTCCTTTATACTTTATGTTTTTGTTCTCTTTCCCTCCCTTGGCTTATTTGATTTGTGTTTTATCTCTGTTGAAGGAATGCAAATACCATTATACATGCTTCTTAGAAGTTTTTTTAAACCGACAATATTTGAATGGTGAGAAATTTTTAAAAAAATTGGTTTTGCTAAACCTCTGGTGGTGTGCACTCTTCTTGTTTATTTGTATTTAGGCTCCTGTGGTAACATTCTCGCAAGATATGAGCTAGGATTTTCATTTCCAAGAACTAGACTAATTTGTGAAAGTGGAGGTGGAATACTCAGTATGCCTTCTCAGGTAGTAAGATAGCACTCAGTGAAACAGCAAGGAACATTTAACAGCTTTGCAGAAAGGATTATTTTTCTGAAAGTGTTCAACCCAGATAGAACCAGGAAGTTTAGAAATTGTGTCGAAAGTCGTACCGTCCTGAGATCTGGTCACTGTGTAGGTCAAGAGTTAGACATGGGTCAGACAAGGTTCATGTCCTGATGCTTTGCCATCCATAGGTGAAGAAACTGATAAGAATTTGAGCATTTGATACGTAGCTATTACACTGTTGACTTGTTCTTAACCTTGTTAAGTACTGCATTTAAAAAACCTTCATCTTTTTCAGCCTGCATGGTTCTGCTCCAGCAACACTTTTTATGGGGCTTTAGAGCTGTGCCCAACAACTAGTTTTGTTTTGGTTTCTGTAGCAATTTCTGCCAAGATGTTGACATATGTGAAGAACTGTGCATTTGTTGAACTCTAGGGTTATTTCAATTTTGCAGGCTTTAGTCCATAATCATCAATTACCTAGCCAAAGTACGAGAAGTGATATGCACTGGCAGAAGCACAGTATTTTACAAGTGCATCTGAAGCTGAAAAGATGGTACACAGAAATACTATACTCTTGGGAAGTTTAGTAATGTCAATTTTGGAGTTCCTTCACATGCTTGTGTAGGAGATGGATTACTTTATGGAGGAGGTTTAATTCTCAGTCTTACCCAGGTAAATCCAGAGTGATTCTCCTGAGCACAGCTGACTCCGCAGTCTGCCTCTCTGTTAATTTGACTACAGCGATGGAGTTGTTATGCATACTAGACTGCGGCTTTTCATTGCAATTGGACCACATCGGCAAGGCGGTATCTGGACCTACATGAAGCTTAGCAGGAAGAGACTGAATTTGGCAACTTGGTTTGTGTCCATCCCTCTCACTTTCATTTAGAAAACCATTTGAAAAAAGCGTATCATGTCAGTTCCTCTCAGTTTTGATAGTGATGGTTAACCTCCTGAACAGCTTTCCCCTTTACTGATAATTTCTCAGTTAGAATGTAATTCATGTTTAGTACTTATGAAATGTGTATTTCATGAACTGCCTTGCTGACTGAGGAAGCTTCAGTTATTTTTTCTTTCAAAACAGATACATACCCTTACCTTCCCAGCTGGACAAAGCCAGTGGTGAATAATCACTCTTATCATCTTTCTGAAATATCAAAGTTGTCTCCCCTCATGACAGAGAATACCAAACCATCCAACGAGAAAGCAGGCCGTGTGAATAGCCTTGCTGAATTCCTAATTGTTTGCTCTGGCAGTTCCCAGTGATGCAGCTGGTTGTCTTTGGAAAGCTATGCTTGTTGTTTTGGGTTTGAACATCATGTGTCTTTAATTTTCAGCACTAGCCACAGGGATAAGTATCACAAATATCTGCTTGAAGGCCTTTTGCCCTTGGGAACCCAATATATACTTGGCAGCCTCTCTGACAGTGGGACTGAGGGGAGAATCAAAGTTGACTCGTTGCCTTATATCCCCTCAGGGAGAAGAAAGAATAAAAAGGGCAATTGCTGCTTCCTTCAGTTGCCTGAAGCAAGTCTTTCCTGTTTTGTAGAGAATAAACTAATGGCATTTTCTAAAACAATCTGCCCTCTATATGAACAAAATATTCCATCCAGTATCGTACAGCTAATTCTGGGGCTTGACTTCTTTGCGTCCCAGTGCGGTCCTGGGCGGAGTTCAGAAATCCATAACCCTACACATCATCAGAAATGGACATTCACATCTTCCATGCAACAGTCACCTCTGACAGAATCTACTGTCTTGTTCTTCAGCTTAATGCACAGTAAACTAACTAAAATGAATTTGTAGAATGCTGTGCATGCTCTCAGGTGCACATCTGTGGAGTGGGCTTTATTTATTGTGCCCAAGCCATTAACAAATTCTGATCTCCTATTGCACAATTGGGACTGAGAGTCACAGGGTGATGCTCTTGCTCATTACCCTGCCTGTGAGTATACCTTCCCAAGTATTCTCCACCTTATACGCCACACTGAAGTGAAACAGTCATTAGTGTGCTGGTAACATCATAATAAGCCCCAATGTATGCATTAGCTAAAGATTAAGCGGGATGCCAGATGAGCTTTGATTCATTTTAGAAATGTTGCTAGGCAGAGCTCCAAGCTCACACCAAGTGATGCCAAGATATTTGCTCATGTCTCCATCACCCCTTATCTCAAGTGGTGCAACTGCCAGAAATAATTTTCCTTAATAGAAAAACTTCACACATTTTGCACATTGCTCTTTCCTACGTAAATCTTATTAGTTTATGATTTCCGTTTGAAAATAGAATTCAACTCGTGTATTTTAGATCTGAAAAGCATCTTTCTTTAAGACAGCATTTCTATTTTTCTAGGAAATCCATTCCTTTTATTTTATAATCAGCTCAACTCAGCACAAGAATCTTATATAAGAAGGCAGCAATTATCAGCTGAGAAAGGCCAGCATTTTCTTTTTCTGTCTAAGATTTCAAGTTTTGCTGTTAGTCCTGAAATGCAGTGCTTTGCTAGGGAGCATACTTTTGAGTTGATGAAGGATTTGATATACTACTCAAATACAAAAAAGAATTTTAGCTGGGGAAGAAGCTTTCAAAGATGAATGAATGTATTAACTTAGCATGAATCTGAACTTTGTCTTGGAAAACACTGCACAGGGTCTCAGTGATACAGAGCCCATTGGAATCAGCTGTTGCCTCAAAGCTAAAAACAATAGGGCTCAAAATGATTCTAATTATTCCTGATTTGAAAGGTAAGTTGGTATGACTTTATATAAAAGTCATTTTAAATATGCTTGTATATTATATATATGTATTTAATCACTCTATCCAACACAGAGAATATGGCCTTGATCTGTAAGTAAGATCCCCTCTTTACAGTTGCAGGAATGTATGCCTGGACCTAACTGTACAATTAGCGCTTTGTGACAATTTTTGCTTTGTGACAAGTTACTTAGATTATAAGTGCTTTGGGTTTCGTTAGTGTACGATTCCATTAGTGTCTTTTATGTCTACTTCTAGTAGCTTGTTGGCATCGAAGGACCAAAGCTCCTACATCAGTGTCATGTATTTTATACAGAAGAGCCAGACAGAGGTGTGGCACAAGGTAAAGTCCATTTGTTTCTCTTCTTTACTCTTTCTTTTAGTTCTGCTTCACACTGAGGTACAGAAACTGTCTTGCACAGTATTACACAGACATAGGAAGGCACTCTGTACTTGAGCAAGGGCTGAAGCAAGAAAAAGAAAACAAGTGTGATGCTAAGAGCAAAGCACAGCAGAAAAGACTTTAGCAGGATCTATAAAAAGTTTAAATTGGTAAAACATGTATGTGGGTGGGTTAGAATGAGAATAAAGTGTAATTAAGTTACTGAAGCCTCAGCAGGACTCTGAACATTGTTCAGTGTGCATTGCAGTTTGCTTTAAAGAAATGTCAAGAATACCCACATCCTTAGAAAGGGGACTTTTTTTGTAGTTTAGCATTAATTTTAACAAATGCATGAAGGCTGCCCTTTCTTGGACCTTGCGTCATTCTGCTGCAGGGTACTGAGTGTATTACAGGAATGCATGAAGGCAAAAATCCCACCTTCTGCAAACTAGTCACAGAGCTGGGCTGGGTGCGTATTAGGCACAGCTGAAAGCCAGGGGGGAGCTTTGCCATCCTGCACTAAAAAGGGTGCTGGGGCACATCCTCTTCTCCAAACTGGGCTGGGAGCCAGCTCCCTGCCTCGCTGCCTTGGTGGGGATAGCCCTCTGAGGTGCTCTGTAGGGGTCCCTGCCTGCGCAGGGACTAACACCCAGAGAAGCATGAATGGATGAGAGGGGGTAGCTTTGCCCTCTCACACTTTGAAGTAGAGGGGAGCAGAAAAAAGGGTGCCAATCACAGAAAAGTATCCTTGCAGCTACTGGAACAGCATTTCTAATTGCCCTATAATGTGGACAGTTTAGGTCCGATGCCCCCATGCCATGAATGACCCAGACACTGCCCTCTTCTCCACCCCGCCAACCCCTGCTTGCCCTTCTCTTTCCCTGGAGCTTCCTGTGGGTGACCCTGAGTGACCACCACGGCAGATGACCTAGGCTGCTCCTTTACAAAACCCTGAGGCCGACAGAAGAAAACACAACTGTCAGCTTCGTAAAGCTCTGCAAAGTAACATGTTTTGTGGAATGGCGCTGCTTCTGCAGTCATCGCAGCAGACCACATCTCCTGAGCCTGACCATGCGAGTGCCATGGTGCATACAGTGCAATACAGGTGGCAAACCTGGAGCCGGACAGGGGTTTCGGTCCTAGCTTAAATAGGCAGCCTTTCGATTAACTCTCCTCCTCACAGCCCCCAAAGCCCAAGGCTGCTGGGAATCAGTCCTGCCCCTCACGCAGGCCTATCTCCTCCCTAAAACATCCTTACGTGAACGCTCAGTGGGCTCCATCGTGACAAGGGACTCCTTCACTGGCAGATTAGTGTAATGTTGTGGCTGGGAAAGTCACGTAAGGCAGCTATAATGGTGAAATTATGAAGAGTAATGAGGATTTGAGCCGTTATCTATTTCATAAATACGCATTCTAATGTACTGAAAAACCACAGCGTTGACTGAAAATATTGTGATCTTCAGGGGAAAAAAAGATGTTAGCCAGAAGTGTCGTGTCTTTACATATGGTTCACCTAAAAAAAAAAAAATCTGACCGTTTTTAAGATGGCTGCCAGCCAACATTTCAGCAATATTTCCTTTGTGTTTCTGCTCACACAGTGATTTATGTCCAAGTACTCTCTAGCTAGTTCTCAAATTGCAATAATGATTTTGATTGTTTGTTTATAGTTTTATCTGAACATTTCTGCCTGCCATGTCATATATCCTGAACCAGTATAAGTGTTGTTTATAGGCAACTGCTGTGCCCATGTAGAGTCCGTCCATTATTTCTTCTGTCTTGTCTGTGACTCTCTGTGTGTATTATATGCAAGTTTTTGGAGGTGAAGAAGGGGAGAAAGAGGACCATATCCTCACCTTGCTGACCAAGAAAATAATAGTTTTCAATGAAATTATTCTGACAGATGTGTAGGGAAGTCAGAATTGGGTCAGGATCAAGCGGCAATTTTTTCCATGGGAAGAGTTAACACACTTTCGCATGAAAGAGGTGAGGCCAGAGCTGAGTGCCGTGAGCCCAGAAGATGTGAGGCAATCAGACTGCGAGGGAAGCACGGTTGGGCTCAGCTACAGTGAACAAGGTCATCTGCGCAGGACACTGCATGAGGAACGTGCTCCAGAACTTCGGAATTTCCCTACACAATGTCACAGAGGAGATTTACTGCAGACATTTGAGCTGAAAAGTCTGTCTACATAACAGGCAACTTGTTTTGCGCAGTTGAGACCCACATACATGTTAATGGCTTGTATGTCCTTTAGGTGATTTGGCATGGAGTACAGAGGAAAGGGAAAACAGATTTTTTTTTTTTTTTTTTTTTTAAAGGTAGAAAAAAAAGAGTAGACCGTAAAAAGAAACAGTAGATTTACCCTGGAATTAAAATTCAAGAACATAATGCAGTTTATATCAACATAAATATCCATATCAATATGACAAATTAGGATGGCTGTTTCAGTGAAAGGACATTGTTTTTCATATAAATAATAAGCTCCAACAAATATTTTATTGTTTTTGAGAGAAGCTGAAAATGTCCACCATCATTATGACAAAACAAAATAGTGATGTATGTGGATTGTCTGTTGCTTTCCACCTTTTGGAAATGAGACAAAATGGTTAAGGGACAACAAGAAGAAACTTTATTGTGCAAAAAAAACCCCACACAGTATGCAAAGGGGTTTTTTTTTGCAGAAAGCACCTTTTCTTTAAGTGTAGGTATTTTTCAAAAGATATCAGAGAAATTAGAACTAAAAAAGATCTTATTCTTTCATTTAGTTGAGACTCCTAGAGATTCATAGACATTGAGGCCAACAGTCTGTTATGCTCACTGTCTCATCTGACTCATAAATCAGCTTGTACGATTTCACTCAGTAATTCCTTTACCAAGCTTGTAACAACATACTGCTAATTAAAAGGTTGTGATCTGATAGTTAGTGTTTTCACTTATGCTAAGAGTCCCAATGACTTTAAAAGAACTAATCACACCCACGTTAGGGATGAAAAATACCACATCAATCTTACAGTGTATTGATACCTAAAGCATGCTGAAACTACCGCTGTCACGCATTCTGGGTAAGGAATCCACAAGGATTTGGGGCTGGAGGGGGGTGGGTCTCGGAGGTGAAGGTGGGGTCCTTTGCTCCATCCTCTTCTGCAGCTGTCTCCCCACTCTGCAGGTGGTCAGATGTCCCTGGCAGCTCCCGCCCAGCACGGACCTTCCTTCACCCACCCGTGCAGTGAGAACAACAGACCTCAACTGGTGCTTGGCTGGCAGGAGTGGGAGCAGCACCAGGCACGAGCCTTGCCTTGAACTGCCCCGCCTGTGCTCTGCAGAAGACAAAAACGCCCCGTGTAGGCCCTTCAGTCTGCCTATAAGCAGCCCTCAGAGGATCGATGCTGGCTGTCATGCAGAACAGTGCAACGTGGGGCGCGTGGCTTGTGCCACAGGTGCCATCACAGCAGTGATGCTCTATCGCTTGGGCCTACACGGAGAATTCACAGACCCCCATGCTATAATGGTAGCATCCATCACAAATGCACGTACACTGAGGCAGTGAATCTGAATCTTGTTTTGCAAGAACCTGATAGCGGACAATTCTGTGTCTTGTACTTCTTTATAAAAGAGATGGTGTTCATGCTTCACTGTGCTTCACACCATATTTCATATTCTATAGTTGCAGGCTAGGTGCACACACAGATTTGCCAGTAGTGGCTATGATTGCACAAACATGGAACAAGGAGTGTTAAGGACACGCTTCGCTCCAGAAAGTCAGTTAAAATCCTGAGAGGAGAACATGGTAGTTACTGAATTCTCTGACTGATGGTAGTTCAGTGAAACTTCATTTGGCACTCCCAAAAATGTGACTGGAAGAATAAACGATTCCTAAAGGACTCCTAAGGAAAGCTGCACGCCAGATTATTTATTTTAGAAGACTGTTGACTGAGCCCATCTATTGTTGGGTCTGATGCAGCTTTTTTTTTATTCTTGTCAACGTAGCATCCTCAGTTTTCTTGCAAATAATTTACCACACATTGGAGACATATCATGGTGGGGGAAAGAACAGGGCTTTTTCTGAACAACTATCATCCTTGCGCTTCCAGAAAGCTATAAATATCTTCTTTTTTGCAACATTACTCCATACAAAAAAACCCCAATATACTACTGAAGGTAGGTATGCTCACTGGTAAAGTAAGTCCACTGGAGAGACAGGGCTCTAGTCCAATTTGTTTCACAAACAGAGCTAAGGAACTAACAGCATCAAGGAGCAACCCAGCTAGCAGCAGTCAAACACTGTATCCCACATACTAACAATTTTAATGACACAGTCCACAAACTTTTTAGAAGGCATGGAGAATACTGGCAGTGGAAAGAACAGAAGTTTTCGATGGAGGGAAATAGCGTTCACTTTTTGATAAGTTCCAAAAATGCCTTTTCCAAACAGAGGTGCTTTGTGTTACGCCATTCCTGCTAGCCATTTTGGGGTTTTTCATTAGATGTATGAACTTCTTGCCATAGTAATAAAGGTCAGGCACTCTTGTGCCCCTTTTATGATAGTGACTAGCACAAGTCGTGTATACAAACCCAGGAAGTATTTATATATGTGGAATACATACTTAAATAGTGGACTACAAATCATTTAAAGATGCCTATGATATGAATCATACCACAATTTCACGGATAAGTGGAAACATTATGCAACTTATTGAGTTTTTAAAGCACTAACGAATGTGAACTATACAGCAGACTTGAGCTGGACCTTTTCACCCCTTCTAATATATGCTGTGGCTATTTAATATTCCTCACTAGGGAGTAATGCTGGCATACAAGTCAGCAATATATTAGGCACTGGAGCCATGAACCTAGTGAGAACATAAACTAAACTGATTTTCAATTTTGGTACATTACAAAAAGGACTATTATTGTGAGGTTAGAGATGTCAAAGTTGGTGACCTGGTATAATGAAGTATTCCCTGCCACATAGTCAAGCATGAAAAGTAATTGGAGGCGGTGTAAACTTTTAGAGGCTTAGGGTTTTTTCCCTCCCAAATTAAATATTCTTTTGCACACACTTTTTTTTTAATTAAAAATAGTCATTTTGGTGAAGCATCATAAAAGCAGAAATGATGCTCCTGTAGAGTTTGCAATTGATGGAGAAACATGTGTGTTTAGAAATGAGGTCACATCTTAATGCTTGGGTTACTTACATAAGGCACTGATGAAAAGCAAGTTGCTACCTGCCAGCTAGGAATGACATTAAAATATTATGGCAGCATGTGACCCGCTTTAGAGCTTAAAATCTTGAAAGGACACAGACAATGTCCCCTTTGAAGAACATTCCTGAAGATCACTTTACAGTTTCTGCTAAGCTTTAAAACACAGAGTAAAATAGTCCATGTCTAAGCAGCAACGATAAAAGTTGTTACTTCTTAGCTGCAACATTTACATCTGAAAAACCACCACTAAAGTGTGCACAGGTCTTTCAGCTTGTCTGTCAGAGAAAAGGGGTTAGCATTTAGTCTAGGGAGTGGTGTATTAGTACTGTGAATCCCATACTCCAGGTGTTCATTATGGCTCCACATCCCGACTTAGTGCACTGGCTTTGACCAGGTTATTCCTCATTTCCTCTGGCACAAGCTTTGCGTGAGCTGGCACAGCATCACTCCCCAAGAACTAGACTGCAGAGGGCACTCCTATATAAGAAGGAATTGCAGTCTCCAGGCTCATTTACTTTTAGCCTCGATGATTCATTGTTATTTTGTCTTCCTTAATAATTAATGACACTATTATTACACTAAAAGGAAAATCTTATTATTCTTGACAATTGGTTTTGTTATGATTATTTAATTTTCGCCCCCAAGTTTATACAATTACAATGTCTGTCAGTGCTTATATCATGTTCGGGTCGTCAGCCTCAGAAATTAAATGCACACAGAAGGGCGACCTATTAATATACCATCCCTAGGCGTAACTTGAGCAAAGCAGCACAGGGAGTGCATGGATGAGGACGGAGACGGCTTTTGCCATGTGCCTGGGAAGTCAGAGAGAGATTCTGCCTGAGGCAGGCCATCCATGGAGCAATATGAAAGCTACCTTCCCCTTCCTCTCATCCCATCTCTGGAAAGGTTTGTTGGAAGCATTACATTGGTCTGGATTTCAGCTGTGACAGGCAGCCTCTCAAACAACGGGTCCTGAGCCTCATGGGGTGGATCTCTGCCCCCTGAACAGCTCTTCAGGAGGTGAGGCTGGACAAACAGGCTGCAGCTAAACGTGGTCCAAAATCTGCAGTTTGCATGACACAGCGGAGGCAGTGGGGTGCAAAGCATGTGGCAGAGGCAGTGCGATAGACTGGGGACTCCCTGAATAGTGGGCAGGTGGGTTAAGGCTGCCATAATGCAAACTAGTCTCTAGAGCTGTTACATCAGGCCATTAAAACCCTGAGATGCCTCAAGATTAGGAAGAAGCAAGTGTAGTTTATGGCTACTTCAGCCTCACCCCCTCTTCCCTTTTCATGAATTAGAGGTAAAGCCTGTAATGGCATCATCCAGCATCTCAGCCTTAAGGCTGAATAGCTTAAAGCCAAGAGAATTAATTTTGGAAGTTCAGCTGGAGCCTATGCAGCTCCTACGTTGCAGTTTAAATGTGCTTCCAATATTTAGCTTTGTTTAATGAGAACAAGTCCATACTAGCTTTGGCTTCTGCAGGGGATACAGATCATGTATCATCCAACCGACAACAGAAGGGTCATTTCGTTTCCTGTGGGTAGAGGAAAGTGATCTGCCTTTTCACACTTACTTCTGGAAACTTGTCACAGGGAACGTGTAAGATCAGGCTAACACTGTGCAAAAGAGCTGACTGAGCAAGGATAGCGGGACCTGGCTGTTGGAGCGGCAAATACACTTCCACAGCTGAGCCCTGAATCATTTTTGTTTTCAAACCGAAGACTTCACATTTCAAGTGAGAGATTTGCTCAGTAAAATGCATGCATTTCATATTTCATTACCATATGCTGTATATCTCATACAGTGGTTAAGAAATGAAGGAGTGTGGAAAGGACAGTTATTGGGGGGAGCTGTAACCATAAAGATTCCACTGAATAGGATTTTCCCTTGTTCCAAACTGTTATCTCACTAGATAAAACATTGTGCTTTATGATTAAGCTAATTGTGTTGGACAAGCCAGTCTGCAGCCCTAGAAGCCTGGATTTTCAAATGTGCTGAGCACTGGCAGCTGCAACCAAAGCCAGTGGGGGCATTTAAAGTGCAATTAAATGCAAAGTTCTCTAAAAATTCAGGCCAGAGGCAGTCTGTAAAACAGGAGTAGAGATGCTACCTTGCCTCACAGGGGTGCTGTGAACATTTGTGGCACAGCTACTTACACTAGTGAGAAGTTACACTGAAAAGTCTGTGAAAAAAAAATTGCCTTTTTCAGACCAGGGTTTGGCTATATATGTTAAAATAAGGCCTTGAGCCTTGACTGAACAGTGAAGAGGAAACAAACATGTATGGCTTGCCCATTTGTAGACTGAATGGATGACAGATCATGCCCCCTCCCTCCCTAAATAGGTTAAAAATCATAATAGGTATACCACATGGACTGAATTAACGTTATGCAAGCATATCTAACTCTAGCATTCCCTAGAGCATTCCCCCTAAAGGGGTTGTGTTGTATTTTTTAAAAAATTATAATATATTTATAAATACAGGTAATATGCATAAACAATGTGTATTTGAGTAAGAAATCTTTATAGATAGATAGTCCAGTGAAGGGAGACGGAGATGATTAAGGGACCGGCACATCTGACATGCGAGGAGAGGCTGAGAGAGGTGGGACTGTTGAGCCTGGGGAAGAGGAGAAGAGAAGGCTTATGGTGGGAATCTCAGCAATGTGTACAAATACCCAAAGGGAGGGTGTAAAGAAGACAGAGTCAAGCTCTTCTCAGCGGTATCCATTGAAAGGACAAATGGCAATGGGCACAAATTGAAACACAGGAGATTCCATTAAGAAAAATGTAAGAAAAAACATTTTTACTACAAGGGTGATCAAACACTGGAACAAGTTGCCTGGTGAGATTGTGGAGTCTCTATCCCTGGAGATATTCAAAAGTCAACTGGGCAAGATCCTGAGCAACCTGCTCTCGTTGACTCTGCTTTTAACAGGAGGTTGGACTAGACAATCTCCAGAAGTGCCTTCCAACCTCAACCATTTTGTGATAAGCGAGGCAATATTTTTTTCCAATTTCTCCTTTATTCACTTTCCTTGCAGTATTGGCAGAATAGATCAGTTTGTATCCTGTTCTGGTTTGGGGTTTCTGCTTTTTTTTCCTCCTTTATCAACTCTATCTTTTCCTTTTGTGGATGCTGCTCTCTAATTTTACAGGTTACTGTAATGTTCTGCTAGGTCTTCTGAAGTTAAAAGCTGTTTCTTCTTTTGTGAGTGAAGCTTCAGAGCAACATCACTGAGTGCCCCACTGAGAAATAAAAAGTAAACAAAATATAGCATAGAATGTAGCAGAAACTGAAATGAAAGTATTCTTAATGTCACTACAGTAGAAACTGAATCTATGTCAGTGTACTTTTTCAACTGAATAGGGAAAATACTCGTAATAGATGAGGACTAATTTGCCCATAACTACCTATAAACTGAAGAAGTGACCAAGAATGAGAGCTGACATCCTAATAAGAGCAGTAAAGTGAAACTATTATATAAGAACAGAAATTTATAATTTAAATCATTTGGGGGAGTGGTTCTAAGGAAATAAAAATACCAAAGTTGAATACCCATAATAACAATAATTAGAATTAGCAGTAAATATTGCCCTGCAGCCTGCTGTTACAGCTGAGACAGTTTTGTAATGTTTTAGATCCTATGACACAGTGATTTATATGCTTCTCTTCCTAAATGTTGGAGCAAAACTATATTCTATTGCCTTAACATATTTCCTGCCTTTCCATGAACAATTGTGACTGACCTACTCACTTTACAGTCATTTTTTGTTAGGTTTTCAAATTAGTATTTAACCATATAGTGACTGAGAAGACATAAACTCAGCAGTGTACCTTGCCAGGGTGATGGGAATGTTTTTAAACACTGCTGCATAAAGCACGGAAAAGTAGCAAACCATTTAAATGATTAACACAGTTACTATTAGCAGGCTAGAAGATAATTGCAGAATGATTCACAATGTTTTGCTATTGTAATAGCTACTCGTATTTGGATTGTGGTGACATTCAAAAATTGTTCAGCACAACTGCAAAAAACCTATCAAAGTCTATAAATACTTCACAGGCAAGCAGAGACAACACTGTGTCACATTGGACAGACTAATTACGAATACCTTCAAACCAGATAGATATCTTTTTTTTTCTTTCACACTTTCTGCTTTTTTTTTCCTCCTTAACATCAGTTTTTTAACTACTTGTTCCAGTTGGCCTCCATTGATATTTCTTGCTTTTTTTTGTAGGACTCTGGAAAATACAACTGACTGGTATATTTATATCATGTGAGTATGTAATGAGTGCTATTAGATCATCTTTTTGCTCATTCAAAATTCTAAGTAGAATGGATCTTCTGTACCTTATCTGCCCAGTTTCAGCAATGCCTCAAGCACTGAATTTTTTTGAATGGTAATAATTTAATTATTAGAAACAATAATAGTGATATCCAGGCTGATTTTCAGACTCATTTTCTTGCATATTTTGTTTTACTCCTAAAGATACTGATGGGGGGTGCAAAATATCACTCCATTTCTTCTAAAATCTAGCCTCAGTATCTGTACCTGGCTTTATTCCGCCTCCGTGTTTGGATATTTTTTGTTCAGGAAGACGGAATAGAAGTGGGGTTCAACAGATGTGATTATAATATTGTAACATCCCTTAAGAGTGCTGGGTAACTTGCTCACCTTGTTCTTTACTTCTTTCTACTCTGAGGACCCTGAGAAAAGTGTAAGTTCTGTCAGTTATTATGTGTTTACTGGGATTTGCTCCACTCCTGCAATATGAATAAATGTGTTTAACAATAATAAATCTGATAATGAATCTGCTGATTGGAATGCTTCATGATGTTATTAAGCCACTTCTTATGTCTATTGAACAGATGAGTATCCGTTGAATGAGATAAGAAGAGAAGGTATAAGTGCAAGGGGTTTTTTAAGTGCCTTAGAGGTGGGAGACAAAATTGGACACTGGCAGTGGAAAGGAAAGACGAAGAGATCCCTTAAGCCCCAACGAAAAGACTGAGAAGCTTGAACTAGTATTTTCCTCCTTTGAAGAAATCTATTAATGACAGGTCTTCAAGATCTCACTTTTCCTAATATCCTGAGCTATGGTAAAGATCGTTGGTTTTGGTGAAAGACTGTTGCACAAATGAAGACTTGTAGGAATAACTAAGGTGTTTTGCCAACGACTTTCTGTGCCACACATGACAACTCAAAACAGGACCAAAACAGACAATTTAGAAACAGCAGTTAAAGGATCCAAAAGACAGTTTCCATCAAACATAAGTTATTTTTATGCTCAGTTGGGGGTGTTTGAGCTATTTATGAAATCCAAATAGAGAAATTAACATTTCTGAATAATCCTAGAACAAATGATGAGGAGTGGGATCATGCTGGGTTGTATAACATTTTCTTCTATAAAAATATTTTCCATTATATTTTGTGGGACTTTTATAACCCAAAGGATTCATGCAAAAATCCAGAGCATTATTGTAACAATATAGAGGGAAATGACACATAGCAGAATGATAATTGCTTACCATGAAGTATGGATTAAAATGTAGGCAATGCCTTTGCTTGCTTCTAACTTTTGAATGAAGGCATGGTAATACCACGGAGTTCATATAGTGCAGGCAAAATGCATGCAACGTTTCTGTCTCTTCTCCTAGTACTTCTTAAATTCAAATGAGTTCTACTCAAAATGTTAAACTAAAGAGACAGCACATGAAGAATATATCTCTATCAAAAATATTTATCCATCTAGGTGACATTGGGGGACATGCAGAGAAAAATATTTTCATCAACATCATCATTTGTACTGCAAACACATTGGACACAATGGCTGAAAGAAGGACCTCAGGCACTGTGTAATCACATAATAAAAGGTAGTTCTTGTTCTAAATTTTGTGTTTAAAGTACACACATCAGTCGGCAAGGAGAGGGAGGAGGAACACTAGACTATGACTGGAAAGCGAGGCAAGCGAGGGTGAGTGCCTGGCTCAGTATCGCTCAGGAAGCTGTACCAGCAGCAGGAACTGCTCTCCCCAAAATCTCAGCCAGCACTTCAATAGCATTCTCTCAAGTAAAAAGGAGAACTGGAAGACAAATAAATTGGCTAACTTTTTATCTTCCTTCAATGAGGGGTTTAACTCAGTTTCAATTTGAAGTTCAGATGAAGGTTGGGTCTTGTCTTATTTTATCTAAATGAGTTCATCTGTCTCGTATCACGGCTTTACTTTGTTACGCATTTTAGCCTTCTGGTCTTTTTCATGTGAGGTAGTAAATACTGGCTCTTTTCAACAGTTGAAATGTCAGGACATGATCATTTTGAATGTGCTAGATGAAATCTGTGAAATGTCGCATTTCTTTTTCAATGATCTCTGGAATGAAATCACAGTTCATAGGGCTAGAGGACTGGAAGTGATGTCCAGGGTCACCGAGTCCGGTGCAGTGAGTCCAGCCCAGTGCACAGGCACTACATCTTATAATCCCTTTCACATGCCCACAGACTGTTGCGGTTTTTTGGAGGTTTTTTGCAAAGTTTGAACACTTCACTGCAAACAGACACTAGATTAGGAAACAAGATTTTGCCCTTTGGTGGAGACTGAAGCCTAAGAATCCTCAAACAGAAAAGAGCTTGCAGAGCTTTTATGTAGGTGACCTGGGGTGGGGATATTGTTGCTGGATTCTGCCTCTTATGTCAGTGAGTGCGATGAGATCCTGACTCCACCACTATCCCCCATCTCAGGGATGCTGCCCACCTTATCTTTCTGCATCTCAGTTTCCCCATCTGTCCCTAGGAACAACAAATGTAAAGTGCTGTCAAATCTGCTGGTGAACAGATTTATATAAGAGCTGCATTCAGTCTGAGGCAGGCCAGAGCAATCCAGGCAGCTTCAGCTTCTGTTATTTGTGAGTACTTTACCCTAAGTTAAAAATAATCTTGATCCTGTCTTACTTTTTTTTATGATCAGCAGTTTAAGTTGAAAAGGTCACTCCTTTCTCTGGTAGCTCAGGTTCTGTGTTTTTAAGTAGTTTCAGGATATATCATGTCATAGGACATCAGATACTACTTTCCTTCACACTTTTTAAATCATTGCTTCTTTCTATAAGAAAGTAAAATTTTGTTAGAAACCCATTCAGGTTTACTTTCCTTTGAAAAAAATGAGGCCTTTATTTTACAAAACATTTCCTCATCCAGAGCTTATTGACATCTACCAGATCAAATTTTAGACAAACAGGGGATTTTTAATAGGGATTTATCACTTATTAAATTTGATCCACAGATTCTCTTTTTTGTAAGAACTAAGAAATATTTTTCAACATCAGGCCTTTTTTGAAGACAATCAGGCTTTTTTGAACATAATGGAATAATGACAACCTTCATTATAACAGCTCAAATGCTACAATATAATACATTTGCTTAAGTCTGGGAGAAGGAAACCAAACCAATTTATTATAGCCTGTTGATTCACACTCACATGCTGTGCAGTTCGTGTGAAGGTCCCATTTACTTTTTCACATGAACTGCCACAGCATGGCTTAAATAGAGATTTCTCTAGCAGTAGTGATAAGGTTCCTCATTAACATCATTTCTGGAGTCACTGGGCCAAGTATATCCCTAGTGCAATTCCACTGATCTCAGTGGGGTTATCCTTGAGATATATTTGGTCCATTGTTTCTACAGAATCTCTTTGTTCTTTTTTGATCTCTTTAAGAATTTTGTTACTTTGAACATTTCTCACATAGCAAGTCATCATGCTGAAAAGTTCGCAACATTTATTAGTAATTTCTCAGGTATTTCTACCTATTTGTACACTGAAATAAGACATTATATCCAATAACATCTTGTTATTTATTATTTTTGTTTGATAATCTACACATATATCCTGTTTTCCAGGAAAATCAATAAGCATACTATAAGTTTCTCTTCTTATTTATTTTTTTTTAAATTCCAAAAACTTGATGTGACTACCAAAAATAATCTGAGACAGACTGCAGGTGCATTTGGCATTATTTTCTGTCCAGCCCTACCACTTGCAATTTTTGGAAACAAATAATAATTGAGTAGTGATAGTCCCAGGCCAATATATTCTCACATTGAAAATTCTGAGCTTGTCTGATGTTCTATATCAATACTGAATGTTTATCTTCATTAGTTTTTTTTTTTTTTATTTCTATTAGGAAAAAAATGTATGCAACATTAAAAAAAAATGTTAAAATCAACCGATACACAAAATTTCGCACAAGTTAGATTTGCAGTTAATGGCCATTCTGTACATTATGCATACACATGTGATTTACATGAGTTAGATTTTCATTCAGGAGAATGAAGGTCTGGTTAGGGAAGACAGCATACCAAAATGAAATCATCCCTGTGATAAATGGTTGGGTAAATGGAAAACACATCTCATTCTCAAAGCACCATCTCTTATTCCTTTTTGTATATTACTAGTTTTGCACAGGCGTTTGGTGGCCTTATTAATTTATGTTAATTTTCCAAGCAAACTATGAACTCAGCACATGAAGCTCTTTATTTGCCTTTCCATTCAAAGACTCTGTCTCTGTCAGATATTACAAAGATAATACAGATAATACATAGAAACTAAATCTGGTTTTCTCCAAATCCATAATCAGCAGAGGAAAGTGACTTGGACTGGGACCCCTGGTTCCCTGAGCTTGTACTTATCTTGCTGTCAAGATCTTTTTGTTCTCCAAACTCTTAAAATAATTATGTCCTACCATGAGGTTGCATTCTGCAGGGAACAGCCTGCAGGCTCTGGAGGAATTAAACCGCTGCTTGTTAACTGCTGCTTGCAGAAGTAACGTTTGGGTCTGATGATAACAAACGGGGATGGAAATGCTAGCATGGAAAGCTCTGCTGCCAGCACGGCCTTTGCTTTACACACAGACGCATGCATTCAGGAAAGTGCTGCAAGAGAAGTGCACCTGTGAGTTGCATTACTTATTCAGATACAGGGCTGTGATTTTTTGCAAAACTTCCAGTCCCTTTGAGTACGTTATTAACATTGAAGGCAGAAATGATACTGCATCTAAAAAAGGATGTGAAAAACTCTCATTTAAAACTACTCAGAAGCAAAGCTTCTGTTCAAACTGCACACACAGGATTGGTTTATGTTTATAAAGATTTATATGTGAGACAGAATGGAAAAAAGTAATTTAGTTTTATTTAACATCTCTCTCAAAATCCTAAAGACCGCTTTCAGATGAATTAGGTGCTGGTAAGTACAGTGACTATGTAGGCAAACATTAACAGCCAAGCTTCAGTCAGTAACAGCCCTGCATGTTATATTATGTGTTAAGAAAGTGAATGTTAGTTAGAAACCTGGGGTTGTCCCTGTGCTCTTTTCAAAAGTGCAGTGTGATCATTTATCTACAAAACACTAGAGCTCAGATAAAGAGCTGAAAGCTGGTGCCTTCAGGCAACACCTGGTACATCACTGAAGTGTTTGTATTATTATACTGCTCCAATCTCAGTGTGTTATTCACATCTTCCTGGTCTGCAGATGACTGAGACCGAATGGCAATCTGTTGAACCATATTTTAACTCTGATCTTTGCACGCAGAGTGGTCCATGAACAGAATAAAGTCAGAAAATGAGGCAATAACCTGTAGCCTCCATTTCTTGATCAGCTCCTTGAATTTCCTTGTATCAGCATCAGTTGATTTCACAGAGTATGTGAAGTCATGATTTTGTGTCACATAACAGCTGGTCTTGTGCAACACAGCAGAGCCTCCTGAAGCACGAACACAAGAAACAGGACACGCAGCGTGTGCTCTGCGGATAGAAACACTCTGCTGAGCATACCATCCTCGGGTTGCACGTCCTGCAAAATGCAGCAGAGACCCAGAGAGTCGGGGTGCCATTTTGACATGCTCAGAGTGCTCTGGGGGGCTGACAGCACCTCTTCTCCCCACTGAGCCTCAGGGCCACCACGTACTGATTGGAAATTAAGAGCACATGGGACCTTTCACCAATAAAACCTTGCATGCGTGTCCTGAAGGGGCATTTCCACCTTGCAGCCATCCTTGGAGCGTTATGGCTGGCTCTACATTGTGCTCCTAAACCACTCCTAAGGGCCCTCCTCCTGAAAATGCTGCAGCTGGGAGCTCTTGATCGGTGCCATCACTGCAGGCTTTCAGAGAGCTCCCGAGCACCACAGGGCCTTCACAACCTCACCATCCTTTGGCACAAGTGGGGAAGAGTAACCTGAAAGGCTTTTCACAATCGGGGGTACTGATTTTTGTTGGTGCCTAAGATCTTCATTGCAAGGGCAAAAAACAAATTTTAGCTAGGGGAGAGCTTAAATGCAAACAGCTTTCTCATACTGGGAGTATAAGAAAACTCTATAACATTTTTTCCCACTCTTTCTTAGCTCAGGGGCCTGCCCTCAGAGTACAAAGCCTCGGTTACCCAACTTTATGAAGAGAGAAAGAACCAAGGACTTAGGGTCTCAAAGTGCATAGATCTAGACTGTGTTGTAACATACCCATTCAGGGCACTGCTAAAATCTGCTTTCCAGCTAAATAAAATAAAATTAAATGAAAAATACCTCATCAGCTTTTGTGTTTAATTTAATTTAGAAAAACATCTATGTGCAGAATCATGCATGGCCTTTTTAATAACACTGGACCCACTGTTAGTTGAAGGACACAGTTTCTTGGATGAAGTACTGGAAATTATTTTAGTATTTTCAGTAAGAATAACTAACAGTGATGAGTAACTTCCTGGATAATAAGTGCATCAGGCAATGCACATTGTTCCTCAACCTGATAAACTCTTAGCAAGGAACTTCCCTTCTCTGGGGTTGCTACTCTGCCCTTGGTTTTTGTCTCTTCAGAACAGGCAGATCTGTATAATCTAGAGAGTCAAACGTTGAGCAATCAGTACCACCAGGGCAGTGTTTTTAATGAGAAAAGCAGTTAAATAAATGGAATGTCATTAAGACATATGACTGTTTTGGAGATGATGCCAGCAGTATAACAGAAAGTTACTTTAAAATATTACTTGCTATACATTTATTTTTAATGCATATGAAATTATAGAAACAAACCACTTTAACTAGCTGAAGAAATGGAGACTCTTTGCACACGCTATTTCAAATCCCAGTAGTATTTCAGCCTCTTGGAGTTGTCAAAGAGGGATCTGGACAGTCTCTCAGTGTCTCTGACTGTTAAATCCTTAAGTGACATGTCTGTATGCTTAAGGAATGGGTCAGCGTGCAGACAGAAATGTCCTGATCTTAAAAAAAGAAAAAAAAAAAACCAACAGATTAAATAGATTGGTCATTAGAATAGTGCTGTGAAACTCTTTGCCTTCAGTTGACTGGGTTTGTTCCAAGATTCAGTGTTCACTTAAACATCGTATGAAAAAAAGTGATGTGGGCAAATATTCCTGTCATATGCTTCAGCAATTTTTTTTGACAATGCTTTGTTCTGTGACTGTTTAATTCAATGCATTCAACATTCACTTCCAAACCTGCTGTACCATTTCTCCTGCAGCAGTCAGAAATCTAAAGACGCTTTGACCTAATAAGAGGCTGTGTTTTTCGTGTTTTGTGTCTATAGGGAACTTTTCCCATTCAGAAAGGATAATTTTTTAATGCAATTGGGCATATGTTAAGGCCTAGTTGGCTTCTGCTTGAGAGTAACTACAGACATAGTAACCATCTTCTGGGTCTTGCACCCATCCTCTTTATCTACCACCTCTTTATTCTTTGTTGTGCATCTTCCATATAATTAGTGGCTCATGTCAGAGTCATAATGTTATTAATGAACCAGACAAGTTTTTTAAATTCTAGCTGTTATTGCATTCTTCCCCAGGTGAAATGAAGATCATCCTTTTCTCTGGAAATCAGCCTTTAAGTGCTAGCAATGCACAGGTCTAAGACCACAGTTCTGCAAAGTACTGATTAACCAGTACCAGACAGTGGGAACTGGAAGAATCGCTGAAGAAACAGGAAAGAAGAAAAAGGAGGGTTTGAATATTAGAGTCCTTAGACCTGCTGCTTTGGATTTTTATTTGTTTCTCTGTTCTGAACATGGAAAGTAATTGGGCTCCTTGGTTTTCACAGTATGAGCACCACTAAAACATTCTTTATTTTGCTTTCTTAACAAATTTTGAAAAATATTTTGTAAACATGGTGACACAGACAACAGGGCAGAATCTGTTGCGAGTCATCACTTTCATTCTCAGTCAAGGTTCTTTATTTCTCAGCTTTGCGGCATCCTAGATGTATCCCCCACAGGGACCAATGATGACATAATTATTGCTTTTTTCACCCAAGAAATTTAGCGCCTTTCTTTGAGGGGGAACTGAAACTCTTGGTAAGCAGAAACTTCCCAGATATCCAAGGACAAGAGTCAAATTGCTCAAGCTGTTTGGCTTTACACAGCTGCAAGGAAGACGAGCTGCAGGGAAGGACAATTAAAATTATTGTATGATAGGTGATTTCTTATTGCATTGTAATTAAATGCAACTCCATAACCTGGAAGCAACACTATAAACTAGGTAGTACTGGATGAAAGAGACTGGATTATTATTTTCAGCCTAGATAACTAATGTTCCCCAGGTATTAGATTACCATGAGATGTCAAATGAAGTAACATGTTAATTCATACTCATATCCTCTCTGTTTTTCCAGGAAGTTCAAAATAGCTCTAGAGGGACATTTCAGAGTCAGATGGGTGCAACTTCAACATTTTGCAAACACCTAAGGTCCTTTTGCCTTGTCCATAACAACAATTGTTAAAGGAAGAGTTGTTTAGATTTCTTGCAGCCAACGTATCCTTTGGATACTTAGGATATCTAGCGCTGACTGATTTTGCATATCATGACATCTACATCTAAACCAACAGTGTTAATATTAGCAGTGCCAGCCACTGCAATGTAATCTAATATATATATTTAAAAAAAAAATAAAACGATGAAAGATGGATTCACCATCTTACAAGACTATAGACCTGTGGGGATAAAAAAAGCATGAAAACAATCTTCAATGTCTTTTTATTGTGCACCTATTAAGGGTACAATTGGTTCCCTGTCTTTGGGGAAAAAAAATGAAAAACCTATTTGTAGTTTACTGGAAAAGTTCCATCCGAATTCTTTGCCTTTGGAAAAATTCTTGCAGAAAATGGTAGTGTGGAGGCTATTTCAACAATCAGGAAATCCCAGGCAAGAATGTAAATGCATTTTCTACATACTGAATTTGAATCACTTCAGACAATGTGACTGACATCCATTGACAGGGCAAAGAAGTATATACAGCTAAACTTCAACTTTTGTTCCTAACTTTAGACCAAATGGAGTCCTGCAGAAGGTATCATCTCACAGCTTCCAATCCATATATGTATCTTGCTACAGCAAAATGCTTTCAATGTCCCGCTACAATTAGCAGAGGGAGTTATTTTTAGTTGACTAGGAATTTGATAAAGAATAAGAAAATGATTAGTTAGAGGTGAAATCCACAGAAGGAATTTATAAATACCCCGATTCACCGGGCTCCGGTTAGGTACCAAGGCTGTGTGGGGACAGTTGGGCACATAAGAATAGGCTTCGCAAAGTCTGACATAGTGCCTGGAGAGGCACCAAAGCCAGGCAACAGGAAATGTTAAGCACAAAATTCCAGGTTTCCCTAGAGTTATATTGTATTCATACCCCTCACCTAGGTTGGGGTGGCACATAAAGGAGAAAAACTAAGCAAAAAGAAATACGTGAAAAGGACTTTAAAGTAAAGCTTACTTGGAAGGAGAATGATAGAGGTCTATTCCCTGCTTGGTTTAACATAAAATAGTAAACTATTAATCAGAGCAATGATGTGAAATATTCATCTCTCCCCTTCCAGGCAAGTTCCCTAACCTCAAGGCCAACAGCTTAACAAGTATTTAATTATTTCATTCAAAATGGAACAGTTTCCACAGAAATATTCGAAGGCTCCTCTCATCCCAGATTTCCCAAAGGCACCCTCCAGAAATTGTTGGAGGGAGATTTTAAGCCAGAATTCTGTTGGACAAAGGGAGGAAAAAAACCCAGGTTTTTCAAGTCCCAAAGGGATGATCCAACTGCTGAGGTGCTGGGCAAAAGCATGAAAGCACGAACAAAAGCCAGTGTGCTAAAAACAGTCAAGAACTCCATGAATCTTCAGATCTAAATTTTTCATGAAACACATGGCTGACTGAAATATGGGGACCACAGTCCCAAAGGCTCCACTGAGACTTGTTGTGGAACGGAATTTTGAATAGAGATTGTTTTAGCTCTACTTCCTTTTCGGGGGGTTGGGGTTTTTTTTGGTTGGTTGTTACTGTTGTTAAACCATTTTTGTTTGTAGCTGTTGTTAAACTATCTCTCAGCCATCACTTTGTTTTCTTCACAGAACTGTATTTGTTATTGCAGATGATTAGTATCAGATTCATCAGTGAGGTCATTTCCAGAATTTCTTTTTGCCTCCTGTAATTATGTTGTCTAGTTTTTGACTTGTTATCTACAAAATTCTCGTGTTTTGCAGACATTCTGCAAAATTTGAAAAAGAGTAAAGAAATTGAGGATGAGATTTCTGAGGGAGTTCTTGCAATCATCTTACAGAAAAAGACAGAAGCCTTGCTTTGGAAACCACTAGTGGAATTGTTATATCCAGGACATTCCCAGCAAGTGTTTGTCTTAACTGCGTTTTAAAAATTTCTGAAAAAAACTCCACAACCTGTCCAGGGGCTTGCCAGAGTGACAGAGAGACTGGAAAATATGAATTCTTAGAGCAGTCTGATTTCCAGAAGATACATGCTCAGGCTTCCATAAAAATCACAGGCTTCTTTTTAGGTCCCCCTCAACTAGCCAGTGGTTTTACAGAATCATTGGTTTCCAACATCACATCTGTAAACGAGGTCCCTGCACAAAAAAACTTGCTGTTGAGTTAGATTGCATAGGCTACAGATGAAAAAAATATTCATGTGAGCAACAAGTCACAAGCAGGTGAACTGAGGGTTTGGAGTTAGCAATCAGTTCATTCATTCCTCTGATTTCTCTCTACAGTTTCTGGCTTTTGTCAGGGCCTGATGGCAGGGGTGGGGCAAGTTCCTTCTTTCTGGCCCTTCTCGACCGTTCTTTTGTGGTTTTATGGGAGTGTCACAAAAGTATATTTTGAGGAAGAGGCCAAAGAAAAATTCTCAGCAAAATGAGAACGGATGAAAATATTGAGTTCTGAGTGGCAGTAGGATACAGGGCGGTTTTTTTACTGGGCATTGAAGAGCATAATGAAGACAACAGACCTTAACTGTAATCTCCATATGGCCTCTGACATCACAGTAATCCTGTCACCATTGCTAACCACTGTTTAACCTTACTACCAGCTATTCTCCAGCAGTAGAGCAGGCACCCAATGCACCAGGAGAGGGGAAGGTTAGAAGGAGAAGTACACAGCGAGTTCCCCTTAGTCCGGCGGGGAGGCATATCTGGGCCTCACCACCCTGGCCAGAGAGGAAAGGGAACTACTCCAACAATCGGTGCCCTGCTGGTTTTAGGTGAAAAAAGAGAATTTCTGGGAGCGGGACCCTCTCCTGGGACTGGAAAGCAGCAGCAGCTCCAGGTTTATGAAGAGAGAAGAAGGACTGAGGATTGGCTGCTTTGTAAATGTAAAGAATATGAAATCAGTAACTTACTTACACAAAGTAAGTAACTGGGCACAAAGGAAGCATGTGAAAAAGATGGAAAGGGACTAGGAGGTCTCACAAACCACAGGAGACTGAAAAAAGATAAAAGAGTATTGTAGGCTTCACTGTGTTGTATCAGGCCTTATATAAAATAGAAGACTGGCATCTAATGCAGAAGTTGAAAAGATGCATAGAAAGGGCTTTCCAGAGCAGCTGATTTGAATAATGAAGAAGGTAAAGATCGCTGGGTATCAGTTTAGGTGGTCTGGTGGTGCCTCTGTTGTTACACACAGGAAGATCAGCAAAGACACTGCTGTGTGACAGTGCAGAGGTCTAGTATTTTTGCATGAATCATTTTCATCCTGGGTAATTTCTTATTCAGATCTCAAAAATATCAGGGGAGTTACCTCGTGTATTCTTGTTTCTCTCCATAGAGTACTACAGCCAACAAAACAAGCTCTGCTAAGTTGTGGGTACCAAGCCAAAGTTTCAGTAGCTGCTTTTTTTTTTTTCCCCACATTCTTATGTGGCATCTTCCGGTATATGTAAAGCACTACAGACTGTTGTCCAGCTGGAAACTTGCTCTTCTCAGCCAAAATAAAACAGTTAAGTTACTCGGTGGTAGCACGAATGAGTGTCTGTGAATTTCATGGGCTGGTGACTGGGGCATCTTGCCAGGCGCAAACAGCTTGCAAGGGAAGAACATTATCTGTAGGAAGTATAATGTAAATTCTATATTGTTGCTTATGGCCTCATTTTTTGAGCGAAAAAGTTGATAATGTTGAATTTGGTTACTACTGTGCAGTTCAGAACAGCACTTATTGCCTCTTTCATGGTATTGGAAGATCAGTAGGGTAAATAAAATGTAATGCTTTTGTGTAATGTTTATTTCAATGACAGGTACTGAAGTTGGAGAAGATGAGTCAACTGAGGTTTATTTGTAATAGTGCAGAAGTTTGCTTTCTCAAGGTCTGAACTACCTGAAAAAGATTCAAGAAGTTTAAATTATTAACACTGTTAAATAGCATCAACTTCCTAATAATAAGGATAATTCAAATCCTAATAATTCAAAAACAGACTTTCCAGATAAAGAGGAATGTTGGACAAAGGAAAACAACAAATTTCCTGACTACTCTGTAAAATTGAAGCAGAAAAGCCATTTTGGGTTGCCTAAACAATTGTAGGAACCAAATAGTCTGGAAAATTTCATTTCATGTCCAACAAAGTTAGACAAAAAGTTCCTGTGTTCCAAACTGCTAAATCTTCAATTACTGCTTTTTTATATGTCAGAATTACAAGTGAAGAAGATGATTTCTAAATGAAAAATTGTTTCCTCCACCCTACCCCCCCAAAAAAGAAGAAAAAGACAAAACATTTTTATCTGGTCTATATTTGTTTTTTGCATTAACAATAAGGTAAAATAGAAATGAACTTGTGAAATGCTTCAGTTAACTAGGCTTTACATTTATTCTCAGGAAAAAAGAAAACAGCTAAAAATGTTTTTCTGGATCTGCTGAAGAGTACAGCCTGTCAGATCCAGCAGATCACTTGATCATATATTTAATTTGAAACATGTGAGAAGGCCTGCTAATTTCATTAGCCTTTGCAGTGAATCAGGAGGGATTCTTAAAGCTATCACTTCACACAAAACTAAACTTGCCTAGTGAATATGCATTTCAGATAAATTAATCCCTTTTTTCTCCATTAAAAAATCTAACTTCTTTGCTATACTTGTAAGGAACTCTTTTCTTCAGAAAATAAATCTGTGATTTTAAAATGGAACCTTGTTTGAAAAAAAAAGAAGAAAAAAAAGTTTTTGCTAAAGAAATATCTCGAACTTGCAATCCAAGAATCTGGCATTGCAAATAACTTCAAAGTAATTTTTCTTGGGTGAGCTCAAATGAATGATTCCCAGCGGGTTCTCTGAGGATGACTTGTTTTATTTGAATCCTTTTTAATTTTAGAATTTCTTGTCCCTAGTATACTGTGTAAATGACTCTTTCTTGAAACATGTTTTTCAAAACAGTATGGTTAAATACAGACCAGCAAGTTCCCTTCTCAGTCCTTCACATCTTTCCTGCTAGCTACAAGCAATAGTTTCTTGGGTGTACAAAACACAAACAAAGTCTGTTGCAATCTTTCTTGAGCAACACGAGCCTTACTTAAATGGGCACTGAAGATACTGACAGCACTAAAATTTAAAAAAAAGAAATAATAGAAAGAAACAAATCATTCAACAATACTTAAATCTTAATCCAGCTGCCCAGAGGGTAGAAAAATAATTTTTTTAACGGTAGAATTAGTAGCTTCAAATATTTTATGGCTCAAAAAGGAACAAGAAGAAATGTATGTATAAAGGCACTCTCTTTTGTCATTGTTTAGCTTCATCTGCTTCTGACCCCCATGGCATAATATTATATTCCAGGAAAACGGCTGTTTTCACTCTTTCCACTTGCTCCAATATTCCCATACTTCTGATATTTTGTTTCCACTGATGCAAGAAAGAAAGAAAAAAAAAGAAAAGAAAGGAGGAAAAAAACAATTACTCACATCTAAAATTACACAGCCAAGGAGCTAACAATTAAACAAGAAATGCACAGCCTCGGTTGTCCAGCATCAAACCCTTACCTTCAGGCTGCAGGGCCATTTATAAGAGGGAAAAGGAAAGCCTCTTGCCCCCCTCTCGGAATACTGAGAGGAAAAGAGTTGGTTTGACACATGCACTGCAAATTCCTCTGATCCACCCAACACTACCCAGACTGTCAGTCAGGCTGTGTCTCCTCTTAGGGTCTCACTCCACCCTTTTCTTTAGGACTGCTACGAGGACCACAAGGAAGGAGTTCCTTTGGGTCTTTCTTTGGTTCAGAGAGATCATGGCACGCCGACCTTAACTTGCTTTTGGGAAGGAGTTGGTAGCTGCTGCTGTTTGGAGACTAGTTGCCCTTTATTTCAGTAATAATGAAATCAGCATAACCCTGATTTCACTTCTAGTCGGAAGGCTAGCAAAAGCTCATTGTCAGCCTCAAAGAATAAAAAAATAGATAAGTAAAAGCGTGAGTGCATTCCCATACCTCCAACTTCTCTACAGAAAAAACAATACTAAAGAAAGAAACTGGCTAAAAAACATAAGAACCTGAAACATAAAGAGGAGGAAAGTATTTTATTTGACTTCTGGATTCTGCAGTTTAGAGGAGCATTCCACATTTTCAAAATTTTTCCTGCAATCACAGAAGCTAGAAATTTGCTTTGCCATTTTAAGGAAAATTGAGATCTTGACCATCATCTCCTAAAAACACTGTCATGAGACTCAGGTGAAGTAGAACCGGAGTCACATGCATGATAAATAACCCTTCCTCAGACAAATGGAAACTCCCAAGATCCCCAGTAGAGGAGACACACAGAAGTCGTGTGAGCTGTGGTCTGACTGGGGAATTTGTACACAAGTAATGTGTCCTATACTTACATAGGGGTTAATCAGAAGCCTGTCTGGGAATTTGTAGCTTAAAAAACTAATTCATATAACATTCAGCTTAACAAAAAGGGAATGAATTTATGAGGGAAGGACAGAAAGAGAAAGCTATACATCTGCTCTCAGGGAACTTCACATTCCCAGGCAGATTACTAAAACACGCTAAACTAGGATGTTCGCTTTTAGTTTAGCTTAGTGTTGTACTTGAGGAACGGAAAGATCAAAGTACTCTCTCTGAAGATATTTGGCTTTCTAAAGCCTGTGCTGACATGTGGCACACCTGGAACAAGGTTGCAGTTACATGTTCAAGTAGCCTCCTTGGATGTAGAGGTATTTCAGTACGTAATCCAGCTCTCGGGGAATTTTCCTCCGTGGGCAAGGGGATTGAGGCATGTGTCCTCGTGTACCCACAAGTTGCAGTGCAAACATTTATCCTTCCCAAACGGGACTGATTGTTCTTGAAATAAGGCAGCACCATACCTCCATGGCTGTACAAGTGTAATTATTTCAGCTGAAAAAGAAAATTAAATCAATCCCCTATGTTAGAGTTACACAGACAAAGCCATTTTTTATAGATCAGCCTTACTCAAAGGACGCAGGGCTGACAACATTTTACAAACCAGAAATCTTTTATTTGGAATTTTTTTCTTGGATTGATTTTTGTTTTGGAACTTCTCTAAACACTATTTAACTTCAAAAATATTCTGACCGAGCTGTACCATATGACATGCTATAAACACAGAATCTACAAGAGCTGCTTTCATTCTCTTCTAAAAGTCAGGCGCTTTTATTTACCGGGGCAGGCTAACAGATGTTTTGGTGGCTCTAATGCTAGGGAAAAAAGATTTGACAATGATGTGAGCCATGGTAAATTCTAAATAGGCTTTCTGCATGCACCAGTAATACATAAAGCCTTGAGTTCTCACAAGGCATTGAGGTATTGCTGTGCTAACAGAAAGTTAACTCTGGTTTATAAACTGCACAGAATTGTGAGCTAAATCAGTGGGTGTCCCCTGAGGGTGTAAAAAAAAAGCATGAAGCAGTAACTAATCATAGAACAGAATTAAAACAAGGATCTATTTTCCATAAAGCCCCCGAGGAATTTTTAGTCTCGTCAGTTTGTGTGGTGTCAAACCGGGCAGCTCTGTTGTGGTTAGCAAACATTAGCGTGTCCTCTTCATAATCCCATCCATGCCTGAAGTAAAAGGGGCCCCATGTCAAAAATCTTCCAGATAATGCCTCTGCTGACTCTGCAGATGTGGGTTTGCTCACTTCCAAGGTGCTGGATTCCTCTTAACCTGCTCGTAGTGCAGCAGTACCAAAACCCAAACTGTCTTTGTCCAAACTGTGTCCCAAGGTACGATCTCAACTCCAGAAGCTGAGGAGTGAGTGGGAAACCCACCAAGCCCCCTTTCCCCTTGGAAGCCTTTTCTCACGTGAGGACTCGTGCTGTGTACCTTGAGTCTTTTTTTTCTGTGTGGCATGTGTGGGAGCACTGTCAGCCCAGTCAGCAGCCTCCCCAGGTTACAGCACAGGGATAAATAGCTGCAGAGCATCCTCTACATTTACTTGAACCAGAGCTATTTACGGAGCCAAGATAGTTTCTGAAAACAATAAGCCCCCATGGAAAACCTTACTTTTCTGCCCCTTGTGAAATATTTCCATAGTTAGTGTCTATCAATCATACATCATTTCTATTCAGAGGTTAAAAAGGGCGGCCGGGTAGGCGGTCTTACGTTGTTTGGTTTTGTGGTCTTATAAAGTTTTCATCATGAATCCACAGTGACTATGCTTATATTTTTAGAGAGGTGTAAAAATTGTGTCAGATTACTGGTTTTTTTCAGCTCTTTATTCTCGTTACCTAAGAAGCTTCTAAGGTAAAGCCATTTCCATTTTGATCCTAATCCTTCTTGCAGACCATTTGGGCTATCGTTGCCATACCTTACTGTTACTCATTCTACATCCTTCCCTTTTTTGGGGAATGTAAGGTCATCACACATAAGAAGTTCCAGTGGCCAGTTCCTTAGGAACCCCCATAGTTTCAGCTCTGTAATTAAAAGTAGAATAAATTCTCAGGAGTATTTTTGAGTGCTGTTGAATTCTCAAAAATCAGCCATGTATTAGGATGTTTCACTGAACACTGTTGGATATATGGCTCTTTTCAAATTCTGAACAACCAACTCTGCTCATGAAAAGACAACTCCTGCCAACTTTGCCACGCCATATAAATAACAATATTAGCTTCTCTATTTTTGAAACCCTGAAATACTGAAAATGAAGTCCTGGGATACTTTAGCCAGTAGAAATTTGGCTATTTCTACTGCAGCTGATACAGCACCAAATTTAACATCAAAAGATTTTTTAAAAAATGAGCTTTTATTTTGTCATAGCAGACGTATAAAGAAGCCGTAACAAATTTTCACCACTTCCGGTTTCACTCTCCCATGTGAATTAATGCATTTCCCACTCAATGACAGATTATCCAGTTACCAAAGCTTTAAGCATAAATCAAACCTTCTGAAACTGGGACATCTCAGGACTAAAGTAACTTCACTTAACTGACTGATAATTAATTCCTCTTTTTAATACAGTAAAATGGGAATTTGTTAAAGGAAAAACTCCATTCACTAGTGCTCAGATAAAAGAAAAAACATGTTTTCTTATCCACAGCTAGTTAGATAAATATGAGATAAACTGCATACTTGCACAGTATCTGGATTGTATGCAGAGGGTTTTCTAAACAGCTCTATTAAAAAACTTAAGAAGTGAAAAGAGGACTTGGTCTGGAATAACTGATATCACCAATTGCTTTTTAAGAGAAAAGATTGTTTCCAGGGAAGTCTCGAAGTCTTTTTTGTTTGCTTTAATGGAAAGTTCGTGAAGAAAAATTTATCTTCCTAAATAGTGCCTCCTGGGGATCAAAAAACCTGATAGACCATAAAATTAACGGAACTGTCCTATTTATACTCACACTTAATAAGGTCCCATACAACCTAATATAAAATATTTAGGGACTTGATATATGCTTTGCATAGTTTCTTTTTAAAGGTTCCTGCATGCCATACACCAAACATAGCCTTATTTATTAAATTCTGTAGGATGGTTCAAAACCTTTGTAAAGTAATATAGGATCTTTATCTACAGTGTTATTGATTTACATAATAAATGTCCAGTTCTATATAATTCCTTTTTTAAAGGAAATTTTTCCACTTTCAAAGGCTATGGGCTTAGGCCCTTATTAAGCAGTCTCAGTAGTGCTGAGTACTTGCAACTCCATCTGAATTAATCGGAGGAGTAGGTAGAATTGGCTCCAGCAAGAATTCCAAGTACAATGCCATGTGAGGCACAGATGCAAAATCCACCATTTAAATATATCTGGTATGATTAAGCTCATGGTAGTTAATATGCTGTTGCTGTGTTTGCCTTTATAACTAGCTGTATATCTGGTGTTACATAAAAATTTTGCTGGCACTCATTAAGAATTGTATCTTAAAGATTCAAGTAACAGAAAAATAAATACAAGTAAAACCATACTTCCAACCATCACTTAGTTGCTAGTACAGTGTTTCTCAGGAATGCAGGGGAAATAATTTTAAAACTTTTTAGCATATTTTAAACAGTTTTCTTGGTAGTGCTGTTTTGTCTCTCTGCAACTGGATAACTAGTTTACCTCAAGTTGAAAATGCCAGCCAATTGGAAGAAAATAAAAATCTGCTTAATGAAAAAAATCTTAAATTTTTGCTACTGACTCTCTACAGGAGTTTAAACTCCTCTATTGAATGTACATACATTTGTTCTCTGTAACAGCATGCTATAGGCAGATATAAAAACATAAAATGTCAACCATTGTTCTGGACATTGTGTTGCAGGATACGTCTGAGTTGTACAGGGGACCATGATACAGAATTATTTGAACTAGCTTGTTCCACACCTAGAAACAGTTTGGCAGTGACAGCAGAGACCTGTACTAAAGCTAATTATACCATTTTAAAAGCCACAAGAGCTTTCCCCCACTTCAAGGGAAATGTGCTGGAGGAACTCAACCAGAGGAAAGCAGCCTTCAATAAGTATAAATCCTTCTGCTTTGTGAAGGAAGTCCACATTCACACAACCTCCTTATATCCCATGCCTATGGATGATCTTGTTTTACTCCCAGGTGACTCCCAAAGACATAATCCTGGCTGTATGAAAAATTATGGAAATTTTGTGGGTGGAAATTCAGAGCAAATGGGACCAATGGAGTGTCTTGTCCTTTCCTCACTCAAACAGTCCCCTGTCATCACTTCTCCTCACATATAAATTTAATTTAAATTCCACTGACTGCAGTGTTACAATAAAGATAGAATGTCATCCCACAGAATTTTCATAAGCATATAAACAAAAATATCGGGGGGGAAAAAGTCAAAAGTACATTTTATGTACACTTTTTGCACTTTTTAGTATAATGTTTCACTCTTTTTTTCAGGCAGAAATGATTCCCATATTTCTTTAGAATCAGGAGTCCCAGATCATGAGTGTGAATAATCTTTTATCATCTCAGGTTAAGATGGTTTATCAGCTACTGGATCTGCCACTTCTTCAGTCACCTTTTCAAGGACCAGTTACTGATCCCACATCACATCAGCGGAATTTATGAGAGGAGGAGCAAAGAAAAGAATAATGCCACATCTTGAGGGAAAGAAGAAGACATTTGTCTGAAAGGCTGGCTTTATTTTTGAAATGGCAGCTGTTTGGAACTGTTGACAGATTGGGAGTGTTGGAAATTGTCCCAGGCCAGACAGATTAGTGATCCAGGTTCAGGTGAAGTGGTCAAAGGTGCTTTATAAATGCCATTTCCCACATAGCTATCACCACTACATAGTAGTATAGGTAACAGTTATTTTTATAACATGTAATTGAGTTATTTTGGATAAGTCCCACATAGGTCAGGGGTATGTACTTTTCTATCATCTTCCTCCCCTTTTGCTGCAGCAATTGCAGTAATTTGAGACATTCCTACTGCTATTCCTAATCGAATTAGGATGGGCTGAAGGCAAGATATCTGTGAGGGGTGGTAGAGGAATAGCTCTTTTAGTCAAGAAATCACTTTCAATCTTTTTCTCTCTGTTATTTCCTGTGACCCGAATACATTGATCAGATTCATGGTCATGTTGTAAGGAACTTTCCAAGGAACAGAAATGAATCAACCAAACAAGAACTGGAAAGGGGGGAAACAAGGAGTTTCATCTATTCTTGAGAATTCGATACCTTCACTTCTCGCACTCTATTCTGCTGCATTTTATTTATATTATCATGCATGTTTCCAGAGAACAAATAAATTTTAATTTAATTTTAAATGGAAATAATGGAAAATGGAAAAAGCTTTCTCCTTCCATGCATACATAACACGAAATATATAATTTAGTCAATTGAATATAGTATAGAAATAAAAATAATTGAAGACACATGGTTTTTTGACAGTCTCCTTGGATTGAACCAATACCCCTCAACTATCTTGTGTGATAACTGTAAAGAAGTCATGTTTTGTCCTACAGCGTTCCTCCACTCCCTGATGGTCTGAAGTACATCTCAGAAGTACAGGTCAGAGCCTCATCTGGCTCATTAACCTCCACTTGTGCCAAAATCCTTGGAAATGCTTGACAGAAAGCTCTGTCAAGCATTGTCCTTCCCTACACAGGTAACAGAGCTTTTTTCGTGAATAGTTGCCTGTATAAATTTAAAATTGTCACTGCCAGGTTGCTACCAATAAAACTTAGTTGTTAAGATCCATGGGAAAAGTGAAGACAAAAGGTGAGGAAGCTTCTGACAGGAGTACAATACTGTCTTTTAAGTTACAATCCAGATCCCTCTCTGGTTTGATACTGAACACAGCAGTTAGTTAGTTAGTTTATTCACAAGTGAGTAGTGAAGATTCTCATCTCTGGTCCTGAACTATCAGCTGGCAAAACACAGTAGTTTTTCCGGTAAGCTCTACCTAAGCACAGTGGGCTAGAAAGAAAAATAACACCAGTCAAAGGTGTGTGGCACAACACAGAGCAAATCAAAAGGTTGCTATACATTTTGTTTGCGAAGGGTCACTTCAAAGTCATGCATCTATAACATAGCAATGTTCTAGGAAGAGCTCATACATCTGCTGCTGAACTGAGAAGAACTGTATTTTCACACAGCTGTAATGAACAGCTTAGAAAACTTAATTATATGTCTTAAATGCATTTGATTCTTTCTTTCCCTATGTTTTTTTTTTCTCAGCTCAGTTTGAAAATAGCAGAGAAAATCTTCTGTCTGTCATTCCAGAATTCAATTTCAAACCATGTGTCAGCAGGAAGGCTGTAGTTTTCAAGTTTTCAGGAATATGCCCTCCCCTGCTTTTTACTACACAGGTGACAAAAATGCTTAAAACCTCAGCCATTATTGTTCTAAATCATTAGAGTATGTCAAGTAATCTGTGATGTAACAATTGCTATAGCAACTATCCACCTTGTTTCAAAAACTGAAATAAACAGTTAACACATCGTATTTCACATGCTAGACAAGGCTGTTTTGGCATAACATAGTAATATTAATATATTCTATGGAAACTGAGCAATTCTCAAGCTGGTACATATGACAGACTACTTTAGGCTGAGAATAATTTTGAGAATAGGATATTTAAAGTATATTAGCCTCTGTTTAACTGTTATTAAATACTATACATAATTAAGCTGAATTAATCTAATTAGACTTACAACTGACAAGGGTTTCCAGTTGGCTGAAGTTTTGCAGGGCCCATTTTGTACATGCCAATAAACATTAACCTTTTCTTTGAGCAGCTGACCCTTAAAAAGATGCCCCACTAAGAGATCATATCATATACAGTATAGTCTAACCATAATCCTGACCGCTGAAAGGTCAAGAGTTTCCATCATCTTTCAATGTTAGTAATTCCTTAGGGAGATTTTTCGCTGCGTTTCTCAAGCAAAACCATGTTTGGTGAGCTTCCTCTTCTTTGTTTCTATTTTCTGAATCTTGAATTATTAATTGCATATACAGTAAAGCTGAAGGAGATCCAAGTAGATATTCTGCACTTCAGACAGGATTTAACTTCTTCCATACAGAATGGTATTCTCAAACAGAGCCAAATTCTATGCTATCCAGTGGGAATATTGTTCAGTTAGGAACAGCAGAATTTGCCCATGTATAAATACACATCTATATAATGTATACAGACATCTATATGTATACATACATCTATATGTATGTATGTATATGTATATAGTCTATATTCTAAAAGTCTGTGTGAAAGTCCATTCTAAAGAGCTGTTAGAAATTGAAATCACCAGTTAGTTTGTTTACCATCAGGCCACTCAAAATTCTCCCATAAACAGAGATTTTTATTGATTTTTATGGTTAAAACTCTCAAACCTCTTTTTAGGTCAAATAATCCTTGTGTTTCTTGTTGGAAAAGGCACGTCAATGGGACAAGGAGCACTATGAAGCACTGTTCTCAAGGCACAACATTAATAGCTTGCCTAATCACATGAAAGGCTAGACTTTGTCCAAGCAGAGGTTTCAGGAATTTATGTATCATCTCAAACATGAAAACATATCCAGGTAAGGAAATATGATATGCATGGCATGCTGGGCACCAAGCTGGGTGCCAGAAACATGGGAGTGTCTTACTGGCTCTGTTTCTGGGTTTTTTTTGATCTGAGGCAGGTCATCTTGCTCTTCTGTACCTTGATTTCCTAATCCATTTTTAATCTTCCTTGTTTCCTTAGGATGTCTTTCTTTCAGGGTAAAGATTATACTTAATTATTTGTTTGAACAGTACGTAGTACTTATATCCCAGTGAATACCTGTGAGCACTCTGATATCTATACTCTAAAATTCTTACACAATTGTTTCTTCTGCCTCTCATTTTAATCTTTGGTGTTGCATCATAATTGGTGTTGGCAGAATAAAACACAAGTGTTCTTGCATTTCCTTAATAAATAGCCCAAGAAAACTGCGTTCCAAATACACAATAGCTACAAGGTGATGATCTGCTTGGCAACCAGGCACATGGGAACATGTTCAAAAGCCCTTAACAGGAATCAAGTGCTAATTAAAAGAAAAAGAGGAAAGCAATGAACGCTGCAATGATTTTACCCATAGACTTGAGAAAGGACAGATGAAGATTCATTGAAACTATATTTCTCAGGGCTACTACAACCAGAAAAAGACAATACATATTTAGCCATCTTCTCAGGTGGGTGCTTAATAATAGACTTTATGTCTCTTAACTCTGCTCCCAAGACTGTTTTAACAGTTATATAATATGCATACATATTAGGGAGGAGTGTCTGGCATCCCTGTTTTTTTCCCTTTCTAACCAAATGTCTGAACCTTAAGCTAGAGTCAGGTTTCTTCTTGGCTGTACTCCTTCTGGCTCACAATGCTAGCATTTCTGGCTGCACTTCAAGAGAAAGGGTGGAGAACAAGTTAACCAGAATACCTCATGGCTTGAGCATTTCACTAACATGTGAAAGATATGGGTTCAAGCATTCCCTGCTTGAAGAAAGCACAAAACTCCTAATTGCTGGATGAGTTAGTGGAGTATTATCCAAAAGGATGGATACTGAAGCATCCAAGTGCTTGTATGTTATCACATCTAACTTATAGAAGATTAAGGTGTAATTTTTATAGCACTCTGCCTAAACTTGGACTACAACAGAGTACTATGCAGGATATAGTACAGGGTTGGTGCTCCAGAGCAGGCACTTTCAATCATGCAGGGAGCTTCCAGGCTAAGTACAAAGATAATATATATGTATATATATATATCAGACTGTGTTAATCTTGTCCATGTGTAAAAAAATATTAGTTACAGAAGACACTAAAACAATGATGGCCTATGATTGGTTATGGTCACTTCAGAGGATATAATAGCCTGGTGTTGTTATTGTTCTAACACTTTCAAAGTAATGGAACAATACTTTAGAAAGAGCAGGGATTTGGATGTTAAACGTTAAAAGAATATGACTTTCTGATGCTTGATTGTCTTTACCGCTCACTTTCAATTATTTCAGAAGTATTTTGCCTCTACAAAATCTACTAAGTGTATCACTGTATGACCAACATAGTTTTACTCCTTCTACAGCCAAATAAAACAAAGCAAAGTATTTGTACAAATGCAGTCAATTTCCCTAGAATTATTTCCAATCTACAGTCATGATCAGTATAGTATTAAACTTCTCTCATGATCAGATAGATACAATACCAAGGACCCAGTTCTGCTACCTTTACACAGAGCAATGGTTTAGTCTGGGAGCAGCATACCGGAGTGTCATGGTACTATCACTATATTTAAGTAAAGCACATGTTCAACTGAATCAGGCCCCTTAGATGTGAAGGTGAGAGATGCCACAGATATACTTTTGTATTTGCAACATCTAAATTAGCTATATGTTCCTGTGGTCTTAATGTCCCGAAGCCATAACAGAAATAAAAGACTGCTGGCAGGCTCCATTGGAAATATGAGAAGGGTGTCCAAAAGCTTACTATTTATTTACACACCTAAACATAAATAATCCCCTCATGTACCACTTTTACCCATAGGCTAAAACACATAGTTTTATGGTAAGGTCATACTTGTCTTCATATTTTGGAAACATAATCTGTCTTTTAAGGTTTGCAATTCATTTTGTTCCAGCTATGGATTTATAAATACCTCCACTTTTGAAGAATTCAAAAGCTTCTTAGGACTTAAGATTGTTTTCATTTGGATGGGGCAAATATTAAGTCTGATCTAAAAGAAAGTCCACTACAGTGTCTGTATGTACATATGGACACACATACATTTCTCATGAATATTTGAGAAGGTATAACTTGGTATTTGAAAGGCCAGGATAATAGAAAAACTGGGAAACAAAAACTTCTTTTTCTGAACACAGGTGAGAGGTGTATCACCTTTACATGCACCACTGGGAAGAGTTTTGAACTAATATTAATAGCTATGTTGAAATTCAGTAGCAGAGCTCATTAAAATTGGAAATTGATTAAAACATTTGTTCGGTTCAGCTTAAATCTCTTCCTTTTTTCATATTCCTCTTCCAGTCTAACACCAGAATGCTGCAGAAAGTGTAAGTTTGCCTAAATGATTTCTAAGGGCAGGAGGCTGAGGTACTGTGGGCAAGATCTGGGTAAGCATTCAAACTGCTGGACATTTAATCTATATAGGGATCTGATCCTAGCCTATGGTATATATCTTCTGCCTTTCTTCAGGCTGAAAGGGTCATAAGGCTGATTTCAAGAGAAAACTTTAGGGCTTTTCTTTGCATGGTGAATTACCCAAACATAGCTCAGCACAACGCCCTTCTGCAGCAGTGGTGCTATGGTTTGGAGAAGTGAGTCTTGTTGGGCTGGCATCTGCTCTATTAATTTTTGGCTGATCTAAAAATCTACATGGACCATAGCAACTGAGACACCCGACTAGTCTAATTCTACTGTCATATCAGCCCCAAAGCAAGAAACTCCTGCTCCCTCAAGGGCCCCAAAAGGCCTAATCAAGAGAATCAGGCCATTTGTTGCTAAATACATGTCATATTTGAAAAATCAGTCTTGTTTTAGAACCCTCTCCTGACCTTCTTCAAGCTGTTACTTACTTGGCAGAATCACCACTGGGCAGAGTTATACCGTTTTAATGCACTTTTGTTATGGTCTCCTTGCAAACAGAAGTGTGCCATAGTGTTTGAATCTTTCATGATGCTGAAACCAAGAAGCCAAACCCCAGAGTCAAGCAGTATCACTTTTGAACAAGGGGTGCAGTGAAGTCGAAAGGGATGTCACTGTTTCACTCCCTCTGTGACCTACCACACCTCCGTGGTACTACAGAAGGGGAAGCCGAGACATTTCCATAGGGAGCTCCTCCTCTGTGTGAGGGCTGCAGTAAAGCTTGCAGTGCAACATGGTCTAGAGAAGGCTATGTAAGTCCTTATTCATACTTGTCCAAAATCTTGCTGAACAATCTAAAAAAAAGTAAAGAATACAGCTTAATTTGAAGAGCTATTCCCATGAAAATATTATATTTACTAGATAGACTTCAGCTTGACAAGAAACTACTATCTAGAGGAAAGATTCAACTAGGGGCAAAAATCTTTTGATTCCTCGAGTAATTTTATTTTAGTAAATGGATTGCTATAGTCTAGAATGTTCCGGTCTAAAGCTAAGCATTTATAAACCTTGGATGATCCTGACATTCAGGGAGTCTAGCCCAATGTTTTACTTTCTATTGGTTCATGACCCAAGTACAGAATTGAAATTTTCTAAATTTATCCTGTGTGAAAGCAGAACTGAGCCCAGAAATTATTTGTTACCTATTCTTCCCCAGACTTCCTGTATGAATTTGGTAAGTTGTTTAAAGTCTGTTCCTGTGTTTGAAGCTCTCACTGGATCAAATGTCTAAGTTTTCCAGTGTCTTGTCTGGTTTAGACTATAGACGTTCTGGACTGTGGACTGCCTTTTCTGATAAATCTCTACACAGCATCTAGGACAATGGAATATGATTACTTGTCTAGAGATCTTAATATAAAAGGATCTAGTATAATACAAACATTAGGAGACATAATACCATGTCATATCATATCAATGACTGGACATAAACAGAGTCACCCTACAGCACTCTGTGTGGAGACCCTGCAGAGACCCTGTAATAAAGAGGGAATATAGAAATGGAAAGTAGTTTTAGGTTTTCCAAGGCTACAGGTTTATTCCTTCTCCTTAAACAGGAGTAAGCAAGATGAATAGGATGAAGGCCATAAAACATGAATGCCCTTTTTAATTGGAAAACATGCAGTAAACCAGGTGCTCCTTTAGGATCAAAGACACTATTAAAAATTAAAGATATTATTACTGTTATTGTAAGGTTTTATTAGTAGCATTTACCAATAGCCCTTCTCACAGGGGAAATTGCTGTAAATACCCAGCTGACTTACAAGCAACTATATTGTTCATAACATCACATGGCTGGCCAAGCATTACCTTCTGCTACTCTTTTTCTCTATTCTATTTTATGCCATTGAACTTAGGCTGTAGAAAATATTATTTCAAACAAAGATGTAGTACGTCCTCTGATACATGGCTGAGGTAACAGCAGAGCTGCTAATATTAGGGAAAATTTACCTCTGTAAAAATTTGAAATTCCACTTACTCGTTCCTCTCACTGTTTACTTTCAAGGGCTAAATAAACCTGAAACTCTGTCTCCAGGAAGTCTGAGATATAGCAACATGCTGCATCTCTTTCTCCTATCTCATCAGTAGGCTATATTTGGTACAATTATGCCAGATGCCTCTGGGTTCATGTTAGTCATTCTGCAAAACTGAGAGAGACAAATTAAGGGAAAACTGTTAGACAGTATAGTCCCAGGGACAGCCTAAAATCAAAATAAAACAGTATGTTAAAAATAAATTGCATTTTGGAACCTTTCAAATTTCCTTTATAGGAAAGACAGACTTAGTATCATCAAGGTGCTAATATGCAAATGTCTGAGGAAGAAATACTTTCCTAATGACTATTCACACCTCCCTTGGGTAGAAAGCTGTAGCTGGCTTTTACTTCTACCCATTTCCCTTTTGCTAGTGTGGGGATTGTGGCTGAACTTACTTGTGCTCCTGGAACCTGACCAGTACTGAGGTGTTTCAGGTTGGCAGCTGTTTTGCAAGGAGATTGTCTTGTGTGCTTACCTAGCTGGGGAAGTCACTTCTGCACTTTTTCTTTTTGGGGTGCAGAGGTTAGGAGGCAGAATCATGAAATGAGGGCACATTTCTTCTGGCTCTGAGCCCTCTCCTTTCTCTTTCCAAGCCTTGTCTTTCTGTCCCTCCTAATCATAGGACTAGAGGATAATTCAAGTTGGAAGGGACCTCAAGAGGTCTCTAGTCCAATCTCCTTCTTAAAGTAGGCTCAGCTTTGAGGTCAGATCAGGTTATTGAGGGCTTTATTGAGACAAGCATTCAAAACCTCCAAGGATAGAGACTGCATCTTTTCCATATTGGGGCGCCCAAAACTGCACTTAGTATTTAGATGTGCTCCCACAAGTGCCAAGTAAAGGACTTCTTTCACTTCCCTTGATCTACTGCCTAAGTTCCTGGTGATACAGCCCAGAATGTTACTGGTCTCCTTTGCTGCCAGGGCACACAACTAGCTCATGTCCACCTTGCTACCAAGACCCTCAAGTCCTCTCCTGTAGAGATGGTCTTCAGCTAGTCAGTCCCTAGCCTGTACTGCTGCAGGAGTTAATTTGTTTCCAGATGCAGGACTTGGCATTTGTCCGTGCTAAGTTTCAGAAGGTTCCTGTTGGCCCATTCCTCCGTTTGTCTAGGTCTCTCTGGATGGCAGCTCTGCCCTAGACTTTATTGACTGGTCCACTCAGTTTGGTGTCATTTGCAAACTCAGTGAGCATGCACTACGTCACCTCTGGCAAGTCCTTGTTAAAGATGCTAAACAGGTCAGGTCCAGGACAGACCCCGATGTACTCATCATCAGCATCCAGGCAGGGTTGGTATATTATCCACTTCCTTCAAAGCCTGATTGTATAACCAGTTTTTTACCCATCTAGTCATCCACTTACTTATCATCAAGACCACATTTTCCTTGTTCAGCCTTTTGCTCCTAATGTAGTGGTAAAAGCTACTTTTGTTTCCCTTTGGCATCCCTTTGACATCTCCATTTGAGCTTTGGCTCCTTTTTGCACTGGAGCTCCTTCATGACTTTTCTGCTTAGACAAGCTGGTCTCCTGATACATCTGCTTGCCTTCCTGTGTGTTGGGATGGACCATTTCTGTACTTGGAGGATACTGTCACTAAGGATCTGCAAACTTGTCTGAGTTCCTTTGCTCTTTGGAGTTCCCTCTAAAAATAATCTACTAAAATAAATCTCTAAAATGTTGTTATCATACATGTAACTGTACCTGGTTGGTCTATATCCTCAGCTTTGCATTTAATGGTGCGTTTAAACTTTATGCATTTACTTCTTTCACAGGCACCTGTAGTTGGTTTCAGTTGGCTAATGACAGGTTTGTGTGCAAGATTTGGCATAGTAAGTATAATTTGCTCTATTAACAATTTTACCTTAAAATATTTTAAAGGATGTGCGTATCTTCTCAGGCAAGAAGAGAAGGCAGCTCCTGGCACTTAGGTCAAAAGTGTCATTAACAAAAGTTAGTGATCAGCTAAATTTAGTTATTCTGCACTTGGAACAGAGGCTTGGAATGGAAACGGCAGAAAATGGGGTACCAATAGATGATCTTTTGAGGTCATGCCCTCCTTCTGGCTTTATGAAGTGCAAATACTGGACACTCATCAGAATTAATAATATGGTGGTAGCTCTTTTTAGTTTGAGAGTATAACCTGTCTTTTCTGCACTAAAATCACAAGATGATCAAACATGAAAACTTTGCAAGCAGCAATATGGCTTGTAATCTTCTATTTGCAGCACTGGATTTGCTAACTTTCATTGCTTTATATTTTACAATGCTCTTCAAGACTAAACAAACTGAAATTATTCTGTCTTTTGTCTCTCTGTCCTTACTGTTCTCACAATGAAGTCAAAAACCATGAAATTAAGTCTACAAGTAAAGTTCCCAAGCAGAGGGTGTGAGCAATATGAATAATATATTGCTCATAACTTAAACTGTCAAGTGCACTGTTTATAGATATGACTGCAGAAAAAGTGCAGTAAGAATAAGAAATTCTCACAGTGGCCAAGTTCACTATTAATGGAATTAAAACTGTCATCAGACACGGTAGATTCATAATTGTATTTCTGAGTTATTCCCATTCCAGAAGAATGACTGTAAACTGAACATTAAGCATTATTGAAGCATTTATCCCCTTCATGAGAATGAACAGTACTCAGTATTATTGCAAACTGGTATGAATGCCAAATGCTTTTAAAGTTTTCGACATAATTTGTAACTAATCCTCCACCAAAGTGATGGCTATGCCTGTTCAGTCTCATCATCTCAGCTACTGAAGAAAGAGCAAAAGAATTCCTCAGCCTGCCCAGGAAATGGGTGCCAATGGCAAGGGGTCAGTCACCTCCGATTTTCTACTGCTTTTGTGGGCATCTGGACTACTGAAATGTTTATATTCCACCTCAGTGCTGTTATCAGCTACACAGAAACCTCACTCTGAACGAGTTTATATTGATACGTGGGAGTTAATGATTAGCTAGTATTTATCCATGAAACATTCATGGATATATTTCAGTTTAGTAAAAACACTATTATCTTCTCTAATTGCCAATCAGTTGTTTCTGGTTTTACAAAAAGAGTATTCAAAAATTCTGGAATCTGAAGTATTTATTGTACATCTTAAATATAAATTTAAGGTATTTCACATAATTTATCCTGTGCTTAAGCGAGGCTACTGATCAAGGTGATTCAGATAGCTCAGGTTACCATAGATACTCAGATGCACCTCTTCTCCTTGTGAACATACAATGTCTGCTGGCCATAAGCACAGCCCAGTCAGATCTTGCAGACAAAACTGTCTTCAGCTTGATGTTTGACTCATTCGAGATTTCATCCTCCCTTTGCATGAGCTAGCAGCATAACATTCCCTCATCCCTTTCACGTTTTTTATTTTATATGAGAAATGGAAGACTTCAGACATGAAGCCCTGGAGACCTCCTCAGTGGCAAAGGAAAAAAGAATCATGATCAAGAAAAGGGACTGAAAGTGGTTTTATATATTTAAAAAAAAATTAATACTGAGTCACAAAGACAAAGAAAGTTATAAGAAAATACTGCAGCTGATTACATTTATCAGTAATAAGGGACTTCTTAAGAAAAATCTAAGAGAACAGAGAATTGGTGGCAGGTCAGGCATCAGCTTGGATATAAAACCAAGGGCAGGAAACTGTTTAGACACAGCTCGGGTGAAGCAAGATAAATAATACAAAAAGGAAAAAGATATTCTCAGGTATATATGAGTATTAAGGTTCTTTCCTATAATGCAAAACACAAAGGAATTTACTGAAAATCAAAAAGCTTTCTCAAAATTATGAAGATAGGGTAATTACTGAAACTTTTCAGTGCCTATTCCAACCACGGGACAACAGGGTTCTTGGAACAAAAAGATGAGTGTCATCTCATATATCATAAAACTGTCAGCACAGTCAGGTACCAATCCTGATCATTATGCATGATTACAGTACAAATAGATAAGGATAAAAATGGTAACAGTAATAGAAGCCAATTCTGAAATTCTTTCTACTTTTACTTTGTAAACTAGGACCCCTGGACATGCAATATAAAAGTGGGAAACAGCAAAGAAATATTGGTATCTTGCCATTATTATCATCTTCTCTATTTATCATCAGCAAATTATACAGAAATCCTTCCTGATTGCAGACCAGATGTGTTGTATTCTGATCTTGCTATGATTCATTATTTTATTCCAAATAAGGGGGATTGCTTTGGATATTCAGTTGCTGGAAACCATTATAAAGCACCCATAGCCAATATTCATGCTGCCCAGCTGAGTTGCTTTTCTTACTAATAGGTGGAACGCTATCTTTCATATCTTTAAGTATCTTATCTTAAATGGTCTTACCCTTTTTGGAAATGCCAGTAAAAGATGAATAGAAGTGGAGTCTGGTTTAAAACTCATACCTGTGTTATAACACTGAGCTGATACTCATGCTGTCTCCCTAGTGATTTTTCATCTCCTAGTGTCTTTTTGACTAGAAAGGGCTATTAGTACGATACCATTAATATGATTGTCATTCTCCATTTGCTACGCATCTTTGATATTATGTTGTCATTCATAAGGTCTCTGTCTTAGGGATTGTCCTGGGAATATTTCCAAGAGGCAATAGTAACCCAGGAAGCTGCAAAGCATACCCTCCAACTGAAGGCCAAAGGCTTAAGTCAGAAAACGGTATATAGCTGTTTGTCTAGCAGTAATTCCAGCAACATTTTTTCTTTGATGACTTTTTAGTTTTTGTTAACTTTAACGATGAGTTTTACACCAGAATGTAGAAGACACCACTACAAAATTGGTGCAAAAGACCAGATTCTTCAATGAAACACTGTAAAAGTTATGGAAATAAAAAATATTAGGAAAGATAAAATAGCCTTCTTCCCCAAATAGTGTCTGTATTTCCAATTACAGTGCTTCACCCTGTTCTAAACCTTTTTGTAACACAAAATTAAACACTTTTCAGGCAGCCTCTGCCTGACCCTAAGATGGATGCTTTTTAGCATGGATGTGGTACCTTTTCCATATGCAGCTTGAAAAGCTTTTAAAAAACATTGTAATTACAAAGCTATGCAAATGTGAGCTGGGATTACTAGTAAAAATACAGTAAGGTCTTAATTAATCTTTTTTTTATAGTCTTTTCAGGGAAAAAGGAACTTGATAGGCTGTCTTATACAAAAACAAATGGGAAGCAATGAAGAGATTGACTGCTGTTCCTTATCTGAAGACTGAGTTTCAAGTGTTAAATAGATTGAAGCTTAGAAGAAAGGCTTGAGAATAAAGCAGAACTTAAATTTTCCTTCTATCTTCCAATTTGATCCCGAATTTCTGGCCTTTTAGATGATCTGAAACAAGTAAATCAAAGCCTAATACCATGGTAGTTGCTTGGATAACAAAATAATCCAAATATAATAGGGTAAAGAAAAGCAAGGCATCCAGGGAAATGTAGCTTATCTCAGCGCATACTTTAGAAGTTTCTGTCTCCTGCTGGAACTTGATGCATAAAAAAGAGGAGCCTTGAGCACTAAGATGGTTCCTTTCTTTTAAAAAAAAAAAAAAGGCAGTGGTAAAGAAGTTAATATGGTCTGGGCTGAGAGAATAGAAACTTTTACGCTGCCATTTTAGTATTTTTACCTTCTAATTAGTAGGAGATAAAATAAATAGATTATAATAACCTATAATAATATAGATTTCCAGACTTTTTTATAAGTTTTGAGCTTCTTTTATATTGTTGTAGTAAAACAAATTAGTTAATTTTATGTCTGGCATTTCTTGCATGCATTCTGCCTCTCAAGCATTTTAAAATATGAGCTGATGAGACATCAGTCGATCTGTGGTGTTGATAAGTTCATACCATTTAAGCACAGGAAGGTACTTGTCCTTCAAACTACCCCATGTTGTCTGTGTGCATGACCATGTAGATGTGAAGCCAGTAGCCAGTCTCTGCAGAATATAATATTACAGGGACACCTAACAGATACATAGTGTTCCCAGCCTGTGTTGCGAACTTTGTGAAAAACAACCTTGAAAAACTGCTTCTTCCATTTCTGCCTCCTGGGAATTTTGCCATTAGCAGCTTCATGAATCTTCAACAAGGAAAAGCTGGTCCCTTAGCAATCTTGCTTAAATGTAAAAAAAAAAAGAGAGAGAAAGTATATATACACCTCTTCCTTATCTCCCTAGCATTAAATGTGGATGTGGAATAGGTATAGTGAGTCAGGAATGAGGCATAAAATGAAAATGCATGTCCAGTGCACAGAAAAGCGGGCCTTTCACTGCTCTGTGTGTGTAGAAATCAAATTGCCAGTAAGTATCCAGCCTGAAAAAAATCCATCCTCCAGCAGAATGACTGTTTAAATGGGGCTTAGCATTATTAATATTTCTCATTGCCCACCAGTGACTCAGTAAGTGCCTTTCTACTATTAAAAATCAGTCCATGATTCTAATGAGACAGAAAAGTTGGTTCACTGAATCCCAGCTGTGTTTTTTCTTGAGTCTGGGTAGCACTGCTGAATAGAAGAGAAAGTATAGTTTCTCTGCAGGTGAGCTGTCTTTTTTTTCCAATGAATTGCTCCCTCTCTTCCTTTTCCCTCCCCTGTGACAGAAGACAGCATGCCTATCAACGCCTGCCAAAGTAGCGGAGGAAATACTGCTGGCAATGGCAGATGCAAAGAGAACCACAAATCTACAGCACTCTCGATATGCACGCCTAGCAGTGGTGTTAGTATCATGACTCCAATCAACCGTTCCTTCCTATCACACCCCCCCACCTTCCTTTTTTTTTCCCCTGTGTTGTTCTCAGCCCAGCGGCTATGTGTAAACAGGATGTGGGAGCTGTACTGAAATGTATTCAAGTCCTGTACACCTCTGTCCTCACCTCTGGCTGCAGTGTGCATCCTGCCTGGAACATCTGCTTCAGATAAACATAGGGAGAGTTCAAGCTGTGCAGAGAAGGGCACAGCCTGGAGTTCTTCAGCCAGTTTTCTCTTGTCATCCTTGTTTTTTAACATTTAAAAAATATGGAAAAGCATTTTACTTCTAACTGGAGGGCAGGTTTCCTAAAAAATCACTGTTGAATATTTGTAAATAACATACTGGCCTGTATTTAATAATTGAAAGATATTCTAAGCCCACTAAGAATAACATAACTTATTGTTTGTTTACTTATTAGTTCTAATGATGCTAACCTAAAGGTGCGTATTCATACACTGTTGATATCCTTGATGTAACTTGATATGGATTTTCACAGTTGGCAGTGCAGTTTTTAAAAAATTGCCTCTGGTAATCCAGATAAAATAGATCATAGGGCTTTATAGCGCATTCACACAAAAAGGATTTAATTACAGCTTGAAAACTGAAAGCCAGAATCATGGAAATGTTTGCTACTTTTCAGTAGACTCCACTTCAGGCAGTCTAGGAGATCCATCCCAACCACCATGCAGGCTGTCTCAATTCTCTGCACTGTCTGCCCCAACTGCTCCGCTCTCTGCAGAGCGGAGCGGCTCTGGCAGGAAAGGTGGGGGGGTATTTATGTGACTGCCAGCTCAGAGTGGGACATCTTTGAACATGAGAGCAAATCTATATTTAGACATCCTGGGAACTCTGCGGTCTAAAATGACAACTTACGAGTTTCTATGACCAGGTAGCCCGGAGTAATATGCAGCCAGTGCATCTCTCCTCAGCAGAATTTAGACATGTCGATCTATGGCCATCATCACAGGCATCTAAGTAGACGGCCTGATTTTTAATGTTAAATCTTCTGATATAGAAAAAAATGAAAGTCAAAATCATTCGATGCTAAAAAAAGGTATAATAGCCTTACTTATTCCAAGAGTAACAGAGAAGGCACTATGTTAGGACTAAAAATACCTGTATGGCCACACTCACAGAGCCCATGGACATGCACATTCAGCAGGCTGGCTCCAGTCCCAGTAAGAGTGGTCGCTGGGCTGTTGCTGCCACTGAGGAGGGCATAAAGGTGCACCTTTACTTAGACTTGAGAAAGGAAAAGGAACCCTTTTCCCCTGCTACTTGTCACCAGCTCCCTTCCTGTTCTGGCCTGACCTCTAACCCTTCTTGCTGCCCGATCCGTGGAGCATAAGAAATCAATTCTGTCCACAGTCCTGAGGAGGCTTTGAGCCAGTACTGCCTCTACACACATGTATACACACACACACACACACAGATGCACACAAATGAGCTAAACAGGAACAGGGTTCCGTGCATAAGGGAGACGAAGACTCACAATTAGAAAACAGGTAGAAAAAAACAAACGCTAACAAATCCCCATTTCTACTTTGACTGACTTAAGGATAGACATTTTCAGAGATAATAAAGGATGACTAGATACTTTAACAGGCTTTTGAACCAAGCCTCCATTTAACTTCGCACACATCTCTTGGGCATTTATTGTCTG